>NW_028327187.1:62623258-65023258 GCF_987537825.1 Furipterus horrens
ATGTACAAAAGGGTCCCAATTAGACTATCAGCTGATTTCTCAAGGGAGACCCTGCAGGCAAGAAGGAACTGGCAAGAAATATTCAAAGTAATGAAAAGCAAAAACCTACAACCACAAATACTCTATTCAGTGAAATTGTTGTTCATAATAGAAAGGCAGATAAAGTGCTTCCAGGACAAAATAAAACTGAAGGAGTTTGTTAGATCCAAACCACTATTATATGAGATGTTAAAGGGACTGTTTTAGAAAAAGGAAGATCAAAACTATGAACATTAAAATCAAAACTGCATCACAACAACCAACAACAGAAGCTAGGGAATTGAAACAAAGACAAACTAAATAGGCAATGAGAGTGGAAAAAGAACTATAGGTACAGGGAAAATACTGGAAGGAGGTCAGCAGGGAGGGGGAAGAGGGAGAGGGAGGGAGATGGTATAGGAATTAAGAAGCATAGTAGGAGGGAATGGAATAGACAGGAAGAGGTTGAGAAGAACTATATGCACAACCAATGGACATGGACTAAAAGGGGGGGATAACTGGTGGAAGGGGGGCCACTGGCTGGAGGAGAGCAGAAGGAAGGGAAATTGGGACAACTGTAACAGCATAATCAATAAAACATATTTTAAAAAATCCACAGAGAACCAATAGTGAGTGGAAGGAAGCTATGATTCAAGTCAATGAATTGGAACATATGGAAGAAATAAACAGTCAGTGAGTACAGAATGAAGAAACAAGAAAGCATAAAAATGAGTATAGAATAAGCAGACTTTGGAACATCTCCAACAGTGTCAACATTCGAATCACAGGAATGCGAGGAGAATAGTAATAAATTGTATTTTTTTGAAAAAATAATAAAATAAAACTTACCTAATTTGGCAAAGGAAATAGACATACAATTCCAGAAAGCACAGAGAGTTTCTAACAAGTTAGACACAAAGAGGACCATGCTAAGACCGATCATAATTAAAATGCCAGAGTTTAAAGATAAAGAAAGAATCTTAAGAGCAACAAGAGAAAATAAAAGAGGTACTTACAAAGTAGTTCCCATAAGACTTTCAACTGATTTCTCAAAAGAAACTTTGCCTGCAAGAAGGTGCTGGTAAGAAGTATTCAAAATGATGAAAATCAAGGACCTACAACCAAGTTTATTCCATCCAGCAAAGCCATCATTTAGAATGGAAGGACAGATAAAGTGTTTCCCAGACAAGGTGAAGCTAAAGGAGTTCATCATCACCAAGCCCTTATTATATGAAATGCTAACGGGACTTATTTAAGAAAAAAAATAATATCAAAACTATGAACAGTAAAATAATAACAAACTCACAATTATCAACTGAATCTAAAAAACAAAAACAAACTAAGCAAAGAACTAGAACAAGAACAGAATCATAGTAATGGAGAACATATGGAATGATATCAGCGGGAAGAGGGAATGGGGAGAATGGAGAAAAAAGTACAGGGATTAAGAAACGTAACTAGTAGGTACAAAATAGACAGGAGGATGTTAAGAATAGTAAAGGATAATACTCTCCAGTTCCATTTATTCTGTCACAAAGGGTAGGAGTTCCTTCTTTCTTTCTGCTGTGTAGTATTCCATTGTGTAGCTATACCACAGCTTTTTGATTCAGTAATTTACTGATGGACACTTAGGTTGTTTCCAGAATTTGGCTATTATAAAGAATGTTGCTATGAACATAAGGGTGCATAGCTTCTTTTTAATTGGTGTTTTAAGATTCTTCACCATATGATCTCACATATAAGAGGAACTTAATAAACAAAACAAATGAGCCATCACAATAGAACCAGAGGCATGGAAACAAGGAACAGACTGACAGTGACCAGAGGGGAAGGTGGAGGGGGATAAAGAGGGAAAGCAGGGGAAGGGTCTAGTCAAGGAACATGTATAAATAGCCCATGGACATGGGCAACAGGTTGGGGATTGACTCTGTGAGGAGGGCAGGGAAGAGCAACAGGGTAAAAATTGGGACAATTGTAAAATAATGACAATTTAAAAAGGCAAAAATAATAGTAAATAAAATGGAGGAGCCAAGGAACTTATATGCACTACCCATGGACATGAACTAAGGGGGGGGAGTTGCTGTAGGGAATGGGGTTATTGACTGGAGTGGGGCAAAAGGGAAAAAACTGGGACAACTGTAATAGCATAATCAACAAAATATACTTGAAGAGATAGTGGAGAAAAGATAACCCTTGTAATACCTTTAACACTAGCCAAAGAAATGTGAAAAATATAGTTTTAGAATAAGGATATCACAGGACCAGAGAATTGAGATGGCCCATTACTCTTTTTTTTTTTTTTCAGAACACACAAAAAAATAAGAACCTTTTCTTTAAATAAGGAGACAGTTTCATCTTCTTTATTTAGATATTTTATAAAAAACTACCCATATTTTCTGGGTGACTGGCATAAATTACTTAACTTATCTTTAAGTTCCTCCTGTGTAAAAACAGGGATGAGGAGTAAATGTAATTATGCATATAAAGTATTTGACACGATGCTTGGCACATTGTAACTGCTAAATAGATAAACTCCAGAATATTTGGGTTCAAATTCTAGACTTTTTATTTTATTCATTGTTTGACTTTGAGCAACTCATTTAACTTTGCTAAACTTGTTTTATTTTCTACAAAATAAAAATGACAGTACTTACAAAGTTTTTATGAATATTAACTATAATTAGATGTATAAAACCAGCTCTGTAACATAAAGATCAATATATGTAACTTATTCATTCAACAAACATTTACCATATATATGCCTGCCACTGTTCTATGTTTTGGGATGCAAAGATGAACCAAGACAGAAAACAATCCTTGATTTAATAGAGCTTCTATTCTGATTGGGAAGTTAGACAATACATAAGTTAAAAAAAAATCACCAGATATATGTTCCATGCACAAAGTAAAGCAGAATAAGTAATTACTGGAAGATAGTAGGGACAGGAGCCATGTGTTTTTTTTTTTTTTGTTTTGTTTTGTTTGTTTGTTTGTTTGTTTTTTGTCTTTTTGTTCTTTTTACGGTTGATTGGGAAGCCATTTTTTCTAAGGAATTGGCACTTAATCAAAGAAGTGGAAGGTGTCAAAGCAGACAGCCATATACTGATCTGAAGAAAGAACATTTATGCGCAGGAGTAGACAATGTAATGTTCCTAATAAGGCAAGTGTAACAAAAACATCAATGTGGCTGGAAAATACTGAGTGAAAAGGGAAAGAGAAATAGGAGATGAGATCAGATTATATAGTTAAGTAGGGGTCAGATCATGTTGGGTTTTGTCAAACGTTAGCTATTATTGTTATCATTTTTAAGTTCAGGGGGTTTGATTATTGAAGTAATGCTTTATCCCATTTAGTAAATCCTAGTAGTATGTTATAAAGCAAAAATGGCATGACAATGATAATAATAGTAATAATGGCTATCATTTGACCTCTTACAAAGTGATTTTCAAATATATAATCTCACTCTTTACAAGAACCCTGTAAAGTTAGATAATTACTAATATATTTCTTTAGAGAAGACAGGCTTACAAAGAGTAAAGAACTTGTACAGTAATATGCCAAGTATGTAGAAGATATGAGGCTCAAATTCTAACTCTAGATTATAATAGTTCCCTCTTTAACCTGGGGCATGCATTTCAAGACTCCCAGTGGATGTCTGAAGTGAAGATAGTACCAAACTCTGTATATACTATACTTTTTTCTAATACATACATAAATTTTCACTTAAAATAATGTATGGCTTCTCTCTGACATATGCAAATTTCCAGCATCACTGCTCTTGCTTTCAGGCCATTATTAAATAAAATAAGGGTCACTTGAAAATAAGCACTGTGATACTAAGGCAGTGGATCTCATAACCAGGACAGCTACTACCTGACAAAGGGAGGGTAGTGGTATACGGTGTGGAGACAACAGACAGAGGGCTGATTGATATCCCAAGGCAGGAAGGGGTGGGACGTTTCAAAATTTTGTCATGCTACTCAGAATGACACGCAGTTTAAAACATGAATTGTTTTGTCTTCCAGCCAAGATGGAGGCATAGACAGACATCCAGCATCTCCCTCCACACCTAAGAAGGAAGACAGCTACCTCAAAACTAGAGACAACCAGAAGTTTCAGAAAATCAAACTGCATGGAAGTCTAACAGAGATAGAACAAAGAAATATTCAACCAGACAGGTAGTGGAGGAGGAGCCGGGGCGGAGAGAATGCGGTGTGGTGGTGAGAATGCGGTGTGGTGGTGGCAGCAGTGGGGGCAGCAGCGGGGTGGCAGAAAGTGCAGTCACACATTTTAAAAAGTAGGGAGGGACACCTAGTGAGCTCTCACAGCACCAGAGCAGACCACACATCTCATGGTCCCAGTGCCGGGGAAAATAAAGACTCATTGCTTCTGACTGTGCAAACAAGTAGGGGTTGGGGCAGAGGAAGAAACTGCTGTCTCTCAGCAGAGTCCGCTTGTTTAAAGGGACCTCATGGGCCTAGAATGTCTGCAGACACACCCACCCTGGGAACAAAGGCCAGGGCTACAGCTAGAGAGGCGCCAGTCCCATATGAAAGTGGGAGAAGTGCCTGGAAAAGAGGTGAGTGCTGAGCAAGAGGCATTGTTCCCTCTCGGACCCCGCCCCCACATACAGTGCCACAACATGGTGAAATGGGTTGTCCATACGAATGAATACCTAAAGCCCTGTTCCTTACAACCTAACAGGTGTGACAGCTCTACCTAAGACACAGAAGCAAACAAGCACAGGAGCCTGTCAAGATGAGGAGACAGAGAAGTATGGCCCAAAAGTGGGAATGATCAAGGTTCCAGTGGAAGAACTAAGCAATGAGGAGATAGCCAACCTAACAGATGCAGAGATTAAAACACTGGTGATAATGATGCTCATAGGCTTGACCGATATGCTTGAGTACAACAAACACATAAGGAAAGAAATGAAGACTATGTTAAATGAAACTAAGGAAAATCCATACAAAACCAATGGTGAAGGAAAAAGAAAACTGGGATTCAAGTCAATGATTGGGAACATAAGGAAGAAAAAAACAGTCAACCAGTACAGAATGAGAAAACAATTTTTTTTTAATAGAGGAGAGGCTTAGGAACCTCTGGGACAACTTTAAACACGCCAACATCAGAATCATAAGGATGCCAGAAGGGGAAGAAGAAGAACAAAAAATTGAAAGCTTAAATAAAAAAGAACGATGAAAATCTTTTCCCAATTTGGCCAAAGAAATAGACATACAAGTCCAGGAAACACAGAGAGTCTCAAAGACCTGAAGAGGACCCGAAGTTAGACCTGAAGAGGACCACATATCATAATTAAAATGCCAACGTTTCAAGAAGAAGAGAGAATCTTAAAAGCAGCAGGAGAAAAACAGAGTTACCTATGAAGGGGTGTGTACAAGACTTATAGCTGATTTCTCAAAAGAAACTTCACAGGTAAGTAGGGTTTGGCAAGAAGTATTCAAAGAGATGAGAGACAAGGTCCTACAACCAAGATTATTCTATGCAGCAAAACTATCATTCAGAACAGAAGGGAAGATAAAGTGCTTCCCAGACAAGGTGAAGCTAAAGGAGTTCATCATCACCAAGTCATTATTATATGAAATGTCAAAAGGACTTACTTAAGAAAAAGATCAAAATTATGAACATTAAAATGGCAACAAACACAACTATCAACAACTAAATCTAAAAAAGTTAAAGCAAACTAAGCAAACAACCAAAACAGGAAAAGAACCATTGACATGGGGATCATTTGGAGGGTTATCAGCTGGGAGGGGGAAGGGGTAGAAATGGGGAAATGATGCAGAGATTAAGAAGCATAATTGGTTGGTACAAAATATACAGGAGGAAGTTAAGAATAGTATAGGAAAGGGTGAAGTCAAAGAACTTATATGCATGACCCATGGGCATGAAGTTAGGGGGGGTGAGGTTGCTGGAGAGAAGGCTGGTACTGGGCAAAGGGAAAAATATTGGGACTACTGTAACAACATGGTCAATAAAATATACTTAAAAAACATGAATTTTTTATTTCTGGAATTTTCCATTTATCATTTTTAGTGTTCATCATGGGTAACTGAAGTCACAAAAATCAAAATTGCAGGTAAGAGAGAAGGGAGATATTGTATTGCTTTATTTACACTATGCCTCTTTGTCTTGTTGACCATGTAACAAAATTGATCAACAGAAGAATATCTGATTTAGCAAGAAAATTGAGGTCAGTTCCAAAACTATAATAGAATTCAAGATACTGATTTGTCTTTTCCTAATGTAATCAACATCTGAATTCAGGGTGTTTACCTGCCCTTAGTACTTGTGAAGATTATGAATAAAATTTAAGTACAGATAGATCAGTAACTTGAAAGAATCAGTAAAAATTCATAGTAGTTGGGCATTGCTTTTAGTATAATAAGATTCTATAAGAAGTGAATATTGCTTACTCTTACCCTATAATTTTTTTCAGTAGTTCAAGGATAAAGTAGGCTTGTAAGGGATAACACCTGAATTTGATTGAACAAAAGATAATCTCATTTAGGAATAATGATACATTTCAAACACAGAGATGCTGGAGCCTGTTGCCAATCCACTCTCTATATAACATTTATTAAAATGTAACAAATGCTAGCCAAGTTCATTGTGAAACAGAAGACACCAAATTGGGCTGCTACTTTGTCTTTTGCTTTAGATATTTCTGAGGTTGTTTTATAAAGTCAAATGGTACATAGTAAATTGTAAAGTAGAGCAACAATTGAAAAGAAGTCATATGCTATTTAATAATCAAATTTTCTTTTAAGCATTTATTTTCTTTTATCTCTTTTACCCTGAAATTCCAGGAGCTAGTTTTGTAATGGATGCTTTTTTCTGCTCTGTATCCCAGGTAAGACAATCCAGCTAACAATGCTAAGCACATTAATACTCTGCTGATATTTTACAAAGAGATTTAGTTTGAACCATATTGTACTGTACTGATTTGTCTGTTGACATACCTGCTAATTAAGTTGGTCGATAACTTATTAATTGTGGTCAATATTCAGGAATCTAAGTCATTTCTGTATACCAAAATAAAATATCAGAGATAGAAACCAGGGGGGAAACATCGCTTTCACTATAGCAACAACAAAAAATAAAGTATTTCAGAATAAACTTAATGAAAATGGGAAAAGAACTGTTCACAGAAAACTACATAACACTGAAGAAAGAAATTAAAGAAGATACAAATAAATGGAAGCATATACCATGCTCATGGATGGAAAGAATCAACATCATTAAAATGTCCATACTACCCAAAGCAATTTATAGATTCAATGCAATCTCTATTAAAATGCCAATGGCATATTTCACAGACCTAGAACAAAAACTTCAAAAATTTGTGAGGAAAAAAAAAGATCCTGAATGGCCTCAGAAGTCTTGAGAAAGAAGACAGTAGGAAGAATCACAATACCTGATACCAAACTATACTACAATGACACTGTAATCAGGACAGTCTGTTACTGGCATTAGAGTAGACATATAGATCAATGAAACAGGATACAGAGTCCAGAAATAAACCTAGGTCTCTATGGTCGACTAATATTTGACAAAGTGGGAAAGAATGTAACATGGAGTGAGAAGAGCCTCTTAAATAAATGGTGCTACGAGTACTGGACAGTGACATGCAAAAATGAAACTAGACCACCAACTTACATCCTACACCAGAATATATTCAAGTTGGATAAAAGACTTAAATGTAAGCTGTGACAGCATAAAAGTTCTAGAGGAAAATATAAGCAGGAAAACTTCAGATATCCCATGTAGCAATATTTTTGTCTACATATTTCCTAAGGTAAAGGAAATAAAGGAAAGAATAAACAAATGGGACCACATCAAACTAAAGACTTTCTGCTCAACAAAAGAAAACACCAGCAAAATGAAAAGGGAAACAACCATATGGGAAAAGATATTTGACAATGATACCTGTGACACGGGATTGATCTCCAAAATATATAAAGAACATATATGACTCAATAACAAGAAAACAAACAACCCAATTAAAATATGGGCAAAGGATCTGAACAAACACTTTTTCAAAGAGGATATACAGAGGGTCCATAGGCAGATGAAAAAATGCTGAACATCACTAGCCATCAAGGAGATGCAAATAAAAACCATAATGAAATATCATTTCACACCAGTCACAATGCCCGTAATCAACAAATCAGCAAACAAGTGCTGGCGAGGTTGAGGATAAAAGGGAACCCTAGTGCACTGTTGGTGGGAATGCAGACTGGTGCAGCCACTGTGGAAAAACGTATGGACTTTTCAAAAAACTAAAAATGGAACTGCCTTTTCATCCAGCAATTCCATTGCTAGGATTGTACCTGAAGAATCTTGAAATACTAAATTGAAAGAACCTTTGCATCCCTGTTTTTAGCAGCACTATTCACAATACCCAAGTGCTGGAAACAACCTAAGTGCCCATCTGTAGATGAGTGGATCAAAAAACTGTGGTACATTTACACAACGAAGTACTATGCAGCAGAAGAAAAGAAGAAACTCCTATCATTTGTGGCAACATGCATGGACTAGAGAGAATTACACTGGGGAACACAATTTTCATTGAGTTAGAACTGACACTTGTTTTTGGCTAACTTTTGGCATTTAAATCCAAAAATGACCCAATTTTTTTCTATCACGTCAACTTTTTAAGGTACAGGATACCATCCCTTTGTCCTTGAAATCATACAAAATGTACATACAAAGAAAAATATGGTAAAGAAAATATTACCTGAATATACTGCTTATTTAGAGTTAATTTATTAATATAAAGGCTATATATTTTTACTGTAAGTCAAATTGCGTACAAGTAGTAAAGTTCTGCTACCAAATATACATATTAAGGTATTTTATCTTTTCAAATGACAGGCTAGGAAATGCCAAAATTAGATATTTGAAACAGTTTCCTTTACTTGGCAAAGCTTTAACAAATTGCTTCATGAAACCAAGTTTTATGTGCAGAAGTGGGAATATAATATTCTTTCTATCAACAAGTGGCTCATGTAGAATGTTTGGATCACCAGGCTTGAGGTCAGATCTTGGAGGCCAATTCGACTCCACCCAATGCTTCTCATGAGCTCTGCTGTCCCACATATTATACACAGAAAACAGGGAGATTTGCTCTCAGCCAATAGGAAAGCACTAGTGCTTCCCTCAACTTAGGCCTCCATCCAGCCTAGAGTGGTTGCATTAAGGTAAACTGTAGTGAAAAAACATGACATGATAGATAAAAACTAACTGCACTTTTGAAATCAGCATATTTATTTAAAGCTAAAACAGCTATAAAATAAAACTCATCAAGAATTAGTTAAAAATTGTTCTCCTGGGTTTTGCTAGTGAAATAAGCCAGACAGCGAAAAGCAAATACCACATGATATCAACTAATACAGAATACTAATGAACAACACATACAAATAAGCAAAATTGAACCAGAGACATGCATACAAGGAGCAGCCCAACAGTTACCAGGGGGAAAAGGGGTGAGGGAAAAAAAGAGGGTAAGTAGGGGAAGGATCTAGTCAAGGAAGTACTGTAAATGACCTATTGACATGTAAAATGGGGTGGGGATTGACTGTGGGAGAAGGGGTAGGCTGAGTGGTGGGGAGCAATTGGGGGAAAAGCAGGAAAACTGTAATAGAAAACAATAAATTTTTTGAAAGTGAAAAAAAAGTTACATTTAGTTAGAGATAAAGTTTTGTAACCACAAAACAACATAGATCTATTATAACTTAACCTTTTATGGTCACATACACATTCCAAAAATTAAGAAACTGTATATAGTATACATTTATACATAATGTGAGTCTGTAAATATGAAAAGTGTGATTCATTTTGTGGGTAGAAGTCATGCTGTTCATGTTAGCTGCTTTGGTAGTTGTTGAAGCTGAGAAAAATCCTAGTAATCCAGTTGCATATTAATAGAATCCATGTTAACTCTTTTTTTAAAATGTATTTTATTGATTATATTATAACAGTTCCAATTTTCTCCCCTTTACTCCCCTCCACCTAGCACCTCCCTCCCCCAGCAATCCCCCCCCCAAATCCATACCCCTGGTTAGTAAAAAATAACTATCCCCCCCTCTCAGATATTAAGACCCTTTGTAATCTTGTAAAGGACAACGGGCGAAGATCTCAAGCTCCTCTAGCTGCTTCAAGCTGGACATGGTCGTCGTCCTACCTACCCTTGGGTCCAGAAAACCCTAATAATAGTGGGGGTGTGGAGGGGAGGGTGGCCTTCCCACATGGGGAAGGATCGTGCAGACTCCAGGTCAGTTGGCTGTCTCCAGTCAACGGCGTGCTTGGTTTAACAGGCTGGCATCCTTGTTGTGTTCTGGGGGCAACATATTTGGTCAAAAGGGTTAAAAGACATCATTCAATACATAGGGAAATAGTTTAGGTTTTCCCACTCTCAGATCTCTGGGCCTTTTCTGTCCAAGCCATTAGGATAGAAAAGAGAAACCAGTTTTAAAGTGAAGCCCACAGACCACCCCATTCTTCACCAACCCAGCCATTTAGTTCAGCCAAACCATTGAGTCTCAGGAGGCAGCGCTGCAGAGGATTAAGTGAGGCTTATGCATACAGACAATCACTCAGGTAATGCGATCATAGGCTTATGTCCTTTGAAAACAGAAAAACCGTGTTAATTTATGTAACATAACCCACAAACAAGTCTCTAAATCTGTAAGACTGTCTTATTGGGAAGATATCCAGTTGCAAGGCACTTGAAATTCTATCTGCCTGCAACTTGAATATCTTTGATGATATCACAGACATGGTTTAATTTTCAAGTGAAACCATATTTTAAATGAGAAGAAACTTTTAAGTCAGTTAGTTGCCCTATTTTATACTCTACTACTGATCATTGTGATTTTCCTTGAATAATGAATTTCCTTCCTAAGGTTACCCTCCTTGTCTTTAAAGGGACTACATTAAGTCCATTTTTAATTTATCCTGTTTGTTTGCATAAACATAACAAGAGCAGCAAATGATCACTTATGATCTTTAGTTCTGCTTTGCTGGGACTTACCCAAGGAATATTTGGGGTGACCCTCAGTCTGCTCTTCAGGGCACAGAAGCTGAGCCACATATCTGGCATTCATCCTTGCCTGCACATACTTGTTCTTTCCAAGTCTTTCTGGTTTTTCATTGTGCCTTAAGGTCCCTTCTAGCTATCTTTCAGGAAAACAACCTTCGTTCCTTCCCTGGAAAGATTGCTGTGGACCGCACAACCAACCATGGTACCAGGCCTTTTATCTCATGGGCTCTTATTACCTTTGAAAGTCATTCCCAGTTCCTCAGGGCTTTTTGGTAACAACCTGAGCCCAAGTATGTCTCCTTTAGGCTTGACATTCCAGTCAAAGACTTGGTCAAAAAAAAGGAACCTCTATTAACAACTGGTCTTATTAGTTCTATGCAAAGAAACTTATGTCATTACTTACTTGTTTAGAATGCCAAACTCTGGGGGGGATCAAATAGGGAGAAAATTATACAACGTGAAGGAAAATCTTTGTCCTCATATACACTGAACTGGCATTTCCATTCTTCATATTTTCATTTTTCCCCACTAAAATAATTTTTTTGTTTGTTTTTCCATTACAGTTGTCTCACTTTTTTCACCCTCTTGCTTCCCTGCACCCTGCCCCTCCCTTCCCCCACATTCAGTCCCCATTCAGTTGCCCATGTCCGTGGGTCATTCATACATGTTTTTTTTTACTTGACCCTTCCCCTTCTTACCCACTTCCTCCCTTCCCCCTCCCCCCTTGTTACTGTTAGTCTACTTCTTGTTTACAAAGCTCTGGTTCAATTTTGCTCATTTGTTTGTGTTGTTCATTAGTTTCCTGTAATAGGTGACAGCATCAGGTATTTTTCTTTTGTTGCCTCGCTTATTTCACTAAGCATAATTTTCTCTAGTTCCATCCATGTTGTTGCAAATGGTAGAAGTTCCTTCTTTCTTTCTGCTACATAGAACTCCATTGTGTAAATGTACCACAGTTTTTTGATCCACTCATCTACAGATGGGCATTTAGGTTGTTTCCTGCACTTGGCTATTGTAAATAGTGCTGCTATGAACATTGGAGTGCATAGGTTCTTTTCAATTGGTGTTTCAGGACTATTCGGATATAATCCTAGCAATGGAATTGCTGGTTCAAAAGGCAGTTCCATTTTTAGTTTTTTGAGGAAATTCCAAACTGTTTTCCACGGTGGCTACAGCAGTCTGCATTCCCACCAGCGATGCACTAGGGTTCCCGTTTCTCCGCATCCTCTCCAGCACAAGTTGGTTGTTGATTTGTTGATGATGGCCATTCTGACTGGTGTGAAGTGGTATCTCATTGTGGTTTTTATTTGCATCTTTCTGACGGCTAGTGATGTTGAACATACTTTCATATGTCTATGTGCCCTTTGTATATCTTCTTTGGAGAAGTGTTTGTTCGGGTCCTTTGCCATTTTTTAATTGGGTTGTCTGTCTTCTTGGTGTTGAGTCGTATGAGTTCTTTATATATTTTGGAGATCAATCCCTTGTCTGAGATGTCATTGGCGAATATATTTTCCCATGTGGTTGGTTTCCTTTGCATGTTGCTGATGTTTTCTTTAGCTGAGCAGAAACTTTTTAGTTTGATGTAGTCCCATTTGTTTATTCTTTCCTTTATTTCCCTTGCCTTAGGAGATGTATCCGTGAAGATATTGTTACGTGGGATATCTGAAATTTTCCTGCCTCTTTTTTCCTCTAGGACTTTTATGGTATTACGGCTTACATTTAAGTCTTTGATCCATTTTGAGTTTATTCTGGTGTATGGTGTAATTTGGTGGTCTAGTTTCATTTTTTTGCATGTCCCTGTCCAGTTCTCCCAACACCATTTGTTGAAGAGGCTCTTTTCACTCCATTTGATGTTCTTTCTCCCGTTGTCAAATATTAGTTGATCATATGAACCTGGGTTTATTTCTGGGCTCTCTATTCTGTTCCATTGATCTATATGTCTGTTTTTATGCCAGTACCAGACTGTTTTGATTACCGTGGCCTTGTAGTACAGTTTGAGATCAGGTATTGTGATTCCTCCTACTGTGTTCTTCCTCAAAATTGCTGTGGCTATTCGGGCTCTTTTTTGGTTTCATATAAATTTTTGAAGTATTTGTTCTAGGTCTCTGAAATATGTCATTGGTATTTTAATAGGGATTGCATTGAATCTATAAATTGCTTTGGGTAGTATGGACATTTTAATGATGTTGATTCTTCCCATCCATGAGCATGGTATGTGCTTCCATTTTTTGTATCTTCTTGAATTTCTTTCTTCAGTGTTATGTAATTTTCTGAATATAGGTCTTTTACCTCCTTGGTTAAGTTTATTCTTAGGTATTTTATTTTTCTTGTTGCTATGGTAAATGGGGTTTTTCTCTCAGTTTCTATCTCTGAGTTTTTAGTTTTGGTGTATAAAAATACCTTCGAGTTCTTAATATTGACTTTGTATCCTGCTATTTTCCCGAATTCACTTATTAGGTTGAGTAGTTTTTTGTGGAGTCTAAAGGATTTTCTATGTACAGTATGATGTCGTCTGCAAATAATGACAGTTTTACTTCCTCTTTTCCAATTTGGATGCCTTTTATTTCTCTTTCTTGTCTGATTGCTGTGGCTAGAACTTCCAAGACTATGTTGAATAGGAGTGGAGAGAGCGGACATCCTTGTCTTGTTCCTGATCTCAGGGGGAATGCTCTCAGTTTTTGCCCATTGAGTATGATGTTGGCTTCAGGTTTCTCATATATGGCCTTTATTATGTTGAGGTATGCTCCCTCTATTCCCATTTTGCTGAGAGTTTTTATCATAAATGGGTGTTGTACTTTATCAAATAATTTTTCCGCATCTATAGATATGATCATGTGGTTTTTGTCTTTCCTTTTGTTTATGTGGTGTATTACGTTTATTGATTTGCGAATATTAAACCATCCTTGCATCCCTGGGATGAATCCTACTTGATCCTGGTGTATGATCTTTCTAATGTGTTGCTGGATCTGGTTTGCCAATATTTTGTTGAGGATTTTAGCATCTATGTTCATCAGCGATATTAACCTGTAGTTTTCTTTCTTTGTTGTGTCTTGACCTAGTTTTGGAATTAGGGTTATACTGGCTTCATAGAACGAGTTTGGGAGTCTTCCCTCTTCTTGTATCTTTTGGAATAGTCTGAGGAGGATAGGAGTTAGTTCTTTCCTAAATGTTTTTTAGAATTCACTTGTGAAGCCATCTAGTCCTGGGCTTTTGTGTGCCGGGAGTTTTTTGATTATTGCTTCAATTTCACTGGCTGTTATTGGTTTATTCAGACTTTCTGCTTCTTCTTGATTCAGTTTGGGAAGACTATAGGTTTCCAGGAATTTGTCCATTTCCTCTAGGTTGTCAAATTTCTTGCCATACAGTTGTTAATAATAATTTCTTATAATCCTTTGTATTTCTGTTTTATCAGTTGTGATTTCTCCTCTTTCGTTTCTGATTTTATTTATTTGGGTCTTCTCTCTTTTTTTCCTGATGAGCCTGGTTAAAGGCTTGTCAGTTTTGTTTATCTTTTCACAGAACGAGCTCCTACTTTTGTTGATCTTTTGAATTGTCACTTTGGACTCTATGTCATTTAATTGTGCTCTGATCTTGATGATTTCCTTCCTTCTACTTGATCTGGGTTTTGTTTGTTGTTCTTCCTCTAGTTCTTGTAGCTATAGGGTTAAATTTTTAATTGGAGATTCTTCTAGCTTTTTTAGGTAGGCCTGTATTGCTATGCACTTTCCTCTTAGGACTGCTTTCGCTGTATCCCATAGCTTTTGGGTTATTGAGTGTTCGTTATCATTAGTTTCCAGAAACTTTTTGATTTCTTCCTTGATGCCATTGTTAACCCATTCATTATTTAATAGCATATTATTCATTCTCCATGAGTTTGAATGTTTTTGAGTTTTTTCCTTGATGTTGATTTTCAATTTTAAGCCATTGTGATCTGAGAAGATGCTTGATATAATTTCAGTTTTCTTGAATTTGTTGAAGGTTGTTTTGTGTCCTACCACATGGTCTATCTTTGAAAATGTTTCATGTGCACTTGAGAAGAATGTATATTTTCCTTCTTTGCGGTGAAAACTTCTATATATATGGACTAAGTCAATTTGATCTAAAGTGTTGTTCAGTGTCTCTATATCTTTGGTGTTTCTTTGCTTCGAAGATCTGTCCATTGTTGAAAATGGGGTGTTAAAATCCCCTACTATGAGTGTGTTGCTGTCTATATATTTCTTGGAGTCTTTCAAAATTTTCCTTATATATTTGGGTGCTCCTAAGTTGGGTGCAAATATATTTATAAGGATTATATCTTCTTGGTGGATTTTTCACTTAAGCATTATGAAATACCCTTCTTTGTCTCTTTTTATGGACTTTGCTGTGAAATCTGTTTTGTCTGATATAGGTATTGCTACCCAAGCTTTCTTTTCATGTCCATTTGCTTGAAATACTTTTTTCCATCCCTTTACTTTCAGTCTGTGTAGATCTTTTGTTCTAAGGTGGATCTCTTGTAGACAGCATACATGTGGGTTTTTCTTTCTAATCCATTCAGCTACCCTATGTCTTTTAATTGGAGCCTTTAACCCATGTACATTTAAGGTTATTACCAATAACCACGTATTCATTGTCATTTTTCCTCTTTGTACTCGTGTTCTTCTCTGTCTCTGTTTCTTTATCTTCTTAAAGCAGACCCTTTAGCATCTCTTGCATTGCTGGTTTGGTGGAGATGTATTCTTTTAGCCTTCTTTTGTCTTGGAAGCTCCTTACTTCACCCTCCATTTTGAATGAGAGCTTTACTGGGTATAGTATTTTAGGTTGTAGGCCTTTGTTTTTTATTGCTTGGAATATTCTTTGCCATTCCCTTCTGGCTTGTACTGTTTCTGCTGAGAAATCTGATGCTAGCGTTATTGGAGCTCCCTTGTATGTTATTAGTTGTTTCTCTCTTACTTCTTTTAGGATTCTTTCTTTGTCTTTGAATGTTGCTATTTTAATTATGTGCCCTGGCTGGTTTGGCTCAGTGGATCGAGCGTCGGCCTGCGACCTAAGTGTCGCTGGTTCGATCTTCCAGTCAGGGCACATCAGAGAAGGAAAACTCTGACTCCAAAAAACCTCCGCTGCCTTGCGGCATACCTCTTCAGGGGAAAGGCTAAGGGAGTAAACCCCGACAGAAAATCCGGAGCCGGAGTCCCTAAGACGGTTTGACGTTGTAGTCAACACCGGCAACTCCTGCGGCGCACCTGAAGCCAAGCTGTATTGACTCCGTCTTTCCCTTGGACCCTTCAGCTGCGAAGAGAGGGGGGGTCTGCTTCATGGGCAACAGCAGACCCTCCATATCACCCTGCCCAGGCTCTGTAGCTTCAGCTTCACTGGAGAGGACACTCCAGCGTCATCACAAGATGTCGATTCAACACGGGAGGAGACAGATACCGTGTCGCTCCCGAGTCGGACTGCACAACCATTCTCGGCGGTGCAGATAGACTCTTAAGAAGCTACACCATCGTCTCTCGAGACGGACGGCTGCCGACGACGATGACGATCTTGAGGTGGGCCTGTTGGTGTTCATCTTTATTGGGACCCTCTGTGCTTCCTGGACTTGCGTGACTCTTTCTCTCCTCATTTTAGGGAAGCTTTCTGTCATTAGTTTTTCAAAGAGTTTATCTATCCCTTGCTCTTCTTCTTCTCCTTCTGGAATTCCTATGATACGGATATTATTAAGTTTCATCTTGTCCTGCAGCTGTCTTAGAACCTCTTCAGTCTTGTTCAGTCTTTTTTCATTTTGTTGCACTGTCTGGGAATTTTTGTGTACGTTGTCCTCCAGCTCGCTGATCCGATCTTCTGCTTCCTGAAGCCTGCTTTTAATTCCTTCTACTGTGTTCTTCAATTCAGAGATCGTATTCTTCATTTCCTCCCGGCTCTTATTCATAACTTCTATGTCCTTTTTCATGCTTGTGTAATTTTCTGTGAGTTCCTTGTAGTTTTTCTGGAATTCCTTGTAGTTTCCACTGAGCTCATTCAGCTTCTCCATAATCCATGTTTTGAATTCTGTATCTGATATTTTGCTCCCCTCTATTTCATTTAGCACTCTCTCTGGGGATTCTACCTTTCCTTTCGATGGGAGATTGTTTCTCTGTCTCCCCATTATTGTGACTCCTATTGTTTGTTGGTGTTTCTTAGAATGATCAGTACTTCCTGAATCTGCCTCTGGTGGTGTCAGATCATGTACCAGTCTCACCCTAGGCAGCCTGTTGGAGACTTCCAGGGATCTACTGCCTTTGTCTGTCTCCTATAGTTGTTAATGTATTCAATCTGTGATTAGCCATCAGTCTTACGGACCGTGGGTGTGGCAGCTTAATTCCTGTAGGTAGGGCTTTTATTTCCCCTTAGTCTGATGCCACCTGGAGGGGAATGGTCTGTCTGCTGTACTGGGGCTGAGTCAGCACTGGCTGGTCCTGGCAGGAAGTTAGTGTAGCTTCCACATACTCCTCCGCCCTCTTCGATCACCGTCTGTGTTGTCCTTGATGTTATTTCTTTAATCTGTCTGGTTCTATTTAAGCTACTTTTTGATGGATATTTTTCTCTGGTTAGTTGATTGAGAGTCACTCTGCCCACCTTGTCTTGAGATCTTTTGTGGAGGTGCTGCTAAAACATAATCACACAACCCAGGCAAGAAACCCACACCCTCCAATATCTCCCCCAACTACATTTGCACTATAGGTTGCAAATGAGCCCGTATTCATATACTTGTGGTGATATTGGGACTCTTATTCCGTAGGAGAAACAGATAGGAGTTGTTTTAAATGAAGGAGGGGTAATTTTTGAGCTGGAAGTTGATAGAGTAATAATATTAGCAATTGGGATCAAGGTTATGTAAGACAGCAATTAACACTTACACTGTATGTTTGAAAAGGAGGAGAGGGTTATAGTGTGGAGTGAGAAAGTGGACGTGTATACTATTAGGATTATAAAATCGGTATATGCTATATGATTAGCGTGGGAGGAAGGATAGACACAACAGATATCCAGGCAGACAGACAGCCAGGAATTGAAAGAGAATGCTGAGGAGGTTAGAAGGTAGGAAACAGATTGAGAAAGAATTTTTCAAGAATAAAAATACAGAGTAAAAAATAGCAAGACAGGAAGGGAGAGAGGAAAGAGAGAGAGAAAGTAGAGAAAAGAAGGGTAGGAGAGAGAATGAAAGAAGAAGGAGAGGAAGAAGAGGGGGACTGGATTAAAATTTTTAAAAATTATATATTATAGAAAAAGATTAGGAGATTAAAACATGATATAAAATTGCAAGATAGAGAGAAAGAGAGAATATATAGAGAGAGGAACAAGAGATGGGAAAGCAAGGGGTTGGGGGAGGGAAAGAACACAGAGGAAGGAAGGAAATAAGGAGGAAGAAAAGATATTAGGGAGGGAAAGATTGAAACTGAAGAGTTGACAAAAGATTCGATGAAGGAGAGAAATACAAGAGGGAGAGAAAGAAGTGAGGGGATGGGGTAAAAAGAGAGAAGGGGTAAGAATGGGAAGGTGAAGGGAGAGGGGGATAGATTAGAATTATAATTTGATTTTTAAAAGATTAGAATATAAAGTGGAATAGGGAGAGAGAAAGAAAGAGAAAGAATATTTATAGGGAGAGAAGGAAAATAAGAACAAAGGATGAAAGAAAAATGAATATAGACTGAAGGGGGACAAAATAAAGAAAGAAATTTAATAAAATTGAAGGTGCTTAGCACAGAGAAAGGAGAGAGAGAGAAAGGGAGAGAAGTTAAAATTAAAAAATTAACTGAGAATAGGATGCAGGGGAGACATGCTAAGGGGAGAGAAGGGAGGGAAGAGGAGGGGAGAAAAGGAGAGAGAATAAGAAAGGACGGGAGGGGCAGTTAGAGGGAGAGTGAGAAACACAAGAATGAGAGGATTTTAACTCAATTCAACTTTTAGGCACAGTCTCTGGGTATTTTTGGTTTGTTTGTTTTTTTATTTTTCCTTCCTTCCTTTCTGAGTCTGCCCCTATTCAAAATTCCATGGGTTTCAAATCTTTTCTGGTTGGCTGGCTGGCTGTGGGAGGGTTCTGCTTGATTCTGGGATTGCTAGTCATTTATTCGTGGGCCTACCGCCGCTCTGCTATGAGCTGTGTTTAGTTGTCCCCTCCTGCCGCACCCTCAGCCCTCCTCAGGCTTGTCCAGCTACTCCTTCCCACTGTTGGTGCAGCCTGTGCCTGCCAGAAATCCCCACCCTGCCTCCAGTTGTGACTCTATTCCCAGGCTACAGCTTCTGCTCTTTTCCCTGTCTATATGCCCGCGCACCCTACCTCTCTCCCTGTCTCAAGACCATCCCTTTGTTCTGCAGACTCTGGCACAGTCGGTCAAAACGCCGGGCCCAGTGGCCCTTTCCTGCCCAGGGCCTCTCCCCTAGTCTGGAACTCTGCAGCGGCTTTCCCGCGTGGGCTCTTCTCCTTGCCCCAAAACTGTCTCTATTCCGAGTTACAACTTCCCCTGGCTTCCCTGTCTATAGGCCTGTGCACTCTATCTTTCTTCCCGCCCCAGCACTGTCCCTTTGTTCTGCAGGATTCTAGTGTGGTTGGTCAGTGCAGCGCTCTCCTACCCAGGAATTGTTCCCCAGTCTGGAGCTCCGAAGCAGCCTTTCCCTGCTGGCCCTTCTCCCCGCCCTAAAACCGTCTCCACTCCAGAACCACCGCCTCCCCTCTCTTCCCTACTTACACACCCTGCTTGTCCTATTTCTCTCCTAGCCCCAAACCCGCCTTTTGTTCTGTGGGATTCTAGCACGATTGCTCAGGAGCTCTCCCCCATTCCGGAGTTCCGCAGCAGCTTTTCTATGCGGCCGGTCTCCTTGCCCCAAAATTGTCCCTTTGTTCTGTAGGGCCCTAGCGCAGGTGCTGGGCGCGCCCAGAATGCCAAGCTTTAGGTTGGAGGTTGCAGCTGAGGAGGTTTCCCTCTAGACTCAGATCACACAGTTTCTCCCAGTCCTGGTTGTTCACTGTTCTCTCATGCCTCCGGCTTTTTCAGCCAAATCCTCTCCCTAACTCCCTACAAGAATTCACTTATCGGTGTGCCCCTAGCAGGGGGAGCCTCCAAGCAGCTCTCGGCTAGTGAGCCCTCAGGCGTGGTATTGCAGACGCACTGGGTCCTGGAATGACTCAGCCTGCAGTGTGTGGTAAACCCCTCCACCCCCCTCCACGCTGCTCCCACGCTCTCCTCCCTGTTCACGCTATCGGAGATCCACACTCACTCAGTCACTCCTCTCCGCATTCATTCCTGGAGTCTCTCCTTAACAGGAGTGAGCTGAGAACACTGTCCCTACTCCGCCGCCGTCTTCCCCTCCCTTGTCATTTGTTGATGAAAAAGAAATTTTAATGTATAATCAAGCTGGATAAAATGAAAATAAATTTGATTAAATAAATTTTAATATCAGAAGTACATTGGTACAAAGTTAGAATTCATCTTTTCTCTTTTGTCTCTGTTAAAATGACAGTTTCATAGCCTTGAATGTAACCTGCCTAAGAAAACGATTCTGCATATTGTCTTTATCGGGTATTTTCTCAGAATAGCTGAGTCTTCTTAGTTAAGGCTTTTGTATATATGGAAACTTCTATACTTGCCACTGATTTTTAAAAATCATTTTAGCTAAATAAATAATTAAGCATTGTTTTATAATAATAAGATTTTATTTAGTCAAGTGTCCAAACCCTTTTTTCTTTTTGACAAACCTCCCCCAAATAAAAAATGAAGTATTTTTTACTTTGGACTAACATTTTTTAGCATTGCTGGAACTTCTCAAAAAATCCATTTTCTCTCCTAATGTATATATAAAGTAATCAAGCTTATTCAATATATTAAATTACATAGAAGCATTGTCAAATAACAAGTAATACTAAGCTCGCTTTTGTTGCATTCATATAGGTACATGTAATAGTTTTAGAAATTATATGACATTCCTGGAAATCTGATGTGCTCTTTTTTAATATTATCATTCATAATTCCAGTTATAAACCTTAAAATTCTACCTGCCAAAGATATAACCAAATCCCCTTGTCAAATCCATTATAATGCATTCTCACCAAGCCTCTAACTTTTGCTATTCTTGTCTTTTGTCACTTACAAAGTTGTTTTACTCTTATGCTTTGCAAAAATGTTCCTAAAAATGCTTCATCTTTAAGAAGATTCATGGCAAAGACTTTGACAAACACTTTAGAATGTTATTTTTTAATAAGATTAAGAACACAACACTAAACTGGGTTAAAAACTGCTAAAACTTAAGTGAAAAAGTAATTTAAAAAGCTGCTAACTCAAAATAAAGATTAACAAGAACTAATTAGAGGGGACTAAATGAACTAATGAACATGATTATAATTTTTATGAGTTCCTACGCTTGTTCTGTAATGTTTTCTTTTCTAAATTTAAGGAAACATTTTCCCTTAAACTTCTATGACTTGAATAATTTGATAAAACATACTTTTATAAACAAAGATGAAACATTTATCTTTCTTATCTCTACATGATTCTTCCAGAATTTAGAAATTCTTATTAAATAGTATCTTTTTTTGTGCAATATATGTATTTGCATTAAAAAAATAGATCTTGGAAGATGGTGGAAGAGTACGTAGCAGTATTATCTGCTCACTCCCATCATGGAAGGACTTGGGGTTCAAACACAGAGAGGAGTGAGCCAGTGAGTTCAGATTTCAGACAGTGCAAACAGGGAAGGGAGTGTGGGAGCAGCAAAGGAGGGCAGAAATTTTGGCTGCGCACTCCAGGCTCAGTCGCCGGGCCTCTGAACCTGGCGTGTATGCTGTGCAGCACCCGAAGGAGGCAGTTGCTGACCGGGTTATTAGTCAGGAGCTGCTTGGAGGTTTCCCCCTACCAGGGGTGCACCAACAAGCGAAGTCTCGCAGGAAGTCAGAGAGGGTTTGGCTGAAAAGGCTGGAGGTGTGGAAGGACAATGAACAACCCAGACTTGAAGAAACTGTATGAATTGAGTCTATGTGGGGACCTCCTTGGCTGCAACCTGGGAGTGAAAGCTTTGTGCTCTGGGCACACGCATGCGGCACTCGTGCCAGGGCCCTACTAAGCAAAGGGGCAGCTTTGAGCCACAGAGAGGGGCCCATGTGGGAAAGCTGCAGTAAACTGAAGACTCAGTGGGGACCCCTAGGCTAGTAGGTGACACATAGCCCAGTGCTTTGAATGATCGCGCCAGGGCCCTACGAAACAAAGGGGCAGTTATGAGGCCAGGAGAGGAGCCCATACTGAAAAGCTGTGGTGGAACTGCAGACTCATTGGGGACCCCAGGCCGGCAGGTTGCGAATGAAGGTGTATAGGCAGAGATGAGAGCAGATACTGTAGCTTGGGAATAGAGATGACTGGAGGCAGAGCAGAGGTTACTGGCATGTGCACACTGGCCCACCAACAGAAAAACTGCTAGACAAGCCTGAGGAGAGCTGAGGGTGCCGCAGGAGGGGACAACTAAACGCAGCTCACAGTAGAGCGGTGGCAGGTCCAAGAGTAAGAGACTAGCAACCCCAGAATCAAGCTGGATCTCCCCACAGCCAGGAAACCAACCAGAGAAGATTTGACACCCATGGAATTTTGACCAGGGGCAAATCCAGAAAAAAAGGAGGCTGTGCCTAAAGGTTGAACTGAGTAAAAACTCTTTTTTCCCCCTCTTTCTTTTCCTTTTCCTCCCTTCCTTTTTTTTTCTTCCCTTCCCCTTCTTTTCTTCTCCTTCTCTTTATTTTCTCTCTTTCTTTATTCCTATTTTTTTAACTTTTTATTTTTTATTTAAAAAAAACTCTTTAATCTGTTTCCTACCTTCTATCCCTCCTATCCTTCTGCTTTAATTTGTGTTTGTTTGTCTGTTTTGTTTATCCTCCCTCTCACACTAAACATATAGCATATAACTGTTATATAAACCTAATAATATACACTTCCACTTTCTCATTTCATTCTGCATTCTTCCCTTCCTTTGTAAACATACAGTGTAAATATTACTTGCTATCTCACATAGCCTTGACCCTAATTGCTACTATTATTATTCTATCACCTTCCCTCTGAAAAAAAATTATCTTTCTTTCATATAAAACAACTCCTATCTTTTTCTCCAATAATATAAGAGTCTTAATCTCTCTAAATTTATATTAATACTGGCTGTGTGTTTGTGTTTTTAATAGCATCTCCACAAAAGGACTGAAGACAAGGTGGGCAGAGTGACTCTCAATCAACTAGACAGAGGAAAGGATCCACCAAAGTGTAACTGAAATACAACCAGACAGCTTAAACAAATGGCATAAAGGACAACAAAAGAGCATTATGCTCAGAAAATCAAAGAGACTATACCACTGAATTCCCCAGGTCCCCTATAAAGAATTTAATATCACAAAAGCGGGAAATCAAAGCACACAAATCTAATAAACAAAAACAAACAAGAAGAATTTAACATGGGGAGACACAGAAACAACCTTCCAATGAAAGGAAAAGAGGAATCCCCCGAAATAGAGATAGATGGAATAGAAATAAGGCAACTATCAGACATGGAAATCAAAACAATGGTGATAAAGAAACTCAATAATTTTGACAACCTCAAAGAAAGTTACATAAAACTTCAGGGAAATTACCAGCACCTCCAAGGAAACTACAAAGAATTCCAAGGAAGCTACAAGTAAGTTAGGGAGAGCTACACCAGCATACAAACTTAAAAAGACCCAGGAATAAATGAAGAATATAATTTCTGAATTGAAGAACACAGTAAAATCAATCAAAGGCAGGTTAAATGAAGCAGAGGATCGGATCAGTGAGTTAGAGGACAATGCAGAAAAAAATTCCGATAAAATAGAACAAAATGAAAAAAAATTAAAAAGAATGAAGAGAGTTTTAGAGAGCTGCAGGACAACATGAGACTAAACAACGTTAGAATCATAGGGATACAAGAAGGAGAAGAAGAGGAGCAAGGGATAGAAAACTTGATTGAAAAAGTAATGAGAGAAAATTTTCCTAACCTGGTGAGAGAAAAAGCCATGCAAATCCAGGAAGATCAGAGGGTCCCAATAAAGATGAACCCAAATAGGTCCACTCCAAGGCACATAACAATTAAAATGGCAACATTCAAAGACAAACCGAGAATGCTAAAAGTATGAAGAGAAAAACAGCAAATAACAGACAAAGGATCTCCGATAAGGCTATCAACTCACTTCTCAACAGAAACACTTCAAGCCAAAAGGGAATGAAAAAAAATATTTGAAGCAATGAAAAACAAAGGCCTACAACCAAGACTACCATACACAGCAAGGCCCTCATTCAATATGGAAAATTAAATAAGGAGTTTTGTTGACAACGGAAGACTAAAGAATTCATCTCCACCAAACCAGCATTGTAAGAGATGTTAAAGGGAGTGCTTTCAGAAAAAGAAGAAAAAAAGAGGAGAGGAACACAAGTTCAAAGAGAAATTATTAAATACCTATCAATAACCTTAAATATAAATGGATTAAATGATGCAATTAAAAGACATAGGGTAGCAAAATGATAATGGAAACATGACCCACATATATGCTGTCTACAAGAGTCACACCTCAAAATAAAAGATTTACACAGACTGAAAGTGATGGGATGAAAAAACGTATTTCAAGCACATGCACATAAAAAAGCTGGGGTAGTGATACTTATATCAAACAAAACAGATTTCACAGCAAAGACCATAAAAAGAGACAAAGAAAGACATTACATAATACTTAAGGGGAAAAAATCCATCAAAAAATATAACCCTTATAAACATATACATACCCAACATAGGAGCACACAAATATGTACGAAAAATTTTGAAAAACTTCAGAAAGGATATAGACAACAACACACTCATAGCAGGGGAATTTAACACCACACTGTCAACAATGGGCAGACCTTCAAAGCAAAGAAACACCAAAAATATTGAGGCAACACTCTAGATCAAATGGACTTAGTTGATATATATAGAACTTTTCACCCCAAAGAAGCAAAATATACATTCTTTTCAAGTATACATGGAACATTTTCAAAGATAGACCATGATAGGACACAAAACAAGCCTCAACAAATTTTATAAAATTGAAACTATATCAAGCATCTTCTCAGATGACAATGCCTTGAAACTGGAAATCAACTTCAAGGAGAAAAATCAGAAACATTCATACTCATGGAGAATGAATAACATGCTATTAAATAATGAATGGGTTAACAATGACATCAAGGAAGAAATCAAAAATTTCTGGAAACAAATGATAATGAACACACAACAACCCAAAAGCTATGAGATACAGCGAAAGCAGTCCTGAGAGGAAAGTTCAAAGCAATACAGGCCTGCCTGAAAAGTATAGAAGAATCTCAAATAAAAAATTTAACCCTACAGCTACAAGAACCAGAACAATAGCAAAAAACAAGCCCAGAGAGAAAAGGAAGGATATCGTCTAGATCAAAGCTAAATTAAATGACATAGAGAACAAACAAACAATTCAAAAGATCAACAAAATAAGAGCTGGTTCTTTGAAAATAAACAAAATGACAAGCTTTTAGCCAGGCTCATCAAGAAAAAAAGAGCAGGGACCCAAATAAACAATATCAGAAATAAAAGAGAAATCACAACTGATACCACAGAAATACAAGGAATTGTAAGAAATTAATAGGAACAACTGTATTGCAAGAAACTTGACAATCTAAATGAAATGGACAAATTTCTGGAAACATATAATCTGCCAAAACTGAATCAAGAAGAAGCAGAAAGCCTGAACAGACCAATAACAACCAGTGAAATTGAAGAAGTAATCAAAAAATTCCCGGCACACAAAAGCCCTGGACTGGATGGCTTCAGGCGTGAATTTTACAAAACATTTATCAAAGAAAGAACTATTCTTCACAGATTATTACAAAAAATCCAAGAATGGGAAAAACTTCCAAACTCGTTCTATGAAGCCAGTACTACCCTTCTTTTAAAACCAGGTCAAGACACAACAAAGAAAGAAAACTATGGGCCAATATCGTTGATTAACATAAATGCTAAAATCCTCAACAACATATTGGTAAATAGGATTCAACAACACATTGGAAAGATCATACACAACGATCAAGTGAAATTCATCCCAAGGATGCAAAGATGATTTATTATTGGCAAATCAATAAACATAATACACCACATAAACAGAATGAAAGAAAAAAAAAACCACGTGATCATATCAATAGATGCAGAAAAAGCATTTGATAAAGTACAACACCCATTTATGATGAATACACTCAGCAAAATGGGAATAGAGGGAGCATACCTCAACATAATAAAGGCCATATACGAGAAACCTGAAGCCAACATCCTACATAATGGGCAAAAACTGAAAGGATTCCCCCCTGAGGTCAGGAACAAGACAAGGATGTCTACTCTCTACACTACTATTCACCATAGTCTTGGAAGATCTAGGTACAGCAATCATACAAGGAAAAGAAATAAAAGGCATCAAAATTGGGAAAGAGGAAGTAAAACTGTCTTTATTTGCAGATGACATCATAGTGTACATAGAAAACTCTATAGACTCCATGAAAAAACTACTCGACCTAATAAGTGAATTTGGCAAAAGAGCAGGGTACAAAGTCAATATTAAGAAATCAAAGGCATTTCTGTATACCAACAATAAAATATCAGAAATAGAAACTAAAAGAAAAATTTCATTTACCCTAGCAACAAGAAAAATAAAGTACCTAGGAATAAACTTAATCAAAGAGGTAAAAGACCTGTACTCTGAAAACAACATAACAATGATGATAGAAATTAAGAAAGATACAGATAAATGGAAGCATATACCATGCTCATGGTTGGGAAGAATCAACATCATTAAAATGTCCACGCTACCAAAAGCAATTTATAGATTCAATGCAATCCCTATTAAAATACCCACGACATATTTCACAGACCTAGAATAAATAATTCAAAAATTTATATGGAACCAAAAAAGAGCCCGAATAGCAAAGCAATCTTGAGGAAGAAGAACACAGTAGGAGAAATCACAATACCTGATCTCAAACTATACTACAAGTCCACAGTAATCAAAACAGTCTGGTACTGGCATAAGAACAGACATATAAACCAATGGAACCGATTAGAGAGCCCAGATATGAACCCAGGTCTATATGGTCAACTAACATTTGTGAAAGGAGAACGGAACACAAAAGGAGTGAAAAGAGCCTCTTCAACAAATGGTGTTGGTAGAACTGGACAGGGTCATGCAAAAAAATGAACCTAGACCACCAACTTACACTGTATACCAGAATAAACTCAAGATGGATCAAAGACTTAAATGTAAGACGTGGCACTGTAAAAGATGTAGAGAAAAACAAGCAGGAAAATTTCAGATATCCCTTGTAGCAATATTTTCACCGATATATCTCCTAAAGCAAGGGAAATAAAGGAAAAAATAAACAAATAGGATTACATCAAACTAAAGAGTTTCTGATCAGCAAAAGAAAACATAAGCAAGATGAAAAGGGAACCAATCCTATGGGAAAATATATTTGCCAGTGATACCTCAGACAAAGGATTGATATCCAAAATATATAAAGAACTTATATGACTCAACACCAAGAAGACAGACAACCCAATTATAAAATGGGCAAAGAACCTGAACAAACACTTCTCCAAAGAGGACATACAGAGGGTTCATAGACATATGAAAGAATGCTCAACATCACTAGCCATCAGAGAGATGCAAATAAAAACCTAATTAGATATCACCTCACACCAATCAGAATGGCCATCATCAACAAGTCAACAAACAGTTTGTGCTGGCAAGGGTTTGTGCAGGGATCCCTGGTGCACTGCTGGTGAGAATGCAGACTGGTGCAACCACTATGGATAATAGTTTGGAATTTCCTCAAAAAACTTAAAATGGAACTGCCTTTTGAACTAACAATTCCATTGCTAGGATTATATCCATAGAATCCTGAAACACCAAGTCAAAAGAACCTATGCATCCCTATGTTCTTAGCAGCACTATTTACAATAGCCAGGTGTTAGAAACAACCTAAGTGCCCATCTGTAGTTGAGTGGATCAAAAAAGTATTGTACATTTACACAATGGAATACTATATAGCAGAAATGAAGAAGGAACTTCTATCATTTGCAACAACATGGATGGAACTAGAGAGAATTATGCTTAGTGAAATGAGCCAGGCAATGTAAGAGAAATACTTTATGCTATCACCTATTACAGGGGAATAATGAACAACAGAAATAAATGAGCATAATAGAACCAGAGAATTTGGCATTCTGAAGAAGTAAGTAATGACATAAATTTCTTTGCATGAAATTGATAATACCAGATGTTAATAGAGGTTTTGTTGACCAAGACTTTGACTGAAATGTTATGCCTACAGAATACATGCTTGGGCTCTGGTTGTTACCAAAAAGCCCTGAGGAACTAAGATGGACTTTAGAAGGTAATAAAGGCCCATGAGTAAAAAGGCCTCGTACCTAGGTTGGATATACGGTCCATGGTAATCTTTTCAGGGAAGAAATGAAGATTGCTTTCCTGAAAGATGGCTAGAAGTGACCTTAAGGCACAATGAAAAACCTGAAGGTCTTGGAAAAGACAAGTGTTTATAGGCAAGGCTGAATGACAGGTATATGGCTCAGCTTCTGTGCCCTGAAGGGCAGACTGAAGGTCACCCTAAATGTTCCTTGTGTAAGTTCCAGCAAAGCAGAGTTAAAGATCATAAGTGATCCTTTACTGCTCTTGTTGTTTATGCAAACTAACAGGATAAATTAAAAATGGACCTAATGCAGTCCCTTTAATCAAAAGGAGGGTAATCTTAAGGAGAAAAATTGTGAGCTAAGGGAAATCACAATGCTCAGTGGTAGACTATAAAGTAATGTAGCTAATTATCTTTAATGGTTATTTTCATTTGAAGTTTCTTTTCATTTGTATGTTAAACTAGGTCTGTGGCATCATCAAAGATTCTTAATTTACAGGCAAGAAGAATGTCAGATACCTTGCAGCTGGATGTCTTTCCATTAAGACAGTCTTACAGATTTAGAGACTGGTTTGTGGATTATATTGCATAAATTGACGTGTGTTTTCTGTTTTTAAAAGGCATAAGCCTATGATCTCATTACCTGAGGGATTGTCTGTGCATATAGGCCTCACTTAATCCGGTCTGCATCGCTGTCTCCTGAGACTCAACAGTTTGGCTGAACTATGTGGCTGGGTTGGTGAAGAATGGCGTGGTCCTGGGCTTCACCTTAAAATGGGTTTCTCTTTTCTATCCTAATAGCTTGGACAGAAAAGACCCAGAGGTCTGAGAGAGGGGAAACCTAAAATATTTCCCTGACCCCAAGCTAAGTATAGTGGGCAAAATATTTTGGTCAGATACGACATGCCTGACACACCTTCCTCCAAAGAAGCCCCCCTTTTTTTCCCCTAATTGGGGACATTGAAAAATTAATCCCTGCCTTTTATCATCTAGTTATTATGAATTAAATGATGTATTTTAACCCTGTTGCCAAATATGTTGCCACCTGAATACAACAAGGATGCCAGCCTGTTAAACCAAGAACGCCGTTGTCTAGGGAGAGCCAACTGACCTGGAATCTGCAGATCCTACCCCATATGGGAAAGCCACCCTCCCCTCCACACCCCGACTCTTATTAGGGACTTTTGGACCCTAGGGTAGGTAGGATGATGACCATGTCCAGCTTGAAGCAGATAGAGGAGCTTGGGACCTTTGCCCATTGTCCTTTATAAGATTATGAAGAGTCTTAAGTATGAAAGGGTGGGCTGTTATTTTTTATTGTTATAAAAATTAATGAATGAATTAATTAAAATAATAATAATAATATAGAAAAGGGAGAAATGGAGAGCTTGTATGTGTGACCATTGGGCATGAACTGGGAAGGGGGCATTACTGGGGTAGGGAGGTGCTGGGCAGAGGGGAGTAAAGACAAAAAATTGGAACTATTGTGACAATATAATCAACAAAATACACTTACAAAAATAATAAAGAACCCGTTCTTTTTGTAATCTAAAACAATTGGAAATATTGGTTATATTACCAATATATATTCTTAATGTCTATGAGATTTTTGGAATATTATTATTGTTAATTGTCTACATATGCTCATTACCTTGCTAAGGAAGGTCGACTTAATTAGCTGGATTTTCCCATAGTAACTTCCTTTATTATGTCTTAAATGTTGAATAATTTCCACTTTTTCAGAATCTGTTTAATCCTAACTGAAGTATTTACTTCCTTTGAGGGCACTTTTGTTGGCAAATGGAAAAATAATTTTCTAGTGAATTGTTATTCCCTAATTACAGCTGACTAAGCAAACTCCACTGATCTTTGAATTCCTTAGCAAGGCTTATATTAGATAATCAAATAGCGATCAATTATCTCCTTATAGAACAGGACTGCTTCTGTACCATAGTCAACACCTCCCACTGAACTTGGATCAATACTTCTAGTAAAGTTGAATTAGAACTTGAGAAAATTAGAAAAATAACACAAGACATCTCCAGTCCAATATCTTTTAACAACACCTTCTGGTTTCCTCTCGGTCTTTTAGCTGGCTTCGTTCACATATAAGCATGTGGTTAAGATCGAGACTTCAAATATTATCAATGATTCTTTATTGCAGTTCCATTTTTATGCTACTTCTAGTTCAAATATGCTACAAAAATTAAGCACCAGGATTAGGGTCACCCAGTGGATTGAAATTATAAAATAAGCCTATTCATATAAAACTAGGTAACCTGATAAAATCCACAAATAAGAAAAGTGTTTAAGAGTCATTTCTTGACTACTTCCTTGTTGCTCAAATGTGACATTGAGTTACATGAGATAACTTATTTCATTTATTCCTCACAACATCCAAATAAATAGAAAGTCTCATTTTACAGCTGAGAAAATCGGGATGCTAATCAACTCTTACAAGTTCTCACAACATAAAAAAATGATTCATCTGGGATTGAATCGCGGGCAGGGATTTCTCTAAAGTTTATTGTGTTATATTACTTGTAAAAACAATGCATTAGGGTAAACTTTTAACTTATATATATTTTTAATGTAAATTTACTCATTTAAATAGTGTTGGAATAAAAGGATGGATATTTTAACATGAAAAATCTTTTCACCAGGGATCGAAGATGGTGAAGGAGTAAGTGGAAACTACACTAACCTCTCAGGACCAATATGGAGTTATAACAATTGTGAAGAAATCATGCAGAATAACCAACTGAACACTAGCTGGAGAGAAGTCTTATAACCACAGACAGATAGAAAATGCTGCTTTATCACAATGTGATTGGTAGGAAGTGAGGAGACATGATAGGGCTGGCTGGGCTCCTACAGGTGGAAGCTGAAGGGAAGGAGAAACATCTTAGTAGCTGGGAGTTCCCCCTGAGAAAGATGAGATCTAAACTCACAGCTAGGTTTCCCATGATACAACAACAGAGACAAGAGTAAAACAGGATCCAGCTCCAAAAAAGAGAAAAGCTGCAGGGTTTTTTGGGAGACTGAGAGAGATGGCTAGAGATATAGAGAGTTCTTTAAGTGACCATGCATAAAAATACATTGGCACCTACATCGGGCTCTAGCAGAGGGAGGGCAGGTGGACTAGAGATGCTTAAGGAGAGTTTAGGGCAGTGGATTTGAGGAGAGAACTGAGGGAGCAGCCGATGGAGTCCCAGTGCTGACTCATTACCCATACTGTAGGCAGACCACTCCCCTCCAAGTGGTATTAACCATGCACACAGGAAGTAATCTGCCCTGCCAAGCAGAGCTTAAGCCTCACTGATGATCCCAGATTTAATCGATTAACAACTGAAAAAGACAGAAAAATACTAGATTTCTGGTAGTCTCTAGAAGGCAGCTTAGGTTCAGACTGGAATGAACTGACATTACCATGGGTGGATCCAGGAAGTAAAGGAAGTATACCTCTACAAGAGTATACAAGATGTTGTGGGTGGAGTAACTGTCAGTCAGCTAACCAGAGAGAAGGACCCAACAGAGTGCAATACGAAAACAACCAAAACCCAAGTACAACCAGACAGCCCAAATAAATGGCATGAAGGGCATCCCAAGATCATCAAATTCAGGAGATCAAGGAGACTACACCACTGAATCCCACAGGTCTCCTACCACACAAGGTCATACCTCAAACACAAGAGCTCAAAGAATATCAATCTAAGGTTCAGAACCTAAAAAAAGAGGCACCTAAAATGTGGAGACAAAGAAACAACACCTTATCAAAAGGAAAGGAGGAATCCCAGGAAAAGAGTGCTAAATGAAATAAAGGCAAGTGAACTATCACACATGGAGTTCAAAACAATAATTATAAAGAATCTCAGTGAACTACAGGGAAGCTACAAGTAACTTATTGAGAACTACAACAGCATTAAAAAAGATATAGAAACTATCAATAAGACTAAGAAGGAAATGAAGAATACAGTTTCTGAATGGAAGAACACAGTAGGAGGAATCAAAAGCTGGCTAGATGAAGCAGAAGATTAGATAAGCGAGTTGGAGGACCAAGTAGAAAAAATTCCCAGACAGTGCAACAGAACAAATAAAGACTAAAAAAGAATGAAGAAGGTTTAAGAGAGTTGCAGGACAAAAATGAAACAATAACATCCGTATCATAGGGATATCAAAAAGGGAAGAGGGACAAGGGATAGAACTTTTTTGTAAAAGTAATGACAGAAAAATTTTCTGATTTAGTGAGAACAAAATGTCACAAAAGCTCAGGAAGCACAAAGGGCCCTGATGAAGATCAACCCAAACAGGTCCACCCCAAGACACATCACAATTAAAATGACAAAAAGAGAATCTCTAAGGTAGCAAGGGAGAAACAGCTAACAATATACAAGAAAGCTATGATGAGGCTAACATCATATTTCTAAAATGAAACAATATGAGCCAGAAGGAAATGGCAAAAAGTACTTCAAGCAATGAAAAACAAAGGCCTACAAAAAGAATACTGGCAAAAAGTACTTCAAGCAATGAAAAACAAAGGCCTACAAAAAGAATACTCTACCTAGCAAAGCTCTTATTCAAAATGGAGGGTGAAATAAAGAGTTTCCCAGACAAAAGAAGGCTAAAAGAATACATCTCCACCAAACTAGCACTGCAAGAGATTTTAAAGGGTCTGCTTTGAAAGATGAATAAACAGAGACAGAGAGGGACACAGGGACAGAGGGGGAAAATGACAATGGAGAAGTACCAATCTAAAATAAACTTAAATGTAAATGGATTTAATGCACCAATCAAAAGACAAAGGATAGCTGAACGGATAAGAAAACATGACCCACATAAACTTTGTATACAAGAGACCCAACTCAGAACAAAAAATCTACAAAGGCTGAAAAAAAAGGTAAGAAAAAAATATTTCAAGCAAACGGACATAAAAAAGAAGCAGGGGTAACGATACTTATATCAAACAGAAATAGATTTCACAACAAAAAACATAAAAAAAGACAACTAAGGACATTTCGTAATATTTAAGGGAAAATCCATTAAGGAGATATAACCCTTGTAATAATATATTCACCCAAATAAGAGCACCCAAATATATATGAAAAAATATTGAAGGACTCCAAGAAGTATATCAACAGATACACATTCATAGTAAGAAAATTTTTAATGTGTTTTATTGATTATACTGTTACAGTTGTCCCAATTTCCCTTCCCTCTGCTCCCCTCCACCTGGTGGCTCCCCTCCTTCCAGTTGTCCCCTCCTTTTAGTCCATGTCCATTGATTGTGCATATAGTTCTCGACCTCTTTCTGTCTATTCCATTCCCTTCTACTATGCTTCTTAATTCCTATACCATCTCCCTCCCTCTCCCCCTTCCCCTTCCCTGCTGACCTCCCCTCAATATGCTCCCCATACCTATAGTTCTTTTTCCACTCTCGTTGCCTATTTAGTTTGCCTTTGTTTCCATTCCCTGGCTTCTGTTGTTGTTTCTTGTAATACAGTTTTCATTTTAGTGTTCATAGTTTTGATTCCCCTTTTTCTAAACAAGTTCCTTTAACATCTCATATACTAGTGGTTTGGATCTAATGAACTCCTTCAGTTTTATTTTGTCCTGGAAGCACTTTCTCTGCCCTTCTATTCTGAATGACAATTTCATTGGATAGAGTATTCGTGGTTGTCGGTTTTGGATTTTCATTACTTTGAATATTTCTTGCCAGTTCCTTCTTGCCTGCAGGGTCTCCCTTGAGAAGTCAGCTGATAGCCTAATTGGGACCCCTTTGTACATGATTCTTTTCTCTCTTGTTGCTTTTAAGATTCTCTCTTTATCTTTAACTTTTGACAATTTGATTATAATGTGTCTTAGAGTGGTTCTCCCTGGGTCCAGCTTTTCTGGAACTCTCTGTGCTTCCTGGACCTGTAAGTCTATTTCCTTCCCCAAGTTTGGGAAGTTCTGCTTTATTATATTTTCATTTAATTTTTCAATTTCTTGTTCATCTTCTTTGCCCTCTGGTAAACCAATAATTCTTATGTTCAGTCTTTTATAGCTGTCCCAGAGGTTTCTGATCCTCTCCTCATTTTCATTGCTTCCTGTTTCCGCTCTCTGCACTGGTTGCCTGTTTGTTTCTTCTCTATGTTCTTGTTTGTTTATTTGAACTCTGGATTTTATTTCCTCACCATCTGTCTCATATGTGGTTTTGTTCCTTTCAGTATGAGTCTTTTTCAATTCTTTCTCATCTTTTTCCTGCTCTTTTGTTAATTCTGTAAGCCACCTGATAACAATGGCCCTGAACTGAGCCTCTGACGGGTTTCTTATTTGTTCATCTGTCAGTTTCTTCATCTGTTGCCTGGTGTGCTGCGCCACCGGGATTTCTATAGTTGTCTGCCTCGTTTTGACAGATGCGTTTTGCTTTCTTGGGCCGGCTATAGGGGGCAGTGCCTTTGTACTCGTCACTGCCCAGTGACCGCCGGCGGTCCAGGAACCTTTTTCGCCGTGCTGTGGTGCTTTGTCGTCACTGCCCAGCGACCGGTGGTGATCTGCATCCTATTTCGCAGCGCTATGGCGGTTTGTGTGGGGGCGGGGGTCCAAGATGGATTCACACAGTTATTCCGCTAGGAGACCGGGATCCGTCCTCCTGCCCTCTGGGCCTCACCGTTCGAGGGGATGCGGTGGCTGCTTTTCCCAGCTTTGGGGTCGCGAGCTGCTGCGGTTCGACTGCAGCCGGGATTGCTCTCCCTGCTGCTGTCCCTGGTGCGACTGCAAACAGCACCGTACGATTTGCTCTTCTTACCTGCCCAAAGAGCGCTGCTGGTTTTTAACTTTGTACGTTGGGCTTCTGTATAGTTTTATTTTCTGGAATTTCTAGTTATCTTTTGTTTTGAAGTAGTTGTATTCCTCTCTGGTTGTAGAGGGAGACTGAGCGTGTCCGTCTAAGCCTCCATCTTGGCCGGAAGTCCCATAATAAGAAATTTTAACACCTCATTGTCAATAATTGACAGGTCTTCCAAGCAAAGAAAAAACAAGGACATTGGCACTGAGCAACACTTTAGATGAAGTGCACTTAATTGATATATATAGAAACCTTCATCCCAAAGAAGCAAAATGCACATTCTTTTCAAATGCACATGGAACATTCTAAAAGATAGACCACATGGTAGGACACAATACAAGCCTCAACAAATTCAAGAAAACTGAAATTATATCAAATCTTTTCTCAGGTCACAAGGGCTTGAAACTAGAAAAAAACTTCAAAATCATTCAAATTTGTGGAGTCTGAATAATATGCTATTAACCAATGGATGGATAAACAATGACATCAAGGAAGAAATTAAAACGGTTTAAGAAACAAATGGTAATGAACACACAACAACCCAAAACCTATGGGGCATAGTAAAGGCAGTACTGAGAAGGAAGTTAGTAGCAATCCAGGCCTACCTAAAAAAGACAGAATTGGAAATAAACAATCTAACCCATGCATCTAAAAGAACTAGAGGAATAACAACAAACAAAACCAAAGCAAGGAAGGAAATAATCAAGATCAGAGCAGAATTAAATGACATAGAGAATAAAAGAACAATCGAAAGGATCAATAAGTTCAGAAGCTGATTCTTTGAAAAGATAAACAAAATCACCAAGGCCAATTTGGTAAAATAACAGAGTGAAAAGTCAATGTCCAGAAATTAAACACGTATTTCTACACCAACAATGAAATATCAGAAACAAAAACTAGAAAAAAACTCCACTCACTGTAGCAACAAGAAAAACAGAGCACTTAGGAATAAACTTAACCAAGGAGGTAAAAGATATCTATTCCTAAAACTACAGAACACTGAAGAAAGAATTTAAGGAAGATACAAATAATTGGAAGCATATACATGTTTATGGATAGGAAGAATTAACATCATTGAAATGTCTGTAATACCCAAAGAAATTTATAGATTGAACACAATTTCTATTAAAATACTAATGACATATTTCACAGAGCTAGAACAAATACTTCAAAAATTATATATAACCAAAAGTGACCCCAAATAGCCTCAGCAATCTTGAGAAAGAGCAAAGTAGGAGGAATCACAGTACCCGATATCAAACTATACTACAAGGCCACTGTATTCAAAACAGTCTGGTACTGGCATAAGAAAAGACATATAGATCAATGGAGTAGAATAGAGCCCAGAAATAAACCCAGGTCTTTATGGTCAACTAATATTTGACAAAGGAGACAGGACCATAAAATGGAGTGAAAATAACCTCTTCAATCAATGGTGTTGGGAGAAAATGAAACTAAACCACCAACTTACACCATACATAAAATAAATTAAAGGTGGATAAAGGACTTAAATGTAAACTGTGACACCATAAAAGTCCTAGAGGAAAATATAGCTAGTAAATTTTCAGATAATCTGTGCAGTAATATTTTCACCAATATATCCCCTAAGGCAAGGGAAATAAAGGAAAGAATAAACTAATGGGACTAAATAAAACTAAAATTTTTCTGCTCACTGAAAGAAAATATCAGCAATATAAATAGGGAACAAACAGTATGGGAAAACATATTTAAAAATGATACTTCAGAGAAGTGTTTGATCTCCAAAATGTATAAAGAACTTTTGTGACTCAACACCAGGATGACAGACAATCCAATTAAAAATGGTCAATGGTTACTTCCAGCCAGGATGGAGGCCTTGAATGACATGCTCCATTTTCCTCCACAACTAAGAAGGAATACAACTACCGCAATACCAGAAATAACCAGAAGTTCCAGAAAATAAATGGAAGTCCAACTTATGAAGCTATAAAGAAGTGGTGCTCATCCGGACAGGTATGAGAGGCAAAGACGGGGAGGAGAGGTCAAGTTGTGCTGTCAGCAGCAGCAGTGGCAATGGCGGCAGGACAGCAGTAAGCACAGACACCCATATTTAAGGGGAGGCAAGAAGCACTGGGGGAGAACCTCTGGCTGTAGACCAGACCCGTCATTTTGTGAATCCAAAGCCGGGGATGGCAGACCTCCATTGCTTTGGACTGTGAGGGCCAGAGGGCGTGGCGATGGAGGAAGAGGCTCCTGGTCTCTCAGCAGAGAGTGAACAGCAGGAACCCATCCTGGACCGCCATCCCTGCAGAAAATGCCACAGTGTGGTGAGAAGGGTCGCCTGGTTGTGTCGAGTGCATGGAGCTCCACCCCCTATAGCATAGGATGTGTGACAGCCCTGCCCAGGAAGCAAAGACAAACACAAAACTGTCAGGATGGCACAGATCATGATAGAGATCCTGGTGACGCAGCTGACCAGATAGCAAATATCTAATCCATTAGGACCAGCAGATAGATAATCTTTCTGAGGCTCAGTTCAGAGCTTTGGTTATAAAAATGCTTACAGACCTAACAGCAGATCTTAAACAAGACAGAAGGAATGAAGGCTAGTCCTGTTGAAATGAATACAAACACGTGAAACTAGTGGTGAGAGGAAGAAAACAAAAGATCAAATCAACAAATTAGGACATGGGGAAGGAACAAACAGTCAACCAGGGAAGAAAGAGGAGGCAAAAGTGAAGAAAATGAGGAGAGGCTCAGAAACTTATCAGACAGCTATAAACGAGCCAACATTGAATCATAGGTTTTCCAGAAGGTGAAGAAGAAGAACTAGAAATTTAAAAAATTATGTGAAAAATAATGAAGCAGAACTTCCCTAACTTGGGAAAGGAAATAGACTTACAGGTCCAGGAAACACAAAGATTTCTAAAAAAACTGGACCCAAGGAGAACCACACCAAGACACATTATCATCAAAATGTCAAAAATTAAAAATAAAGAGAGAATCTTAAAAGCAGCAAAAGAGAAGAAGATAATTACATACAAAGGGGTCCCAATAAGACTATCAGCTGATTTCTCAAAAGGAATTCTGTAGGCAAGAAGGGACTGGCAAGAAATATTCAAAGTAATTAAAAGCAAAACGTAGAACCATGATTGATCTATCCAGCAAAGCTGTCATTCAGAATAGAAGGACAGAGAAAGTGCTTCCAGGACAAAGTAAAACTGGGGGAGTTCATCAGATCCAAAACACTGCTATATGAAATGTTAAAGGGACTTGTTTAGGAGAAAGAGGATCAAAACTGTAACATTAAAATGAAAACTGTATCACAACAACCAACATCAGAAGGTAGGGAATTAAAACAAAGGCAAACTATGTAGGCATAGAGAGTGGGAAAATAATTATAGGTATGGGGAACATATGAGGGGAGGTCAGCGGGAGGGGAATGGGGTAAAGGGAAGGAGATGGAATAGGAATTAAGAAGCATAGTAGGAGGGACTGGAGTGTACAGGAAGATGTTGAGAAGAACTATATGCACAACCAATGGACATGGATGAGGGTGGGGACAACTGGAGGGAGGGGTGTCACTTTGTGGAGGGGAACAAAGGGAAAAGAAATTGGTACAACTGTAACAGCATAATCAATAAAATGTATTTTTAAAAAAAGTCAAAGGACAGAAACAGACACTTCATGGAGGAGCACATACAGAGGGCCCATAGGCATATGAAAGGTCGCTCAACATCACTAGCCATCAGAGAGATGCAAATTAAAACCATTATGAGATATCACCTCACTCTGGTCAGAATGGCCATCATTAACAAATTAACAAACAACAAGTGCTGGCAAGGATGTGGAGAAAAGGGAACCCTAGTGCAGCATTGGTGAGAATGAAGACTGGTATAGACACTGTAGAAAACAGTATGTAATTTCCTCAAAAAACTAAAAATGGAACCTTCTTTTGATCCAGCTATTCCACTGCTGGGATTATACCTTAAGAATTCTTAAACACTAACTCAAAATAACGTATGCACTCCCATGTTCATAGCAGCAGTATTTAAAATATCTAAATGTTGGAGGTGAGGAGAAAAGATGGTGGCAGAGTAGGTTGCAGAGCTGTCTGCTTGCTCTTATCATGGAAGGACTTGGAGTACAAACATAGAGCAGAGTGAATGAGTGCATATTTCAGATAGGGTGAACAGGGATGAGAGTGTGGGAGTAGCATGAGAGAGGACAGAAAGCTTGGCCTGCCCTCTCCAAGCAGAGTCACTGGGCTTCCCAGCGCAGCTCCTCTGCTGCACATAAAGGGGCAGCTGCTGACTGGCTCTTTAGCTGGATCTGCTTGGAAACTACCCCATGCCATAGGCACTTTGATCAGCAAAGTCGTAGAGGGAGTCAGAGAGAAGGTTTGGTTGCAACAGCCGGAGGTGTGCGAAGACAGAGAACAGTCTGGACTGTGAGAAACTGTGTGAATTGAGTGTTGGTGGGAACCCCCTGGGCTGGTAACCCTACTCCCATGGGCACACACACCAAGGAACCACCAAACAAAAACACAGAACTGAGCCACAGAGAGGGCCCATGGGGCAAAGCTGTGGCAGAACCCTAAATTTGGTGAGAACCCTGGTCAGGCAACTCAGCACCAGCACATGTACACGCACCAAGGTTCCACCAAACCAAAACACAGAACTGAGCCACAGAGAGGGTCCCACATGGGAAAGTTGTGGCAGAACCCCAGACTTGGTAGGGACCTCAGGCAGGCAATTCTGTGCATGCATATGAGTACCAAGGCTCTGCCAGGCAGGGACATGGGGTCGGTGCAGCAGCTTGAAGGCAACACAGATACTTTTTTGGAGAAAGAGCTGGGCAGGGACTATGGCCATGCTCACTGGCTCGCCAGCAATGTAGCATTGCTAGACAAGCATGAGGGGTTCTGGGAGTTGCTGTAGGACCAGTGGGATGGACCCAATTCACTGTGGCTCACAGCAGAGAATAGCAGCAGACCCACAAGTGAGATAATAGCTGCCTCAGAATTCAGCTAGATCTCTTCACAGCCAGACAGACAAAAAAGGTTTGAAATCCATGCAATGTTTACAAGAGGCTGATCCAGAAAAAGAAGACAGTGCCCGAAGTTGTACTCAGGAAAAGCTCATTCTTTAATATGTTTCCTACCTTCTTTCCTTCTTACTATTCTTCTTTAATGTTTTTGTTTGTCTGTTTTGTTTATCCTCTCTCTTGCAGTAAATATATAACATGTAATTGCTGTATAAACCTAATACTATATTCTTCCACTTTCTCACTTCATTCTTCCTTCTTCCCTCCCTTCTTCAAAATACAATGTAAATAATGTTTACTGTCTCACATTACCTTGACCCTACTTGCTATTATTATCATTCTACCACCTTCCTTCTCAAAAATCATCTTTTTTTCAGTTAGTCAATGCTTATCTGTTTTCCCTTTAGTATAATAATCTTAATCTCTTTACATCTCTATGAATACCAGCTCATTTGCTGCTGATAGTGTGATTGTGGGTGGGGGATACTTTTGAAGGTGTGGGTTTCTTGCCCGGGTTGTATGTTTATGTTTTAACAGCATCTCCACAAAAGAATTCAAGATGTGGTGGGAAGAGTGACTCTCAATCAATTAGCTAGAAGGAAAGTTCTAACAAGGAGTAATGTAACAACAACCAAAACTGAAATAAAATCATACAGCATAAACAAATGGCATGAAGGGCATCCCAAGAGCAACAAGTTCAAGAAATCAAAAAGATTGCACCACTGAATCCCCAAGGTCTTCTATTACAGAAAGCCATACCACAAAGGCCAGAAATCAAAGCAGACAAATCTAAGAAACAAAAATAAACAAGAAGAAGCATCTAAAATGAGGAGACACAGAAACATCTTCCCAATGAAAGGAAAAGAGGAATTCCCAGGAAGAGTGCTAGAAGAAACATAAATTATCAGACATGGAATGCAAAAGAATGGTTATAAGGAAGCTCAATGCACTTGACAAACTCAGAAAAAACTATAACGATCTCCAGGCGAATTAGAGATAACTCCAGGGAAACTATAAGGAACTACAAGGAAACTACAAAAAAACTCAGGGAAGCTATACAGAACTTACTGAGAACAACACCGGCATGAAAAAGGATATAGAAACTATAAAGAAGTCAGGAATAAATGACGAATACTATTTCTGAACTGAAGAACACAGTAGAAGCAATCAAAAGCTGGCTGAATGAAGCAGAGGATCAGATCAGTGAGCTAGAGGACAACACAGAAAAAAAATTCCAAGACAGTTAAACAAAATGAAAAAAAAGAAAAGAAGAAGAATGAAGAGGGTTTAAGAGAGCTTCAGGACAGCGTGACATGCACCAATATCGTATCATAGGGACACCAGAAGGAGAAGAAGAGGAGCAAGGGATACAAAACCTGATTGATAAAGTAATGACAGAAAACTTCCCGAACATAAAAAGAGAAAATGTCTCACAAGTACAGGAAGCACAGAGGGTCCCAATGAAGATGAATGCAAGGAGGTGCACTCCAAGGCACATCATAATTAAAATGGTAACATTCAAAGACAAAGAGAAAATCCTGAAGGCAGCAACAGAAAAACAGGAAATAATGTACAAGGGAGCTCTGATAAGACTATTAACTGATCTCTCAACAGAAACATTACAAGCCAAAAGGGAGGGGTGAAAAATATTTCAATCAATGAAAAACAAGGCCTACAACTAAGATTATTCTACCCATCAAGATTCTCTTTCCAAATGGAAGATGAAATAAGGAGTTTCCCAGACAAAAGAAGACTAAAATAATACATTTCCACAAGAGATGTTAAAGGGCCTGCTTTAAGAGAAAGAAGGAAAAAGAGAGAGGGAGAGGAATACAGGTACAAAGGGAAAAAATAAATACCGGTCAATAATAACCTTACATGTAAATGGATTAAGTGATCCAATCAAAAGATATAGGGTAGTGGAATGGATATGAAAACATGACCTGCATATATGCTGTCTACAAGAGACCTACCTCAAAACAAAGGATGTACACAGACTGAAAGTTAAATGATGGAAAAAAGTATTTTAAGCAAATGGATATAAAAAAAGAAAGGTTAGCAATTCTTATACCAGATAAAACAGATCTACAGCAAAGGCCATAAAAAGAGACAAAGAATGACATTTCATAATACTTCAGGGAACAATCCATCAAGAAAATATAACCCTGGTAAACATATATGCACACAACATAGGAGCAACCAAATATATAAGGAAATTCTTGGAAGACTTCAAGAAGGAAATCAACAGCAAGACACCCACAGTGGTAGATTTTAACACACTATTATCAACAATGGACAGGCCTTCAAAGCAAAGAAACACCACGAATATTGAGGCATTGAACAACACTCTACATCCAATGGAATTAATTAATATATATAAAAACTTCACCCCAGAGAAGCAAAATATACACTATTTTCAAGTGCACATGAACCATTTTCAAAAATAGGCCACATGGTAGTACAAAAACAAGCCTAAAAAAATTCAAAAAAATTGAAATTATACCAAGCATCTTCTCAGACCACAATGCCCAGAAACTGGAAACCAACCTCAAGGTAAAAACCCGAAAACTTTAAAATTCATGGAGAATAAATAACATGCTATTAAATAATGAATGTGTCAACCATGACATCAAGGAGAAAATCAAAAAGTTTCTGGGAACCAATGATAATGAAAACACAACAGTCAAAAACCTATGGGACACAGTGAAGGCATTCCCAAGAGGGAAGTTTATAACAATACAGGCCTACTTAAAAAGGATGGATGAATCTCAAATAAAAAACCTAACCCAACAGCTACAAGAGCTAGAGGAACAACAAAAAACAAAGCCCAGAGCGAGTATAAGAAAAAAAAATCATCAAGATCAGAGAAAAATTAAATGACATAAGGACAAAACAAACAATTCAAAGGATAAATAAAACCGGGAAATGGTTCTTTGAAAAAAATAAACAAAATCGACAAGCCTTTAACAAGGTTCATCAAGAAAAAAAGAGAGAGCACCCAAATAAACAAAATCAGAAGTGAAAGAGGAGAAATTACAACTGAAACCACAGAAATACAAAGGATTTAAGAAATTTCTACGAACAACTATATGACAAGAAATTTGACAACCTAGATAAAATGGACCAATTTCTGGAAACATATAACCTTCCAAAACTGAGTCAAACAGAAGCACAAAGCCTGACTAGACCAATAACAACTAGTGAAATTGAAGACGTAATTAGAAAACGCATGGCACACAAAAGCCCTGGACCGGACGGCTTCACAGGTAAATTTTACAAAACATTTATGAAAGAACTAACTCCTATTCTTCTCAAACTATTTCAAAATATCCAAGAAGAGGAAAGAATCCCAAACTCTATCTACAAGGCCAGTATACCCTAATTCCAAAACCAGGTAAAGACACAACAAAGGAAGAAAAGTACATGCCAATATTGCTGATGAACATAGATGCTAAAATCCTCAACAAAATATTGGCAAACAGGATCCAGCAACACATTCAAAAGATCATACACCACGACTCAGTAGGATTCATCCCAGGGATGCAAGGAACGTTGGATATTTGTAAATCAACAAATGTAATGCCCCTCATAAACAAAATGAAAGACAAAAATCACATGATCATATCAATAGATGTAGAAAAAGCATTTGATAAAGTACAACACCCATTTATGTTAAAAATCATTTGACAAAGTGGAAATAGAGGGTACATACCTCAATATAATAAAGGCCATATATGAGAAACTTGAAGCCAACATCATATTCAATGGGCAAAAACTGAAAGAATTCATTCTGAGATCACGAACAAAACAGGGATGCCCACTTTATTGACTCCTATTCAACATAGTTTTGGAAGCTCTAGCTATAGCAATCAGAGAACAAAAGAAAATAAAACACATCCAAATTGGAAAAGAGGATGTAAAACTGTCATTATTTTCAGATGACATGATAGTGAACGTCAAAAACATTATAGGCTCCACCAAAAATCTACTTGACCAAAGAAGTGAATTTGGTAAAATAGCAGGGTACAATGTCAATATTCAGAAGTCAAAAGCATTTCTGTACACCAACAATAAAATATGAGATATAGAAACTAGAAAAAAAATCTCATTTACTGTAGCAACAAGAAAAATAAAGTACCTGAGTTTAAACCTAACCAAGGAGCTAAAAAGCTTGCACTCAGAAAACTATAGAACATTGATGAAAGAAATTAAAGAAGATACAAATAAATGGAAGAATATACCATGTTCATGGATGGGAAGAGTCAATATCACTAAAATGTCCGTACTACCCAAAGCAATTTATATATTTAATGCAATCCCTAGTAAAATACCAACTGCATATTTAACTGACCTAGAACAAATACTTCAAAAATTTATATGGAATGGAAAAAGACCCTGAATAGCTGTAGCGATATTGAGGGAGAAAAACAGAGTAGAGTAATTATAATATCTGATATCAAACCACACTACAAGGCTACTGTAATCAGAACAGTCTGTCACTGGCAAAAAAACTGACATATAGATCAATGGAAAAGTATAGAGTCCAGAAATAAACCCAGGCCTCTATGGACAACTAATATTTGACAAAGGGGGAAGGAGCATTAAATGGAGAGAAAATAGCCTCTTCAGCAAATGGTGCTAGCATAACTGGACAGGGAAAGGCAAAAAATAAAATAAAATAAAAGAAGAAAGAAAGAAACTAGGCCACTAACTTACACCATACACCAGAATAAACTCAAGATGGATGAAGGACTTAAATTGAAGGCGTGGTGCCATAAAATACCTAGAGGAAAACATAGGCTGGAAAATCTCAGAAATCCCCTGTAGCAATATTTTCGCAGATATATCTCCTAGAGCAAAGGAAATAAAAGAAAGAATAAACAAATAGGCTACATCAAACTAAAGAGTTTCTGCTCAGCAAAAGAAAACAACAGCAAGATGAAAAGGGAACCAACAGTATGGAAAAACATATTTGCCAATGAAACCCCAGACAGGGGTTTGATCTCCAAGATATATAAAGAACTTATAAGACTCAATACCAAGAAGAGAGACAATGTAATTTAAAAATGGGCAAAGAACCTGAATAAACACTTCTCCAAAGAGGACATTCAGAGGGTCCATAGGCATATGAAAGAATGCTCAACATCACTAGCCATCAGAGAGATTCAAATTAAAATCACAATGAGATACCACCTCACACCAGTCATCATGGCCATCATTAATGAATCAACAAACAACAAGTGCTGGTGAGGATGTGGAGAAAAGGGGACCCTAGTGCACTATTGGTGGGAATCAACCAACTGGTGCAGCCACTATGTAAAGCAGTATGAAATTTCATCAAAAAACTAAAAATGCAGCTACCTCTTGATCCAGCAATTCCATTGTTAAGATAGTACCAGAAGAATCCTGAAACACCAATTCAAAAGAACCTGTGCACACCTATGTTTATAGCAGCACTATTCACAATAACCAAGTGCTGGAAACAGCCTAAGTGCCCATCTGTAGATGAGTGGATTAAAAAACGGTGATACATTTACACAATGGAATACTATGTAGCAGAATGAAAGAAGGAACTCCTACCATTTGCACCAACATGGATGGAACTGGAGAGTGTTATGCTTAGCAAAATAAACCAGGCAGTGAAAGACAAATACCATATGATATCACCTAACACAAGATACTAATGAACAATACAAACAAATGAGAAAAATGGAACCAGAGGCAAGCAAGGAGCATACTGAGAGTGACCAGGTGGAGGATGGAGGGGAGAAACGGGGAAAGAAGGAGAATGGTCTAGTCAAGGAACTAGCGTAAATGACACATGGGCATGGACAACGGGGTAATGGTGTCTGGATTGTTGTGGAGGAAGGGGCGGGTGGGATGGGGGTTGATCAATGGAGGAAAATGTGGAACAACTCGAATGGAAAAAAATACAATAATATAAATAAATAAACAAATAAATAAATAAAATAGCCTAATGCTGGAAACAGCCTAATTGTCCATCAGTGCATGAGTGGATCAAAAACCTGGTACATTAACACAATGGAGCACTACACAGCAGGAAGAAAGAAAGAACTACCTTTTGAGACAGCATCTTTGGAACTGGAATGTTTTATGCTTAGTGAAATAATTCAGGTGGTAAAAGACAAATACCATATGATCTCACCTTATACAGGAACATAATAAACAAAACAAAACAAACAAATGAGCAAAATATAATTAGAGACATGGAAACAAGGGTCAGACTGACAGTGATCAGAGAGGAGAGAGTGGGGGGGAGAGCTGAAAGAACGGGGAAGGGGCTAGTCAAGGAACTAGTATAAATGACCCCTGGACATGGACAAGGGAGCAGGGATTGACTGTGGGAGAATGGGGGGGGCAGGTGGGACAGGGGAGAGCAATGGAGGGAAAATGGCACAAATATAATAGAGCAATTAAAAATAAATAAATTTAAAAAATAAATAAACAAATATTTTTATCTTCAATATTCATGTTTATATAAATGTTAATGACATACAATAGTAAACCAAGAGTCAGTATATTAACTATACTAAGCTGTTTAAATGTGAGCCATAGAAGAAATGCATTTTACATCTTGACTGAGCACATCAGTTTTTTATTTATGCAAATAAAATCAAAATTGTATGCAACAGTATTTACCTTATTTCATGTGATGCACTCTGGTATCTCATATTCTATTAGCATTTTTAAAAACTGTGATAGCCATGACTTACTAAATTGATTTCTTAACCCACTAATGGATTGTGATTCACAATTTTAAAAACATTCATTTAGACAGTGTTGGTTTAAACAGCCATGCCTGCTATTCTGAGCAACTCAACTATTTTGAGCAATCAAAGACTGGTTACAAACTTTTTTTAGCTCCTCAGCACAATTAGTTTAGACATTTATTGAGTTCAACTAAAAGAAAAAGACAAAACAACCTAAAGCCCCTATTTCAGAAGGTTGTAGTCAGGATTTACTCTTCTTTAGTACGAGGCAGGCAGTGGCATGCCTCACAAGCATTGTTTCCTCAAAGCAGTTTTTCTCCTCACTTAACCTTCCGTAGCCCGCTAAGATCCCAGATTTTTTCTATTTACCCTTCAACACACAATCTTAACCAAGTTTCCAACTTCTATTCAGTGAAAGTAAAAGTTACAAAATGGGGGAGTAAGGCAGTGCTAGAAAAAATCTTGATAAAATATGTCAGAAAATGGCAATAAATACATTGGCTCCTATACATAGTTTCAGGCCACTATGTCAGTAGTAGACTCTATGATTATTAGATAGATAACTACTTTATAGAATTATAGGCATAAGTATGATTCAATATGGTTATCATGTTTTTGTTAATATTTTGATAAACTTGCTATAAATATTATCTTGAAAATTTTCATGAAGGCAAAATAAAAACTGGTTGGTATTAAAAATTTTGATTAAAACTTCCAAATAACAAAATAGAGTATGCTGAAAAATAAATGGTGGTTGGTTCAGTCTAACACTTTTTTTCCTATTATTTCAAGCCACTTTGTCATATTTTGAAAATTTTTTTTTACTGAATATAAACTGCAGCCATTGTTGTGACATAAATGGAGATACTGGAGAAATTTATGGCTGGTTGTTTATCCAATAAAGACACTTTCCTTGTTCTCCTTCCCAATCTATATCTTCCTAAAGTTGTTGCTCAAGTTATAAAATAAAATATGACTAATGGTAAATTATTAATTCTTTATATTTATTTCATCAAATTTACTGTTTCTTTAAATCATTAATTTATTTTTAAAATATGGATGCTATGTTTGAAAACGTATTTATAAATATACTATACTATTTTAGAGAAAATGATTCTGGACATTTGTTCTCTGAAAAATAGTGCAGAGTAATAGTGCTATTTTGGCTTTAAACATATAATAATATTTAATAAAGGACTGTCATAGACCCTTAGTGTCATAGACTTACAGCCTGTAAATACAAATAAAGAACACCAAAGTTTTCCTGCAGGACAATGATTTTATTGCGCTGAAAGCTACACACTTATACATGGCAAAGATTACTTTTATGATTTGAAAAGAAAAGGAAGTGAACCTCTATTTTATAAACAGTAAACTTTTCCAAGTGCGATATTAAAAATAATATTATCAATCTTTGTTCTTCCCTAAAATTATTTTTCAAAGAAGTGAAAAAAGACAAATTGAGGCTTAACTATAAGAATTTCCTCAAATCTTTATTTGGTCTTGGACTTTTATCTCTCATAAACATCTTCTTCCTGTAATAAAGTACACACATAAGGAAAAAAAGATTCATTAGCCTCTTAACCACACAAACCTGAAAAAATGCTCTGAAGAATCCTATATAAAACAAGAGAATAGTTATAAAAATAATTATATAAATAAATATTTACTGTCATTTCCTACTTTAGGAAGGCTTGCACTGTTAACTAATGTTCTAGATGAAGAAAGGAGATATAAAAATTCTTTTGCACATGGTAATATATATTGTTGGTAATATTAAGAGAATTACCAACTTATTTAATAAAATGAGCCAGTTTTATTAGTTAGTGAATAAATACGCATTAATTTTACTCATGGGTTATGACACTTTCTGGTGTTGGAAGCTGCCAGATTATATTAGCACCTGCCCGTATTAGTTAGTCTTATCCTAAGACATGTACTCCAAAATTTCTCATATCCATGACAAACCAATGTAAAATACATTTAGTGACTTGATTGTTATTATTTTGAGTTTCTAAAACTGATTGCTCCTATATATGCTTAGAGGTTCTATTTTAGCTGTGGGGAACAGGTTTTTTAAAAATAAACTTTATTTAGAATAGTTGATTTATAGAATTATGACAAAGTGCAGAGAATTCTTGTATCCTCCACAAAAGACTTCCGTATTACTAACATCTTACATTAGAATGGTATATTTGCTATAATAAATGAATCAATATAGAACAATTTTATCAATTAATATCAAACCTTTATTCTGATTTTGTTAGTTTTCACCTACTGTCTTTTTCTGTTCAAATATAACCATCCAAGATACTACATTACAATTAGTTCTCATGTCTCTTTAGGTTACCTTTGGCTGTGACAGGGTTGAAGACCTATCGTTATTTCTCTTCCTTCTTTTCCTTATTTAAAATTTTTCTTTCTTTCTTTCTTTCTCTCTCTCTTTCTTTCTTCTCTTTCCTTTCCTTTTCCCTTCCATCTGTCCTTCCTTCCTTCTTTGTTTTCCTTCTTCTATTCATCCTTCCTTCCTCTCTCCCTTCTTTCTTCTCTCCCTTCTTTCTTTCCTTCCTTGCTTCTTTCGTTCTTACTTTCTTTCACTGACTTGACAGTTTTAAGTAATACTGGTCATATATTTTGCGGAATGTCCACCAGTTGAGATTTGTCTGATATCTTTATTGCTGTTATTAGACTGAGGTTATGATTTTTTTAAAATCAGAAAACCACAGAGGTAAATTGCCATGATCATCATATCATATCAAGGATACATACTAATAGTGTGACTTATTACTGTTAATGTTAACTAGATCACCTCTCTTCATATACTGTGTCTTTGGTTTCTCTGCTGTAAAGTTAACCTTTCTTCTCTCCCTTTCTAAATACTGTATATAATATTTGTAAGAAAGTCACTACGCACAACCCATATCTAAGGGAGAGAACTTATGCTATACTTCCTTAAAGGCTAAGTATCTAAATAAATTATTTGGAATTTTTTTGCATGGAAGATTTGGCTATTATCCCCATTTATTTATTCAATCATTTATACCATATACTTCTTGGATTTTCATTTTATACTTTGAGGTGTTTTGTCCCTCAAAAGTCTTGAAGTTTTATCCTTTGGGTGCTCTTTCAGTTGGCTCCAGTGTAACTTTCAGTATCCTCACCCCCATTAATGTGATTTTCTATTGCTTTTATTTTCTATATGTTATGAAAACTTTCTTAGTTTTAAGTACAACAAGATACTCCACATTTATCTATACATTTTCTGCCTCAGTCCTATAATCAACCATTTCTTCAAGAAGCTTTTTTCCTGTTAATTGGGGAATGGTGTTGGAAACCAAAATCTGTTTGCTCATCGTTACTGGGGTGCTGTTGGTTATAGGCTTTCTTAGCTGACAGAGCAAGGAAATATATACATATATTCTAGTTATTATATATATCATTTTATAAATGTTAAACTATTTTATAATACTAAACTAATAATGTGTCAATCATAATATTTTCTCCAATTCTAATCCATTACTGTTTGGATTATTTCAGACTATTTTTTTGTTTATCTATAAATTCCCATTTAAATAGTGAGAAACCTGACTCCCACCATTAACCCTCCATTTACTGAATTGTTAAATTCCAATGTATATGTATTGCAATATCAGAATTGATAACCCACATCATGGTGGAAAAATTCTTTATAAAGTAGAGTTTTATGTGCAGTTCCTTTTTTTTTACCTTTAGTCTTACAGACCATTCATTTTCAAATTCATTTACAGGGTGGGGCAAAAGTAGATTTACAGTTGTTAATAAGAAAAATAATACAATAATTAATAAATAATAATACAGGAATAAATTCTGTGCTTTGCATACTCACAACTGTAAACTTACTTTTGTCCCACCCTGTAGGTTAGCAATTTATTTATTCACTCACTTCAGGGAGGTTTTAAAATACATTTATAATACATTTATAGTATTTTGTCACAGTTTGCATTTCATCCTGAAATTCACATATTCAAGATTACTCTTCATACTGTAAAAACTTATTGGTTTTGACAAAGCTTAATGTTTTATATTCACCATTACAGTGCCATACAAAAAAAGTTTCACTGCCTAAAAAAAAAGGCTCTTGTGCTTCACCTAATCAACACCCCCAAAACCCTAGCAACCAAGGACTTCTTTACAATCTCTATAGTTTTGTCCTATTCAGAATGTGAAAAAATTATAATCATACAGTATATATGTCACTTTTTCAGATTGGCTTCTTTCACTTAGATATGAGTTTATTTCCTGATAAAAAGATATTTTACCACTGTAAAAATTCCAGTGTAACACAGTTAGCAGCCCATTCACCTATTAAAGGACTTCTTTGTTGCTTCTAGTTTTTGGTGATTATGAATAAACTACTATAAGTATTTGAGTGTAGTTTTATTTGTGAACATAAGTTTTTGAATCAATTTGGTAAACACCTTAAAGTATAATTGCTGGATCATATGGTAAGATTATGTTTAGTTTTAGAAGAAGCTGCCAAATTTTCTTCCAAAGTAGCGGTACATTTTACATTCCCACCAGGAATGAATGAGAGTTTTTTAAATGTCAATTTTTTAAAAATTTCAACCACTCTAATACCCTTGAAATGGTATCTCATTGTCTTCATTAGCAGCTTCTTAATAACAAATAATATATAAAGTACTTTTTCATATGCTTGTTTTTTATTTGAATATGTTTTTATAATGTCTTTATTTAGATTTGATGTTAGAATAATGGTGATTCACAAGAATGAGTTAGGAAATGTTTCCTCTGGTTCTATTTCCTACAATATATTGTGTAAAATTAGTATCATTTCTTTGTTTAATGTTTGATAGAATTCACCAGTAAAATCATCTGACCCTGGTAATTGTGATTTTAGAAGGTTATTAATTATTTGTTTAATTTCTTTACTATATATGGAGCTATTCAGTCTATCTTTTCTCCTTGTGAGTTGTAGGTGTGTATTTTTGAAGAATTTGTCCTTTCCATCTGAATTATCAAATTTGTGGATATAAACCATATTTATAGTATTTCTTTACTATCCTTTTAATATCCATTTATGTCTTCCTTTTGCTTGTTTAACCTAACTATAAGTTTAACAATTTATTAGTATTTTAAAAGAATTAGCTTTTCTAAACATGGAACAGAGGGACAGCAACAAGAGGGGAGGGGAGAGGGGGAAAGAAGTGGAAGTGTTTTAGTCAAGGAACTTATATGAATGAACCATAGACATGGACAACTAAATGGGAATAAACTGTGGGAGAGGGGGGAGGTGGGTGGAGCAAGGGAAAGCAAAGGGGGAAAAATGGGACAACAATAATAGAAAATCAATAAAAAATAAATTTAAAAAAGAACTAGCTTTTGCTGTATTGCTTTTCTCTATTGTTTTTCTATATTTAATTTTATTTATTTCTGAATTTTATTATTTAGTTCTTTTCTTCTTGATTTAGGCTTAAACTGCTCTTCTTTTTCTAGCTGTCTTAAGGTAGAAAAATACATAATTTATTTTTAATATTTGTTATTTTCTAATACATGCATTTAATGCTATAAAGTTCCCTCTAAATATTGATTTTACTGCATTTCTCATATCGTGGTAACATTTATTTTCTTATTTATTCAGTTTATATATATATATATATATATATATATATATATATATATATACATGTATATATATATGATCTTGAATTTTTTTCTTCAGGTGCAGTATAGAAGTGTGGTGTTTAAGTTTTAAACATTGGGGCATTTTTCCAGGTATCTTTCTGTTATTGACTTCTAGTTTAATTTCATTGTGGTATGAACATACTTTTTAATATTTCTTTGTTTTGAATATTGTTAAGGTGTGTTTTATGGACCCAAATATGATCTATCTCATCGAATGTTCTATGTCAGATCAGGAAGAATGTGTATTTTGCTGTTGTTTACTGGAATATTTTATAAATGTCAAGTAGATCTGACTTATAGTGCTATTCAGGTAAACTATATCTTTATTAATTTTCTGCCTACTTGAGCTATCAATTGTCAAAAGAGGGATATAGAATTTGACCATGATAGTGGATTTCTTTCTCCTTGCAATTCTTTCAGTTTTTGCTGCATGTGTTCTTAGGCTTAAATCCATTAATATTGCTGTGTAACACCCCTGTTTTTCACTGATAAATTTCTTTGATTTGAAGTTAGTTTTGTCCAAAATTAATATAGCTATTTCAGTTTTATTTTGAATTGTGTTATCACAGCATGTTTTCTCTATTCCTTTATTTTTAACCTATTATATTTTTATATTTAAAATTGATTTCTTATAGACACAATATAGTTAATTTTGTTATTTTTTAGCTGCTCTTGACAATCTGTTTTTATCAATATACTTAGACCACTCACATTTGAAGTGATTATTCATATAGTAAGATTACTATCAACCATTTTTGTAACTGTTTTCTACTTGTTGTCAGACTATTTTCTCTGCATTCTCTGGTTTTATATAATTCTATTTTCTCTCCTCATATCACATGTCTGTTATGCTTTTACTATGCAGCAGAGAGAAAGAAGGAACTCCTGCCATTTGCGACAGCATGGATGGAACTAGAGAGAATTATGCTTAGCGAAATAAGCCAGGCAATAAAAGAAAAATATCATATGATATCAGCTGATACAGGAGACTAATGGACAACACAAACAAATGAACAAAATTGAACAAGGAACAGAGTAACAGTTATCAGGGGAGAGGGGGGAGGAAGGGAAGGGGTAAGTAAGAGAAGGGTTTAGTAAAGAAACTAGTATAATTAACCCATGGACATGGACAATGAGTTGGGATTGACTGTGGGAGAAGGGGTAGGCTGGGTTGGGGGTAGCAATGAGGGAAAAATTCAGACAATTGTAATAGAAAAACAATAAAAATAAAATTAAAAAAAGAAGCAATTGCATTTCAAAAATAAGTGAAATCACTAAAAATTTATTAAAAGAAAGAACTAAAAGGACTACAAATGGGGAAATATATATATGGCAGCAGTGTGTGTATGATTATATTAGATGTCCATCCCTGAAATAAAGGCTGAATCAATAGAAAAATAACAAAAAATAATAATTTTAGTGGTTCCTACAATGTTACAGTACATATTTTTAATTAATAAAAGTCTGCCTTAAATAATGCTATTAGCAAATGTATTATAATAGAGTTTTATCAATTCTCCTATTTGTTATGACATTTGCTATAATTCATTTCACTTATTTATATGTAGTTATTACCCAATATATTGCAACTATTTTTACTTTAGACTCTTATTTTTAGATCAATGAAATATTTTATATTGCATTCCCCTGATATTCTTTCCTTCTTTATGTACATACAAGTATCCAAATTAGTGACCTGTATCTGTTTTCTTATGCCTGAAAAAACTCTACTATTTCTTTCAGAGCAGGACTCCTGACAATAGATTTCATTAGTTTCTGTTTGTTTGAGAAAATATTTTTCTTCAGTTGTGAAAAATTTTTTCACTAGGTATAGATTTCTAGATTTGGGTTTTTTTTCTTTCAACACTTTGATATTTCAATCTATTCTCTTCTTGTTGGCATGGTATCAGAGGAATAAGCCCCTGTAATTCTTATCTTTGTTTCTTTATGGGTAAGGTGTTTTAAAAAGTTTTTAGTTCTTTCAGATTTCTTTTTGCTTTTGCTTTTTTGAAGTTTGAATATTTATATGATTACATGCAGTAATTTTCTTAATATATATTTCTCTTGCTTGGTGTTCCCTCAGTTTCTTAAATCTGTGGTTTGGTGTTTGTCATTTAATTTGAAATATTCTAGGTAATATTATTTCAAATATTTGTTTCCTACCCAATTATTTTCCTTTATCCTTCTGATGTACTTATTACCAAGTATAATCTTTGTAATTGTCCCACAATTATTGGATATTCTGTATTTTTCAGATTGAGAAATTCTATGGATCCATACTCACACTCATTGATTGTTTCTTCATGCATTGGGTGTGTTTGAGGTAATCAATATATTCTTTATAACAATATTATGTGATTTCCACCATTTCTTTTTAAGTTTTTGTTAAAATTTCTATCTCTCTGCTTACATTACCAATTTCTTTTAGCATATTTTTTACTTTTTTACTATAGTTTTTAAATTTTTCTGTCTCATATCTGCAACATATTTGTCAAATTTGTGTCTTGTACTGATGTTTGTTTTGTCTCCTCAGGCTGTGTCTTACTCCTGTCCTTTTGTGTGCCTTGTAATCATTTGTTTAAAGCCAGATATGTTGTATTAGGTAATAGGAAGTGATGTAAATAGGCATCTTGTATGAGGATGTATAATAATCTGTGTAGGAGTTGATCTTTCTTAAATGTTGGTTATATAATATTTACAAGTTCTAAAGACTTCAAGTCTTCAGTGTCTTTATTTTTTATTTCTCCTCTTGACTTTGACTTTGGGTTTCCTTTTTAATTTTCCTTTCTTTTCTTTTTTTTTTTACGAGCAAAAGTTTATTTAAAATGTCACAGGGGTAGAAGAAGGAAGCTGTAGGAGAAGTAAGCTAGCTTGGCTTTGTGGATTCAAGAAATAAGTTACAGAGCCAAAAGGCCCCTTGACTTAGGAGCTCAGGAGCTTAGGAGCAAAGGTACACATTAAAAAAAATAATAGGTGAAGAAAGGTATGAGCACATACCTGGGGAAAGAAGAGTGTGGGAAAAGTTGAGAGAGAGAGAGAGAGAGAGAGAGAGAGAGAGAGAGAGAGAGAGAGAGAGAGAGGGAATGAGAGAACGAGAGAGAACACTGGACCATTTGTCTTTAGGGTTTTTATCTCTTTCTAGAGGCAAGGGTTTTAGGAGAGGTCTGATGGGAGGATCTCAAAAGAACATTCCTTAGCTTTTTCAGGTATGTCCTTTCAAGGCTGTTGTTTCTACTAATTGGTCAGTGCTAGGATATATGGTCATTAGTCATTGCAACTGACCCTAATATTAACCATGGCATTGTTTTATCTGTTTTGCTGCTTTTCCAGGCCTGGAGCTGAAGCACAACTGAGTCCTAACTGTTATCTCTAGTTTGATCAACACTGTCCCTGTGGTCTACAGACATGAGGCTATGTTGTTAAGATTATTTGATGCCAGCCAGAAGCTCATTGTCCTGAGGGTTTAATGCTTAAGAAAGTGATTGTGAGTGAGAGTTATATGAAGCTATTATCCAGGTTCCTTGTTCATCCTCTGAGTAGATCTACCACCTGACTAGAAACATGCCAGGGAAAGAAAGGTCAGGGAAGGGTCCTAAATGCATGACTAACAACATAAAAGGTGGGGGGGTCTAAACTGCATGGCCAGAGATATGCTACGGGGTACATCTTACACTGGGGGCAGGTGCCACCAGGCAAATGCCCATTTCTAGACAACAGAGACTTACTGTACTGGTGACTTTCTGTGCCTGGTGTATCATGTCTGCTCATATCTTTGTAACTGTATCATTTACTCCTCAAAAATTCTTGGGTCTGAATTTTTTATGGAAATGGGTGTAGGGTATCTTCTGTGGCTGTTTTCTAGTAAATAGGAGAAACTTTTTCTATCAGAGCCAAGTGATCTTTATTATCTGTCAGAGGGTTGATGAGACCTGGGCACAGAAAGAGGTTGAAATATGTGTAGAGACAAATAATATTAAGATTTATTACACAGGGGTTTGAAGATGGTGGGGGAGTGAGGGGAGGCTGTGCTTTCTGGCTCCCAAGACCCATCTGCAGTTTGAAATGATTGCATACAGAACATCTCAGTGAGTGTCTGGACACTGGCAGGAGTTGAGCCTTGGCACTGCTGCATCAGGGAAGATTATCTGGGAACAACCTGCTTGATGAGTATAGCGGAGGAAAAAGGGATGAGACAAGATTTCTGATTGGGTTGGCTTCCTAAGATAGGCTGGAAACACACAAAGACTTTTTAGTTACCACAGGCTTCCCCAGAGAGGAATCAGGAGAAGATCGGGTCTCTGCCCATTGGCAGAGCCAGGAGTGGGCCAGGTGACATCTGGCACTGAGAGACAAGAGACAGCGTATTTCTGTGTATGTGAGAACATGTTTTTATTTTATATTTTCTCTTGTGTGCTGCTGAGAGGGGAACAGAGGTTGGGGGTGATAGGAGACTCTTGAGGAGCACAGACACAGAAATGTGCTCACACACTCCCCAACCCTCGCCTTTGATCATGCAGGCACTCATGCGGAGTTGGCCTCATCCACTGGCCCAGGCGTGCAGCCAGATCTCTGGTTGCACGTCCCAGTGCTCCTCGGGCCCACTACAACAGGAATAAGATCAGTGCCAGGGGGCACAGGGTTGGCCCGCTGGGCACACAGGGAACTGTGTGCAGATACCGCTGGCCCACCCAATAAGCGCCAGGCCAGCGCACAGCCCACTTGCACAAGCTATATTTGTGCCCACCCAGGCATGTGCAAGAACAGCGGGCGACTGTGGCATGGGAAAAGCAGGCAGCAGAGACTCACAGAGGCTCACTTCCACCATGAACAAGTGTCTGGGGCCCCACCTCAAGTGGCGAGAGACCAACATCTGAGCCCAGCTCTGCAGGCCTGAGACTAGTGCGTGGGCCACTGTGCGCAGGCACCTGAGAGCATGCACAAGCTCCCTGGCTGGCTCCAATAGATGCCAAACAAATGCACCAGCCACCACGGGTATACAGGTGTTACCTAGGTGCATGACCAACACAGTACACAGGCGCAAAACGCTGCCACCAGGATCAGGAACCTCTGGTCTGCCTCAATAGATCATCTGTGGATCCATAAAAAGAATATGGCACACAAAGTCTGAACTGAGTAAAAACTTTATTTATTTTTAATTTTAATTTTAGTTTCTTATTTGTATTTTATTTTATTTTAATGTTTTATAATTTCTTAATTTTAATTTTAAATTTTACTTTATTTTATTTTTTTAATTTTTTATAACTACCTCTTTAATTTCTTTCATACTGTCTCTCCTACTTATCCTTCCTCTTTAATTTTTGTTTATTTGTTTGTTTTGTTTAGCCTCCCTTTCACACTAATTATATAGCATATAACTACTATATAAATCTAATATTATACAATTCCACTTTCTTACTATATTCTGCATTCTTCCCTCTTATTTTATTATTAACATACAGTGTAAATATTACTTACTGTCTTGCATAGTCTCGACACTACTTGCTCCTATTATTATTCTAATATCCTCCCTCCCAAAAATCATATTTTTCTTCATTAAAAATAACTTTTATCTGTTCTTCCTATAGTATAATAGTCCTAACATCCCTACATTTATATTAATACTGCCACATTTACTGCCGATAGTGGGATACAGGGTAGGGGATATTTTTGAGGTAGTGGGTCTCCAACCTGGGCTGTGTGTTTCTGTTTTTGACAGCATCTTCAAAAAGAACTCAAGACAAGTTGGGCAGAGTGACTAACTATCAACTAGCCAGAGGAAAGGTCCCACCGAACGGCATCTGAAGTAAAACCAGACATCATAAACAAACGACATAAAGGGTACCCCAAAAACATCAGGCTCAGGAGATCAAAGAGAATGCACCACTAAAACACCCAGATCTCTTTTAAAGAATCTCATACTGCAAAGGTGGGAAGTCAAAGCAAACAAATCCAAAAAACAAAAACAAACAAGAAGAATCCAACATGGAAAAACACAGAAAAAAACCTCCCAATGAAAAGAAAAGAGGAATCCCCAGAAAGAGAGGTAGATGGAATAGACATAAGCCAAATGTCAGACATGGAATTCAAAACAATGGTGGTGAAGAAGTTCAATATACTCGACAACCTCAAAAACAACTATGACAACCTTCAAGGAAGTTACCAACAGCTCCAAGAAAATTACAGGGAACTTATGGAGAACTACACCAGCATAAAAAAGGACATAGAAATGATTAACAAGAACCAGGAAGAAATGAAGAATACAATCTCTGAACTGAAAAACACAGTAGAATCAATCAAAAGCAGGCTAAACAAAGCAGAGGAATGGATCAGTGAGACAGAGGACAATATAGAAAAAAATTTCCAGACAATACAACAAAATGAAAACAGATTGCAAAAATATGAACAAGATGTAAGGGAATCACAGGATAGCGTGAGGAGAAATAATATCAGAATCATCAGAATAAGAGAGGGAGAAGACGAGTGAGCAATAGAAAAGCTGATAGAAGAAGAAATGCAAAAAATTTTCCAAATCCGATGAGAGAAAGAGTCATGCAAGTTCAAGAAGCACAGAGTCCCAATGAAGAGGAACCCAAAATAACCCACTCCAAGGCACATCATAATTAAAATGGCAACATTCAAAGACAAAGAGAGAATCCTAAAAGCAGCAACAGAGAAACAACTAATATACAAGGGAGCTCCAATAAGGCTATCGACCAATTTCTCAAAAGAAACACTACAAGCCAGAAGGGAATGGTCAAAAATATATCAAGCAATGAAAAACAAAGGCCTACAACCAAGAATACTCTACCCAGCAAGGCTCTCAGTGAAACTGGAAGGTGAAATAAGGAGTTTCCCAGACAAAGGAAGACTAAAAGAATACATCTCCACCAAACCAGCATTGCAAGAGATGCTAAAGGGAATGTTTTAAGAAAAAGAAGAAAAAAAGAGAAAAACACAGTTACAAAGGAAAATGCATAAATACCTGTCAATAATAACCGCAAATGTAAATGGATTAAATGCTCCCATTAAAAGACATAAGGTAACGGAATGGATAAGAAAACAGGACCCACATATTTGCTGTCTACAAGAAACACACCTCAAAACAAAAGATTTGCACAGACTGAAAGTAAAGGGATGTAAAAAAGTATTCCAAGCAAATGGACATGAAATAAAAGCTGGGGTAGCAGTACTCATGTCAGACAAAACGGATGTCAAAGCAAGGGTAATAGAAATAGATAAACAAGGAAATTTCATAATACTTAAGGGAACAATCCATCAAGAAGATATAACACTGATAAACACATATGCACCCAACATAGGAGCACCCAAATTCATAAAGAAAATACTAAAATACCACAAGAAGGATATTAACAGCAACACACTCATATTAGAGGACGTTAACACTCAATTATCAACAATAGACAGATCTTCAAAGCAAAGAAACACCAAGGATATACAGGAAATGTACAACACACTAAACCACATGAACTTGTTATATATATAAAACTTTCACTCCAAAGAAGCAAAATATATATTCCATTTAAATGCACATGGGACATTTTCAAAGATAGACCACAAGATAGGACACAAACAAGCCCCAAGAAATTCAAGAAAATTGAAATTACAACAAGCATCTTTTCAGACCACAATGCCTTGAAACTAGAAATCAACCTCAAAGAAAAAAACCAAAGACTTCCAAAATCATGAAGGATGAAGAACATGTTATTAAATAATGAATGAGTTAACAATGACATCAAAGAAAAAATCAAGAAGTTTCTAGAAACGAATGATAATGAACAGACAACAGCCCAAAACCTATGGGATACAGCAAAAGCAGTCCTAAGAGGGAAGTTCATAGCAATACAGGCATATCTGAAAAAGACATAAGAATCTCAAATAAAAAATCTAATCCTAAAGCTACAAGAACTAGAACAACAACAACAAACAAAGCCTAGGTCAAGAAGAAGGAAGGAAATCATCAACATCAGAGCAGAATTAAATGACATAGAGACCAAACAAACAATTAAAAAGATCAACAAAACTCGGAGCTGGTTCTTTGAAAAAATAAACAAAATCGACAAGCCTTTAGCCAGGCTCATCAAGAAAAAAAGAGAGAAGACCCAAATAACGAAATCAGAAACAAAAAAGGAGAAAAAATTGACTGGCACCACAGAAATATAAAGAATTGTAAGAAATTACTACTAACAACTGTATGGCAAAAAATTGGACAAACTTGAAGAAACTGAAAAATTTCTAGAAACATATAACCTTCCAAAACTGAATCAAGAAGAAGTAGAAAGTCTCAACAGACCAATAACAAAGAGGGTAATTTTAACAGTAATCAAAAATCTCCTTGCACACTAAAGCCCTGGGACGAATGGCTTCAGAGGCGAATCTTACAAAACATTTAGGGAAGAACTAAGTCTGACCCTCCTCAAACTATTCCAAAAAATCCAAGAAGAGGAAAAATCCCAAACTCTTTCTATGAAGCCAGTATTACCCTAATTCCAAAACCAGGTCAAGACACAACAAAGAAAGAAAACTACAGGCCAATATCACTGATGTACATAGGTGCTAAAATCCTCAACGAAATATTGGCAAACAGGATCCAGCAATACATTTAAAGGTTTATACATCACAATCAAGTGGGATTCATCCCAAGGATGCGAGGATGTTTTAATATTTGCAAATCAATAAATGTAATACATCACCTAAACAAAATGAAAGACAAAAATCACATGATCATACCAATATATGCAGAAAAAGCATTTGATAAAGTACAACACTTTTATGATGAAAACACTCAGCAAAATGGCAATAGAGGGAGCATACCTTAACATAATTAAGGTTATATATGAGGAACCTGAAGCCAACATCATACTTAATGGACAAAAACTGAAAGCATTCTCCTTGAAATCAGGAACAAGATAAGGATGTCCATTCTCTTCACTCCTATTTAACATAGTGTTAGAAGTACCAGCCACAGCAATCAGACAAAAATAAATAAATAAAAGGCATCCAAATTGGGAAAAAAGAAATAAAACTATCATTATATGCAGTTGACATGATACTATACATAGAAAACTTTATAAACTCCTCTAAAAAACAAATCGATATTAATAGCAAATTTGGCAAAATATCAGGGTACACAATAAATATACAGAAATCTAACGCATTTCTGTACACCAACAATAAAATATCAGAGACAGAAACAAAAAAGAAAACGCAATTTACTCTAGCAACAAGAAAAATAAAGTCCCTAAGAATAAACTTAACTAAAGAGATAAAAGACCTGCACTCAGAAAAGTTACATAATATTGAAGAAAGAAATTAAGGAACTTACAAATAAATGGAAGCAAATACCGTGTTCTTGGATGGGAAGAATCAACATCATCAAAATGGCCATATTACCCAAAGCAATTTACAGATTCAATGGAATACCTATTAAAATACCAATCACATATTTCACAGACCTAGAAAAAAATACTTCAAAAATTCATATGGAACCAAAAAAGACCCCAAACAGCCAAAGCAATCTTGAGACAGAAGAACACAGCAGAAAGAATCACAATACCAGACATCAAACATTACTACAAAGTCACTGTGATCAAAACAGTCTGGTACTGGCATAAGAACAGACATATAGATCAATGGAACAGAATAGAGAGTCCAGAAATAAATCTAGGAGTATGCGGTCAATTAATATTTCAGAAAGGAGGAAGGAACATTAAATGGAGTGAGAAGAGCCTCTTCAACACATGGTGCTGGGAGAACTGGACAGGGACATGCAAAAAAATGAAAGTAGACCACCAACTTACACCACACACCAGAATAAATTCAAGATGGATTAAAGACATAAATGTAAGCCGTGACACCATAAAAGTCATAGAGGAAAAAATAGGCAGGAAATTTTCAGATATCCAATGTAACAATATTTTCATGGATACATCTCCTAAGTCCAGAGAAATAAAGAAAAAAACAAACAAATGGAACTACATCAAACTTAAGAGTTTCTGGTCAGTAAAGAAAACATCAGTAAAATGAAAAGGAAACCAACCATATGGGAAAACATATTTGCCAATGATATCTCAGACAAGGGACTGATCTCCAAAATATATAAAGAACTTATATGATTTAACATCAAGAAAACAGACAATCCAATTAAAAATTTGGCAAAGGACCTGAAAAAACACTTTTCTGAAGAGGACATACAGAGGGTCCATAGACACATGAAAAAATGCTCAACATCACTAGCCATCAGAGAGATGCAAATACAAACCAAAATAAGATACCCCTTTACACCAGTGAGAATGACCATCATCAACAAATCAACAACTAGTGTTGGCAAGAATGTGGAGAAATGGGAACCCTACTGAGTTGTTGGTGGGAATGCAGACTGGTGCAGCCACTATGGAAAACAGTATGGAATTACCTCAAAAAACTAAAAATGGAACTGCCTTTTGAACCAGCGATTCCACTGCTAGGATTTTACCAGAATAATCTTGAAACCCCAATTCAGAAGAACTTATGCACCCCTATGTTCACAGCAGCACTGTTTATAGTAGATAAGTGCTAGAAACAGCCTGTGTCCACCTGTAGATGCGTGGATCAAAAAACGGTGGTACATTTACACAATGGAATACTATGTAGCAGAAAAAAGAAGGAACTCCTGCCATTTGTGACAACATGGATGGAACTAGAGAGAATTATACTTAGTGAAATAAGCCAGGCAAAGGAAGAAAAATACCATATGATATCACCTAATATAGGAATCTAAAGAACAACATAAAGAAATGAACTAAATAGGACAAGGAGCAGAATAACAGTCAATAGGTTGAAGCGGGCGGGAGAGAAGGGGGATAAGTAAGGGAAGGGTTTAGTCAAGGAATGTGTATAAATGACTTATGGACATGGACATTAGGGAAGGATATGATTGTAGGAGAAAGGGTGGGCTGCGTGGGGAGAGCAATGAGGAAAAAATGGGACAACTGTAATTATAAAACAAAAAAATTAAATTAAAAAAATAGATTTATTACACAATTTATTTCCATCAGATTACAAGTCCTATTTGTATTCTGGGAATACTATCCTTTACAGACTTTGGATTTTCTTAATTTACTTCTACTCATAAAGAGTGTTTTCCTTCTTTCTTTTTTTTAAAATATGTTTTATTGATTATGCTTTTAATAGTTATCCCCATTTATTTTCCTTTTGTTCCCCTCCACCCAGTGATATCCTTCCCTCCAGTTATCCCTCCAACTTAGTCCATGCCTATTGGTTGTGCATGTAGTTCTTCTCAATATCTTCCTATCTACTCTACTCCCTCCTACTGTGCTTCTTGATTCTTGTACCATCTTCCTTCCTTTACCCCCTTCACCATACCTGCTGACCTCCCTTCATAATGTTCTCCATACCTATAATTCTTTTCCCACTCTCCTTGCCTACTTAGTTTGCTTTGGTTTGAGTTCCCTCACTTCTGTTGTTGGTTGTTTTGATAGAGCTTTCATTTTGATGTTCATGGTTTTGATCCTCTTTCTACTAAACAATCCCTTTAACTTTTCATATAACAGTGGTTTGGATCCAATGAACTCCTTCAGTTTTACTTTGTCCTGGAAACACTTTATTTGACCTTCTATTCTGAATGACATCTTTGCTGGATAGAGTAATTGAGGTTGTAGGTTTTTGCTTTTCATTACTTTGAATATTTTTTGCCAGTCTCTTCTTGCCTGTAGAGTTTCTTTTGAGAAATCAGCTGACAGTCTTATTGGGACCCCTTTCTACATAATTCTCTTCTTCTCTCTTGCTGCTTTTAAGATCCTCTCTTTATTCTTAATTTTTGACATTTTGATGGTAATGTGTCTTGGTGTGGTTCTCCCTGGGTCCAGTTTTTTTGGAACTCTCTGTGCTTCCTGGATCCGTAAGTCTATTTCCTTTCCCAAGTTAGGAAACTTCTGTTTCATTATCTTTTCACATAATTTTTCAATTTCTAGTTCTTCTCCTTCACCGTCTAGCAACCCTATGATTTGGATGTTGGACGGCTTATAGGTTTCTGAGCCTCTCCTCAGTTTTCTCACTTTTCATTTTTTCTTTCTGCACTGGTTGACTGTTTGTTCCTTCCCTATGTTCTGATTTATTGATTTGATCTCTGGTTTTCTTTCCCTCACCACTAGTTTTGTATGTGTTTTTGTTCATCTCAGCAGGACTAGCCTTCATTCCTTCCCTGTCTTGTTTAAGATCTTCTGTTAGGTCAGTAAGCACTTTTATAAGCAAAGCTCTGAACTGTACCTCAGAAAGATTTCCTATCTGCTGCTTCATTAGATTAGAAATTTGCTGTCTGGTCAGCTGTGTCACTCAGATCTGTATAATGATCTGTGCCATCCTGAACATTTTTTGTTTACCTTTGCTTCCTGGGCAGGGCTGTCACACCTCCTTTGCTATAGGGGATGGAGCCCTGTGCACTCATCACAACCGGGTGTTTTCTGCGGGGGTGGGGTTCTATGATGTATTCCTGCCTATCAATCTCCGCTGAGAGACCAGGAGTCTCCTCCTCTGTCTCTACCCTTGCCAAGCCTCACAGTCCAAGGCAATGTGGGTCTGCCTTCCTTGGCTTTGGAATCACAAGCTGATGAGTCTGGTCTACAGCTGGGGGTCCTCCCCAGGTGCTTCTCGCCACGCCTTATATACAGGTGTCTGTTATTACTGCTGTCCTGCTGCCATCACTGCTGTTTCCGTGGACAGCATAGCTTAACCGCTCCTCCCAGGCTTCGCCCCCCCTACCTGTCTGCATGAGCACCACTTCTTTATAACTTCATATGTTGGAATTCCATTTATTTTCTGAAACTTCTGGTTATTGCTGTTTTTGCGGTAGTTGTATTCTTTCTTAGTTGTGGAGCGAGACAGGGCATGTCAGTTGACACTGCTGCCACCACCACACCGTGTCTTCTCTGCCCGGGCATTGCCCCTCTTACCTGTCTCGATGAGTATTTCTTCTTTATATCCTTGTTTGCTAAACTTCCATGCACCTTGATTTTCTGGAACTTCTGGTTGTTTCTAGTTTTGAGGTAGTTGTATTGTTTCTTATTTGTGGTGGGAGACACAGTGTGTCTATCTCTGCATCCATCTTGGCCAGACATCCTTGAGATTCTTTTTCTTACATATCTTTCCTTTGTAATCCACTATTATTATGTTTAACTCATGTTGGTGACATAATAAGATGCAGAGAGGAAAATATTTTATATTTTTTATATACAATTATATCTCAGTGATAGGGGGGATCAAAGATAGCAAAGGAGTAACTAATAGCTATACTATTCTCCTCCCAGGACGAATCTGTAATTACATCCAAACTGTGGAGAAATCATCTAGAATAACCAACTCAACACTAGCTGGAGAAAAGCCTTATAACCATGGACAGGCAAAAGAAACCACTTCACCACAATTTGATTGCTAGGAAGTGCAGAGGAGACATGATAGAGCTGGACAGGCTCCCAGTGGTGGCGGCTAAAGTGGCAGAGGGAAATTTCAATGACCGGGAGATTCCCCATGAGAACTGTGGAATCTAAACTTAAAGCTGGGCTCCTTAGCCTACAGAAGAGTTGGAAAGAAATCCAGAAACATCCAGCTGCAAAAAGCAGTGGGGTTACTATCTAACAGGAAGAGACAGCTAGAGACACAGAGAGCCTTTTAAAGGGCCAATATATAAATTTTTTTTGTAGCCACTTACCCTGGGCTCTAGCAAAGAGGAGGGGGGCAGACTGAACTAGAGACACTGGAGGAGAGTTTGGGGATTATGGTCTTGGAACGAGAACTGAAGGAGAAGTTGATAGGATCCCAATGCTGAGTCACCCCTATACTGCAGGAGCCATCTTGCACAGAAAGAGCAGTCTTTTCCAATTGACATCAGCCTAAGGGGAAGCAATAGATCCACATACAGGAGTTACTCTGCCACAGTCTGTGGTGCTTAAGCCTGACTGCTGATCACAGATTGACTATATTAACAGCTGAAGGAGATAGCCATAGACTGTGGATCTCTGGTAGCCTCAAATAGGATGCTTAAGGCCAGACTGGGACACCATATGACATCACCAAGGGCAGATCCAGAAAGATAAAGCAGTTGTAAACACTAGTTTCTACTGAGATGAATCTCACCGTGGTCTTCTTCATGATTTGTGTTATTTTCTCTCCTGAAAAAGGTTTTAACATGCATTTCTTCTCAAGTTTGTGCCTATTATGTCATTAGTTTTCATATTATAGTTTATTTGAAGTATCTATTTTGCTCCACCTATTCGTACTCCATTTTGCCTTCTGTCATTCATTTAAAATTTTATTCTCTCTTGCTATGTCTTGTTTTCATTCAGCACTCTTACTAATTGTTCCCTCTCCAGCCTCTCAAAACCATTTTTCTTATCATCAATCATCTCACATTCTTTTTCCCATTCTTAAAACATCTTAATTCTCTCTCTGGCTTTATGAATTTTTGCTCTCTGGTTGTGGAATAGTTGTTGTTACATTTGATTAATTTTATTCCTAAATCTTCACTATTTTTGTATTTCAAATCTTAAATTTTACCATTCTCCTCTCTTACTCCATTTTACCTTCTGACTACCCTTTCTTATTTTTGTTTTAAATTTGAATGTTTTCCTGTCTTAATCTGGTTTTAATTTCTCATTCTTTGTATTCCTTTTCCTTCTATCATCTTAAAATCACTTCCCTTTCTTCTAGACATCTCTTAATTCATTCATTCTTTCTTTCTTTCTTTCTTTCTTTCTTTCTTTCTTTCTTTCTTTCTTTCTTTCTTTTTTTCTTTCTTTTCACTTGTATTCCCATTCCACCTATATTAATCTTTGCTCATTGGAGGTCAATAGTACTGTGGTGGATCTTTTTCTCCAATTTGGTACCTACTTTTTTACTTCTTTCTTTCTCTCTTTTATATATAAATTTTAATTTCAGTTTAAATCTAACTTGGTACATTTCCCTTCTCTTCCTTTGTTCTACCTTCTAACCTCTTTTTTTTATTTATGATGTAAAATTTACTTTCTTTCTCTCATCACCTTATCCTTATTCCCTACACATATTATTGTTCCTACATCTGGCCTCTTAAAATCATTTTTCTCTCATTTAGTCATCTCATAAAATTTTTCCTTTCTTATAATAGCCTTAATATCTTTTTTATAATAATGTATTTATTTGTTTGTTTATTTATTTTATTTCTTTAGAGAGGGGGTAAAGGAGAAAGAGGGAGAGAAATATCACTATGTGGTTGCCTCTCACTTGCGCCCCCAACTGGGGACCTGACATGCAACCTAGTAATGCACCTGACTGGGTATAGAAACAGCGACACTTGGCTCACAGGCCGACGCTAAATCTACTGAACCACAGCATCCAGCGTTAGCCTTGATATCTTGAAACTTTTATTAATATTGGCTCATTTGCTGTTACTTGTGTGGTTGTGAGGGGGGGATATTGTTACAGATACAGGTTTATTTCTTGGGCTGTTTGGTTTTTTTTTCTGGCAGCACCTGTAAAACAGCATGCAAGATATGGTTGCTGAGTGACTCTCAGTCAGTCAGCCAGAGGGAAGGGCCCACCAAAGAACAACCCAACAACAACCAAAACTCAACTATAACCATGGAACCAACATAAAGGACATCCCAAAAACATCAAGTTCAAAGGATCAAAGAGACTGTTCTGGTCTACAAGAGAAAGCCATGCCACGAAGACAATGAGCCAAAGTAGATCAATCTAAGAAGTAAAAAGAAACAAGGAGAGACACCTAAAATGGGGAGAAAAAGACACAACTCCAAATTGAAAGAAAAGGAAAAATTCCCAGACTGATAATTGAAATAGAGGCAAACAAACTATCAGACATTAAGTCAAAATAATGGTATAAAGAAGCTCATGAGCTCAGTGAGAACTACAAAGAACTCCAGAGAGGCTACAAGGAACTTACTGAAAACTACGCCAGCGTGAAAAAGAACATAGAACCTATCAATAAGAGCCAGACGGAAATGAAAAATATAATATAAGAAATAAAAAATACAATAAACAGAATTAAATGCAGGCTAGGTGAAGCAGATGATTGTACCAACAAGCTATAACACAAGAAATAAAAATAAAAAAAATCCCAACTTCCAGCCAAGATGGAAGCGTAGACAGACATGCTGCATCACCCTCCACAACTAAGAAGAAATACAACTACCTCAAAACTAGAAACAACCAGAAGTTCCAGAAAACCAAACTGCATGGAAGTCCAGCAAACAACGATATAAAAAAGAAATACTCATCCAGACAGGCTGGAGGGGTGGAGCTGGAGCAGAGAGGACGCTGAGTGGTGGCTTCAGCAGCAGGGAAAGCAGTGGCAGCAGTGGCAGGCTGGCAGAAAGCACAGTCACATGTTTTAAAGAATCAAGAGGGACACCTGGAGAAGATTCCCAGCTCCTCACCAGACCTAGTAGCTCATAGTCCCAGCACCAGGGAAACTCAAGCCTCATTGTTTCTGACTGCAGACCAGTGGGGGTTGGGGCAGAGGCAGAAACCACCAGTCTCTCAGCAGAGTCCTCTTGTTTAAAGGGCCTCCACAGTCCTAGAATGTCCGCAGACCCTCCCACTCTGGGAACAACGGCCAGGGCAGCAGCTAGAGGAGTGCCAGTCTGGTGCGGAACTGAAAGACTTGCCTGGAAAGGGGTGAGTTCTGGGGAGGCGGCATTGTTCCCTCTCGGACCTCTCCCCCACATACAGCGCCACAACATGATGAAACATGTCTCCCTGTACTGATGAATCCCTAAGGCTCTGCCCCTTACAACATAACAGGAGCAACAACTCTACCTGGGATGCAGAGGCAAACAAACACAGGAGCCTGTCAGAATGATGAGACAGAGAAGTATGGCTCAGAAGAAGGAATGGATCAAGGTTCCAGTGGGAGAATGAAACGACGAGGAAATAGCTAACCTAACTGATGAGGAGATAGACAACTTAACAGATGCAGAATTCAAAACACTGGTGATAAAGATGCTTACAGGCTTGAAAGATATACTTAAGTATGGCAGACATGTAAGGGAAGAAGTGAAGGTTATTCTGAGTGAAACAAAGAAAAATCCACACAAAACCAACGGTGAAAGGAAAGAAACTGGGGTTCAAATCAATAATTTGGAACATAAGGGAAACAAAAAAACAAACAAACAAAAAACAGTCAACCAGTGCAGAATGAGGAAGCCAGAGTTCAAAAAAATGAGAAAAACTTCCCAAATTTTGTGAAGGAGTTGTACATAAATGTCCGGGAAGCACGGAGGGTCCCGGGCGAGCTGGACCCAGAGGGGACCACACCAGGATGCATCATGATTGAGATGCCACAGGTGAAAGATAAAGACAGAGTCCTGGGGGCAGCAAGACAGAGGCAGAGAGCTGCCTACAGGGTGATGCCTATAGGACTATCAGCTGATTTCTCAGAGGACACTTTGAAGGCAGGGAAGGACTGGCAAGTGGTATTCAATGTAATGAAAGGCAATCTTGAACCAGAATTACTCCATCCAGCAAAGATATCACTGGGAATGGAAAGACAGATGAAGTTCTTCCCAGACAAGGTAAAGCTAAAGGAGTTCATCATCACCAAGCCATTATCATATGAATTGTCAAAGGGACTTACTTAAGAAAATGAAGATCAAAACTATGAACACTAAAATGATAATAAACTCAATAGTATCAACAACTGAATCTAAAAAATAAAAACAAAATCCAACTAAGCAAACCAGAATAGGAACTGAATCATAGGTATGGGTATCATTTGGAACGTTATCAGCTGGGAGGGTGGAGGGGGAGAAATGTAGATATGGTGCAGGGATTAAGAAGCATAATCATTGGTACAAAATAGACAGGGGGAAGTTAAGAATAATATAGAAAATGGTGAAGCCAAAGAACTTATATGCATGACCCTTGGACATGAACTAAAGGGTGTGGGACTGCTGGAAGGAAGAGGGGTACCGGGCAGAAGCGAGCAAAGCGGGTTAATGATGGGACTACTGTAACAACATAATCAATAAAATATATTTTAAAAAAACCTTGGAGGACTTCAAGAAAGATATTGACAGCTACACATTCATTACAGGGAATTTTAGTACCCCATTGTCTACAATGGATATATATTCCAAGCAAAGGAACAATAAGGATATTGTGGCAATAAACAGCACTCTAGAGCAAGTGGACTTTATTGATATATACAGAAACTTTCACGTCAAAGAAGCAAAATATACATTCTTTCCAAATGCACATGGAACATTTTAATAGGTATACCACTTGGTAGGACACAAAATAAACCTCAATAATTTAAAGAAAATTAAAATTATATCAAACAGCTTCTCAGATCAAAACAGCTTGAAAAGAGAAACCATCTATCTCAAATAAAAAACTCAAAAACATTCTAATTCATGGAAACTGAATAAAATGCTATTATATATTGAACAGGTTAACAATAAAATCAAAGAAAAAATCAAAAAGTTTCTTGAAACAAATTAAACTTAACACACCGCAACCCAAATCCTATGGGACACAGTGAAGACAGCCCTGAGAAGGTAGTTGAGAGGAATACAGGCCTAATTAAAAAAAAAAAAAAAAAAAAAAAAAACAACAGAAAATTCTCAACTAAACAACTTTACCCTACATCCTTAAAAACTAGAGAAACAAGAACAAACAAAGCCCAAAGCAAGTAGGAAGAATGAAATAATCAAGATTGGAGCAGAATTATATGACATAGAGACTAAAATAACAATTCAAAAGATCAATAAATATGGGAGCTGGTTCTTTGAAAACCCAAACAAAATGGACAAGCTTTTAACAAGATTCATTAAGAAAAAAGAGAGGAACCATATAAATAATATCAGAAACAAGAAAAGGAGTAAAAATACTACAACAGAAAAACAAAGGATTTTCAGAAATTATATGAACAGCTATATGCCAAGAAATTTGACAACCTGGACAAAATGGTCAAGTAACTCCAAACATATAATCTTCCAAAAGTGAATCAAGAAGAAGGAGAAAGCCATAATAATCCAACAACTAGTAAAATTGAAGCAGTAATAAAAATAAATAAATAAATAAAAAACTCCTGGCACAGAAAAGCCTTGCACAACATAGCTTGACAGGTGAATTTGACCAAACATATAGGGAAGAAGTAACTCCTATCTTTCTCAAACTATTCAAAAATACTCAAGAAGAAGGAAAACTGCTAAACTCTTTCTATGAGGCCAGTATTACCCTAATTCCAAAACCAGGTAAAGACACAATAAATAAATAAAACTACAGGCCAATATTGCTAATAAAAATAAATGCAAAAGTCCTCAACAAAATATTGACAAACAGGATTCAGCAATACATTAAGAGGACAATACTCCATGATTAAGTGGGATTCATCCCAGGGATTCAAGGGTGGTTTAATATTCGCAAATGAATAAATGTAATACACCACATAAATTAAATGAAAGACAAAAGTCACACGATCATATCAATAGATGATGAAAAAGTATTTGACAAAATCCAATACTCGTTTATGATAAAAAAAAAAGAAAACTCAGCAAAGTGGGAATAGAGGGAGTATACCTCAACATAATAAATGCCATAAATGAGAAATCTACAACCAACATTACACTCAATGGACAAAAATAAGTCTTTTACCCTAAGATCAGGAACAAGACAAGGGTGCCCACTTTCACCTCTTTTATTCAACATGGCATTGGAAATTCTAGCCACAGTGATCAGACAATGAAAAGAAATAAAAGACATCCAAACTGGAAAGGAGGAAGTAACACTGTCATAATTTGGGGACAACATGATAGTGTACATAGAAAACCTTATAGGCTCCACCAAAAATAATTGACTTAATAAATGAATTTGGCAAAAGAGCAGAGTATAAAGTCAATATTTTAAAATTAAAGGCATTTTTGTACAGCAAGAATGAAATATCAGAAACTGAAACAAGGGGAAAAAAAACAGTTTACTATGGCAACAAGAAAAAGAAAGTAGCTAGGAATGAACTTAACCAAGGAGATAAAAGACCTGTACCTGGAGAACTACAGGACACAGAAGAAAGAAATTAAGGAAAGCACAAATAAATGAAAGCATATACCATGTTCATGGATGGGAATAATTACCATCATTAAAATGTCCATACTACCCAAACCAATTTATAGATTCAATGCAATTTCTATTAAAATACCAATGGCATATTTCACTGACCTATAAAAAATACTTAAAAAATTTATATAGAACCAAAACAGACTCCAAATAGCCTCAGCAATCTTTAGAAAGAAGAACAAAGTCACAGGAATCATAATACCATATATCAAACTATAGTATGAGGCAACTGTAATCAAAACAGTCTGGTACTGGCATAAGAATAGACATGTAGATCAATGGAACAGAATAGAGTGCACAGAAATAAACCCAGGTCTCCATGGTCAATTAATATTGGACACAGGGGGCAGGAACATAAAATGGAGTGAAAATAGCTCCTTCAATAAATGGTGTTGGGTAAACTGGACAGGCACATGCAAAAAAATGAAACTAGAGGACCAACAACTTGCACCATACACTAGAATAATCTCAAGATGGATAAAAGACTTAAATGTAAGAAAACAAAAGCAGTAAAATTTCATATGTCCCATGCAGCAATATTCATGCTGATATAATGCCTAGGTCCAGGGAACTAAATGGAAGAATAAACAAATGGGACTACATTAAACTGAAAGTCTTCTGGTCAACTAAAGAAAACTTGAGAAAAATGAAAAGGCAACCAAACATATGGGGAAATATATTTGCCAAAGATTCCCCAGACAAGGGCTTGACCTCCAAAATACATAAAGTCTCCTATACACTAGGAAGACAAACAATCCAATTCAAAAATGGGCTGAGGACCTGAACAGAGACATCTCCAAGGAGGACATACAGAGGGTCCATAGGCATATGAAAGGATGCTCAACATCACTGGCCATCAAAGAGATGCAAATTAAAACCATAGTGAGATACCACCTCACACTGGCCAGGTCAGAATGGCCACCATTAACAAATCAACAAATGACAACTGCTAGGGACGATGTGGAGAAAAGGAAACCCTAGTGCATTGTTGGTGCAGCCAACTGTGGAAAATATTATGAAATTTCTTCAACATCTCAAAAATTGAAGTTCCTTTTGATCCCGTGATTCCACTGCTGGTATTACACACTAAGAATCCTGAAATACCAATTCAAAAGGACATATGTACCTCAATGTTCATAACAGCATTATGTATAATAGCCAAGAGCTAGAAACAACCTACATGCCCAGCAGTAAATGAGTGGATCAAAATACAGTGGTTCATTTAAACAAAGGAATACTATGCAAGGTAAAAAGGAACTCTTACCTTTCACAAGAGCACAGAAGGAACCAGAGAGTATTGTGCTAGCTGAAATAAGTCAGATGGCAAAAGACTCATACCATATGATCTAACCTAAAATGGGAACCTAATGAACAAAACAAACCAGCAAAATAAAACCGGAATCATGGAAACAAGCTACAGACTGACGGTGACCAGAGTGGAAGGGAGTAGTTGAAGGGAGGAAAGAAAGGGAAAGGTCTAATAAAAAAACATGTGTAAATGACCCATGGGCGTGGACAACAGTGTGGGGCTTTCCTGGAAGCAGGGGTTGGGCGGAGCAGTGGAGAGAAATGGGAGAAAAACTGGGACAAATATAATAGAACAACAATAAAAATAAAAAATAACTTCACTTAAAAATATTTCAATGTTAGGCAATTCCTATGTGCCCACGTGGGTGACCGGGAGTCTCTACTTCCCCTTCACCCCCCCTTTCCCTTTATTTCTTCCCATTTCCCCTGCTCCTGCGGGCCCTCAAGTTAGTCCGGGAGTTTCCTCTTCCCTCCAACCCTCTTCTCTCCCTTCCTTTAATAAAACAGGTGTAAAATCCTTTTTTAAAAATTCAGTGTTACAGTGGGTCAGTGTCTCTGTCTTTGAACTTCATAAGTGTTTCTTCTTATATAGCTTTATTTTTACTGCTGATTAAGTGAGGAGACTAAAGGGTACTGAAGTGAGAAGAAAGTCCTTCCCCACATGGCTGTGAGGTAAAACCATGGTACAAATTATTTTCCCTGAAGGGTAGACCTTTATAATAGCAAAAGTCTGTTGCATTTCACAAGAGTACCTTCCCATGCCATTGCCACAGTTGCAAAGTAATCTTTCTCGTTTATTTACTGTGAAAAACCCATAAAATTCCTAAAGTATAACACTAACATATGCAAGACTATAGACACTAAGAAATTTCTCACTGCAATGATAGTCTACAGTCAGTTTCCATAAATTTATTTTTAAAATTGTTATTTAAGTAATTTCACAAGTTTATGGCTTTAGTGACTTCTGTTACAAGTAAACAGATCTTGGCTCTGACACTCTGAATTCTTTTTTTTAAATTTATTTATTGTTTTTCTATTACAGTTGTCCCGTTTTTCCCCCCATTGCTCCCCCACACCCAGCCCACCGCTTCTCCTACAGTCAATCCCAACCCCATGGTCCATGTTCATGGTTCATTTATATTAGTTATTTTTTCTAGACCTTTTCTCTTCTTACCTCCCTTCCCTCCCTCCTCTCTGCTCCCTGGTAACTACTTCTGCTCCTTGTTTACAAGCCTCTGGTTCAATTTTGCAAATTTGTTTGTGCTGTTCATAAGTTTCCTTTATTAGGTGATATCATATGGTATTTGGCTTTCATTGCCAGGCTTATTTCACTAAATATGATACAATACTCCATCCATGTTCTTGCAAGTGATAGGAGTTCCTTTTTTCTTTCTGCTGCATAGTATTCCATTCTGTAAATTTACCACAGTTTTTTGATGCACTCATCTACAGATGGCACTTAGGCTGTTTCCAGCACTTGGCTATTTTAAAAAGTGCTGCTATGAACATAGGGGTGCATAGGTTCTTTGGAATTGGTGTTTCAGGATTCTTCGGGTATAATCCTAGCAGTGGAACCGCTGGTTCAAAAGGCAGCTCCCTTTTAGTGTTTTGAGGATATTTCATACTGTTTTCTATAGTGGCTGCACCAGTCTGCATTTCAACCAACAATGCACTAGGTTTCCCTTTTATCCACATCCTCGCCAGCACTTGTTGTTTGTTGGTTTGTTGATGATGACCATTCTGACTGGTGTGAAGTGGTATCTCATTGTGATTTTCATTTGCATCTCTCTGGTGCCTAGTGATTTTGAGCATTCTTTCATCTGCCTATGGACCCTCTGTATATCCTCTTTGAAAAAGTGTTTGTTCAGATCCTTTGCCCATATTTTAATGGGGTTGTCTGTTTTCTTGGTGTTGAATCGTATAACTTCTTTATATATTTTGTTGATCAATCTCTTGGCTGAGCTATCATTGGCAAATGTTTTCCCATATGGTTGTTAAATTTCTTTTCATCTTGCTGTTTTACTTTGCTGAGGAGAAAATCTTTAGTTTGATATAGTCCCGTTTGTTCATTCTTTTCTTTATTTCCCTTGCTTTAGGAGATATATAGGAAAAAATATTGCTATTTGAGATATCTGAAATTTTTCTGCCTATGTTTTCTCTAGGACTTCTATGGTGTCATGGCTTACATTTAAATCTTTTATCCAGCCCTGGTTAATGTGACTCAGTGGATTGAGCGCCGCGCTGTGAATGAAAAGGACGCTGGTTCTATTCCCAGTCAGGACACATGCCTGGGTTGTTGGCCAGGTCCCCAGGTGGGGGCTGACGAGAGGCAACTACACATTGATGTTTCTTTCTCTCCGTCTCTTCCCCTCACTCTAAAAATAAATAAAATATTAAAAAAAAAACACTTTTATTCATCTCGAATTTATTCTGGTATAGGGTGTAAATTGCTTGTCTAGTTTAATTTTTTTTTGCATGTCCCTGTCCAGTCCTCCCAACACCATTTTTTGAAGAGGCTCTTTTCACTCTATTTTATGTTCCTTCCACCTTTGTCAAATATTTGTTGACCATAGAGACCTGGGTTGATTTCTGGACTCTCTATTCTGTTCCATTGAACTATATGTCTGTTCTTATGCCAGTACTAGATTGTTTTGAATACAGTAACCTTGTCGTCGTCGTCGGCAGCCGTCCGTCTCAAGAGACGATGGTGTAGCTTCTTAAGAGTCTATCTGCACCGCCAAGAATGGCTGTGCAGTCCAACTCGGGAGTGACACGGTATCTGTCTCCTCCCGTGTTGAATCGACATCTTGCGATGACGCTGGAGTGTCCTCTCCAGTGAAGCCGAAGCTACAGAGCCTGGGCAGGGTGATATGGAGGGTCTGCTGTTGCCCATGCATCAGACCCCCCCTCTCTTCGCAGCTGAAGGGTCCAAGGGAAAGACGGAGTCAATACAGCTTGGCTTCAGGTGCGCCGCAGGAGTTGCCGGTGTTGACTACAACGTCGAACCGCCTTAGGGACTCCGGCTCCAGATTTTCTGTCGGGGTTTACTCCCTTAGCCTTTCCCCTGAAGAGGTATGCCGCAAGGCAGCGGAGGTTTTTTGGAGTCAGAGTTTTCCTTCTCTGATGTGCCCTGACTGGAAGATTGAACCAGCGACACTTAGCTCGCAGGCCGATGCTCAATCCACTGAGCCAAACCAGCCAGGGGCAGTAACCTTGTAGTGTAGTTTGATATTGGGTATTGTGATTCCTCCTACTGTATATTTCTTCCTCAAGATTGCCTTGGCTATTGAGGGTCTTTTTTGGTTCCATATAAATTTTTGAAGTAGTTGTTCTAAACCTGTAAAATATGCTGTTAGTATTTTAATATGATTGAGTTGAATCTATAAATTGATTTGGGAGTACGGACATTTTAATGATGTTAATTCTTCCCATCCATGAACATGCTTTCATTTATTTCTATCTTTCTTAATTTCTTTCTTCATTTCAGTGTTCTATAATTTTCTGAGAACAAGTCTTTTATCTCCTTGATTATGTTTATTCTTAGGTACTTTATTTTTTTTGTTATTATAGTGAATGGAAATTTTTTGTAGATTCTATATCTGATATTTTATTGTTGGTGTACAGAAATGCCTTTGATTTCTGAATCTTCAGTTTTTACACTGCTATTTTGCCAAATTCACTTATTAGGTCGAGTAGTTTTTTCATGGTGTCTATATGGTTTTCTATGTACATTATCATGTTATCTGCAAATAATGACAGTTTTCCTTCCTCTTTTCCAATTTGAATGTCTTTTATTTTTCTTTCTTGTCTGATTGTTATGGCTAGACCTTCTAAGACTATGTTGAATAGGAGTGGTGAGAGTGGACAGCCTTGTCTAGTTCCTGATGCCAGGGAGAATGCTTTCAGTTTTTGCCAATTGAGTATGATGTTGGCTTCAGGTTTCTTGTATATGGCCTTTATTATGTTAAGGTATGCCCCGTCTATTCCCATTTTGCTGAGTTTTTTCATCATAAATGGGTGTTGTACTTTATCAAATGTTTTTTCAGTGTCTATTGATATGATCATGTGGTGTTTGTCTTTCATCTTGTTTAGATGGTGTATTACCTTTATTGATTTTTGAATATTAAACCATCCTTGCATCCCTTGGATTAACCCCACTTGATCATTGTGTATGATCTCTCTAATATGTTGCTGTATCTGGTTTGGCAATATTTTGTTGATGATTTTAACATCTATGTTCATAAGAAATATTGGTCTGCAGTTCTCTTTATTTTTTGTGTCTTTACCTGGTTTTGGAATTAGGATAATACTGGCCTCATAGAAAGTGACTGACAGTCTTCCCTCTTCTTGGAATTTTTGGAAGAATATGGGAAGGATAGGACTTAGTTCTTTCTTAAATGTTTCATATAATTCACTTGTGAAGCTATCTGGTCCAAGACTTTTTTGGGCCGGGAGTTTTTTGATTACTGCTTCAATTTCACTAATTGTTATCAGTTTGTACAGGGTTTTTGCTTCCTATTGATTTAGTTTTAGAAGATTATAGGTTTCCAGGAATTTGTCCATTTCATCTAAGTTATCATTTTTCTTATTATACAGTGTCCGTAGTAAATTTACAATTCTTTGTATTTCTGTGGTATTGGTTGTGATTTCTCCTTTTTCATTTCTGATTTTATTTATTTGGGTCCTCTTCTTTTTTTCTTGATGAGTCTGGTTAAAGGTTCTTCGATTTTCTTTTTCTTTTAAAAAATCATCTCCTGCTTTTATTTATCTTTTGAATTGTTCATTTCATCTTTATGTCATTTAATTCTGCTCTGATCGTGATTATTTCATTCCTTCTATGCACTTGGAGCTTTGTTTGTTGTTGTTCCTGTAGTTCTTGTAGCTGTAGGTTAAGATTTTTTGTTTGAGATCTTATATCCCTTTTAGGTAGGCATATATTGTTCTGAACTTTCTTCTCCGGACTGCTTTGTTGTATCCCATTGGTTTTTGGTTGTTGTGCATTTATTATCATTGGTTTCCAGAAACTTCTTGATTTCTTTCTTAATGTCACTGTTAACCCACTCATTATTTAATAGCATGTTATTCATTCTCCATGAGTTTGAATATTTTTGAGTTTTTTCCTTGAGATTCATTCCCAGTTTCAAGCCATTATAATCTGAGAAGATGCTTAATATAATTTCAATTTTCTTGAATTTGTGGAGGCTTGTTTTGTGTACTACCATGTGGTCTATCTTTGAAAATGTTCCATGGAAATTGAAAATAATGTATATTTTGTTTCTTTGGGGTAAAAAATTTTATATATATATCAACTAAGCCCATTTAATCTTGAGTGTTGTTCAATGCCTCAATACCTTTTCTGTTTCTTTGCTTAGAAGATCTAGCTGTTTTTGACAATGGAGTGGAAAGTCCCCTACTATGAGTGTGTTGCTCTCTATATACTTCCTGATGTCTCTTAAGATTTTCCTTACATATTTAGGTGCTCCTTTGTTGAGTGTATATATGTTTACAAGAGCTATATCATCATGATGGGTTGTTTCCTTAAGTATTATGAAATGTCCTCTTTGTCTCTTTTTATGGTCTTTGTTGTGAAATCTGTTTCGTCTGATATATGCATTGCTACTTCAGTTTTTTTAATGTCTGTTTCCTTGCAATATTTGTTTCCATCCTTTCACTTTCTGTCTGTGCAGATCTTTTGTTCTGAGGTGGGTCTCTTGTAGACAGCATATATGTGGGTCATGCTTTCTAATCCATTCAGCTACCCTATGTCTTTTGATTGGTGCATTTAATTCATTTACATTTAAGGTTAGTATTGATAGGCATTTATTCATTGTCATTTTTCCCCTTTGTACTTGTGTTCCTCTCTGTCTGTCTTTCTTTCTTCATCTTCTTAAGGGAGACCTTTTAGCATATTTTGCAATGCTGGTTTCATGGGTGTGTATTCTCTTAGCTTTCTTTTGTCTGGGAAACTCCTTAGTTCACCTTCAATTTTGAATGAGAGCCCTGATGGGTAGAGTAGTCTTGGTTGTAGGCCTTGGTTTTAAATTGTTTGGAATATTTTTTTGCCATTCCTTTCTGACTTGTAGAATTTCTGTTGAAAAATCTGAGATTAGCCTTATTGGTACTTCATTTAATGTTATTAGATGTTTTCCTCTTTCTGCCTTTCGAATTTTCTCTTTGTTTTGAATGTCATCGTTTTAATTATGATGTGTCTTGGAGTGGACCTGTTTGGGTTCATCTTCACTGGGACCCTCTGTGTATCCTGGACTTTCGTGGATTTATCTTTCATCAAACTAGGGGATTTTTCTATTATTACTATTTCTAACAGGTTGTCTTTCCCTTGCTCTTCTTCTTTTACTTTTGGTATTCCTATGATATAAATATTATTACATGTAATGTTGTTCTGCAGCTCTCTTAAAACCTCTTCATTATTTTTCAGTCATTTTGTTTGTTTCTTTTATTGCACTGTCAGGGAAAGTTTTTCCTTTTTCTTTTTTCTTTTTTTCTTTTCCTGCTACTATGAGTAGCAGTATTAAGTTGGTGTTTCAGGATTTTTCGGATATAAACCTAGCAATGGAATTGCTGGTTCAAAAGACAGTTCAATTTTTAGTTTTTTGAGGAAATTCCTAACTTCTTTTCTTTTTTGAAAATGTATTTTATTGATTATATTGTTACAATAGTTCCAATTTTCTCACCTTTACTCCCCTCTACCCAGCATCTCCCTCCCCCAGCAATTCCCCCCAAAGTCCATACCCATGGTTCGTAAAAAATAACTATCCCTTCCTCTCAGTTATTAAGACCCTTTGTAATCTTGTAAAGGACAATGGGCGAAGGTCTCAAGCTCCTCTAGCTGCTCCAAGCTGGACATGGTCGTCATCCTACCTACCCTTAGGTCCACAAACCCATAATAAGAGAGGGGGTGTGGAGGGGAGGGTGGCCTTCCCACATGGGGAAGGATCGTGCAGACTCCAGGTCAGTTGGCTGTCTCTGGACAACGGAGTGCTTGGTTCAACAGGCTGGCATCCTTGTTGTGTTCTGGGGGCAACAGATTTGGCGAAAAGGGTTAAAAGACATCATTCAATCCATAACTACTAGATGACAAAAGGCAGGGATTAATTTTTCAATGTTCCACATTAGGAGGAAAAAAAAAAAGAAAAGAAAAAAAGGGCTTCTTTGAAGGAAGGTGTGCTGGGCACATATCACCTGTTGAAAACCCTTTTGTCCATTATATTTAGTTTGTGCTGAGGGAAATAGTTCAGGTTTCACCCCTCTCTGACCTCTGGGCCCTTTCTGTCCAAGCCATTAGGATAGAAAAGAGAAACCAGCTTTAAAGTGAAGCCCACAGAACACCCCATTCTTCACCAACCCAGCCATTTAGTTCAGCCAAACCGTTGAGTCTCAGGAGGCAGCGCTGCAGAGAGGATTAAGTGAGGCTTATGTGTACAGACAATCACGCAGGTAATGCAGTCATAAGCTTATGCCCTTTCAAAACAGAAAACACATGTTAATTTATGTAACATAACCCACAAACAAGTCTCTGAATCTGTAAGACTGTCTAATTGGGGAGACATCCAGTTACAAGGCACTTGACATTCTACTTGCCTGCAACTTGAATATCTTTGATGATATCACAGACATGGTTTAATTTTCAAGTGAAACCATATTTTAAATGAGAAGAAACTTTTAAGATGGTTAGCTGCCCTACTTTATAGTCTACTACTGATCATTGTGGTTTTCCTTGAATAATGATTTTTTTCCCTAAGATTACCCTCCTTGTCTTTAAAGGGACTACATTAAGTACATTTTTAATTTATCATGTTCATTTGCATAAACATAACAAGAGCAGCAAATGATCACTTATAATCTTTCGTTCTGCTTTGCTGGAACTTACCCAAGAAACATCTGGGGTGACCCTCATTCTGCTTTCAGGGCACAGAAGCTGAGCCACATACATGGCATTCATCCTTGCCTGTACACACCTGTTCTTTCCAAGTCTTTCTGGTTTTTCATTGTGCCTTAAGGTCCCTTCTAGCCATATTTCAGGAAAACAACCTTCATTCCTTCCCTGGAAAGATTGCTGTGGACCACACAACCAACCATGGTACCAGGCCTTTTATCTCGCGGGCTCTTATTACCTTTGAAAGTCATTCCCAGTTCCTCAGGGCTTTTTGGTAACAACCTGAGCCAAAGTATGTCTCCTTTAGGCTTGACATTCCAGTCAAAGACTTGGTCAAAAAGAAGAAAAAAAAAAAAGGAACCTCTATTAACAACTGGTCTTATTAGTTCTATGCAAAGAAACTTATGTCATTACTTACTTCTTTAGAATGCCAAACTCTGGAGGGAGCAAATAGGGAGAAAAATATGCAGCGTGGAGGAAAATCTTTGTCCTAATATTCACTGAACTGGCATTTCCATTCTTCATATTTTCATTTTTCCCCCACTAAAAAAATTTTTTTGTTTGTTTTTCCATTACAGTTGTCTCACTTTTTCCCCCTCTTGCTTCCCTGCACCCTGCCCCTCCCTTCCCCCACATTCAGTCCCCACTCAGTTGCCCATGTCCGAGGGTCATTTATACATGTTTTTTGACTTGACCCTTCCCCTTCTTACCCCCTTCTCTCCCTTCCCCCTCCCCCCTTGTTACTGTTAGTCTACTTCTTGTTTACATAGCTCTGGTTCAATTCTGTTCATTTGTTTGTGTTGTTCATTAGTTTCCTGTAATAGGTGACTGCATAAGGTATTTTTCTTTCATTGCCTGGCTTATTTTGCTAAGCATAATTCTCTCTAGTTCCATCCATGTTGTTGCAAATGGTAGAAGTTCCTTCTTTCTTTCTGCTACATAGAACTCCATTGTGTAAATGTACCACAGTTTTTTGACCCACTAATCTACCGATGGGCATTTAGGTTGTTTCCAGCACTTGGCTATTGTAAATAGTGCTGCTATGAACATTGGAGTGCATAGGTTTTTTTGAATTGGTGTTTCAGGATTTTTCGGATATAATCCTAGCAATGGAATTGCTGGTTCAAAAGGCAGTTCCATTTTTAGTTTTTTTGAGGAAATTCCAAACTGTTTTCCATAGTGGCTGAACCAGTCTGCATTCCCACCAGCAATGTACCAGGGTTCCCATTTCTCCGCATCCTCTCCAGCACAAGTTGTTTGTTGATTTGTTGATGATGGCCATTCTGACTGGTGTGAGGTGGTATCTCATTGTGGTTTTTATTTGCATCTCTCTGATGGCTAGTGATGTTGAGCATTCTTTCATATGTCTATGAGCCCTCTTTATGTCCTCTTTGGAGAAGTGTTTGTTCAGGTCCTTTGCCCATTTTTAAATTGGGTCATCTGTCTTCTTGGTGTTGAGTCGTATGAGTTCTTTATATATTTTGGAGATCAATCCCTTGTCTGAGATGTCATTGGCGAATATATTTTCCCATATGGTTGGATTCCTTTTCATTTTTCTGATGTTTTCTTTAGCTCAGCAGAAACTTTTTAGTCTGACGTAGTCCCATTTGTTTATTCTTTCCTTTATTTCCCTTGCCTTAGGAGATATATCAGTGAAAATGTTGCTACGTGGGATATCTGAAATTTTCCTGCCTATTTTTACCTCTAGGACTTCTATGGTATCACAACTTACATTTAAGTTTTTGATCCATTTTGAGTTTATTCTGGTGTATGGTGTAAGTTGGTGGTCTAGTTTCATTTTTTTGCATGTCTCTGTCCAGTTCTCCCAACACCATTTGTTGAAGAGGTTCTTTTCACTCCATTTGATGTTCTTTCCCCCTTTGTCAAATATTAGTTGACCATATGAACCTGGGTTTATTTCTGGGCTCTCTATTCTGCTCCATTGATCTATATGCTTGTTCTTATGTTGGTACCAGGCTGTTTTGATTACAGTGGCCTTGTAGTATAGTTTGATAAAGGTATTCTGAGTCCTCCTATTGTGTTCTTCTGTTTCAAGATTGCTGTGGCTTTTCGGGCTTTATTTTGGTTCCATATAAATTTTTGAAATATTTGTTCTAGGTCTGTGAAAAATGTCATTCGTATTTTAATAGGGATTGCGTTGAGTCTATAAATAGCTTTGAGTAGTATGGACATTTTAATGATGTTGATTCTTCCCATCCAGGAGCATGATATTTTCTTCCATTTATTTGCATCTTTCTTGATTTCTTTCTTCAGTGTTATGTAGTTTTCTGAGTACATGTCTTTTATCTCCTTAGTTAAATTTATTTTTAGGTACTTTAATTTTCTTGTTGCTATGATAAATGGAATTTTTCTTTTAATTTCTATCTCTGAGATGTTATTGTTGGTGTACAGGAATGCCTTTGATTTCTGAATATTTATTTTGTACCCTACTGCTTTGTCTAATTTACTTATTAGGTCGAATAATTTTTTGTGGACTCTATAGGGTTTTCTATGTACACTATCATGTCATCTGCAAATAATGGCATTTTTACTTCTTCTTTTCCAATTTGTATGCCTTTTATTTCTCTTTCTTGTCTGATTGTTGTGGCTAGAACTTCCAAGAGTATGTTGAATAGGAGTGGAGAGAGTGGACATCCTTGTCTTTTTCCTCATCTAAGGGGGAATGCTCTCAGCTTTTGCCCATTGAGTATGATGTTGGCTTCAGGTTTCTCATATATGGCCTTTATTATGTTGAGGTATGCTCACTCTATTTCCATTTTGCTGAGAGTTTTCATCATAAATGGGTGTTGCACTTTATCAAATGCTTTTTCTGCATCTATTGATTTGATTATGATATGGTTTTTGTCTTTCATTTTGTTTACGTGGTGTATTACGTTTATTGATTTGCGAATATTAAACCATCCTTGCATTCCTGGGATGAATCCCACTTGATCGTTGTGTATGATCTTTCTAATGTGTTGCTGAATTCAGTTTGTCAATATTTTATTGAGGATTTTAGCATCTATGTTCATTAGCGATATTGGCCTGTAGTTTTCTTTCTTTGTTCTGTCTTGACCTTGTTTTGGAATTAGGGTAATACTGGCTTCATAGGATGAGTTTGGGAGTCTTCCTTCTTCTTGGACCTTTTGGAATAGTGTGAGGAGAATAGGAGTTAGTTGTTCTCTAAATTTTTTGTAGAATTCAGCTGTGAAGCCATCCGGTCCAGGGCTTTTGTGTGCTGGGAGCTTTTTGATCACTGCTTCAATTTCACTAGTTGCTATTGGTCTGTTCAGGCTTTCTGCTTCTTCTTGATTCAGTTTTGGAAGACTATAAGTTTCAAGGAATTTGTCCATTTCCTCTAGGTTGTCAAATTTCTTGCCATACTGTTTTTCGTTATAATTTCTTACAATTATTTGTTTTCTGTGGTATTGGTTTTGATTTCTCCTCTTTCGTTTCTGATTTTATTTATTTGGGTCCTCTCTCTTTTTTCCTGATGAGCCTGGTTAAAGGCTTGTAAATTTTGTTTATCTTTTCAAAGAATCAGCTCCTACTTTTGTTGATCTTTTGAGTTGTTATTTTAGTCTCTACGTCATTTAATTCTGCTCTGATCTTGATGATTTACTTCCTTCTACTTGATCTGGGCTTTGCCTGTTGTTGTTCCTCTAGTTCTTGTAGCTGTAGTTTTAAATTTTTTATTAGAATTTCTTCAATCTTTTTTAGGTAGGCCTGTATTGCTATGAACTTTCCTCTCAGGACTGCTTTCGCTGTATCCCATAGGTTTTGGGTTGTTGTGTGTTCATTATCATTATTTTCCATAAACTTTTTGATTTCTTCCTTGATGTAATTGTTAACCCATTCATTATTTAATAACATGTTATTTATTCTCCATGAGTTTTAATGTTTTTGAGTGTTTTCTTTTGGGTTGATTTCCAATTTTAAGCCATTGTGATATGACAAGATGCTTGATATAATTTCAATTTTCAGAAATTTTTTCTATGTTGTCCTTCAGCTCGCTCATTCAGTTTTCTGCTTCCTCTAGCTTGCTTTTAATTACTTCTACTGTGTTCTTCAATCCAGAACTTATACTTTTCATTTCCTCTGGATCATATTGATAGCTTTTATTTCCTTTTTCATGCTGGTTTAATTCTCTCTTAAGTTCTTTGTAGTTTCCCTGGAGTTCTTTGTAGTTTACTTTGAGCTTACTGAGCTCATTGAGCTTCCCTAGAATCCATGATTTGAATTCCATGTCTGATAGTTGGCTTTCCTCTATTTCATTTAGCACTCTTTCTATGGATTCTTCCTTTCATTTTGATGGGGAGTTGTTTCTCTGTCTCCCCATTTTTGTGTCTCTTCTTCTTTGTTGCTGCTTCTTTGATTGACCTGCACCTCCTGCATATGCCCCTAGTGGAGTCTAATTGTGTACCCTGTATGGAAACTCTTAAGCAAAACATTTATTTACACAATTTCAGCATGTATCATACTGCATTATAATTGTCTTTCCCCTAGACAGTGAACAATGTGTTCACATTTTTTCTCAAAACCTAGCACAATACCTAGCACTAGTAGGCAATCAATAGGAATTTATTAAATTGGGGATTTCCAGCCAAGATGGAGGTGTAGATAAACACACAGTGTCTTCCTCACAACTAAGAAAGAATTTACCACCTTTTTGAAATGAAAAAAATTGTCATAAAATTTATAAAATTGAAACTAAATAGAAGTTCAACAAAGAAATAAAGGAGAAGTATTCATCCAGAAAGGCAGGAATGATGGAGCCAGGATGGAGAGAGTGAAGTATGGTGCAGTGACAGCAGCTGCAGGGGTGGTGCTTGGCGGAAGCAGCTGGCAACACAGCTAGCAACACAGCAATTATAGCTGCAGCAGCAAAAATTGCTGTCACATATTTTAAACCTGGAAAGTGATCCCAGCCCTAGACCAGACTGCACAGCTTGCAGTCACAGCACCAGGGAAAGTAGAATCACATTTCTTCTGACCTTGAAATACAGTGGGGGATTGAGGTGTAGGAAAAAAAAATACCAGTCTCTCAATGAAGGCAGCTGGTTACAATAGAATGTTAGAAAAGTGACTGGAAAAGGGATGAGTGTGGGGCAAGTGGCATTGTTCCCTCTCAGACTTCTCCCTCACATACAGTGCCAGAGCATGGTGAAACAGGTCACTATCAATGATGAATACCTAAGGCTCAGCCCCTTACAATGTAATAGATGTGATAGCTCTATGTAAGACACAGAGGCAAATACAGAAAGCTGTCAAGATGAGGAGAAAGAGAAGTACAGCTCAAAATGAGGACTTTAGATCAAGGTTCCAGTGGGAGAACTAAGTGACAAGGAGATAGTAAACCTAACAGATGAAGAGAGAGTCAACTTAACAGATGCACATTTCAAAGTACTGGTGATAAAGATGCTCACAGACTTGACAAAAATACTAAAAATTACAGGGAAGAAATGAAGGCTATACTAAATGAAATGAAGAAAAATCCACATCAAACTAGTGGCGAAGGAAAGGAAATCAGGGTTTAAATCAATGTACTGGAACATAAGGAAGAAATAGTCAACCAGTATAAAATGAGGAAACAAGAATTTTAAGAAATGAGAAGCTTAGAAACTTCTGTGATAGCTTTAAATGTGTCAATATCTGAGTCATAACGGTGCTAGAAGGAGAAGTGGAAGAGCAATAAATTGAAAAATTATGGCAAAAAATAATGAAGGAAAACCTTCCTAATTTGGGGAATGAAATGGACATACAGGTCCAGGAAGCATAGAGAGTCCCCAAAAAAACTAGGCTTAGGGAGGACCACAACAAGACACATTATAATCAAAATGCCAAAGTGTAAGGATAAATAGATAATCTTAAAAGCAGCAAGAGAAAAGAAGATAGTTATCTACAAAGGAGTACCTGTAAGACAATCAGCTGATTTCTCAAAATAAACTTTGCAGGCAAGAAGGGAATGGCAAGAAATATGCAAAGTGATGATAGGCAAGGACCTACAACCAAGAGAATGATAGCAAGTTATAATTTAGCATGGAAGGGCATATTAAGTGCCCCCAAGACAAAGTAAAGATAAAGGAGTACATCATGGCCAAGCACTTATAATATGAAATGTTAAAGGGACTTATTTAAGAAAGAGATCAAAACTATGAACATTAAAATGACAACAAAATCACAACTATCAATTAAGGAATTTAAAATATAAAAACAAAAAGTAACTAAGCAGACAACCAGAGTGGGAACAGAATCATAGGAATGGGGAGGTTGTGGAGGGGTGTCAGCTGGGAGGGGGAAGGAAGAGAAGGAGTGAAAAAGTACAGGAATTAAGAAGCATAGTAGGAGGGTGCAGAATAGACAGGGACATGTTGAGAATAGTAAAGGAAAGGGTAAATTCACAGAGCTTATATGCATGACCTATGGACATGGACTAAGGGGGGTGAAATTGCTGGAGGGAGGGAAGCAAAGGGAAAAGAAATTGGGACAATTGTAACAGCATAATCAATAAATACAAAAAATAGATTTATTAAATTCTGACCTTAGAATATGTTATCTATAGAAGGTTTTCCCTAAACAACCAAGGTTCATTTTGTTACCTTTATTCTCGGTTTACATAATAGCATATAAAAAATATCATAAAATATATTATAACATTATTATTTCAAAATAATAATAATCAGGGTTTATTAGGCATTTACTACATTCTAGACATTGTGCTAAACAATTTTTCTGCCTTATTTTCTCTAATTTAGCCCTCATGATGATCCTATTAGTACAATTATCGTTATAAGATGAAGAAATGGGCATAAAGTGGTTAAACATATTGTCCAATGTCATACAACTAGCAAATGGCAAAGCTTGGTTTTTAACCCAATTCGTCTTCAGATGTCACTCTATTAACTAGTCTTCTATACTTCTCACATGTTTGTTTATGTTTTCAACAATAATCTCTCAAATAACTCTTAAGGGCAGATATTATATCTTTAATTCATTGGCTACTATGGTATATAATGAATAATAGCTACTCAATAAATTTTCTGTATGAATAATTGAATGAAGTTCAAATATATTTTTTCAGAAAATAAAAATATAGTCTATAAATTTATATTTGGTACTCACAGAATATTTAAAAATGTATGGATGAGCATCATTAAAATATAGCTAACATTCCTACAGAAATATTAAACATGTTTACTTCTACCCAACATATGAAGAGTATTATTACTTTTACATATATCTTGATAGAATTTACTAACAATGGGCCAAAACTGCCCACAATAATTTGAATCTTCAAAAATTGTATTAGTGACCATGTATCTTTCAGATTTAGAAAATTTTAGTCTCGGATATCCTTTTATCCTTCTCGTAAATGTTATAACATTCTACTACCAGCTCATCATATTAAAGGCCTGGCACTAAGATGATCAATATCTTTGTCTTCAAAGATTCATTTGTAACAGGTGCTATTTGATTCTTTCACAGAACATCACTGACACAGCTCTGCCTTTTTTTTATGCCTCCAACCAGTTACTATCTCCGACCAAAGGTAATCATTATCTAAATATCTAATGTAATAAAGTAGATTTCTTAAGCTGTTTAATTTTATAGAAATATAATCTTGTAGTAATTATTCCTTATATCTAGCACCTTTCAGTCAATATTTTTCTGAGGTTCTCCGTAATGTTATATGTAACTGTAATTTTTTCATTGTTATTGCCATATAGTAATATAAAATATACATACATTATTTATCCATTCTACTTTTAATAAATATTTGGATTGTTTTCAATTTGGTGCTATTCTGTACAAAGTTGTTATGGACAGCTTTCTACACTATATTGGTGAATATATGCATTCAATTCTCTTGGGCACGAACCTAGCAGTGGAAATTGTTGGGTTACATGATTAGTATATGTTCAGCTTTAAAGATATCATAAAATTTCCATAGTGTTTGTACACATTTATACATCTACCAAAAGTGTATGAAATATTCAATTGCTCTATATCCTTCCTGGCATGTGTTATTTTCAGTGTTCTATAAGTGTTCAGTCTAGTGTATACGTAGTAATACTTTACTGTAGTTTTAATTTGCATCCTCTTGGTGATTTTTATATGTTTTGGCCATATGGATATCTTCTTTTTAAGAGTGTACTTAAGACTTTTGCACATTTTTATGTATCTTATATCACCTTTTAATTTCCATATTAGTCTGGATGCATGTTCTCTCTTTTGTTGTATATAAAAATTGCAAATATATTTTCTTACTTTATGTCTTCATTTTTTACTTTTTAAATTGTCTTCTGCTTAAAGTCTTCAGATGAAAATAAAAAATATATTTTTAATTTTAATGCAGTCAAAGTTGTTATTTGTTTTCTTTATGGCTATTGCTTTTTTGTGCCCTATTTAGGAGCTCTTTGTGAATTCTAAGTTTCTTTATGGTTACTGTTCTACCTTTTATATTTAGATCACAAATTCACCTGGAATTGATTGTATATATACTTGGAGGAAGAAATCAAGGCTTAATGAGGATGTTAAATTAATCCAGCATTTTTATTGAAAAAGTGCTATTTTTTCCTTCACTGAATCTGAATCTTAGTGGAGACTTAATAATGTAAGTCTGTTTACCTGACACACTGAACAGTGTCTTAATTACTGTAGCTTTAAAATAAATCTTGATATCTGGTAGTGTAATCTCTCCAACATTATTCTTATTCAATATTGTCTTGGTTATGCTGGACCTTTATAGCTCCTTATAAATCTTATAACGAGCTTGTCAAGTCACACACACACACACATACACATAAAGTGATTGATATTTTTAATAGGATTCAACTAAATCTACAGATAAAGTTAAAGAGAACTGATACAGTTACTATATAAAGTCTTCTGATTAATTGGCTTGGTTTATATCTATAATTATTTAGCTTTTTAAAATTATAACAGTACTTTACAGTATTCCGTTTAATTGCTGCTGTTTTGAAGGTGGTGTGTTTTTATTTCTACATGTTTTTAAGATATTCTTTTTGACATTAGTTTTGTATAGTTTCACTATGACGTGTTTATGTGTGGCTTTTGTTTTATATTATTCTGCTTTGGGTTCATAATAATTCTTAAATTGTGTTTAAATGTCTTTCATTCATTTAGAAAAAAATCAAACCTACTCTTAACTATCTATTTATTTTAATATTTGAAGATATTGGTCAGAGTAATTTTAAAGTCAAAGTCTGACAACTTAATAGCTGGACTGCAAGCAGATCTCTATTGTCCATATTCTTCTCTTTAAGTTGATTTTTATTATATTGTTTAATTTTTTACTGAGTACTAGATGTTTCCTGTGAAAAATTATAGAGGCTCTGCATGAGGTTACCTTCCTCCAGAAAAGATTTATTCTATCCCTCATCCATCCATTCTGCAAAGGGTCATACCACCTGAATTCAATTCTGTACTGAAGTGGCCATGCTCATTTTGCAACTTCTATAAACTCCTCCTTCTATTTTGCCTGTGTTCTTAGAGTTTAATTATTCATGAATTTTAACAGAGTGTTTGTAGTGTCACTTACCTAATGATGGATCTCAGTACGTGAAAGTAGGGAAAACTCCACTTTCCCTTTTAGTTTTGTTGTTGTTGTTGTTACCACCTTGCCCTGTGTAGCTTAGTAAGGAAGGCTTTGAGAAGGAAGTTGGTTCCATGTATCTAGTGCATGTATGTGTGCCTTGTTTATTTCTGAGGTGTTAGCCAGAAATAAGAAAGTAATGTCTTTGGTAATACCTTTGACATACCAAAAATCCAATATCTGCCCCTCCAGTCTGTGCAGCTGACTAAAGCTATCTTGCCTTCTCTTCCTCTTTCTTGGTATCAAAATTCAGCAAATAGGCCAAGAGGAAAAACAGAAAATAAAATACTTGGCTTACTTCAATGACCTTCCCTTCTTTCTAGAATTTGGTCCCTCAAATTCTAGTTGCTTTTGAGACTAGCCTGAAAAATTCAAAATAAATCATGAATTTTATTCAGGTTTTTCTGTGTGTTCTCAGCAGATGTATTGGTCTGCTACAGGTTACATGGTCAAACTTCATAACATATATTTCTTTTAATTTAGTTCTACTGAGGAAGTCTCACAAGTTTAAAATTCTACAGAATACTCATAGAATACTTACAAAATGTATCTTGTGCTGTCACAAAGAAAAATTATATGAAACATAGAGGCTACTTTACTTGCCTCAACCTCAGTGTCAACAACTAGAAAGAAATCAAAACATTAGCGAAAAAAAATGAATTTTTAAAAAGTTGAATTAAAAAATTATTTTAATTAACTTGCTTTAAGAAGAAATAAAAAAATAAAATTTAGAAAATTTAAAAAGAAGAAACGCTGAGATCACTACATCCCAAAATCTTAGTCTACAAATGAAGTGGTTCTGAGTGGAACATATATAGCCTTAAGTGTATTTATTAAAAACAAGAAAAATAGGAAATACATCAATTTCAAATTTTCTTAAAGAAAGGAAAACAGCAAAATAATCTGAAGTAAATAAAATAATGTATAAAAACAACGTAATAAAATTGAGAAAAATTAGAATACTTGATAAATATGTCATTTTAAAATAACAATAAAATTGACAGATATTTGGCAACTATCGCCAATAAGCAAATTTTTAATAATTAAGAATGGTAAAAATGTCATAACTATAGATATAAAAATGAGATACTTTTCAAGATATACAAAAAAGAATTTTACCAATGAATTTGTAAAACTTTATAAAATAGGCCGTATTTTAGAAATTACATAATATATATAATATATATAATATAACAGAGAAGGAAAACTCTGACTCCAAAAAACCTCCGCTGCCTTGCGGCATACCTCTTTAGGGGAAAGGCTAAGGGAGTAAACCCCGACAGAAAATCCGGAGCCGGAGTCCCTAAGGCGGTTCGACGTTGTAGTCAACACCGGCAACTCCTGCGGCGCACCTGAAGCCAAGCTGTATTGACTCCGTCTTTCCCTTGGACCCTTCAGCTGCGAAGAGAGGGGGGGGTCTGATGCATGGGCAACAGCAGACCCTCCATATCACCCTGCCCAGGCTCTGTAGCTTCAGCTTCACTGGAGAGGACACTCCAGCGTCATCACAAGATGTCGATTCAACACGGGAGGAGACAGATACCGTATCATCCCGAGTTGGACTGCACAGCCATTCTCGGTGGTCCAGATAGACTCTTAAGAAGCTACACCATCGTCTCTCGAGACGGACAGCTGCCGACGACGACGACGACGACGACGACGATATAATATAATATATATCAACTCCAAAACACAAACTATTATGAAAATAATTTCAGAAAAATTTTAATATATTATGACCAAGTAAGGACAATTCTAATATCATTACAATGGTTATTTGTATTAAAAAAATATGTAATTGATGGGTTAAAAACATCATATGGTAATCTAAACCAACTGATAAAAACAATAAAATAAAAAATAAAATCAATTCCAACCAGTAAAAATTATAAACTATTGGTAGCCTAGCAATAGAAAGATATATTTTCAACTTAATTTTTATTTATTAATATAAAGGAATAATATAACACTTTATAGTGAAACAGTGAAGACAAGTCAAGAAGAAAAACAAGCAAAAATGCTTAGTATTGTAGATATTATTCTACATTGATTCAGAATTCCTAAGAATGTAATTATGTTGTACATATAAGTAAAAAGTATAAATATTGTGGAAAACTGATTATACATTGTGTTTTCTATGATTGTTACCTGGAATACATGATAGAGAAAGTTTAAATCTTTATAACTAATTAGAGAGTTAATAAAAGACATCATAGACAATGTGCAAAGAGAAACAACATTTGGGGAGATAGCTGCAACATCTATAAAAGCAAAGATTTAGTATTCACTTTGAACTTAATATTCATTCAGAACTTCATTTTGATATTAAAAAACCAAACCCCCAATTAGAAATGTGGGCAAAGTATAGATACTGGCAATTCACAGAAGAAAAAAATGAGAAAATTAAATATGTTTTGAAGTGTATTCATCTTTACCAATTGTCTAAATGAAAATTAAGAAAATAATAAAATACCATTTTCCCATCAATAGATAGGCAGAAACAACCACCAAAAAATGAGATTTATAGTATTTGATTAGTAAAAGTTTTGGAGAATCAACATTCTCATACATTATGAGTGGTAGTGCACTTATAGGGCAATTTGACAATGTTTATCAAAATTGTAAATTTATGTGCTTGTTAGAATGAATCCACTTTTTCTTCTCTCTTTAGAAAAATATTCTAAAGGAGAATGGGTACTGTCAAAAAAATTAAACACTCATGAGTTTAAAATGTTACTTTTAAAATTATGACTGAGATCTTTGAAATGTTAACAACAAAAACAAAATAGAGAGTTTTGGGAGTAAGACTGAAGAAATTAGAATATTTTGGAAGCAAAACATAAGATTAGTTTTTTGTTGTTGTGAGTTTTATATTATCTTCTAAGAGGGGACAAATATGTGTTACCGGAAGGGATAAGGACAAAAACAGAAGACCCTAGTGTCATGGCACAGTGATCAAAGGACTTTTAAGACTGAGTTTTATCATAGCAAATTTTGAGTGATTTGTATTTTTGAAATGTAAAACCGATGTTATCTCTAAATTCTTAATAAATTTAGCTCGTGCACATACAGAAAGCCTTTTTTTATAAAGGACATACTTACCTTAATTGCTAATAATATACATTAAAGCTAAAAAGCAAACATTGGCTATAGTCAACATTAGCCACAAAGGTTCAGCAAACCTCAGTAGCTCTATAAATAACAAATTGGAAATCAATGAGTCAATTTAAAAAAAAAGAGCTTCCTTTTTTGAGTATGTGTTTTATAAAAGTAATGAGGAGAAGCGGAGTTCTATGTTTGATACAATGTGGTACAGAATAGGGGCCAAATATTTTAGAGGGTAAGGTTATCCATATAAAAAAGAAACTCACAGGAAATAAGAGTTTAGAATGTCCTTGGGAATGGAGGTCCCCATGAATTCTCAATGAATTAAATGTATAATTAATCTTATTTACTTATCTAGATATAAAAAGGCAGAATAAACTCTCTAGACATTTGGGTTACTTATGCATACTCTTCAAAAACGAAGTTGCAATCCCTGGGATTTATTCTAAAGAAATACTAGCTTTAATATCAAAACATATATGTATAAATATATTCATTGCAGTGTTGCCTGTGTTCAAAAGTTTAAAAATTACCTGAATGTTCATCAATATGAGAATGATTAAACAATATGGAAAAATAATAAACGTATTAATGATGCACTATTAAATGAATATAGCCCATGGTATAAAATTGTGTTGTATAATCAAATTTTTGTAGAAAACTAAGATACACAGTATTTCTCTCTCTGTGTATAGATGTATTTAAGTATATATGTGTGCATATAGGTGTATTGGTGTATATATAGTGTGTGTCCTTACATGCAGATATAAAACCAAGTACACCAAATTATTAACATGGTTACCTCTTGAGAGCAGGATAGGAATGGAGAAAGATGATGTTTTTGGTTATTCTTTGACTCTTCAACATTACTTGAAGAGTAACAATTGTGATGACTTTTAAATTGTCTTTCTTCTCCACAGAATGCAATCTCCTTAGGGCAAGGATTGTGAATCTCGGTTATAATTTTGGTACCTAGAATAATGGCACAGATTAAATGGCTCAGTTAATATTTACTGGGTGAACTGGCAGAGAAGAGAAGATAGGTCAAGAAACTAATTTCTCAGATACCAGGAGAAAATTGATTCTTTCAATGAGGGTGGAATAGTCAGATGTTACTAAGAACACAAGAAAGATAAATACTGTATGTATCCATTAAAAAATTAGAAGGAATTATCAGAAAAAGTTCTTGGAGTGGGTGTTGGAACATGGTAGCCAAGTAGGTAGGTAGGCTGAAGAGCCCTGCAGGGTGCATTTTTGCAAGACAAAGATAGTGAGAAGAATGCCTAAAAGGCACACTTTGAACTTATCTCAGGGAGACAAAGTACACTGGTTCCCAGGGCCCTATTTAAATGAAACCAACTAAGCAGGGAGATCAGAAAGCCGGGCATGATAGAAGCGCTATTTACAATAGCCAAGTGCTGGAAACAGCTTAAGTGCCCATAAGTGGATGAGTGGATCAAAAAACTGTGGTACATTTAAACAATGGCATACTATGAAGCAGAAAGAGAAGAAAGTCCTACCTTTTGTGACAGCATGGATGAAACTGGAGAGTATTATGCTTAGTGAAATGTCAGGTGGAAAAAGACAAATACCATATGATCTCACCTAGTACAGAAACCTAAAGAACAAAATTAACAAATGAGAAAAATTGAATCAGAGACATGGAAACAAGAAACAGACTGACAGTGACAAGAAGGGAAGGGGGAGGGGGGAGGGGAGAAAGGGTGAAAAGAAGATGAAGGGTCTAATCTAGGAGCTAGTATACATGACCCATGGACATGGACAATAAGGGGTGGATTGTCTGTGAGAGTGGGGGCGGGGCGGTGGAGAGCAATGGGAGAAAATTGAGACTACTGTAATAGAACAATAAAACAAGAATTTTTTCCAGGACCTTTGACACCTGGGGGTCTGAGGGGCAAAAAAAAACAAGAATTTTTTTTTTTAAAGAAAAAAAGCAATGCAGCACAGGGGATTCAGGGCCCCATCCAGCCTCAGCTCAACACACACACAGAGCTACCATCAACAGCAAGCAGGAAAGAGTTGACCCTCTTACACAGACCCCTCCACCATGAGATGGATAGCTATTTAATCAGAAACTATACATTATTGGAAATAAGCTGAACCAGACCAAGATGGGTGGTGCAGAGGCAAGGGGAATACAGCCACAATTTTCCCAGAAAACTGAACAGTGTCTTTCATAGGAGACCTAAGACCCCACTCTCCTGATTATAGCAGAAGAACTTTTAGAGACAAGAGAATTTGGATAATCCACTCCAGCACATTGAACTGATAAAAAACCAGAGGCAGATCCAGAAAAGGAAGTCGGAAGGTGAACTCCAAATGGCTGAGATGAATTTCACCTCACTCTTTTTCAGAATTTTTGTTTAGTTTTCCTTTTTTTCTTTTCTTCCTTTCACATTGCCTCTTAATATTTCTCTTTTACATCAATTGTATTTCAACTACTTCAATACTCTTTGTCTTTTATTTTTTATTCTTTTTATTCTGATTTTGGAGTGGGTGTTGGAACATGGTAGCCAAGTAGGTGGGTAGGCTGAAGAGCCCTGCAGGGTGCATTTTTGCAAGACAAATAAATAAATTTTTCATTTTATTCTTATTTCAGTTCTCACATTACACCCTTCCCTTGTCTTACTTGGTTTTCTACTTGAACTTTCTTATTGTTGTAACTTTTATTTTCTCCCATGTTATGCCTTGTTCCTATCCCTTACTCTTACTACTCTCTCTACTCTCTCAAAAACATTCTTCCTTTAGTCAGCTCACATTCCTTTTCCCCCTCTTATAATGTAAGGGCACCAAATAGTCCCTGTAAAAAGTTTCAAAGGTCTGCTAAATATGTAAATATGTAGGGGCTTCAGATGTTCTTTGTAAAAAGTAGCAAGGACTTGCTAAAAAGCCTTGAAGAGAGGAATGTAGGAAGGAGTGTAGCAATTGGTGATTTACAAGATAAAAGGACCTCAGCCTCTATCACCTTCCATTTACTTGTGTCTGGTTTATAACATTTGTGAAGGTTGTGCTTTGCAGAATGTCTAGCCTTTTGAAGATAGATTGCTTTGCAGGGAGTTCATCCCTGGCTGAAGAGCTATGCTTATGCCGGAGATAACATTATAGCCTTGAGAATTTCTGTTCCTGTTACTGCCAAGACATTCATGCAGTCCTGCCCAGCCTCCTCTTCCTAAGACTGTTTCCCACCAAAGAAGAAACAAAGGGGCCTCATCAGTATAAAAAGTCAGCGTTTTAGATTCCATTGTATGTTGGAGCATGTTAAAGACCAGCTCAGGGTCTGCCCAAATCCTGGCCATTGTTAAAATCCTTTGTTTACTTTATACACCGCTTCAGAGTGTTCAATCTTGCCTATGTAGCCGTAACAATAATATTGTTATTTCCTTTCCACCTTTATAAAATGTGGCTTGGGCATGGATATGATGGTTATTGCTGTTTACCTTCAAGAGTATTCCTAATTGTTCACTATTTTTTGTAGTCCAAATCTCATAGGTTATGCTGCCCTTGTCTTACTCCATTTTTCCTTCACCCTGCCCTTGCTCATTTGAGTTAATAATTTTATTTTTATTTTTTTTTAATTTTATTTTTTGGTTATTCAATTACAGTTGTCCCATTTTTCCCCTATTGCTCCCCCCTTCCAGCCCATCCTTCTCCCACAATTATATCCCTCCCCGTTGTCCATGTCCATGAGTCATTCATATACGTTCCTTGACTAGACCCTTTCCTTACTTATCCCCCTTCTCTCCCCCCCCTCCCCCCTACTGAATACTATTCTAGTCTTTGCCTATTTAGTTCGTTGTTTTGTGTTGCTCTTTAGTTTCCTGTAATGGGTGATATCATATGGTATTTTTCTTTCTTTGCCTGGCTTATTTCACTGAGCCTAATTCTTCCTAGTTCCATCCATGTTGTCGCAAATGGCAGGAGTTCCTTCTTTGTTTCTGCTACATAGTATTCCATTGTGTAGATGAACCACTGTTTTTTGATCCACTCATCTATAGATGGGCACTTAGGCTGTTTCCAGCACATAGCTATTGTAAACAAAGCTGTTATGAACATAGGGGTGCATAGGTTTTTTTGAGTTAGGGTTTTAGGATTTTTCGGGTATAATCCTAGCAGTGGAAACACTGGTTCAAATGGCAGTTCCATTTTTAGTTTTTTGAGGTAATTCCATACTGTTTTCCATAGTGGCTGCACCAGTCTGCATTCCCACCAACAGTGCAGTAAGGTTCCTGTTTCTCCACAACCTCGCCAGCATTTGTAGTTTGTTGATTTGTTGATGATGGCCATTCTGACAGGTGTAAGGTGGTATCTCATTGTGGTTTTTACTTGCATCTCTCTGATGGCCAACGATGTTGAGCATTTTTTCATGTGCCTATGGACCTTCTGCATGTCCTCTTCAGAGAAGTGTTTGTTCATGTCCTTTGCCCATTTTTTAATTGGGTTCTTTGTTTTCTTGATGTTGAGTTGTATAAGCTCTTTATAAATTTTGGAGATCAGTCCCCTGTCTGTGATATCATTGGTAAATATGTTTTCCCATATGGTTGGTTTTCTTTTCATCTTGCTGATGTTTTCTTTTGATGAGCAGAAACTTTTTAGTTTGATGTAGTCCCATTTGTTTTTTTTTTTCCTTTATTTCTCTTGCCTTAGGAGATGTATCCGTGAAGATATTGTTACGTGTGATATCTGAAATTTTCCTGCCTATGTTTTCCTCTAGGACTTTTATGGTATCACGGCTTACATTTAAGTCTTTGATGCTTCGTGAGTTTATCCTCGTGTGTGGTGTAAGTTGGTGGTCTAGTTTCATTTTTTTGCACGTCCCTGTCCAGTTCTCCCAGCACCATTTGTTAAAGAGGCTCTTCTCACTCCATTTGATGTTCCTTCCTCCTTTATCAAATATTAGTTGACCATAGAGGCCTGGGTTTATTTCTGGGTTTTCAATTCTGTTCCACTGATCTATATGTCTGTTCTTATGCCAGTACCAGACTGTTTTGATCACAGTGGCTTTGTAGTATTGTTTGACATCTGGTATCATGATTCCTCCTGCTGTGTTCTTCTGTTTCAAGATTGCTTTTGCTATTAGGGTCTTTTTTGGTTCCATATGAATTTTTGGAGGATTTGTTCTAGGTCAGTGAAATATGTCATTGGTATTTTAATAGGGATTGCATTGAGTTTGTAAATTGCTTTGGGTAGTATGGCCATTTTGATGATGTTGATTCTTCCCATCCAAGAACATGGTATTTGCCTCCATTTATTTGTATCTTCCTTAATTTCTTTATTCAATGTTGCATAATTTTCAGTGTACAGGCCTTTTATCCCTTTGGTTAAGTTTATTCCTAGGTACTTTATTTTTCTTGTTGCTATAGTAAATGGTATTTTCTTTTTTGCTTCTGTCTCTGATATTTTATTGTTGGTGTACAGAAATGCCTTAGATTTCTGTATATTTATTTTGTACGCTGCTATTTTGCCAAATCCACTTATTATATCGAGTAGTCTTTTAGTGGAGTTTATAGGGTTTTCTAGGTATACAATCATGTCGTCTGCAAATAGTAATAGTTTTACTTCTTCTTTCCCAGTTTGGATGCCTTTTATTTCTTTCTCTTGTCTGATTGCTGTGGCTAGGACTTACAACACTATGTTGAATAGAAGTGGGGAGAGTGGACAGCCTTGTCTAGTTCCTGACTTCAGGGGGAATGTTTTCAGTTTTTGTCCATTGAGTATGATGTTGGCTTCAGGCTTCTCATATATAGCCTTAATTATGTTAAGGTATGCTCCCTCTATTCCCATTTTGCTGAGTGTTTTCAACATAAATGGGTGTTGTACTTTATCAAATGCTTTTTCTGCATCTATAGATATGATCATGTGATTTTTGTCTTTCATTTTGTTTAGGTGATGTATTATATTTATTGATTTGCGAATATTAAACCATCCTTGCATCCCTGGGATGAATCCCACTTGATCATGGTGTGTGATCTTTTTGATGTATTGTTGGATCCTGTTTGCCAAAATGTTATTGAGTATTTTAGCATCTATGTTCATCAGTGATATTGGCCTGTAGTTTTCTTTCTTTGCTGTGTCTTGACCTGGTTTTGGGATTAGGGTAATACTGGCTTCATAGAAAGAGTTTGGGATTTTCCCCTCTTCTTGGATTTTTTGGAATAGTTTGAGGAGGGTAGGAGTTAGTTCTTCCCTAAATGTTTTGTAAAATTCGCCTGTGAAGCCATCCGGTCTAGGGCTTTTGTGTGCAGGGAGATTTTTGATTACTGTTTCAATTTCCTTCTTTGTTATTGGTCTGTTGAGACTTTCTACTTCTTCTTGATTCAGTCTGGGAAGGTTATATGTTTCTAGAAATCTGTCCATTTCTACTAGGTTGTCAAATTTCTTGCCATATACTTGTTTGTAGTAACTTCTTAAAATTGTTTGTATTTCTAAGGTATCAGTTGTGATTTCTCCTCTTTCATTTCTGATTTTGTTTATTTGTATCTTTTCTCTTTTTTTCTTAATGAGCCTGGCTAGAGGCTTGTCAATTTTGTTTATTTTTTTAAAGAACCAGCTCCTAGTTTTGTTGATTTTTTGGATTGTTCGTTTTGTTTCTATATCGTTTAATTCTGCTTTGATCTTGATGATTTCCTTTCTTCTTTTTGCCCTAGGCTTTGTTTGTTGTTGTTGTTCTAGTTCTTGTAGCTTTATGGTTAGGTTTTTTATTTGGAATTCTTCTAGTCTTTTCAGATATGCCTGTATTGCTATGAACTTCCCTCTGAGGACTGCTTTTGCTGTGTCCCATAGGTTTTGGGCTGTTGTGTGTTCATTGTCATTAGTTTCTAGAAATTTCTTGATTTCCTCTTTGATGTCATTGTTAACCTATTCATTATTTAAGAGCGTGTTATTCATTCTCCATGAGTTTGGGTGTCTGTGATTTTTTTTCCCTGAGTTTGATTTTTAGTTTCAAGGCATTGTGGTCTCAAAAGGTGCTTGATATGATTTCAATTTTCTTGAATTTGTTGAGGCTTGTTTTGTGCCCTATTATGTGGTTTATCTTTGAAAATGTCCCATGTGCCTTTGAAAAGAATTCATACTTTCCTTCTTTGGGGTGAAAAGTTCTATATATATCAGTAAAGTCCATGTGGTTTAGTGTGTTGTTCAATGCCTGTATATCCTTGGTGTTTCTTTGCTTCAATAATCTGTCTATTGTTGATAATGGAGTGTTGAAGTTCCCTACTACGACTATGTTGTTGTTGATATCCTTCTTGTGGTCTTCTAGTATTTGCTTTATGTATTTGGGTGCTCCTATGTTGGGTGCATATATGTTTATCAAAGTCATATCTTCTTGATGGATTGTTCCTTTAAGTATTATGAAATGTCCTTCTTTGTCTCTTTTGATTGCCCTTGCTTTGAAATCCGCTTTGTCTGATATGAGGACTGCTACCCCATCTTTTTTTTCAGGTCCATTTGCTTGAAATATTTTTTTTATATCCCTTTACTTTCAGTCTGTGTAAGTCTTTTGTTTTGAGGTGTGTTTCTTGTAGACAACAAATATGCGGGTCCTGTTTTCTTATCCATTCCGTTACCCTATGTCTTTTAATTGGAGCATTTAATCCATTTACATTTAACATTATTATTGACATGTATTTATTCATTTCCCTTTTGTATCTCTGTTCCTCTACTCTCTTTTTGTTTTTTCTCTTCCTTTTTCTTAGAATATTCCCTTTAGCATCTCTTGCAATGCTGGATTTGTGGAGATGTATTCTTTTAGTCTTCCTTTGTCTGAGAAACTCCTTATTTCACCTTCTATTTTGAATTAGAGCCTTGCTGGGTCGAGTATTCTTGGTAGTAGGCCTTTTTTTTTCATTGCTTGAAATATTTTTGACCATTCCCTTCTGGCTTGGAATGTTTCTGTTGAGAAATCAGTCGATAGCCTTATTGGAGCTCCCTTGTAAGTTATTTGCTGTTTTTCTCTTGCTGCTTTTAGGATTCTCTCTTTGTCTTGGAATGTTGCCATTTTAACTATGACGTGCCTTGGAGTGGGTTTTTGGGGGTTCCTCTTTATTGGAACTCTCAGTGCTTCTTGGACTTGCATAGCTTTTTCTCTCATCAGGTTCGGAAAATTTTCTGTCACTATTTCTCCTATCAGTTTTTTAATTCCATGCTCCTTTTCTTCTCCCCCTCTTATTCCTATGATCCTGATATTATTTTTTTAATGTTATCTTGTAATTCCCTTACATCTTGTTCATATTTTTTCAATCTTTTTTCATTTTGCTGTATCATTTGAGAATTATTACCTACATTATCCTCTAACTCACTAATCCGACCCTCTTCTTCGTTTAGTCTGCTTTTGACTGATTCTACTGTGTTTTTCAGTTCAGAGATTGCATTCTTCATTTCTTCCTGGTTCTTGTTGATAGTTTCCATGTCTTTTTTTATGCTGGTGTATTTCTCTGCAAGTTCCCTGTAATTTTCTTGGAGCTGTTGGTAACTTCCTTGGAGGTTGTCATAGTTGTTTGTTTTTGAGGTTTTCGAGCATATTGAGCTTCTTCACCACCATAGTTTTGAAATCTATGTTTGACATTTGGGCTATGTCTATTCCATCTACCTCTCTTTCTGGGGATTCCTCTTTTCTTTCCATTGAGAGGTTGTTTCTGCGTCTTACCATGTTGGATTCTTCTTGTTTGTTTTTGTTATTTGGATTTGTCTGCTTTACCTTCCCACCTTTGTGGTATGAGATTTTTTATGGTAGATCTGGGGGTTTCATTGGTGCAGTCTCTTTGATCTCCTGTGCCTGATGTTCTTGGGGTAACTTTTATATCGTTTGTTTATGTTGTCTGGTTATATTTCAGATTTTTTTGTTAGGGTAGTCCTTCTGGTTTGTTGATTGAGGGTCACTCTATCCACTTTATCTCGAATTCTTTTGTGGAGATGTCCATTTTAGCCTTGGAGTGTCTCCTTCTTTTTCTGCATCCACAGCTGGTCTGGTGTGGCGGTTCAGAGGTTCTTGTTTCTTGCCGCAATGGTTCGCGCCTGCGGTTGCCGGCATGGCACGCTCCCTTGCTGCTCACCAGAGCCAGTTGAGATGTCCTTGTGCGCGATCCCCTGCACCGGCGGGGCGGCCGAGAGCTTGCCCCGTGATTGGTGCCTATTGTCCCTGGGCTGAGGTGTTTTCGTGCTCGAGTGCCCGTGCCCTTAGTCCCGCTGAGCCGAGCTCCAGGAGTTGGTCTCTCGCCTCTTAGGGCGGAGCTGCGGACACTTGTGCTCAGTGGAAGTGAGCTTCTGTGAGTCGCTATCGCCCGCTGTTCCAGCGCCTCATCCGACTGCCTTCCCTCACCCGTCTGGGCCAGCACAAACAGAGCCTGAGCTAGTGGTCTGCTTTCCGGCCTGGGACCTGGCACCCACGGGAACTTTCTAGGGGTATCTGCGCACAGTCCTCTGTGTGTTCAGTGGGCCCTCCCTGTGCCCGTTGGGGCACTGATCTTATGTCTGTTGGGGAGTGTCCGAGGGACGCCTGGACTCACGGCCCCGTGCACCTGAGCCAGTGAGTGAGAGCACTTCCCTTTGTGCGCCCCCGCGACCCAAGGGTAGGGTTGGGGAGTGGATGAGTGCTCCACTGCACCTGCGCTGCTCAAGAATGGCCTACCACACCCAAACTTTCCTCCCCTCACCACCGTCCACTAGAGAAAAATATAAAGGAGAATTATGTTCTCACTTGCCCGGCAGCACGCTGTCTCTTTTCCTTCAGCGTCAATGCCACTTGGTCGAGTCCCGTCTCTGCCAGCAGGCAGAGATCCGCTCTCCTCCCAGCTCCTCTCCTGGGTAGCCTGTGGTTGCCAAAAAGCCTTTGTGTACATCCAACAGCAGCTCGGGCAGCCGCTCCAGTCAGGAATACCATTTCGTCCCCTTTTCCTCCTCTATCCTCACTAAACAGGTTGTTCCCAGATGGATTTTCTCTAATCCAGCAGTGTCTTGGCTCGACTCCTGCCAGTGTCCAGCTGCTCACTGAGATGTTCTGTCTGCAATTAGCCCAAACTGCAGATGGGTCTCTGGATCCGGAAACCGCAGCCTCTCCTCACTCCTCCGTCATCTTCCAATAATTTTATTTTTATTTTTCATTACTTTAGCTTGCATTCTGTTCCTGAATTTTATTAGTTTTTCATCCCCTATCTTTCCAGAATCATTTTTCTTTATGGTAGACATCTTACATTCACATTCTCTTTTGTATAAAATTTCTATTTTTTCCCACATTTATTAATCTTTGTTCCGCTGTCATTGTTATTGACCCTGTTGTGGTTTTTGTGTAATGTTATTCCTTTTGAGTCACTACCTGTTTAATTTTACGTCAAACCTCATAGTATATTCTTTCTTTTTTTACTCCATTTTGCAATCACCCTTCCCTATTTTAATTTTATTTAAAATTTTATTCTATCCCTTTTTACATCTAATTTCTATTCCCTACTCCTATAATTTCTCCTCTCTCTTCCAACTCAAAATAATTTTTCTCTCATTTAGTCATCTCATATTCCCTTCTTCCTATATTATAATATTCTTAACCCCTCTACAAATTTTATTAATCTGTGCTCAATTGCTGTTGCTAATGTTGATGTGTTAGGGATGTATTTCTAGTGTGGATTTGGTTTTCTGGTAATATTGCTTTTTTAACCAGCACCCTTACAACAGCATACAATACGTGGTAGGGTTGTGACTCCCAGCCTACCAGCTAGAGGGGAAGACCCACCAAACAATGAGACACCCATAAGCAAAGCTCGAATACAACAAGGAAGCACACATTAACTATTTAAGGGGCAACCTTAGAACATTCAGATCAGGATATGAAAGATAATGTACCACTGAGTCCCACAGGTCTCTTAACACAGAAGGTCACATCATGAAAAAAGGGAGAAAAAGCAGGAAAATCTAATACACAGAAATAAACAGAAAAAGTCCCCTAAAATGGAGAGATGAAGAAACAACTTCCAACTTAAAATAAAGGAGAAATCCCCAGAAATACTGCTAAATAAAATTGAATGAAACAAACAATTAGATATTGAGTTCAAAATACAGGTGATAAGGACGTACAAGGAGCTCAGTGAGAGAATTACAAAGAACTCCAGGGAAGCTACAAGGAACATACTGCGAAGTATACCAGTTTGAAAAGGGACATAGAAAATAACAATAAGAGCCAGGAGGAAATGAAAAATACAATATCTAAAATAAAGAACACATTAGAAGAAATTAAAAAGTAGATTAAATGAAGCAGAGGACCAAATCAGCGAGCTGGAGGATAAAGTAGGAAAAAATTCTCAGACAAAACAACAAAATGAAAAAGGACTCAAAAAGAACAAAGAGGGATTAAGGGACCTGCAGGACAACATGAAACATAAAAATATCCATACAATAAGGTACCAAAAGGAGAAGAAAAGGAGCAAGATATAGGAAACTTGTTTGAAAAAGTAATAACAGAAAAGTTCCCCAACTTGATGAAAGAAAAAGTCATGCAAGTCCAGAAAGCACAGAGGGTCTCAATCAAGATGAACCCAAAGAGGCCCACTCCAAGATATATCATAATTAAAATGGCAAAATTCAAAGACAGAGAGAATCTTAAATGTGGCAAGAGAGAAACAGCTAATAACATACAATTGAGCTCTGATAAGGTTATCTTACTAATTTTACAACAGAGACACTACAAGCCAGAAGGGAATGGCAAATATATTCCTAGTAATAAAAAAACAAAGGCCTACAACCAAGACTACTTTACCCAGAAAGACTCTGTTTCAAAACAGAAGGTGAATAAGGAGTTTCCCAGAGAAAAGAAGGCTAAAAAAATACATCTCCACCAAACAAGCATTGCAATACATGCTAAAGAGACTGCTTTAAAAGATGGAGAGAGAGAGAGAGAGAGAGAGAGAGAGAGAGAGAGAGAGAGAGAGAGAGAGAGGTGAGAGGAACACAAGTACAAAGATAAAAAAGGCAATGAATAAGGGCCTATCAATAATAATCTTAAATGTAAATGGATTAAATATTCTAATAAAAAAACATAAGGTAGCTGAATGGATTAGAAAACATGACTTGCATTTATGCCATCTATAAGAGACCTTCCACGGAACAAAAGATCTACACAGATTCAAAGTGAAGGAATGAAAAAAAAAATCCAAACAAATGAACACGAAAAAAAGCTGGGATAGCAATACTTATACCAGACAAAATAAACTTCAACACAAAGGCCATTACAAGACACAGAGAAGGACACTTCATAATACTTAAGAGAAGAATCCATAAGGAAGATATAATCATTGTAAACACATATGCACCCAACATAGGAGCACCAAATATATAAGGAAAATAATGGAGGACTTTAAGAAATATATAGACAGCAATACACTTATAGTAGAGGATTTTAACACCAAACTGTCAACAATGTAGAGATCTTCCAAACAAATTATCAACGTGAATATTGTGGCACTGAATGACATTCTAGAGCAAATGGACTTAGTTGATATATACAGAAGTTTTCACCACAAAGAAGCAAAATATATATTCTTTTCAAATGCACATGGAACATTCACAAAAATAGACCACATGTCAGGACACAAAACAAGCCTCAACAAATCCAAGAACATTGAAATCATATCAAGCATCTTCTAGGAACCCAAGGCTTGAAACTAGACACCAACTTTAAGGAAAAAAAAAACCCTCAAAAATTTATATACATGAAAGGGGAATAATGTCATTAAATAAAGAATAAATTAACAATGATATAAAAGAAGAAATCAAAAACTATATGGAAGCAAATGAAAATGAACCCATAACAGTGCAAAACATATGAAACACAGCAAAGACAATTTTGAAAGTGAAGTTCATAGCAATACAAGCCTACTTAAAGAAGATAGAATATGTCCAAATAAAAAACCTAACCTTACATTTACAAGAGGTAGGGGAACAACAACAAACAAAGCCCAGAGTGAGCAGAAGGAAGGAAACAATCAAGGACAGAGCAGAATTAAATGACATAGAAGTTAAAAGGACAATTCAAAGGATCGATAAATCCAAGAACTGGTTCTTTGAAAAGATAAACAAACTTGACAAGCCTTTAAATAGATTCATCATTAAAAAATGAGAGGTGATCCAATAAATAAAATCAGGATGGAAACAGGGGAAATTACAACTGTTACCACAGAAATACAAAAGATTGTCAGAAACTACTATAAACTACTGTAAGCTAAGAAATTTGAGAAGCTGAGCAAAATGGACACATTTATAGAAACATATAATCTTCCAAAACTGAATCAAGAGAAGTAGAAAGCCTGAATAGACCAATAACAGCTAGTGAAATTGAAACATTAATTTAAAAAACTTGCGGAACACAAAAGCCTTTGACCAGACAGCTTCACACGCAAATTTTACCAAACATTTAAGGAAAAGCTAATTCCTGCCTTTCTCAAACTATTCCAAAAACTTCAAGAAGAGGGAATACTCCCAAACTCTTTCTATGAGTCCAGTGTTATCCTAATTCTAAAATGAAGTAAAGACACAAGAAAATAAAGAAAACTATGAGCTAATATCACTGATGAACATAGGTGTTAAAATTGATAACAAAATATTGGCAAACCTGATTCAGCAATGCATTAAAAAGATCATATACCATGATCAAGTGGCACTTGTCCCAGAGATTCAAAGATGGTACAATATTCACAAATAAATAAATGTTATACATCAAACAAAATGAAAGACAAAAATCATGCGATCATAACAATAGGTGTTGAAAAGCATTTGATAAAGTACAGCATCCATTTATGATAAAAGCATTCAGCAAACTAGGAATAGAGACCATATAGAAGAAACTTACAGCCATCATCATATTCAATGGGAAAACACTAAAACTTCCCCCACAAGATTAGGAACAAGACAAGAATGTCTGCTTTCACCACTTCTATTCGACATAATATTGGAAGTTCTAGCCACAGTGATCAGACAAAATAAAAAAAGAAAAGAAAGGTATCCAAATTGCAATGGAGGAAGTAAAAGTGTCCTTGTTTGCAGATGACATGATAGTGTATAAAGAAAACCCTATAGGCTTCACAAGAAAAACTGCTCAATATAGTAAGTGAATTTGGTAAGACAGCAGGATATAAAATCAATATTAAGAAATTTAAGGCATTTTTGTACACCAACAAAGAAATATCAGAAACAAACACTAAGAAATAAATCTCACTTACAGCAGCAACAACAACAACAACAACAACAAAAAATAGAGTCCCTCGAAATAAGCTTAACCAAGAAGGTAAAAGACCTATATTCAGAAAATTAAGGAACACTGAAGAAAGAAACTGTAATAGTGTAATCAATAAAATATACTTTTAAAAAATGAAGGAAGATACAAATAAATGGAAGCCTATACCATGTTCATGAATTGGAAGAATTAGCATCATTAAAATGTCCAAACTGTCCAATACAATCCAGAATAATGCAATCTCTATTAAAATACCAATGACATATTTAACAGATTTAGAAGAAATATTTCAAAAAATTATATGGAACAAAAATGACCCCAAATAGCCTCAGCAATTGTGAGAAAAAAGTACACAGTAGAAGGGATCATAATACCTGATATCCAACTACATTACAAGGCCACTGTAAACAAGACATTCTGGTACTGGCATAAGAACAGTCACATAGATATAGGCAACAGAATAGAGAGCCCAGAAATAAACCTAGGTCTCTGTGGTCAATTAGTATTTGACAAAGGGGGCAAGAACATTAAATGGAGTAAAATTGCCCCTTCACAAATGGTATTGGGACAATTGAAATGGTACATGCAAAAAAAATGAAACTAGATCACCAACTCACACCATACACTAGAATAAACATGAGATGGATAAAAGACTTAAACGTAAGCCATGACACCAAAAATGCCCTAGAGGAAAACATATGCAGTAAAATTTCAGATATCCCATGCAGCAGTATTTTCATCAATATATCCTCTAGGGCAAAGGGAATAAAGGAAAGAATAAATAATGGCACTACATCAAATTAAAAAACTCCTGTGCAGCTAAAGAAAACATCATCAAAATGAAAAAGAAACCAACTATATGGGAAAACATATTTGCCAATGACACCTAGGACAAGGGGTTTGATCTCCAAAATATATAATAAACCTATATGACTCAACACCAGGAAGACAAACAATCCAATTAAAAATGGGCAAAGAACCTGAGCAGACACTTCTCTAAGGAGGACATAGAGGGGGCCCATGGACATATGAAATGATGCTCAACATCACTCACCATCAATGAGATACCACCTCACACCTGTCAGAATGGCTGTCATTAGTAAATCAACAAACAAGTGCTTGCGCAGATGTGGAAAAAAGTGAACCCTTGTTCATTATTGGTGGGAATGCAGACTGGTGCAGCCACTATGGAGAACAGCATGGAATTTCTTTTTAAAAAATTAAAAGGGAACTTCCTTTTGACCCAGTGACTCCACTGTTGGAATTATCCCCTAAGAATACTGAAACACCAATTCAAATTAACTTGTGCATCCCAATATTCATAGCATTAGTTATAATAGCCAAGTGTTGAAAACAGCCTAAGGGCCCATCAGTAAACGAGTGGATCAAAAAATTTCAGTACATTTATACAATGGAATACAGTATTCCCTCACTTATCACTGGTATTATGTTATAGACCCCACCCCCCGTGAAGTAGGAACCTTACATTTATTCTACACGCTTAAACCTATGTAACTTTAACAACATACATATATAGTACCGCAAAATCCCGCGATATAGTGAAAAATCTGCAATAAATAATTAAATATAATATTTTTTTAAATCCCGTGATACAGTGAGGCCACGATAAGTGAAGTGAGATATAGAGAGGGACTAGTAGTACACAGAAGAAAGAAAGAACGAGTTCCTACCCTTCATGACAGCATGGATGGAACTGGAGATGTTATGCTAAGTGAAATAAGCCAGTCAGTGAAACACAAATATCGTATTATCTCACCTATAAGAAGAACCTAATGAACAAATCAACAAAAGAGCAAAATAGAACAAGAGGCAGGGAAACAAGGAACAGACTGATAGCTACCAGAGGATAGGAGGGGAATAAGGGTAAAATAATGGAAAGGGATTAGTCAAGGGAAGTGCATGAATGACCCATGGATGTTGACAACAGGGTGGGGATTGATTGTGGGAGTTGGGGTGGGGCTAGGCAAAGGAGAGCAAAGGAGAAAATTGGGACAACTGTAATAGGACAATAAAATATTTATTAAAAATAAATTAAATTTTCTTCTAATGTCAAAAAATAATTGATTGAAATGAAATCTGGAGGAGAAAATAATGAAAAGAAACAAGGAAGCAAGGAAAAAAGGAATTGAAAAGAAGGAAAGAAAGGGAGAGTAATTAGAAAGAAAGAATAGAATAGAGCATCAGTGATCAATGAGACAACTTTAGTTAATACAAGTGTAATTGAAGACCATGAAAGGAATATTGGGAGAGAAATAAAGAGAGAACACACATATTACATTATCAGGAATAAGAGAAGTAATCTCCTCAGAGACTCTACATATATTGAAAGAACAATAAGTGAACAGTATGAGCAATTTTATGTCAATAAGTTCTACAACTGAGATAAAATGGAAATAGTCATTGAAAAACATAAATTACAAAAGCTCACTGAAAAGAAGATGGATGTTCCAAATAGCCCTATACCTACCTATTTAAGAAATAGATGTAGTTAAAATCTCTCAAACTTAGTGACTAGAGAGGGACTGTGTATACAATCATTTTAATCACTAAACCTAAACTCTGGGAGCCATGTGAGATTTGTTATTCTTTTGCATCACCAATATTTAATCTCTAAATTATGTACTTTGAGTTCAACATTGAAACAGATCTTGAAAAAGTCTCCTACTTTTTAACTCCCTCCACCACTGTCGTATTCTAGTCACTAAAAGATTCTTTTACTTGAAGGACTGAAACAGTCCCTGAAGTTGTTTTATAGAGTAAAATCGATGGCCCACACTTTCCAGGGTGAAATATTGGACAAATTCCAGTTCCTTCAAATTAATTACATCCAAAAATCCACGTTCTTATAATTTTATACTGACCTTTAGTGATCTACCTCATTTCCTTACCCTCTTCACTTCTCATTCCATTCCCCTGGAACATGAAACAATATATAATTCCTCCAACACACCAGGATCATTCATGTTTCTGTGAATTTTCATAAACTCTTCCTTTGGAGTGTTATTTTTATTTTTATTTTTTTCTATCTGGTTAAAACTAGTCATTTCCTAAAACCCTGCTCCACCAAAACTTGAAAGGTTGCAGTGTCTTAAAGTTTAGTTGTGATCTGAAACCTGAAACCATAACTGTCTGTACTATTAATGTATGTTTTGCCCATGCATAATTTAATACCACCAGGTATCGGTCACTTGGAAAATATTTATTCACTAATTTATATATACCTTCCAATTATTGACATATTTTATTGCACAATATCACAAAGTTACCTTCATTATTCCCACCACAAGTCTTATCAGAAAAGTCTTCAAGCACTAGGAAGCTGTCAATCTCATGATAATAGTAATAATAACAAGTTTTCCAAATATTTTATTTTTTCTTTAAATATTAAATTTTGTTATTATTTGCAAAAATATTGCTATTGATTTTCCTTGAAGTAACAGAATCATTTTATTCATTTTTGAGGAAATATCTGCCAAATATCCAAGCCTGAATAAAAATAGTTTATCATTCATCCTTTCCAGTAAAATGGTGTTCCATGAGAAAAGTGGCCATATTTTAAGCAATTGCATAAGTGCTTTTCCTTAAACCAGCACCATACTTCACTATGTAGAGGCACTTTATGTGCACTCCCATTTTATCAGAGACTATTAAGAAGACATGAATATAAGTGTCAAGCTTTAATTGCAAAAGCATAGTGGTAAAAAGTACAATGACTATTCTTACTTTTTGATGCCAGAACCTTGTTTCATATCAAAGCCCCTGCAGTTTTATCCATCATTGCTCTCATACTGTTACAGGAGGGGGTTGTCCAAAAACCCCCAGATCTTGCAGCTGGGGGATGGGGAGAAGGAAGCAGCTTTCAGGAAGCCTTCACATGCCTGAGGCTAGGTGCTAGTGTCTTTGTTATGCAAATGAATTTAATGCATCTAAGGCCAAGGAAGATGGGAGGGGTCTTGGACCCACGGATGGTATAGAAAAAGCACACAGAGCCTGCATGAGGTTCTGTGAATGGTTAGAACTGGGGACCATGCCGACTGCATCACAGGACACAGTCATGGATTTAAGAACAAGCAGCCGACTTTTTAACAGGACTGACCATGCGGTTTTGAAAAGGAAGTTTCTCCATACGGTTTTGGTGAAGGGGTTCTCCATGCGGATTAGAAAGGAGGGTACGCTATATGGCTTGGAAAAGAGAGGTACACCATGCTGCTTTGAATAGGAGAGAACACCTTGTGGCTTGGAGAAGGGGGAATACCTTTGTGGTTTTGGAAAGGAAAGGCTGGTAATCTACACAATACTGGATTAAAAGCTAGTGAGCACCACCATAATACAGACAAGACCTTCCCCAATGAGAACTGAATGATTGGCAGCTACCAGTAAAGCTGAACTGTGTCTAGGAAGTAGGGAAACGGTTTCTCTAACTTTTCTAAAACTAGCCTGGTTTGGTAGGGGGAGGAAGAAATATGTGTTTGTGGGTGTTTTAAGGAAGATAAGACTTAACGGCAGAAATCCGCAAATAATCTAAATCTATGTAACTATTAAATAAACAATTATTTTTCTTTTCACTAAACTCTGGTATTGAGAGTTATAATTCTGGCAGCGGCAATTGGGGCCCTAACTAAACAGCCCGTGGATTCTGTTTCAATTGGAGCAGCCCAGGGGTTCTGTAACAATACCACGAATGTGAATGTTAACACAATTTTTAAAGCCCAACATTTTAGAATTAGTATTACAAAAATAGTGTTAATGTTGCAGAACCCCTGAAAGGATCTTGAAGACTGCACTGTAAAATTTCTGAGATATAAAACAATTACAGAGAAATAAAGTACTTGTCAGAGCCACAATATTTAAGATTTAGGGATATTTTAAAAAATGATTTAGCTAATATTTATTGATTGCTTATTATGCTTTAACTACAGTGCTAAGCATTGAGGATGCATCAGCCTCCACAAAAAGTAATTTCAAAAAAAATTTAGCTAACATTTATGCCTGTCCTGATGAAATTTACATACTAATGGGAATAAGTCCATTGAAAAGAGAGAGGTGTGCATAAATTTGAGCTGTACAGCAACTTGTTGTAGAAGTTTTTCCTACTGTGACTCTTAACTTGAGATTCAGTCAAACAGCATATTAGGTGAATCTTCTAATTTATCGTAATTCAATGATATTTGTTTTGCATAATAAACAAGAAGTGAATTGCTCTGTATCTTTTGAACTGTTTTTTGTTTATGTCTATATTTACTGTAGCCTTCAGATCTAGATTTAAATGCAATATTGCTTACATTTTCATTTCCTCCTTTACTAATTTTTCCTTGAGACAGGGGGGGGTGACTTCCAATAGAAGATTAATGGGAGATGTAAGTATTTACAGAGACTCTCAAGTCATCAGCCTCACCAGGACTGAAAATGGTAAAGGTCCTATATAGAACTTGCTGATTAGCTACTGCAATGTCTCCCATTGTCACTTGGAGCTGCTTGTCAGTGTCACTCTTCTCTAGACATCTAAAGTCTTTTTCAGATTCAGTTACAATTATTAACTTGGCGCTCTACTAACTTACTTCTCCTTTGCTGTCAAAATGTAAAGAAATTATATCAACAAATGGAAACTCACATGTGATTTTAGCAGAAGGTCTGGGAAGGCTCATTAGCCAAAAAAAGCTTCAAAGAGAAAACAGTGCCATTGAGTTGAAACACATCTCTAAATTGATTCTATCTAAATTGATACACCCTGTAAAGATGATGTAAGTCATTGATAATATTTCTAAGAACAAGTTAACATTTTTAAAGGTGATTCAAAGGGATGTGGTTGATAATGACAAATGACCTGAGCTTTGTTCTGAGGGATAAGAATCTCTGTTCTGAATTAAATTAAACTGAACTGTTGAAGTAATTCAATAAAACTCTGAGCTTCTGTTTCATCATCTATTAAAATGAGGTTATAAACACTGCCAACAAATCAAAGAGTTTCAAAATGGAAGAATCTATTAGAAAGTATGTTGTACATATAAATATTTAAAATGTTTTAAAATAATAATCACTGGAATAAAGAAGTACTGTAATGTTGAGTATTTCTAGAAATCGTCGTGTTCAAGTGTTTCTTTTAATAGCTATAATGTTATCCTTCCATTTAAAAGCCTTTCTACTATTTACTCCTCCAATGAGAAATAAGAAAACAGAAAAAAGAAAAAAGAAAACAGAAGTATCTTCAATCATTTTCTAAATTAAAGAAGCATTTTTACTCTCACCTTCATTCATTCTTCCCTAACTACCCATCATCAGGAAGTATTCAATATTCTAACCATCCAGAACTTTCTGATAGAACACACAAAAAAATGTTTTTTGTGCTTCTATGCTTTTTAATACAACTCTTTTCCTTCTGATTACTTTCTTCTCACCTACAGAAACCCATCTGAAAGGACATTTTCTCTGTAAAGAGTTTCCTAACTCCTCAAGACAGGACTAATAGAACTTAATCTCTTTTTTCATTGCATTGTGCACAAATTTTGTACAAGTAATTAAAGAACAGGTATACTACCTCTATTTATATTTTGTTGTAGTTTGTTATCTGCCTTCCACCCCCACTAGACTGTGAGATCATTAAAGGCATAATCATGTCTTTCTCCAACCCTCTACCCAACACAGTTTCACTCACATAACTATTAAATAGAAATGAATGAAACCATTAATATATCTTTTCAGCTAAGCCTACTTTGGTATATAAATATGTGATAAATAAGGACACACAATCTCTATGTAAATTATATAGAGATGTGCTTCTTTCATCCTTACCTCTATGCCCTGGCACTCCAGAGAATATCTTAAATGTGCCTCAGATACTCTGATCCATAGCATTATTTAAATAAAATAAAAGTTAACATTTAAAAATAGCATAGAAGCAAGCATGAGCCATTATGCAAAATAAAAGCTAAACATCTTTGTACTGGCAAAATCTACATCAAGAACTGAACATGGGGGGAAAATATTTTTTGTTTGTTTGTTTATTTTTATTTTTAAATTATCTTTAAATGTTTCCTTAGAAATATTTAATTATGGGTATCAGCTCTAAACTTAAAAAAAAATTTTGTTTCTTTATTTGTTTATTTATTTATTTTTTAACTTTTTAGAGAGAGAGGAAGGGAGGGAGGAAGAGAGGGAGACAAACATCAATGTTAAAAAGAAACATTGATTGGCTGTCTTCCGCATGCACCCCAACTGGGGACCAAACTTTCAACCCACGCATGTTTCTTGACTAGGAATCAAACTTGTGACTTTTCAGCTTGCATAATGATGCCAAACCAACTGAGGCACACCAACCAGTTCAGCTCCAAACTTTTAATAAAGTTGATATTTTAATCTCTCACACTTTTTTTGCTATTTCTAAGCCACTTGAATTGTTTATAATATATACCACATAATTTCTGATATTTTAGTGAACAGGAAAACAAAAACCAAACAAATAAAATATTCTCTAGTTATGCCCTACATAATGCAGGATTACTTCCAATTTCTTGATTATTTTTCTCAGTAAGATTTCCAACACACTATGGCAGGTTTTTTCTTTTTTTCCTGTAAAGGAGGTAGTAATAAATATTTTAGGCTTTGTAGGCCTAAAATAGATATGAAGATACTTACATTAAAAAAATACAACTTTCGGACTTCCGGCCAAGATGGAGGCTTAGACGGACATGCTCGGCCTCCCTCTACAACTAGAGAGGAATACAACTACTTTAAAACAAAAGATAAGTAGAAATTCCAGAAAATAAAACTATACGGAAGCCCAACGTATGAAGTTATAAACCAGCGGCACCCTTTGGGCAGGTAAGAAGAGCAAAAGGGGGCGGTGCTGTTTGCGGTCGCACCAGGGACAGCGGCAGGGAGAACAATCCCAGAGGCAGTCACACCCCGGAGGCTCGCGACCCCAACGCTGGGAGAAGCAGCCACCACATCACCTCGAACAATGAGGCCCAGGGGGCGGGAGGACGGATCCTGGTCTCCTAGTGGAATAACTGTGTGAATCCATCTTGGACCCCTGCCCCCACACAAACCGCCACAGCCCTGCGAAATAGGTTGCGGATCGCCACTGGTCGCTGGGCAGTGACGACAAAGTGCCGGCGAGAAAGGTTGCGGATCGGCGCCAGTCGCTGGGTTGTGACGAGTACACAGGCATAGGCAGGATAATTTCAGATATCCCGCGTAGCAACATTTTCACTTATATATCTCCTAAGGCAAGGGAAATAAAGGAAAGAATAAAAGAATAGGACTACATCAAACTAAAAAGTTTCTGCTCAGCTAGAGAAAACATCAGCAAGATAAAAAGGATACCAACCATATGGGAAAATATATTTGCCAATGATATCTCAGACAAGGGATTGATCTCTGAAATATATAAAGAAGTCATACTGCTCAACACCAAGAAGACAGACAACTAAATTAAAAAATGGGCAAAGGACCTGAACAAACACTTCTCCAAAAAAGGACATACAGAGGGTCCATAGACATATGAAAGTATGCTCAACATCACTAGCCATCAGAGAGATGCAAACAAAACCACAATGAGATGTGACCTCACACCAGTCAGAATGGCCATCATCAACAAATCAACAAACAACTTCTGTTGGAGAGGATGCGGAGAAATGGGAACCCTGGTGCATTGCTGGTAGGAATGCAGACTGGTGCAGCCACTATGAAAAAGTTTGGAATTTCCTCAAAAAACTAAATATGGAACTGCCTTTTGAGCCAGCAGTTCCCTTTCTAGGATTATATCCGAAAAATCCTGAAACACCCATTCAAAAGAACCTATGCACCCCTATGTTCATAACAGCACTATTTTTAATAGCCAAGTGCTGGAAACAACCTAAGTGCCTATCTGTAGATGAGTGGATCAAAAAACTGTGGTACATTTACACAATGTAGTACTATGTAGCAGAAACAAAGAAGGAACTTCTACAATTTGCAACAACATGGATGGAATGAGAGAGAATTATGGTAAGTGAAATAAGCCAGGCAGTGAAAGAACAAATCTTATGCTGTCACCTATTACAGGAAACTAATTAACAACACAAACCAATGAGCAAAATTTAACCAGAGGTGTGTAAACAAGGAGTAAACTAACAGTAACAAGGAGGGATTTGGGAGGGAGACAAGGGGGTAAGAAGGGGAAGGTCTAGTCAAATAACATGTATAAATGATCCACGAACATGGACAACTCAGTGAGGACTGAATGTGGGAGAAGAGGTGGGGGACAGGGTGCGGAGAAACAAGAGGGGGAAAAACGTGGGAAAATTGTAATGGAAAAACAAAAAAAATTTAGTGAGGGAAAAAATGAAAATATAAAGAATGAAAATGCAAGTTCAGTGAATATTAGAAGGACAAGGATTTTTTTTCACACTGTATATTTTCCTCCCTATCTGATCCCTCCAGAGTTTGGCATTCTAGAGAAGTAAGTAATGACATAGGTTTCTTTGCATAAAACTAATAAGACCAGCTGTTAATAGAGATTTGTTTTTTTTTTTTTAACTAAGACTTTGACTGGAATGTCATGCCTGAAGGAGACATGCTTGGGTGTTGGTTGTTACCAAAAAGCCCTGAGGAACTGGGATTGACTTTCAAATGTAATAAAAGTCCACGAGATAAAAGGCCTGGTACCTTGGATGGATGCGCGGTCCATGGCAATCTTTCCAGGGAAGGAATGAAGGTTGTTTTCCTGAAAGATGGCTAGAAGGGACCTTAAGGCACAATGGAAAACCAGAAGGACTTGGAAAATACAGGAGTGTACAGGCAAGGCTGAATGCCAGGTATGTGGCTCAGCTTCTGTGCCCTGAAGGGCAGACTGAAGGTCACCCTAAATGTTCCTTGGGTAAGTTCCAACAAAGCAGAACTAAAGATCATAAGTGATCATTTGCTGCTCTTGTTATGTTTATGCAAATGAACAGGATCAATTAAAAATGGACTTAATGCAGTCCCTTTAATGACAAGGAGGGTAATCTTAGGGAGAAAAATAGTTATTCAAGGAACATCACAATGATCAGTGGTAGACTATAAAGTAGTGCAGCTAACTGTCTTTAAAGTTTCTTTTCATTTAAAATTTGTCTTCATTTGAAAGTTAAACTATGTCTGTGGCATTATCAAAGATGTTTAATGTTTAATTTACAGGCAAGAGAATGTCAAATGCCTTGCAACTGGATGTCTTTCAAATAGGACAGGCTTACAGATTTAGAACTTGTTTGTGGGTTATGTTACATAAATTAACATGTATTTTCTGTTTTCAAAGGGCATAAGCCTATGATCTCATTACCTGAGTAATTGTCTGTAGGTATATGCCTCACTTAATCCTGTCTGCAGTGCTGCCTCCTGAGATTCAATGGTTTGGCTGAACTAAGTGGCTGGGTTGGTGAAGAATGGGGTGGTCTTTGGGCTTCACTTTAAAACTGGTTTCTCTTTTCTATCCTAATGGCTTGGACCGGTAAGGCCCAGAGGTCTGAGAGTGGGGAAACCTAAAATATTTCCCTCTGCCCAAACTAAGTATAATGGGCAAAAGAGTTTTGGACAGGTGAGATGTGCCTGGTACACCTTCCTCCAATGAAGCCTTTTTTTCCCTAATGTGGGACATTGAAAAATTAATCCCTGCCTTTTGTCATCTAGTGGTTGTGGATTGAATGATGTCTTTTAACCCTTTTTGCCAAATCTGTTGCCCCCAGAGCACAACAACAACGCCAGCCTGTTAAAGCAAGCACGCCGTTGTCTGGGGACAGCCAACTGACCTGGAGTCTGCACTATCCTTCCCCATGTGGGAAAGTCACCCTCCCATCCACACCCCAACTCTTTTTAGGGATTTCTGGACCCAAGGGTAGGTAGGACGACCACCATGTCCAGCTTGAAGCAGCTAGAGGAGCTCGAGACCTTCGCGCATTGTCCTTTATAAGATTATAAAGTGTCTTAAGTCTGTGAAAGAGGAATTGTTATTTTTTATTGTTAAAATAATTAATCATTTATTTATTTAAAAAAGGAAGAAGAATGTATGAAAGGTTGAAGCGGGAGAACTTGTATGTCCGAACCATGGGCATGGACTTGGGTGGGGATTGCTGGGGGATAGGGGTGCTGGGTGGAGGGAAAGAGAGGGGAAAAATTGGAACTGTTGTAACAATATAATCAATAAAAAACAGTTAAAAAAGTTATTAAGGACAACGGGGAGGGCTATGATTGTGGGAGAGGGGGTGGGTTGGGTGGGGGAGAGAAATTGGAGGAAAAGGGGACAACTGTAATTGAAAAACCAAAATAAAAAAATTAAAAAAGAAGTTATTAAAAAAATTATACTCAATTATAATTATTATATTTTGAATTTTATCAATAAAGGCAGTAAAATATGGTTGCTTGTTTTGTCATTATGTAAATACCTATACAATATCTGCAATTTTGCCTTTGGTCCTTGAAACTAAAAATATTTGCCTTCTGGCTCTATAGAAAAAATTTTTCAAGCTCTTGTCTATCAGCTCCTTTATGATCTGATCTTTGCCCTGGCTGGTTTAGCTCAGTGGGTTGAGCGTCGGCCTGCGAGCTAAGTGTCGCTGGTTCGATCTTCCAGTCAGGGTACATCAGAGAAGGAAAACTCTGACTCCAAAAAACCTCCGCTGCCTTGCGGCATACCTCTTCAGGGGAAAGGCTAAGGGAGTAAACCCTGACAGAAAATCCGGAGCTGGAGTCCCTAAGGCGGTTTGATGTTGTGATCAACACCGGCAACTCCTGCGGCGCACCTGAACCCAAGCTGTATCGACTCCGTCTTTCCCTTGGACCCTTCAGCTGCGAAGAGAGGGGGGGTCTGCTGCATGGGCAACAGCAGACCCTCCATATTACCCTGCCCAGGCTCCGTAGCTTCAGCGTCATCGCAAGATGTCGATTCAACACGGGAGGAGACAGATACCATGTCACTCCCGAGTCGGACTGCACAGCCATTCTCGGCGGTGCAGATGGACTCTTAAGAAGCTACACCGTCGTCTCTCGAGACGGACGGCTGCCGACGACGACGATGATCTGATCTCTCCTGCCTCTCTGACCTCATGTCTTATTACTTTTTCCTTCACTTACTTTACTCCAGTCACCCTGGTTTCCTTGTTGTTTTTCAAGTACTCCAGGAGTGTTCCCAAATACCACATAGGGACGTTTCTGACCATAGAACAGGACTTTTTGCTTCAAACATGCCTTGTTGAGACACATTGTATTGCATAGGAAGAATGTCCATTTTTCTGCGTACAAGCCCATATAACAATATACAGAATGGTGTTCCATCTTGGCAAAAAAAATGTGTATAATACATGCATAAGAAAGACTTACCTAGTGACCTGATTATGGCAGTAATAATAATGAAGTTTCCTTGAAATTTTACTCAGAATAAAAGTTCAAACTAAAAGAAAACATGCTGTTTAGAGTCAAGCCTTTTCTGAGTGGTTTTTAACAAATATTACATAAAAATGAGTTCTACTTTCAATTTTATTCCTTCAAATATTAAGGTTTACCCTGATAACTAACGCTATGTTAACTATTATAATCACAGTTTGTGCTTAAGTTGCACTAGCCACTCAAAGTTTAAATTTATTATTTAATACTTAAACATTTCACCTCATAGTATTTTTTCCACATATAGTAGCATATCATACAATAGGAAAATAAAAGGCAACTATTTGGGGTCAGAACAATGTGTGATAGTGATGCTGGTGGTGGCTATGGGAAAATGAGTTCCAGGGTGTGTGGCACTCAGTGGTGTCTGGGGAAAGCTAACTCCAGTACTCCCCACATTCTTGCCAATACATTTTTCTAGTTACTCTGGCAAGTGCCAGCTCTCTTACCAGGACAAAGTCAGGGAAGTGTTACAGGTACAAGGTTTGTGTGTCCAATATTTTAAAAGAAAGGCCAATATTCAATACATAATGATTTGTCTTAATAAAAAGTTTATTGATGAAGACCTAGTTCAAGAAGATAGGAGAACTAATTTTCAAGCCCATCTTAAGGGAATGCATCTTCAGGCATCTTTTATTTTTATTTTATTTTATTGTTCTAATTTATTTATCATTTTTCTATTACAGTTGTCCCACGTTTTTTTCCATTGCTCCTCCTTTCACCCAGCCCACTCCTTCTCCCACAGGCAATCCCCGCCCTGTTGTCCATATCCATGGGCCAATTATACTAGTTCCTTGATTATACCTTTCCCTTACTTACCCCGCTTCTCTTCCTCTGCCCTCCCCGCTGGTAACTGTTAGCCTGCTCCTTGTTTATATGACTCTGGTTCAATTTTACTCTTTTGTATGTGTTTTTAATTAGTTTCCTGTATTAGGTATTATCACATGGTATTTGTTTTTCATTGCCTAGATTATTTCACTAAGTATAATTCTCTCTAGTTCCATCCATGTTGTAGCAAATGGTAAGAGTTCCTTCTTTCTTTCTGCTGCATAGTATTCCATTGTGTAAATGTACTACAGTTTCTTGATCCACTTATCTAGAAATGGGCACTTAGGCTATTTCCAGTACTTGGCTATTGTAAATCAGGTTGCTATGAACATAGGAGTGCATACATTTTTTTGAATTGATGTTTCAAGATTCTTCATGTATAATCCTAGCAATGGGATTGCTGGGTCAAAAGGCACTTCCATTTTTAGCTTTTAGAGGTGATCCCATACTGTTTTCCATAGTGGCTACACCAGTCTGCATTCTCACCAGCAGTGCACTAGGGTTCCCTTTTTTCCCACATCCTCGCCGCACTTGTTGTTTGCTGATTTGTTGATGATTGCCATTCTGACTGCTGTGAAGTGGTATTTCATTGTGGCTTTAATTTGTATCTCTCTGATGGTTAGTGATGTCGAACATTCTTTCATATGCCTATTGATTCTCTGTAGGTCCTCTTTGGAAAAGTGTTTGTTCAGGTCCTTTGCCCATTTTTTAATTGGGCTGTCTGACTTCTCGGTGTTGAGTTGTATAAGTTCTTTATATATTTTGGAGATCAATCCTTTGTCTGAAATATCATTGGCAAACATGTTTTCCAATATGGTTGGTTCTCTTTTCATTTTGCAGATATTTTCTTTCATTGAGCAGAAACTCTTTAGTTTGATGTAGTCCTATTTGTTTATTCTTTCCTTTATTTCCTTTGCTTTAGGAGATATATTGGCAAAAATATTGCTACATGAGATGTCTGAAATTTTCTTACCTATGTTTTCCTCTAGAACTTTTATGGTGTCATGGCTTACATTTAAGTCTTTAATCCATTTTGAGTTTATTCTGGTGTAGTGTGTAGGTTGCTGGTCTTGTTCCATTTTTTTTTTTTTTTTTGCACGTCCCTGTCCAGTTCTCCCAGCACCATTTGGTGAAGAGTCTCTTTTCATTCCATTTGATGTTCCTTCCCTCTTGGCCAAATATTAGTTGGCCATAGAGACCTAGGTTTATTTCTGGGCTCTCTATTCTGTTCAATTGATTTATATGTTTGTTCTTATGCCAGTACCAGACTGTTTTGATTACAGTCACTTTGTAGTATAGTTTGATATCAGATATTGCGATTCTTCCTATTGTGTTCTTCTGTCTCAAGATTGCTGTGGCTATTCGGGGTCTTTTTGGTTCCATATAAATTTTTTAAGTATTTGTTCTCTGTCTGTGAAACATGTCACTGGTATTTTAATAAGGATTGCATTGAATCTATAAATTGCTTTGGGTAACCTTCCCTGCACTAATATATCACTGGTCATGTGGATTAGACCATTTGACCTTGCATATTGCTGCTCATTCAGTTTACACCCCCCTGACCTTTCATATCATTGATCATGGGTTCAGATCCTCCTGTGACCTTTTCTCTCCTGGAATGTTGCTAATCATAAGGGAAAGACCCCCTTACAGAGAGAAGCCCCCAAGATAATGAGGTTCTGACTGCATCAGATACATCAAGGCCTCAGTTGTGTTTCAGTTCCAGACCCCCAAAAATGAGCAAAACCAGAAAAGTGACATCATGGCAGAAATCAGGACCAGCTGCATTGACTAATGACACCTGCCCTGATGCCAACCAATTAGTGCAAACTATGACCCTGAAAGAACACACCTGGAAAACTAATGAATATTTTATTGAAATCTCCCCAGGACTACCCCTCAAATTTCTACCCTTAAAGTCCCTTAGGACAGAGGACCCAGTGTGCTTACCCTTTGGGGAATATGCCCATGCCTTTCCTGTTCCCTTCCTCTCTATCCTTCTCTCTCCCAAGCACTTAGGGCCCCTTCTTTTGCCTCAGTAACTTGTTTCCTAAGCCTACTTCTTTTAATGCTCATTTTTTCTACCTCTGACTTTCTAAATAAATTTTCTCTTGTAGTTTGAGTCTGGCTCTGAATTCTTTCCTAGCCAGAAGTCTAATGCTGAAGTTGCTGAACCAAGTTCTAGCGTGACACCACTGGTACAATACCTGGTATCATTTTGCTACCAACAGAATGGTGGTTGCCAGGAGCTGGAGAGGGGAAAATGGAGATATGTTGGTCAAAGGGTACAGAATTGCAGTTATAAGTAAATTCTGGGGATCTAATGTGCAGCATGCTGACTGTAGTTCACAAAACTGTCTTATATACTTGAAATTTGCTAAAAACTATAGGTAAAATGGCTTCACTGTAACACAGTGGTTAGGCCAAATTGCTGGAGAAAGCGTGGGGCAGGGGAAAAACCCCAAGGTGGAACTGCAGATTAGAAGCAGCTCGCCCTCCCTGCAAAGGAAGACACTGCAAGAGAAGGGGGATTACCCAAGGCAACTATGAACAAAAGCAATGCATCTGCAGGCTTCACAAACCAGCCTAGCCTTGCCACTGTGCTTGGCTGCCTGCAACCAAGGGGCTTGTGACACAGCAGAAGGGAGCTTGTACAGAGCAGTTCAAGAGTTTGGCTCCTTATAAATCATGGCAGCTGGAAGCGGGGCAAAGGCAAACATGGCTAATATTAGCCCTCATTGGTTGAAAAGGTGGACACTCCCACTGACTTCTGGCAAGTATGTGATTTTGGGAGAGGACTTTTAAGCAGAAGCCACTCTCTTTCTTTGTCCCACATAAATAGGAGTGACAGGTGCAGGAACTGCTTGGGGCTTAGGTCCCACAGAGTTGGAAGCCAACTCCTGGAGGCAGGGTCCCATGCTGCGATGTGTGCCTTGCTGGCTTGTTGGGCTATAGCCGTTGGGATGTTATGACCCAATGTAGCAGGGCACGTGGGTCTTGTACTGCTTCCTCTTTCTTGCCCTGAGAGCAGCACACAGAGGCTGAGAGAAGGCCACAGAGGCATTAGCTGGGAAGTTTCTCAGCCCCAGGTGGTGGTGACTCTGGCACCAGAGAGAGAGAGAGAGCCTAGAGCTGAAAAGATGGAGACCCATTCAAGTAACAACCTTGGGCTACACATAAGCAAACTGCCTAAAAGAATTTAAAATAGAAAACTTGTGCTGAGAAGAATTATCACCATAGATAACTACCATTTAGTCTGAACTAGGTGTGGCAGACAGGGAGGAACCTAGCAAGTCTCGTTTCATCAAAGTCCTTCCTGTGACCTATCTTCTCCATGGCCAGAAAAATATTTGTTTGCTCTTTTCATTTTCCTGTAAATTAACTTACTTAGCTTTAAAGGCCCAAACCTTTACCTTCCCTCTCCTCAGTTCAGAATAACATACATACCCAATTTTGCCTTATTGTCTATGGAATTTTCATGCTTATGTAAATTTCCCATGCATACATATTTAAACTTGACTTTTCCCTATTTGACTCATGTCAATTTAATACTTAGACCAGTTAGAAGAACCTAGAAGGTTAGAGGAACATTTCTTTTTCCCAAACAACCTAAACTTACACAATGCTAAATGTAAATTGTATCTCAATATAACTATGGAAAAATACAATAATAGAAGTGTTTGAAAATAATTATTTCCTACCTTTTAGTAATATGAAATAAACACTGAAACTATCTAGAACATGCTATAATGTATGGTACATCCAAATCTGCAGAAAAATGGTATGAGTTATTATAAAGGTTTATTTGAGGCAAAATGGTGAGATGCTACAAAGCTAAATCTCAAATGTTCAGGAAAATGACAGTTTTGCAGTTTCTTTAATACATTGGGGATTAAGGAAGGAACATAAGGAAAATTACAACAAAGGAGGAGAAAGGAGGGCTTGGAAATCTCTATGATTGGATTACAGAATAGTTAACAAGATTATGTGCTCCCTTGAGGGTGTTCACAACTTCTGGGATTAAAAAAAAAAAAGAGGATTATTCTGGCATTTCAAAGATGTGTTAACCTAGATGCACAAAAACAATGAAAAGTAGTTGCTTAAGGCAAAGATAAACCTTTTACTAAAAAAGTGATATGTCTGGGGTGTCACTACCCTCCAAAACCTGCCCAGTTAGGAATGTATTATCAGACCACCCTGTGAGGTTACTTTTTGCTCACTAGAATTGTCACATTTATTACAGAGCCTTTTTGTTTTCATTCAAAACTTAAAACATTTCAAAGGAAGATGCCAGGGACTCAATATGGGATCCTCTGAAGCTTTGGCTGACTTGTATGAATTGTTTAAGTCTTGAGCAATGGCCATGACTGTGAACTTAACACAGAAATATCAATTTTACATGAGATTTAGTAAAATTACTTTAAAAATTATCATTACTGTAGTCCAAAAATGCTTGATGTCAGAGCCTCAGAGGCAACAGCCTAACAATATGATTCTTCTCGTTGAATTATTCCTAAGGAACATGAACAATTTAACACAGAGAAAACTTTTCTCATCATAACAGTTTATTCTGATAGGCAACCTTTTCTTTGATTCAGAATGTTTGGAAAGTCAAAAATTGTTGCAACTGCATCGAGGAATTATTTGTCTCTTAGATCTGCTTGGTCTCCAAATTAGCCATGAAGAACAGCAGCATAGGCAAGGTTTCAACCTGTGCCTCCATTACTTTCAGTAGTTAATATAATTTGTTTGACCCATGCTTGAGTCAAACAAATAGCATAGAGAACAATTAGTATTTTGGAAGCATATTGAAACATTTTCAAGTTTTGTTTTTTTTTTTTAATATGAGATTGATTCAGAAAGTATCCAGCCATTTAGAGACATATATTGAAGAAGATATAAGAAACATTGTACATAGGTCAAGGACACCTCAGATCCCTTCAAAGTAGGCACCTTGGGACTTTGCACAGTTCTCCCAATCACCATCAGTTGCCCCATCACATTTTCTTGAATCTTATTGAGAGTCTGAAGTCTCTTCCCTTCTAAAGGTGATTTTAGCTTTTGGAAAAGCCAGAAGTTGCAGGGAGCCAAATGTGGGCTGTAGTGGGGTTGAGTCACCTGGGTAATTTGATGTTTCACCAAAAAATCTCTGCATGAGATGTGATGTGTGAGTGGGCTCATTGTTGTGATGGAGCTGCTAATCACCAGTTACCCATAGCTGTAGTTTTCTGAATCATCCAAATAGTTTCTGCAGAGGAATATTCAAGCTTAATGTTAAATTTGATGCAGATCCATTGCTCTACTTGCTCATTTTGAATGTAACAGCCACACAGTTCACATGTTCACTTGATGATGTTTATCACCCCCACTGATTAGTACAATGAAGACGTCATTGTTCATGCATGCGCATTCCAGTCCACTCTCCTTGGCTGCCAGGTTACAACAATGTCACACTTATTTACAATGGTTGCACTTTTTCTGGACCTTGTATAGTTTAAAATACATATTTAAATTATATAATAAGATATAACAACTTTAACCATATCTTTATTTTCTATTAATAACTATTGCATTACTAAATTACAATGTTTAATACGAGGAAAACTTACCACAATATTCAGTTGTGGTTGTAATTAATAACAACATTTTGGGACTTTAAATATTTTTTTCTAAGACTCACAGAATACTTTTAATGAGTCTGGTAATACATTAAGAATTATGAAGAGTAATACTCTTTGTGAATTTTTTGCATGGAATTAGACTGAGCAACACAATTCAAATTTAATTTAATAAGCTTTCTTAAATGTTTACTTACAAATAAACATTTGACCAAGTACTATAGTGGGATTCCAAAATGAATGAAATATATACCTTACTCTCAAAAACATACTATTTAGACAAAAAAATAAGGTATACTCACAAATAACTACTTTACTAAAAATGCAAATACCAATATTTTGCAATACCTCATTTTGTGACTCCTGCCTGCCCCTTTATTCTCATTGTTTCCTTAAACTCTCTCCATTATCTCTATCGTCGTCGTTGTCGGCTGCCGTCCATCTCGAGAGACGATGGTGTAGCTTCTTAAGAGTCTATCTGCACCGCCGAGAATAGCTGTGCAGTCCGACTCGGGAGTGACACGGTATCTGTCTCCTCCCGTGTTGAATCGACATCTTGCGATGATGCTGGAGTGTCCTCTCCAGTGAAGCTGAAGCTACAGAGCCTGGGCAGGGTGATATGGAGGGTCTGCTGTTGCCCATGCAGCAGACCCCCCCTCTCTTCGCAGCTGAAGGGTCCAAGGGAAAGACGGAGTCAATACAGCTTGGCTTCAGGTGCGCCGCAGGAGTTGCCGGTGTTGACTACAACGTCAAACCGCCTTAGGGACTCCGGCTCCAGATTTTCTGTCGGGGTTTACTCCCTTAGCCTTTCCCCTGAAGAGGTATGCCGCAAGGCAGCGGAGGTTTTTTGGAGTCAGAGTTTTTTCCTTCTCTGATGTGCCCTGACTGGAAGATCAAACCAGCGACACTTAGCTCGCAGGCCGACGCTCAATCCACTGAGCCAAACCAGCCAGGGGGCATTATCTCTATAACCCAGTCATAATAAGATAATTGGTCAACATTGTTGTTTTGTTGTGATTGTTACTTTTAGGCTAATTCTAATTAAACAAGTAATACAAGAATATGTTCTCTTGTTAAAACAATTAATTTATTACAAGTAAGGCTGAATACTCTTTGAACTATATCTCAAATGCCCTGCCTGTCCTGTCTCCCAGTGAAAGCTACTATTATCAGTTAGGTATGTGTCTTTCCAGATTAAAAAACAAAACAAAACATTTTCCACACACAATATTGCTTTGTTTTGTGTTTTTTCTTAAAGGGGATCATACTTTGTATGGGTTTTGCAATTTACTTCTTTTATTCAGTAAATATCTTAGAGTTATGGGACTTCCGGCCAAGATGGAGGCTTAGACGGACACGCTCGGTCTCCCTCTACAAATAGAGAGGAATACAACTACTTCAAAACAAAAGATAACTAGAAATTCCAGAAAATAAAACTACACAGAAGCCCAACGTAAAAAGTTATAAACCAGCGGCGCCCTTTGGGAAGGTAAGAAGAGCGAAAGGGGGCGGAGCTGTTTGCGGAAGCATCTGGGACAGCGGCAGGGAGAGCAGTCTCAGCTGCAGTCTCACCCCGGCAACTTGCGACCCCAATGCTGGGAAAAGCAACCACCACATCACCTCGAACGGTGGGGCCCAGAGGGCGGGAGGACGGATCCCGGTCTCCTAGCGGAATAACTGCAGGAATCCATCTTGGACCCGTGCCCCCACACAAAGCACCACAGTGCTGCGAACTAGGTTGCGGATAGCCACTGGTCACTGGGCAGTGATGACAAAGTGCGACAGGGCAGCGAGAAAGGTTGCTGGACCACCGCCGGTCGCTGGGTTGTGATGACAAAGGGCCACAGCTCGACGAAAAAGGTAGCGAACCGCCACTGGTTGCTGGGTTGTGACGAGTACACAGGCACTGCCCCCTATAGCCGGCCCAAGAAAACAAAACACATCTGTCAAAATGAGGCAGACAACTATAGAAATCCTGGTGGCGCAGCTCACCAGGCAACAGATGAAGAATCAGACAGATGAACAAATAAGAAACCTGTCAGAGGCTCAGTTCAGGGCCATTGTTATCAGGTGGCTTACAGAATTAACAAAAGATCTGGAAAAAGATGAGAAAGAATTGAAAAACACTCATACTGAAAGGAACAAAACTGCATATGAGACAGATGGTGAGGAAATAAAATCCAGAATTCAAATCAACAAACCAGAACATAGAGAAGGAACAAACAGTCAACCAGTGCAGAGAGAGGAAATGGGAAGCAAGGAAAATGATGAGAGGATCAGAAACCTCTGGGACAGCTATAAGAGATCCAACATATGGATGATCGGATTGCCAGAGAGCGAAGAAGAAGAACTAGAAATTGAAAAATTAAGTGAAAATATAATAAAGCAGAACTTCCCAAACTTGGGGAAGGAAATAGACTTACAGGTCCAGGAAGCACAGAGAGTTCCAAAACAACTGGACCCAGGGAGAACCACTCCAAGACACATTATAATCAAAATGTCAAAAGTTAAAGATAAAGAGAGAATCTTAAAGGCACTAAGAAAGAAGAAAAGAATCATATACAAAGGGGTCCCAATTAGACTATCAGCTGACTTCTCAAGGGAGACCCTGCAGGCAAGAAGGGACTGGCAAGAAATATTCAAAGTAATGAAAATCCAAAACCTACAACCACGAATACTTTATCCAGCGAAGCTGTCATTCAGAATAGAAGGGCAGAGGAAGTGTTCCCAGGACAAAATAAAACTGAAAGAGTTCATTAGATCCAGACCACTGTTATATGAGATGTTAAAAGGACTGGTTTAGAAGAAGGAGGATCAAAACTATGAACACTAAAAAGGAAACTGCATCACAAGAAACAACAACAGAAGCTAGGGAATTGAAACAAAGGGAAACTAAATAGGCAATGAGAGTGGAAAAAAGAACTATAGGTATGGGGAGAATATTGGGGGGAGGTCAGCAGGGAAGGGGAAGGGGGAAAGGGAGGGAGATGGTATAGGAATTAAGAAACATCGTAGGAGGGAATGGAATAGACAGAGAGAGGTTGAGAAGAACTATATGTACAACCAATGGACATGGACTAAAAGGGGGGACAAGGGGAGGGAGGGGGGCCACTGGGTGGAGGGGAGCAGAGGGAAGGAAAATTGGAACAAATGTAACGCTGTAATCAATAAAACACATTTAAAGAAAAAGAAGACAGAAAAAAAATATCTTGGAGATATACCATATCAATATTGTAACATTTCCATAACATAAATCAATTAACAACTTTAATCTCCTCTATATCTACATCCCTTAAGCTGTTTATTAGATTTTTTTTCCGTTTTTTTAATTATATGCAACAACAGTTTGTCTAGTTTCTTGTTCTTTGCAATTCGTTTGTTTTGCTTTATTCATCATGTCTCTATATTTTTATTTTCTATTATTAATTTCTGTACTTTATTACCTACTTTCTTCAATTGAATGAAATTTATTTTGTAGTTTTTCTATCATCTCCTTAAATCACAAATTTGTTTCTTGTTTTTATACTCTTCTTGTTTTTTATAAATTCATTTTATTTGAGCTGTATATAGTCTCCTAAATTTCCCTTTGGTCACATTCTACTAGTTGATATGTGACATAATTCGGTTATAAATAAGCTGTAATTTTATTTTAATTTTTAACACAAGACATATTCCGAAGTTTACATTTAAATTTGAAGGTATACAGTTATGCTGTTCATAACATTTTGACTTTGGTCATGATGGTCTCATAAGATTATAATGGAGCAAAAATATCATTATGACCTAGTGATGTCACAGCCATTATAGCCCATATAGCTTCCTAGTGTAATGCATTACTCATGAGTTTGTGATGATGATGTCATAAACAAAGATACTGCTCTCACAATTGTATAAAAGTCGTCGTCTTCGGCAGCCATCCGTCTCGAGAGACGATGGTGTAGCTTCTTAAGAGTCTATCTGCACCGCCGAGAATGGTTGTGCAGTCTGACTCGGGAGTGACACGGTATCTGTCTCCTCCCGTGTTGAATCGACATCTTGCGATGACACTGGAGTGTCCTCTCCAGTGAAGCTGAAGCTACAGAACCTGAGCAGGGTGATATGGAGGGTCTGCTGTTGCCCATGCAGCAGACCCCCCCCTTTCTTCGCAGCTGAAGGGTCCAAGGGAAAGACGGAGTCAGTACAGCTTGGCTTCAGGTGCGCCGCAGGAGTTGCCGGTGTTGACTACAACGTCAAACCGCCTTAGGGACTCCGGCTCCGGATTTTCTGTCGGGGTTTACTCCCCTAGCCTTTCCCCTGAAGAGGTATGCCGCAAGGCAGCGGAGGTTTTTTGGAGTCAGAGTTTTCCTTCTCTGAGATAATAAATGACTTACTGGTTTATGTAATGACTATTCTATACATTTTATGGTTATTGCAGAATGTTCTCTTTCTACTCATAAAAAAATTGGCTTTAAAACAGTGTGCTATGTTATGTTTGCAGCAGCCTCATATGTCTCTGTTTGCCATGTCTCTTGATTGTACCATTTTCTCTTGTGTTTAATTTAATCTCATATGTTTTTATACAGTAACATGCTATAGAGGCTTAAGCAATAGGATATACCATATAGCTTAGGTGTGTAGTAGGTCCTATCATTTCGATTCATGTAAGCGTATTCTCAGATGTTTTCACAACAAAATTGTATGAATATGCATTTCTTGGAATGTTTCATTCTGAGTATATCATATCTGTTTGAAAATAATCTGCATAACCCATAGACATGCAAAACAGTGTGGTGATGGCCTGAGGGAACAGGGTGTTGAGGACGGAATGCAGGTGGGCTAGGGAGGTAAATGGGGACATCGATAATAGTCTAAACAATAAAAATAAAGTTAACAAATTAAAAAATAAAAATAAATTTAAAAAATTTTCAAACACAGAGAAACAAGAAAATAACCTGTAGTATTCATCTTTTACAGGTAAAAATATGTATGCATTTATAATATTGGTATGTTAAATTGAGTTGGTTTTTGTTTTTTATTTATTATATTTTATTGATTATGCTATAATAGTTGTCCTCATTCTTCATTTCTCCCCCCTCACCCAGCAGCCCCCATTCCCTCAGGCAATGTTCCCACCATTGTTCATGTCCATGGGCATGTGTATTAAGTTCTTTGGCTACTCCATTTCCTATACTGTACTTTATATCCCTATGGCTATTCTGTAACTACCTATTTGTACTTTTTTTTTTGTATATTTTATTGATTATGTTGTTACAGTAGTCCCAATATTATCTCATTTGATCCCTTCTGCCCAGTACCCCTCTTCCTTCCAGCAATCCCACCCCCTTAGTTCATGTCCATGGGTTGTGCATATAAGTTCTTTGGCCTCACACTTTCTTATATTATTCTTAATACCATCCTGTCTATTTTGTACCAACCAATTATGCTTCTTAGTCCCTGCACCATTTCCCTATTTATCCCCAACCCCCCTCCCAGCTGATAACCCTTCAAATGATCCCCATACCTATGATTCTGTTCCTATTCTGGTTTGCTTAGTTGGATTTTGTTTTTATTTTTTAGATCCAGTTGTTGATAGTTGTGAGTTTGTTGTCATTTTAGTGTTCATAGTTTTGATTTTCTTTTTCTTAAATAAGTCCCTCTAACATTTCATACAATAATGGCTTGGTGATAATGAACTCTTTTAGCTTTACCTTATTTGGGAAGCACTTCATCTGTCCTCCCACTTTAAATGATAGCTTTGCTGAATAGAGTATTCTTGGTTGTAAGTCATTACTCTTCATTACATTGAATACTTCTTGCCAGTCCTGTCTTCCCTTCAATGTTTCTTTGAGAAATCAGCTGATAGTCTCATAGACACCCTTTTGTAGACAACTCTCTGCTTTCCTCTTGCTGCTTTTAAGATTCTCTCTTTATCTTGAACCTTTGGCATTTTAATTATGATGTGTCTTGGTGTGGTCCTCTTTGGATATAGCTTGTTTGGGACTCTCTGTGCTTCTTGGACTTGGATGTCTTATTTCCTTCACCAAACTTGGGAAGTCTTTCTTCATTATTTTTTCACATAAGCTTTCAATTTCTTGCTTTTTTCCTCGTCTCCTTTTGGCACCCCTATGATTTGGATGTTGGCACATTTAAAGTTGTCCCAGAAGTTCCTAAGCCTCTCCCAATTTTTAAAAAAGTTCTTGTTTTCTCCTCCTGTACTAGTTGACTGTTTTTTTCTTCCTTATGTTCCAAATCATTGATTTGAACCCCAATTTTCTTCCCTTCACCATTGGTTTTGTGTGCAGTTTTCTTCGTTTCACTTAGCAGAGCCTTCACTTCTTCCCTTATGCATTTGCTGTACTTGAGCATATCTTTCAAGCCTATGAGCATCTTTATCCCCAGTGTTTTGAATTCTACATCTGTTAGGTTGCCTATCTCCTCGTCTGTGAGGTTAGCTATCTCCTTGTCACTTAGTTCTCTCACTGGAACATTGATCCATTCCCTGTTTTGGGCCATACTTCTCTGTCTCATCATCTTGACAGGCTCCTGTGTTTGTTTGATTCTGTGTCTTAGGTAGAGATGTTGCTCCTACTATTTTGTAAGGAGTGGAGCCTTAGGTATTTATCAGCACAGGGTGACCTGTTTCATCATGTTGCAGCGCTGTATGTGGGGGAGGGGTCCGAGAGGATACCATGCAACCTGCTCATCACTTGCCCCCTTTCAAGGCACTTCTCACACTTCTGTATAAGACTGGCTCCTCTCTAGCTATTACCCTGGCTGTTGTTCCCAGAGTGGGTGGGTCTGCAGATGTTCTAGGACCATGGAGGCCCTTTAAACAAGCGGACTCTGATGAGAGACTGGGAGTTTCTTCCTCCACCCCAAAACCCACAGGTTTTCACAGTCAGAAGCAATGAGTCTTGATTTTCCCTGGCGCTGAGACCGTGAGCTGCATAGTCTGGTCAGGAGCTGGGAATGCTCCCAAGTTTTCCCTTCCCACTTTTTAAAATGTGTGACTGTGCTTTCCACTTGTCTGCTGCTGCTGCTGCCACCACACCGCATCCTTTCCACCCCAGCTCTGCCCCTCATACCTGTCCGGATGAGTGTTTCTTCTTTATATCTTTTTTTGTTAGACTTCCATGTAGCTCAATTTTCTGGAACTTCTGCTTGTGTCTAGTTTTAAGGTAGTTGTATTCCTTCTTTGTTGTGGAGGAAGTTCCTCTTAAATTGATTTTTTAATTATAAAATTCAAACTCTCTATATTCTTTCTTACTTTTTAAATGTACTTGATCTAAAGACTTAGTGAGGTATGTTAAAATTTTCACTTGATTGCAGACTTTTTTCTTGAAACTCTATCAGGTTTTATTGATAAACTTTGAAACTATAATTAATAAAATTTTATGACATATATAGATTATTCTTTCATTATAAAATATTATCTCTGTGCTCTTTTGGTACTATTTGCTTTGGAGTCTGTTTTTCTGATATTGTTGTATTAAATGTGGTCAAAGACGCAGAAGTAATTCTAGCAGGCAGAATGAGTTGGTTGGAGGGCTGCCGCATACTCTGGCAGGTCATCAATGAGCGGTGCAAAGACCTCTCCTTTTATTGAGTTTTACAAGTATACTGAAAATAGAAATCAATAGGGAGAGTAAGGAATGAGCTCACAGGCACATTCTAATATTGATTACAATATACAATTACTTCCTTGGGATTACAACAAGAAGAGGTTAATATATAAACTATAAAGAATGTTTCCTAACAAATAAAACTATATATCATTTATAGATTTAAAAACACAAAAAACAGGAATTCAATCATCTATTCTTTTAAGACTATGGGAATGGGTACACTGTTCCTTAAACATTAACAGAAAGCATGCAAAGTCAAACACTACCTGTGCTCGGCTTTGTTTGGTTTCTTTGTCAACATCACAGGATATCTTGAAACCCTGAGACCTGATCAGTCAAAGACTGGTGGCGCCAGCGAGTCCAGATTGCCAGTTCGGGTCATAGAACACCTGGACTGAGAGGCATGAGAACATGCTTCAGTTTAGGGACCTTGATTTCCAGCATCAGATATTAATAATGTCACACCTGAATTTTTATTAGTATTTTCCTAGAATATTTTTTATGTCTTATGCTCAAACTTCTTGTGTCTCATATATTGGTTTGGCAAAAAAGTTCATTTAGATTTTTCCATAAGCACGCTCTAGTAGTGCTTAGTTTTTTTTAACTTATTTGAAACAATTTTGTTATATTGTATTGTGACAGCTGTCATACGAGCATGCATTAAAAAAAATCAAAATTTGTGAATTTTTTGTACAGCCATTTTAGTATTAAAGATGGAAAAAGATATGCAACATTTTTGGCATATTATGATTTATTAATAAAAAAAAAGGTAAAACACAATTGAAACACAAAAAACTATTGTTGCAGTGTGTGTAGAGGTGCTTTGACTGATCGAACATGTCAAAAGTGGTTTGAGAACTTTCTTGGTACTATTGATATTTTGGCCAAATAATTCTTTGTTGTGGGGACAGCTTATGCATTGGAAAATGCTTAGCAACACCTCTGGCCTCTATCCATTAGAAACCAATAGCAAGAGATAGCCAAAATACTCAATATGCAAATTAATAAAGTTATTGGTGAAAATGAAAAATTTTTTTTACAGAAAAAGATAAATGAGGTTTTCAGCCAACCCAATGAATACCACTTAGTGGGGTTTTTAAGCCAATCTATTATTTGAATATAATAATATGAATATTCATAAACTTGTTTTTATTCCCAATGTATGTCATTTCTATTATCAATACATTTAGGTTTTTTTTAATTCATGTTTTTCTTTTAATGTTTTGAAATACGTGTGTGATGTATTTGTATTAATGCTTTTTAAATTTATTTATATTTAGAGAGAGTAGAAAGAAGAGAGAAAGAGAAGTAGGAGTCAGGGCTGTATTTATGTTTATGTGTCTCTCTTTGCATTTGTATTCTACTAACATGTATCCTTAAATTTGAATACAAACATTTAAACATATTTTTGAAAGTATTCAATGATATTTATATTTTGTCCTTCAACCCAAATCAATAAATTTAGCACATATTTACATGTTTTTAATATTCTTGTCTCCCATCTCCCTCTTCCCCTTTTAAAAAGTGGAAGTTCAGTTCCAGTTTCGAATTTAAGTTTTTTTATAATTAATAGTAGTCAGTTTTCAGAATTTTTACTAGTTTCTCTTGGGAGGAAAAATAATTTTCCCTCTACCTTTCTGAGTTCTTGGCTGAGATCTCTGTATGAAAAGACAGGTTAACAAGAAAAAAACAAAGATAAGTTTATTAAAAAGTATATTTTATGTGTACATGGGAGATACCCAGGGGGTAAAGAGTACCCAAAGTGACTTATTAATTACTATATAAACACAGAATGAATTAATTAGTGAGTTAATGAAACTAAATATAACACAAAGTTAGGAATACAGGTAGATATTTATAAAGGCCTAGTTCTTAAGGAAAATATTTGTAGTTGGGGAAAGGGACTTAAGATAAATTTATTTAAAGTAAGCAATATATAGAGCTTTATCCGTTATAAAATGAATATACTTAATGCAAATCTGGACACTGGAATAATTCCAAAAGAACTCAAGATGATGATGTTTTGTTACATTATGACAGAGGTCAGTGATTTTTTTAAAGTAAGGAGGCAATTAGTAAATAGTTTAGATTTTGCAGATCATACAGTTTGTTGTAACTGCTCAGCTCTGTTGTTGTAGTCTGAAGGCAGCAATAGCCAATATGTAAACAAATGATTGTGACAGTGTTCCAATAAAACCCTACTTATAAAAATTTATAGCAGGATGGATTTGGCATGTAGGCCATAGTTTGCTGTCTCCTATTTCAGGTCTAAGACAATTTTTTTTTACTACAATCTTGACAAACTATTCCATTTTCTTAAAACAGAAAGGTGCTGATTATTATGTTTTCTAAATAGAAAGTAGCTTTCACAACTTTCCAAGTATTTCATAAGCATTACACTTGCTAAAACATCTGAGAGGAACATACCATATTTTATTAAGGAAAAAGTCAGATAAGGAGAAAAATGGCCACAGAACTGCATAAAGAATTAGAAGAAAAAGCAAAATAGTAAACACCATTCATTCAAGATGAGACTGAACTTTCTAAGCAGCACTTTTATTAGGACAGGTGAGTAGTTACAAATACTTACCTTCCAGGTCCTGAGAGAATCTCTGGCTTGCATTATTGCCAAGGATAAAATAATTTCACCATATGGAAATACTAAAAAAGGTAGAAAGCTTATTTTTTTATAAATACTTTTCCTTAACATACTTTGAAAATATTTACTTTAATAGCCATTAGTTTATCTTTGGTTTACATTTTTATATCGGTGTAGGGGAGGCAAATTTTTACTGCTACCTTATAAAGTTTTTTTTGCTGGACCTGAGAAATAAACTGACTTAAGATAGATAAATAGGAGAAAAGTATACAAATTTAGATTAAGTTTTATGTGACATGGGAGCCCTCATAAGGAATGAAAACCCAAAGAAATGTCATACATTACATGCTTTCATGGTAGGTTGAAGAAAGAGATGCAACTGAAAAAAGGAACTAAACTATGCTGGGATTCTAAAGGAAGATAAAATTTATTGAACAAGGTCTGTTTGGATAGAATTATCTTGGTCTCAACTTCTTATCCTTGATAAGAATGTTACTTTCCTTCTGGTATAAGGAAGACATTTTTCAATATATGAATTTTATCTCTTGCTTTCAGGAGTCAAGAGAGTCATAATGCCTTTCTTGCATTTGCTGTTTCTGAATTGCTTTTAACTAAAAAAAACAAAACAAAAAAAACAGCAACATGATAAAGTAACATATTTTGGGTTGACATACTCAGAACTACTTCATGGGTAAAAATATTAAAGAACATGAAAAAGATTGTGGTAATATTAACAGACTTTGAATCTGTACTAATGTTTTCTCTATTTCCCTGAAAACCTCTTAAAACATCTTTAATTTTTTCTTGAAACATATACATGTAAAAATAGAATTTTCAGGAACATTCACCAAAAAACAGACAAACAAAAAAATATTTGTGATGGCCATTTTGAAAACATTCGACCAAAGAAACTTAAAGGTAAATAGTGTCAGAACTGTGAAACTGAATGAATAATAGGAATCCCATGGTTTTATTTTATTATTATAAAGAAAAAGTCAGGCCTATTTGATCAGTGTTTTAAAAGATTAATTAGTAAAAGTATTTTTCTTTTTTTTAAATTATATTTTATTGGTTATATTGTTATAATAATACCAACTTTTTTGCCTTTGCTCCCCTCCACCCAGCACTCCACCTCCCCCAGCAATCCCCCACCAAATCCATGTACATCGTTTGTACATACAAGCTCTCCCGCTTCACTCTCTCATATATTCTTCATCTTTTTTAAATAAATAAATGATTAATTAATTATTTTAACAATAAAAAATAAGAATACCTCACTCTCAGATATTAAGACCCTTTATAACCTTATAAAGGACAATGGGTGAAGGTCTCAAGCTCCTCTAACTGCTTCAAGCTGGACATGGTCATCGTCCTACCAACCTTTGGGTCCAGAAATCCGTAATAAGAGTGGGAGATGTGGAAGGGAGCGTGGCCTTTCCACATTTCCATTGTCCTGTCCCTGGACAATGGCGTGCTTGGTTTAATAGGCTGGCATCCGTGTTGTATTCTGGGGGCAACAGATTTGGCGAAAAGAATTAAAAGACATCATTCAATCCAGAACTGCTAGATGAAAAAAAGACAGGGATTAATTTTTCAATGTCCCACATTAGGGAAAAAAAAGGGGGGGCTTCTTTGGAGGAAGGTGTGTCAGGCACATCTTACCTGTCCAAAACTCTTTTGCCCATTATACTTACTTTGGGCTGAGGGAAATATTTTAGGTTTCCCCACTCTCAGACCTCTGGGCCCTTTCGGTCCAAGCCACTAGGATAGAAAAGAGGAACCAGTTTTAAAGTGAAGCCCAAAGACTACCCCATTCTTCGCCAACCCAACCACTTAGTTCAGCCAAACCATTGATATCAGGAGGCAGCACTGCAGACAGGATTAAGTGAGGCCTATACGTACAGACAATCATGCAGTTTATGCGGTCATAGGCTTATGCCCTTTGAAAACAGAAAATACATGTTAATTTATGTAACATAACCCGCAAACAAGTCTCTAAATCTGTAAGACTGTCTTATTGGAAAGACATCCAGTTGCAAGGCATTTGACATTCTTCTTGCCTGTAAATTAAACATCTTTGATGATACCACAGACATAGTTTAACTTTCAAGTGAAAATATATTTTAACTGAAAAGAAACTTTAAAGATGGTTAGCTGCACTACTTTATAGTCTACCATTGATCATTGTGATTTTCCTTGAATAACTATTTTTCTCCCTAAGATTACCCTCCTTGTCATTAAAGGGACTGCATTAAGTCCATTTTTAATTGATCCTGTTCATTTGCATAAACATAACAAGAGCAGCAAATGATCACTTATGATCTTTAGTTCTGCTTTGCTGGGACTTACCCAAGGAACATTTACGGTGACCTTCAGTCTGCCCTTCAGGGCACAGAAGCTGAGCTACTTAACTGGCATTTAGCCTTGCCTGTACACACCTGTCTTTTCCAAATCCTTCTGGTTTTCCATTGTGCCTTAAGGTCCCTTCTAGCCATCTTTCAGGGAAACAACCTTCATTCTTTGTCTGGAAAGATTGCTGTGGGTCGCACAACCAACCACGGTACCCGGCCTTTTATCTTGTGGGCTTTTATGACCTTCAAAAGTAATTCCCAGTTCCTCAGGGCTTTTTGGTAACAACCAGAGCCCAGGCATGTCTCCTTTAGGCATGACGTTCCAGTCAAAGACTTGGTAAAAAAAAAACAAAAAACCTTTATTAACAACTGGTCTTATTGGTTTTATGCAAAGAAACTTATGTCATTACTTACTTCTTTAGAATGCCAAACTCTGGAGAGATCAGATAGGGAGAAAAATATACAGTGTGAAAAAAAATCCTTGTCCTTCTAATATTTACTGAACTGGCATTTCCATTCTTCATATTTTCATTTTCCCCCATAAAAATTTTTTTGTTTGTTTTTTCATTACTGTTGTCCCACTTTTTCCCCCCCTCTTGCTTCCTTGCACCCTGTCCCCTCCTTCTCCAACATTTAGTCCCCACTCAGTTGTCCATGTTCGTGAGTCATTTCTACATGTTCTTTCACTAGACCCTTCCCCTTCTTACCCCCTTCTCTCCCTTCCCCCTCCCCCCTTGTTACTGTTAGTCTACTCCTTGTTTACATACCTCTGGTTCAATTTTGCTAATTTGTTTGTGCTCTGCATTAGTTTTCTGTAACAAGTGACAGCATAAGGTATTTTTCTTTTATTGCCTAGCTTTTTTCGCTAAACATAATTCTCTCTAGTTTCATCCATGTTGTTTCAAATGGTAGAAGTTCCTTCTTTCTTTCTGCCACATAGTACTCCATTGTGTAAATGTACCACAGTTTTTTGATCCACTCATCTACAGATGGGAACTTAGGTTGTTTCCAGCACTTGGCTATTGAAAATAGTGCTGCTATGAACATAGGGGTGCATAGGTTTTTTTGAATTGGAGTTTCAGGATTTTTTGGATATAATCCTAGAAATGGAACTGCTGGTTCAAAAGGTAGTTCCATTTTTAGCTTTTTGAGGAAATGCCAAACTGTTTTCCATAGTGGCTGCACCAGTCTGCATTCCCACCAGCAGTGCACCAGGGTTCCCATTTCTCCGCATCCTCTCCAGCACAAGTTGTTTGTTGATTTGTTGATGATGGCCATTCTGACTGGTGTGAGGTGGTATCTCATTGTGGTTTTTATTTGCATCTCTCTGATGGCTAGTGACGTTGAGCATTCTTTCATATGTCTATGTACCCTCTGTATGACCTCCTTAGAGAAGTGTTTGTTCAGGTCCTTTGCCCATTTTTTAATTGGGTTGTCTGTCTTCTTGGTGTTGAGACGTAGGTGTTCTTTATATATTTTGGAGATCAATCCCTTGTCTGAGATGTCATTGGCGAATATATTTTCCCATATGGTTGGTTTCCTTTTCATCTTCCTGATGTTTTCTTTAGTTGAGCAGAAACTTTTTAGTTTGATGTAGTTCCATTTGTTTATTGTTTCCTTTATTTTCCTTACCTTAGAAGATATATCAGTGAAAAATGTTCCTACGCGGGACATCTGAAATTTTCCTGCTTATTTTTTTCTCTACGCCTTTTATGGTGTCACGGCTTACATTTAAGTCTTTGATCCATTTTGAGTTTATTCTGGTGTATGGTGTAAGTTGGTGGTCTAGTTTCATTTTTTTGCATGTCCCTATCCAGTTCTCTCAACAACATTTGTTGAAGAGGCTCTTTTCACTCCATTTGATGTTCCTTCCCCCACTGTCAAATATTAGTTGACCATATAGTCCTGGGTTTATTTCTGGGCTCTCTATTCTGTTCCATTGATCTATATGTCTGTTCTGATGCCAATACCAGACTGTTTTGATTACCGTGACCTTGTAGTATAGTTTGATATCAGGTACCGTGATTCCTCCTACTGTTGTCTTCTTCCTCAAAATTACTGTAGCTATTCGGTCTTTTTTGGTTCCATATAAATTTTTGAAGTATTTGTTCTAGGTCTGTGAAATATGTTGTTGGTATTTTAATACTAAATTTGAGTCAAAATCATTTCATCTCTTTACAGTCCTATTGACAGAAGAGATGGCTGGATTTGAAAAGACATGAAATCTTTCAGGATATGCTCAGGAAAAATGCACTGGAGTCTACAGCTCATAAATATGTTTGAAATGAATACAGACTTTTTTTCTCATTCTTTTCATTATCTGTGACAGTTAGGGTATGTGTCAAAGTGACATAACCAAAATTCACTGTATCCAAAGCAGCTACTGTATTTTGGTTTGCCTGTGAGAATAAATATAAAAGAGAACCTCATGGCTAGAACATCCACAAAACACAGACATTCTTTTGGCTGTTGCTTTACTGATCAGCTTTGTGGTATGTGCATTTTGTCCCAAAGAAACAACTACCAGAAATTTTTCTGACCTTTTCATTGCTTTGATGTCTTTTGTGATAATAGATGTTTTAAACTGTTTAAGAGTTTATTCAACTGTGTTAGGTTTTTAAGACTTCTAAATTAAAATGAGCGCATGTAAATTTAATGCTGATTGAATTAAAGATAGAAAAAATCTCTTAATTTCATGTAATCTGTACCATAGTATCTGAGAAGGGTGCAAAATTCTGTACTACATTATATATTTGATCATGTTTTAAATTAAGTCTCCTCACTTATGGACTCTGACCTGATATGTATACTTTTAGAGAAGATGTGTTTGCTTATCAGCAAGATTACTATACAGTTTTGCAAACTGTACAGCTGAACAGTCTAAAGTTTGTGATTTTCATTTCATTTTTCATTAAGGTATTTTTATTAATGTTTATTGTTTTTAAAAACAGGTGAAAAGGAAAACATGATCTACTGCATAAAAATACCAGATTGAGAAGACTGAAATTTATTCTGTTTTCCATATTAGTGCATTTCTCTAAGATACCTCACCTATAAAAGTGTAATCACTTACACTTATTGTACATACAGTGTATATAAATATTGTGTGGAACATTTACAAATAACATTGATTTTAGCATGAAGTAAAATCTTTCCCAATAAGTGAATAGCTAATATATTTAGATATATAACACTTTTAGTACTTTAAAATTGAAATATTTTAAAATTATTTATAGATTGTTATTGTAATAATCCTATAAGATAGTAAATGTTTATATCATTAACTTCATTTTTGTATTTGAGCTAACTGAGACTCAAAGAGAATAAGTGATTAATTTATGGTCATTCAGCCAGAAAGTGTATCAAGCTGGATAATAATATGGGTCTTCAAAGATAAATGTTCATTGTCCTCTACTACACTCCTTCATCTTAAGCAAAATGAATAAATGTATGCTATCATCATATTTCTACATTATTCATAATGACACATGTCTAGTGTGCTATTCATAAAACTAGAGATAATAATGAACATAATGTAAACTATGAAGACAATATAATATTTGTCAGATTAAAATATTCATTAAATTAAAAAAAAATTAAATAGCTTATAGGACAGTTTTTCTCTCTAAAAGTTTAATCAGAAGACAGATGAGAATGTTTGTTGAACAATTACTAAATTCCAGGCCCTGTAAAGAATTTTACATGCATTTACAGACTATTTTTCTATGTTTAGCTACTTTGAAGCAATCCTAATTCATTTTAAAAGTTAAAGTTTTAAGTGAAAGACAGTTTTAAAAAAGAAAGAAATGGAATGGCATCAGTTATTCTTGTTTAACAGAGCCCCCCCCCCAAAATAGCAACAACAGAAGAGATGCAAATTAAAACCACAATGAGATATCACCTAACACCTGTCAGAGTGGCAATCATTAATAAATTAATAATTACCAGCTAGGATGTGGAGAAAAGGGAACCCTAGTGCACTGTTGATGGGAATGAAGACTGGTGCATCCACCATAGAAAGTAGTATAGAGTTTCCTCAAAAAAATTAAAAATGGAACTGTCTTTCCACTACTGTGAATATACCCTAAGAATCCTGAAACACCAATTCAAAAGAATTTATATACCCTCTGGTTCACGACAGTGCTATTTATACTAGCTAAGATTTGGAAACAGCCTAAGACCCCATTAGTATATGAGTGGATAAAAAATAAAAAACAATAACTGTGATACAGCTACACAGCAGAAAAAAAAGAATTCCTACTTTTTGTGACAGCATGGATGGAACTGGAGACTATTATGCTGAGATAAATGAGCCAGTTGGTGAAAGATAAATACCATATGATCTAAATTATAATAGGAATATATTGAACAAAATGAACTACAGTAATGAGCAAAATAGAACCAGAAACATAAATGTGGAACAGATTGACAGCTGTAAGATGGGAAGGGTGAGGTGGTGACTGAAAGAAGGTGAAAGTATTGGTTGAAGAACGTATACATGTCTGACACATAGACAGGGACAACTATGTGAGGATTGATTATTGAATTGGGAGGCAGGCTGTGTGGAGGGAGGTGAAAGGAAAAAAGTGGGATAACTGTAATAGCATAAACAATAAAATATATTGATTATGTTGTTACAGTTGTTTGAACTTCTTTTCCCTTTGCTGCCCTCTGCCCAGTACCCCCTTCCCTCCAGCAATCCAACCCCCCTTAGTTCATGTCCATGGGTCATGCATATAAGTTCCACGGCTTCACCCTTTTGTATATTATTCTTAACTTCCCCCTGTCTATTTTGTACCAACCAAATATGCTTCTTAATTCCTGCACCATTTCCCCATTTCTCCCCCTTCCGCCTCCCAGATGATAACCTTCCAAATGACCCCTACACTTATGATTCTGTTCCTATTCTGGTTTGCTTAGTTGGGTTTTTAAATTATTTTTTAGATTCAATTGTTGATAGTTGTGAGTTTGTTGTCATTTAATGTTCATATTTTTTATCTTTTCTTTAAAAATTCCCTTTAACATTTCATATAATAATGGCTTGGGATGATGAACTCCTTTAGCTTTATGTTGTCTGGGAAGCACTTTATCTGCCCTTCCATTCTAAATTATAGCTTTGCTGGATAGAGTAATCTTGGTTATAGGTCCCTGCTTTTCATCACCTTCAATAGTTCTTGCCAGTCCCTTCTTGCCTTCGATGTTTCTTTAGAGAAATCAGCTGATAGTCTTATAGGCACCCCTTTGTAGGTAACTTTCTGCTTTTCTCTTGATGCTTTTAAGATTCTCTTTATCTTTAACCTTTGGCATTTTAATTATGATGTGTCCTGTTGTGGTCCTCTTTGGGTATAGCTTGTGATTCCTGGACTTGAATGTCTATTTCCTTCACCAAATTTGGGAAGTTTTTTCTCGTTATTTTTTTCACATAAGCTTTCAATTTCTTGCTCTTCCTCATCTCCTTTTGGCACCCCTATGATTTAGATGTTTGTATGTTTAAAGTTGTCCAAGAGGTTCCTAAGCCTCTCCTCATTTTTTTTCAATTCTTGTTTCCTCATTCTATACTGGTTCACTGTTTTTGCCTTCCTTATGTTCCAAATCATTGATTTTAACCCCAGTTTCCTTCCCTTCACCATTGGTTTTCTGTGAATATTCCTTTGTTTCATTTAGCATAGTCTTCACTTCTTCCCTTATGCATTTGCCATACGTAAGCAAATCTGTCAAGTCTGTGAGTATATTTAACACCAGCATTTTGAATTCTACATCTGTTAGGTTGGCTATCTCCTTGTCACTTAGTTCTCCCACTGGAACTTTGATCCATTCCCTCTTTTCAGCCATACTTCTCTGTCTCCTCGTCTTGACAGGCTCCCTTATTTGCTTGCCTGCATGTCTTATGTATAGCTGTCACACCTGTTATGTTGTAAGGGGTGGAGCCTTAGGTATTCATCACTACAGGGTGACCTATTTCACCACGTTTTGGTGCTGTATGTGGAGGAGAGGTCTGAGGGGGACAATTCCACTTGTTCAGTACTCTCTCCTTTTCCAGGTACTTCTCCCACTTCCTGTATTGGACTGGTTCCGCTCTAGTTGTTGCCCTGGCTGTCATTCCCAGAGTGGGTGGGTCTGTGGACATTCTAGGATCAAGAGGGCCCTTTAAACAAGCAGACTCTGCTGAGAAGCAGGCAGTTTCTTCCTTCACCCTAACCCCCACTGGTTTTCATAGTCAAGCAATGAGACTTTATTCTCCCTGGTGCTGGAACCATGAGCTGTGTGGTCTGGTCTGGGGCTGGAAGCACTCTCCAGGTGTACCTCACTACTTTAAAAAATATCTGACTGTGCTTTCGGCTGGCCTGCTGCCACTGCCATGCTGCTTCCTCTCCACCCAGGCTCTGCCCCTCTTACCTGTCTGGATGAGTATTTCTTCTTTATATCTTTGTTTGTTGGATTTCCATGCAGCTTGATTTCCTGGAACTTCTGATTGTCTTTAGTTTTGAGATAGTTGTGTTTCTTCTTAGTTGTGGAGGGAGATGGAGCATGTGTATCTAGGCTCCCATCTTGGCTGGAAGACAAAACTATTTTTTTTAAAAGAAAAAATGAAAGAATTGAGGTAGAAAATAATTCTCAAATATTCGATCCTGGAGCCTCAAGAAAGCCTCATTTGAAGGCAATATTCTGTCTAGCATTTTCATGTGTTGTGCAAAACCATTTTCTTAGACATTTTTTCTTCCTTCCTATCTTCCAAAAAATAAAGTATAATATTCATTTGAATACCAATTGGTATTTATAATATGTTAAAATTTATATTTTTATACACAGATCTGCATAACTCATTTCAATGTTTATTATCAGTCCTGATTATAACTTTTTATTATCAAGATTTATTGTTTCCTTTCTTCATAAATAACAGAACAACTTTAAATACTTTTCAGTAACTCGGTAGTAGGGTTGATTCACCTGGGTGATTTGATGTTTCACCAAAAATCTCTGCACTAGATGATGATACATGAGTGGGAGCATTGTCATGGTGAAGGCCATAGCTGCAGTCTTCTGAATTATTGGAATAGTTTCCACAGAAGAATGTTCAAGCATAACACAAAATTTGAGGCAGATTTTGCTCTACTCACTCATTTTGAATGTGACAGTCACACAGTACACATGCTGACTCAATGGCATCTACTTCTCCCACTGACTAGTACAGTGAAGTTGTCATTGTTCATACACATGCATTCCAGTCCACTCTCCTTGGCTGCCAGGTTACATTGGTGTCATGCAAACTGTTCTCATTTTACTAACAATGGCTAGACATTTTCTGTATGCTTCCATTTATTTGTATCTTCCTCAATTTCTTTCTTCAGCTCTCTATAGTCATCAAGTACAGATATTTTACCTCCTTTGTTAAATTTATTATGAGGTAATTTTTGTTGTTGTTGTGATAGCAAATGGGATTGTTTTCTTAGTTTCTCTTTCTGGTAGTTCATTATTGGTGTATAAATATGCCATTGATTTATGAAACAGAGAAGGAAAACTCTGACCCCAAAAAACCTCCGCTGCCTTGCGGCATACCTCTTCAGGGGAAAGGCTAAGGGAGTAAACCCCGACAGAAAATCCGGAGCCGGAGTCCCTAAGGCGGTTTGACGTTGTAGTCAACACCGGCAACTCCTGCGGCGCACCTGAAGCCAAGCTGTATTGACTCCGTCTTTCCCTTGGATCCTTCAGCTGCGAAGAGAGGGGGGGTCTGCTGCATGGGCAACAGCAGACCCTCCATATCACCCTGCCCAGGCTCTGTAGCTTCAGCTTCACTGGAGAGGACACTCCAGCGTCATCACAAGATGTCGATACAACACGGGAGGAGACAGATACCGTGTCACTCCCGAGTTGGACTGCACAGCCATTCTTGGCGGTGCAGATAGACTCTTAAGAAGCTACACCATCGTCTCTCGAGACGGACGGCTGCCGACTATCGACTATCGATTTATGAAAATTGACTTTTTATCTCACTAATTTGTCAAATTTATTTACTAGGTTGTGTAATTTTTTTTGGTGGGTCTTACAGGTTACTCTATGTCATCTGAGAATAATGACAGATTTACTTTCTCTTTTCCAATTTGGATGCCTTTTTTTTTTTCTTTTTCATGTCTGAATGCTGTGGCTAGGACTATCAACACCTTGTTGAATAAGAGTAATGTTAGTGGACACTCATTATTTTTCCTGATCTTAAGGGAAGAGCTTTAAGTTTTTGCCCATTGAGTATGATGTTGGCAGTAGGTTTATTGTATATGGCCTTTATTATTTTAGTTATGCTTCCTCTATGCCCACATTTCTGAGTGTTTTTATCCTAAATGGGTTCTGGATTTTGTCAAATGATTTTTCCGTATCTAGTGATACAATCATGTGACTGTTGTCTTTCAATTTTTTTTCTGTGGTGTATCACATTTATTGATTTGTGGATATTGTACCATCATTGAATCCTTGAATAAAGCCCACTTGATCATAGTGTATGATCTTTCTCATGCATTACTAGATCCAGTTCCTTAATATTTTGTTGTCAATTCTAGAATCTATGTCCATCAAGGATATTGGCCTGTAATTTCTTTGTTGTGTTTTTACCTGGTTTTGGAATTAGGTTAATCCTCGCCTCCTAAAAAGTGTGAAAGTCTTCCCTCTTCTTGAATTTTTGGAATAGTTTGAGAGGTATAGGTGTTAGTTCTTTTTTTAATTATGAGAAAAATTTGCCTGTGAAGCCATCCTGTCCAGGGCTTTTGTGTGTTATGCTTCAGTTTCACTAGTTGTCATCAGTCTATTCAGGTTTTCTGCTTCTTCCTGATTCAGTTTTGGAAGATTGCATGTTTCTAGAAATGTATTTATTTTACTCAGGTTGTCCAATTTTTAAAAAAATATGTTTTATTGATTATACTGTTACACTTGTCCCAATTTCCCTTCCCTCTGCTCCCCTCCACCAGGTGGCCCCCCTCCCTCCAGTTGTCCCCCCTTTTAGTCCATGTCTATTGGTTGTGCATATAGTTCTTCTCAACCTCTTCCAGTCTACTCCATTTCCTCCTAGTATGCGTCTTAATTCCTGTACTATCTCCCTCCCTCTCCCCCTTCCCCCCCTGCTGACCTCCCCCCAGTATGTTCCCCATACCAATAGTTCTTTTTCCACTCTCGTTACCTATTTAGTTTGCCTTTGTTTCAATTCCCTAGTTTCTGTTGTTGTTTCTTGTGATGCAGTTTTCATTTTAATGTTCATATTTTTGATCCTCCTTCTTCTAAACCAGTCCCTTTAACATCTCATATAACAGTCGTTTGGATCTAATGAACTCCTTCAGTTTTACTTTGTCCTAGAAGCACTTTCTCTGCCCTTCTATTCTGAATGACAGCTTCACTGGATAGAGTATTTGTGGTTTTAGCTTTTTGCTTTTCATTACTTTGAATATTTATTGCCAGTCTTTTCTTGCCTGCAGGGTCTCCCTTGAGAAGTCAGCTGATAGTCTAATTGGGACCCCTTGGTACATGACTCTTTTATCTCTTGCTGCTTTTAAGATTCCCTCTTTATCTTTAATTTTTGACAATTTGATTATAATGTGCTTTGAAGTGGTTCTCCCTGGATCCAGTTTTTCTGGAACTCTCTGTGCTTCCTGGACCTGTAAGTCTATTTTCTTCCCCAAGTTTGGGAAGTTCTGCTTTATTAATTTTCACTTAATTTTTCAATTTCTAGTTCTTCTTCGTCGCCCTCTGGCAATCCTATAATCCGTATGTTTGATCTCTTATAGCTGTCCCAGAGGTTTCTGATCCTCTCCTCACTTTCCTTACTTTCTGTTTCCTCTTTCCGCACTGGTTGACTGTTCCTTTCCTATGTTCCAATTTGTTGATTTGATCTCTGGGTTTTATTTCCACACCACTTGTCTTGTACGTGTTTTTGTTCATTTCAGTATGAGTGGCTTTCAATCCTTCCTGGTCTTGTTCCAAATCTTTTGTTAATTCTGTAAGCCACCTAATAACTATAGCTCTGAACTGAGCCTCTGAAAAGTTTCTTATTTGTTCGTCTGTCAGATTCTTCATCTGCTGCCTGGTGACTATGTCACCGGGATTTCTATAGTTGTCTGCCTCATTTTGACAGATTTGTGTTTTGCTTTTCTTTCTGGGTAGGCTGTAGGGGATGAAACCCCATGTACTCGTCACTACCCAGTGACCGGCGGCAATCCTCAACCTTTTTCACCACGCTGTAGCGCTTTGAGTGGGGGCAGGGGTCCAAGATGGATTCCTGCCCTTATTCTCTGCTGGGAGACTGGGATCCGTCCTCCCGCCCTCTGGGCCTCACCATTCGAGGAAATGGGGGGGGGCTGCCTTTCCCAGCATTGGGGTCGCGAGCTGCCTGGGCTCAACTGCAGCTGGGATTGCTCCCCCTGCCACTCTCCCACTTCTACCACAAACAGCACCGCCCGATTTTGCCCCTCCTACCCATCCGACAAGCACCGCTGGTTTATAACTTCGTATGTTGGGCTTCCGTGTAGTTTTATTTTCTAGTTATCTTTTGTTTTGAGGTAGTTGTATTCCTTTCTAGTTGTAGAGGGAGACCGAGTGTGTCAGTCTAAGCCTCCATCTTGGCCGAAAGTCACAGGTTGCCCAATTTTTTGGCATATAGTTGTTCATAGTCATTTCTTATAATCCTTTGTATCTCTGTGGTATTAGATGCTACTTCTCCTCTTTCATTTCTGATTTTATTTATTTGGGTCACATTTTTTTTGTTCAGTCTGATTAAAGGTTTGTCAATTTTGTTTATGTATTCAAAGAACCATCTCCTGAATTTGTTGATCTTTTGAAATTTTTTTTTTTTTTTTTAGTCTCTATGTCATTTATTTCTGCTGTAATCTTATTTCCTTCTCTCTACTCACTTTTGGCTTGGTTTATTTTTGTTTTTCTAGTTCTTTTAGATGTAGGATTTTTTATTTATCTGAGAATTTTATATCTTCTTTAGATAGGCTTGTAATGCTACCTGAATTTTCCTCTCAGGACTGCTTTTGCTGTGTTCCATAAGTTTTGGGATGCTGTGTTTTCATTTTAATTTGTTCTCAGGTAATATTTTATTTCTTCCTTGATTTCATGTTAACACATTCAGTTTTTAATGACATGTTACTTAGCCTCCATGTATTTGAATGTTTTGAGGGTTTTTTTCTTGAGGTTGATATTGTTTCATGCCATTGTGATCTGAGAAGAATGTCTGATATTATTTCAATTTTCTTGAATTTGTTAGGGATTATTTTGTGACCTAACAAGTGGTCTATTTTTGAGAATGATCCATGTGCATTAGAGAAAAATGTATATTTTACTTTGTGGTGAAATGTTCTGTAGATAGCAATTAAATCCATTTGATCTTGTGTGTCATTTAATGCCACTATATGTTTTTTTTTTGTTGTTGTTATTTTTGTCTGGAGTATCTGTCCATTGTTGTCAGTGGAGTGTTATAATATCTTTCTATGACAGCATTGCTGTGGATCTTTTTCCTAAAGTCCTCCAAGATACTCTTTATATATTTAGGTGCTCCTATATTGGGTACATACATGTTTTCAAGATTATATCCTCCTGTTGAACTGAACACTTAAGTGTTATGTAGTGTTCTTCTTTGTCTCTTATTATGATCTTTTTTTAAATCTATTTTGTCAGATAGAAGCATTGATACCCCAGCTTTTTTTCATCTTCATTTGAGTGGAATAATATATTTCATCCCTTCACTTTCAGTCTGTGTATTTTGTTCTGAGATGGGTCTCTTATAGATAGCATATATGGGGTCATGTTTTCTAACCATTCAGCTATTCTATGCCTTTTTATTGGAGCATTTAATCCATTTAAAGTTAAGTTTATTATTGAATAAGTTAAGTACTTATTCATTGCCTCCCCCCCCCACCTTCTCTATTTCTCCTTCTCTTTCTTCTTCTTGCAGTTACTTTAGCATCTCTCGCAATCCTGGTTTGGTAGAAATGTACCCCTTCAGGCTTTTTGTTGTTGTTGTTTGGTCTGGGATGCTCTTTATTTTGCCTTCCATTTTAAATAAGAGCCATGCTTGAAAGAGTATTCTTGGTTGCAGGGTCTTGGTTTTCTCTTTAAAATAATTTTAATTGTCTTTTTTCATTACTATTTAGTCCCCTTTACACCCCTCTTCCTCCTTCAATCACCACACTGTTGTCCATGTCCATGAATCCATTTTCGATTTTTCTCCATCTCTCTACACCATCCACCCTTAGCTGTCATCCTGCTCTTGGTTTATGAGTCAGTATCTATTTCTTTTGCTAACTCAGTTTATTCATTAAATTCAACATATGAATGAAATAATATGGTATTTGCCTTTCTTTGAGTGGCTTATTTCATTTAGTATAATATCTTCCAGGTCCATGCATACTACTGCAAATGGTAAAATTTTCTGTTTTATGGCTGAGTAGTATTCCATTGTGTAAATGTCCCATACCTGTTTTATCCACTCATCTACTGTTGGACATTTGAGTTGCCTCCATATCTTGGCAATTGTAAATAATGCTGCACTTAACATAAGGGTGCTTATGTTCTTTTGAATTAGTGTTTTGTGTTACTTCAGATATGCTCCTAAGACCTGAATAGGCATTTCTCCTAAGAGGATATAGAGATAGCCAGTAGACATAAGAGAAGATGCTCAACATCATTAATTATCAGGAAAATGCCTACTAAAGCCACAGTGAGATACCACCCCACTCAAGTCAGAATGGCTATCACCAATAAGTCAACAAATAAGTGCTGGTGAGGATGTGGAGAAAGTGGAACCCTTGTGAACTATTGGTGGGAATGCAGGTTGATGCAGCCACTGTGGAAAGTCTCAAAAAATTAAAAATGAATCTGACTTTTGGTACTTGCTTTTCATTACTTGGATTATTCCATTACAACCCCTTCTAGCCTGTATTGTTTCTGTTGAGAAATCACTTGACACCCTTTAGCACTACCTTGTAGGTAACTAATTGTTTCTCTCTTGCTGCCTTTAAGATTCTTTGTTTGTCTTTAAACTTACCATTTTAACTGTGATGTGTCTAGGTATAGGCCTCTTGGAGTTCATCTTGATTGACACCCACTTTGCTTCCTAAACTTGTGTGACTTTTTCCTTCATCAAGTTAGAAAATATTTTTGTCATTATTTCTTCAAACATGTTTTTTTTATGCCTTGCTCACTTTCTTTTTCTTCTGGTATCCTTATGATGCAAATATTATGTTTCTTGTTGTCCCATAACCACCTTAAGTTCTCTTCCTTTTTTTAAGTCTTTTTTGTTGTTGTTGTTGCTCTGAGTAGGTTCTTTCTACCTTGTCTTCCAGATCACTGATTTGATCCTCTGCTTAGTCTAGCCTGCTTTTAATTTCTTCTAGTGTATTCTTCATTATATATATTAAATTCTTCATTTTTGTATGGTTCTGACTGATAGTTCTTATGTACTTTTTCATGCTGACAAAGTTCTATTTAAGTTCCATGAGCATCCTTATAGCCATTACTCTGAACTCTATGTCTAATAATCTGCATACCTCAATTTCATTTAGCACTTTTTTGAGGGATTCTTTATTTTGTTTTGAGGTTGTGTCTTTGTCTCTCCATTTTAGCTGTCTCTTTTTGTTTGTTTCTCTGTGTTAGATATATCTTCTTTTAATACCTGTCTTGTGGGGTAGCTTTATGTGGTAGGATTCCTGTGGTACCCAGTGGTATGGATTTTTTAATATGCTGTTCAGAATGTCTAGGAATGACCTTTGCATGGGTTACATGGTATCTCCTGTTGTATTTTGGTCCTGATTTTTGTTGATGTGTTTGTTAGTGGGGTCTTCCCTCCAGCTAGCTGACTGAGAGGTTCAACCCACATCACATCATGTATGCTGTTATACAGGTGTAAGCAGAACACACAGGTGCTGGGAGTACAAAGCAAAACAATAAAAACAAAACAAAAACAACAAACCCACCCAACCACAACAGTAATTTTAACTATAAAAGATCAAATAATAATAAAGGTGGAAAGAAAAATGGAATATTAGAGAAGGGAAAATAAAAGAAAAATACTAAAAGAAGACCCAAAGAGAGGAAAGTGATTATTGGAGGAGAAAAAGGGGGAAAACTAATATGAATAATGAATTGAAAGAGGAAAACAGAAAAAAAAGTGCAAAGAAAGAGAAAAAATAAAAAAATAAGAAAAGAAAGAAGAAGGGAACAATGGGGTAATCAATAAATGGTAAGAGTAAATTGAGAGATATTACAGAAAAAATAGAGCAATAAAATAGTAGAAAAATAAAAAAATTACAGAACATAATGAAAAAAAACCCTGAAAAAGAAAAAATAAGGAAAATAATGAAAAGATTTAAGTGTAATTCATCTCAGCAGAGTTAGTGCTTCATGCTGGTTTCTCCCTTTGGAGATGTAGTCTGAGGATGTGTACTCCAGTGTCAGATGCTGTCCATGTCTAGCCCTTGGTAGCCTGTTTGGAGCTACCAGTGAGCCACCATTTGTGTCTGATTCTCCTGGGCTTGGTTGTGCCCAGGATGGGCTAAGCCGTTCTGTACAGCTGGGTTTTAACAGCACTGGGTCCAGCGGTATAACAACAATGACCCAAGTCACCACCAGATCCACTTCTGTCTGCTTCTGCCTGCTGGTGTGTTGTCAGTCTTAGATTAGCCATAGACTCAACTGTTTCTGAGATGGATTCTAGTGGGATCTGGAGGATGAGACTGTTGGATCTCCTGTGGCAGGTGCTTTTCAGATTTTAGAGAATAGGATGGGTTTGTTCCCCTACCCATGAGCCACTAGTCTGAGTCTGTTTGGTATATTTTTCTCTACTCATCAGGGTGGGGTCCGTAGTAAGCTATGGGGTGAAGCTCTCAGAGTCTAGGTTTGGAGTCTCCCAGAAACTGGGTGGGTGTTTCTATGATTCTCCTTTGAGGGGACACACCAATCTGTTCCCCAAGAGAGTATAGTATGGCTGTGCCCTACAGCCAGTCTGACAACCCCTGAGTCTGTGTATGTTCCTTCCTCTTCAGTGGGGTTTAAGGTGTAAGATGGGAGAAAGGAGAGAGAAAAATGATAAAAAACCCACACAAAACAAAACAAAACAAAAAACTGAACAAACCACATAAAAGGAGGAAAAAAAGATGTAGGGTGGAAGATGTAAGATGTCAAAGGGAGCATGGGTCAAGAGATATTACACAGTATGGGATAAGTGCCTTTCCTTGGGAGGGGTTTGCTCTTCTCAAGAAACATGACTGCTGTGGAGTCCAGGTGTATCCTGGCAAAGAAAGACTTACAGCCACTCCCTCACATCATTCCCCTGTGCCTCCAACTTTAGACGTTCACACGACTGCAGTCTGTGTCACCTTCCCTTCACTGGGGCCCAAGTTGAATGGTTGTGAACACAAGACCTGTGCCTTGGCCTCTTTAAAAATTAAGGAGGACAAATAGTGTCTTTGTATTCAGTGGGTCTCATCTCTCCCCAGCAGAGACAAATCCCTCAGCCTTTCTCTGCTGGGTGCTACTGTGGTCTGCTGATTTCAGCACTGACATTCAGTGTTTGGAAGCCGACTTGTGGTCCCAGCTTATCTCCTTTCAAAGGAAAGCACCCACAGCCATGCCACATATTCTGCCCAGCACCCTTGTGAATGAGGCCAGCTCCTTTAACAGCTTCACCCTTTCTATTAGTTATGGTGTTATTTTTCCCCATTCTTGGTTAAAATCCTCTTTTTGGATAGTCTTCCATTTATTTCAGGTTTTTAGGTCTATTTTAGTTTTATTTACAATTTGGCTCTGGGAGGAGGTGTGTGATATATCCTCTGCCATGATCTCTCCCTTCCCTCAACCTCACTGCTTTCTAATTTTAGTTAATTTTCTAAGTAAGTTTTATTAGGCTAGATTCCTAGTTCAAAAATGTCAATGTTTTTACAGTCATTCATAGCTGTAATTTTACATTTCTTGTATTTTAAAGCCTTTCCATCTAAATAGTTCTATTTGAAAGGAAAATTCTATTGGAAGAGGGAATTCCTTAAAAATCTGTTAGCATGTTAATATATAGATAGAAAAATGATGGAAGTTGAATTGGGGAGTGGTAAAAGAAAATAGAGCTCTGACATGAAAGGTGAAAAAAATAAGCAAAGCCAAATTTCATATTTGTGTCCAAAGCATAAATCAAACTACTTAAAAATGCATTAAAAATATATCCCTAAAATGTTATGTGGATGCTACATGAAATTTTCAGTGGAAATCAGAGGAAATTCACATAACAGTACCAATATATGTAATTCAGTATATCTCAAATATGATCTGAATAATCTAAGAACAAAAAAGTTTATTTTTTTGTATATTTTATTGATTATGTTGTCACAATAGTTTCAATTTTTCCCCCTTTGCTCCCCTCTGCCCAGTATCCCACACACACCCCCAGCAATCCCACCCTCCTTAGTTCATGTCCATGGGTCATGCATACAAGTTCTTTGGCCTCACCCTTTCCTATATTCTTCTTTTTAAAATAATTAATCAATTAATTTTTATGTAACAATAAAAAATAACAATTCCCCCCTCTCAGACTTAAGACCCTTTATAATCTTATAAGAAACAATGGGCAAAGGTCTCATGCTCCTCTAGCTGCTTCAAGTTCAACATGGTCGTCGTCCTACCTACTCTTCGGTCCAGAAATCCCTAATGAGAGTGGGGGTATAGTGGGAGGTGGTCTTCCCACATGGGGAAGAATCTTGCAGAATCCAGGTCAGTTGGCTGTCCCCAGACCAAGGCATGCTTGGTTTAACAAACTGGCATCCTTGTTGTATTCTGGGGGCAACAGATTTGGCAACAGGATTAAAAGGCATCATTCAACTCATAACCACTAGATGACAAAAGGCAGGGATTAATTTTTCAATGCCCCATATTAGGGGAGAAAAAAAAGTCTCTTTGGGGGAAGGTGTGCAATGCACATCACACCTGTCCAAAACCCTTTTGCCCACTCTACTTACTTTAGGCTGAGGGGAATATTTTAGGTTTCCCTCATTTCATGCCTCTGGGACCTTTCTGTCCAAGCCTTTAGGATAGAAAAGAGAAACCAGTTTTAAAGTGAAGCCCACAGACCACCCCATTCTTTACCAACCCAGCCACTTAGGTCAGCCAAACCATTGAGTCTCAGGAGGCAGCAATGCAGACAGGATTAAGTGAGGCCTATATGTACAGACAATCACTTAGGTAATGAGATCATAGGTTTATGTCCTATGAAAACAGAACACACATGATAATTTATGCAACATAACCCATAAAACAGTCTATATCTGCAAGACTCTCTTATTGGAAAAACATCCAGTTGCAAGGCATTTGATATTCTTCTTGCCTGTAAATTAAGCATCTTTGATGATGTCACAGACCTAGTTTAACTTTCAAATGAAAACAAACTTTAAATGCAAACACACTTTAAAGGCAGTTAGCTGCATTACTTTATAGTCTACCACTGAGCATTGTGAATCGTGATTTTTCTCCTTAAGAATACCCACCTTGTCATTAAAGGGACCACATTAAGTCCAGTTTTAATTTCTCCTGTTCATTTTCATAAACACAACAAGAGCAGCAAATGATCACATATGATTTTTACACCTTTTCTGGAAATTATACAAGGAACATTTAGGGTGACTTTCTGCCTACACTTCAGGGCACAGGAACTGAGGCACATGCCTGCCATTGAGCCTTGTCTGTAAACACCTGTCTTTTCCAAAGCCTTTGGGTTTTCAGTTGTGCTTTAAGGTTCTTTCTAGTCATCTTTCAGGAAAACAACCTTCGTTCCTTCCCTGAAAAGTTTGCCATGGACTGCACAACCAACCAAGGTACGAGGCCTTTTTTCTTGTGGGCTTTTATTACCTTTGAAAGTCAATCCTAGTTCCTCAGGGCTTTTTGGTAACAATGAGAGCCCAAGCGTGTCTCCTTTAGGCATTACGTTCCTGTCAAAGTCTTGGTAAATAAAACCTCTATTAACAACTGGTCTTATTAGTTTTATGCAAAGAACCTTATGTCATTGCTTACTTCTTCAGAATGCCAAATTCTGTAGGGATCAGGTAGGGAGAAAAATATACAGTGTGAAGGAAAATCCTTCTCCTTCTAATATTGATTAAAATTGTATTTCCATATTTTACATTTTCTTTTGTTCACTGTCCTACATGTGACGGTTCTTTTTTTTTTTTTTTTTTTTTGCTGGTGGTTGGGGGGAGGTTTGCTGCCTCATTGATTAATTTATTTTGCTTTCATTTTTCCCCCCACTAAAAATTTTTACTGTTTGTTTTTCTATTAAAGTTGTCCCACTTTTTTCCCAATTGCTTCCCTGCATCTTGCCCACCCCTTCTCCCACAGTTAGTCCCCACCAAGTTGTTCATGTTCATGGGACATTTATACACATTCTTTGATTAGACCCTTTCTTTCTTTACCCCCTTATCTCCCTCTCTCCTCTCCTTAGTCACTGTTAGTTTACTCCTTGTTTACATATGTCTGGTTTAATTTTGCTCATTTGTTTGTGTTGTTCATTAGCCTCCTGTAATGAGTGATAGCATAAGATATTTTTCTTTTGTTGCCTGGCTTATTTCACTAAGCATAATTCTCTCTAGTTCCATCCATGTTGTCGCAAATATTAGAATTTCCTTATTTCTTTGAGCTACATAGTACTGCATTGTGTAAATGCACCACAGTTTTTTGACCCACTCATCTACAGATGGGAACTTAGGTTGCTACCAGCACTTGGCTATTGTAAATAGTGCTGCTATGAATATAGGGGTGCATAGGTTTTCTTGAATTGGTGTTTCAGGATTCTTTGGGTATAATCCTAGCAATGGAATTGCTGGTTCTAAAGGCAGTTCCATTTTTAGATTTTTTGAGGAAATTCCATATGGTTTTCCATAGTGGCCACACCAGTCTGCATTCCCATCAGCAGTGCACCAGGGTTCTCATTTCTCCACATCATCCCCAACACATTTTGTTTGTTGATTTGTTGATGATAGCCATTCTGACTGGTTTGAGGTGGTATCTCATTGTGGTTTTTATTTGCATCTCTGTGATGGCTAGTGATGTTGAGCATTCTATCATATGTCTATAGACCCTCTGTACGTCCTCTTTGGAGAAGTGTTTGTTCAGGTCCTTTGCCCATTTTTTAATTGTGTTGTCTGTGTTCTTGGTGTTGAGTCATATTAGATCTTTATATATTTTAGAGATCAATCCCTTGTCTGAGGTATCATTGGCAGATATATTTTCCCATAGGCTTGGTTCCCTTTTCATCTTGCTTATGTTTTCTTTTGCTGAGCAGAAAATATTTAGTTTTATGCAGTCCCATTTGTTTATTCTTTCCTTTATTTTCCTTGCCTTAGGAGATATATCAGTGAAAATGTTGCTATGCGAGATATCTAAAATTTTCCTGCCTATATTTTCCTCTAGGACTTTTATGGTGTCACGGCTCACACTTACGTCTTTGATACATCTTGTGTTTATTTGGTGTATGGTGTAAGTTGGTGGTCTAGTCTCATATTTTTTTTTGAATCTCCCTTTCCTGTTCTCTTAACACCATTTGTTGAGGAGGCTCTTTTCATTCCATTTTATGTTCCTTCCCCTTTTGTCAAATATTAGTTGACCGTATAGACCTGGATTTATTTCTGGGCTTTATATTCTCTTCCACTGATCTATATGTCTGTTCTTATGCCAGTACCAGACTGTCTTGATTACCGTGGCCTTGTAATATAATTTGGTATCACATATTGTGATTCCTTCTACTGTGTTCTTCATCCTCAAGACTGCTGTGGATATTTGGGGTCTTTTTTGGTTCCATATAAATTTGTATAGTATTTGTTCTAAGTCTGTGAAATATGTCATTGGTATTTTAATAAGGATTGCATTGACTCTGTAAATTGCTTTGGGTAATATAGACATTTTAATGATGTTGATTCTTCCCATCCATGAACAAGGTATATGCTTCTATTTATTTGTTTCCTCCTTATTTATTACTTCAGTGTTATGTAGTTTTCTGAGTACAGGCCTTTTACCACCTTGGTTAAGGTTATTCTTAGGTAGTTTATTTTTCTTGTAGCTATAGTAAATGAAATTTTTTCTAATTTCTATCTCTGATATTTTATTGTTGGTGTACAGAAATGCCTTCGATTCTGAATATTGTCTTTGTACCCTGCTATTTTGCCAATTTCATTTATTAGGTTGAGTAGTTTTTTTGCAGAGTCTACTGGGTTTTCAATGTACACTATCATGTCGTCTGCAAATAATAACAGTTTTACTTCCTCTTTTCCAATTTGGATGCTATTTATTACTTTACTTGTCTGATTTCTGTGGATAGAACTTCCAACACTATGTTGAATAGGAGTGGAGAGAGTGGACATCCTTGTCTTGTTCTGACCTCAGAGGGAATGCTCTCAGTTTTTGCCCATTGAGTATAATGTTGGCTTCTGGTTTCTCAAATATGGCCTTTATTATGTTGAGGTATGCTCCCTCTATTCCCATTTTTCTGAGAGTTTTTATCACGAATGGGTGTTGTATTTTATAAAAGGCTTTTTCTGCATCCATTGATACAATCATGTGGTTTTTGTCTTTCAATTTATTTATGTGGTGTATTACGTTTATTGATTTGCAAATATTAAACCATTCTTGCATCACTGGGATGAATCCCAGTTGATTGTAGAATATAATCTTTCTAATGTGTTGCTGGATCCACTTTGCCAATATTTTATTGAGGATTTTAGCATCTATGTTCATCAGCCATATTGGCCTATAGTTTTTTTTTCTTTGTTGTGTCTTTTCCTCGTTTTGGGATTAGGGTAATACTGGCTTCATAGAAAGAGTATGGGAGTCTTTCCTCTTCTTGGATTTTTTTGGAATAGTCTCAGAAGGATAGGAGTTAGAACTTTCCCATATATTTTGTAAATTTCACCTGTGAAACCATCTGGTCGAGGCCTTTTGTGTGCTGGAAGTTTTTTGATTACTGCTTAAATTCCATTAGTTGTTATTTGTCTATTCAGGCTTTCTGATTCTTCTTGATTTAGGTTTGAAAGATTATGTTTCCAGAAATTTGTCCATTTCATCTAGGTTGTCAAATTTCTTGCCGTACAGTTGTTTATAATAATTTCTTACAATCCTTTGTATTTCTGTAGTATTGGTGGGATTTTTCCTCTTTCATTTCTAATTGCATTAATTTGGGTGTTCTCTCTTTTTGTCTTGATGAGCCCCATTTAGGCTTGTTGACATTGTTTATCTTTTCAAAAAATCAGCTTCTACTATTGTTGATCTTTTGAATTGTTGGTTTAGTCTCTATGTCATTTAATTCTACTCTGATCTTGACGATTTCCTTTATTCTACTCACTCTGGTCTTTGTTGTTGTTCCTCTAGTTCCTGTAGCTGTAGGGATAGACTTTTTATTAGAGATTCTTCTATCGTTTTTGAGTAGGACTGTATTGCTATGAACTTTCCTCTTAGGACTGCATTTTCTGTATCCCATAGGTTCTGGGTTGTTGTATGTTCATTATCATTTCTTTCCAGAAACTTCTTGATTTTTTTTATGTCATTGTTAACCCATTTATTATTTAGTAGCATGTTATTTTTTCTCCATGAGTTTGAATGTTAAGTCTTTTTTTTTTTTTTTTTTGAGGTTGATCTCCAATTTCAAGCCATTGTGATTTGAGAAGATACGTTACATGATTTCAACTTTTTTGAATTTGTTGAGGCTTGTTTTGTGTCCTACCTTGTGGTTTATCTTTGAAAATGTTCCATGTGCACTTGAAAATAATGTGTATTTTGCTTCTTTGGAGTGAAAATTTCTATATATATATAAGTCCATTGATCTAGAGTGTTGTTCAGTGCCTCAATACCTTTGTTGTTTCTTTGCTTCAAACATTAGTTCATTGTTGACAATGGGGTGTTAAAGTCCTCTGTTATGAGTGTGTTGCTGTCTATATCCTTCCTGAGGTCTTTCAAACCTTTTCTTACATATTTGGGTGCTCCTATGTTGGGTGCATATATGTTTACAAGGGTTATATCTTCTTGATAGATGTTTCCCTTAATTATTATGAAATGTCCTTCTTTGTCTCTTTTTATGGCCTTTGCTGTGTAAACTGTTTTGTCTGATATAAGTACTGCTACCCCAGCTTTTTTTATGTCCATTTGCGTGAAATATTTTTTCCATCCCTTCACTTTCAGTCTTTGCAGATCTTTTATTCTAAGTTGTATCTCTTATAGACAGCATACATGTGGGTCATCCTTTCTAATCCATTCTGCTACTCTATGTCTTTTGATTGGTTCCTTTAATCCATTTACATTTAATGTTATTATAGATAGGTAGTTATTCATTATCATTTTCATTCTTTGTAGTTGTGTTCCTCTCTGTCTCTCTCGGTTTCTTCATCTTCTTAAAGCAAACCCTTTAGCATCATCTGCAATGCTCTTTGGTGGAGATGTGTTCTTTTAGCCTTTTTCTTTCTTGGAATCTGCTTATTTCATCTTCCATTTTGAACAAGAGCCTTGCTGGGTAGAGTAGTCTTGGTTGCAGGCCTTTGTTTTTCATTACTTGGAATATTTTTTGCAATTCCCTTCTTGCTTATAGTGTTTCTGCTGAGAAATCTGATGATAGCCTTATTGGAGCTCCTTTGTATGTTATTAGTTGTTTCTCTCTTGCTGTTTTTAGGATTCTCTCTTTGTTTTTGAATGTTGCCATTTTAATTATGATGTGTCTGAAATGTGCTTGTTGGGGTTCATCTTCATTATGACCCTCTTTGTTTCCTGGACTTGCATGACTCTTTCTCTCATCAGGTTAGGGAAGCCTTCTGTTATTAGTTTTCCAAACAGGTTTTCTATCCCTTGCTCCTTTTCTTTTCCTTCTGGTATTTGTATGATACGGATATTACTACATTTCATGTTGTCCTACAGCTGTCTTAAAACCTCTTCATTCTTTTTCAGTCTTTTTTTTTTGTTGTTGTACCGTCTGGGATTTTTTTTTACTTTGCCCTCCAGCTTGCTGATCTGATCTTCTGATTCCTCTAGCCTGCTTTTAATTCCTTCTACTGTGTTCTTTAATTCACAAATTGTATTCTTCATTTCCTCCTGGCTCTTATTGATAGCTTCTATATCCTTTTTCATGCTGGTATAATTCTCAGTAAGTTCCTTGTCGTTTCCCTGGAGTTCCTTGTAGGTTCCTTTGAGCTCACTGATCTCATTGAGCTTCCCTACAATCCATCTTTTGAATTCCATGTCTAATAGTTTTCTTCCATTTACTTCATTTAGCACTCTTTCTTGGGGTTATTCTTTTCATTTCAATGGGGAGTTGTTTCTCTGTCTCCCCATTTTTGTGTCTCTTCTTGATTGTTGCTGTTTCTTAGATTGATTCTCACTTCCTGGATCTTTCCCTGATGGCTTCAGATCATGTACCAGTCTGGGCCTAGGCAGCCTTTTGGAGATCACCAGAGATCTACTGCTTTTGTCTGTCTCCTTTAGTTATTAATCTATTCAATCTGTGATCAGCCACCATGCTTAAGGACCAAGGGACCAAATTAATTCTATAGGCAGGGCATTTGCTTCCCCTCAGGCTGACATCTCTTGGAGGGGAGTGGTCTGCCTGCAGTTGGGGAATGGGTCAGCACTGTGACCTGTTCAGCTGCTCCCTTCATTCTCCCCTCAATTCCACCACCAAAAATTCTCCCAAAGCATCTCTAGTCCTCTCTGCCCTCCCTCTGTTTGAGCTCAGGGTAAGTGGGTGCCAAAATCTTTTCATATATGATCCACTTAAGAGCTCTTTTTCTTCAACTGTTTTTCTCAGGCTTGCAAGAATCCCTGTGGATTTTCGCTTTTCACAGCTGGATACTATTTTACTTTCTGCTCTGTAGGCTGGGAAGCCTCGCTGGGGGGGTTAGACCCTGCCCTTCTCAGGGGGAACACCCAGCTGCTGAGCTGTTTCTCAGTCCCTTCTGCTGCCACCCGTGGGAGCCCAGCCAGACCTTTTGCATCTCCGCAATTCCTATTGGTCATGTTGTGATTAAGCGGCCTTTTCTGTCTCTCCGTGGTTATAAGACTTTTCTCCAGCTAGTGTTCAGTTGGTTATTCCAGATGATTTCTCCACCATTAAGTTGTAAGTCCTGACTTGTTCTGGGAGGAGGTTAGTGTAGCTTCCACTTACTCCTCCACAATCTTGGATCCGAAAGATCTATTCTTAATGTTTTGGTCTTTCCTATGTGCGTATTTTTTATCTTGAGGTGAAGGGAAAATAAAGTTCTACCCTGAATTAGTTACCATATCTGTCATTTCTACAAATGACATAGAGGCAAAACTTTAAAAATTGTATAGAAAATAGATCTTGTGTTTTTCAAATAGATACACTCAGGTCATACTTTTTTCATCAGCTATGTCTGACTATCAAGAAACTGCAATTAAACGACAATGTGGGATTTTTTAAAATGCAATATTTGAGGTAAGTTAAATAATGCCACCTCACTGTAAGTCACTCAACATTTACTAAATGAAAATACATATTAAGCAATTTGTACACTGTTTGATTGGCACTTGCAGATATGATAGGGAAAAATTACAAGTGGTACTGGCCTTTTTGCAACTAATATTCCTGTAAGAAAGACATTAAAAGTACTTCTGCCCTGGCTGGTGTGGCTCAGTGGATCGAGCATCGGTCTGTGAACCAAGTGTCACTGGTTCGATTCCCAGTCAGGGCACATAACTAGATTGCATGTCAGGTCCCGAGTTGGGGGTGCGAGTGAGAGGCAACCACACAGTGATGTTTCTCTCCCTCTCTTTCTCCTTTTCGCTCTCTAAAAAATAAATAAATAAATAAACAAACAAATAAATAAATTATAAAAAAAGTACTTCTGAATTAACAGTTTAATTTCAACTTTGAGCAGTACTCTGGAGGTGTTTTACAGGGGCAACTGCCCTAGATTTGGATTTAAAAACGGAACAAAAGATAGCATTACAAACAGAGGGAAGAATATGTGGGAAAGTTCTGAAATGGGGAGGAACTGAGTTCATTGCAAGAATTTAAAGAAAGTCTGTGTGGGTAAAATTCAGATAATGAATGGAAAGTGGTGTGAAATGGGCTCATAAGAACCATATTAAGTATTTTAGTCTTTATCCTAAGAGCAATGGGATATAAGTACACTTTTCTAAGAAAAATAATAGCACTATATAAAGGCATTTTTAAACTGTCTTCTGATTAGAAAGAGATAACTAATTTGACGAGTATTTCTGCAGTGTAGGTAACAAATCATGGCAGCTAGGTATATTGGTGTAGCAGTGAGAATAAGAGAAGAACACATATTTGAACTATTTGAGAGATAATTTTGAGGTAAAACTGACATAACTTTTATAATTAATTAGCTGTGGGGTGTACAGAAAAGAGAGATGTCAAGAATGACTCCCAGGTTTCTGGCTTGCATAACTGTATATATAAGCCAATAAAATAAAATAGAGTTTGAAGAAGGTGAGGATTTGTTTAGTCTTTTCCATACTGAATTTTAATGGTTTATTACAAAAAGAAGTTAAAATACTTAGGAGAGACTGAGGTTTAAATAAATTTAATTTCCAATTAAATAGTGCAAGCAGGTCATTTGGTCTTCATTTACATGTATTATATCACTCTATGTCTATACTTACTCAATGGTTTTTTATCTCTTTTACCAGTAGCTTCTCACAAGAATATGATCATAACCTGCTTAATAATACAAAAATTTTAAGCTAATGTCATACATAGAAAACAATCACCTAAAAATTAGCAGCCTAAACATTAAAGAGTGACGACTTCTGGTCAAGGTGGTGGTGTAGGTAAAACCGGTATTTTCATCCCCCCATAACCATATCAAAATTACAACTAAGCTACAGAACAACCATTATTCAGAAACACCTGAAGTCAACTGAATATAAATTCTATAACTATGGATTTAAAGAAGCCATATCTGGACTGGTAGGAGGGGTGGAGATGCGGAAAGGGCTGGTCACACACTCACATATGGAATATAAAAATCAGGAGGGATATCATGGGTGCAGAAATTCGCTTTGAGAACCCAGCCCCACATCAAGCTCCCAAGCCCAAGATTTCAGTGCCAACAAGAGAAGTCCCCATAACTTCTGGCTATAAAACCTGGTGGAAATTAAGAATGAGTAAGACGGAGGCTTCTGGCGTCCCAGGAAGTTCCTCTTAAAGGGCCCATGCGTGGACTAACTATGACTCACTCTCTGATTTCCAGTGTCGGGGCAGCAACTCAAAAGACACCATGGACATACAAGGAGAACTGAAGGGTCTGACATCAGGGTGAGAGTGGAGTAGCAGCTTTCACCCAAACAAAAGTGCTGGCAGAGATTATTGTTTCTTTGATGAGCTCTCCCCCCACCGATATGGGAGTTGGGTACCATACCTGAGTCTCCATTACCTGGCTCACACTCTTTCCCCCACCCTGGAGATTCCCTGAGACCCCAACCCACGAAACTTATGGGCCTGCTCAAGCTGTTTCTAGTGGATTTTCTTTATGAAGAGCCTGTCTTAGCTCATGCTTCAGACTTCCCTGAAATCTCTCAGACAAGCAACATTTGGCCTAAGCATGCCCCATACCACTCATTAACTGGCCCCAGGCCCAGCAGTAAAGAAGCTGACTGTAGTTTACAGCTTGGTCTCTCCTGGGTACCTCCAAGCCCAGCACAAGTATCAGCTATCTGCAGATTGGTTTTTAGCTCAGGCCAGGTGGCCCTAAGAAGAACACAGGCAGAAGCTGACTTTGGTCTGTACCTCCCAGGACATCCCAGAGCCAGCACACCTGGTGGAAAACTTTACACCATATTGACACACCACTCAACAACTTACACAGTGACATACTCAGTGGGGCACACCAGAGAAGGAAAACTCTGACTCCAAAAAACCTCCGCTGCCTTGCGGCATACCTCTTCAGGGGAAAGGCTAAGGAGAAGGGAAACTCTGACTCCAAACCTCCGCTGCCTTGCGGCATACCTCCTCAGGGGAAAGGCTAAGGGAGTAAACCCCGACAGAAAATCCGGAGCCGGAGTCCCTAAGGCGGTTTGACGTTGTAGTCAACACCGGCAACTCCTGCGGCGCACCTGAAGCCAAGCTGTATTGACTCCGTCTTTCCCCTTGGATCCTTCAGCTGCGAAGAGAGGGGGGGTCTGCTGCATGGGCAACAGCTGGCCCTCCATATCACCCTGCCCAGGCCTTGTAGCTTCACTGGAGAGGACACTCCAGCGTCATCGCAAGATGTCGACTCAACACGGGAGGAGACAGATACCGGTTATAAGCTCATCCGATTGGCAAAGGAAACGAGCGCCAGCGGTCTCCTCTGACGGTAGGAGAGGTCATCGCACCTCACTGGACAGCTACCGCCCGCCTCAAGCTGGGCAGCCCCCAGCCAATTAGGTGCCGTCTCGCCATGGCTCACCTGCCCCACTGGGTGCGTGGGGATCAGAGAGGCGTCTCTTGAAAAGTGGGCCACAAAACACTCGCACCAGGCAATTCCAAGCAAACAACAAGAAAGAAGCCTCCAGCTCTTCGCCTCGCTAGCTGGAACATCAGGACCATGTGTCCCGGACTTACTGCAGACCTTCCATGGATCAATGATGCCAGGAAAACCGCCATCATCGACAGGGAACTGTCACGACTAAACATCGACATTGCGGCTCTACAGGAGACCCGGTTGGCCGACAATGGAACTATCAGAGAAACCAACTACACCTTCTACTGGCAAGGGAAGTCTCCGGACCAACCAAGACAGCACGGTGTTGGGTTCGCTGTGAAAAACACGCTTGTTAACTCCATAGAGCCACCCACAGGAGGCACAGAGAGATTACTTACCCTCCGATTGTCAACAACTTTCGGCCCAGTCAGTATTCTTACCGCGTACGCCCCAACCCTATGCGCCACCACCGAAGAGAAAGAACAGTTCTACCATGCACTGGACGAAGCGTTATCCAAGATCCCCAGAAGTAACGCTCTTTATCTCCTTGGAGACTTCAACGCAAGAGTAGGAGCCGACCACATGGCCTGGCCCACCTGCCTCGGAAACTTTGGGAGAGGAAAGATCAATGAGAATGGTCAGCGACTGCTTGAGCTTTCATGTCACCACGGCCTGTGCGTGACAAACACATTCTTCAAGTGCAAAGAGATCCACCAGGTGTCATGGAGGCACCCCCGCTTCCGCCACTGGCACCAGCTTGACCTCATCATCACCAGAAGAACGGATATTGGCAGCACCCTCCTCACCCGCAGCTACCACAGTGCAGACTGCGACACGGACCATGCCCTCGTGGTAAGCAAGGTGCGCATAACGCCGAAGAGGTTGCACCTCTCCAAGATGAAGGGTCGCCCACGCATCAACACCAGTTGTGCCAGCAACCCAGTTAAGACCCAGCAATTCATCAACAGGATGGAAGATGCACTTAGCGAGGGAATGGCGGCAGATGACATTATTGAATCCAATTGGTCACGTCTCCGCGACGCCATATACAACTCCGCCATTATTGCTTACGGGAAGAAAGAGCGGAAGAACGCTGACTGGTACGAGGTTCACTGGGAAGAAATGGAACCCGTGATCGAGGCTAAGAGGAAGACCCTACTGGCTTACAAGGCCACGCCCACTCCCAGTACACTTCAAGCTCTACGGGCTGCCAGGAACAAAGTCCAGAAGACCGCCCGCCACTGTGCCAACACCTATTGGCTAAACCTGTGCAGAAGCATCCAGGAAGCCGCCGATATAGGCAACGCACGAGGAATATATGAGGGTATCAAGAAGGCAACAGGCCCAATCCCTTCCAAGATCGCCCCCCTTAAGTCCAAGACAGGTGAGGTCATCACTGACCAGGAACAGCAAATGCGGCGGTGGACCGAGCACTACCTCGAGCTGTACGCAACGAGGAACACCGTAACAGACACTGCTCTTAACGCCATCCCAGACCTACCAGTCATGGAGGAGCTAGACACCCCACCTACTGCGGCAGAGCTCGGCAAAGCCATCGACCGCCTCGCTTGCGGGAAAGCACCAGGAAGCGACGGAATCCCTCCAGAAATCCTAAAGAGCGGGAAACCAGTCCTGCTACAGCTGCTCCACCATCTACTCTGTCTCTGCTGGAAGGAGAGTTACATCCCCCAGGATATGAGAAACGCCAACATTATCACCATGTACAAGAACAAAGGAGACCGCAGCGACTGCAACAACTACCGGGGCATCTCTCTCCTCAGCGTCGTCGGCAAAGTATTCGCCCGGGTCGCTCTTGCCCGCCTGCAGACCTTTGCTTCCCATGTCTACCCAGAGTCCCAGTGTGGCTTCAGAGCTGGCCGATCAACAGTGGACATGATCTTCTCCCTACGCCAGCTGCAGGAGAAGTGTCACGAGCAGCATAAACCACTCTACCTCGCCTTTATCGACCTCACGAAGGCGTTTGATCTGGTCAGTCGAAGCGGACTCTTCAGCTTGCTACGGAAGATTGGCTGTCCACCACATCTGCTTGCTGTGGTCATGTCCTTTCACGACAACATGCACAGCACGGTGTCCTACAACGGCGCAACCTCTGAGGCCTTCCCAGTCAGCAGCGGAGTAAAGCAGGGCTGCGTCCTCACGCCTACGCTGTTCGGAATCTTCTTCTCCATGCTCCTCCAATATGCCTTTAAGGACTGCAGCGAGGGTGTCTTCATTCACACCAGATCCAATGGCAAGCTCTACAACCTGGCCCGTCTATGAGCCAAGACCAAAGTCAAAGAGTTGCTCATCCGTGAGATGCTCTTCGCCGACGACGCAGCCTTGACATCACACTCCGAAGAGGGACTCCAGCAGTTAGTCACTTGCCTTTCCCACGCATGCAAGGAGTTCAGACTAGCCATCAGCCTGACGAAGACGAACGTTATGGCTCAAGGCACGGGGACTCCCCCATGCATCACCATCGACGGATACACCCTGGAGGTTGTCAACGATTTCACTTACCTCGGGTCCACCATCTCGAGCTCTCTGTCAGTCGACTTGGAGGTCAATCGGAGAATCGCCAGGGCAGCCACATTTATGGCCAAACTGAACCGGCGAGCGTGGAACAATTCCAGCCTCACTGAGAAAACCAGACTGCACATCTACCAAGCCTGCGTACTCAGCACTCTCCTCTATGGCAGCGAGACGTGGACCACCTACGCAAGGCACGAAAGGAAACTCAACAGCTTCCACATGAGGTGCCTGCGACGCGTCCTGCATGTCGCCTGGCAGGATAAGGTCCCCAACACCGAGGTGCTGAAGCGAGCCAACATGAGCAGTTTGCATGCAGTTCTTAGTGAGAGACGCCTCAGGTGGCTCGGCCATGTCAAAAGAATGGATGCAGGCCGTATTCCCAAAGACCTCCTCTACGGCGAGCTAGCAGAAGGCCAGAGGATGACAGGGCGCCCAAAACTGCGGTTCAAAGACATCTGCAAAAAGGACATGACACAATGCTCCATCAATCTCAACACATGGGAAGTTCAAGCAGACGACCGCCTAGCCTGGAGGCTCGCGGTCAGGCAAGGTACGTCACGCGCAGAGGCTGCGTTCAACGAGGAGGCAGTCCAGAAAAGATCAAGGCGGAAGCAGCGTCAACAGCAGCAACAACAACCATTTGCCTTCACCTGTAACAAGTGCGGCAGGGATTGTCACTCCTGAGTCGGACTGCACAGCCATTCTCGGTGGTGCAGATAGACTTTCAAGAAGCTACGCCATCGTCTCTCGAGGCGGACGGCTGCCGACGACGACGACGGTCACAGACAGTCCTTGCAATGAATAAGCGTGTGTTTAAATTCTTCTCATTGATGTGCCAACAGCAATCAAGGCTCAATTACAAGAGGAAAGGGTACTCAGCCCACATAGGGTGTGTGCCTGAAGTGCCCAGTTTGGGTGATTTGGTTGGCTGTGCTACTCGGTCCTACAGAACACCTATTGCATTAGACCACTCTACCAAGCCCAGAGACATAGCAACTCTATCTAATACATAGAAACAAACACAGGGAAGCTACCAAAATGAGGAGACAAACAAACATGTCCCAGATAACAGGATGAAACTCCAGAAAAAGAACTAAATAAAACAGAGACAAGCAATATACAAGATGCAGAGTTCAAAATACTGGTAGTAAAGATGTTCAATAAACTTAGGGGAAGTCATTAAAATCATAGAAAACTTTAACAGCATAAAAAAAACATGGATACAATAAAAAAGAAAGTCAGAAATGAAGGGTACAGAAACTGAAATAAAGAATAACTTATAGAGCATCAAAAGTAGAGTAGAAAATACTATTAATCAAATCTGCAATTTAGAATATAAGGGAGCAAAACACACTCAAGAAGAACAGCAAAAAGTAAAAGAATCAAAAAGTGAGAATACTGTGTTCTCATTCCTCAAGATTGCTGTGGCTATTTGGGGTCTTCTTGGTTCCATATAAATTTTTGAAGTATTTGTTCTAGGACTGTGAAATATGTCATTGATATCTAAATAGGGATTGCATTGACTCTGTAAATTGCTTTGGGGAGCGTGGACATTTTAATGATGTTGATTCTTCCCATCCATGAACGTGGTATATGCTTCCATTTATTTGTATAATATCTTTCTTAATTTCTTTCTTCAGTGTTATGTAGTTTTCCAAGTACAGGTACTATATTTTTCTTGTTGCTATAGTAAATGGGATTTTTTCCTAATTTCTATCTCTGATATTTTATTGCTAGTGTACAGAAATGGCTTTGATTTCTGAATATTGACTTTGTACACTGCTATTTTGGCAAATTCATTTATTAGGTCAAGCAGTTTCCTGTGGAGTCTAGAGAATTTTCTTTTTTTTTAATTTTATTTTTTGTTATTCAATTACAGTTGTCCCTTTTTTCCCCCATTGCTCCCCCCTCCAAGCCCATCCCTTCTCCCACAATTATATCCCTCCCCGTTGTCCATGTCAATGAGTCATTCATATACGTTCCTTGACCTGACCTTTCCCTTACTTATCCCCCTTCTCTCCCTCCCCCCTCCCCTCTACTGACTACTATTCTAGTCTTTGCCTATTTAGTTCATTTGTTTGTGTTGCTCTTTAGTTTCCTGTATTGGGTGATATCATATGGTATTTTGCTTTCTTTGCCTGGCTTATTTTACTAAGCATAATTCTCTCTAATTCCATCCATGTTGTCGCAAATGGCAGGAGTTCCTTCTTTCTTTCTGCTACATAGTATTCCATTGTGTAGATGTACCACTGTTTTTTGATCCACTCATCTACAGACAGGCACCTAGGCTGTTTCCAGCACTTAGCTATTGTAAACAGGGCTGCTATGAACATAGGGGTGCATAAGTTCTCTTGAATTAGGGTTTCAGGATTTTTTGGGTATAATCCTAGCAGTGGAATCACTGGTTCAAATGGCAGTTCCATTTTTAGCTCTTTGACGTAATTTCATACTGTTTTCCATAGTGGCTGCACCAGTCTGCATTCCCACCAACAGTGCAGTAGGGTTCCTGTTTCTCCACATCCTCGCCAGCATTTGTTGTTTGTTGATTTGTTGATGATTGCCATTCTGACAGGTGTGAGGTGGTATCTCATTGTGGTTTTTACTTGAATCTCCCTGATGGCTAATGATGTTGAGCATTTTTTCATGTGTCTATGGACCTTCTGTATGTCCTCTTCGGAGAAGTGTTTGTTCAGGTCCTTTGCCCATTTTTTAATTGGGTTGTTTGTTTTCTTGATGTTGAGTCGTATCAGCTCTTTATATATTTTGGAAATCAGTCCTCTGTCTGTGATATCATTGGCAAATATGTTTTCCCATATGGTTGGTTTCCTTTTCATCTTGCTTATGTTTTCTTTTGCTGAGCAGAAACTTTTTAGTTTGATGTAGTCCCATTTGTTTATTTTTTCCTTTATTTCTCTTGCCTTGGGAGATGTATTCGTGAAGATATTGTTACTTGTGATATCTGAAATTTTCCTGCCTATGTTTTCCTCTAGGACTTTTATGGTATCACGGCTTACATTTAAGTCTTTAATCCATCTTGAGTTTATTCTCGTGTGTGGTGTAAGTTGGTGGTCTAGTTTCATTTTTTTGCACGTCCCCGTCCAGTTCTCCCAGCACCATTTGTTGAAGAGGCTCTTCTCACTCCATTTTATGTTCTTTCCTCCTTTATCAAAGATTAGTTGACCATAGAGGCCTGGGTTTATTTCTGGGTTTTCAATTCTGTTCCACTGATCTATATGTCTGTTCTTATGCCAGTACCAGACTGTTTTGATCACAGTGGCTTTGTAGTATTGTTCGATGTCTGGTATCGTGATTCCTCCTGCTGTGTTCTTCTGTTTCAAGATTGCTTTTGCTATTCGGGGTCTTTTTTGGTTCCATATGAATTTTTGGAGGATTTGTTCTAGGTCAGTGAAATATGTCATTGGTATTTTAATAGGGATTGCATTGAATTTGTAAATTGCTTTGGGTTGTATGGCCATTTTGATGATGTTGATTCTTCCCATCCAAGAACATGGTATTTGCCTCCATTTATTTGTATCTTCCTTAATTTCTTTCTTCAATGTTGCATAATTTTCAGTGTACAGGTCTTTTACCTCTTTGGTTAAGTTTATTCCTAGGTACTTTATTTTTCTTGTTGCTATAGTAAATGGTATTTTCTTTTTTGCTTCTGTCTCCGATATTTTATTGTTGGTGTACAGAAATGCCTTAGATTTCTGTATATTTATTTTGTACCCTGCTATTTTGCCAAATTCACTTATTACATCAAGTAGTCTTTTAGTGGATTTTATAGGGTTTTCTATGTATACTATCATGTCGTCTGCAAATAGTGATAGTTTTGCTTCTTCTTTCACAATTTGGATACCTTTTATTTCTTTGTTTTGTCTGATTGCTATGGCTAGGACTTCAAACAGAATGTTGAATAGAAGTGGGGAGAGTGGACAGCCTTGTCTAGTTCCCGATTTCAGGGGGAATGCTTTCAGTTTTTGTCCATTGAGTATGATGTTGGCTTCAGGCTTCTCATATAGAGCCTTAATTATGTTAAGGTATGCTCCCTCTATTCCCATTTTGCTGAGAGTTTTCAATATAAATGGGTGTTGTACTTTATCAAATGCTTTTCTGCATCTATAGATATGATCATGTGATTTTTGTCTTTCATTTTGTTTAAGCGATGTATTATATTTATTGATTTGCGAATATTAAACCATCCTTGCATCCCTGGGATGAATCCCACTTGATCATGTTGTATGATCTTTTTGATGTATTGTTGGATCCTGTTTGCCAAAATGTTATTGAGTATTTTAGCATCTATGTTCATCAGTGATATTGGCCTGTAGTTTTCTTTCTTTGCTGTGTCTTGACCTGGTTTTGGGATTAGGGTAATACTGGCTTCATAGAAAGAGTTTGGGATTTTTCCCTCTTCTTGGATTTTTTGGAATAGTTTGAGGAGGGTAGGAGTTAGTTCTTCCCTAAATGTTTTGTAAAATTCGCCTGTGAAGCCATCCGGTCCAGGGCTTTTGTGTGCAGGGAGATTTTGGATTACTGTTTCAATTTCCTTCTTTGTTATTGGTCTGTTGAAACTTTCTACTTCTTCTTGATTCAGTTTTGGAAGGTTATATGTTTCTAGAAATCTGTCCATTTCTACTAGGTTGTCAAATTTCTTGCCATAGAGTTGTTTGTAGTAATTTCTTATAATTGTTTGTATTTCTGAGGTATCAGTCGTGATTTCTCCTCTTTCATTTCTGATTTTGTTTATTTGGGTCTTCTCTCTTTTTTTCTTAATGAGCCTGGTTAGAGGCTTGTCAATTTTGTTTATTTTTTCAAAGAACCAGCTCCTAGTTTTGTTAATTTTTTGGATTGTTCGTTTCGTTTCCATGTCGTTTAATTCTGCTTTGATCTTGATGATTTCCTTTCTTCTTTTGCCCTAGGCTTTTTTTCTTGTTGCTGTTCTAGTTCTTGTAGCTTTATGGTTAGGTTTTTTATTTGAGATTCTTCTAGCCTTTTCAGATATGCCTGTATTGCTATGAACTTCCCTCTCAGGACTGCTTTTGCTGTGTCCCATAGGTTTTGGGGTGTTGTGTGTTCATTGTCATTAGTTTCTAGAAATTTCTTGATTTCCTCTTTTATGTCATTGTTAACCCATTCGTTATTTAAGAGCATGTTTTTCATTCTCCATGAGTTTTGGTGTCTTTGGTTTTTTTCCCTGAGGTTGATTTTTAGTTTCAAGACATTGTGGTCTGAAAAAATGCTTGATATGATTTCAATTTTCTTGAATTTGTTGAGGCTTGTTTTGTGTCCTAACATGTGGTCTATCTTTGAAAATGTCCCATGTGCCTTTGAAAAGAATGTATATTTTGCTTCTTTGGGGTGAAAAGTTCCATATATTTTAGTTAAGCTCATGTGGTTTAGTGTGTTGTTCAATGCCTGTATATCCTTGACGTTTCTTTGCTTGTATGATCTGTCTATTGTTGATAATGGAGTGTTGAAGTTCCCTACTATGAGTGTGTTGTTGTTAATATCCTTCTTGTGGTCTTCTAGTATTTGCTTTATGTATTTGGGTCCTCCTATGTTGGGTGCATATATGTTTATCAGTGTTATATCTTCTTGATGAATCTTTCCTATAAGTATTATGAAATGTCCTTCTTTGTCTCTTTTGATTGCCCTTGCTTTGAAATCCGTTTTGTCTGATATGAGGACTGCTACCCCAGCTTTCTTTTCAGGTCCATTTGCTTGGAGTATTTTTTTATATCCCTTTACTTTCAGACTATGTAAATCTTTTGTTTTGAGGTGTGTTTCTTGTAGACAGCAAATATGTGGGTCCTGTTTTCTTATCCATTCCGTTACCCTATGTCTTTTAATTGGAGCATTTAATCCATTTACATTTAAGGTTATTATTGACGTGTATTTATTCATTTCCCTTTGTACCTCTGTTCCTCTCCTCTCTTGTTTTTTTCTTCTTTTTTTCTAAGAACAGTCCCTTTAGCATCTCTTGCAATGCTGGTTTGGTGGAGATGTATTCTTTCAGTCTTCCTTTGTCTGAGAAACTCCTTATTTCACCTTCTATTTTGAATGAGAGCCTTGCTGGGTAGAGTATTCTTGGTTGTAGGCGTTTGTTTTTCATTGCTTGAAATATTTTTGACCATTCCCTTTGGCTTGTAATGTTTCTGTTGAGAAATCAGTCGATAGCCTTATTGGGGCTCCCTTGTAAGTTATTTGCTCTTTTTCTCTTGCTGCTTTCAGGATTCTCTCTTTGTCTTGGAATGTTGCCATTTTAACTATGATGTATCTTGGAGTGGGTTTTTTGGGGTTCCTCTTGATTGGAACTCTCAGTGCTTCTTGGACTTGCATAGATTTTTCTCTCATCAGGTTCGGAATATTTTCTGTCACTATTTCTCCGATCAGATTTTCAATTCCATGCTCCTTTTCTTCTCCCTCTCGTATTCCGATGATCCTTAAATTATTTTTTTTAATGCTATCCTGTAATTCCCTTACATCTTGTTCATATTTTTCAATCTTTCTTCATTTTGCTGTATCATTTGAGAATTATTACCTACATTACCCTCCAACTCACTAATCCGATCCTCTGCTTTGTTTAGTCTGCTTTTGCCTGATTCTACTGTGTTTCTCAGTTCAGATATTGCATTCTTCATTTCTTCCTGGTTCTTGTTGATAGTTTCTATGTCTTTTTCTTTTTCTTTTTTATGCTGGTGTAGTTCTCTGCAAGTTCCCTGTAATTTTCTTGGAGCTGTTGGTAACTTCCTTGGAGGTTGTCATAGTTGTTTTGGAGGTTTTCGAGCATATTGAGCTTCTTCACCACCATAGTTTTGAATTCCGTGTCTGACATTTGGGCTATGTCTATTCCATCTACCTCTCTTTCTGGGGATTCTTCTTTTCTTTTCATTGAGAGGTTGTTTCTGCATCTTACCATGTTGGATTCTTCTTGTTTGTTTTTGTTATTTGGATTTGTCTGTTTTGCCTTCCCACCTTTGTGGTATGAGATTTTTTATGGTAGATCTGGGGGAGTCAGTGGTGCAGTCTCTTTGATCTCCTGAGCCTGATGTTCTTGGGGTACCTTTTATATCGTTTGTTTATGCTGTCTGGTTATATTTCAGATTTTTGTTGTTGTTGTTGTTAGGATATTCCTTCTGGCTTGTTGATGGGAGTCACTCTATCCACTTTATCTCGAATTCTTTTGTGGAGATGTCAGTTCAGCCTTCTTGTGTCATCTTCTTTTTCTGCGTCCACAGCTGGTCTAATGTGATGGGTCAGAGATTCCTATTCCTTGTAGCAGTGGTGTGCGCGAGGTGGCTGGCAAGGCACAATGCAAGGTAGCCAGAGCCCACTTCAGGTCTGCCACGCCGTGTTCCAGGAAAGCAGGCCACTCCGCACTTTGGGGAAGCTCGCAAGGTGTTTTGTTTTTTTTTTTTTTCACTCAAGCATCAGTGCGCGCCCAAGGCAGCTGGGGAACTAAGTTCAGGCCTGTCGCGCCGCGCTCCCAGAAAGCAGGCCGGGCCAAGCTCCAGGAAAGCCCTCCAGGTGTTTTTTTTGCTCGAACACCAGTTTAGCGCCCAAGGCGGCTGGGGAACAAAGCTCAGGCCTGCCGCACCGCGCTCCCAGTAAACAGGCGGCGCCAAGCTCCAGGAAAGCCCTCCAGGTGTTTTTTTGGCTAGAGCGCCAGTGCGCATGGGGAACTAAGCTCTGGCCTGCCGTGCTGCGCTCCAAGGAAGCCGGCCGTGCTGGGCTCCGGGAAAGCCCTTGAGGTGTTTTTTGGCTCGAGTGCAGGTGTGTACCCAAGTGGCTGGGGAGCTAGCCTCAGGGCCGCAGCCCTGTGTTCTGGGCCTTGGTCTTTCACCTCTTAGGGCAGGGCTGCAGACACTTGTGCTCAGTAGAAGTGAGTGTCTGTGAGTCCTGCTGCCCACCGTTCCCGCACCTCCTGATCGGGCACGCGCAGAGCCTGGGCAAGTGCTCTGCGCTCCGGATTCCGGCCTGGTACTTCGGCCTGGCGCCCACTGGGCTGGCCAGGGGCAATTGCGCACAGTCTTCTGCGTATCCAGTGGGCCCTCCCTGTGCCTGTTGGGTCACTGATTTTATGTCTGTTGGCGTGTGTCCGAGGGGCACCTGGATGCACAGCCCTTCGCACCTGGGCCAGTGAATGAGGGCACTTCCCTATGCATGCCCCCGCGACCCAAGGGGAGGGTTGGGGGTTGGATGAGCGCACCACTGCGCCTGCGCTCCTCAAGAATGGCCTACCACCCCCAAACTTTCCTCCCCTCTCCACCATCCACTAGAGAAAAATATAAAGGAGAATTATGTTCTCACTTGCCCGGCAGCACGCTGTCTCCTGTCCTTCAGCGCCAATGCCACTTGGTCGGGTCTGGTCTCTGCCAACGGGCAGAGATCCGCTCTCTTCCCAACTCCTCTCCTGGGGCAGCCTGTGGTCCCCAAAAATCCTTTGTGTCCTTCCAGCCGCAGCTCCGGCAGCCGCCCCAGTCAGGAATCCCGTTTTGTCCCCTTTTTCTCTGCTATCCTCCCTAAACAGGTTGTTCCCAGATGGATTTTCTCTAATCCAGCAGTGCCTTGGCTCAACTCCTGCCAGTGTCCAGCTGCTCACTGAGATGTTCTGTCTGCAGTTAGCCCAAACTGCAGAAGAGTCTCGGGAGCCTGAAACCTCAGCCTCTCCTCACTCCTCTGCCATCTTCCCTCTGAGAATTTTCTATGTACACTATCATGTCATCCGAAAACAACCCAATTAGAAATGGGCAAAGGACATGAACAAACACTTCTCCAAAGAGGACATACAGAGGGTCCACAGGTATATGAAAGAATGCTGAACATCACTAGCCATCAGAGAGATGCAAATAAAAACCACAATGACATATCACTTCACACCAGTCACAATGGCCATCATTAACAAATCAACAAACAAGTGCTGGTGAGGATGAGGAGAAAAGGGAACCCTCATGCAATGTTGGTTGGAATGCAGACTAGTGCAACCACTATGGAAAACAGTATGGAATTAACTCAAAAAACTAAAAATTGAACTGCCTTTTGATCCAGCAATTCCATTGTTAGAATTATACCCAAAGAATCCTGAAACACCAATTCAAAATAATGCATGCACCCCTATGTTCATAGCAGCACTATTTGCAATAGCCAAGTGCTGGAAACAGCTTAAGTGCTCATCTGTAGATGAGTGGATCAAAAAGCTGTGGTGAATTTACACAATGGAATACTATGCAACAGTAAAAAGAAGGAACTCATTCCATTTGCAACAACATGCATGGAACTAGAGAGAATTATGCTTAGCGAAATAAGCCAGGCAATGAAAGACAAATATCATATGGTCTCACCTAATGCAGTAAACTAATGAACAGCAGAAACAAAAGAGCAAAATTGAACCAGAGGCATGTAAATAAGGAGCAGAATAAAGTGACCATGGGGATGAGGGAAAGGAGAGAAGGGAGTAAGGAGGGGAAGGGTCTAGTCAATGAACTAGTATAAATGACCCATGGACATGGAAAACTGTGTGAGGACTCACTCTGGGAGAAGAGGTGGGGAGGGTGGGGGGTAATAATGGGGGAAAAATGGGACAACTGTAGTAGAAAAACAATAAATGAATCAAATATTTTTTTTAAAAATGAGAATATAAAGAGCCTCTAGTACAACTTCAAGAGTGCCAAAATTTACATCATGGTAGTACTGGAAGGAGAAGAGTGAAAGCAAGAAATTTAAAATCTATTTGAAGAAATAATGAGGACTTCCAGCCAAGATGGAGGCCCAGACAGATACGCTGCGTCTCCCACCACAGCTAAGAAGGAATACAACTACCTCAAAACTGGAAACAACCAGAAGTTCCAGAATATCAAACTGCATGGAAATCCAACAAAGATATAAAGAAGAAATACTCATCCAGACAGGTAGGAGGGGAGGAGCTGGGGCAGAGAGGATGCGGTGTGGTGGCAACAGCAGTGGTGGCAGCAGCAGGCCAGCAGAAAGCAGAATCTCACATTTTCAAAGGCCAGGAGGGACACCTGGGGAGCATTCCCAGCTCCTCACCAGACCTCACAGCTCACAGCCCCAGCCCCAGGGAAAATCTAGCCTCATTTCTTCTAACTGTGCAGACCAGTGGGGGTTGGGGTGGAGGAAGAAACTGGCAGTCTCTCAGCAAAGTCCGCTTGTTTAAAGGACCCCCATGAACCTAGAACATCTGCTGACCCACCACTCTGGGAACGATGGCCAGGGCAGCAGCTAGAGGGACGCCAGTTCAGTGCGGAAGTGGGAGAGGTGACTTGAAAAGGGGTGAGTGCTGGGAAGGTGGGATTGTTCCCTTTTGGAACCCTCCCCCACATACAGTGCCACGACGTGGTGAAATAGGTCGCCCTGTACTGACGAACACTTTAGGCTCCACTTCTTACAACATAACAGGAGCGACAGCTCTACCTGGGCTGCAGAGACAAACAAGTGCAGGAGCCTGTCACAATGAGGAGCCAGAGAAGTATAGCCCAAAACGGGGAAACAGATCAAGGATCCAATGGGAGAACTAAGCGACAAGGAGATAGCTAACCTAACAGATTAAGAGATAGACAACCTAACAGCTACAGAACTCAAATCACTGGTTATAAATATGCTCACAGGCTTGACAGTTATGCTTGAGTATGGAAAATGCATGAGAAGAAGTGAAGGCTCTGATAAGCGAAACAAAGGAAAATCCACTCAAAACCAATGGTGAAGGGAAGGAAACTGGGGTTGAAATCAATGATTTGGAACATAAGGCAGAAATAAAATAGCCAACCAATGCAGAATGAGGAAGCAAGAATTGAAGAAAATGAGGAAAATTCCCAAATTTTGGGAAGGAAATGGACATACAGGTTCGGGAAGCACGGAGGGTCCCAGGCAAGCTGGACCCAGAGGGGAACACACCACGATGCATCATGATTGAGATGCCAAAGGTGAAAAATAAAGAGAGAGTCCTGGGGTCAGCAAGAGAGAGGTAGAGAGTTGCCTACAGGGGGGTACCTATAGGACTATCAGCTGATTTCTCAGAGGACACTTTGCAGACAGGAAGGGACTGGCAGGCAGTATTCAATGTGATAAAAGGCAACCTGCAACCAGGAATACTCTATCCAGAAAAGCTATCATTTGGAATGGAAGGACAGATGAAGTGCTTCCCAGACAAGGTAAAGCTAAAGGAGTTCATCATCACCAAGCCATTACTATATGAAATGTCAAAGGGACTTACTTAATAAAAAGAAGATCAAAACTATGAACACTAAAATGACAACAAACTCACAAATATCAACAACTGAATCTAAAAAAATAAAAACAAAGTCCAACTAAGCAAACCAGAATACAAACAGAATCCTAGGTATGGGGATCATTTGGAGGATTATTAGCTTGGACGGGGGAGGGGGGAAATGGGAATATGGTGCAGGGATTAAAAAGCATAATCAGTTGGTACAAAATAGACAGGGGGAAGTTGAGAATAATATAGGAAAGGTGAAAACAAAAAACTTATATGCATGACCCATGGACATGGACTAAAAGGGGTGGGATTGCTGGAGGGAAGTGGGGTACTGGATAGAGGAGAACAAAGGGAAAAAAATGGAACTACTGTAACAACATAATCAATAAAATATACTTAAAAATAGAAATAATGACAAAAAACTTCTCTAAGCTTGTGAAGGAAACAGACGTTAATAAATTATTTGGGACTGCACAGACAGTCCCAAATAACATTAACCCTAAGAGGCCCTCACCAAGGCACATCATAATTAAAATGCAAAAATTTAAATATAGAGTCTTAAAAGCAGCAAGAGAAAAGCAGCTAGTTACACAGAAGCAAGCTCTTATAAGGCTGTCAGTTAATTTCTGAAAAGAAACTTTGCAAGCCCGAATGCATTGGCAAGAAATATTCAAAATTATGAAAAGCAAGGACCTACAACCAGGATTACACTACCCTACAATGCTATCATTTGGAATAGAAGCACAGGTAAAGCTTTTTCCACAAAGGAAAGCTAAAGGAGTTCATCACCACTAGACCAATAGTTCATGAAATATTTAAGGATTGATAATGTTTAAGAAGAATGAAAAAGAGATAAAAATATGAACATTAAAATAGCAATAAATACATATTTATCAAAAAATTAATCTTTACAAACTCAAAATAAAGAATCAAGACAGAAACAGTCATACAGAGAACATTTTTATGGTTGTAAGATGGGAAGGAAGTTAGCATGAGTGAAAAAGAGGACGGGATTAATATGTACAAAATGCCCTAACTGGTGTGACTTATCGAGTTGGGAATCATCCCACAGACCAAAAGGTCATCTGTTAGCTTCCTGGTCAAGGCATAGGTCTGGGTTGCAGGCCAGTTCCCTGGTTGGGGGCATGCAGGAGGCAAATGAATGATGTTTCTCTTGCACACTGATGTTTCTCTCATTATTTTTTTCCTCCCTTCCCCCTCTCTAAAAAGAAATAAATAAAAATTTAAAAGAATAGTCTGGTAGCTACAGAATAGTCCTGGGGATATAAATAACCAGATAAGGAATATAGTAAATAATATTCTAACAACTACATATGGTGTCAGATGGATACTAGATATATCAGGATGATCATTTGGTAAGTTATATAACACTGGGGAACACAATTTTCATTGAGTTAGATCTGACACTTGTTTTTGACTAAGGTTTGGCATCTGAATCCAAAAATAACCCCAGATTTTCTCTATCATGTCAACTTTTTAAGGTACAGGATACCCTCCCTTTGTCCCAGAAGTCATACAAAATGTACATACAAAGAAGAATAAAGAAAAATTGCCCTGAATATACTGTTTATTTAGAGTTATTTTATTTATATAAAGGCTATATATTGTTACTGTAAGTCAAATTGTGTACAAGCAGTAAAGTTCTGCTACAAAACATACATATTAAGGTATTTTATCTTTTCAAATGACAGGCTAGGAAATGCAAAAATGAGGTACTTGAAACAGTCTCCTGCACTTGGCAAAGCTTTAAAAAATTGCTTCATGAGACCCAGTTTTATGTGCAGAGGTGGGAATACAATATTCTTTCTGTCAACAAGTGGCTCACATAGAATATTTGGATCACCAGGTTTGAGGTCAGACCTTGGAGGCTAATTTGACTCCACCCAATGCTTCTCATGAGCTCTGCTGTCCCACATACACAGAAAACAGGGATACTTGGTGTATCCATGTTGCTGACCAAGAAGGAAGCAGACCATTTTAAAGTCAACACAGATGATCCAACTGTGGTTGTGATATTGCAACAGATCTATGACTCTCTTTATGTTTTCATATTCTTCATGGAAACAAACTGAGTGGCCAATTGGGACTGCACCAAATAAATTGCCATTGTAGGGGAGAACATACTTCATGTTCCACTTTGAGCTATTGATGAACAGTCACCATTCAGTTATGTTATAGATAGGAATTCCCAATTCCTCCATTAAACCATGTATGGTATGACAATACACAAAGCCACTGTAAACTTCGAAAGTACTGCAGAAAAGCATTCTCTCTTGATCGAAAGTAAGATACCGTTGTTCTTTTTTGAAGAAAGTTTTTCTCATGCAGTCTGGATGCTAAGAGTTCTGAAGCCTTTTTGGATAGTCCCAAATCCTGTGCCAAATCATTCAACTCATGCTGATCAAAACCCTTTTGAACTGAGTCATCTTCAATTTCAAAATCTTCATCATTGCTGTCACTTAGTTCTTCACCGTACTCCTGTTTTTCGAAAGAAAGTAGTTCAATGAAAACTGACACTGGGATTTCAGCTGAATGAGGCACTGGGCATATAGCTGATGGTAGAATAGGATACTCTATTTACATTTATTTTTATTGTTATATCCGAACCTTTTCACTATATAAAACTAACGGTCACTTGAATTATCTCTGGACTCTCGCCAAACCATAAGTATACCAAATGACAATTTATCACGTGTTCCCTTTGCCTCTCTAGCTGTTGCCCTGGCCATCATTCCCAGAGTGGGTGGGTCTGTGGACGTTATAGGACTGTGGGGTCCCTTTAAGCAAGTGAACTCTGCTGAAAGACTGGCAGTTTCTTCCTCCATCCCAACCCTCATTGGTTTACAGTCACAAGCAATGAGGCTTGATTTTTCCTGGGTCTGGGACTGTGATCTGGTCAGGAGTTGGGAACACTCCCAAGATGCCCTCCTGAATTTTTAAAACATGTGGTTGCACTTCCTGTTGGCCTGCCACTGCCACTGCCACTGCCATCACCAACCCACATCTTCTCAGCCTGGGCTCTGCCCCTCATACCTGTCTGGATCAGTACTTCTTATTTATATCTTTGTTTGTTGAATGTCCAAGCAGCTTAATTTTTCTGGAACACCTGGTGGTCTCTAGTTCTGAGGTGGTTTTATTCCTTCTTAGTTGCAGGGGAGACCCAGAATGTCTGTCTAGGCCCCCATCTTAACTGAAAGTCCCAGAGAGAAAGTATTAAAGACAGCAAGGGAGAAATAGCTAGTAACACACAACAGAGATTCAATAAGACATTCAACTGATTTCTCCATAGAAACACTACACGCCAGGAGAGATTGGTATAAAATATTCCAAATAATGAAAAGCAATGGCCTGCAACCAGAACTACTTGACCCAGGAAGACTCTCTTTTATTATTTATTTATTTATTTATTTTTAATTTTATTTTATGTCTTTTCAATTACAATTGTCCCATTTTTTCCTATTGCTCCCCCCCACCCAGCCCACCCCTTCTCCCACAATCATATCCCTCCCCATTGTCCATGTCCATGAGTCATTTATATACGTCCCTTGACTAAACCCTTCCTTACTTATCCCTCTATTCTCCCTCCCCCCTCCCCACTATTGACTGTTATTCTGCTCTTTGCTCTATTTAGTTGATTTGTTTATGTTGCTCTTTAGTCTCCTGTATTAGGTGATATGACATGGTATTTTTCTTTCTTTGCCTGGCTTATTTCACTAAGCATAACTCTCTAGTTCCATCCATGTTTTCACAAATGGCAGGAGTTCCTTCTTTCTCTCTGCTGCATAGTATTCCATTGTCTAAATGTACCACCGTTTTTTGATCCACTCATCTACAGATGGGCACTTAGGCTGTTTCCAGCACTTAGCTATTGTAAACAGTGCTGCTATGACCATAGGGGTGCAGACGTTCTTTTGAATTAAGGTTATAGGATTTTTTGGGTAGAATCCCAACAGTGGAATTGCTGGTTCAAAAGGCAGTTCCATTTTTAGTTTTTTGAGTTAATTCCATACTGTTTTCCACAGTGGCTGCACCAGTCTGCATTCCCACCAACAGTGCAATAGGATTCCCATTTCTCCCCATCCTTGCCAGCAATTGTTGTTTGTTGATTTGTTGATGATGGCCATTCTGACGAGTGTTAAGTGGTATCTCATCGTGGTTTATATTTGCATCTCTGATGGCTAGTGATGTTGAGCATTCTTTAATGTGTCTATAGACCTTCTGTATGTCCTCTTCGGAGAAGTGTTTGTTCACGTTCTTTGTCCATTTTTTAATTGGGTTTTTTGTTTTCTTGATGTTGAGTTGTATAAGCTCTTTATATATTTTGGAGATCAGTCCCCTGTCTGTGATATCATTGGCAAATATGTTTTCCCATATGGTTGGTTTCCTTTTCATCTTGCTGCTGTTTTCCTTTCTTGAGCAGAAACAATTTAGTTTGATGTAGTCCCATTTGTTTATTTTTTCCTTTATTTCTCTTGCCTTGGACATATATCCATGAAAATATTGTTACGTGCGATATCTGAAATTTTCCTGCCTATGTTTTCCTCTAGGACTTTTATGGTGTCACGGTTTATATTTAAGTATTTGATTCATGTTGAGTTTATTCTCATGTGTGGTGTAAGTTGGTGGTCTAGTTTCATTTTTTTGCACATCCCTGTCCAGTTCTCCCAACACCATTTGTTGAAGAGGCTCTTCTCACTCCATTTTATATTCCTTCTTTCTTTATCAAATATTAGTTGACCATATAGTCCTGAATTTATTTCTGGACTCTCTATTCTCTTCCATTGATCTATATGTCTGTTCTTATGCCAGTAACAGACTGTTTTGTTCACAGTGGTTTTGTAGAATTGTTTGATGTCTGGTATCGTGATTCCTCCTGCTGTGTTCTTCTGTGTCAAGATTTCTTTGGCTATTCAGGGTCTTTTTTGGTTCCATATGAATTTTTGAAGTATTTGCTCTAGGTCTCTGTACCACATCATTGGAATTTTAATAGGGATTGCATTGAATCTGTAAATTTCTTTCGGTAGTATGAACATTTTGATGATGTTGGTTCTTCCCGTTTATTTGTGTCTTCCCTAATTACTTTCTTCAATGTTACATAATTTTCAGAGTACAGGTCTTTTATCTCTTTGGTTAAGTTTATTCCTAGGTGCTTTATTTTTCTTGTTGCTATAGTAAATGGTATTTTCTTTTTTGTTTCTGTGTCTGATATTTTATTGTTGGTGTACAGAAATGCCTTAGATTTCTGTATATTTATTTTGTACCCTGCTATTTTGCCTAATTTGCTTATTATATCGAGTAGTTTTTTTAATAGAGTTTATAGGGTTTTTATGTATGCTATCATGTAAGTTGCATATAATGATAGTTTTACTTCTTCTTTCCCAATTTGGATGCCTTTTATTTCTTTTTCTTGTCTGATTGCTGTGGCTAGGACTTCCAACGCAATGTTGAATAGGAGTGGAGAGAGTGGACATCCTTGTCTTGTTCCTGATTTCAGGGGGAATGCTCTCAGTTTTTGTCCATTAAGTATGATGTTGGCTTCAGGTATCTCATATATAACCTTGATTATGTTAAGGTATGCTTCCTCTATTCCCATTTTACTGAGAGTTTTCATCATAAATGGGTATTGTACTTTATCAAATGCTTTTTCTGCATCTATTGATATGATCATGTGAGTTTTGTCTTTCATTTAGTTTAGGTGATGTATTATATTTATTGATTTGCGAATATTAAACCATCCTTGCATCCCTGGGATGAATCCCACTTGATCGCGTTGCATGATCTTTTTGATGTATTGCTGGATCCTGTTTGCCAATATTTTGTCAGGATTTTAGCATCTACGTTAATTAGTGATATTGGACTGTAGTTTTCTTTCTTTGTTGTGTCTTGACCTGGTTTTGGAATTAGGATAATACTGGATTCATAGAAAGAGCTTGGGATTTTTCCCTTTTTGGATTTCTTGGAATAGTTTGAGGAGGGTAGGAGTTAGTTCTTCCCTAAGTGTTTTGTAAAATTCGCCTGTGAAGCCATCTGGTCCAGGGCTTTGGTGTGCCATGAGATTTTTGATTACTGTTTCAATTTCCTTCTTTGTTATTAGTCTGTTGAGACTTTCTACTTCTTCTTGATTCAGTTTTGGAAAGTTATATGTTTCTAGAAATTTGTCCATTTCATCTAGGTTGCAAATGTCTCGTCATACAGTTGTTTATAGTAACTTTTTAAAATCGTTTGTATTTCTGTGGTATCAGTCATGATTTCTCCTCTTTCATTTCTGATTTTCTTTATTTGGGTCTTCTCTCTTTTTTTATTGATGAGCCTGTCTAAAGGCTTGTCAATTTTGTTTATTTTTTCAAATAACCAGCTCCTATTTTCTTAGATCTTTTGAATTCTTTGTTTTGTCTCTATTTCATTTAATTCTGCTCTCATCTTGATGATTTCCTTCCTTTTTCTTGCCCTAGGCTTTCCTTGTTGTTGTTCTAGTTCTTGTAGCTTTAGGATTAGATTTTTTATTTGAGCTTCTTCTATCCTTTTCAGATATGCTTGTATTGCTATGAACTTCCCTCTTAGGACAGCTTTTGCTGTATCTCATAGGTTTTGGGCTGTTGTCTATTCATTTTCATTAGTTTCCTGAAATTTCTTGAATTCTTCTTTGATGTCATTGTTAACCCATTCATTATTTAATAGCATTTTATTCATTCTCCGTGAGTTTGGGTGTCTTTGATTTTTTCTCTGATGTTAATTTTTAGTTTCAAGGCATTGTGGTCTGAAAAGATGCTTGATATAATTTCAATTTTCTTGAATTCGTAGAAGCTTCTTTTGTGCCCTATCTTGTGATCTATCTTTGAAAATGTCCCATGTGCATTTGAAAAGAATGTATATTTTTCTCCTTTGGGTGAAAATTTCTACATATATATTAGTTAAGTCCATGTGGTTTAGTGTGTTGTTCAGTGCCTGTATATCCTTGGTGTTTCTTTGCTTTGAAGATCTGTCTATTGTTGATAATGGAGTGTTAAAGTCCCTTAATATGAGTGTGTTGCTGTTAATATCCTTCTTGTGGTCTTCTAGTATTTTCTTTATGTATTTGGTGCTCCTATGTTGGGTGCATATATGTTTATCAGTGTTATATCTTCTTGATGGATTGTTTCTGTAAGTATTATGAAATGTCCTTCTTTGTCTCTTTTTATTGCCCTTGCTTTGAAATCCGTTTTGTCTGATATTAGTACTGCCAACCCAGATGTTTTTTTCATGTCCATTTGCTTAGAATACTTTTTTTTTATATCCCTTTACTTTCAGTCTGTGTAAATGTTTTGAGTTGTGTTTCTTGTAGACAACAAGTATATGGGTCCTGTTTTTGTATCCATTCCGTTACCCTATGTCTTTTAATTGGAGCATTTAATCCATTTACATTTAAGGTTATTATTGACGTGTATTTATTCATTTCCCTTTGTACCTCTGTTCCTCTCCTCTCTTGTTTTTTTCTTCTTTTTTTCTAAGAACAGTCCCTTTAGCATCTCTTGCAATGCTGGTTTTGTGGAGATGTATTCTTTTAGTCTTCCTTTCTCTGAGAAACTCCTTATTTTGCTTTCCATTTTGAATGAGAGCCTTGCTGGGTAGAGTATTCTTTGTTGTAGGTCTTTGTTTTTCATTGCTTGACATATTTTTGACTACTCCTGTCTGGCTTGTAGTGTTTCTGTTGAGAAATCGGTCAATAGCCTTATCGGAGCTCCCTTCTATATTATTTGTTGTTTTTTCTCTTGCTGCTTTTAGGATTCTCTCTTTGCCTTTGAATGTTGCCATTTTAATTATGATGTGCCTTGGAGTGGGCCTTTTGGGGTTCCCCTTCATTGGGACTCTCTGTGATTCTTAGACTTGCATGATTTTTTCTCTCCTCCGGTTAGGAAAATTTTCTGTCATTACTTCTCTTGTCAGCTTCTCTATTACTTGTTCTTCTTCTTCTCCCTCTTTTACTCCAATGATCCAGATATTATTTTGTCTCATGTTATCCTGTTATTTCCGTAGACCTTCTTCATACTAATCTTTTTTTCATTTTCTTGTATTGTCAGTGAAGTTTTTTTTACATTGTCCTCTAACTCACTGATTCAATCCTCTGCTTCATTTAGCCTGATTTGATTGATTCTACTGTGATTTTTAGTTCAGAGATTGTATTCTTCACTTCTTCCTGGTTCTTATTAATAGTTTCTATGTTCTTTTTAATGCTGGTTTAGTTCTCTGTAAGTTCCTCGAAATTTTCTTGGAGCTGTTGGTAACTTCCTTGGAGGTTGTCGTAGTTGTTTTTGAGGTCGTCGAGTATATTGAGCTTCTTCACCAACATTATTTTCAATTCCATGTCTGACATTTGGGTTATGTCTATTCCATCTACCTCTTTTTATGGGGATTCCTGTTTTCTTTTCATTGGTAGGTTGTTTCTTTGTCTTACCATGTTGGTTTTTTCTTATTTGTGTTTTTTGGATTTGTTTGCTTTGACTTCCCACCTTTGTGGTATGAGATTCTTTATAAGAGATCTGGGTGTTTCAGTGTTGCAGTGTCTTTGATCTCCTGAGCCTGATGTTTTTGGGGTACCCTTTATGTCGTTTGTTTATGATGTCTGGTTTTATTTCAGATGCTGTTTGGTAGGACCTTCCCTCTGGCTAGTTGATAGTTAGTCACTCTGCCCACCCTGTTTTGAGTTCTTTTTGGAGATGCTGTTAAATCATAAACACACAGCCCAGGCAAGTAACCTACACCCTCAAAAATATCCCCTACCCTGTATCCCACTATCGGCAGTAAATGAGACAGTATTAATATAAATGTAGAGATGTTAGGACTATTATACTATAGGAAGAACAGATAAAAGTTGTTTTTAATGAAGAAAAATATGTTTTTTGAGAGGGAGGATAATAGAGTAATAATAGGAGAAAGTAGTGTCGAGACTATGCAAGACAGTAAGTAATATTTACACTGTATATTAATAATAAAATAAGAGGGAAGAATGCAGAATACAGTAAGAAAGTGGAATTGTATAGTATTAGATTTATATAGTAGTTATATGCTACATAATTAGTGTGAAACGGAGGCTAAACAAAACAAACAAGCAAACAAAAATTAAAGAGGAAGGATGAGAAGGAGAGATGGTATGAAACAAATTAAAGAGATAGTTTTAAAATATATTTTTTAAAAGTAAAAATTGAAATTAAAATTAAAATTAAAAATAAGAAATTAAAATAAAATACGAGTAAAAAACTAAAATATAAATAAAAATTTTTTAAAAAGTAAAGTTTTTACTCAATTTAGCCTTTGTGTGCAGTCTTCTTTTTCTGGATCCATAGCTGTTCTATCGAGGTGAGGCAGAGGTTCTTGATTCTGGTGGCAGTAGTGTCTGCCTGCGTGTGGTGTTGGTCGCGCTAGCCTCACGTTTGCTGGGTCGCATGCCAGGGTAACACCTGCAAGTGCGCGGTGGTCAGTGCGTTCATTTGGCACCTCTTGGAGTGGGTCAGGGTGCTTGTGTGCACATGCACATGCACGTGCATAATGGCCTGCGCGCTAGTCTCAAGCCTGCCGAGCTGTGCACCGGAAGTTGATCTTTTGCCCCTTGGGGCGGGGACCCAGACACTTGTACATGGTGGAAGTGGGCGTCTGTGAGTTGAAGTTGCCCACTGTTCCTGCACCCGCCTGGGCGGGCACTAGTAGAGCTTGTACAAGTGGGCTGTGCACTGGCTTGGCGCCTATTGGGGCGGGCCAGGGGTGTCTGCACATGTTCTCTTGTGTGCCCAGCGGGCTGATTTTGCGCCCATTGATGTGTTGATCTTATGCTTGTTGGAGTGGGTCTGAGGGGCACTGAATGTGCGGCCAGCAACCCGGCTGCATGCCTGGGCCAGCGGACGAGGGCACTTCCCTGTGCATGCCTGTGCAACCCAAGGGGAAGGTTAGGGAGTGGGCAAACGCCCTTTCATGCCTGTGCTCCTCAAGAATCTCTTATCACCCCCAACCTCTCCTCCCTTCTCCACAGCACACAAGAGAAAAATATAAAGGGAAAACACATTCTTACATAAACAGCAGTACGCTGTTTCTTTCTCAGTGCCAGATGCCACCTGGTCCACTCCTGGCTCTGCCATTGGGCAGAGACCTGCTCTCTTCCTAATTCCTCTCTGGGGAAGCCTGTGGTTCCTAAAAAGTCTTTGTGTACTTCCAGTCACAGCTCGGGAAGCCAACCCAGTCAGAAATCCCATCTTGTTCCTTTTTCCTCCACTATCCTCACCAAATAGGTTGTTCCCAGATGGTCTTCTCTGATGCAGAAGTGCCAAGGCTCAATTCCTGCCACTGTCCAGTTACTCACTGAGATGTTCTGTTTGCAATCATTCAAAACTACAGATGGGTCTCGGGAGGTAGAAAGCACAGCCTCCCCTCACTCCTCTGCCATCTTCCTGGATGGAAGACTCTCTTTTAAAATGGAAGGTGAAATAGTCTTTCAGACAAAAAAGGGTAAAGGAGTAATTTTCTACCAAAGCAGAATTTCAAGAGAAGCCGAAGCAACTGTTTTAAAAAGAAGAAGAAGTAGAGAGAGAGAGAGAGAGAGAGAGAGAGAGAGAGAGAGAGAGAGAGAAAGGGGATCACAAGAAAATGGATAAATGGTAATCAATAAGTACCTACCAATATTAACATTAAGTATAAATGGATTAAATAATCTTAACAAAAGACATAGGGTAGCTGAATAGATAAGAATACATGACCTGCATATATGCTGTCTAAAAATGTCCACCTAAGAACAGAAGTTATACACAGACTGAAAGTGAAGGATTGGAAAAATAATACATGTAAATGGACATAAAAAAAGCTGGGATAGCAATACTTATATGAGAAAAATAGACTTTAAATCAAAGGTCATAACAAGAAACAAAGAAGGTCACTACATAATGCTTAAAGGAGTAGTCCAACAAGAGGATATAAATCTTGTAAACATGTATACTTCCAGTTAGGAGAACTTAAATATATAAAGAATATCTTAGAGGTCTTTTAGAAAGAGACAGAGCAATTCAACAATTGTAGGAGATTTTAACACCCCAAAGTCAACACTGGGTAGATCTTCCAATCAGATAATCCACAAGGATATTACAGCATCAAATGGTGCTCTAGAATAAATAGAATTAATTGATATTTATAGAACATTTTACTCCCAAGAAGCAAAATACACATTATCTCAAACATTCAAGGATCATTCTTAAAGATAGACCAAATATTAAGACATAAAATAAGCCTTGAAAAACTCAATAAAATTGAAAACATATCAAACATCTTTTCAGATCATGATGGCATGTAACTAGAAAGCAACCTCAAGAGAAAAACTCAAAAACATTCCAATAAGTGGAGGCTGAATAACATGATATTAAATAATGAATGACTTGACAATGAGATCAAGCAATAAAATTTAAAAATACCTGGAAAGAAATTAAAATGAACACAAAACAACCCAAAACCTATGGGACACAGTGAAGGCAGTCCTGAAAAGGAAGTTAATAGTATTACAGGGCTACCTAAAGAAAATAGAAAAATATGATATAAGCAACATAACCATATAACTAAAAGAACTACAGGAATAACAAACAAATCCCAGAGTAAGCAGAATGAAGTAAACAATCAAGATCAGAGTGTAATTAAATGACATAAACACTAAAAAAAGAAAATGAAAAACAACAATTTAGAGGATCAATCAATCCAGGAGCTAGTTTTTAAAACTATAAACAAAATTGACATATTGTTAACCAGGCACATCAAGAAAAAAAGGGGGGGCGGAGAACACAAAAAGATAAAATCAGAAATGAAGCAGAAGTAACAATTGATACCACAGGAATATAAAGGATTGTAAGAAATTACTATGAACATCTATATTCCAAGAAATTAGACAACTGGAGCAAAATGGATACATTTCTGGAGACATGCATTTTCCAAAACTGAATTAGGAAGACGCAAAAACCTGAATAGACTGATGATAACTAGCAAAATTGAAGCAGTAATAGAAAAACTTCTGGCACACAACCCTGGACCAGATGTGTGCACAGGCAAATATTACCAAACATTCAAAGAAGCAGTAACACCTATTTTTCTCAAACTATTTCAAAAATTCATGAAGAGAAAAGACTCCCAATCTCTTTTACAAGGTCAGTGTTATCCTAATTCTAAAACCAGGGGAAAACATGACAAAGAAAGAAAATTGTATGCTAATATCTCTGATTAACATGGGTGCTAAAATACTCAACAAAATATAGGCAAACAGGATCCAGCAATACATTTCAAAGATCATACACCATAGTCAAGTGGGATTAATTCTAAGGATGCAAGGATGGTACAATATTCACAATTCAATAAATGCAATACATCACATAAGCAAAACAAAGACAAAAATCACATGATCATATCACTAGATGCAGAAAAAACATTTGATAAACTAGTCCCCATTTATGATAAAAATGCTCAGGAAATAGAGGGAACATACCTCAACATAATAAAGGCCATATACAAAAAACATACTGCCAACATCATACTCAATGGGCATAAACTTAAAGCATTTCCCTTAAGATCAAGAAAAAGACAGGGGTGTCTGCTATGATTATGCTTATTCAGCATAGTATTGGAAGTTCTAGCCACAACAATCAGACAACAAGAAGAAATAAAAGGCATCCAAATTACAAAAGAGTAAGTAAATTTGTCATTATTTGCAAATGATGTGATATTGTACATAGAAAACCCTGTAGGACCTACAAAGCTACTCAGTCTAATAAGTGAACTCAGCAAGATAGCAGGATACAAAGTCAATGTTCAGAAATTGATAGTGTTTTTGTACACCAATGACAAACTATCAGAAAAGGAAACTGAGAAAACAATCTCATTTACTATTGCAACAACAACAAAAAACAGAATACCTAAGAATAAATTTGAACAAGGAGTTAAAACCTGTGATTGGAAAACTACATAACACTGAAGGAAGAAATTGAGGAAGATACAAATAAATTAAAGCATATACTGTGTTCATGTATTAGAAGGATTAACATCATTAAAATATCCATACTACCTAAACAATCTATAGATTTATTGCAATTTCTATTAAAATACAAATGGGATATTTTACAGATCTAGAACATATATTCTAAAAATGTATATGGAACCAAAAAAGGCCTGAACAGCCTCAGCAGTCTTGAGAAGAGTTAGAGGGTTCACAATACTTTATATCAAACTATTCTACAAGGCCATTGTAATCAAAACAGTCTGGTACTGGCATAAGAACAGACACACAGATCAATGGAACATAATGAAGAGCTTAGAATTAAACTCATGTCTCTATGGTCAACTAAGATTTGACAAAGTGGGCATGAAAGTACAATGGAGTAAAGATAACCTCTTCCACAAATGGTGTTGGGAGAACTGGACTGGCACATTCAAAAGATTGAAACTAGACCACTTGCTTACACTGCAGTGTAAGAATAAACTCAATATGGATAAAAGACTTAAATATAAGTTGTGATATCATAAAATTTTTAGTGGAAAACATAGGTAGTAAAATTTCAGATATCTCACATAACAATAGTTTTGCCAATATATCTCCTCTGGCAAGATAAATAAAGGAAAAATAAATAAATGGGATTACACAAATTAAAAAAAAAAAAAAAGCTTCTTCTCAGCTAAAGAAATCATCATCAAAATGACAAGTGTACTGACTGGAAGAACATATTTGACAATGATACCTTGGACCTAAGGGTTTAATCTCCACATACACAACTCAACGGCAGGAAGACAAATCAATTTTAAAATGCACAAAGGAACTGAATAGACACTTCTCAAAAAAGGCATACAGATGACTCATATATATATGAAAAAGTGCTCAACATCACTAGCCATCCTAGAGATGCAAATTCAAACCACAAACAAATATCACTTCACACCTGCCAAAATGGCTATCATTAATAAATCAACAAACAAGTGCTGGTAAGGATGCAGAGAAAAGGGAGTTCTAGTGCACTGTTGGTGGAAATGCAGACTGGTGCAGCTACTGTAGAAAACAGTATGAAATTTTCCCCCAAAATAAACTGGAACTACCTTTTGACCCAGTGATTGCACTGCTGGAAATATATCCTAAGAATTCCAAATCACCAATTTAAAAGAACTTATGCACCCCTATGTTCATAGCAGTGCTACTTATAGTAGCTAAGATCTGGAAACAGCCAAAGTGCCAATCAGTAGATAAGTGGATTAAAAAACTGTGGTACATTTACACAATGGAATACTATGCAGCAGAAAAAGGAATTCCTACCTTTTGTGACAGCATGGATGGAACTGGAGGCTAATATGCTAAGTGAAATAAGCCTGTAGGTGAAAGACAAACACCATATGATCTTACGTATAAGAGGAATCTAATGAACATAAACTAACAAGAAAAAGAGAACCAGAGGCATAGAATTATGGAATAGACTGACAGCAGTAAGAGGGGAGGATGGTGCTGGGTACAACTAAAAAGAAGATGAAGGGATTAGTCAAAGAACATATGAATTTTCATGGACATAGACAAAGGTGTGGAGATTGACTACTGAAATTGTGGTTGGGCTGGGTGGAGGGGGGCTAAGGGGGAGAAAATTGGGACAACTGTAACAGCACAAACAATAAAGAAAATAAATAAACAAGAATAAATATAAATATGTCTTTCCTACAGTCAAGTGACTTTAACACTTATATCCTATGAAGAAAATAAATTAAAATGAAATAGAAATATCCAATGCTGGGATGCATATTTTTGAAACTAATGAAGATTTGTTTTTATCATCAAGTTGAAAAAAAGCCACTGTAATACAAAAATATTTTTGTAGATGTTGACTAGAGTATATAGCTCTTCTATATATTTTCAAAAGCAAATATGTTAGTTCTTTCCTATGCCTAAAGTAGGTAGCACAAACTGTCTTAGAATGCCAGTGGTACTGCTGCAAACACAGACTTTGTGAGAATCACATGAATCACATTTGTGCTTAACAAGCTGGCAAACTTTCACATACAATTGCAGGAATGTGCTTGCTGAGTGTTTACTTTACTTGGTACTGTACTTCACAAAGTGTTTTTCTAACACTCTTGATTCTTTGATTGCTGATGCAGCATCCTCCAGGCATTGAAAAATGATTTGCAGTTAAAACGAAGATGATATATTTTCAGAAAAATGAAACTTGTTATTATACTTTTCCATTTCTAAGAAATAGCATTAAGAGAAGCCAAAGAAGGTGGAGCAGAGGGTTACAGAGATTCTGGATGACAGGAAGCATCATTTAATATGAGTTTAGTTTCCCAAATGGTTCTTATTTCTAAGCATATTTTTCATAATAAAAAGTAAACATTGAATAGAAAAATATTAACCTTAAAATGCTTGAATGGAGGATAAACTTTGTCCATATAACTTTAAATGGCTGACGTTTTTAGTTGTTATTCTTCCTCATGATAATTCTTTTATATCCTCTGTTTAGAAGGTTCATTTAGTAAACATTTGTTAGATTAAAAATAAGGATAATTAAGTATTATGATGATTAATAATATTATATTTATCCATATCTATAACTCCAAAGACACAAAGAAACCAATGAACATAGAACCTAATTTTGGGGTTCCCACAATCATAAATAAATCTGAGGAAGGGAAGGTATGAACATTTTTATAGTCTTTGGATCACCTTGAAATATTATCATCCTTCCATATTGCCCTCTCTCTTCTACTGCCAACATGTTTCACCACATGTTGACTTTACCACTTTTATCTCTCATTCCCCAATTCGCTATACACAGGGATTGCACCAGAGGTCCCTTGACTCTAGGGAAACAAAACACAGCTGCTCTTCTCAAAAAAGATGTAATCTTAAAGAATTCTTCATATGATAGGCCTATTGTACCAGACTACTCTTGATATTAATTCTCCATAGTTCTCAGATTCTTTTAAATCTGTTCATCAGAAGCAAAGAGAAAGGGACAGGGGAGAAACAGGAACGACTCTACATTTGCTAATATAATCTCTCCAAACTTAAAAAAAATTTCCCACACACTGTCTCTCTAATGGTGAACTTAACTTGCATCTGTATACAGTACTCTCTTTTTCAGTAGAGTTCATTACTAACAGCATTCTGGGACACACTTGCCTTTGCCAACAAGATCTAAAAGGGAAATGTTATCTTGGAGACCTTTCAGATGCCATTCAGCTAGGAGAACTTCAGAGTAGATAAGGAAAGTAGTTTTATGACAGGATGGAATCCTGTTTCATTCTTCTTCTTTCACTCAGTCATACTGGCTTCCCTTCTTTACCTCTAACCTGAAGGAAGACTCCTGCCTTAGGGACATGGAATTACTGTTCCTCTTGCATCTGAAGTCTGTCTTATCTCACCTCTTCTGCAGTCAAGTGTCAATTTATCAAAGAAAACTCTGACTTCCTATTTAAAACTTCAGACTCCTCTTACCAGCCCCCAATCCCAGTACCTGCTGTAATTTTCTTAACACTTACAATTATCTATCTTATGTTGATTTTTAGTTTTTCTTGTATCACTAGAATATAAGCCCCATGATGTCAAAGATTTTTATCTGTCTTAATATTGGTGTAACCTCAGGAACTAGAAGAGTATGAACTAAAATATTTGTTGAAAATGAAACATTGAATGAGTGAATAAATGAGTGAATGAGTAAATGAATATTGGGCAAAAGAGCTCTAGATATAAATCCCCACACTAAGTACCCTGTACAAATAAATGGAATCAAATTGTATCAAAAATTGTTACTGTGCAGAAAGGGGTATGACTGCTTATTGCCATGTACCAGATTTGTGAGGAAGGAAATATGTTTTTCTTAATAGGAAACCTGGTCTGAGGGAGCTGAAAACATTTCTGCTGCAAGCCAACCTCATCCCCAACACACAGTAAATCAGCTACCCCCCAGGGAGATTAGAGTCTAAAACCAAATCCAGGGATTCTTCATTATAGTTTATCTCCCTTGGGAGTTTAAGAGGGATTCACACTCCATCCTCCAGCCCCAGGCTCTTTTCCCTGTGAGTGCTTGTGAGGTCAGCATCTCCCTTGTCTCCTGCAGCTCTCTCTCCTACTCATCTCTGGGGAGCACTGTCAGATCACTCCAGGTGGTAATGTGGGGAAAACTCCATCTCTGCGGTCCTGGAGCCTGATGCTGCCATTGCCCCCAGGGCTGGAGCTTGTTCTCTCTGTGCTGCTCTCAGCCTCTGTGCACTGATCTCAGGGTGAGAGTCCAGCCATGTGTTATGCTGTGATGGGTCTCAGTGTCTCAGCTGGAGAGAAACACTTCTCAGCATGGGACTCTGCCTTTGGGAACTGCCTTCTGACCATAAGAGAAGCTTAAGTTCCAAACCAGACAAGCCTCTGTGGAGTAGTCCCGGCTTCCGTCAATCCCCACAAGTGATCCGCAAATGGCAACACAAGGCAAGCCAGAGAGTTGAGGGCTCCCCACCCATGTGGAGCAGAACACACAGAATGCTGAACCAAAAGGGTGGCATCTCTGCACCTTTGCTTTAAAAAGGGCCATCCCAACATCCCATGTGAGCAGGAAGCTAGTGGCAGTGTCCAGGTTTTTAAACAATGGCCATGTTTGTCTTTTCCCCTTTTTCCAGGCATGGGCAGAAGTCTTCAGTCACCCTGGGTGGGGTGCCCAGCCCCCACAGCTGGCTCAAGAACTGTGTAGCTTCTGTCACAAGCTAGTAGCCCCCAGGCTTGGGCTATTAAACCCCAACTCTGGTTTCAATCCTGGGAGCTCTCTGCCTTTCCAACTGCTAATTGTGTTGTATTTATACTAGCTTCTTGCCTCAGGCAATTTCTGTTTTTCAGGCAGCCCCTCCCTTCACAGAAGGCAGACTGCTTCAGTCTGCCACTTAGGTGAAGGTGCTGGCTGTGGCTGATCGGGGTTCCCTCAGACTGCGGTTCATGGCCTTCCAATAATCAAGGCAGACTTACCTGTTACAGAATGACTCACTATCATCTTCAACTAATTCTACTTTGATTTATAGACAATATTGTATAGTTTGTGTAGGGCAATAATTTAAGTCATTCATTGACATTATGAACACTGAAGAATCTTTCCAACTGTGTGCTAGTTAAGTTAGTTAGGCACTGAAATGCTGATGAATTTGGTTGGGCCTTGATCATGGTTTTTGTGTTGTTTCCTGCCACCCACCACTACACATTAATTGGTCTTCTGTCATTCATTTTTGGTGTCATTAAATTTGCTATCTGCCATGCAGTAATGGACAGCTATAGAGCAGATGTTTCTGAAGTATCATTGATAACAGTGTCACAAAGATTGTATGAAGTCAAAGGACAACAAGCTTGATTGATGAGGAGAAGGTTTGGACAGCTGATATATTGCCTTAGAGAAGGAAGTCTTTTACTTCCTTAGCCTCAACAGCTTATAGAAGCAGCCAGCCACTTTTAAAGGAAGCTGCAGTTGTGCAGCCATACCTGATGTCTTGATTTCTGCCACTTTGGTAACATTCATCATTCTCCAATTTAGCTATCTTTGCATTATTTAGTTTCATGGATGCTAAATGTGTGTCCTCTTACATTCTCCTCATTGAAATTGCTTCTCAGCACATGTGGTTTACAATGCAAAAGTCTATCTTACAGTATTATCTGACTAGGCTTCTTTTGCCATTCTGTATGCTGTCAACTTAGACTACTAGAAAAATTTTTAAATAGAACATTCCTAGCTTATCAGAATAATCAAATCCCTGCTACTTTCCACCCCCCAAAAAACTATATTACACTCTTATGAACTACTCAGCATTGATGTTTTTATAGTTATAACTGTTTTTGAGGAGTATCAAAGTACTTGTGATTATATAAAATCATATATTGTGTGGAACATAAGAGATTATACATTTTAATAATCCTATTTTTTTCAGATGAGGAAATTAATGTCCTAAAAGTGTAATCTTTTTATATAAGATCATGGAGGAGTTAGCTATCTACACTAATACATTTCTGTAATAGACACTGTGCAAGCAAACCTGGTTCCTGACCCTTATTACCTAAAAACTGGATGTGTTAAAACCAAAAGATAAGGATACGTATTAAATACATCACTATAACCTTAATTTATTTCATTATTCTAAAACATATTCATAAAATATTACATTGGAAAAATTTAATTCAGTCAGTCAATATATATTTTGTATCTATTGAGTACATTGTGCTTGGGTGCTTGGGATATAAAAGTTATCAAAAGAGTCATAATTCTTGTCATCACAGAGCTTATAATATAGCAGAAAAGACATGAGTAATAAGATATAATTATAGTAAAGTATAATAGGTAATACAGGAGAAATATATCAAGCTATTGGAGCATAGAAGAGCAGTAGATAATCTAGATTGTGATGACAATGCTGATCAAGAAAAGCTCTGTAAAAAATTATTTGAAATAGAAATAAAAACAATGAGTAGGAATTTGCTAAGTGAAGAGTGGGTGGAGGGTACCACAGCCAGAGAAAGAGATTATGAGAGAAATTTTCAAGGTGAGAAAATGCAAGACATGTTAGCAGGTGGAAAGATAGCATGGCTAGAAAATAGAATGCCCATAGATTAAGCAAAAGAGGCAGCTCAATAAATAAGAAGCTTTTATAAATTCTAAAAAGATGCTATGGCTTTATTCTAAGTCCAATGAAGAATTTTTTCAAACAAGGGAATACTATGATAAAATTCAGTGTTAAATAAGATGACTCTAGCCACAGGAAAAAGAGAGAGAGAGAGAGAATGAATTAAAAGTGGTAAAACTGGAGTCAGGAAGGCTAGTTAGGATGTTTGTTAAGTAATCTGGGCAAGAATGTTGGTGGCCTGAACTAGAGTAGTGATAGTGAAGATGGAGAGAATTGAATGAGTTCAACATGGAATTCAACAGATAGATCCTTGGGGCTTAGATAATGACTTGATGTGTCAGCAGACAAAATGGAGAAATTATATATGACTATATATCTCACTTAATAAACTGATGAACTGGGTAAATGACAGGGCAGTGAGTTTCATTGAGATGGAAAAGATCAAAGAGTAAATTTGAGTATAGAAAGCAAAAGGACCTATTTTAGACATGTTATTTTTATGGTGTTTATATACACCCATCTAAGTTTGTATAGTAAACCATTGGATACACAGGTCCAAAGCTCAGGGAAGAGATCTACTTTGGAGATGCATATTTGGGAGTCATCAGAACATATATGTTAATTGTAGCAATGAGAGCCAATGATATCATCATGAGAGAATGCAAATTACTAGTAAAAAACAAACAAACAAAAAACAAAACAAAGAATCATGTTGACCATAAAGGTTTTCTTACTTTTTATTGTTTATTCTATTACAGTTGTTCCAACTATTTTTCCCCCTTTTTTCCCCTCCGCCAAACCCACCTCTCTCACCCACAGTCAATTCCCTCTCTATTGTCCATGTCCATGAGTCATTCATACATATTCTGTGACTAGACCCTTCCCCTACCTTCCATCATTTCTCCCTCCTTCCTCCCCTCCTACAACTATCAGTCTGTTCCATGTTTCCATGTCTCTGTTTTTTTTTAAATTAGTTTATTTTGTTCATTAGATTCCTCTTATATGTGAGATCATATGGTATTGTTATTTGCCGACTGACTTATTTCACTTAGCATAATAGTCTCTAGTTTTATCCATGCTGTCCGAAAATGTAGGGCTTTCTTTTTTCTTTCTGCTGTATAGTATCCCATTGTGTAAATGTACCACACATTGTTAATCCACTCATCTACTGATGGGCACTTGGACTATTTCCAACACTTAGTTATTATAAGTAGTGCTGCTATGAACATTGGGGTGCATAAGTATTTTTGAATTGGTGTTTTGTGATTCTTAAGGTATATTCCCAGTAGTAGAGTTGTTGAATCAAATGGTAATTCCATTTTATTTTTTGAGGAAATTCCATACTGTTTTCCACAGTGGCTGCAGCAGTCTGCATTTCCACTAACAGTGCACAGGGGATCCCTTTTCCCCACCTCCTCATCAACACTTGTTTGTTAATTTATCAAAAATGGCCATTTTGGCAGATGTGAATTGACATCAATTTGTGGTTTTAATTTGCATCTTTCTGATTCCGAGTGATGTTAAGCATCTTTTCACATGTCTATGGGGCCTCTGTATGTCCTTCTTAGTGAAGTGTCTATTCAGGGCCTTTGTCCTTTTTTTAATTGGGCTGTTTGTCTTCCTGGTATTGAGTCATATGAATTATTTATATATTTTAGAGATTAAACCCCTGTCCAACATATCATTCTTGAACTATTTGAAAAGATTCAAGAATAGGGAAGACTCTCAAACTCTTTTTATGAGGCCAGTATTATCCTAATTTCAAAACCAGGTAAAGACACAACAAAAAAATAAAATTATAGGCCATTACACCTGATAAATATAGATACTAAAATCCTGAACAAATATTGGCAATCTGGATCCAGCAATACATTAACCAGATCATACACCATGATCAAGTGGTATTTATCCCAGGAAATCAAGGATGGTATAACATTCTCAGATCAATAAACATAATACATTACATAAACAAAATGAAAGATGAAAGTCACGGGATCATATCAATAGATGCTGAAAAAGCACTTGAAAATACCCAATATTCATTTATGATAAAAACACTCAGCAAAGTGGGAGTAGAGGGAGCATACCTCACATAAAAAAGGCCACATATGAGAAACCGATTGCCAACATCATACTCAATGGGCAAAAACTAAAAGCATTTCCCTCAAGATTGAGTACAAGGCAAGAGTGCATGCTTTCACTGGTGTTATTCAACATAGTATTGGAAGTTCTAACCACAGTGATTACACAAGAAAAAAGAAATAAAAGTCATCCAAATTGGAAATGAAGAAGTAAAACTGTCATTATTTGCACACAACATAATAGTGTACATAGAAAATCCTAGTCTCCCCCCAAAATCTACTCGACATAATTAGTGAATTTGGAAAATTAGCAGGATAAAGAGTCAATATTCAGAAATCAATGGCATTCTTATCCATCAACAATGAAGTATCAGAAAGAGAAACTAAGAAAACAATCCGGTTTACTGTAGCAAAAAAAAAAAAAAAAAATGTAACTAGGAATAAATTTAACCAAAGAGGTAAAAAATCTATACTCTGAAAACTATAGAACACTGAAGAGAGGAATTGTGGAAGGTACAAATAAATGGAAGTATATACTGGGTTCATGGCTTGGAAGAATTACATCATTAAAATGTCCATACTACCCAAAGTAATCTATAGATTCAACACAATTCCTATTAAAATACCAATGGTATATTTCAGAGGTCTAGAAAAAATATTCCAAAAATTTATATGGAACAAAAAAAGACCCAGAATAGCTTCAGAAATACTGATGAAGGAGAAAAAAGTTGGAGGGATCACAATACCTGATATTAAACTATACTACAAGGCCACTATAATCAAGATAGTCTGATACTGGTATGAGAATAGATACATAGATCAATGGAACAGAATAGAGAGCCCAGAGAAAAGCCCAAGTCTCAATGGTTAATTAACTAATATTTGACAAAGGGGGCATGAGCATATTGCAGAGTAAAAACAGTCTCTTCAACAAATGGTATTGGGAGAAGAGGACTGGTACTTGCAAAAAAGTAAACTTGACCACCAACTTATACCATACACCAGAATAAACTCAAAATGGATAATGGACTTAAATATAAGTTGTGATACCATAAACGTCCTAGTGGAAATATAGACATTAAAATTTCAGACATCCCATGTAGTAATATATTTCCTGTGGCAAGGGAAATAGAGCTAAAATAAACAAATGGGAACTTGAATGTTTAAATAATTAACAGAAGAAAAGGAGTTAGGTAAAAGCCTTGCAAAAGAATAAAGAGAAATCCAAAACACTTATTGTCTTGGAAAACAAAGGGAGAAAAATCTTCAGGAAACACATATTTAAAAAAAAATCTCATATGCTGCTGAGCAACCAAGTGAAATAAAATTTTCAAAGTATCTATCAGATTTAGCAACAAGGTTATTCGCATCTTTCAAGAAAGCAGTTTCAATGACGTAATGGAGAGCATAATTCTGACCCGCATCCATTCATTCTTTGAATCAACAGATATACTTATTGAGTGCCCACTTTTAGCCTACCATTGTGTTTGATTTCACATGCAATGGTAAACATGGTCATCCTTATGTTCAGGGAGTTTGTAATCTAGTGAGGGAGATAGGTATTAATAAAACAGTCATGTAAATAAATATTAGGTTGCTGCTCTGACAAGGGAAAGTGTAATATGAGTATACATTAAATAGAGGGCTGTGACCTGGAAGTTTTCTTTATGGAAATGACATACAAACTAAAATGTAGCAGATAAGACCAGTGACAGGAAGAAATATAGTATATCCATGAAACTAAAAGAAGGTAAGTCTGTCTGCGGTATAGAACATGGTAAGAAATAAGGCTAAAAGAAATGGAACAGGCTCAGATAACAGCTAAGGAATTGATTTTTATCTAAAAAGCAGTGGGAAGCAATGGAAAGATTTTAATAGTAGGCATCTGTTTTGGAGGAGAGACGGGGTTATATGTTCAGCTTTGCAGTTAAAACGGTTGTTCCAGCTTCTCTTAGAAAATATTTGAAAGAAAGATAAAATAGACGCAGGGAGAATTGTTAGGATCCAGATCTACAGTGGACCAGACAAAAGATAGCAATGGCATGAGCTTAAACAGTAGAAACGTAGAAAGGAATAAATAGACTTAGACTTATTTAGGTAGTAAATTTGATAATACTTCCTGATTGATTAGATATGAGCTTATAGAACAGGAAGGTATCAAAAACAAAAATACAAGAAGCTACCCAAGCTTTTGTTTTGAGTAGTTGAAACAACTGCAACATTTTTAAAAGTTGGCTAAAAAAATTGAAAGGAGGATAGATATGAAGTAAAGAAAAACATGAGGTTAATTAAAGAGTTTTTAAATTTTTGAGGATGGAAAATATAAGTATGATGATATATCAGAGGTGGCTTTAACGGCAGGCACACTGGGCACGCACCCTGGGCTCCGACTTCTGAAGGGCCCTGCAAAACCCCAACTTCACACATTTTTTCTAATGACACCAAGTTTGGTTTCATATGTGCAGTTTTAATTAATATAAGTTTACAATCAGCAGTAAAACCTGATAGTGTATTTATATTCTGTTATTTTTATTATTTCATTACTACAGTGCATTCTATACACATACTACACTGCACAGGCCTCGTGCGGTTGCGCTACTGCTCTTCATACTAAACAAAGGTTCTCCTGCAGTGCAGACTTAAAATAGACACAAATATGCAAGGATGTAAATTAGTTTGTGGATATGTACTTGTTTCATTTACAGTTTTAAAAGTAGTTTTCTGTGTATATAAATATTCAGGTAAGTTGAAATTATATTAAAATAAACTTAATTTCTATTGTTGAAATTATATTAAGATAAAATTAATTCCTGTTCTTACATCACTGCCTGGATTTTCATAGTATATAAATAATTTTTTTAATTTTAATTAATCATTAATTTATTGCACTATAACAAAAAATCTCTTCTCTAGTATTTTAATCATTCAGACTATTAAATTTTATATTTCTCTTTTCATTGGTAGCTAGAAAAATGAAATGACATCAAAACATTATGATTATTATTATGCTATTATTAATTACATTATATATTATATTCACATTTTATTGGAAATAAAACATTAATAGTACATATTTTTTATTTATTAAAAAATATGATTAACATGTATTTTTATTTTCCCTGTCTCTCTGTCTTTTTTTAAGGGGCCTAATGTTTTCTTCTGTGCCCGGGGCCTCAACGGACCTTAATCAGCCTATGTAAAATATCGATAGGAAGAACATAGAGAGAGGGAAGAAAAGTTCATATACAAGAGGGAGAAAAGTTCCCAGCCAAGATGGAGGCCTAGACAAACATGCTGCATCTCCCTCCACAACTAAAAAGGAATACAACTACCTAAAACTAGAGACAACCAGAAGTTCCAGAAAAGCGAGCTGCATGGAAGTCCAACAAACAAACATATAAAGAAGAAATATTAATCCAGACAAGTAGGAGGGGTTACCCCAGGGCAGAGAGGACACAATGTGGTGGCCGCAGCAGGCTGGCAGAAAGTACAGTCACACATTTTTAAAAAGTAGGGAGGGACACCTGGGGAGCATTCCCAGCTCCTCACCAGACCACACAGATCACAGTCCCAGCACTGGGGAAAATCAAGCCTTATTGCTTCTGACTGTACAAACCAGTGGGGCTTGGGGCAGAGGAAGGAATTTCCTGTCTCTCAGCAGAGTCTGCTTGTTTAAAGAGACCCCATGGTCCTAGAATGTCTACAGACCCACCCACTCTGTGAACAACAGCCAAGGCAACAGCGAGAGAGGTGCCAGTCTTATACAGATGTGAAAGAAGTGCTGGAAAAGAGGCGAGTGCTAAGCAAGCATTATTATTCCCTTTCAGACTCCTCCCCCACATACAGCGCCACAACGTGGTGAAATGGGTCGCTTGTACTGATGAATACCTAAGGCTCTGCCTCTTACAACATAACAGGTGCTATAGCTCTACCTAAGACACAGAGGAAAACAAGCACAGGAGCCTGTCAAGATTAGGAGACAGAGAAGTATGGCCCAAAAGAGGGAATGGATCAAGGTTCCAGTGGGACAACTAAGCGACGAGGAGATAGCTAACCTAACAGACACCGAGTTCAAAACACTGGTGATATAGATGTTCACAGCCTTGACAGATATACTTAAGTATGGCAAATGCATAAGGGAAGAAGTGAAGGCTATGCTAAATGAAACGAAGGAAAATCCACACAAAATCAATGGTGAAGGGAATGATACCGGCATTCAAATCAATGACTTGGAGCATAAGGAAGAGAAAAGCAGTCAACATGTACATAATGAGGCAAAAAGAATTGAAAAAAATGAGATTAGGAACCTCTGGGACAACTTTACATGTGCCAACATCTGAATCATAGGGGTGGCAGAAAGAGATGAGGAAGAGCAAGAAATTGAAAGCTTATGTGAAAAAGTACTAAAAAAAAACTTCCCAAATTTGGCAAAAGAAATAGACATCCAAGCCCAGGAAGCACAGAGAGTACCAAATAAGCTAAACCGAAAGAGGACCACAACAAGACACATCATAATTAAAATGCCAAAGGTTCAAGATAGAGAGAATCTTAAAAGCAGCAAGGGAAAAGCAGAGAGTTACCTACAAAGGGGTGCCTATAAGACTATCAGCTGACTTCTCAAAAGAAGCTTTGCAATCAAGAAGGGACTGGCAAGAAGTATTCAAAGAGATGAGAGGCAAGGACCTACAACCAAGACTACTCTATCCAGCAAAACTATCATTCAGAACAGAAGGGCAAATAAAGTGTTTCCCAGACAAAGTAAAGCTAAAGGAGCTCATCACCACCAAGCCACTAGTATATGAAATGTTAAAGGGACTTATTTAAGAAAAAGAATATCAACACTATGAACATTAAGATGACAATGAACTCACAACTATCAACAACTGAATCTAAAAAACAAAAACAAAATCTAACTAAGCAAACCAGAATAGGAACAGAATCATAGGTATGGGGACCACTTGGAGGGTTATCATCTTGGAGAAGAAAGGGAGAGAAATGGGGAAATGGTGCAGGAATTAAGAAGCATAATTGGTTGGCACAAAAAAGACAGGGGGAAGTTAAGAATAATATAGGAAAGGATGAAGCCAAAAAACTTATATGCACAACCTATGGATGTGAACTAAAGGGGGTGGAATTGCTGGAGGGAAGGGGGTTACTGGGTGGAAGTGAGCAAAGGGAAAAAATTGGGACTACTATTACAACATAATCAATAAAATATACTTTAAAAAAAGAAAGAAAAAGGGGAGAAGAAATAATCAAATAGTGTGTTTTCTGAAAATGCAGAAGGAAGTAGATTCTAGAACACTGGGTAAGAAGGAACTAATTCAGAACTGATGACTGGATTATGAGGTAATTCCCTTTCAGATGGCTGCTCTTTTCTCTGTGAACTCAAGTGCTGAAAGTGAAAAGGGATGTGATTGTGTCAAAGTTTGTCACCACATTATTTATGTTAATGAAATATTGAAAGCAATAAAATGCTTACCATAAGGAACTGGTAAAATAAATTATGATATGTGTCTATACTGTTGTAGTATGTAGCACAATTAAAACTTTTTTTCTTTTCTTGTAATATATGATGATGGATGTTAATTAAACATGTGTTAATCATTTTATGATATAAGTAAAATCATTACGCTGTACACCCTAAACTTATAAAACTGAAAAATTGCTACTGTGATAAAATAATGTCACAACTAATTTTTGTCCTTCCTTTAATAGACAGTTCCTTGGTAATACAGTGTTTTAATAAAAAGAAAATGTTACTAAAAAATAAATTATTTTATGGCAAAAAAGAACACCATAATTTGTCCTGTTGTTCAGTATAGAACATGTAAAGAAATGGTTGTAAAATCATATTTCCATTGAAAAATCATGAGGCTGTATTATGCATTAATCAAAATAACTACTATGCTTGTAAGCTCTTAGTATATGCCAGACACTGTGATTAGTTCTTTACCCTTAGACCAATTCAGTGAAGACGGTGTCAATGTGATTGTCACTCTATGAATGAGTAAACTGAGGCCTTGAAGACCATTTGGTCAAAATCATTCACAGGGAAGTGGCAAGTCAGGTTCAGAGTCCAGGTTTGTCTAACTCTGGAGGCTATGAGCCACACTACACAGTGACAAGGAGAAATAAAAACTTCCATAGACCTGACTCAGGAACCTACCCCTAATATGTTAGTGATCATCGTTCATCACCATTATAATTGAAATAAAACATCAAGTGAATCAACAAAAGAAAAAAAATCTTCAAATTGCTTTAAATTGGTGTAATAAGTAAGTACCATGAATTACAGAAAATATATTTGAACAGCTTTTGGCAGGAAAATTAATATTGTCAACATTACAGAAACAATCACAAGTCCAGCTTCATTTCTTATATAATTAACAATAGTTAAAAAGGTTTTAAATGACAAAAATAAAAACCAAGTGAAAATTGAAAATGACACAAATGGTCCTTTTATCATTGAAAAAGCTTTCAACAACTGTATATCTAGTCTAAGGATATTGTGGACCAAGTGCGAGAACCAAATGGTCGAAGACAACCAAATTAGAATTTAAGGAGCCTTTATTAGCTGGCCAACAACTGTCCACCTGTCCACAAGCCGGACTTAGGTGAGCAGCCCTGAACCTGGGGTCTGGGGGGCTTATAAAGCATTCTTGTTCCTGCAGGTGCAGGAACTTGGACAGAAATACAACTTGTATAAATAAAATTTTTCTACTATTCCCCAGGTCATTGCTCAAAGCAACAGGTCACTGCTCAAAGGAATAACAGTTAGGCTAAGTTCCTTGTTCTGCTTGGTCGGAGCATGCAACTGCGGGGGTCTGGTTTCCGGGACCCAAGTCCAGCTAATTACCCTACTGGCTGGACATCTGAAAAATACCCTCTAACATTCCCCACTGGTTTTATTTGGGGATTCAAATCCTTGAGTCCTAGGTGTTTAAAGGGCAATATTGCAACTTTAGGACCAAAACTTTTCTAGGCCTTTATGGAATGAAGCCCCTGTATAATTCCCCTTCTTAGACTTAAGACCCTTTATTTTATAGAGGACAATGGGTGAAGGTCTGGTGCTTTTCTAGTTGCTTCAAGCTGAACATGGTCGTCATCCTACCTACCCTTGGATCTAGGAATTTCTAATAAGAGTGGAGGTAGAGAAGAGGGTGGCCTTCCCACATGGGGAAGGATTTTGCAGAGTTCAGATCAGTTAGCTGTTACCGGGCAGCAGTATGCTCGGTTTCCAAGGGCTGGCACTATTGGACAAGCTGGCATTCTTGTCGTATTCTGGAGGCAACAGATTTGGCAACAGGGTTAAAAGGCATAACTTAACCCACAACTACTATATGACAAAAGGCAGGGATTAACTTTTCAATGTCCCACATTAGAAAAATAAATGGCTTTTTTGGAGAAAGGTGTGCAGGGCATATCACACCTGTCTAAAACCCCTTTACCCACTATACTTAGCTAGGGATGAGGGGAATATTTTAGGATTTCCCCCCTCTCAGATCTTTGGGCCCTTTTTGTCCAAACTATTATGATAGATAAGAGAAAAACCAGTTTCAAAGTGAAGCCTATAGACTACCCTAAACTTTACCAACCCAACTACTTAGTTCAGCCAAACTGTTGAGTCTTAGGAGGCGGCAATGCAGATGGGCTTCTTGAGTGAGGCCTATATGTACAGACAATTACTCAGGTAATGAGATTATAGGCTCATTCCCTATGAAAACAGAAAGAACACACATGTTAATTTACACAATACAATTCACAAAACAGTCTCTAAATTTAAGATGCTGTCTTATTGGGAAGACATTTAGTTGTAAGGCACTTGAAATTATCCTTGCCTGTAAATTAAGCATTTTTGATAATGTCACAGACCTGGTTTAACTTTTAAATTAAAACAAACTTTAAATGAAAACAAACTTTATAGACAGTTGCATTAGTTTGTAGTTTACTGTTGAGTATTGTGATTTTCCTTGAGTCATGATTTTTCTCCTTAAGATTACCCTCCTTGTCAGTGAAGGGACTGCAGTAAGTCCAGTTTTAATTTAGCCTGTTTATTTGCATAAACACAACAAGAGCAGTGATTGATTACATATGATTTTTAAGTTTACTTTGCTGTCACTTACTTAAGGAACTTTTATGTTGATCTTTAGTTTGCCTGTCAGGGCACAGAAGCTGAGCCTCATGCCTGCCATTTAGCCTTGCCTGTAAACACCTGCTTTTCCTAGTACTTTGGATTTTTCATTGTGCCTTAAGGTTTCTTCTAGCAATTTTCAGGAAAGCAACCTTTGTTCCTTCCCTGGAAAGATTGCCATGAACTGCACAACTAACCAAGGTGCCAGGCTTTTTCCTTCTTGGCTTTTCTTACCTTTAAAAGTCAAGTTTAGTTCCTTAGGGCTTTCTGGTAACAAGCAGAGCGTAAACATGCCTTTTTCAGGCATGACATGCTAGTCAAAGCCTTGGCTGACAAAACCACTATTAACAACTGGTCTTATTCGTTTTATGCAAAGGAATCTTATGTTACTTTTTACTTTTTTTAGAATGCTAAATACTGGAGAGTTCAGGTAAGGAGAAAAATATAAAAGTGTGAAGGAAAATCCTTGTCTTTTAAAACTGCCGCCTGTACCATTTTGAAGAAAAGTGGCCTGAGTTTTAAAAGTGTCACGTTTTTTTCTTTTCCCTCTCTCCCTGTTGGAGAGACAGACATCCTGCTGTTTCTGTAACCTGCAACAAGGGAATTAGATGGCCGCCTGGCTAACAAATTTAACATTGCCACTCCTTGCAGCTCTAGCAGGGAGTATTCAGATGCAAATTGAATTGCTAGAAGTTACCTGGGGTGGAAAGAAATGCTGAAAGCAATTTCTCTGGGGAAAATTTTAAGGGGCCTGATCACTCTGTACTGTCTGTTCCCAGTGCCTCTGCCCAGTTGGTTTTTGGCTGGCCAGGGCTACAAGGCGGTGGGAGATAGTACAGAGGGTCCTAGGCTTTTATGTGACAACGAAATGCACTATATTGACAGCCTTGGTTTTCATGTTCCCTTATGTTGGCTAAGGTGATTGCTACAAACATGCACTTAATTTGGATTACAATCAGGGGTGGGAACACAAGGCATGGGAGCAATGTCCCCCTTACAGTGCAGACAAACACAGGCTAGGAGCTCCCAAAGGAGGCCAAACAAATGCCTGCTTGGCCTTTCCTCTTGTGAGGCTAAAGCCCACTCAGACTCCACAGACTAAAGTCCATGGAGCCACATAGAAGGAGGAAAGAACATTCACTCACACATTCACTCAGAGGTTAAACAATTCCACCCAAACCGCACCTAGGCCTCTGAGATTAGACAAACAGCATCATCTACAGGCAGCACCACCCAGAATCAAACCAGAAGAGCTTTACCAAGTCTCGATTGCAGTGGCCCAAGCCCGCTGCCTAAATGGGTTGTCACTTACCTGCCGCCGAGGTTGTCTGCTGTCTTTTGCTTACTCCAGACTGGGCTGTCAGGGCTTCCAGAAGCTCCCAAGTGTCCACTGAAGGCGCAGGGAATTGCTCTGAACTGGAGCTTGTGGCCGCTGTCCTGCCACACATCAGCTAGACACACGGGACCCCACGAAGCCCCGGGGGCTCACCGAAGGCAGCACTGCTTTATAAAGGCATTACAGTGGGTGAAGAAGATAGATTCTAACAAAGAAATCAAGCCAGTGGGGTTTTGGGAGAAGGAGGGGTTTTGGTTTGGGCTCACTGGCATCCCATAAAATGAAGCCCACCTCCTAAATTCCTGGAAGTTCTTAAGAACACATTGCAAAGGTGTACAAAGAGCACAGGCAGCAGTCTGACCCATGTTATATGGAATAGACAAGACGACACTTAAGACATGATGCTGGAAATCAAGACTTCTGATTTGAGGTATGTTTACATGCCTCTCGGTCTAGGTGTTTAATGATCCGAGTAGCGAGCTGGACTCACTGGTGCCGATAGTCTCTGACTGCTCAGACCTCAGGATCTTAAAGACATCTGTGACTTAAAAAGAATCTTGCTGAGTACTCCATCTTCCCGGATGTTGATAAGGAAATCAAACAAAACTAAGCACAAATGGTGTTTAACCTTGATTGCTTTCTGTTAGTATTTAAGGAACAGTGCATCCGTTTCATAGTCTTAAAAGAACAGATGATCGGATTTCTGTTTTTCTGTTTTTGAATCTATAGATGATATATAGGCTTGTTTATCAGGAAGCGTTCTCTTCAGTTAATCCTTTAAGCTTTCTCTGTTGTAAGTTTCAAGTTCATTGTAATCATTCCTGGAATGTGCCAGTGAGCTCATTCCTGGACCCTCCCTGTTAATTAGCATATCTGCAAAACCCAATAAAAGGAAGGTGCTTGCACTGCTCAGTGTTGACCTGCCTGAGTGTGCAGCAGCCCTCCATCTGTCCCATTCTGTCTGCTGGAATTGCCTCCGCGCCCTTGACCACAAAGTACTACAAGAAAGACAGACAAACTTGTGGTCACCAGCCACCGTCGTGGTCCGGGACCAGGTCTCGGAGGTAATGCTGCGTCTAGTCTTCCCTTGAGACCCCCTTAGCGTGTCCCTGTTCCAACCCAATGATTTCTTTCCCTCAGAATCCAAGTCTTTACTGGTAAGAATCCGAATGGCTCTATGTAGTCAATCAGGATAGGGAGGGTACGCGTCCTTCAGTGTCCTTCTTGGGGCTGAGGAACATCTCTCAGAGATCTCCCCCTGAGGTTGACCTGGCGGCAGGCCCATCTCACGACCCATGCCCAGCCAAGGCTGGGAATCTCGCTGGGGCCTCCAAATGTTGTGGACCAAGTAAAAGAACCAAATGGTTGGAGACATCCAAATTAGAATTTCAAGAGCCTTTATTAGCTGGCCAACAACTGTCCACTCGTCCACAAGCCAGACTTAGGTGAGCAGCCCCAACCCTGGGGTCTGGGGTGCTTATAAAGCATTCCTGTTCCTGCAGGTGCAGGAACTTGGACAGAAATACAACTTGTATAAATAAAATTTTTCTACTATTCCCCAGGTCATTGCTCAAAGCAACAGGTCACTGCTCAAAGGAATAACAGTTAGGCTAAGTTCCCTGTTCTGCTTGGTCGGAGCATGCAACTGCGGGGGTCTGGTTTCCGGGACCCAAGTCCAGCTAATTACCCTACTGGCTGGACATCTGAAAAATACCCTCTAACAAGAATATTTGCTAATTGTGCAGCTGTTTTGACCATTACCATCACCAGCTTTTATTCATATTTATGATTAGGAAAAGTAATCAAACTAGAAACTATATTTTTTGCTACACTTAAACAAAGCCCTAAACCATTTCCTAAATCCATCTCCCCTCCAAGCTCCCAATAAATATTTAATGGATACTTGACCTTGTTTTTAGGACACCCAAATCAGGTATTATTTTAACGCAATTTGATTGAAATTATAACAACTCCCACTGATAAAGTAAAAAAGTAAGTTAACTTTCACTATCAAAATATTTTTAAGAGAACATTATTTTAATTAATGTTTTAAAATTTCTTTCAATGTCTTCTACATTCCGTCCCCCAACCAACCAATGAATCAAACAAGGAATTATGAAGAAAAAATTAAATATATGTTTCAGCAGCAAGAGGCTACTGAATTCATTAAAATAGTAATACAAATATTTAACATATTGTTCTTTTTCAGCTGAGAGGCTCAAATAATTTAAAAAATTAAATTCTTACACACGACCTCTACAAAAGCAAAAAATGATAGAAACTTATGTATTATATTAAAACAGAATTTATGCTATAGAAAAGCAGTTTCCTGAATGACAGTTTCCATTTTAAATCACTACATCAAATTATTCTGTATTTTAACCCTAATGCAATAATTAACTAGAATTGTTTAATCCTTCTCAAACTATTCCAAAAATTTAAGAAGAGAGAAGACTACCAAAATCGTTTTATGAAGCCAGTATTATACTAATTCCAAAACCAGGTCAAGACACAACAAAGAAATATAACTAAAGGCCAAAGTCAGTGAAGAACATAGATGTTAAATTCTTCAACAAAATATTGGCAATCTGGATCCAGCAATACATTATAAAGATCATACACCATGATCAAGTGGCATTCATCCCAGGGATACAAAGATAATACAACATTCACAAATTAATAAATGTAATACATCACATAAACAAAATGAGACAAAAATCACATGGTCATAGCAATAGATGGTGAAAAAGCATTTCATAAAGTATAGCACCCATTTATTATAAAAACATTCAGCAAAGTTAGAGGGAGCATACCTCAATATAGTAAAGGCCATTTATGAGAAACCTAGAAGCAATATCATACTCAATGAACAAAAACTAAAATCTTTCCCCCTAAGATCAAGAACAAGAAAAGGGTGTCCACTTTAACTACTTCTATTCAACATAATATTGGAAGTTTGAACCACAGCAATCAGACAATAAAATTAAATAAAAGGCATCCAACTTAGAAAGAAGGAAGTAAAACTGTCATTGTTTTGCAGATGGCATGATAGTATATCTAGAAAAGCCCATAGGCTCCACCAAAAAACAACTCAACCTAGTAAGTGAATTTGGCAAAACTGTGGGATACAAAGTCAATGTTCAGAAATCTAAGGCAATTTTGTTCAACAACAATGAAATATCCGAAACAGAAACCAGGAAAAAATTGCATTTACTACAGCAGCAAGAAAAATAAAGTACTTAAAAATAAACTTAGTGAGGAGGGGGAAGATGGCGGCGGAGCAGGTGCAGTGTTCTCAGCTCGCTACTGTTAAGGAGAGACTCCAGGAACGAATGCGGAGAGGAGTGACTGAGTGAGTGTGGATCTCCGATAGCGTGAACAGTGAGGAGAGCGTGGGAGCAGCGTGGAGGGGGGTGGAGGGGTTTACCACACACTGCAGGCTGAGTCATTCCAGGACCCAGTGCATCTGCAATACCACGCCTGAGGGCTCACTAGCTGAGAGCTGCTTGGAGGCTCCCCCTACTAGGGGCACACCCGTAAGTGAATTCTTGTAGGGAGTTAGGGAGAGGATTTGGCTGAAAAACTCGGAGGCATGAGAGAACAGTGAACAACCAGGACTGGGAGAAACTGTGTGATCTGAGTCTAGAGGGAAACCTCCTCAGCTGCAACCTCCCACCAAAAGCTCTGCACTTGCGCTAGGGCCCTACAGAACAAAGGGACAGTTTTGGGGCAAGGAGACTGGCCACACAGAAAACCTGCTGCGGAACTCCGGACCGGGGGAGAGCTCCTGAGCAAGAGAACAGTGCATGCCCCTGGTGCTTTGAGCAATCGAGCTAGAATCCCACAGAACAAAAGGCGGTTTGGGGCTAGGAGAGAAATAGGGCACGCAGAATGTGTAAGTAGGGAAGAGAGCGGAGGCGGTGGTTCTGGAGTGGAGACGGTTTTAGGGCGGGGAGAAAGGCCCACAGGGAAAGGCTGCTGCAGAGCTCCAAACTGGTGGAGAGCTCCTGGATAGGAGAGTGCTGCGCTGACCGACCACACTAGAATCCTGCAGAACAAAGGGACAGTGCTGGGGCGGGAAGAAAGATAGAGCGCACATGCCTATAGACAGGGAAGCCAGGGGAAGTTGTAACTCGGAATAGAGACAGTTTTAGGGCAAGGAGAAGAGCCCATGCGGGAAAGCCGCTGCAGAGCTCCAAACCAGGGGAGAGGTCCTGGGCAGGAGAGTGCCACAGGGCCCAGCACTTTGACTAACTGTGCCAGAGTCCTCCAGAACAAAGGGTCGGTCTTGAGACAGGGAGAGAGGTAGGGTGTGCAGGCATATAGACAGGGAAGAGAGCAGAAGCTGTAGCCTGAGAATAGAGACACGACTGGAGGCAGGGCGGGGATTTCTGGCAGGCACAGGCTGGACCAACAGTGGGAAGGAGTAGCTGGACAAGCCTGAGGAGGGCTGAGGGTGCCACAGGAGGGGACAACTAAACGCAGCTCACAGCAGAGCAGTGGTAGGCCCACGAATAAAAGACTAGCAATCCCAGAATCAAGCAGGATCTTCCCACAGCCAGCCAACCAACCAGAAAAGATTTGAAACCCAAGGAATTTTGAATAGGGGCGGACTCAGGAAGGAAGGAAGGAAAAACAAAAAAACAAACAAACCAAAAATACCCAGAGACTGTGCCTAAAAGTTGAATTGAGTTAAAATCCTCTCATTCTTTTATTTCTCACTCTCTCTCTCTAACTGCCCCTCCCGTCCTTTCTTATTCTCTCTCCTTTTCTCCCCTCCTCCTCCCTCCCTTCTCTCCCCTTAGCATGTCTCCCCTTCATCTTATTCTTTGTTAATTTTTTAATTTTAAGTTCTCTCCCTTTCCTTCCTATTCCCTTCTTCTAATCCCCTTCCCTCCCCCTTATCCTCATCCTCCCTCTGTTTCCTTTCTCTCTCTCTCCTTTCTCTGTGCTAAGCACTTTCAATTTTATTAAATTCCTTTCTTTATTTTGTCCCCCTTCAGTCTACATTCATTTTTTTTCCTCCCTTGCCCTTATTTTCCTTCTCTCCCTATAAATATTTTCTCTCTCTTTCTTTCTCTCTCCCTATTCCACTTTATACTCTAATCTTTTAATATTTAAATTTTAATTCTAATCTATTCCCCTCCTCTTTCACCCTCCCCTTCTTAACCCTTCTCTATTTCCACACAATCCTCTCACTTCTTTCTCTTCTTCATCCTTTCTTTTGTCAACTCTTCAATTTCAATCTTTCCCTCCCTAATATCTCCTCTGCCTCTTGATTTCCTTTCCTCCCCTGTGTTCTTTCCTTCCCCCATCCACTTGCTTTTCCCATCTCTTATTCCTCTCTCTATATATTCTCTCTTCCTCTCTATCTTGCTATTTTATATCATGTTTTAACCTCCTAATTTTTTTTATAATATATATATTTTAAAAAATGTTTAATCCAGTCCGCCCTCTTCTCCCTCCCCTTCTTCTTTCATTCTCTCTCCTACCTTTCTCTTCTGTACTTTCTCTCTCTCTTTCCTCTCTCCATTCCTGTCTTGCTATTTTCTACTCTGTATTTTTATTCTTGAAAAATTCTTTCTCAATCTGTTTCCTACCCTCTAACTTCCTCAGCCCTCTCCTTCAATTTCTGGCTGCCTGTCTGCCTGGATGTCTGTTGAGTCTATCCTCCCATCCACGTTAAACATATAGCATATAACGATAATATAATCCGAATACTATACACTTCCACTTTCTCATTACACACTGTAACCCTCTCCTCCTTTTCAAACATACAATAAAATTTTAATTGCTGTTTTACATAACCTTGATCCCAATTGCTAATATTATTACTCTATCATATTCCCGCTCAAAAATTACCCTTCCTTCATTTAAAACAACTCCTATCTGTTTCTCCTACAAAATAAGTATATTAATACGGGCTCATTTGCAACCTATAGTGAGGTTGTACTTGGGGGAGATATTGGAGGGTATGGGTTTCTTGCCTGGGTTGTGTGATTATATTTTAGCATCACCTCCACAAAAGATCTCAAGACAAGGTGGGCAGAGTGACTCTCAATCAACTAACAAGAGAAAAAGACCCACCAAAGAGTAGTTGAAATACAACCAGACAGATTAAAGAAATAACATCAAGGACAACAGACAGAGATCCAAGATGGTGGAGGAGTAAGTGGAAGCTACACTAACCTCCTGCCAGGACCAGCCAGTGCTAACTCAGCCCTAGTACAGCAGACAGACCATTTCCCCTCCAAGTGGCGTCAGACTAAGGGGAAATAAAAGCCCTGCCTACAGGAATTAAGCTGCCACACCCACAGTCCTTAAGCCTGACAGCTAATCACAGATTGAGAAGATTAACAACTAAAGAAGATAGACAAAAGCAGTAGATCCCTGGAAGTCTCCAATAGGCTGCCTAGGGCCAGTCTGGTACATGATCTGATGCTACCAGAGGCAGATTCAGGAAGTGCAGATCATTCTAAGAAGCACCAACAAAGAATAGGAATCACAAAAATGGGGAGACAGAGAAACAACCCCCCATCAAAAGGAAAGGTAGAATCCCCAGAGAGAGTGCTAAATGAAATTGAGGGGAGCAAAATATCAGATATGGAATTCAAAACATGGATTATGGAGAAGCTGAATGAGCTGAGCGGAAACTACAAAGAACTCCAGGGAAACTACAAGGAACTCCAGAAAAACTACAAGGAACTTACAGAGAATTACACAAGCATCAAAAAGGACATAGAAGATATCAATAAGGGTCAGAGGAAATAAAGAATACAATCTCTGAATTGAAGAACACAGTAGAAGGAATTAAAAGCAGGCTAGAGGAAGCAGAAGATCGGATCAGCGAGCTGGAGGATGATGTAGACAAAAACTCCTAGACAGTGAAACAAAATGAAAAAAGACTGAACAAGACTGAAGAGGTTCTAAAACAGCTGCAGGACAACATGAAACGTAACAATATCCGTATCATTGGAATTCCAGAGGAGAAGAAGAAGAACAAAGGATAGAAAACCTCTCTGAAAAACTAATGACAGATAACTTCCCTAACATGAGGAGAGAAAGAGTCACGCAAGTCCAGGAAGCACAGAGGGTCCCAATGAAGATGAACCCCAACACGCCCACCTCAAGACACATCATTATTAAAATGGCAGCATTCAAGGACAAAGAGAGAATCCTAAAAGCAGTAAGAGAGAAACAACTAATAACATACAAGGGAGCTCCAATAAGGCTATCATCAAATTTCTCAGCAGAAGCACTACAAGTCAGAAGGGAATGGCAAAAAATATTCCAAGCAATGAAAAACAAAGGCCTACACACTAGAATACTATAACCAGCAAAGCTCTCATTCAAAATGGAGGGTGAAATAAGGAGCTTCAAAGACAAAAGAAGGCTAAAAGAATACATCTCCACCAAACCAGCAATGCAAGAGATGCTAAAGGATCTGCTTTAAGAAGATAAAGAAAGAGAGAGAGAGAGAGACAGAGAAGAACATGAGTACAAAGGGGAAAAATGACAATGAATAAGTACTTATCGGTAATAACTTTAAATGTAAATGGATTAAATGCTCCAATTAAAATACATAGGGTAGCTGAATGAATTAGAAGGAATGACCCACATATATGCTGTGTACAAGAGACCCACCTTAGAACAAAAGATCTACACAGAGTGAAAGTAATGGGATGGAAAAAGGTATTTCAAGCAAATGGACATGAAAAGAAAGCTGGAAGGCAATACTTATATCAGACAAAACAGATTTCATAGCAAAGTCCATAAAAAGAGACAAAGAAAGGCATTTCATAATAATTAAGAGAAAAATCCATTAAGAAGGTACAATCCTTATAAATATATATGTGCCCAACTTAGGAGCACCCAAATATATAAGGAAAATTTTGAAAGACTCCAAGAAAGATATAGACAGCAACACACTCATAGTAGGGGACTTTAACACCCCATTATCAACAGTGGACAGATCTTCGAAGCAAAGAAACACCAAAGATATTGAGGTACTGAACAACACTCTAGATCAAATGGACTTAGACAATATATATAGTAGTTTTCACACCAAAGAAGGAAGATATACATTCCTCTCAAGTGCACATGGGACATTTTCAAAGATAGATAGACCACATGGTAGGACACAAAACAAGCCTTAACAAATTCAAAAGAATGGAAATTATATTAAGCATCTTATCAGATTACAATGGCTTAAAACTGGAAATCAACCTCAAGAAAAAAACTCAAAAATATTCAAACTCATAAAGAATGAACAACATGCTGTTAAATAATGAATGGGTTAACAATGACACCAAGGAAGACATCAAAAAGTTTCTGGAAACTAATGATAATGAACACACAACAACCCCAAACCTATGGGATACAGCTAAAGCAGTCCTGAGAGGAAAGTTCATAGCAATACAGGCCTATCTATAAAAGCTAGAAGAATCTCTAATAAAAAATTTAACCCTACGGCTACAAGAACTAAAGGAAGAACAAGAAGCAAAGCCCAGATCAAGTAGAAGGAAGGAAATCATCAAGATCAGAGCACAATTAAATGACATAGAGACTAAACTAGCAATTCAAAAGATCAACAAAAGTAGGAACTGGTTCTTTGAAAAGATAAACAAAATTGACAAGCCTTTAACCAGGCTCATCAAGAAAAAAAGAGAGAGGACACAAATAAATAAAATCAGAAACGAAAGAGGAGAAATCACAACTGATATAACAGCAATACAAAGGATTGTAAGAAATTATTACGAAGAACTGTATGGCAAGAAATTTGACAACCTAGAGGAAATGGACAAACTCCTGGAATCATATAGTCTTCCAAAACAGAATCAAGAAGAAGCAGAAAGTCTGAATAGATCAATAAAAGCTAGTGAAATTGAAGCAGTAATCAAAAAACTCCCAGCACACAAAGGCCCTTGACCGGATGGCTTCACAGGTGAATTCTACAAAGCATTTAGGAAAGAACTAACTCCTATCCTCCTCAGACTATTCCAAAAGATACAAGAAGAGGGAAGACTCCCAAATTCGTTCTATGAAGCCAGTATAACCCTAATTCCAAAACCAGGTCAAGACACAACAAAGAAAGAAAACTAGAGGCCAAGATCGCTGATGAACGTAGATGCTAAAAGCCTCAACAAAATATTGGCAAACCGGATCCAGCAACACATTAGAAAGATCATACACCAGGATCAAGTGGGATTCATCCCAGGGGTGCAAGGATGGTTTAACATTTGCAAATCAATAAACGTAATACACTACATAAACAAAAGGAAAGACAAAAACCACATGATCATATCAATAGATGCAGAAAAGGCATTTGATAAAGTACAATACCCATTTATGATAAAAACTCTCAGCAAAATGGAAATAGAGGGAGCATACCTCAACATAATAAAGGCCATATATGAGAAACCTGAAGCCAACATCATTCTCAATGGGCAAAAACTGAGAGCATTCACCCTGAGATCAGGAACAAGACAAGGCTGTCCGCTCTCTCCACTCTTATTCAACATAGTCTTGGAAGTTCTAGCCACAGCAATCAGACAAGAAAGAGTAATAGAAGGCATCCAAATTGGAAAAGAGGAAGTAAAAATGCCATTATTTGCAGATGACATGATAGTGTACATAGAAAACCCTATAAACTCCACAAAAAACTACTGAACCTAATAAGTGAATTCAGCAAAATAGCAGGATACAAAGTCAATATTAAGAAATTGAAGGCATTTTATACACCAACAATAAAAACTCAGAGATATAAACTGAAAGAAAAATCCCATTTACCATAGCAACAAGAAAAATAAAATACCTAGGAATAAACTTAACCAAGCAGGTAAAAGACCTGTACTCAGAAAACTACATAACACTGAAGAAAGAAATTAAAGAAGATACAAATAAATGGAAGCATATACCATGCTCATGGATGGGAAGAATCAACATCATTATAATGTCCATACGACCCAAATCAATTTATAGATTCAATGCAATCCCTATTAAAATACCAATGACATATTTCAGAGACCTAGAATAAATACTTCAAAAATTTATATGGAACCAAAAAAGAGCCTCAATAACCACAGCAATTTTGAGGCAGAAAAACACAGTAGGAGGAATCACAATACCTGATATCAAACTATACTACAAGGCTACGATAATCAAAACAGTCTGGTACTGGCATAAGAACAGACATATAGATCAATGGAACAGAATTGAGAGCCCAGAAATAAATCTACGTTCATATGGTCAATTAATATTTGAAAAAGGGGGAAAGAACTTCAAATGGAGTGAAAAGAGCCTCTTCAACAAATGGTGTTGGGAGAACTGGACAGAGACATGCAAAAAAATGAAACTAGACCACCAACTTACACCATACACCAGAATAAACTCAAAATGGATCAAAGGCTTAAATGTAAGCCGTGATACCATAAAAGTCCTAGAGGAAAAAATAGGCAGGAAAATTTCAGATATCCCACGTAGCAAAATTTTCACTGATATATCTCCTAAGGCAAGGGAAATAAAGAAAGGAATAAACAAATGGGACTACATCAAACTAAAAAGTTTTTGCTCAGCTAAAGAAAACATCAGAAAGATGAAAAGGAAACCAACCATATGGGAAAATATATCCGCCAATGACATTTCAGACAAGAAATTGATCTTCAAAATACGTAAAGAAATCATACAACTCAACACCAAGAAGACAGACAACCCAATTAAAAAATGGGCAAAGGACCTGAATAAACACTTCTCCAAAGAGGACATACAGAGGGCCCATAGACATATGAAAGAATGCTCAACATCACTAGCCATCAGAGAGATGCAAATAAAAACCACAATGAGATACCACCTCACACCAGTCAGAATGGTCATCATCAACAAATCAACCAACAACTTGTGCTGGAGAGGATGCGGAGAAATAGGAACCCTGGTGCATTGCTGGTGGGAATGCAGACTGGTTCAGCCACTATGGAAAACAGTTTGGAATTCTTCAAAAAACTAAAAATGGAACTGCCTTTGGAACCAGCAATTCCATTGCTAGGATTATATCCAAAAAATCCTGGAACACCAATTCAAAAGAACCTATGCACTCCAATGTTCATAGCAGCACTATTTACAATAGCCAAATGGTGGAATCAACTTAAATGCCCATCTGTAGATGAGTGGATCAAAAAACTGTGGTACATTTACACAATGGAGTACCATGTAGCAGAAAGAAAGAAGGAACTTCTACCATTTGCAACAACATGGATGGAATTAGAGAGAAATATGCTTAGCGAAATAAGCCAGGCAACAAAGGAAAAATAACTTATGCTCTCACTTATTAGAGGAAACTAATGAACAACACAAACAAATGAGCAAAATTGAACCAGAGCAATGTAAACAAGAAGTAGACTAACAGTAACAAGGGGGGTGGTGGGAGGGAGAGAAGGGGGTAAAAATGGGAAGGGTCATGTCAAAGAACATGTATAAATGACTCAAGGACATGGGCAACTGAGTGGGGACTGAATGTGGGGGAAGGGAGGGACAGGGTGCAGGGAAGCAAGAGGGGAAAAAAAGTGAGACAACTGTAATGGAAAAACTAACAAAAATTTTTTTTAGTGGCGGAAAATTTGAAAATATGAAGAATGGAAATGCCAGTTCAGTAAATATTAGGACAAAGATTTTCCTTCACGTTGTATATTTTTCTCCCTATCTGATCCCTCCAGAGTTTGGCATTCTAAACAAGTAAGTAATGACATAAGTTCCTTTGCATAAAACTAATAAGACCAGTTGTTAATAGAGGTTCCTTTTTTTTTTTTTTTTTTTTTTGACCAAGTCTTCGACTGGAATGTCAAGCCTAAAGGAGACATGCTTGGGCTCAGGTTGTTACCAAAAATCCCTGAGGAACTGGGAATGACTTTCAAAGTAATAAAAGCCCGCGAGTAAAAGGCCTGGTACCATGGTTCGTTGTGTGGTTCACAGCAATCTTTCCAGGGAAGGAACGAAGGCTGTTTTCCTGAAATATGGCTAGAAGGGACTTTAAGCACAATGAAAAACCTGAAATACTCAGAAAGGATAGGTGTTTACAGGCCAGGATGAATGCCAGGTATGTGGCTCAGCTTCTGGGCCATGAATAGCAGACTGAGGGTCACCCTAAATGTTCCTTGGGTAAGTTCCAGCAAAGGAGAACTAAAGATCATAAGTGATCATTTGCTTCTCTTGTTGTTTATGCAAATGAACAGGATAAATTAAAAATGGACTTAATGTAGTCCCTTTAATGACAAGGAGGGTAATCTTAGGGAGAAAAATCATTATTCAAGGAAAATCACAATGATCAGTGGTAGACTATAAAGTAGTGCAGCTCAACGTATTAAAAGTTTCTTTTCATTTAAAATATGGTTTCACTTTTAAATTAAACCATGTCTGTGATATCATCAAAGATATTCAAGTTTCAGGCAAGTAGAATGTCAAGTGCCTTGCAACTGGATGTCTTCCCTATAGGACAGTTTTACAGATTTAGAGACTTGTTTGTGGGTTATGTTAAATAAATTAACATGTGTTTTCTGTTTTCAAATGGCATAAGCCTATGACCAAATTACCTGAGTGATTGTCTCTACGTATAAGCCTCACTTAATCCTGTCTGCAATGCTGCCTCCTGAGACTGAACGGTTTGCCTGAACTAAATGGCTGGGTTGGTGAAGAATGAAGTGGTCTGTGAGCTTCAATTTAAAACTGGTTTCTCTAGACTTCCGGCCAAGATGGAGGCTTAGATGGACACGCTCGATCTCCCTCTATAACTAGAGAGGAATACAACTACTTCAAAACAAAAGATAACTAGAAATTCTGGAAAATAAAACTACACGGAAGCCCAATGTATGAAGTTATAAACCAGCAGCGCTCTTTGGGTAGGTACGAAGAGCGAAAGGGGGCGGTGCTGTTTGCGGTAGCACCAGGGACAGCGGCAGGGAGAGCAATCCCAGCTGCAGTTGTACCTCGGCAGGTTGCGACCCCAAAGCTGGGAAAAGCAGCCACCACATCGCCCGGAACAGTGAGGCCCAGAGGGCGGGAGGACGAATCCTGGTCTCCTAGTGGAATAACTGTAGGAATCCATCTTGGACCCGCGCCCCCACACAAAGCGCCACAGAGCAGCGAAAAAGGTTGCGGATTGCCGCCGGTCAATGGGTTGTGATGAGTATACAGGCACTGTCCCCTATAGCCGGCCCAAGAAAACAAAACGCATCTGTCAAAATGAGGCAGACAACTATAGAAATCCTGGTGGCGCAGCTCACCGGGCAACAGATGAAGAACCTGACAGATGAACAAATAAGAAACCTGTCAGAGGCTCAGTTCAGGGCCATTGTTATCAGGTGGCTTACAGAATTAACAAAAGATCTGGAAAAAGATGAGAAAGAATTGAAAAACACTCATACTGAAAGGAACAAAACCACATATGAGACAGATGGTGAGGAAATAAAATCCAGAGTTCAAATCAACAAACCAGAACATAGAGAAGAAACAGTCAACCAGTGCAGAGAGAGGAAATGGGAAGCAAGGAAAATGATGAGAGGATCAGAAACCTCTGGGACAGCTATAAGAGATCCAACATATGGATGATCGGATTGCCAGAGAGCGAAGAAGAAGAACTAGAAATTGAAAAATTAAGTGAAAATATAATAAAGCAGAACTTCCTAAACTTGGGGAAGGAAATAGACTTACAGGTCCAGGAAGCACAGAGAGTTCCAAAACAACTGGACCCAGGGAGAACAACTCCAAGACACATTATAATCAAAATGTCAAAAGTTAAAGATAAAGAGAGAATCTTAAAGGCAGCAAGAAAAAAGAAAAGAATCATGTACAAAGGGGTCCCAATTAGACTATCAGCTGACTTCTCAAGGGAGACCCTGCAGGTAAGAAGGGACTGGCAAGAAATATTCAAAGTAATGAAAATCCAAAACCTACAACCACGAATACTTTATCCAGCAAAGCTGTCATTCAGAATAGAAGGGCAGAAAAAGTGTTTCCAGGACAAAATAAAACTGAAAGAGTTCATTAGATCCAAACCACTGTTATATGAGATGTTAAAAGGACTGGTTTAGAAGAAGGAGGATCAAAGCTATGAACACTAAAATGAAAACTGCATCACAAGAAACCACAACAGAAGCTAGGGAGTTGAAGCAAAGCAAACTAAATAGGCAATGAGAGTGGAAAAAGAACTATAGGTATGGGGAGCATATTGGGGGGAGATCAGCAGGGAAGGGGAAGGTGGAGAGAGAGGGGGATGGTATAGGAATTAGGAAACATCATAGGGGGGAATGGAATAGACAGAGAGAGGTTCAGAAGAACTATATGCACAACCAATGGACATGGACTAAAAGGGAGGGACAAGAGAAGAGAGGGGGGCCAACGGGTGGAGGGGAGCAGAGGGAAGTGAAATTGGAACAAATGTAACACTGTAATCAATAGAACACATTAAAAAAATAAAATAAAATAAAACTGGTTTTTCTTTTCTATCCTAATGGCTTGAACAGAAAGGACCCAGAGGTCTGAGAGGGGGGAAACCTAAACTATTTCCCTCAGCCCAGACTAAGTATAATGGGCAAAAGGGTTTTGGATAGGTGAGATGTGCCTAGCACACCTTTCTCCAAAGAAGCCCTTTTTTTCCCCTAATGTGGAACATTGAAAAATTAATCCCTGCCTTTTGTCATCTAGTAGCTATGGATTAAATGATGTCTTTTAACCCTTTTTGATAAATCTGTTGCCCCCAGAACCTGTTAAACCAAGCACGCTGTTGTCCTGAGACCGCCAACTGACCTGGAGTCTGCACGATCCTTTCCCATGTTGGAAGGCCACCCTTCCTTCCACACCCCCACTATTAATAGGGATTTCTGGACGCAAGGGTAGGTAGGACGACGACCATGTCCAGCTTGAAGCAGCTAGAGGAGCTTGAGACCTTCGCCCATTGTCCTTTACAAGATTACAAAGGGTCTTAATATCTGAGAGGGAGGGATAGTTATTTTTTATTGTTAAAATAATTAATTAATCACATATTTACTAAAAAAAGTGAGAGAAGAAGAATAATAATATATGAAAGGGTGAAGCGGGAAAGCTTGTATGTATGAACCATGGGTATGGACTTGGGGGGGGATTGCTGGGGGAGGGAGATGCTGGGTGGAGGGGAGTAAAGGGGAGAAAGTTGGAACTATTGTAACAATATAATCAATAAAATACATTAAAAATAAAAATAAAAATAAAGTAAAACACGTTTGAACAAAACAAAAAACAAAAAAAAAAAAAAAAGAATAAACTTAACCAAGAAGGTAAAAAGAACTGTACTCAGAAAACTATAATACACTGAAGAAAGAAATTAAGAAAGACACAAATAAATGGAAACATATACTGTGTTCATGGTTTGGAAGAATTAACATCATTAAAATGTCCATACTACCCAAAGCAATCTATAGATTCAATGAAATCCTTATGAAAATACTAATGACATATTTCACAGACCTAGAACAAATACTTCAAAAATGTATATGGAACCATAAATGAACCCAAATAGCCTCAGAAATCTTGAGAAAGAAGAACTAGTTAAGAAGGCTCACAATACCTGATATCAAACTATATTATAAGGCCACTGTAATCAAAGCAGTCTGGTACTGGCATTAGAACAGACACACAGATCAATGGAACAGAATAATGCTCCCAGAAATAAATCCAAGTTTCTATGGTCAAAAAATATTTCACAAAGATACAGGAGCATAAAATAGAGTAAAAATAGTCTCTTCAATAAATGGTGTTGGGGGAGCTGGACGATTACATGCAAAAAATAAAAATAAAACTAGACTGCTAACTTACATCATACACCAAAATAAACTTAAGATGGATAAAACATTTAATTATAAGTTTTGACACCACAAAAGTCCTAGAGGAAAACATAGGCAGTAAAATTTCAGATATTCCACACAGCAATATTTTTGCTGATATATCTCCTAGGGCAAGGGAAATAAAGGAAAGAGTAAACATATGGGACTACATCAAATTAAAAATATTCTGCTTGGCTAAAGAAACATCATCAAAATGAAAAGTCAACCAACTGTATGGGAAAACACATTTTCCAATGACACCTCAGACAAAAGTTTGATCTCCAGAATATGTAAAGAACTCACATAACTCAATACCAGGAAGACAAATAATCCAATTAAACATGCATAAAGGACCTGAACAGATACTTCTCCAAGGAGGACATACAGGGGGCCCGTAGACATATGAAAGGATGCTTAACATCACTAGCCATCGGAGAGATGCAAATTAAAACCACAGTGAGATACCAGCTCACACTGGTCAGAATGGCCATCATTAACAAATCAACAAAGAATAAGTGTTGGCCAGTATGTGGAGAAAAGGAAAGCCTAGTGCACTGTTGGTGGGAATGCAGACTATGGAAAACAGTATGGAATTTCCTCAAAAGACTAAAAATGGAACTGCCTTTTGATTCAGTGATTTCATTGCTGTGATTATAACTTAAGAATTATGAAACACCAACTCAGAAGAACCTATGCACCGGTATGTTCATAGCAGCACTATTTACAATAGCCAAGTGCTGGAAATTGCTTAAGTGCCCATCAATAAATGATAGGATCAAAAACTGTGGTACATTTACACATGTACCAGCAGAAAGAAAGAATGAACTCCTACCCTTCACAACAGCACAGATGCAAATATAAAGTATTATGCTAAGTGAAATAAGTTAGGCGGTAAAATAAAAATACCATATGATCTCACCTATAAGTGGAACCTAATGAACAAAACAAACAAGCAAAATAGAATGAGAGACATGGAAATAAGGAACAGATTATGGTGATGGTAGCCAGAGGAGAGGGGGGAGGGGAAAAACAAGGGAAAGAAGGGAAAGGGTCTAGCCAAGGTACAAGTATAAAGGACCCATGCACATGTATAACAGAGTGGGGTTTGACTGGGAGAGGGTAGGTGGGGTATGTAGGGCAGGGGAGAGCAATGGGGGGAAATTGGGACAACTTTAATTGAACAATGTAAAAGAAAGAATTGCTTATTTAATAAATAGAGAAGTCAAAATGTAATTGCTTTGGTTGTCCATAGAGGATATCTGATGTAGGATATAAAACTGATGTATCTAGACCCTTTAAATATACAGAAAAAGTGGATTATTATCATCTTCTGTTTTAGCATAGATTTTCCCTAAAAGTAGAGACATAGCCAAAAGCTGATGGTGGTAGTTGAATCTTAAAGGACAGGAGTGAGGGACAGATGGAAACATGAAGGAGAGCCTATGTAAGGTAATGTAGAGAACTGTAAAATTCTCTGCTCTGAACATTCATGGTATCCTTTTCTCTCTAGTACCAAGAGACTCACTCACTTCCTCTAAATCACTTCTTTTAGTCAACAGTTCTAAAATTAGGACTTAGTGACTTGAAATGGGCCATATCACAAAGAGAAAAGTGTTTTGATGAGGTTGTAATACATACCTGCCTCACTAAATCAGGTGATCAATCATCCTTCTGCAATTTTCTGCTTGACTCTTTTTTCTGTAAAACCCTATCATCCCCTACATTCAGGAAAACATTCTCTTTGTTTCCCCATTGTAACTGCCTTGCAGTTTGTTTGTTGGAAAGTTGTTTTTTTTTTAAATACAACAGTATATTTCCCATTACAGGCAGAGTGTTTGATCTTGAAGAGATTTCCAAGGAGACTTCTAAAGTTCATCTCAGAACCATCAATCTAGGGAAAGAAAGGGATAAATATGCACCCCTCATAAGTCAAGGGTTAGCCTACAGGGCTTTAATTCTTACACACATCTGGCTGTTTCCAGATTGAGTGTGAATAGTTCTCAACCCATGCCTCAGGCTTCACTCTCAGAGAAGCTCTGGGGTAGGAAACACAAGACTCAAGATGCTGGCTCAAGGTACCATGCTGTCAGGTTACACTGGTGAACTGAATAACCTGTTCCTGTGTGAAATCATCTCTCTGGTGGGGGCTGAAATGAAAAGTGAGGCTAAGAGGATTTTAAGTGATGCCAAAGAGATACCTTCCTGTGTATGACTTATTGGGTGGTCTACTCACCTTCCTGTCTTCTTGGGAAGAGATACTTAACCTTTATAAATTTCTCCCACCACTGTGTAAATCACTTTTTCTGTCTTCATTTGAAGGGCTTTTGTGAGCCTCTCTCCAAAGATGGAAGATGATGATAATAGATGGTGTTAATGGACCACCTCAATCCCCTTTGCCATGCACCAGTTGCTGTGGTTATAGGTTACTAAATGCTCATAGTGGCACCTTTCTGTGAAAAATTATCCAAGGACAGGAGTCTTCTCACCCAAGAGGTTATGTCCTACCAACTGAGATGGCAGCCTGCAGGCAATGACTGACTGACAAATTGATTAAGACGTCTCCTAAAGGCAAGACTTATTCTATGGTGAGATTTAAATAGAGGTGTTCTGGTTCACTGACTTAGAGCAAAAAAAAAGGCTTTATTTGTAGTCTTTGATAATTTCTGTGGTGCAAATGTTCCCACTGTGGCTGATGTCAATGTACCAGTCTGACATCACTAAAAAAGCGGAGTTGGGATAAGATGTGCACAGTCTAGTCTTACAAGCCTGATCTAGCATACTGCTCAATTCATGCTCCGGAGCTTCCTTTTGAGAAGCACAGGGTAAGGGTTTAATAAATATCTTTGTAAGCTACATGTTCTTCTCAGCAACTTTCCCTAACCTAGCCTAACTCTTTCACTTCCCTACAGAACCCTCCAGAGAGTCTTCCCTTGATGAACGACTTGGACAAGAGTTCTAGCCTGAGGTTCTTCTTCTCCAGAACCCAACCTAAGACAATTATGAGGAGAATCAATGCCAGGGGAACATTGTGCTCCATTAACTATCTTCTTAGGACTCTATTGGTCAGGCCTGATGGCTACCAGTGCAGTCCTGCATTTTGTCAGGATAATTGTGCTCACTTTGTTTCTCGTAGTTAAGCACAACTTAACTATTTTAGGATTCCTTAATTCACCAATAGTTTCAGGAGACTTAGTTCTATATCAATAGCTCTTATCACCTGCCTTTGCTTACAGAAGATGGAAACCACTGTGCTTCTTAGTGATGATAGTGCTTGTTTCATCAACAATCCTTATCGCTTTTCTATATGAGGCATCCTCCAGGCCTCACTGGAAGAACATAGACAATTTGCGCATTTTCTTCTCATACAGAATATATCTTCTCTGGCATCCCACTTCAATAAGCATTTTGATCCCTTCTTCCATCTTTCATGGCAGCTCTAAAATTTTTACTTTACTTTCTTTGGGCCATCACTTTATCCAAACTTCCAAGTGCCATCCTAGCAGCATATTCACACCATTATCTAGGGTTCTGGCCAGGGTGTTTAAATTGTATTATTAATGAGTGCATTGATATTGATAAATATTCACTTTTCCAACTGAGAATTAAGATTTTTGTTCACAACTTCCCTTGATCCAGCACCATCAAGATATAGCCCCATAGCTATTGTATCAGATTCTGGTGTTACAGTAGAATGAGTAGCAGAGGGGAAATAAAGGCAGGACCTTCATGGTTACAATCTAACAAAGAACTTAATAGAGGAGGCTAGAAGCAGAAGGATACATGTCTCACCTGCTAACTCAGCAGTCCTGGGCCTGGTCTGGTAATATTGCCAGGTGTTCCAACCTCCCAAGAAACATCATGCTAGCATGGGAGGAGGAAAGTCCTTGAGATTCTATGTATCATTCTCCACTATCTGGGGAGAAAAAAAGCCTTTGAAACTGTGCTTTCATCCCAAGGTCAGGAAGGTGGGAGAGGGTCCACAGTGCCCAAAGAGGAAGCCCATAAAAAAACTATGGTTAATTTCCTACCTCTGGTCACTCTCTGTTTTAAAGGGAGTCCTTAATGCTTACAGAAAGAGCCCATAGATAACTTTGGTTAACTGCCCCAACTTTAATTAACTGCCTCCCTTCACTTATGTGTTTTACAACAAGATGAACAAATAGAGTCTGGAGCAAGATAAGGATTTGGGCTAACAGATCTCCACACTATACCTACGTTTGCGTAGTTATGTGTCCTGGGAAATATAGCATTACTTTTACCTGCCAATCAAAATGTAACTTCATCACCCCACCCAGCCAACTATATGTCCTCAGAACAAAGGTCTCACTCTCTTGGTGCTCTTGGTTCTCTGGCTACCGGGTCTCTGGTCACCCTAAGGTGAGCTTGCTACCCCAGCTTTTGATCACCCTTGATTTTGCTCTCCCATTCCCTAATAAACTTTGGGTGCCCACTAATAGTCTTGTTGATCTGCAATTCTTTACTGCATCAGCAAGAAGAACCAGGGTTTCTCCATTAACACTGGTACATGTTGGCTAGGTTCTTCAGATACTTGCCTTAGTCCCTTTGCTCTCTTACCACACTCAACACATCTGTGTACAGGTTATGTGACATGAATCTTAAGTATTGGTTTGGTGTCCAGGAAGGGAGCTAAGGATAGAGCATGAGAGGCCACACATTTTTAGCAAGATAGACCTCTGCAATCATTATCAAGCAAGGTAAGAACACTAGCCTTTAAGAGAAAAGAGCAGCTCACTTCTGCACGTCCAGAGGATTTGGGGGAATCAGAGAATTCAATATTTTTTAAAACAATTTTATTGAGATATAATTCACATACCATACAATTTAATCATTTCTAGTGTACAATTCAGTGGTTTTTACAGGTATATATCATTATCACCATAGTCCATTTAAGAATATCTTCATTAATCAAAAATACACCTTACACCCAATAGCTAACCTCTGTCCCTATGAATAAGGACCATATAATATATGGTATTTTATGACTAGCTCATTTCACTTAGCATAATGCTTTCAAGGTTCATCCATGTTGTAAAAGTCAGGGTATCTACCAGATGCCCTCATCTCACATCTCAGGCCTCCTCTTCTTCTCAACCAGCAACTGTACCTTGGTGTAAAATATGTGCCACATTTGGGAATGCACCTTCCCTGGACCTACACCATCCTTATAATTAAGTCCTGGTCCTGGTCCTGTGGTTGAAGATAATGAAAGTCTATACATGCTTCCAAGGCACTCTGACTTTTACACTTCACCTAAAATTGCTGTTTAATCACCCTCAGACTTTCATTGTTCCTCCAAATCATCTGTCACACTCAGAACAGCCACCTATTTTCCATTGTCTTTATCATTACTAATTGTCTCGAAATTCTCAGCCTCTTGAGATATTGCCATAGCCAGTGCATTCCCCTCCACTCAGAATTTTAACAATTGCATTACTATAACACACCAAGGCTATCCATACACCACCTACCATCAGTAACAACATTCTTGTTTCCATCTAACTGATGACTGTCCATATTCTGAAAGGAGGTTTGGGGCAATGCATTATATCATCATGCCATTCCCCTAAATCTCAGTTTCAACTTCTTATTCTCCAACCACCACTTCAATTTTTTTCATTTTATACCCCAAAATACCTTAACTGTAACAATATTTCAACTGAGATTTCCAATCCATTGACCGTATTCTATCTTTTTTTGTGTGTCTCACTTTCTTGATTTCCTCTCTCCACTTACTCATCTTCAATTCATGATCAAATAGTATAATAATTGTGCTGCACATAGTATAGGGTAATACTCTCTGCCTTCTCTCACACCCTCTTTTTCTTTTGGCAAAACTATAACTAATCTTAAATCTAGCTTATATGAACTGAATTGTGTTCCAATGCCCTCTCCACTATCCAAGGGGATCCTTCCAACAGTTCTCTTCCATATCATTTGTTTTCCCCTTCTCTACTGGATCATTCCATTGGCACACAAGCATGCTATTATTTCTTTCATATTTAAAAAATAAATACTTCAGTCCAGATTTCCCAACTAAATAATTCTGTCTATTTGATCCCCTTTTTAGTAAACTTGTCAAAGAGTTGTTTATACATCACCTTTTCCAATTCTTCTCGTTCTAATCTTTCATAAGCTCACACTGTTTCTTCCTGCACCCTCTGCTACTCTACTAAAAATGCTCAAGGTTATCAATGTCATTAATTTCAGCAGCCAATCCCCAATCCACTGTGTACTTGATCTAACACAGTGATTCTCAGAGGTTATTTTGCTTCCAAAACCAGGTGCTAAATATTTCCCGATTCCAGTTGGCATCTAGTAAGCACAGTCTAGGGACTATACAATGCAAAATACTTCCCTTCTCCCACCACAACCAAAGAATTCTCTAGTACCAAATGTCAATAGTGTAAGACTGAGAACCTTGACCAGCATTATCTGACATAAGTAATATGTATTCTGCACTTCCATTTTATGGTATCACCTTTTCTGATTTTCTTCCTATTTAAGTGGGTATTCCTTCTCAGTATCTTCTGCTAGTTCCTCCTTTTCTCTTCAATCTCTTAATGTCAGAGTGCCCCAGGGCTTGGCTATTGCCCTTTTTTCTTCTCTATTTATACCAACTTCTTAGATGGTCTCCTCTCTTCTCATGGATTTATAGGTCATCAATGGGCTGTCATCCTCCAACCTTGTACTTCCATCAATCTTTTCTTCAGACTGCTATACTGGTTTCTGTAAATATTTCTGTGCAACTGCTTACTCACACTTCCACTTGATATCTAATAGACATTTCAAAACTTAATATGTCCAAACTGAAATTCCAACCTGTTCCTTCCACAGTTCTCTCTGTCTTAAAAAATAGGAACTTTATTCTTCAAGTGGCTTAGATCCCAAAGCATGAAGTCTTTTTTGACTGCAGCACATACACAGTCAACATTCTCAGGTGTTCTGCTTGTTGCAGGCTTTCCAGAACATGGATCACTTTAAACAGATTCCTGACCACCTTTGAAGCATTTGTGCCATGCTTTTATTTATGCTACACTCATCACATCATCCCTGAAAGCCTTCTGAATTATTCAAATAATTTCCATGGAGGAATATTCAAGTTTAACACAAAGTCTGTTGCAAACTTCTTGTTCTACGCAATTTGAATGTGACAGCCACATGATACACATGGTCACTAATGGCATCTACTGCCCCCACTGACTAGTACAGTTAAGTCATCATTGTTCACTAATGCATATACCAGTCCATTCTCCTTGGTTGCTAGGCTACACTGATGTCGTGTACATTGTTCTCATATTAACAATGGCTGGAATTCTTCTGGACAGACCTCCTATTTCTTCTTTAGGGCCTTGGTGTTGTAAGTAGCTTTTAGGTCTTTCAGATATCCACATACTTGCTACCTCATTTCCTTTATGTCTTTGGTCAAATATCACTTGTTCTGTTTTATTTTCTCATTGTTTTTGGAGAGATAGAAAGGGAGAGAAAAACAGAGAGAAACATTGATGTAAAAGAGAAATCTTGATCAGCTGCCCTCTCATATGCACCTCAACTGGTGATTGAACCCACAACCTGGGTGTATGCCCTGTCAGGAATCAAACCCATGACATTTTGGTCATGGAACGATGCTCCAACGACTGAGTCACACCAACCAGGGCCAAATATCACTTTTTCAATGAAACCCAAAATCACCTTATTTAAAATTCCAATTAATATTCACTCTCTATATAGCTCTTACTCTAGTCTATTTTTGTTTCCCCAGTGCAGTTACCACCTTCTATCACACTACATAATTTTCACATTATTTATTGTCTATTGTATTCTCCCCTGATAGCAAAGATAATTGTTTGTTTTGTTCACTGCCATATATTAAGTACTTAGAAGACTATCTGGCACATAATATATGCCCCAAAAATATTTGTTTAGTGAGTGAATTTTGACTAGGGGAAGATTTGAAGATTAGGTGCCAGGTTTTGCAAGTAGCTCTACAATAAGTTAATTTTTGGTAGCAGTAGAAAATTTCTCTTTGAGACTTTTTATCTATGTTTTTCATAGAATTGTCATTATAAGTTCAAAAAGTCTGTATTTTTAACCATAATTTAACTTTCTCTTATATAGATGATTCCAGTATAAGCTTTGCTCCTCTTGGGTTTGGGTACATCTTCACTTTTCTTTGTCCAGTCTCAGCTGCTTTAAAGTTTGAGACACATCAAACTTTTATAATTCTTTTGCAGTTTTTCAAACAGAAAACAATAATTGACATCATTTGCACACCTCATCAGTCTTGAAGCAGCTCTTAGGTCTAGTCCTACTACATTTCTCCCACCCTCATCCTTCACCTCACTTTTTTAGGGAAAAAAAATCTGGATTTTTAGATCAAAGGTTTGTTTGCAATACGCTTTTTAATATTTCTTCCTTAATCAGAATCTAGAAAAACCTTTGCTTGTTCTCTAACATTAAGAACAAAAGAAATCCTTGGAAAGTATATTCCATTACTTCAGGAACAGAGCAACTTCCATGGACAGTTTCATTTGAATCTTGGGAGATGGCAACTAAATTCATTAAATTCTCTGAATCCTACCTTCCTTTCTTATTGATGTTTATTTTGCATCAAATACTTATGGTATTATCTAACAAATTTCTAGTATTTTATTTTTGACCTGATTTATTTCCAGATACTTTTTATAGGTGCCAGCTCCTTTGCCTACTATTTAGCTTTTCTTTTTTATAGATTTAAATAAAAAACTTAATAACACATAGTAAATTTTGAACAAAGATACAAAGTCATTTACTCACAATGGATAAGCCAACTAAGTCTGTAAACCTAAAAATTGAAAATCTATATGACTTACTGAGGTCTTGCATAGAGCCAAGTTGGAGAAGGTGTCCTAAATCATGTGGCTTGGAATGGCATCCCAGGTCTCATAGACGTATACAGAAAGAACAAATGCCATCCTGTGCTTTGAAGCAGTAAGTCTCTTTCGCAACTGTTTGCTTATGTTTATATGTATGTTTTCTTTTCTTTGTGTAAGTAATTTATTAAATTCAAATGTATTCTGGTGCGTTAAACTTTGAATTTTGTGATATATGATATAAGGTTTCTGTGTACAGTAGTCCCTCTCTATATCGCGATTCACTTATTGCAGCCTCATTGTATCGTGGATTTTTTGCTATATCGCAGGATTTTCAGGTACTATATCTGCATTTATATGTGTAGTATATATAATTTTAATGATTTTTGCCTGAATTTTTTCAAAAATATATAAGTGATTCTAACATTAAAAGAATATTAAATCAAAATAAAACACTGCACACTGTTTACAGTATGTATTTTTTTTTTTTTTTGTCGATGAACACACACATTATGCTGAAAGCGAGATGTATGCTCGAGCTTGTTTGCCTATGTGAGACTGTACACAGCACATGATTGGCTGACTGATAAAAAGCAATCAACCAGAGCATTGTCATGTTTATCCTAGGTGCTGATTGGCTCAGTAACCATAGCATCAGTCTGTCTGCTATCCTGCACTGTGCTCATATGTTCAGCACCTCGCCTTGTTCACTTCATTCCTACCTCCGATCGCTGTGCATAGTTTTGCTCTACAGTGTTGTCTTTTGTGAAATTTTCCTTAAAGACTGAAATTATTGCAAGCCCTATGATTCCACCCAAATGTTCTGCATCTTCTAAGGATTCTAGCAGTGAACCCAAGTTCCAGAGGAAGATGCTTACCATAAAAGAGAAGGTGGAACTTCTTGACATGTTGAAGGAAGGGAGAAGCTATGCATCTGGTGGCCACCATTACAGGATCAACAAGTATACATTTCACTATATAAAGAAGGATGAGAAGAATATCAGGGCTACGGCATCAGTGATTTTCAACAAAACAGCAAAGAATGTGGTCACTTTCCGTAATAAGATCATTGTGAATATGGAGTCTGCATTAGCTGTGTGGATAAACAATTGCAGAAAAAAGAATATCTCGCTGGATACAAACACCATCTGGATGAAGGGCCAAGCAACTGTATGATCATTTAGCAGCAAAATGGGATGATCACAACGATGATAAGAATGAAGAAGAGGATGACGACGGCGACACTGAAGCAGGACCTTTGAGTGCTTCTCCAACCAGACCAACCCCATTCAGTGCCAGCAAGAGCTGGTTTGACAAATTTTAGAAATGCTTTGAACTCATGAGCATTTCTTTGCTTGGAGAGGCTGCCTCTGCGGATAAAGCTGGAGCCAAGGAGTACATGAACTACATGTTCAAAGACATCATCGAGGAAGGAGTCTATAAGGCTAAACAAGTTTTTAACATGGGTGAAACAAGCTTATTTTGGAAATGGATGCCATCTCGCACTTTCATTATGAAGGAAGAAGCAAAAGCCCCTGGTTTAAAGGTCTAAAAAGACAGGGTAACTTTAATCATGTGTGGGAATGCTGCAGACTTTATGATAAAGCCAGGGCTTATTTATAAGTCCAAGAACCCAAGGGGACTAAAAAACAAAAATAAGAATGTGTTGCTTGTGTACTGGATGCACAACCCTAAGGCTTGTATCACAAAACTTCTCACGACTGATTGATTTCATCAATGTTTTGTCCCAGAGGTTAAGGTTTATCTGGCAGAGAAAGGCCTTAATTTCAAAGTGCTTCTGATAATGGGCAATGCTGGAGGCCATGCTGTCAAACTGATGTATGATGCCGTCCAGATAGACTTCTTGCTGCTGAACACCACATCGCTCATTCAGCCAATGGGTCAAGGCATTATTCACACTTTTAAGATGCTCTACACCCAAAACACCCTGAAAAACCTCATTGAAGCTATGAACTCAGATGAAGACTTCTCTCTAAAGGCATACTGTCATGAGTACACAATTGTATTGTGTCTTCAAAATATTCAAAAAGCCATAAAGGAGATGAAGAGTTAAACTTTGAATGCCTGCTGGAAAAAATTGTGGCCAGAAGTGGTCCATGATTATAAGGTATTCTCTCCTAGTAAAATCCATCACTCTGCAGTGGATAAGGCTGTGAAGCTGGCTAAAATACTGGGAGGAGAGGGCTTCAGTGACATGACTACTGAAGATGCAAATACCCCAATCGATGTGCACTCTCAATCATTGATGGACGAAGATCTGGAGGAGCTGACTAAGTCAGCAAGGGAAGAAGAGGATGAGGAACAAGACAAACGACAAGTTGAAGAAGAGAAGGAGGTTGGCCTAACACTTGATCGTCTTGCAAGCATGGTCAGAATGGCCAAAGAACTTCAACGAGTGACTGAAGAATGAGACCCCCATATGGTTCATTTGTTGCAGTTTTCAAATTCAATCAACAGTGCCATGCCAGTTTACAAAAACATTCTCAATCAGAAGAAGAAGCAGTGCCAGCAACTCCCTATAACTATGTTCATCACTTGAACGAAGAGGTCGGTTATGCCTATGCCTTTAGCAGAAGTAGAAGTTATGGACAAGGCCAAAGATACTACTGCACCACCTGAAGAAGCGCCTGATGAAGTGGTGTCTTTAGAAGAGCTGTAATGCTCTTCTTTGCTGTACAGTACATTCACCTCATCTTCATCACCTTCATTGTCATCAGTCGTCGTCGTCGTCGTCGGCAGCCGTCCATCTCGAGAGACGATGGTGTAGCTTCTTAAGAGTCCATCTGCACCGCCGAGAATGGCTGTGCAGTCCGACTCGGGAGTGACACGGTATCTGTCTCCTCCCGTGTTGAATCGACATCTTGCAATGACGCTGGAGTGTCCTCTCCAGTGAAGCTGAAGCTACAGAGCCTGGGCAGGGTGATATGGAGGGTCTGCTGTTGCCCATGCAGCAGACCCCCCCTCTCTTCGCAGCTGAAGGGTCCAAGGGAAAGACGGAGTCAATACAGCTTGGCTTCAGGTGCGCCGCAGGAGTTGCCGGTGTTGACTACAACGTCAAACCGCCTTAGGGACTCCAGCTCCGGATTTTCTGTCGGGGTTTACTCCCTTAGCCTTTCCCCTGAAGAGGTATGCCGCAAGGCAGTGGAGGTTTTTTGGAGTCAGAGTTTTCCTTCTCTGATGTGCCCTGACTGGAAGATCGAACCAGCGACCCTTAGCTCGCAGGCCGACGCTCAATCCACTGAGCCAAACCAGCCAGGGGTAATTGTCATCAGTACTGCATAGCTAATTCATTATCTTCATCATTCAAGTTGTAGTATACTTCACTGGTGAGTACCCGTATAAAATTTCACAGTATGTTGTTAAAGTTACATAGGTTTAAGAGTGTAAAATATGTTTAAGAACATAAATAGTGTTTATATAAGTGCAGAAATGGTTAATCAGGGAGTGGGAAAGGTTAATAAGGGACTGGGAACAGTTTATAAGTGTGTGGGAAGGGTTCATAAAGCCTTAAAATATATATAAATGTAAGGTTTTTACTTCACGGATTTTCACCTATCTCAGGGGGGTCTAGAACATAATACATACTGGCATAAAGCAGTGCTTCAAATTTGTTAATTTGCTTGATTTGAATGGAAGTCATGTGAAAACATTATGTATTGGTAATGTTTTGTCTAAGATCTATAAATGACCAAACCCGGGCCAGTGTCCATTTGTAGTCTCTACTCTTGTCTAGTACATTAGCCAGTACTGAGTGATTTTTTTAACCACTGCCAACTGATATTCCCTTGCTGTTCTCCAAACTGTATCCAGATTATTTGGGTTTAGAATTGGCAGTTGAAATTAAACTAATTCATATACATGTGATTTTTGGTGATAGTAATTAAGAATTTAGCTCAGCTTTCAGTCTCTGAGGTAACAGCAGGAAAGGCAACAGCATAATAGTCAAGGGAACTGGAGGATCACTGAGAGTTGGTGACACATTGGATGAGGGTAGTAATCACTTGTAGAAAACTTGACAGGACATGCCTCCTGAGGCATTGAGCTACCAAGATTTATTATGTTTACAAACAAAAGTAAGATAATGATAAACTTGTAATTAATTTCCCCACTGCAATATAAACAGAATAGAACTAATTTTAATTGTTCTGTTCCTGGCCTCTTTCTGGATACTTGTTGGTCATTTTTCAGGCATTTTGTTAACAGCCCAGTTGTAATTTCATGAGGAGCTAGCTTTGATTTTAAAATTTTCTGAATAGATAAAACTAAAATGGAATTCAGAAATTATTTTTCCCATCACTCTGATTCATACAGATAGAAAACTGAGACACAGAAACTTGTCATATTTACACATCAAATTTTAGACTGAATAGAATCTAGGGGTTATGACCTATATCTACTTAGTTTTCCTCTATACCACACTGCTCAACCAAGAAATTATTAATAATTTTAAAGCCCTCTTTTTCAGAAATGAAAAATGGATTATCAGCTAGCCTGACAAGTATATTTGAGTTTTTATATTCAGTCACTTACAAAATCATTTTTAGACATCACCATGATGTTGTATGATTAGTTAAAATCATGACCAATATGTTAAAGTTTTCTAAACATGGGACAATTTCTATTTGTACTGGTAATCATAGAGAATGTTCTCCACTGCTAAGATTTATCACATGTTATCCTAAGCACTAAAAATGGCTGTTAAAATTAAGGCACTGGATTTTAAGGCATTTGGATGTGTTTTTCTTAAGCAGTCTACATAAATATCTGCTAGATAGTGCTAAAGAAACATTCACAGGACTTCTCATGGGTTAAACCAACTGACCTCACCAACTTGAAGGGGTCACACTGAAGTGCAAATGGTTACACTTTATTGTACTACATTACCCAGATAGCTGATTTGCTTGTCATCAATTAGAGGAATAGCCTTGACTTTCTGTAATATAATATGCACATTCTTGTTCTACATTGCAGTTAGTATCTGCCAGAAAATGAGTAGAATATGAGAAAATAAGCCCCAGTAAATTACATTTAATCAGCTCTAATTTTTGGTTGCCAGTGACTACTTTGTCTGTCCCATTCCTCACAGTTTCCAAGGACTGCATTTGAAATAATGCTTATAGTTGCTTCTTTCTATGGTTTCATGATTGACTGGAAAGCTGTGTAGCTGCACATTGTTTTGCGCTAGCATTTTCCCAGTGGGTGGTACTGCACAACAGTAATCAGGAACTGCAATGACATGGCATCAAAAGACAATAAAATATAAATATGACACTAACTTCTCCACTTCATGAAGCTGAATACTTAAATCCGTTTATTCATATCTCTTCTGTATGTAACAGTGATGGAAAAGGTTAACCCTCAGCTTTCCAAACTTGCTCAAATAAAATTTGAATCTAAATGCTCTTGGGAGATACACACTTTAATATAGGTGTATTCTAGTCTTAAGTATGGTCACTCTTTAAATCTATGCAATCTTCTTTTAAGCACTTCTTATCAGAGAAGTTTTAAAGCAGATGAAAATTATTCAATGTAGTTGTGAATTGAAAGCTCATAAGCCAGCTACTCTTCTGCTCAGAATACCTAGGCCACCAGAATTGCTGAAATAGACAGTGACATTTATACTAAGAGTACAGCATCATCTTATTCTAAATGGTATTTTTGTCTTTAGAGTGCATAAGGGATGCCTGAGCTCCTCAGTGCTTAACTGATTTTCTCCCTTGACTTTAATTAAATACACACTAAGCTTGCAAAACTCCAAGGCTTCTGCTTAAGAGTGAGAAGCTCCAATGTGCCACAGGGTTTGGGCAGTGAGTGCTTGTGACTGTGTTCTTGATGTTGCACAGATTTTGAGTTGTGGCTGGTAGGAACTTAATGCTCCAACCCAGTCCGTGAACCAGCTTATCTTTTCATGGGAGTCTTACAAATGGCAAGCGCCCTATTGGCTTATATGTGCTTGTCTCGTGCCTGTAAGGTTGTGGCAATTTATTGAATGAGAGAAGCCAAAATGGTCCTTTAGTGAGTGAGAGGAGACAAAAACAAAACCAAAACACCTGCCAGAGAGAGTGGCAGAAAGAAGAAAACTCCTCCCTCCCCTATCTTAATTACACAGGCAGCCTTTTCCAGAAAGAACCTGGGGGGTGCAAGCCCTTACTTACCATGGGCAGAGGAGCCAAAATTCCTATCTGTGCAGTGTGGTTGTCCATGGCCAGGCTCTTGGCCCTGCAGCCATTCCAGGTGTCACTTCTCTTGAGTGCCTCTCATCCGGGTGCCAGATGAGGCTGAGCTGCCTCCAACACCCTGGCTCAGTTGGAAACTACTCTGTCCAGCAGAGGTTTCATGACCACAGTAGAACAAATTTATCCCACACACTGTATTTTGTCTGGGGGTGGGAAGGAGGTGGCTGTTCCCTCTAGTGGAGAAAGTGCAAGACCTCATGTTTTTTATTGAGAAGGCTATGCATGGGAGATACAAGGTCAAAATTCATAAATCATCAATAGCTTTTAGGTGCCTGAATTACAGTTGACAGTTACAGATTACAAGTATCAATATAGAGGGCACAGTGATCAGTCTGTGTCAAGGTCTATTAAACATCTTGATGCCACACTGGCATTAGGTGCAAGAGATTGTTTATAGTTAACTGAGAGATAAGAAAGGCAGACCAAGCTCTAAAGCATAATAAGCATTCTTTAAATCCAATTCTCATGGAAGCGCTCTGAGTAGCCTTCGGTCCTGTCTGCCCCACCTCCCAGTTTTTTGTTGAGACTTAGAGGCTTCCCAGTGTGGGGGGAAGCCTGGTTCATAGCTTCAGCTACAATTCCCAAAACCACATAGAGCAGTTCCCCACACCAATGTTTCTAGCTTTGAATACAGTATGATAAAGAATCAATTGTACTGTTTGATTAACTGAATATGCAATTATTTTACATTTTTAGAAAACAACATTATTATATAATCAACAGCATTCTAAAATTTTCCTTATTATGAATAAAAAGGCATCATTTTTTATAAATTTCCAACAGAATTTTAGAAAATATTTAACTTGCCAAGCTGTAACACATATGTTCACTGACTGGTAATGCATAACATATTATGCCAAATTATAAAGCCTCATTATTTACTATTATGATCTTATCTAGGTATTATTTACAATATTTGAAAACAATATTGGCTTTGGTATTTATTTCATTTATTTTGTATGGCAAAGATCAAGATCTTAAGCCTTCTGATGTAACCCAATTTCCACTTACTTACTGAAACTTTCGTTGGAAGATCATTGCATTGACTGAGTCAGTTGCACCTAAACTAGAAAAGATTCTTCTGTCTTTTCTGGAATGAGTCAGCACTCAGTTTTAATATTGCATCAGTACCTAGGTATTGTAAAATAAAAACGCAAGTAGAAACACACATCCTTAAATTACACATCAGAGTTATATAGTGCTGGAAGCCATCCCTAGCAGTAAACATAAATTAAATACTGAGTCAGAAATATATGACAGAATAGAAACCTATATAAAGTTTTCTGACACTACTTTCCTGTAAATGATTGAAATTCTAGAATACCATTTCAGGAATGCAGATTTTCTAGTTGTATGTTTTCTAAATAATAGGAGCTGCTATTTCTTTTCTTTTTTAAAGATTTTACTTATTAAGAGAGAGGGGAAGGAAGAGAGAAAGTGAAGGTGAGAAACATTCATCGGTTGCCTCTCACACGCCCTCAAATGGGGACTTGGTCCACAATCCAGGCATGTGCTCTGACCAGGAATTAAACCATTGACCCTTCATTCTGCAGGATGATGCTCAACTCACTGAGCCACACCAGTCAGGGCAGGAGCTACTATTTTTTTTTAAATTTAATATGCATTAAGCATTCTGCTATACACTTTACATGTATTAGCTAATTTAATCTTTATATCAACTCTATGAAGTAAAGATTATTATCCTCACCATTTAGACACAGAAACTGACGCACAAAGATGTATAGTAATATATGGGAAAGGAGTGGTGGGTCCAGAAGAAAAACCTTTGCAGTATAATGCCAAAGTTTCTATTCTTTTTTTTTTTTTTTTGATTTTTCAGAACAATTTTATTTATTTATTTATTTATTTATTTCAGAGCAAGGGGGTAGGAGAAAGAGAGGGAGAGAAACATCACTGTGTGGTTGCCTCTTACACGCCCCCAACTGGGGACCTGACATGCAACCTAGTCAGGTGCCCTGACTGGGAATCGAACCAGCAACACTTGGTTCACAGGTCGATGTTCAATCCACTGAGCCACAGCAGCCAGGGACTATATTCTTAACCACCATATTATAGTGAGACACAGAGTTAGCTACTAAACCAATCTCAGATACTGACTTGCGGAGAAGGGTAAAGATTAAAGTTGAGGTTCAGTGACCCTGAAGATTAAAATGCTGTACTAGGAACATGATTAGTAATGTTTTAAAAGCTGAGTTAGAATTCAAGTAAATGTGTCCAGAAGACTTACAGGCTGAACACTGTGTTAACATTCTCATTAGACACTAATCTCCCAAGAACATACCTGGGAAGAGGCATCACAGAATCAAAATTAAAGACCAGGTTCATCTTGTCAAAATTAATTTCAATAATTTATATATTCAGCAAATATTTATTGTGATACTCATTTTGTGCTATGTACTGAGCTAAGAAGTAGAAATTGCATTTCTTCATCTAAAGGGAAAACAGCATCACACACTAGAAGTTCATGAAAGTTCAAACAGGGAATCAAAACATAGCCTAGGAAATAAAGTATTTGGTTCAATCAATGTTATTAAAAGAGATAAGACCTGGTGGTTGCCTTTAATAGCTTTACTTCTAAGGGAGGAGATAAGACATGCCCATGAAAACCTAACTAGTTTAATTTGGTGAAAACATCAAGTACCTATATAGGCAATAACTACTGTGAATATCTAAAATACAAGAGAGTTCAGTATGGGCTGGAGAAGAGGTCTTAAATACTACTTTATATGCAAAATCTTGGGTGTCTTATGAAAATGTAGATTGATTCAGTAGGTCTGACTGGAGGCCCAGGATTCTGCATTTCTAACAAGTTCCCTAGTGATGTTGATTTGTTAACTCATAGATCACATCTGGAATAAGAAATTAATAAGTTTATGAAAATACTTACAGAGAAGGGGGTGGGGGCTTGATCTTGATCTTGAAGGGTGGAAAGTGTATGCATAAGTGAAAAAATAAGAAGAGAACAGTTGCATAGACACTGGGAAAAGTATGAGACTGGATCAGAGAATTTATGTTGTAAATTACTAAGTGACAGTGGTGGCAAAATAATTCAGGACTAGATCTTGGGGATGAGAAAAAGAGAGGGAGTGCATTCCAGGCTCAATAATTTGAACCTAGAGAAATGCAGAATGATAAGTGATATTGTTTTAGGTTTTAAAAAAATCTATAAAATTAACTGCATAAGTTTCTACTTAATTTGATTATCTGGCCCTCAACTTATTTATTTGGGAAGCAGTTGGAATCTATTTGCCACTCTAAAACACTGAGTTTTTACTTTATGAAAATATACATCCCATAAAATATCCAGATACCAATTTTTTTAAAAATTAGTAAAATTGATCCATCATTATATCCTTTAAACAACTGTTAATTGTCAACGTAAAGATCGTGGTGTTTTGAAGATTTGAGGAATCAATCTATTTAAAACGTTTCATTGATTTATGTCTCAACGTTCCTACAAGCACTTTGTTTGCTTTTACGTGTAGCCTTCTGGTTCAATTGAGACTTTACCTACTATAGTTGAAGTAACTTACTAAAAAGAAATTACACAAAGTTTAGAAAATGAGGAAGTTTGCCACCAAGATAATATGAATGATTGACTCTGTCGCCTTGTCTGACAGGCTGTCCTGAGTCTTATTCAGAATGTTAGTGATGATTATAATTCAAGAAAAGTCATTGAGCATTTTGGTTTCATTTCTCCTGAAAATAAAATGGATGAGCTTGTGCCTATATGATGCCAAAATATGTCATGAATTGATTGAAAATGAGTCCACTTAATATTTTTAAAAGAAGTTTATTTTCGCTGGTTCAAAAGGCAGTTCCATTTTTAATTTTTTGAGGTAATTCCATACCGTTTTCCATAGTGGCTGCACCAGTCTGCATTCCCACCAACAGTGCAGTAGGGTTCCCATTTCTTCACATCCTCGCCAGCACTTGTTTGTTGATTTGTTGATGATGGCCATTCTGACAGGTGTAAAGTGGTATCTCATTGTGGTTTTTATTTGCATCTCTCTGATGGCTAGTGATGTTGAGCATTTTTTCATGTGCCTATGGACCTCCTGTATGTCCTCTTTGGAGAAGTGTTTGTTCAGGTCCTTTGCCCATTTTTTAATTCTTTTGTTTGTTTTCTTGATGTTGAGTCGTATTAGCTCTTTGTATATTTTGGAGATCAGTCCCCTGTCTGTGATATCATTGGTACATATGTTTTCCCATATGGTTGGTTTCCTTTTCATCTTGCTGATGTTTTCTTTTGATGAGTAGAAACTTTTTAGTTTGATGTAGTCTCATTTGTTTATTTTTTCCTTTATTTCTCTTGCCTTAGGAAATGTATCTGTGAAGATATTGTTACATGGGATATCTGAAATTTTCCTGCCTATGTTTTCCTCTAGGACTTTTATGGTGTCACGGCTTACATTTAAGTCTTTAATCCGTCTTGAGTTTATTCTCGTGTGTGGTGTAAGTTGGTGGTCTAGTTTCATTTTTTTGCACGTCCCCGTCCAGTTCTCCCAGCACCATTTGTTAAAGAGACTCTTCTCATTCCATTTTATTTTCCTCCCTCCTTTATCAAAGATTAGTTGACCATAGAGGCCTGGGTTTATTTCTGGACTCTCTATTCTGTTCCACTGATCTATATGTTTGCTCTTATGCCTGAAAAATCCGAAAACCCTAATTCAAAAAAAACCTATGCACCCTTATGTTCATAGCAGCCCTGTTTGCAATAGCTAAGTGCTGGAAACAGCCTAAGTGCCCATCTATAGATGAGTGGGTCAAAAAACTGTGGTACCTCTACACAATGGAATACTATGTAGCAGAAAGAAAGAAGGAACTCCTGCCATTTGCGACAACATGGATGGAACTAGAGAGAATTATGCTTAGTGAAATAAGCCAGGCAAAGAAAGAAAAATACCGTATGATATCACCTAATACAGGAAACTAAAGAGCAACACAAACAAACGAACTAAATAGGCAAAGACTAGAATAGTAGTCAGTAGGGGGGAGGGGGGAGGGAGAGAAGGGGGATAAGTAAGGGAAGGGTCTAGTCAAGGAACGTATATGAATGACTCATGGACATGGACAACGGGGAGGGATATGATTATGGGAGAAGGGATGGGCTGGGAGGGGGGAGCAATGGCGGAAAAATGGGACAACTGTAATTGAAAAACCAAAAAATAAAATTAAAAAAAAAAAACCATAATGAATGAGGCGAGATACACACATGAGAACAAGATGCCCCACACCTTTCTCCTTCCTGACAAAAAAAAGAAGTTTATTTTCCTTTTCAATCATGATTTTAGTCTTGAAGATATAGCTTTATAGTATTTTTGAAATGTAGAATATTTTGCTGTTCATCTATCATTAAAATGGTAAAATTTTACAGACGGTAGTTATTACTTGACACTGCAATCTAGAGATAAGTAGCACGGTAAAGTATTGGATTTTTTTTCTTGTATGCAATAATTATTTCTCTCATGTAGAGAAGGTATCAGATCTCAACACATTCTCTTCATCAGAAAAATGCAGATTTTGTAAAAAGTCAATATAAAACCAAAACTCCTGTGGTCATCCTTGGATTCAGGTGACAGATCACATCAGCTCAAATGAACAAGAACTATCCTCTTAAGACAATGGAAACATTGAACAAAGGAAGAAATAAAACTTTAACATTGCAAACATGGGCAAGTCCTAGCTTTAGAAAAACTATAACAAGCTTAGCAGAGAAATGTTCATTTTGTAATTGTGTATATATAAACACATTTCTCAGAAAATCACTTCAAATGATCAGAATTATTATACTAAATGGCTTGCAATCAAAACAGTAAATGTGCAAGACCTCAAACTTCATTAAAATGCAAATTACATTAAATTAAACTTCAAAACAGTAGAATTCTTTAGGTCCACTTACAACATTACAGATTGTTATTCATACTTAAATGTCAGCCTTGACTATTTTGTTTACAAGCCTGAAATGAAAAAAAGCACTCTTGCAAACATCAAGTCAGTTGTTACTTTAATTTAAAATGATATTAATTTTGTATGGATCTTAATAGAGCTAGTAGGTCTGCCTTAAATTCTGTAGTTTTTGTAAGGATTTACTTTGCATTAAAAATATTAGGACCTTTAAAAATGTTAACTTGAATTATTTTCTGCGTGCAGTTAACTACTGATTTGCCATAAAAGTTATAAATATTTCCCCATGAATCTGGAACAAGTTTAAACATTTCTAGGTTCAGGTCATTAGCAATAGCTTTCCTTTCCCTAAAAATTAGTTTAATTTTTCCTATTAGAATAGTGTGGTACTTCTGACCAAGATGGAAGTGTAGACAGACACGTGGATCTCTCTCCACAACTAAGAAGGAATCGTCGGCAGCCATCCGTATCGAGAGACGATGGTGTAGCTTCTTAAGAGTCTATCTGCACCACCGAGAATGGCTGTGCAGTCCAACTCGGGAGTGACACGGTATCTGTCTCCTCCCGTGTTGAATCGACATCTTGTGATGACGCTGGAGTGTCCTCTCCAGTGAAGCTGAAGCTACAGAGCCTGGGCAGGGTGATATGGAGGGTCTGCTGTTGCCCATGCAGCAGACCCCCCTCTCTTCGCAGCTGAAGGGTCCAAGGGAAAGACGGAGTCAATACAGCTTGGCTTCAGGTGCGCCGCAGGAGTTGCCGGTGTTGACTACAACGTCAAACCGCCTTAGGGACTCTGGCTCCGGATTTTCTGTCGGGGTTTACTCCCTTAGCCTTTCCCCTGAAGAGGTATGCCGCAAGGCAGTGGAGGTTTTTTGGAGTCAGAGTTTTCCTTCTCTTAAGAAGGAATACAGCTACCTCAAAACTAGAAACAACCAGAAATTCAAGAAAATCAAACTACATGGAAGTCCAGCAAACAAAGATATAAAGAAGAAATACTCATCTAGACAGGTAAGAGGGGCAGAGACAGGACAGAGAGGAAGTGGTGTGGTGGCAGCAGGTACGGCGGGCCGGTGGAAAGCATAGTCACACATTTTAGAAACTCAGGAGGGACACCTGGGGAGCATTCCCAGCTCCTCACCGGATCTCACAACTCACAGTCCCAGCACTGGGGAGAATCAAGCCTCATTGCTTCTGAATGTGCAGACCAGTGGGGGTTGAGGTGGAGGCAGAAACTGCGGGTATCAGCAGTGTCTGCTTGTTTAAAGGGCCTACACTGTCCTGGAGCATCTGCAGACCCACCCACTCTGGGAACGATGGCCAGGGAAGCAGCTAGAGGGGTGCCAGTCTGGTGCAGAAGTGGGAGAGTTGCCTGGAAAAGGGGTGAGTGCTGGGTAGGTGGCATTGTTCCCTCTCGGACCCCTCCCCCACATACAGCGACACAACGTGGTGAAACAGGTCGTCCTGTACTGATGAACCCTTAAGGCTCCACCCCTTACAACATAACAGGAGTGACAGCTCTACCTGGGGTGTGGAGGCAAACAAAAAAAGGAGCATGTCAGAATGAGGAGACAGAGAAGTATGGCCCAAAAGGGGGAATGAATCAAGGTTCCAGTGGGAGAGTTAAGCGATGAGGAGATAGCCAACCTAACAGATGCAGAATTCAAAACACTGGTGATAAAGATGCTCACAGGCTTGACAGACATGCTTGAGTATGGCAGATGCATAAGGGAAGAAGTGAAGGCTATGCTAAGTGAAACAAAGGAAATCCACACGAAACCAATGGTGAAGGGAAGAAAAACAGAGTTCAAATCAATGATTTGGAACATAAGGAAGAAAAAAACAGTCAACCAGTGCAGAATGAGGAAGCAAGAATTGAAAAAAATGAGTAAAACTTCCCAAATTTTGTGAAGAAGATGGACATACAGGTCCAGGAAGCACGGAGGGCCCCGGGCGAGATAGACCCAGAGGGAAACGCACCAGGATGCATCATGATTGAGATGCCAAAGGTGAAAGATAAAGAGAGATCCCTGGGGGTAGGAAGAGAGAGGTGGAGAGTTGCCTACAGGAGGGTGCCTATAGGACTATCAGCTGATTTCTCAGAGGACATTTTGCAGGTTGGAAGGAACAGGCAAGAAGTATTCAATGTGATGAAAGGCAACCTGCAACCAGGGTTACTCTATCCAGCCAAGCTATCATTTGAAATGGAAGGGCAGATGAAGTGCTTCCCTGACAAGGTAAAGCTAAAGGAGTTCATCATCACCAAGCCATTACTATATGAAATGTCAAAGGGACTTACTTAAGAAAAAGATCAAAACTATGAACACTGAAATGACAACAAACTCACAAGTATCAACAACTGAATCTAAGAAATAAAAACAAAATCCAACTAAGGAAACCAGAATAGAAACAGAATATTAGGAATGGGGATCATTTGGAGGGTTATCAGCTGGGAGGGGGAGGGGGAGGGGGAGAGATGAGGAAATGGTGCAGGGACTAAGAAGTGTAATCGATTGGTACAAAATAGACAGGGGGAAGTTAATAATATAGGAATTGGTGAAGCCAAAGAACTTATATGCATGACCCATGGACATGAACTAAGGATGGTGGAATTGCTGGAGGGAAGGGGGATACTGGGCAGAGGTGAGTAAAGGGGAAAAAATTGGGACTACTGTAACAATATAATCAATAAAATATACTTAAAAAAAAGAATAGTGTGTGTGACACAAGATGAAAAGTATGATATTCTAGGTTTAGATATTGAAAAAATATTGACTGCCTTTTTGATTAGCTAAATCAGTAATATAAATTTTGTACCATGAACAAAGTGTAAACCAGAATTTTTACCTCTGGTCAAGGTGGAGTAACAAGTGTCGGATTTACATTCCTACAAGAAACAACAGAAAGCCAGAAAAAATATATGTGAAACAACAGTTTTTAAGAAACTTGATATCAAACAATGAAAGAGAGTGGGGCAAATGGAGCCCCAGGATTGCCCAAGATTGCTGGCTTTAGAGGGTTTCTAAGCCATGATATATGGAGAGGACAAGGCAGAAAACCTGAGTTCAAAAGAAAAAAAAGAAAACCTAGAAAGATGATGGCATCTTGCGTTTGTAGGACAGTACAAGAGAGGAGAGAACTGCACAGAAGGAGAACCTCAGAGATCTACAGACGATCTTTCCTGAAGTACAGTATTTAGCAGAGCACTTATTAGGGCAGGCTGCCCTTAAATATGTCGTTTTGGCATATTACTTATTTTGAACTAAAGTTACTTGAGAAACAAACAGTTGGTGCAAGAAAGACATTCTGACCCTTTGATCTGTTCCCCTGAAATCAGGAAGTAAATCTGCCATGCAAAAGTTACCTTCTCTACACCAACAGACAGACAGACATCCTTATCACAAAAGATGGAGAATTCAGGGCTGAGAAGGTTGTGTAAACAAACTCTCCTTGGTTCCTTCATTAATTAGTACACAAGCTGAAGTTTCTCTGTCTTGTTAGTTCTTCATAAATTTATTGTCTCTTTGTCTAAAAGGTATATAAACTAGTTGCTTTGGTCATTTCTTAGATCCCATGTGTATGGGACCTCCATAGATATAAAATTAAATTTGATTTTCTCCTGTTAATCTATCTTATGTCAATTTCATTCTTAGTCCAGCCAGAAGAACCTAGAAAGGTGGAGGAAAATTTCTCCTCAGCACATGTGTGGAGAATCTGGCAAAGAACCACATAAAAAGGTTAGAGAAAATACTACTCAGCACTCTCACAAGGCCAGGAGTAGTGCCTGTTCTTACCAGCCCAACTGGCAAACCTATAGGTCATGGGTAGAAAACTCAGAAAAATATTGCCTCATTAGTGGAGCATAATTGGCTTTAGACTAAATATATCTCTAATCCTTCCTAACAAATCTTAACTAGACCAGAAGGGATCAAATAATTCCCAATTAACTTGACTGCAGTCCAGCATATAGCTCCAAAATTATGTAAGAATATAAAAATATCCAGCACCTAGTATTGAGATGCACTACTTAGATGTCCTTCAAGAGAAACTTCCATGATTTACCTGGTTGACTGACAGCCTCCAGATGTGTTTTCTTATAAAAGGATAAGGCCACACATACTTCTTGGTTCTCCCAGTCAATGGCGGAGCATGACAGCAGTAATACTAGCACAGACTCATTCATGTCCAACAGGGGATTCTTCTAGTAGGCAACTGTGGTTGAGGGACTCCCAGTTTGCCTTGCCAAGACTTTCTCAAAACAGTGTTGCAGTGAGTCTCTTGCTGCTTAATTCTCCTTTATTTCTTCTATTCTTTCCAGGTGTCAGACCAGCACTGTATTCCGAGCTCTCCCTGCCTACTCCTGCTGCCTCTAACTTTATTCTTCATAGATTTTTTTCTGTAATGAATGTCTTGATTTTCTAATTCTATTTTGGAATTAGATTTTTGTGGGACCTAACTTGATACAATCTAGTAATTCCTTAAGTGGAAATATTATTTAACTAAGGAAACGATATAGTATGCAATGCAAAATAAAGGTGATATTAGAGTTTATTATGAAGGTATTTTACAAAGTTATACACTTGTACTTATCATTGTTGTTACCAGTAAATGATGTTGGTGATTATGATAATAATAATGAATGTTAATATTTATTATGCATTCTCCGGGTTCCATGTACTATTCTTGGTGCTTTTTGTATATTATCTCTTTTAACTCTCCATAATTATCTTATGAAGTACACATTATTAAATTACCCCTTTCACAGGTGCTGAAATAGGCTTAGAGAAATTAAACAATTTGCCCATGTCCATGTAGATAGTAATGGTTAAATTAGGTTAAAAACGCAGGCAATCTGCCATTAGAGACATACTTCTTCTTATTACATTATTCAGTCTATATTCTTCAGTTGGCTTCTTCAACTTCATGACCCTCACTAGCTTCTGACATCTCAGCCAGGTTTTATATGGCATTAGTTCTCAGGCTGACTTTTTTTTTCCAGGCTGAATCTAGATCTCAGGTATGCTCTGGTCCAGAACCAGGGGGGCTGTACAGTATAATGAGTCTCTGCACTAGTCTTCTGACCTAAAAGCTGAGAGAATCTCAGGATACTATAAGACTAAAGACATTCCCCTCTGGCTATCAAGGGAGGGAGAGCACAATGGAAAACATGGCTTCCAGAATAGATGATAACTCTCTTTGGAATGCTCTCTAAAGACAAAAGTAAGAATTCAGAATAACTTTGTGATGAAAAGAAATATTATTAAGGGTCTTAGGTCTGAGAGGGGGGAATTGTTATTTTTTATTGTTATAAAAAATAATTATTTATTTATTTTAAAAAAGAAGAATGTAGGAAAGGGTGAAGCCAAAGAACTTGTATGCACGACCCATGGACATGAACTAATAGGGGTGGGATTGCTGGGGGAAGGGGGGTACTGGGCATAGGGGAGCAAAGGGGGAAAATTGGAACTATTGTAAAAACATAATAAAATACACAAAAAAGAAAAGATGATTAGAATAACGTGTTTTATTACTCAAGTTACAAATGTTCATAAAGATCAATTACATTAAGAATTATCAATGGCTGGGGGGAAGATGGCAGAGGAGTGAGGGGACGCTGTGCTTTCAGACTCCCGAGACCCGTCTGCAATTTGGACTAATTGCAGACAGAACATCTCAGTGAGCAGCTGGACACTGGCAGGAATCGAGCCATGGCACTGCTGGATTAGAGAAAAACCATCTGGGAACAACCTGTTTAGTGAGGATAGCGGAGGAAAAGGGGACGAAACAGGATTCCTGATTGGGGTGGCTGCCTGAGCTGCAGCTGGAAGTACACAAAGGCTTTTTGGTGACCACAGGCTACTCCAGAAAGGAGTCAGGAGGAGAGCAGATCTCTGCCCGCTGGCAGAGATGGGACTCGACCAAGTGGCATTGGCGCAGAAGGATAGGAGACAGCGTGCTGCCAGGCAAGTGAGAACGTAATTCTCCTTTATATTTTTCTCTAGTAGACTGTGGAGAGGGATGGAAAGTTTGGGGGAGGTAGGCCATTCTTGAGGAGCGCAGGCGCAGAGGCACGCTGATCCACTCCCCATCCCTACCCTTGGGTCGCAGAGGTGCGCATTGGGAAGTGCCCTCATTCACTGGCCCAGGTGGGTGGGGCAGTGAATCCAGACGCCCCTCGGATACTCCCCAATGGTCATAAGATCAGTGCCCCAACGGGCACAGGGAGGGCCCACTGAACACGCAAAAGACCATGAGCAGACACCCCTAGCCAGCTCCAGTGGGCCCCAGGCCCCAGGCCGGAACTCAGACCACTAGCTCAGGCTCTGCTCATCCCTGCCCAGACAGGTGAGGGAAGGCGGGTGGCTGCGGCAGGGGAACAGCAGGCGGCAGCAACTCACAGATGCTCACTTCCACTGTGCACAAGTGTCCAGGACCCCACCCTAAGAGGCGAGAGACCAAGTCCCGGAGCTCAGTTCAGCATGACTAAGCAAGCTCTTGGGCCGCCCCGCCCATGCAGGGGTGCACGCACAAGAACACCTCAGCATGAGCGCAAAAACGCCTCAACCAGGCTACAATAGGCACCAATCTTGGGGCAAGCACTCGGCCCACACCGGGCGTGTAGGGGTGCGCGCAAGGACACCTCAGCTGGCTCCAGCAGGCAGCAAGGGAGCATGCTGTGCCGGCCACCACGAGTGCACAACATTGCCGCAAGGAACAAGAACCTCTGAACCACCACATTAGACCAGCTGGGGAACGCAGAAAAAGAAGACGACACTCCAAGGCTGAACTGAGTAAAAACAATCTTCTTTTTTTTTCCTTTTATTTTTTCCTTTTCTTAAAAAAAAGGGAAAGGAAGGAGAGGAGAGGAGGGGAGGGAGAAGAAAGGAAGAAGAAGGAAAGAAAAAAACCAAAAAAAAAAAACAGAAAAACCACTATATCTCTAATGTGTTCTATATAATCGTTCCTTTTCATCCTTTCTTTTTAATCGTTGTTTATTTGTTTGTGTGTCTGGTTTACCCTCCTTTCACTCTAAATAAATAGAATATAATTACTATATAAATCCAATACACTACAATCCTACTTTCTTACTACATACGAGGAGGCGGTCCAGAAAAGATCGAGGCGGAAGCAGCGTCAACAGCAGCAACAACGGCCATCTGCCTTCACCTGTACCAAGTGCGGCAGGGATTGTCACTCCCGAATCGGACTGCACAGCCATTCTCGGTGGTGCAGATAGACTCTCAGGAAGCTACGCCATCGTCTCTCGAGACGGACGGCTGCCGACGACGACGACGACTACATTCTGCATCCTTCCATCCTTTTCTTCTATTTTTATTAAAATATAATGTAAATATTACCTACTGGCTTGCATAGTCTCAATTATTATTAATCTATCATCCCCTCTATCAAAAATCGAATTTTTCCTCCTAAAAACAACTCATCTATTTTTCTTATAGTATAAAAGCTCTAATCTCTTTATATTTATATTAATACTGGCTCATTGGCTGACTATAGTGGGATAGAGGGTAGGGGATTTTTTGAGGGTGTGGGTCTCCTGCCTGGGCTGTGTGTTTATGTTTTTAGCAGCATCTCCACAAAAGAACTCAAGACAAAGTGGATAAAGTGACTCTCAATCAACTACCCAGAAAGAAGAACCTACCAAAGAACATCTGAAATATAACCAGACACCATAAACAAATGACATAAAGGGTAAACCAAACACATCAGGCTCAGGAGATCAAAGAGACTGTACCACTGAAACCCCCAGATCTCCTATAAAGAATCTCACACCACAAAGGTGGGAAGTCAAAGCAGACCATCCCACACCCAAATCAAAACAAACAAGAAGAATCCAACATGGTAAGACGCAAAAATAACCCCTCAATGAAAAGAAAAGAGGAATCCTCAGAAAGAGAGGTAGATGAAATAGACATAGCCCAAATGTCAGACATAGAATTCAAAACAATGGTGGTAAAGAAGCTCAATATACTTGACAACCTTAAAAACAACTATGACTACCTCCAAGGAAGTTACCAGCAGCTCCAAGAAAATTACAGGGAACTGCAGAGACGTACACCACCATAAAAAAGACATAGAAACCATTAACAAGAACCAGGAAGAAATGAAGAATGCAATCTCTGAACTGAAAAACACAGTAGAATCAGTCAAAAGCAGACTAAAGGAAGCAGAGGATCGGATTAGTGAGTTAGAAGATAATGTAGAGAAAAACTCCCAGACAATACAGCAAAATGAAAAAAGATTGAAAAAATATGAACAAGATGTAAGGAATTACAGGATAGCATGGGAAGCAATAATATTAGGATCATCAGAATGAGAGAGGGAGAAGAAAAGGAACATGGAATTGAAAAACTGACAGAAGAAATAGTGACAGAAAATTTTCCGAACCCAATGAGAGAAAAAGTTATACAAGTTAAGGAAGAACAAAGAGTTGCAAAAGAGAAACCCCAAATCCCACTCCAAGGCACATCATAATTAAAAGGGCAACATTCCAAGACAAAGAGAGAATCATAAAAGCAGCAAGAGAAAAACAGCAAATAACATACAAGGGAGCTCCAATAAGGCTATCAACTTATTTCTCAACAGAAACATTACAAGCCAGAAGGGAATGGTCAAAGATACTTCAAGCAATGAAAAACAAAGGCCAAAACTCTGACTCCAAAAAACCTCCGCTGCCTTGCGGCATACCTCTTCAGGGGAAAGGCTAGGGGAGTAAACCCCGACAGAAAATCCGGAGCCGGAGTCCCTAAGGCGGTTTGACGTTGTAGTCAACACCGGCAACTCCTGCGGCGCACCTGAAGCCAAGCTGTATTGACTCCGTCTTTCCCTTGGACCCTTCAGCTGCGAAGAGAGGGGGGGTCTGCTGCATGGGCAACAGCAGACCCTCCATATCACCCTGCCCAGGCTCTGTAGCTTCAGCTTCACTGGAGAGGACACTCCAGCGTCATCGCAAGATGTCGATTCAACATGGGAGGAGACAGATATCATGTCACTCCCGAGTCGGACTGCACAGCCATTCTCGGCGGTGCAGATAGACTCTTAAGAAGCTACACCATCGTCTCTCGAGACGGACGGCTGCCAACAACAACAACAACCAAGAATACTCTACCCAACAAGGCTCTCATTCAAAATAGAAGGTGAAATAAGGAGTTTCTCAGACAAAGGAAGACTGAAAGAATACATCTCCAACAAACCAGCATTGCAAGAGATGCTAAAGGGAGTGTTTTAAGAAAAAAGAAGGAAAAAAAAAGAGAGGAGAAAAGCAGAGGTACAAAGGGAAATGAATAAATACACGTCAATAATAACCTTAAATGTAAATGGATTAAATGCTCCAATTAAAAGACATAGGGTAATGGAATGGATAAGAAAACAGGACCCACATATTTGCTGTCTACAAGAAACATACCTCAAAAAAAAAAAAGATTTACATAGACTGAAAGTAAAGGGATATAAAAAAATATTCCAAGAAAATGGACCGGAAAGAAAAGCCGGAGTAGCAGTCCTCATATCAGACAAAACGAACTTCAAAGCAAGGGCAATAAAAAGAGACAAAGAAGGGCATTTCATAATACTTAAAGGAACAATCCATCAAGAAGATATAACATTGATAAACATATATGCACCCGACATAGGAGCACCCAAATACATAAAGCAAATACTAGAAGACCACAAGAAAGATATCAACAACAACACACTCATAGTAGGGGACTTCAACACTCCATTATCAACAATAGACAGATCATCCAAGCAAAGAAACACCAAGGGTATACAGGCATTGAACAACACACTAAACCACATGGACTTAACTGATATATATAGAACTTTTCACCCCAAAGAAGCAAAATATACATTCTTTTCAAAGGCACATGGGACATTTTCAAAGATAGACCACATGATAGGACACAAAACAAGCCTCAACAAATTCAAGAAAATTGAAATCATATCAAGCATCTTTTCAGACCACAAGGCCTTGAAACTCAAAATCAACCTGAGGAAAAAATCAAAGACACCCAAACTCATGGAAAATGAATAACATGCTATTAAATAATGAATGGGTTAACAATGACATCAGAGAAGGAAACAAGAAATTTCTAGAAACTAATGATAATGAGCATACAACAGAACAAAACGTGTGGGACACAGCAAAAGCAGTCCTAAGAGGGAAGTTCATAGCAATACAGGCATATCTGAAAAGGATAGAAGAATCTCAAATAAAAAAACCTAACCACAATGCTACAAGACCTAGAACAACAACAACAAACAAAGCCTAGGGCAAGAAGAAGGAAGGAAATCATCAAGCTCAGAGCAGAACTAAATGACATAGAGACTCAACAAACAATCCAAAAGATCAACAAAACCAGGAGCTGATTCTTTGAAAAAATAAACAAAATCGACAAGCCTCTAACCAGTCTAATCAAGGAAAAAAGAGAGAAGACCCAAATAAACAAAATCAGAAATGAAAAAGGAGAAATCACGACTGATACCACAGAAATACAAATGTTAGTTAGAAATTACTACAGACAACTGTATGGCAAGAAATTTGACAATCTAGAAGAAATGGACAAATTTCTAGAAACATATAACCTTCCAAAACTGAATCAAGAAGAAGTGGAAAGTCTCAACAGATCAATAACGAAGAAAGAAATTGAAACAGTAATCAAAAATCTCTCTACACATGAAATCCCTGGACTGGATGGCTTCACAGGAGAATTCTACAAAACATTTAGGGAAGAACTAACTCCTATCGTCCTCAAACTATTCCAAAAAATCCAAGAAGAGGGGAAAATCCTAAAATCTTTCTATGAAGCCAGTATTATCCTAATCCCCAAACCAGGTCAAGACACAACAAAGAAAGAAAACTACAGGCCAATATCACTGATGAACATAGATGCTAAAATCCTCAATAAAATATTGGCAAACAGGATCCCGCAATACATAAAGAAGATGATACAACATGATCAAGTGGGATTCATCCCAGGGATGTAAGGATGGTTTAATATTTGCAAATCAATAAATATAATACATCACCTAAACAAAATGAAAGACAAAAATCACATGATCATATCAATAGATGCAGAAAAAGCATTTGATAAAGTACAACACCCATTTATGATGAAAACACTCAGCAAAATGGAAATAGAGGGAGCATACCTTAACATAATCAAGGCTATATATGAGAAGCCTGGGCCCAACATCATACTCAATGGACAAAAACTAAAAGCATTCCCCCTGAATTCAGGAACTAGACAAGGTTATCCACACTCTCAACTCCTATTCAACATAGTGTTGGAAGTCCTAGCCACAGCAATCAGACAAGACAAAGAAATAAAAGGCATCCAAATTGGGAAAGAAGAAGTAAAACTATCATTATACGCAGAAGACATGATAGTATACCTAGAAAATCCTATAAACTCCACTAAAAGACTACTCGATATAATAAGTGAATTTGGCAAAATGGCAGGGTACAAAATAAATATACAGAAATATAAGGCATTTCTGTACACCAACAATAAAATCTCAGAGACAGAGACAAAAAAGAAAATACCATTTACTATAGCAACAGAAAAGTAAAATACCTAGGAGTAAACTTAACCAAAGAGATAAAAGACCTGTACTCTGAAAATTACATAACATTGAAGAAAGAAATTAAGGAAGATACAAATAAATGGAAGCAAATACCATGTTCTTGGATGGGAAGAATCAGCATCATCAAAATGGCCATACTACCCAAAGCAATTTACAGATTCAATGCAATCCCTATTAAAATACCAATGACATATTTCACAGACCTAAAACAAATACTCCATAAATTCATATGGAACCAAAAAAGACCCCGAATAGCCAAAGTAATTTTGAGACTGAAGAACACAGCAGGAGGAATCACAACACCAGATATCAAACAATATTACAAAGCCACTGTGATCAAAAGAGTCTAGTACTGGCATAAGAACAGACATATAGATCAGTGGAACAGAATAGAGAGTCCAGAAATAAACCCAGGCCTCTATGGTCAACTAATATTTTATAAAGGAGGAAGCAACATAAAATGGATTGAGAAGAGCCTCTTTCACAAATGGTGCTGGGAAAACTGGATAGGGACTTGCAAAAAAATGAAACTAGACCACCAACTTACACCACACACGAGAATAAACTCAAGATGGATCAAAGACTTACATGTATGCCATGACACCATAAAAGTCCTAGAGGAAAACATAGGCAAGAAAATTTCAGATATCTCACATAACAATATCTTCACGAATACATCTCCTAAAGCAAGAGAAATAAAGGAAAAAATAAACAAATGGGATTACATCAAACTAAAGAGTTTCTGCTCAGCAAAAGAAAACATCAGCAAGACGAAAAGGAAACCAACCATATGGGAAAACATATTTGCCAATGACATCACAGACAGGGGACTCATCTCCAAAATATATAAAGAGCTAATATGACTCAACATCAAGAAAACAAACAAAAGAATTAAAAAATGGGCAAAGGACCTGAACAAACACTTCTCCGAAGAAGACATACATAAGGTCCATAGACACATGAAAAAATGCTCAACATCATTAGCCATCAGGGAGATGCGAATAAAAACCACAATAAGATACCATTTTACACCAGTCAGAATCGCCATCATCAACAGATCAACAAACAACAAGTGCTGGTGAGGTTGTGGAGAAATGGGAACCCTACTGCACTGTTGGTGGGAATGCAGACTGGTGCAGCCACTATGGAAAACAGTATGGAATTACCTCAAAAAATTAAAAATGGAGCTGCCTTTGGAACCAGCGATTCCACTACTAGGATTATACCCGAAGAATCTTGAAACACCAATTTAAAAGAACTTATGCACCCCTATGTTCATTGCAGCACTGCTTACAATAGCTAAGTGCTGAAAACAACCTAAGTGCCCATCTGTAGATGAGTGGATCAAAAAACGGTGGTACATTTACACAATGGAATACTATGTAGGAGAAAGAAAGAAGGAACTCCTGCCATTTGCAACAACATGGATGGAACTAGAGAGAATTATGCTTAGTGAAATAAGCCAGGCAAAGAAAGAAAAATACCATATGATATCACCTAATACAGGAAACTAAAGAACAACACAAACAAAAGAACTAAATAGAACAAAGAGCAGAATAACAGTCAATGGGGGGAGGGGGGAGGGAGAGAAGGGGGATAAGGGAGGGGTTTAGTCAAGGAACTTGTATAAATGACTCATGTATACGGACAGCGGGGAGGGATATGGTTGCGGAAGGGGAGGTGGGCTTGGTGGGGGAGAGAAATGGGGGTAAAATGGGACAACTGTAATTGAAAAACCAAAAAAAAATAATAATAATAATAAAAAGTAAAAAAAAAGAATTATCAATGGAATTAATAAGATTAAATTAATATTTTGATGAGTTTCTGAAAATAGCCACTTAAAGTTTTGCAGAATTCTGACATTCATGTTGTTATACATGTTGGTTATTAGATGACATACATTTATCAACATCAGTCTAAGTGGGTAAATCATTATATTGAGATGTTGAGTAAGATGTGGCCATACGATATTTGCTTTATATATACAAATGCCAGAGTGTTTAGTAGAGGTTGAATGAAAAGCATCAGAGCAAAATTATTCTGGTATAGGTATATTCAAATGGTACCTAGGGCTCTGTTCTGAATTATGTGAAATTTAAAGCAATCTTATTTCAAAGAGATAACTGGAAGAAAGAAACCCTTTAAAATTTTCACAGAATTGATGTTTGAGTTCTTTGCAAATTTATATAGTATCACAAATTGTTTATGGATGTTAGCAAGCTATAAGACATCAGTGCAATCCATAACAAGGATGGGCAAACCTGTTGAGATAAAATTGGAATGAGCAGTCTGAAACCTACACACCTTTAAGTAAATTAGAACCTCATTAAATTTGGAAAAGTTTCATTGAGTGTTTTTAGAAATATGACTCTCCACACTCTCAGGTCTATTTCAAAACAGGAATAAGAAATAAACTCACTGTGAGTGGACTAGGTCTACTTTTACTTTTGCAAATGCTTAACAAATTCAATACATATTAAATAACAGTACTAGTCTAGGAGAGTCAGATTTCAAAGCATTCTTGATGAACATAAATTGGGAAAGATTAACTTATCAAGAAAATATTTTGAGCCTTTGTTCACTTACATATAAATGGATGTGCTGAATGTTATTCATTGTTACCACAACTTAGAATAAACTGTATAATAAACAGGTCATCTTCCATTTGAGTATTTATTGTTTTGTTCCTACACTGAAACTAATTTTAAGATTGTTAACTTGGAAGAACTGAATACATAAATGGAAGGGTATATTAGTGTTACCCTGTTTTTTTTGGATTTGCTGAACCTAAGTTCAACTCTGTTCACTAGTTTGCATTAAAATTCAGTTACTACACCACTTTAAGTGGTGTCAAACATGAAACAAATTTGTATGGATAGAATATCCTCATATCTGATAATAATTTTTGTACCATTCATGGGATCATCTTTAAATGTATGTGAATTTCTCTGGGCAGCTAAATTTCTCTTACTGCTGAGATCCACTACTGTGTTAAAATACAGCAGAGAAATTTTGCATAGGTGATCTTCATATATTTGCCAACAATATTCTTTGGTAACACCAAATTTTACTATCATTAATTTCTTTGATACCCAAATGTTGAAGATACCTTCAATTTGTAAGATGATTCACAAAGCCCTTTAATGCACACCAAATTAATTTTATCGTCAATATGTTGGCAGTACAAGTACCCTGTTGTGCTAATGAAGAAATGGGACTTTGAACTGACTACCAGATGTAATGTTCTCAATTCAAATGTCCCAACAAATGTCCTCAAGAACTTAGTTAGACTCAGCAAATATAAGGTAAATGAGAATGCAAAAATACACTTTCAACCTGGCTGGTGTGGCTTAGTGAATTCAGTGCTGCCCTGCAAATTAAAGGGTCGCTGCTTCGATTCCCAGTCAGGACATATGCCTGGGTTGCAGGCCAGGCCCCCACGGGGTGCATGGAAGGCAACCACATATTGACGTTTCTCTTCCTCTCTTTCTCCCTTCATTTTCCTTTTTCTAAGATAAATAAATAAAATCTTTAAAAAATGCACAGCTTCAGACATGGTAGCAACTCTGAGGAAACAAAAGTAAGATACAAATAAATAATGAGCTTTCTTTTTATAAGCAAAGGTATTATGTGGCTTGGCAAATACCTGAATATCTGCTACAATACTATGAATATAGCAAGTGCTCAGTAGATAGGAAGATGAAGGATGTGTTATAAAATAAATAGTCCATAGGCCTTATAGAAAATCATCCCTGGATCCAAATCCAGCCTTTGTCACTTGCTAGTTATTTAATATCACCTGGGTACATCACCTCTCTAATCCTACTTTTTCATCAGCAAAATGGGGGTGATGATGACAAAGCTTACCTTTCAAAGGGCGATTTAAAATTAAATCAAATTAAATAAATAGGGTAAGTTGCTGTCATTTAATAAGTAATGGAAAACGTTAGCTCTGCTTTCCACTTGGTGAAGCTAAAGTAGGTAACATGCACAAAACAAAGAATGTGTGAATAGTAGACAATTATAAAGAAAAACAAAGAGAAACTTTCTACTTTCTGTGCACTCTCTGGAATTTTTTACCAAATAGACAAGCGTTATAATATTGTCAGAAACATCTGTTTTTATTCCAGAAGGGGTAACATTAATATTTCAAGAAAAATATCTCAGTTCACAAATCTTTACATATGTTTTAATTAAGCTATTTAGTTGCCTTTCTTTCAAATTGTCTGTGAGTAATTTTATGGGGCTTTATTTTACCATTCATACCCTGCCTTAAAGTAATGTCATCCAAATTTATTCTTAATATGCAAACATTATCAATTTTCTCTTTTGACCCATTGCAATCTATTATCAAAACTTATTAGAGCTCATATAATTTTGAAAAAGTAATATACTCTCCCATCATCTTTAAATACTTATTTATAAAATGTATAATATAGTTCCTATGTAACTCTTCTACATGGTTTTACCCTGTCATAAAAGAAACACATATACATGTGATGAATGGGAAACTGAGGTCAAGATGAGTACCAGAAACTGTAACATAAAAATCTTCTCACTGGCCCATCACTTTTTTGTTTTGTTCTATTTTAATTTAATCAATGACCCTATTCCACTAAATTTGTTTTACTTATATTACAGGTTCATTTGGTTAATCTCAGAAGATCAGAATGGAAATATTGACAATAGTCAATAAATCTTGAAACTGTGAAAGTTTCAACTCTATCAAACTGGTGCTTTTGTCAAAAACTATATAGAGGATAGATATATCTTATTAAATACCAATATGTCTGACAGGTAATTTACTCTTTATACAAGGGGGTACATTTCTGAAACATAATGATCAGTATAGCAAACAGCTTAAAAAAAAAAAAACAACCTAAAGAAGATTTAAGTAGGTTGATCTGATATAACACTTTTTTAAATATGCTTTATTGTTTATGCTATTATAGTTGTCCCAATTTCTTTTCCCTTTGTTCCCCTCCACCCAGTGACCCCCCTTCAGTTGTCCTCCCCTCTCAGTCCATTGTCATTGGTTGTGCATATAATTCTTCTCAACATCTTCCTATCTACTCCACTCCATCCTACTATGCTTCCTAATTTCTGTACCATCTCCCTCCCTTTCCCCCTCCCCACTGACCTCCCCACCAAATGTTCCCCATACCTATAATTCTTTTCCCACTCTCATTGCCTACTTAGTTTGCCTTTGTTTCAATTCCCTAGCTTCGGTTGTTGGTTGTTGTGATACAGTTTTCATTTTAATGTTCATAGTTTTGATCATCCTTTTCCTAAACAAGTACCTTTAACATTTCATATAGCAGTGGTTTGGATCTGATGAACTCCTTCAGTTTTACTTTGTCCTGGAAGTGCTTTCTCTGCCCTTCTATTCTGAATGACAGCTTCGCTGGATAGACTAATCATGGTTGTAGGTTATTGCTTTTCATTACTTTGAATATTTCTTGCCAGTTCCTTCTTGCAAGCAGAGTTTATTTTAAGAAATCAGCTGAGTTTTATTGGGACCCCTTTGTATGTAATTCTCTTCTTCTCTCTTGCTGCTTTTAAGGTTCTCTTTATCCTTAATTTTTGACATTTTGATTGTAATGTGTCTTGGTGTGGTTCTCCTTGGATCCAATTGCTTTGTAACTCTCTGTGCTTCCTGGACCTGTAAGTCTATTTTCTTCCCCAAGTTAAGGAAGTTCTGCTTCATTATTTTTTCACATAATTTTTCAATTTCTAGATCTTCTTCTACATCTTCTGGCAGCCTTATGCTTCAGATGTTGGCTCACTTATAGCTGTCCGATAAGTTTCAGAGCCTCTCCTCATTTTCTTCACTTCTCGTTTCCTCTTTCTGCACTGGTTGACTGTTTGTTCCTTTCCTGTGTTCCGATTTTTTGATTTGATTCCTAGTTTTCTTGCTTTCACCACTAGTTTCGTATGTTTTTTGTTCATTTCAGCAAGACTAGCCTTCATTCCTTCCCTGTCTTAAGATCTGCTGTTAGGTTTGTAAGCATTTTTATTACCAAAGCTCTGAACTGAGTCTCAGAAAGACTTCCTATCTGTTGCTTCGTTAGATTAGATATTTCCTCTGGTCAGCTGTGTCACTGGGATCTCTATCATGATCTGTGCCATCCTGACTGTCTTGTGTTTAACTTTGCTTCCCGGGCAGGGCTGTCACACCTCCTACACTATAGGGGGTGGAGCCCTGTGTACTCATCACAACTGGGCGACCCGTCTCACTACACTGTGGTGATTTCTGCGAGGGTAGGGGTCCAAAATGGATTCCTGCTATTCACTCTCCACTGAGAGACCGGGAGCCTCCTCCTCCATCCCCACCCGCTCTGTGCCTCACAGTCCAAGGCAATGGAGGTCTGCCTTCCCTGGCTTTGGAATCAGAAACTGATGGGTCTGGTCTGCAGCTGGGGGTGCTCCCCAGGCGCTTCTTACCTCCCCCTAAATACGGGTGTCTGTGCTTACTGCTGTCCCGCCTCTGTCGCTGCTTCTGCCATGAACAGCACAGCTTGAACTCTCCTCCCTGGCTTCACCCCTCTTACCTGTCCAGATGAGCACCACTTCTTTAATAACTTCATACGTTGACTTCCATTTATTTTCTGGAACTTCTGATTATTTCTGGTTTTGCGGTAGTTGTATTCTTTCTTAGTTATGGATGGAGATGGAGCGTGTCAGTCTTGGCCTCCATCTTGACCGGAAGTTTTCAATACTTTTTATTATTTTTTTCTGTTTTTTTTTAATTTTATTTTTTAATTACATTTGTCTCCATTTCCCCCCTATTATTCTCCCTTGCTCCATGCACCCTCCACTTCCACAGTCAATCCCCACCCAGTTGTTCATATCCATGGGTCCTTTATACTTTTTACTTGCTTAGACCCTTCCGTTTCTTTCTCCCATTATTCCCCTCCCTCTTCCCCTCTGGACCCTGTCAGTTTGTTTCTTATTTCCATGTCACTGGTTCTATTTTGCTTGATGGTTTGTTTTTCTTCATTACCTTCCCCTTTTAGGTTAGGTCATATGATATTTGTCTTTCACTTCCTGGTTTATTTCATTTAGCATAATACTCTCTAATTACATCCATACTATCCCAAAGAGTAGGAATTCCTTCTTTCTTTCTGATGCATAATATTCCATTATGTAAATGTACCACAGTTTTTTTATCCACTCATTTACTGATGGTAACTTAGGCTGTTTCCAGCAAGTTGCTGGAAATAATGCTGCTATGAACACTGGGTTTATAGATTCTCCTGAATTGGTGTTTCAGGATTATTAGGGTATAATCTCAACAGTGAGATCACTGAATCAAAAGGCAGTTTAATTTTTAGTTTATTGAGGAAATGCCATACTGTTTTCTACAGTGGCTGCACCAGTTTGCATTCCCACTAACAGTGCACTAGGGTTTCCTCTTCTCTACTTCCTCACCAGCACTTGTTGTTTGTTGACTTGTTAATGATGGTCATTCTGACCAATGTGAAGTGGCATCTCATTGTGGTTTTATTTTCATCCCTCTGATGGCTAGTGATGTTGAACATCCTTTCATGTGTCTATGAGTCCTCGATATGTCCTCCTTGATAAAGTGTCTGTTTAGGTTCTTTGCCCATTTTTGAATTAGATTGTTTATCTTCCTAGTGTTGAGTTGTATACGTTCTTTATATATTTTGGAGATCAAACCCTTGTCTGAGGTATCTTTGGCAAATATGTTTTCCATATGGTTGGTTCTTTTTTTATTTTGCTGATGTTTTCTTTAGCTGTGCAGAAGCCTTTCTATTTGATGTAGTACCATTTATTTGTTTTTTCTTTTATATCCCTTGCTCTAGGAGATATATTGGTGAAAATATTGCTGCTTGGAATATCTGAAAATTTTCTGCCTGTCCTTTCCTCTAGGACTTTCATGGTGTTGCAACTTATATCTAAATATTTTATCCATTTTGAGTTTATTCTGGTGTAAGGTATAAGTTGGTGATCTAGTATTATTTTTTTGCATGTACCATTCCAGTTCTCCCAATACCATTTATTGAATATCTTTATTCCATTTCATGTTCCTGTATCCTTTGTAAAATATTAATTGACCATAGAGAGTTGGGTTTATTTCTGGGCTTTATGTTCTGTTCCATTGATCTATGTGTCTTTTTTTATGCCAATACCAGACTGTTTTGATTACAGTGGCCTTGAAATATAGTTTGATATCAGGCATTGTGATTTCTCTTACTTTGCTCTTCTTTCTCAGAATTGCTGAGGCTATTTAGGGTCATTTATGGCTCCATATAACATTTTGAATTATTTGTTCTGTATCTGTGAAACATGTCACTGGTATTTTCATAGGGATTGAATTGAATCTATAGATTATTTTGGGTAGTATGGACATTTTGATGATGTTAATTCTTCCAATCCATGAACATGGTATATGCTTCCATTTATTTGTGTTTTCCTTATTTTCTTTCTTCAGTGTTCTGTAGTTTTCTGAGTATAGTTTTTTCACATCCGTGGTTAAGTATATTCCTAGGTACTTTATTTATTTATTTATTTTTGTTGCTATAGTGAATGAGATATTTTCCCCAGTTTCTGTTTCTGATATTTTCTTGCTGGTGTACAAAAATGTCTTTGATTTTTGAATATTGACTTAGTATCTTCCTATTTTGCCAAATTCACTTATTATACCAAGTAGCTTTTTGGTGAAGCCTATAGGACTTTCTATGTACACTACCATGTCATCTGCAAACAATGATAGTTTTACTTCATCCTTTCCAAATTGGATGCCTTTTATTTCTTTTTCTTGTCTGATCACTGTGGCTAGAACTTTAAAAACTATATTGATTAGAAATGGTGAATGTGGACACCCTTGTATTGTGTCTGATCTTAGGGGTAAAGCTTTCAGTTTTTCCCTGTTGAGTATGATGTTTGCTGTAGGTTTCTTGCATATGGCCTTTGTTATGTAGAGGTATGCTTCCTCTACTCCCACCTTGCTGAGCATTTTCATCATAAATGGGTGCTCTACTTCATCAAATGCTTTTTCCATATATATTTATATGACCATTGAATTTTTGTCTTTCGTTTTGTTTATGTGATGTATTACATTTATTGATTTCTGAATGTTGTACCATACTTGCATCACTGGGATGAATCCTACTTGATCATGGTATATTATCTCTTTAATTTATTGCTGGATACAGTATGCCAATATTTTATTGAGGTTTTTAGCATCTAAGTTTATCAGAGATATTGGCCTGTAGTTTTTTTCTTGTTGCGTCTTTACCTGGTTTTGGAATTAGGATGACACTGGCCTCATTAAAAGAGTTGGGGAGTCTTCTCTCTCTTTAAATTTTTTTGAAATAGTTTGAGCAGGATAAGAGTTAACTATTTTCTAAGTGTTTGATAAAATTTGCTAATGAAGCTTTTAGATCCAGGAGTTTTGCATGCCAAGACTTTTTTGATTACTCCTTCAGCTTCCCTAGCTATTATTGGACTATTCAGGCTTTCTGCTATTTCTTGATTCAGTTTTGAAATATTACATGTTTTTGAGAAATCTGTCAATTGTGCCCAGGATGTCAGATTTCTTGTCATATAGTTGTTCTTAGTAATTTTTAACAATCCTTTGTATTTCTTTGGTATTAGTTGTAACTTCTCTCTTTTTTATTTCTGATTTTATTTGGGACCTTTCTCCTTTTTTTTTGATGAGCCTGGTTAAAGGCTTGTCAATTTTGTTTATCTTTTCAAAGAATCAACTCCTGGTTTTATTGATCATTTGAATTATTCTTTTAGTCTCTATGTCATTTATTTCTGCTCTGAACTCAATGATCTCCTTCCTTTTACTCACTCTGGCCTTTGTCTGTTGTTGTTCCTCTAGTTCTTGTGGATATAGAATGAGAGTTGTTTGGTTTTTTTTTTTTTTTTTTGAAATTTTTTGTATCTTTTTTAGGTAGGCCTGTATTGCTATGAACTTCCTCTCAGGACTGCCTTCACTGTGCCCCATAGGTTTTGGGCTATTGTGTGTTCAGTATCATTTGTTTTGAGATTTTTTTTATTTCTTCCTTGATCTCATTATTAACCCCTTCATTGTTTAACAGCCTGTTATTCAGTCTCCTTGAATTTGAATATTTTGGTTTTCTTTTTTCCTTGAGGTTGGTTTCTAGTTTCAAGCCATTATGATCTGAGTGAATGCTTGATATAATTTCAACTTTCTTGAATATTTTGAGGCTTCTTTTGTTTCCTATTTTTGAGAATGTTCCATGTGCATTTGAAAAGAATGTATACTTTGCTTCTTTGGGGTGAAAGGTTCTGTGTATATCAATTAAGTCCATTTGTTCTAGAGTGTCACTCAGTGTCACCACATTCTTCTTTATTCTTTGTTTGGAAGGTCTATCCTTTGTTGACAGTGGTGTGTTAAAGTCCCCTACTGTAAGTTTGTTGCTTTCTATATCTTTCTTGACATCCTCCAAGATTTTCCTTGTATATTTGGGTGCTCCTATGTTTGGTGTATATATGTTTATAATGGTTATGTCTCCTGATTGATTCTTCCCTTATGTATTATGAAGTCCCCTTCTCTGTCTCTTATTATAGCCTTTGTTTTGAAGTCTATTTTGTCTGATATTAGTATTACTACTCTTGCTTATCTTTTTATGTCCATTTGCTTGGAATGTTTTTTTCCACCCCTTTACTTTCAGTCTGTGTATGTCTTTTGTTTTGAGGTGGGTGTCTTGTAGACAGCATAAATGCAAGTCATGTTTTCTTATCCATTCAGCTACTCTATGTCTTTTGATTGGAGCATTTAATCCATTTATATTTAAGGTTATTATTGATAGGTACTTATTCAATGCCATTTTTTTCCCATTGTGCCTGTATTCCCCCCTCTTTTTTCATCTTCTTAAAGTCGTCCTCTTAGCATGTTTTGCAATGTTGGTTTGGTGGAGATGTATTCTTTTATCTGCATTTTTGTCTGGGAAACTCCTTACTTTACTCTTCATTTTGAATGAGAGCCTTTCTGGATAGAGTAATCTTGATTATAGGCCTTTGCTTTTCATTGCTTAATTTTTTTTTTTTTTTTTGCCACTCCTTTCTGGCTTGTAGTGTTTCTGTTGAGAAATCAACTGATAGCCTTATTGGAGTTCCCTTGTATGTTATTAGGTATTTCTCTTGCTGTCTATAAGGTCTCTCTTTGTATTTGAATTTTTTTATTTTAATTATGATGTTTTTGGAGTGGGCTTCTTTGCGTTCATCTGATTGGGACACTCTGTTCTTCCTGGATTTGTGTGTCATCAAGTTAGGGGAGTTTTCTTACATTACCTTTTAAAACAGGTTTTCTATCCCTTGCTCTTATTCTTCTCCTCCTGGTACCCTTATTATGTGGATATTATTACTTTTCATGTTGCTTTGCATCTCCCTTAACCCCACTTAATTATTTTTGAGCCTTTTTAAATTTTGTTGCTCTGCTTGGGAATTTTTTTCTATTTTGTCCTCCAGCTCTCTGATCTGATCTTTTGATTCATCTAGACTGCTGTTAATTATTTCTACTGTGTCCTTTAATTCAGAAATTTTATTCTTAATTTCATCCTGGCTCTTATTGATATTTTCTATATCATTTTTTAATGCTGGTTTAGTTTTCAGTAAGTTATTTGTAGATTCCCTGGTGTTCTCTGTAGTTCTCACTGAGCTCATTGAGCTTCCTTATAAACATTATTTTGAACTCAAGGTCTGATAGTTTCTTTGCCTCAATTTTACTTAGCAGTCTTTCTGTGGACTCCTCCTTTCCCTTTGAGTGGTGGATGTTTCTTTGTTTCCCCATTTTTGGTGACTCTTCTTGTTTGTTTCTGTGTATTAGATTGGCCTCTTTGCCTCACGGTCTTTGTGGTGTGTCCTCTGTTAGGAGTCCTGTGGAGCTCAGTGGTGCAGTTCCTTTTAGTTCCTGAGCTTGATGGTCTTGGGTTCCTCTTTATGCCATTTACTGTAGGCTCTCTGTTTGTAATTGTGTTTTGGTAGTTATTGGGTTGTTTTTTGGTGGGTCCTTCCCTCCAGCTGGTTGATTGAGATTCACTCTTCCCACATATCTTGTATACTGTTGTACAGAGGCTGCCAGAACAAAACAAAACAGTCCAGGAAATAGATCCATACCCTCAAAAATAACCCCCTCCTACAATCACCCTATCAGCTCCAAGTAAGCCATTATTAATAAAGATGTAAAGAGTTTAAGGCTGTTATAAATAAGAAAAACAAATATGAGGTGACTGAGAGAAAAGTGATTTTGCAATTGTAGAGAGAGGAGGATTACCAGAGAAAAGAAGAAAAAGAAAATAAAATTTACATCATAAGTAAAAAAAGAAGATGGGAAGGCAGAATGGAGTAAGAGAAGGGAAGCTTATAGCACTAGGTTCAAACTGAAATTAAATATACATATAATCTCTAGTGGGAGAAAAAGTAGAAAAAATAACAATCATGAAAGTATATATAAAACAATTATTAGGGACTTAATTGGGGAAAAAGATCCACTACATCACTCTCAAGAACAAATGAGCTAAGATTTATATAGATGGGTTGTGGATAAGAGGGAGGAAGGAAGAGAAGGAGAAAGAATACTGAAAGTGAGGGATGAAAACCAGGCTAAGACAGTGAAAAAATTACATTTAAAATGACAAGTATAAAGTACAAGAAGAAGGCAAGATGGAGTAAGAGAGAAGAGTGATGAAATTTGAGATTTGAAATACAAAAATAGTGGCTATCTAGACAGGTGTTTAAAGAAATGTATCAATGACCACCTCATCTGCATCTACTGAGCATAGATTGCTAAAGGTGGATAGAGACTAAAGCTATTTTAAGAACAGGATAAAGAACATGAGTTGGCTAATGACAATTACAAATGGTTTTGAGAGGCTAGAGTGGGGAGAAGTAGTAAGGGTGTGGAGTGGAAACAAGTCATAGCTGGAGAGAAAATAGAATTTTAAATCCAAGATAAGAGAAAGGAAGAAGGTAAAATGGAGTAAGAGAAGGGAAGAGCAATACATAAGGTTTGAAATAAACTATAATATAAAATCTGGTGACATATTACGCCCAAAATTTAAGTGCAATATGTGAATGTCAAAAAGTGATACAGGCGAGACTTAACACCTTATTGTGCCTGTCTTTATTCTCTCTTCTCTGTGAATTTAGTAGATCAGGACCCTAGGAACTCTGTAGCTCCTGGTGTCTGGCAAAGAGCTTTTTCAGAGCTTTTTCTTCTTTCTCTTGTGGAAATCTTCCCAGAGGAATACTCTTGAGCCTGGAATTCCACATGTGGATGATGGGCTCACCTTTCAGTAGGGAGATCTAGCTGTATGCTTCAAAACTCCAGAATTTGGCTTCTGCCTTCTAGCCCTGAGGTTATTGCTCTCTCACTGGTGGCTCTGCCAAACTCTCCTCTTATAGCAGCCTTCTTCTAAGAGCCACACTGGGTCAGGACCCTCCCACTGGTCCTGCAGTACACCCTAGCCCTCTGAGTTTTTGTTTAACAGAGTTGCTATGCCTGCATGCAGGTGTGCAAGCACAGGGGTCGAGTCTCAGGTCTTGCCTCAGCCCTGCCTCCAAAAGAATCTCTGTGTGGCCCCCACACTGCAGCACCCATTCCTGTGGTCCCCATTCTCTGTGTGCTCCCTTTTCCCAAAAATCATGCAGTGTCCCACACTCAGGGCTGGCCTCTGCCTTCCCTCACTTCTGATGGTTTCATGCAAAGTTTCTCACTGTATCCTTCCCTGATGGCACTTGGAGAGCCCTGCAGTGATACAGTAATACTGAGCAGTCGTGGAGTGTTGACTCTGCTTTATCCAGAGCTCTTCAGCTTATGGTTGGCATGTTCCCGCTCTGCAGTTTCTAGGGCCCTCATCTCCCTGGCCTTCTCTTTCTGCCCCAGTAGCTTATGTCCATTGAGTTGATCCATAGCTGCCCCTACACTGTGTAGCTAGAAGCACTAGGCTGGGCATTCCTGGCAGTTCTGCTTAGAAAGCATGAGCCATAGGTTTTTGCCCACTCTTGCAAGTCCCTGCTCTCTTGTCCATGTTTGCACTCACTCACTGCCACTCTCACTCCCCACTCTGTGTTTTTACTCCAAGTCTGGTCTACATTAAGAGTAAATGGACAGGGCTGCTAGCTACTCTGCCACCATCTTGCCTCCTATTGTTTGGTTTTTAAACCACCATGTAATATAACTAAGATATCAATATTTACATTCAAATGAATTTGACATTAAATGTATAAACATTGAGTGCTTTAAAGGCATTATTTATGATTAAAATAAACAGACTTAAAAAGATAGATTATTAAATTCAAGCAATTTTAGTGCTTGGATCTAAATTTTTAAAGAACAACTTTATATATGCTTTGCCACACTTCAAGATTTAACATGGCTGTCAGGCTGGATAAAGAGGATCCCTCCTGAATACTTGCTCCTGCTCTTCCTAGACAAGATGAGTGTTCTTAACTTAATTTACCTTGTTTTCCAAGTGACTATGCCTGCTAGAACTTGTGTAGGAGAAAGAAACTGTCCTCTATCCTCAAGGTTCTTTTGGCTGGTCTAATAATCAAATAGAGATGATACAGATTAGCAAGAGAAATGACAAAATTTAATTAAGCAAATACGTATGAGAGTCCCAAATACATGAAAGAGTCAGAGACCCCATGTACATGACAGATTCAAAGACAGAAAGGGAAAATTAGGTGTACATGACATTCTAAGTATCATCTTGGGGTTTCAGAGGACAGGAAGGTAAATGCAGGACAATGAGAAGAGATGTTCTATAATTAAAATTTTTTCCTTCCCTGTAGATAAGTCATAAAAGGTTGTCCCTGATAATATGTTATTATGGGAAAGTCCCATAATTCAGATTATTCTAGATCGTTATGGGTTGGCATGAAGGGGAGCAAAGTTTCTCTTGAGACTGCAAGGCTGCAGTTGCCTTTAGCTCAAAATAATCTACTTGTCACAGAGACATATCTTGGGGTGACTCATTCTGAACCCTTACAAACTCAATGTGAAATGTTCTAAAATGGCTAACTACATTGGTTTTACTATACCAAACCTAGCTTAAAGACTGTTTCGTTTAGTGAGAAAATTTTATTTCTTTACACTTTATTTCAAAAGCCTCCAATCACTTTATCCAATAACTTCAGGTGAGCAGTACTTTACAGTGATTAAAACAAACATCTTATTATTCACTTATAGCTTCAGATATGTAACAATCAGAAATTAGGTAAGTAAAGGGAATTAAAATGGAACTTTAAGCTGATAACTAATAACCACTCAGTAATGAGCTGTGATCTATCTTCTTTAGGATACCAGCTCTTTTCCTTATTTCCTAAACAATGGTAAACTCTAATGGGTAAATGCTTTTATTCTATTTTCTTCTAACATTTTTGACTGCCTCTGACTGTCCTTTGAAGCATTTTTTCTATAATGAATGGATAAAATTATGTTTTCTCAACTATTAAATTTTCTTTGGGTCTTAAATCTGAAAGAGAATTATATCTAGGAATAGGAGCTCCTGAGATTTATTTCCAGTTGAATTTCTGGTCGTGTCATTTCATACAAACCAGTTACATTCTATTATACTCTCATTTACAATGTGCTCATGCACTGCCATCTCTGTCTCCAAAGTACAGGCAGTGAGAGATTTACAACTAAATAGAATAAAATTGAAAATGAATTATGTCACCAGAGACATACATAGGTATCTAGATGCAAAGACTAGACCATATCTTTCAGTCTCCATAGAACACCTCATTGAGTCTATAAGGATACTGAAACTCTCTCAATCTACCAGTTGGTTCTCCACCACTTGAGCTTATGGTGGAGACTGAAAAAAATGTAGCAACAATCAGCAATAAATATAGTCTATCCTAAAACCATCAATAAATATGAGGGGAGACCATAAAACCCCAAAATATATTTATTAAAAAATGTGTATTTATTTATTTTGAATTTTTTCATTTTTAAAATTTTATTGTTGCTCAATTACAGTTGTCCCAATTTTTCCCTTATCTCCCCTGCATCATGCCCTGCTCATTCCTACAGTCAAACCCCACCATTTTGTCCATGTCTGTGTGTCCCTTATACTTGTTCCTTGACTAGATCATTCCCTCTCTTTTCCCTATTACTTTGTTTTCCCCTCCCCTCTAGTTGCTGTCAATTTGTTGCTTATTTCCATGTCTCTGGTTATATTTTGCTCATTTGTTTTGTTCATTAGGTTCTGCTTATTGGTAAGATCATCAAAAAAGAGAGAGGACCCAAATAAGTAAAATTAATTTTGATGCCTTTTGGTGCCTCTGCAGTTTTTTTGTCCCACCTCTCTCACATCAGCAAAAATGTTTCCCTTTGAGGACTTTTTTGACTCAGGAAAAAAAAAAGTTGCTTGGGGTCAGATTGGGTGAATAGGGAAGGTGGGGCATGGGGGTCATGCTGTTTTTGGTCAAAACTGCTGAACACTCAGCATGGTGTGGGCAGGTGTGCTCATAAATTATCCATCATTAAATGGGGAAAGGCATTAAAGGAGTCTTCAAAAAATTTTCACTAAAGCTGAAAGAAGAGTCTCACAGCAACACCAGCTGGTACATTGATGCATATGGGCTCTTATAACACTCACTTAGAGAGGGAAGCTTGTACTACAAGGGCCTACCCTCCAGAAGATAATTCCTTTTTTTGGATCCTCTCTCATATACTGACTCAAATATAAAAATATAAATAAATAAACTATAACCTTTCCATCTGTAGTGTAGTTATTTGAGTGTACCTCAAAGGCACTGAATATTTGCCACCTTGCTTCACTCATTGGCAGAGTGCATACACATCTCATTTCTGTATATTGATAAGTGGTCAGCCAGCCAGCTAGTTAGGTACACTGCAAGTAATAGGCAAATTCACAAATAAGAAACAATAAGCAGAGGTTATTCTTTGCTGCTTACCAGGCAATCTTATTTTCTGTGGCTTAATTATAGCTTATAAAAGCATGGCCATAAAATATATGTTTGAGTAAAAGAACAAAATAACTCACAAGTCAATGGAGAAATAAGAAGAGACCTAGGTCCTTCTTAACAGTTGTATAATGCCCTGTTTACCTAATAGTCAACATTTTTAGCACTTATGATAAATACTTTGCTAAATTTATCCTACTTAATCCTAATAAAATTCCTACTAAGCAGGTAATATTATCAGCCCCATTTTACAGCAGAGAAAACTAAATCTAAGTTACATGAGGAAACTCACCCAAGACAAACCAGCTGAACCAGAGCAAACTGACTCCACACACTGTCTTCATAACCACACTCTTACCTTCTAACCCTTCTTGGTTTTTTACCCCCTTTCTCTAGCTCAGGGTTTGGTACTCTTTTTTTTTATCTGTGAAATATCAAGTAGTGAATACCTTAGGCTTTTAACTACATGGTCTCTGTTGGAACTACTCAACTCTGCTGTTGTAAACTAAAATCAGCCATAGACAACATTAAGACAAATGGACATTCCTGTGTTGTAGTAAAATTTATTTATGGAGAAAAAAATTTGAATTCATTATAATATTCTGTATTAAAAATCATTATACTTTTTTTCTGTTTAAAGTATAGAAACATTATTTAGCTCATGTGCCCTATAAAAATGGGGAGATGATCAATGTGATCCAAAGACTAGTTTGTTGACTCCTGAATTAGCAAATGCATAAGTGAGCTTCATAATGTACACTTATAATTCTATTTGTGCCCCTTCAGCCCTGAGGTCACATTTCTTACCCCTATGCTAATGATGCGATTTGGGTTGGATTCCAAAGACATTTATTTTTCAAAGTTACTTCTTTGACCAGTCTCATCTCTTTGATACATAACTCTTCAGTTTCTTATATTATGCCTTCCCCCACATCAATAACATCAAGAAATAACTTTCTGTAGGATAATAACTCTATTAATGGGGTAATCAAAATGGGGGAAATGGACCCTTTATTCCAACTCTGTTCTTTAATATCTGATATCACCATGGTCAAGTTGCCATCTCTCTGTCATCAGTGCACTTTGAAGCTCTTCAATGTCATTAGAATCACAATATATTAAGCATAAAGAACTTTACATCCAGTTTCAATATTGCCATTCATATATATGAGTCATTACATTGTTTTTATAACTAATCATTACACCCATACCATTTCCATGGTAAAAGGTTATGAATAATGGACATGAATGCAACTTGGGAAGAACTGGTCGGGTACCACTGTCTCTGTCACTTACTATCATGAAAACCTACATATTTTAGCCTTGCATACTCTATCCTTTTAAACTGCTTTCTCGTGTTACCTTTCTTTTTTCCTTCTTCTAAATCTGTATTTTGTAATTTTGTCTCTATTATTACTTGCTAAACTCAGCATGGGGTACTGGGAAAAGTCTTAAACTTGTATTGAGAAGAACACTGAGAAAGAAACCAAACTAAAACTAACTGAATAAAAGGGGGTGTGGAGAGAGAAGGGCAGAAATTGAGAGAGAGAGAGAGAGACAGAGACAGAGAGACAGAGAGACAGAGAGAGAGAATGAATTGATTTATACAACAAAGAATCCAAGGGAGTGTAAATGGTAAATGTCTTTATTCAGTTATATCCAGTTCAAATAATAGCATTAAAACTGTTGTTCTTTCTTTTATTTTATTCTTGACTACATCTCTGCTTATCTCTATTTGCCTTCTTTCCCTAGAGGGCTTCTCTACATGGCAACGAAACTGTTTCCATCGGTCTCTAAACCATGTCACTCTTATAGCTCCCAATTCCAGACAATATGATTTCCTAATAGCTCTTGAGAAGTTCCAGGGTTAGTTTTTATCGTGCTGTGTTAAGTCATGTGTCTATCATTGACCTAAACACTCTGGTCAGACCCATGAAATACCCTTTTTGACTAGGTTTGAGACTGTTTTTAGTTCAAAGCCACATAGGGGTCCAATGTGAATGAAGCCACATAAACATAGAAGAATTACAATACAATGGGGACTGGTAGTTATCCAAAGGAAGGTATATTGAGAAAACTAATATGTGTCTTTGAGCTAGGGTGAGTGAATGACTTCCACTAAAGCAACTATATGACATCAAATTATTCAATATCCACTATAAAATGGGGAAAACTTTGTATATGCAATGACTCTGAAATATTTACATCTGTGAAATATACAATGAATGACAGTGATTTACATTTTTCAGTGAACTTTAGAGTTACCCAAAGTATTTTTTTGCTCTTAATGAGTATATAAGGATCTAACCTTTATTGATTTTTTTTTGGACTATCTAAGAAATCCTATCAATATTTTGTTCCTTTTATGTTACCCTCTGGAAGTGTTATTATATAAGAATTTCAATTTTATAGATTAAATATTAAACTCAGATAGCTAAGCAGGTAATAAAGTCAGATTCTAACTCACTTTTATTGTTGTTTTCCCCATGTCTATTTGAGTTCAAAATCTATGCTCTTCTCTGCCATCATGCTGTTCTGTATCTCTCAGAGCTAAAGGTTGGATTGGCTCCTATAAGTGAATTTATAGACAGATAATAAAGTGTGTTATACAGAGCGATTCCTACAAATAGTTTCCTGCAGTTTATTTTGGACAAAAATATAGATATTTCATCAGGAGATTGATTTGTGGTTTAAAAGCTAAGAGAGGTTTTAGCCTATGCATTCTTGTAGTCTACCAATAGTTTCCCTTTTTTCTATGTAGGAGATGTTTTCTGAGAAATTATAAGTAATCAAAACTCTCATGCGGCAACTGTATTTTGCCAAATGCTTATTTTAATTAGTAGAGCTGAGTCGTCGTCGTCGGCAGCCGTCCGTCTCGAGAGACGATGGTGTAGCTTCTTAAGAGTCTATCTGCACCGCCGAGAATGGTTGTGCAGTCCGACTCGGGAGTGACACGGTATCTGTCTCCTCCCGTGTTGAATCGACATCTTGCGATGACGCTGGAGTGTCCTCTCCAGTGAAGCTGAAGCTACAGAGCCTGGGCAGGGTGATATGGAGGGTCTGCTGTTGCCCATGCAGCAGACACCCTCTCTCTTCGCAGCTGAAGGATCCAAGGGAAAGACGGAGTCAATACAGCTTGGTTTCAGGTGCGCCGCAGGAGTTGCCGGTGTTGACTACAATGTCAAACCGCCTTAGGGACTCCGGCTCTGGATTTTCTGTCGGGGTTTACTCCCTTAGCCTTTCCCCTGAAGAGGTATGCCGCAAGGCAGCGGAGGATTTTTGGAGTCAGAGTTTTCCTTCTCTGAGCTGAGTGGTAATACGTTATTTACACTATATAACAATTCTGTCTTTATTTCAAGGTAACTTCAACTCAGTACTTAGAGTTTCCTCTTATAGATCACCAAAGATTCCATATAAATAAAATTGTTGAGAAAGTGGAATATACTTCAAAGTTTTTCCTTGGCCTTAGAAACTAGCAAGAATTTTAAAGGGTGTTTCTTTAGTTTAGACTGCTACAATAGGTATTCTTAAACCAGCAGAAAGTTCTCTTTAATGACTTTTCTTGAGGCTTGTTAAGAATACAGTCATATTCTATTTGCATATAACATGATCTTCTACATGTAAAATTTTAAGGAATTCATTAAAAATCTATTAGAACTAATAGATGACTTTTGCAAGGTTATAGGATATGAATTAATATACAAAAATGTATTTCTGTACTAGCAATAAAAAGTCCAAAAATGAAACTAAGAGAGCAATTTCAGTTATAAAAGCATCAAAAATAGACAATACTTAGGAGTAAATTGCACACAAAAAAAATAGTACAAGATTTTTACATTGAAAAAAGTAAAAGACCAAAATAAATGAAAAGGCACCCCATGCTTCTGGATTGAAAGACTTAATATTTTAAGATATCAGTACTCCTACAAATGGATCTACACATTCAATAAATCTTTATCTAAATCCTAGTTGCAATTTTTGTAGAAATTAATGTTATTCTAAAATTCATATAGAAAAAAGGACACAGAAAGGTCAAAACATCTGGATAAAGAAAAACAAAGTTGGAGAACTCACAGGTCCCTATTTCAAAATTTACTGGAAGATTGCAGTGATGAAGAGTATGTGGTACAGGCATAAAGACAGAATAGAATCAATAGAATAGAAATAGCAGTCCAAATATAAATGCTCTTATTTATGTTTGATTAATTTTTGACAAAAGTGTCTTAATAATTTATTAGAAAGATAATAGTCCTTTCAACAAATGGTACTGGGAAACTGAGTATCCACAGATCAAGAGATAAAGGTGGATCTTTGCCTTAACCATATATAAAAATTCAAATGAGTCAAACACAAATGCAAGATTTAAAAACATAAAACTATAGGAAGAAAACATAGCTGTAAATGGTTGAGACTTTGAATTCAGCAATGTTTTTAGATATAATTCATAAGAAACAAGCAACAACAACAGCAAAAAAAAATAAATAAAACTTCATCAAACTTAAAAGTTTTTGTGCATTGGAGAAGAGAGAAGATGACTAAAGAATGAGAGAAAATAGTCAAAACAAGAGAATATCAGAAGTTCCAGAAAATTGAGCTGCATGGAAATCCAACAAACAAAGATATAAAGAAGAGATACTTATCCAGACAAGTAAGAGTGGCAGAGCCTGGGTGGAGAGGAAGCAGCATGACAGCAGCAGCAGGCCAGCAGAAAGAACAGTAACACATTTTAATAAGTAGGGAGCACACCATTCAGAATGGCCATCATTAACAAATCATCAAACAACATGTGCTGGTGAAGATCTAGAGAAAAGACCACTCGAGTGCACTGCTCATGGGAATGCAGACTGGTGCAGCCACTATGGAAAACACTATGGGATTTTCTCAAAAAATTAAAAATGGAACTGCCTTTTGAAGAATCCTGAAACATCAATTCAAAGGAACCTATGCACCCCTCTGGTCATAGCAGCACTATTTACAGTAGCCAAGTGTTGGAAACAATTTAAGTGTCCATCTATAGATGAGTGAATCAAAAAATTTTGGTACATTTACACAATAAAGTACTATGTAGCAGAAAGAAAGAAGGAACTTCTACCATTTGCAACAATAGGGATGGAACTAGAGAGAATTATGCTTAGCAAAATAAGTCAGGCAATGAAAGAAAAATACAATATGATATCACCCAATACAGGAGACTAATGAACAACACAAACAAATGAGCAAAATTGAACCAGAGGCATATAAACAAGGAGTAGACTAACAGAGAAAAGTGGGGAGGGAAGAGGTAGAGAAGAGGGTAATAAGGCGAAGAGCCTAGTCAAAGAATGTATAAATGATCCATGGACATGTACAATGGGGTGGGGATTGACTGTGGGAGAAGGGGTGAGCAGGGTGCGGGCAACCAATGGGGAAAAGTGTGTGACAACTGTAATAGAAAAAGAAACAAACTAAAACTTTTAGTTGGGGGGGAATGAAATCAAAATAAATTAATAAATGATCCATCAAATCCCGCCCCCCCCCAAAAAAACCCTCACATGTAGGAACATGAACAAAAGAAAATGTAAAGTATGGAAATGCAATTTTAGTGAATATTAAAAGGACAAGGATTTTACTTCACACTGTATATTTTTCTCCCTACCTGATCCCTACAGAATTTGGCACTCTGAAGAAATAATGATATAAGGTTCTTTGCACAAAACTAATAAGACCAGTTGTTAATAGAGATTTGGTTAGTCAAGACTTTGATTGGAATGTCATGCCTAAAGGAAGCATGCCTAGGCTCTGGTTGTTACCAAAAAGCCCTGAGGAACTGAGATTGACTTTCAAAGGTAATAAAAGCCCACGAGAAAAAAGACCTAGTACCTTGGTTGGTTGTGCGGTTTATGGCACTCTTCCAGGGATGAAACAAATATTGCTCTCTTGAAAAATGGCTAGAAAGAACTTTAAGGCACAATGGAAAACCTGAAAGACTTGTAAAAGGCAGGTGTTTACAGGCAAGGCTGAATGGCAGGTATGTGGCTCAGCTTCTGTACCCTGAAGGGCAGAATGAAAGTCACCCTAAATGTTCCTTGTGTAAGTTCCAGCAAAACAGACTGAAAGATCACATGTGATCATTTCCTGCTCCTGTTGTGTTTATGAAAATGAACATGATAAATTAAAACTGGACATAATGCCATCCCTCTAATGACAAAGAGGGTAAGCTTAAGGGGAAAAATCGCGATTCAAGGAAAATCACAATGCTCAGTGGTAGACTATAAAGTAATGCAGCTAACTGTCTTTAAAGTTTCTTTTCTTTTAAAGTTTGTTTTCATCTGAAAGTTAAACTAGGTCTGTAACATCATCAAAGATGCTTAATTTACAGGCAAGAAGAATGTCAAATGCCTTGCAACTGGATGTCTTCCCAATAGGACAGTCTCACAGATTTAGAGACTGGTTTGTGGGTTGTGTTGGGTAAATTAACATGTGTGTTTTGTTTTCATAGGGCTTAAGCCTATGATCTCATTACCTGAGTGATAGTCTGTATGTACAGGCCTCACAATCCTGTCTGCATTGCTGCCTCCTGAGACTCAATGGTTTGGTTGAACTAAGTGGCTGGGTTGGTGAAGTATGGGGTGGTCTCTGGGCTTCACTTTAAAACCGATTTCTCTTTTTTATCTTAATGGCTTCGACAGAAAGGGCCCAGAGGTCTGAGAGAGGGGTAATCTAAAATATTTCCCTCAGCCCAAACTAAGTATAGCAGGCAAAAGAACTTTGGAGAAGTGTGACATGCATTGCACACATTCTTCCAAAGAAGCCTGTTTTTTTCCCTAATGTAGGAAAATGAAAAATTAATTCTTGCCTTTTGTTATCTAGTAAGTATGGATTGCGTGATGCCTTTTAATGCTGTCACCAAATCTATTGCCCCAAGAATACAACAAGAATGCCAGCCTATTAAGCTGAGCATGTCCTTGCCTGGGGACAGCCAACTGACCTGGAGTCTGCAAGATCCTTCCCCATGTGGGAAGGCCACCCTCCCCACCACATCCCTACTCTTATTAGGGATTTCTGGACCCAAGGGTAGGTAGGACAATGGCCATTTCCAGCTTGAAGCAACTAGAGGAGAATGAGGCATTTGCGCATTGTCCTTTATAAGATTATAAAGGATCTTAGGTCTGAGAGTGAGAAATTGTAGTTCCAGCATTGTTTCTGCCTGTGAAAACCAGTGGGAGTTGGAGTGGAGGAAAAAAACTGCTGGTCTCTCAGCATGTCCTACTTACTTAAAGGGCCCTCATGGTTCTGTAACATCTGTAAATCCACCCACTCTGGGAACAATGGTGAGGGCAACAGCAAGAGAGGCGCCAGTCGCATACGGAAGTGGGAGAAGTGCTTGGAAAAGGGGCAAGTGCTGAGGAGGTGGCGTTGTTCCCCCTCAGACCCCTCTCCCACACACAGCACCACAACATGATGAAACAGGTCGCTCTGTACTGATGAATACCTAAGGCTCCACCCCTTACAACATAACAGGTACAATAGTTCTACTTAAGACACAGAGACAAACAAACACAGGAGCCTGTCAAGATGAGGAAACAGAGAAGTATGACCCAAAAGAGGGAACAGATCAAGGTTACAAGTGGGAGAACTAAGCAACAAGGAGATAGCCAACTAAACAGTTGCAGAGTTCAAAACACTGATGATAAAGATGCTCACAGACTTGACAGAAATGCTTAAGTGTGACAGACACATAAGGGAAGAAGTGAAGACTATGCTAAATGGAATGAAGGAAAATCCACACAAGACAAATGGTGAAGAGAAGGAAACCAAGGTTAAAATCAATGATTTGGAACATAAGGAAGAAAAAAACAGCCAACCAGTACAGAATGAGGAAACAAGAATTGAAAAAAAATGAGGAGAGGCTTAGGAACCTCTGGGACAACTTTAAATGTGCCAACATATGAAGCATACGGGTCCAGAGAAGAGCAAGAGCAAGAAATTGAAAGCTTATGTGAAAAAATAATAAAGTAAAACTTCCCAAATATGGCGAGTAAATATACACACAAGTCCAGGAACAACAGAGAGTCCCAAACAAGCTAGACACAAAGAGGACCACACCAAGACACATCATAAGTAAACGACCAAAGGCTAAAGATAAAGAAAGCATCTTAAAAGCAGCAAGGGAAAATCAGAGAATTATCTACAAAAGGATGTCTATAAGACTATCAGCTGATTTCTGAAAAGAAACTTTGCTAACAAGAAGGGGCTGGCAAGAAGTATTCAAGGTGGTGAAAAGCAAGTGCCTACAACCAAGATGACTCTGTCTTGCAAAGATGTCATTTAGAATTGAAGAGCAAATAAAGTGCTACCCAGACAAGGCAAAGCTAAAGGAGTTCACCATCACCAAGCCATTATTATATAAAATGTTAAAGGGAATTACTTAATAAAAGGAAGATGAACACTATGAACATTAAAATGACAACAAACTCACAGCTATCAACAACTGAATCTAAAAAATAAAAATAAAGTCCAACTAAGCAAACAACCAGAATAGGAACAGAATCATAGGTATGGGAAGCATATGGAAAGTTATCAGCTGGGAGGTGGAAGGGGGAGAAATGGGGAAATGGTGCAGAGACTAAGAAGCACAATTGGTTGGTACAAAATAGACAGGGGGGAGTTAAGAATAATATATGAAAGGGTGAAGCCAAAGACTTATATACACGTCACATGGACATGAACAAAGTGTGGGGGGGATTGCTGGAGGGAAGGAGGTTACTGGGAAGAAGTGAGCAAAGGGAAAAGAAATTGGAACAACTGTAACAACATAATCAATAAAATATACTTAAAAGAGAATGAGAGAAAATATTCACAAATTATTTATCTGATAAGGAATTGTATCCAGATTATAAAAACTTTTGCAATCAGTAACATAAAAGCGGATGACCCAATTTAAAAATTGGCAAATGAGCTGAGTAAACATTTCTCAAAAGAAGATATTCAAATAGACAATAAGCACAGGAAAAGATGCTCAATATTATCATCAGAGAATTACAGATCAATACCACAATGAAATACCACTTTATACCACCTAGAATGGCTGTAATTAAAAAGACAATAACAAATGTTGGTGAAGATTTAGAGATATTGGAACCATCATACTTTTTTTTTTAATGTAAAATGGCACAAAGCTTTGGAAAACAGTTTGAGAGTTTCTGAAAGTCAAAACATATAGTTACCATATAACCCAGAAATTCCACTCCTAGTTATATATTCAAGAAAAACAAAAACATATGTTCAAAAAAAAAAGTACACAAGTTTTCAAGTAGTATTATTTATAATAGCAAAAACGCAGAAATGACCCAAATATCAATAGATGAAAAAATAAACAAAAACTGGTATATCCATAAATGGAATTATTGTTCTGCAATAAAAAGGGATGAAATACTGATATATAGTAGTACATGAATAAGCCTTAAAAATATTATGCTAGCTAAAAGAAGCCATACACAAAAGGTCAAATATTACATAATTTCATTTATATAAAACGTTCATAATAAACAAATTTATGAAGACAGAAATTAAATTAGTGGTTGCTTAGAAATGTGAGAGGAGGAGAGTCAGAGGAAGATTCTGAGTAACTCAATGAGTCAGGAGTTTCTTTGCTGGTGAAAAAAATATTCTAAAAGTGATTGGGTGGTGACTGCATAACTATGTGCGTATACTAAAATATATACTTTAAATGGGTGAATTGCATGGTATGTGAGTTATATTTCTATAAAGCAGTTATTAAAAATAAAATTATAACTCAATGGACAAAAACTGAAAGCATTCCCCCTGAAATCAGTAACTAGACAAGGCTGTCCACTCTCTCCACTTCTATTCAACATAGTGTTGGAAGTCCTAGCCACAGCAATCAGACAAGACAAAGAAATAAAAGGCATCCAAATTGGGAAAGAAGAAGTAAAACTATCACTATTTGCAGATGACATGATAGTATACCTAGAACACCCTATAAACTCCACTAAAAGACTACTCAATATAATAAGTGAATATGGCAAAATAGCAGGGTACAAAATAAATATACAGAAATCTAAGGCATTTCTGTACACCAACAATAAAATATCAGAGGCAGAGACAAAAAAAGAAATACCATTTACTATAGCAACAATAAAAATAAAGTACCTAGGAATAAACTTAACCAAAGAGATAAAAGACCTGTACTCCGAAAATTACGTTACATTGAAGAAAGAAATTAAGGAAGATACAAATAAATAGAAGCAAATACCATGTTCTTGGATGGCAAGAATCAACATCATCAAAATGGCCACACTACCCAAAGCAATTTACAGATTCAATGCAATTGCTATTAAAATACCAACGACATATTTCACTGATCTAGAACAAATACTCCAAAAATTCATATGGAACCAAAAAAGATCCCGAATAGCAAAAGCAGTCTTGAAACAGAAGAACACAGCAGGAGGAATCACGATAACAGACATCAAACAATACTACAAAGCCACTGTGATCAAAACAGTCTGGTACTGCCATAAGAACAGACATATAGATCAGTGGAACAGAATAGAGAGCCCAGAAATAAACCCAGGCCTCTATGGTTAATTAATCTTTGATAAAGGAGGAAGGAACATAAAATGAAGTCAGAAGAGCCTCTTTAACAAATGGTGCTGGGAAAACTGGACAGGAACGTGCAAAAAAAAAAATGAATCTAGACCACCAACTTACACCACACATGAGAATAAACTAAAGATGGATCAAAGACTTAAATGTAAGCCATGACACCATAAAAGTCCTAGAGGAAAGCATAGGCAGGAAAATTTCAGATATCCCACGTAACAATATCTTCACGGATACATCTCCTAAGGCAAGAGAAATAAAGGAAAAAATAAACAAATGGGACTACATCAAACTAAAGAGTTTCTGCTCAGCAAAAGAAAACATCAGCAAGATGAAAAGGAAACCAACCATATGGGAAAACATATTTGCCAACGATATCACAGACAGGGGACTGATCTCCAAAATATATAAAGAGCTTATACGACTCAGCATCAAGAAAAAAAACAACCCAATTAAAAAATGGGCAAAGGACCTGAACAAACACTTCTCAGAAGAGGACATACAGAAGGTCCATAGGCACATGAAAAAATGCTCAACATCATTGGCCATCAGAGAGATGCATGAAAAAATGCTCAACATCATTGGCCATCAGAGAGATGCAAGTAAAAACCACGATGAGAAACCACTTTACACCTGTCAGAATGGCCATCATCAACAAATCAACAAACAACAAATGCTGGTGAGGATGTAGAGAAACAGGAACCCTACTGCACTGTTGGTGGGAATGCAGACTGGTGGAGCCACTATGGAAAACGGTATGGAATTACCTCAAAAAACTAAAAATGGAACTGCCTTTTGAACCAGCGATTCCACTGCTAGGATTATACCCGAAAAATCCTAAAACCCTAATTCAAAAAAACCTATGCACCCCTATGTTCATAGCAGCCCTGTTTACAATAGGTAAATGCTCGAAACAGCTTAACTGCCCATCTGTAGATGAGTGGATCAAAAAACTCTGGTACATTTACACAATGGAATACTATGTAGCAGAAAGAAAGAAGGAACTCCTGCCATTTGCGACAACATGGATGGAACTAGAAAGAATTATGCTTAGTGAAATTAGCCAGGCAAAGAAAGAAAAATACCGTATGATATCACCTAATACAGGAAACTAAAGAGCAACACAAACAAACGAACTAAATAGGCAAAGACTAGAATAGTAGCAGTAGGGGGGATGGGGGAGAGAGAGAAGGGGGTTAAGTAAGGTAAGGGTCTAGTCAAGGAACGTGTATGAATGACTCATCGACATGGACAACGGGGAGGGATATGATTGTGGGAGAAGGGATGGGGTGGGTGGGGGGAGCAATGGGGGAAAAATGGGACAACTGTAATTGAAAAACCAAAAAATAAAATTTAAAAAAAAAAAGAAAAAGAAACGAATTTATTTTTGGTACATGGTTTAGAATACAGAGTTAACTTTACCTTAATTTTAAAAATGTCAGTTAATTGACCTATCTCTCTTTACTGAATAAACTAATATTTATTATGAACTTTGAAAAAAATAAAATAAAATAAAATTATAATTAATTTGCATAAGGCATTGTTGAATTATATTGAACTAAATTTTCTTGGTACTTTGAGATTTTATTCTATTGATTGCATGTACATTTGTTGAGCACCTCTACCACAGGGGCTACAAAGATTAGTAAGTCCCTGTCTCTGTCTATAGGGTAATCTTAATTTAATAGTGAGTCAAATAAATATCTCTAATATAACACAATATGTGGTATATTACTTAGGGTAATACTAGCTGATTTAACAAATAAATCCCAAAATTTTAGTGGCTTCACACATTTATTCCTGCTCACATAATAATTCAATGAAGGCATTGGCCTTCCATATGACAATTCAGGCACCTTGCTACCTTTATAGTTTTAGCATCTTCTAAGGCCTCAGAATAATCTCACTTCAGGCATGGCTGGATCCCAGGTGCTCCAGCAGTAAAATAAAAAGACTCAACATTTATCTTTTTCTTCTCTGATTATCTCTACATTAAATTCGCTTTGAGATGAATTATCTTCCATATATATATATATATATATATATATATATATATATATATATATATATATATATATTTGAGTACTCACTATCCTGGAAGGCTAGAGATTCATTTTAGAAAAAACATCAAGATCCATACTAATCTCTAGAAATGACTCTGATTGGTTTGGCTTGTACCACATTACTAATCTTAGTCATTTTCTGTGGTAATGAAATGCTCTGATTGACTAGGTCTTGCTCATGTGTGCACCCCCATGGCAGGAAAGAGGGAAATCCTTGGATTGACAATTCTTCTAGGTAAATTTTTATTAATTTTTATTCATAAAATAAAAGAGATTCATTACCAGAAAAAAGATGAAAAGCATGTGGGCAGACAAAAATATGTATTCTGAACTTGTATGAGAGATCCTGAGCAAGATTAACTGGAATCTGTCTCTTAAACCCAATTAAAATCAGAAACGGTACTTTAAATGTGTATGAACTTACAAAGTAGACCATGGAAAGGTTTTAAAGTTCACAAGAGACAAACACCATCTAGGCTAATTCTAAGGATCTTACTATGGTCCCTGGCTCAGCGAGAACAGCCATCGACTTTTCTATATAACAGTGGTCTCTAAAGTGGTGTGTGAAATAATTCTCTGGGATGTGATAAGAAAAATTGTTTGCTTACAATTTACAGGATGTTACCAACATGTATAATTTTACAAAAACCAGACAATTAAATAATGGAATCTCTTCGATATAGCTATGGTGAGTGACTCAGGAACTATTTTGTATTTTACAGAGGTTCTTTGATTATCCTGTGATAAAGTAATTAAGGAGTTGTAGAACTTAAAAGTCCATTAGGTATTTTTCTTTTACTAAAAGATGAGTGTTCCAAGAGTGGCAATCTTTTTCTTGATGACCAAAGGCTCTCAGTAATGTGTTACCTAGAATATACGGTAAAAATAATAAACACTTCAACATCACCTTCAATGAAAAAAATGGTGTTTTAATGAAAATAGAAAGGGCTTCTTATTTTAAAAATAAACTCATACTATGAAGAATATCATCTTCAAAAAATGATAGGTACAAAATAGACAGCGGTGTTAAGGATAGTATAAGAAACAGAGAAGCCAAAGAACTTATTATATACATGACCCATGAACATGAACTAAGAGGGGGTGTTGCTGAAGGGAAGGGGGTTACCAGGCAGAGGGTGTAGAAGGGGAAAAATGTGAGACACTATAATAACATAATCAATAAAATGTACTAAAAGAGAGAGGGAGAAGATGGTGGCGGAGTAGGTAGCAGTGTTGTCTGCTTGTTCCCATCACAGAAAAACTCGGAGTATAAACATGGTGAGAAATGAGTGAGTGCAGATTTCAGATAGTGCAAACAGGGAAGGGAGTGTAGAAGTGACATGAAAGAGGGCAGAAAGCTTGCCCTCGCTCTCAAAAGGAGTCACTGGACCCCCCCAGCCCAGCACTGCTGCTGCACCAGACTCCAAAGGGGTAGCTGCAGACCAGATCATTAGCTGGGATCTGCTTAGAAACCGCCCCCTGCCATAGGCGCTGGGACAAGCAAAGTCCCAGAGGGAGTCAATGAAGTTTCCTTGAAACAGCCGGAGGTGTGGGAAGACAGCGAACAGTCCGGACTGTGGGAAACTGTATGAACTGAGTCTAGGTGGGAACTCCCTGGGCTGGCAACTCTGGGCTGGCAAACCTGTGCCCCGGGCATGCGTATCACAGCACCTCCACACAAAAAAGCAGAACTGAGCTGGGGACAGGAGCCCATACAGGAAAGCTGCAGCGGAAATACAGACTCAGTAGGGTCCCCAGGCAGGCAGGCAGTATGCAGAGGTGAACAATAAGAGGCTGCCAGCCAGGGATGGATGCAGTCCAGTGCAGCGACTTGGAGCACAGAGACTTTTTGGGAGGAAGAGCAAAGACATGACCCAAGGCTGGGCGGGGACTAGGGACATGCACACTGGTTTGCCAGCAGAACAACTTTGCTAGACAAGCCTAAGGATTGCTGGAGGGTGTGGCAGAACAAGTAGGGAGAGACCCAACTCAGTTCAGCTCACAGCAGAAAGCTGCAGCAGGCACACGAATAAGAGAAAATCAGCGACAGAAACCAGCCAGATCTCCTGACAGCCAGCCAGCCAGAAAAGATTTCAAACCCATGAAATTTTGACCAAGGGTGGATCCAGAAGTAGGAGGACTGTGCCCACCGGTTGTACTGGAGTAAAAATCTTTCTTTAATTTGTTTCCTACCCTCTTTCCCTCTTATTCTTCTCCTTTAATTTTGTTTGTTTGTTTGTCTGTTTTGTTTATTCTCCCTCTCCCACTAAATATATATATAGATGTTATATAAACATAATACTATACACTTCCACTTTCTCACTTCATTCTGCGTTCTTCTCTCCTTATTTTAACATACAATGTAAATACTACTTATTGTCTCACTCAGCCTTGACCACACTTGCTACTATTACTGTTCTACCATCTTCCCTCTCAAAAATCATCTATCAGTTAAAACAAATATTATCAGTTCTGCATATAGTATAATAGCCTTGACCTCTTTACATCGATATTAATACTGGCTCATTTGCTACTGATAGTGTGAGTGTGGGTGGGGGATATTTGTGAGGGTGTGGGTTTCTTGCCTGGGTTGGGTGTATATTTTTTAACAGCATCTCCACAAAAGAACTGAAGACAAGGTGGGCAGAATCACTCTCAATCAACCAGCCAAAGGGAAGTTTCCACCAAAGAGTAACTGAAAAATAACCAGACAACTTAAAGAAACAATGTAAAGGGCATCCCAAGAGCATCAAGCTCAGGAGACCAAAGAGTCTGCACCACTGAATCCACCAGGTGTCCTATACAGAATCTCATACCACAAAAGCTGGAAATAAAAGCAGACAATTCCAAGAAACAAAAACAAACAAGAAGAATACAACATGGGGAGACACAGAAACAACTTCCCAATGAAAGGTAAAGAGGACTGCCCAGAAAGAGAGCTAGATGAAACAGAAGAAAGCAACCTATTAGACATGAAATTCAAAAGAATGGTCATAAAGAAGCTCAATGAACTTGAAAAACACAGAGAAAACAATAGCGAATTTCAGGGGAACTACAAACAACTCCAAGGAAACTATAAAAAACTCCAGAGAAGCTACAATGAACATACAGAGAACTACAGCAGCATGCAAAAGGACATAGAAACTATCAACAGGAACCAGGAAGAAATGAAGAATACAATTTCTGAACGGAAGAACACAGTAGAATCAATCAAAAGCAGGCTAAATGAAGCAGAGGATCAGATCAGTGAGTTAGAGGGCAATGTAGAATAATATTCTCAGACGATACGACAAAATGAAAAAAGATTAAACAAGACTGAAAAGGGTTTAAGAGAACTGAAGGACAACAAGAGACTAAATATTAGAATGATAGGGATGCAAGAAGAAGAGGAGGAGCAAGGGATAGAAAACCTGATAAGAAAAGTAATTACAGAAAATTTTCCTAATCTGATGTAATAAAAAGTCATACAAGTCCAGGAAGCACAGAGGGTTGCAATGAAGATGAACCCAAAAAGGCCCACTCCAAGACACATCATAATTTAAATGGCCACATTCAAAGACAAAGCAAGAATCCTAAAAGAAGTAAAACAGCAAATAACATACAAGGGAGCTACGATAAGGCTATCAGCTGATTTCTCAACAGAAACACTACAAGCCAGAATGGAATGGCAAAAAATATTCCAAGCAATTAAAAACAAAGGCCTACAACCAAGAATACTCTACCCAGCAAGGCTCTCATTCAAAATGAAGGTGAAATAATGAGTTTCTCAGACAAAGGAAGACTAATAGAATACATCTCCACCAAACAAGCATTGCAAGAGATGCTAAAGGGAATGCATTAAGAAAAAGAAGATAAAGAGAGATGAAGAGGAACACAGGAACAAAGGGAAATGAATAAATACCTGTCAATAATAAACTTAAATATAACTGGACTAAATGCTCCAATTAAAAGACATAGGGTAGAGGATGGATATGAAAACACGACCCACATGTATGCTGTCTACAAGAGACACACCTCAAAACAAAAGATTTACACAGATTGGAAGTGAAAGGATGGAAAAAATATTCCATGAAAATGGACAGGAAAATAAAAGCTGAAGTAGCAATACTTATATCAGACAAAACAGATTTCACAACAAAGGCCATAAAAAGAGACAAAGAAGGACATTTTATAATACTTAAGGGAACAATCCAACAACAAGTTACAACCCTGGTAAACATATATGCACCCAACATGGAAGCACCCAAATATGTAAGTCAAATATTAGAAGACTACAAAAAATATTTCAACAGCAACACACTCATAGTAGGGGATGTTAACACCCCATTATCAACAATATAAAGATCATTAAAGCAAAAAAACACCAAGGATATTGAAGCATTGAACAACACACTAAATCAAATAGACTTAATTGAAATATAGAACTTTTCACCCCAAAGAGGAAAAATATACATTCTTTTCAAATGCAAATGGGACATTTTCAAAGATGGACCACATGGTAAGACAGAAAACAAGCCTCGGCAAGTTCAAAAAAATTGAAATTATATCAAGCATCTTCTCAGATCACAATGCCTAAAAACTAGAAATCAACCTCAAGAAAAAAATCAAAGACGTTGAAACTCATGGAGTATGAATAACATGCTCTTAAATAATAAATGGGTTAACAATGACATCAAGGAAGAAATCAAGAAGTTTCTGGAAACTAACTATAATGAACACACAAGAACCCAAAAATCTGTGAGACACAGCAAAAGCAGTCCTGAGAGAAATTTTCATAACAATACAGGCCAACCTGAAAAGGATAGAAGAATCTCTAATAAAAAATCTAACCTTACATCCACAATAACTAGAACAACAACAACAAACAAAGCCCAGGTGAGTAGAAGGAAGGAAATCATCAAGATCAGAGCAGAACTAAATGACATAAAAACTAAACAAACAATTCAAAAGATCAACAAAGGTAGGAGCTGGTTCTTTGAAAAGATAAACAAAATCGACAAATGTTAATCCAGGCTAATCAAGAAAAAGAAAAAGAAGACCCAAATAAACAAAATCAGAAATGAAAGAGGAGAAATCATGACCAATATCACAGAAACACAAAGGATTGTAAGAAATTACTACAAACAACTGTATGGCAAGAAACTTGACAACATAGATGAAATGGACAAGTTTCTAGAAACATATAAATTTCCCAAACTGAATGAAGAAGTAGACAGCCAGAACAGACTGATAACAAACACTGAAATTGAAGCAATAATCAAAAATCTCCTGGCACACAAAAGCCCTGGACCGGATGTCTTCACGGGTGAATTTTACAAAACATTTAGGGAAGAACTAACTCCTACCCTTCTCAAACTATTTCCAAAAATCCAGGAAGAGGGAAGACTCCCAAACTCTTTCTATGAAACCATTGTTACCCTAATTCCAAAACCCGGTCAAGACACAATATTCATACACCGTGATCAAATTGGATTCATCCCAGGGATGCAAGGATAGTTCAATATTCACAAATCAATAAATGTAATATACCAAATAAACAAACTGAAAAACAAAAACCAAATGGTCATATTCATAGATGTTGAAAAAGCATTTGATAAAGTACAACACCCACTTATGATGAAAATACTCAGCAAAATGGAAATAGAGGGAACCTACTGCAACATAATAAAGGCTATATACAAGAAACCTGAAACCAACATCATACTAAATGGACAAAAACTGAAAGCATTCTACCTGAGATCAGGAAAAAGACAAGGATGTCCACTCTCTCCTCTCCTATTCAACACAGTGTTGCAAGTTCTAGCCATAGCAATCAGACAAGAAAAAAGAAAATAAAAAAAGGCATCCAAATTGGAAAAGATGAAATAAAACTGTCATTATTTGCAGATGACATGATACTGTAAATAGAAAACCCTGTGGACTCCACTAATAAACTACTTGAAATAATAAGTGAATTTTGCAAAATTGCAGGGTATTAAGTCAATAATAAGAAATTGGAGGACTTCTGGCCAAGATGGAGGCATAGATCAACATGGTCTGTCTTCCTTCACAACTAAGAAGGACTACAACTATTGCAAAGCCTAAAATAATAATAAGTTCCATAAAATAATGCTACATGGAAGTTCAATGTATGAAGTCGTTAACAAGTGATGCTCATCTGGATGGGTAGGAAGGGTGAAAGTTTGGCTTAAAGAACTGTGCTGGAGGTGGCAGCTGCAGCAGAGAACAGCGGGACCAGGTAAGCAGACACCCATATTTGAGGGGAGGAGAGAAGCACCTGGGAGCCATTCCTGATGGCCGATCAGACCCATCAGCTCTCGATTCCAACACCGGGGAAGGCAGACCCCGTTGTCTTGGACTGTGGGGCTGGAGGAGGCTCCCGGTTCCTCAGCAGAGAGTAACAGCAGGAATCCGTCTTGGACCCCCACACCCATGCAATGTGCCACAGTGTGGTGAGAAAGGTCACTAGGTTGTAACGAGCACATGGGGATCTGCCCAATATAGCATAAGGGGTGTGACAGCACCACGCCCGAGAAGAAAAGATAAATAAAACGGTCAGAATGGCAGAATTAATGATTGAAATACCAATCACACAGCTAAAGAAAAAACAAATAAAGGACTTGACCGATGAACAAATAGGGAATCTTTCTGAGGCTCAGTTCAGAGCTATAGTCATAAGGCAGCTTACAGACCTAACAGTGGGGCTGAATCAAGACAGGAAAGGAATGAAGGCTAGTCCTGCTGAAATGAACAAAAATACATAAAAGACAAGTAGTGAGGAAGAGAAAGCCAAGGATCAAATCAACAAATTGAAAGATTGGGAGGGAACAAATAGTCAACCAGTGAAGAAACAGGAAACAAAAAGTGAGGAATATGAGGAGAGGCTCAGAAACCTCTGGGACAGTTATAAGCGAGCGAACATTGAAATTATAGGATTGCTAGAGGGCGAAGAAGAACTAGAAATTGAAAAATTATGTAAAATAATAATGAAGCAGAACTTCCCTAACCTGGGGAAGGAAATAAACTTACAGGTCCAGGAAGCACAGAGAGTTCCAGACAGGCTGGACCCAGGGAGGACCACACCAAGACACATTATCATCAAAATGTCAAAAATTAAAGATAAAGAGAGAATCTTAAAAGCATTAAGAGAGAAGAGAGGAATTATGTACAAAGGGGTCCCAATTAGACTATCAGCAGACTTTTCAAAGGAGACTTTACAGGCAAGAAGGGATGGCAAGAAATATTCAAAGTAATTAAAATAAAAAACCTACAACCACAATTACTCTATCCAGCGAAGATGTCATTCAGGATATAAGGGTAGAGAAATTGCTTCCAGGACAAAGTAAAACTGAAGGAGTTTGTCAGATCCAAACCACTGTTATAAGGAAGATGGCAGAGGAATGAGGGGAAGCTGCACTTTCAGGATCCCAAGACCCGTCGGTAGTTTGTACTAATTGCAGGCAGAACATCTCAGTGGGCAGCTGAACACTGGCAGGAATCAAGCCTTGGCACTGCTGGATTAGAGAAAAACCATCTGGGAACAACCTGTTTAATGAGGATAGCGGAGGAAAAAGGGACAAGATAGGATTCCTGACTGAAGTGGCTGCTCAAGCTGCGGCTGAAAGTACACAAAGGCTTTTTGCTGACCACAGGCTTCCCCAGAGAGGAGTAAGGAGGAGAGCGAATCTCTGCCCATTGGCAGAGACAGGACTCGACCAGGTGGCATTGGTGCTAAAGGACAGGAGTCAGCATACTGCTGTGCAAGTGAGAACGTAATTTTCCTTTATATTTTTCTCTTGTGGACTGCAGAGAGGGGTGGAAAGTTTGGGGGTGGTAGGACATTCTTGAAAAGTGCAGGCGCAGAGGCACACTTGTCCACTCCCCAACACTCCCCTTGGGTCACGTGGGTGCGCATAGGGAAGTGCCCTCATTCATTGGCCTAGGTGCGCGGGGCCACGAGTCCAGGTACCCCTCGGACACGCTCCAACAGACATAAGATCAGTGCCCCAACGGGCATAGGAAGGGCCCACTGGACACGCAGAAGACTGTGCGCAGACACCCATGGCCAGCTCCAGTGGGCGCCAGGCTAGAGCACAGACCACTTGTTCAGGCTCTGCTTGTGCCCACCCAGGCGAGTGCATGAATGGTGGGCAGCTGCGGTGTGGTAACAGCAGGCGGCAATGACTCACAGACGCTCACTTTCACTGTGCACAAATGTCCGGGGTCCCGCCCTAAGACGCAAGAGACCAAACTGCTGGAGCACAGCTTGGCAGGACTGAGGCTAGCTCTCAGGCCACCTTGTGTGTGCACGGGTGCAAGAGCGCAAAAGCACCTAGGCTGGCTTCAATAGGCACCAATCTTTCACTTGCACTGTGCCCAAGTGTCTGGGGACCCACCCTAAGAGGCGAGAGACCAATTCCCAGAACGCGGCTCAGTAGGCCTAAGGCAAGCTCTTGGGCCACCTTGCGTGCACAGAGACGCCTGTGCAACGGGACTTTGGATAGCTCCAACAGGCGCCAGAGGAATGCGCAGTGCTGGCCACCACGGGCACACACCACTGCTGCAAGGAACAGGAACCAATGACCAGCCTCATTAGACCAGCTGTGGATGTAGAAAAAGAAGGCGACACACAAAGGCTGAAATAAGTAAAAACATTTTTTTTCTTCCTTAAAGGGGGAAAAAAAAAAACTATATCTCTATTCTATCTCATACAATCTCTCCCTCACATCCTTTCACTTTATTGTTTGTTTGTGTGTCTAGTTTAGCCTCCCTTTCACTCTAAATAAATAGAATATAACTACTATATGAATCCAATACTATACAATCCCACTTTCCTACTATATTCTGCATTCTTATCTCCTTTTCTTCTATTGTTATTAACATACAATGTAAATGTTACCTACTGTCTTGCATACTCTCAACTATCATAATCTATCATCCCCTCTCTCAAAAATCATATTTTTCCTCCCTAAAAACAACTATTATTTATTCTTCCTATAGTATAAAAGCTCTAATCACTCTACATTTATATTAATACTGGCTCGTTGGCTGACAATAGCGGGACAGACGGTGGGGGATATTTTTGAGGGTGTGGGTCGCCTGATTGGGCTGTGTGTTTATGTTTTTAACAGAATATCCACACACACAAAAAAAAACTAAGACAAAGTAGATAGAGTGACTCTCAATCAACTAGCCAGTAGGAAGATCCTACAAAAGAGCATCTGAAATATAACCAGACACCATAAACAAATGACAAAAAGGGTACCCCAAGAACATCAGGCTAAGGAGATGAAAGAGACTGCACCACTGAAACCCCCGGATCTCCTATAAAGAATCTCATACCACAAAGGTGGGAAATCAAAGCAGAGAAACCCAAAAAACAAAAACAAACAAGAAGAATCCAACATGGTAAGATGCAGAAACAACCTCTCAATGAAAAGTAAAGAGGAATCCCCAGAAAGAGAGGTAGATGAAATAGACATAGCCCAAATGTCAGACACGGAATTCAAAACAACGGTGGTGAAGAAGCTCAATATACTTGACAACCTTAAAAACAACTATGACAACCTCCAAGGAAGTTACCAGCAGCTCCAAGAAAATTACAGGGAACTTGCAGAGACCTACACCAGCATAGAAAAAGGCATAGAAACGATCAACAGAAATGAGGAAGAAATGAAGAATGCAATCTCTGAACTGAAAAACACAGTAGAATCAGTCAAAAGCAGACCAAACGAAGCAGAGGATCGGATTAGTGAGTTAGAAGATAATGTAGAAAAAAATTCCCAGACATTACAGCAAAATGAAAAAAATATATAAAGGTATGAAGAAGAAGTAAGGGAATTACAAAATAGCATAAGAAAAACAATATCGGAGTCATTGGATTTAAAGAGGGATCCGAAGAACAAGGAATAGAAAAACTGATAGAAGAAATAGTGACAGAAAATTTTCCCAACCTGATGAGAGAAATAGTTATACAAGTTCAGGAAGCACAGAGAGTTCCAATGAGGAAGAACCCAAAAAAACCGACTCCAAGGCACATCATAATTAAAATGGCAACATCCCAAGACAAAGAGAGAATCCTCAAAGCAGCAAGAAAAGAACAGCAAATAACATACAAGAGAGCTATGATAAGGCTATCGACCGATTTCTCAACAGAAATGCTACAAGCCAGAAGGGAATGGTCAAAAATATTTCAAGCAATGAAAAACAAAGGCCTGCAACCAAGAATACTCTACCTAGCAAGGCTCTCATTCAAAATGGAAGGTGAAATAAGGAGTTTCTCAGACAAAGGAAGACTAAAAGAATACATCTCCACCAAACCAGCATTGCAAGAGATGATAAAGGGAATGTTCTAAGAGAAAAGAAGGGGACAAAAAAAAAAAAAAAAAAAAAAAAAGAGTAGAGTAACAGAGTTACAAAAGGAAATGAATAAATACATGTCAATAATAACCTTAAATGTAAATGGATTAAATGCTCCAATTAAAAGACATAGGGTAATAGAATGGATAAGTAAACAGGACCCACATATTTGCTGTCTACAAGAAACACACCTCAAAACAAAAGATTTACATAGACTGAAATTAAAGAGATATAAAAAAATATTCCAAGCAAACGGACAAGAAAAAAAAGCCAAGGTAACAGTCCTCATATCAGACAAAACGGATTTCAAAGCAAGGGCAATAAAAAGAGACAAAGAAGGACATTTCATAACACTTAAAGGAACAATCCATCAAGAAGATATAACACTGATAAACATATATGCACCCAACATAGGAGCACCTAAATACATAAAGCAAATACTATAAGACCACAAGAAAGATATTAACAACAACACACTCATAGTAGAGGACTTCAACATTCCATTATCAACAATAAACAGATCATCGAAGCAAAGAAACACCAAGGATATTGAAGCATTGAACAACACACTAAACCACATGGGCTTAACTGATATATATAGGATTTTTCACCCCATAGAAGCAAAATATATATTCTTTTCAAATGCACGTGGGACATTTTTCAAAAATAGACATGATAGAACACAAAACAAGCCTCAACAAATTCAAAAAAATTGAAAATATATCAAGCATCTTTTCAGACCACAATGCCTTGAAACTCAAAATCAACCTCAGAGAAAAAAATCAAGGACAGCCAAACTCATGGAGAATGAATGACATGCTATTAAATAATGAATGAGTTAACAAAATCATCAATGAAGAAATCAAGAAATTTCTGGAAACTAATAATAATGAACACACAACAGCGGAAAACCTATGGGACACCGGAAAAGCAGTCCTAAGAGGGAAGTTCATAGCAATGCAGGCATATCTGAAAAAGATAGAATCTCAAATAAAAAAAAACTAACACTAAAGCTTCAAGAACTAGAACAACAAAAACAAACAAAGCCTAGAGCCAGATGAAGGAAGGAAATCATCAAGATCAGAGCAGAATTAAATGACATAGAGACTAAACAAACAATCCAAAAGATCAACAAAGCTAGGAGCTGGTTCTTCAGAAAAATAAACAAAATCGACAACTTCTAGCCAGGCTCATCAAGAAAAAAAGAGAAAAGATACAAATAAACAAAATCAGAAATGAAAGAGGAGAAATCATGATTGATACCACAGAAATACAAAGGATAGTAAGAAATTACTGCAAAAAAATGAACGGCAAGAAATTTGACAACCTACAAAAAATGGACAAATTTTTAGAAACATATAACCATACAAAACTGAATCAAGAAGAAATAGAAAGTTTCAACAGGCTAATAACAAAGAAGGAAATTGAAACAGTAATCCAAAATCTCCCTGCACATAAAAGCCCTGGACCGGATGGCTTCAGAGGTGAATTTTACAAAACATTTAGGGAAGAACTAACTCCTACCCTCCTCAAACTATTCCAGAAAGTCCAAGAAGAGGGAAAAATCCCAAACTCTTTCTATGAAGCCAGTATTACCCTAATCCCAAAACCAGGTCAAGACATAACAAAGAAAGAAAATTACAAGCCAATGTCACTGATGAACATAGATGCTAAAATACTCAATAAAATATTGGCAAACAGGATCCAGCAACACATCAAAAAGATCCTACACCACAATCAACTGGGATTAATCCCAGGGATGTGAGGATGGTTTAATATTCTCAAATCAATAAATATAATACATCACCTAAACAAAATGAAAGACAAAAATCACATGATCATATCAATAGATGCAGAAAAAGCAGTTGATAAAGTACAACACCCATTTATGATGAAAACACTCAGCAAAATTGGAATAGAGGGAGCATACCTTAACATAATTAAGGCTATATATGAGAAGACTGAAGCCAACATCATACTCAATGGACAAAAACTGAAAGCATTCCCCCTGAAATCAGGAGCTAGAAAAGGCTGTCCACTCTCTCCACTCCTATTCAACATAGTGTTGGAAGTCCTAGCCACAGCAATCAGACAAGAAAAAGAAATAAAAGGCATTCAAATTGGGAAAGGAGAAGTAAAACTATCACTATATTCAGATGACATGATAGTATACCTAGAAAATCCTATGAACTTCACTAAAAGACAACTCGAAAATAATAAGTGTATATGGCAAAATCGCAGGGTACAAAATAAATATACAGAAATCTAAGGCATTTCTGTTCACCAACAATAAAATAGCAGAGACAGAGACAAAAAAGAAAATACCATTTACTATAGCAACAAGAAAAATAAAGTACCTAGGAGTAAACTCCACCAAAGTGATAAAAGACCTGTACTCTGAAAATTATGTAACATTGAAGAAAGAAATTAAGGAAGATACAAATAAATGGAAGCAAATACCATGTTCTTGGATGGGAAGAATCAACATCATCAAAATGGCCATACTACCCAAAGCAATTACAGATTCAATGCAATCCCTATTAAAATACCAATGGCATATTTCACAGACCCAGAACAAATACTCCAAAAATTCATGTGAAAGCAAAATAGACCCCGAAGAGCAAAAGTAATCTTGAAACAGAAGAACACAGCAGAAGGAATCACAACACCAGATATCAAACTATACTACAAGGCCACTATGATCAAAAGAGTCTAGTACTGGCATAAAACAGACATATAGATCAGTGGAACAGAATAGAGAGTCCAGAAATAAACCCAGGCCTCTATGGTCAACTAATATTTGATAAAGGAGGAAGCAACAGAAAATGGAGTGAGAAGAGCCTCTTTAATAAATGGTGCTAGGAAAACTGGAGAGGAACTTGCAAAAAAAATAAAATTAGACCACCAACTTACATTACACACAAGAATAAACTCAACATGGAACAAAGACTTAAATGTAAGCCATGACACCATAAAAGTCCTAGAGGAAAACATAGGCAGAGAAATTCCAGATATCCCACGTAACAATATCTTCACGGATACATCTCCTAAGGCAAGAGAAATAAAGGAAAAAATAAACAGATGGGACTACATCAAACTAAACAGTTTCTGCTCAGCAAAAGAAAACATCAGCAAGATGAAAAGGAAACCAACCATATGGGAAAACATATTTGCCAATGACATCACAGACAGGGGACTCAGCTCCAAAATATATAAAGAACTTATACGACTCAACATCAAGAAAACAAGCAACCCAATTAAAAATTGGGCAAAGGACCTGAACAAACACTTCTCTGAAGAGGACATACAGAAGGTCCATAGAAACATGAAAAAATGCTCAGCATCATTAGCCATCAGGGAGACGCAAATAGAAATCACAATAAGATACTATTTTATAACAGTCAGAATGGCCATCATCAACAAATCAACAAATGACAAGTGCTAGCGTGGATGTGGAGAAATGGGAACCCTACTGCACTGTTGGTGGGAATGCAGACTGGTGGAGCGACTATGGAAAACAATATGGAATTACCTCAAAAAACTAAAAATGGAACTGCCTTTTGAACCAGCAATTCCACTGCTAGAATTCTACCCCCAAAATCCTAAAACAGGAATTTAAAAGAACTTATGCACCCCTATGTTCATAGCAGCACTGTTTACAATAGCTAAGTGCTGGAAACAGCCTAAGTGCCCATCTGTAGATGAGTGGATTATAAAACTGTGGTACATTTACATAATGGAATACTATGAGGCATAAAGATAAAAGAAGGACCTCCTACCATTTGTGACAATATGGATGGAACTAGAGAGAGTTATGTTTAGTTAAATAAGCCAAGCAATGAAAGAAAAATATCATATATCACCTGATACAGGAGACTAATGAACAATACCAACAAATGAACTAAACTGAACAAGGAATAGAAAAACAGTTTTGGTAGGGGGAGAAAGAAGGTGTAGATAGGGGAATGATCTAATAAAGGAACTAGTATAAATAACTGATAGACATGGACAATGGAGTGGGGAATGACTGGGAGAAAGAGTGGGCTGAGTAGGAGGGGGAGGAATGGGGGAAAAGTTGGACAATTGTAATAGAACAATAAAATTAAATTAAAACCTTAAAAAATAAAAATAAAATAAAACTACTAAAATATGTTTGAAAATATCTCCAATATTATGTGATTTTATGGCTGAAACTATGTGTAGCACCTATAAAAACAAACCAAGTGCATATGTTTATTCCTTAAATTTTTGAAAACACAATAGAAAAAAATTCAAAAGACAAACTATTCACAGAAGAAGAAAAACAAATGGTTTTCGAAAGTGTGAACACATAATTTTTCTTGCATTTAATAAGGTACTAAAATTAAAATTACACTGAGATAGCATTTCTCATATATACTAACAACTAAAGTTGTTAGTTTGTATGGAGAAATAGGGACTCAAATTTCTAGTGCCAGGTGGTTTTGGAATTATGGGGGTGGGGAACACTTTGTAAAGTATTATGATTGTCTAACCACTAAGATGTATACCTAAAACTAATACAAAATAATACTCAGTATAAACTATAATTGAAAAATAAAATTAATAAAATAAAACAAAATAAAATTTCTAGTGACTACAGAATGTCATAACACCCAAGGAGTGTTATTTGACAATATCTTGCAAAATTACATGTTTTCATTTTTTGACTCAACAATTCAACTTCTATAAATCTACCTTGAAGATACAATTCTAGCAATTTAAAACATATGCACAAAGTTATTCATTGCAGCATTAATTGTAATAATAAAAACATTGGAGCCCTGTCTGGTGTGGCTCAGTAGATTGAGTGACGGCCTTCAAACCAAAGGGTCACCAGTTCAATTCCCAATCAAAGCACATGCCTGTGTTGCGGGCCAGGTCCCCAGTTGGGGACATATGAGAGACAATCACACATTGATGTTTCTCTCCATTTCTTTCTCTCTCCCTCCCTCTCTCTCTAAAAATAACTAAATAAAATATTTAAAAATGAATAAATAAAATACATGTTTTCCCTAAGAAAAAAGAAAGAAAACATTGGATAAGAGGACAGCTCCTCTTTATAGAGTGTCAGTTAAATTAATTATAAGATAAATGATAGAAAACAACTATTTGGAAACTTCCAAAGTAATAATTGACTAAGGGAAGGATCATTGATGAATTTTAAAGCAATTAGGTGAAAAGTTGTGGTGAAAAGAGAATAGTTGTCCTGTGGGAGTATACCTCAGGGAAACTACCTTTACCTAAGGAGTACTTGAGGGTCACTATCTTAAGCAAGTGATCCAACTTAGTGTCACTAGTATAGGTGCCACCATACCTAATGTGTTTATTAATATAATGAGAATTGAATTGATCTATATTACCTTTGAAATATTCTGCCAAAATATTTAATGTTCATCTAATTAAGCCTCTAGAGAGTCCTTATTTGTAGCTTATAAGAACACTAGATTTTTACGGTTCAACAGTACCAGGAAGAAAGAATCAGACAAATCCATAATTCAAAGGCATTCTACAGAAGAAGTCCTGGGCTCTTAAAAAAACGTGAATGTCATAAAAAAAATGCTTGAAGTAAGAGAGAGATATTTTTTTCCTAAAAGAGACTTAAGAAGCTAAAAAAAATTGTAATATATGAACTTAGATTGCATATTGCTTTTTTTAAAAGCAGCTATAAATGACATTTTTTGGACAATTGAGAACAAATTAATATGGTAACATATTAGATAAAATTAAAGAATTATTGCCATTTTCTTAGGTATGGTATTATATTATTATGTAAGAGATTCAAGCTGACTATATAAAAACAATGCATTATGATGTCTGTAATTTACTTTCTAAAAAGAAAAATAAATGTATCAAACTAATTTAACAACAACAACAAAAAATCTTTAAGAAAGCGGTGGCTGGAGCTCAGTATTGAGTATCAGTATTTAGCAAGTGGAGCTAGCAGTACACTCCTTTCATTTGCACAATATCTATATTTATGTCAAGTACGTTTTCAGCTATGACAACCATTAAAATCAGGTATGAAAATATACTGAATTTAGAACAAACCATTAAATCACTGTATCACAAACTATCAAATCAAGAATTTAAAATAATGAGCTATATCCAGTGACAATACCCTCACTAAAACATAAGTATATATAACATTTTTTAAAAACCTATGAGTGACAACAAAAAGGCTTTTTGTGCCCTGACCAGAGTGGCTTAGTTAGTTGAGCATAGTCCCACAAGGCAAAAGGTTACTGGTTCATTTCACGGTCAGAGCACATGCCTAGATTGTCGGCCAGGTCCCCTACTGGAGGTACTGAAGAGGTAATGCATTGATGTTTCTCTCACAGATCAGTGTTTCTCTCCCTCTATTTCTCCCTCCCTTCCATGCTCTCTAAAAATAAGTAAAGAATCTTTTATTTAAAAAAGTAAAAATAGAGGAAGAAGATGGTGGAGGAGTGAGGGGAGGATATGCTTTCTTGCTCCTGAGACCTGTCTGTAGTTTGGAATAATTGCAGACAGAACATCTCAGTTAACATCTGGATACTGGCAGTAGTTGAGCCTTGGCAGTGCTGGATCAAAGAAGACTATCTGGGAGCGACCTGTCTGGTGAGGATAGTGGAGAAAGGGACAAGATGGGATTTTTGACTGGGTTGGCTTCCCATGCTCTGGATGGCAGTACACAAAGACTTTTTAGTGACCCCAGGTTTCCCCAGAGAGGAACTGGGAGGAGGGCGAGGCTCTGCCCACTGGCAGAGCCAGGAGTGGGCCAGGTGGCATCTGGCGCTGAGAGGCAAGAAACAGCATATTATCGTGTATGTATGAATGTGTTTTTCCTTTTTCTTTTTCTCTTTTGTTTTTTGAGAAGAGGGGAGGAGAGGTTAGGGGTGGGACTAGATTCTTGAGGAGAGCAGGCACAGAAGTGCACTCGCCTGCTCCCCAACCCTCCTCCTGGATTGCATGAGCACGCTCAGGGAGGTGGCCTCATTTGCCCACCCAGACACACAACCAACTCGCAAGCTGCTGCTCCCAGGTGCCCCTCTGGCTGAACACAATAGGCGCGAAACCAACACGCCGGTCACCACGCCCAGGTGCCACCTGGGCATGCCCCAGCAGGCGCAAGACCAGCAGGCTGGCCACCGCATATAGGCGCCCACCACCACCGCACACAGGTGCCTGTGGCCCGGCCCCAATGGACACAAAACCAACTTGTCAGCCACCACACACGGGCACAGGCGCCACCCAGACCTGCCTCAATGGGCGTTAAACCAACGCACCACCCACCCCAATAGATCCACAACAAACCCGCCCAACAGTGAGTAGAGGCTTCCCCTCCATCTGAACAGAAGAACAACCAGTCTGCCTTGGACCCAACCACCGGTGCACAGTGGGTCAACCCGCCACTGGCCTTCACGAGGGAATGCACTCACCTCTGGCTGAGGACAAAGAACAGTGAAACTTGAGGCACCTTGTAATAAGTTTTGGGTGTGAGCTCTGGAGAAAGAACTGGGAGAGCAGCAGACTAGATCCCAGTACAGAAGTGTCCCAAGAGCTATGGGAGAAATCACTTAAGCAGACTGCCCCCCTCCCAAGTGGCATAAACTGGAGACAGTAGCTCAACAACTGTAAACAAGGTCACACCATAAAGGCAGAAAATAAAAGCAGATCAATCTAAGAAGCAGAAACAAGATCAGTGCCCAAAAAAGAAAGGAGGAATTTCCAGAAGGAGGGATAGATGACATAGAAGCAAGCAAGCTATCAGACATGGAATTCAAAACAATAGTAATGAGGAAGCTCAATGAACTCGACAAACTAAAAGAAAACTATAGAGAGCTCCAGGAAAACTATAAAGAACTCCAAGGAAGTTATAAGGAACTTACTGAGAACTACAGCAGCATAAAAAAGGACACAGAAACTATCAACAAGAACCAAGAAGAAATGAAGAATACAATTTCTGAACTGCAGAATGCAGTAGAATCAATCAAAAGCAGGCTAAATGAAGCAGAGGACTGGATCAGTGAGTTAGAGGAAAACGTAGAAAAAAATTCCAAAACAGTGCAACAAAATAAAAAAAGACTAAAAAAGAGTGAAGAGAGTTTAAGAGAACTGCAGGACAACATGAGATGAAAGAACATTAGAGAGTCAGGCGGAGAGCGGATCTCTGCCCGCTGGCAGAGACGGGACTCGACCAAGTGGCATTGGCGCCAAAGGACAGGAGACAGCGTGCTGCCGGGCAAGTGAGAACATAATTCTCCTTTATATTTTTCTCTAGTGGACGGTGGAGACGGGAGGAAAGTTTGGGGGTGGTAGGCCGTTCTGGAGGAGCCCAGGCGCAGAGGCCCGCTCATCCACTCCTCAACCCTACCATTGGGTCACGGGGGCGCACATAGGGAAGTGCTCTCATTCACTGGCCCAGGTGCGCGGGGCCGTGAGTCCAGGCGTCCCTCGGACACTCCCCAACGGACATAAGATCAGTGCCCCAACGGGCACAGGGAGGGCCCACTGAACATGCAGAGGACTGTGCACAGACACCCCTAGACAGCTCCCGTGGGCGCAGGGCCCCAGGCCGGAAAGCAGACCACTAGCGCAGGTTCTGTTTGTGCCCGCCCAGACGGGTGAGGGAAGGTGGGCAGCTGCAGCACGGGAACAGCGGGAGGCGGCGACCCACGGACACTCGATTCCACTGAGCACAAGTGTCCCTGGCCCTGCCCTAAGAGGCGAGAGACCAACTCCCGGCGCTCGGCTCAGCGGGACTGAGGGCACGGGGTGGCGCGCAAGCGCTAAATCACCTTAGCCCGGGGACAGGGGGCGCCAATCCCGGGGAAAGCTCTCGGGCTGCCCGCGCGGGCAGGGACACCTCTGCACGAACACGGAACCGCTGCGGCCCAGCGAAGGCAGGAGCCAATCCTGGGGAAAGCGCTCGGGCTGCCCGCGCGGGCAGGGACACCTTGGCGCGAACGGGGAACCGCCGCGGCCCAGCGAAAGCAGGAGCCAATCCCGGGGAAAGAGCTCGGGCCGCCCGCGCGGGCTGGGACACCTTGGCGAGAACTGGGAACCGCTGCGGCCCGGCAGCAGTGGGCTCCAACCGCGGGGCAAACTCTCGGGCCGCCCGAGCGCGCAGGGGCTTGCGCGCAAGGGCACCTCAACTGGCTCCAGCAAGCAGCAAGGGAGCGCGCCGTGCCGGCAACCGCGGGCGTGCACCATAGCGGCAACCGGGGGCGCACACCAGTCCTGCAAAAAACAAGAACCTCTGACCTGCCACACTAGACCAGCTGCGGACCCAGAAAAAGAAGGCAACACACCAAGGCTAAAACGGAGTAAAAACATCGATTTTTTTTTTCCAAATTTTTTCTCCCTTGTTCTTTCTTTCTTCTTAATTATTTCTTTTCTTTCCTTCTTTCTTTATTCTTTTCCTGGGGTTTTTTTGGGGGAGTTTTGGAGGGTATATATATATATATTTTTTATTTTTTTTTCTCTCTTTTTTCTTTCTTTCTTTCTTCTTTATTCTTTCTTTTCTATCTTTCTTTGTTCCTTTCTTTCTTCCCTTTTGGGGTTTTTTTTAGGGAGGGTTTTGTGGTAAATTTTTTATTTTATTCTCTTTCTCTCTTCTTCTCTTTCTTCTATTTTCTTGGGGATTTTTTGGGGGGATGTTTTTCCTTCACCTCTTCCAATAATAACAAACTTTACCTCTAACGTGTTGCATATAACCTCTCCTTCTCATCCTTTCTCTTTAATCGTGGTTTATTCGTTTGTGTGTCTAGCTTAGCCCCCCATCACTCTAAATAATATAATATAATTACTATATAAACCCAAATACAATACAATCCCACTTTCTTACTATACTATGTATTTTTCTATCCTTTTCTTCTATTTTTATTAACATACAATGTAAATATTACTAACTGGCTTGCACAGTCTCAACTATTATTAATCTATCAACCCCTCTATCAAAAATTATATTTTTCCTCCCCCAAAACAACTCTTATCTATTCTTCTTATAGTATAAAAGCTCAAATCTCTTTACATTTATATTAATACGGGCTAGTTGGCTAACGATAGCAGGATAGAGTGGGAGATACTTTCTAAGGGTGTGGGTCTCCTGCCTGGGCTGTGTGTTTATGTCTTTAACAGCATATCCACAAAAGAACTCAAGACAAAGCAGATAGAGTGACTCTCAACCAAGTAGCCAGAAGGAAGATCCTATCAAAGAACATCTGAAATATAACCGAACAGCATAAACAAACGACATAAAGGGTAACTCAAGACCATCAGGCTCAGGATATCAAAGAGACTGCACCACTGAAACTCCCAGACCTTCGATAAAGAATATTACACCACAAAGGAGGGAAGTCAAAGCAGACTACCCACCCCAAAATAAATAAATAAATAAATAAATAAGTAAAAAAAAAAAGAATCCAACATGGTGAGACGCAAAAATAACCCCTCAATGAAAAGAAAAGAGGAATCCTCAGAAAGAGAGATAGATGAAATAGACATAGCCCAAATGTCAGACATGGAATTCAAAACAATGGTGGTAAAGAAGCTCAATATACTCGACATCCTTAAAATCAACTATGACAACCTTCAAGGAAGTTACCAGCAGCTCCAAGAAAATTACAGGGAATGGCAGAGAACTACACCAGCATAAAAAAAGACATAGAAATTGTTAACAGGAACCAGGAAGAACTTAAGAATACAATCTCTGAACTGAAAAACACAGTAGAATCAGTCAAAAGCAGACTTAACGAAGCAGAGGATTGGATTAGTGAGTTAGAAGATAATGTAGAGAAAAAATCCCAGACAATACAGCAAAATGAAAAACGATTGAAAAAATATGAACAAGATGTAAGGGAATTACAGGATAGCATTAGGAAAAATAATTTAAGGATCATCGGAATACGAGAGGGAGAAGGAAAGGAACATGGAATTGAAAATCTGATAGGAGAAAAAGTGACAGAAAATTTTCCGAACCTGATGAGAGGAAAAGCTATGCAAGTCCAAGAAGCACTGAGAGTTCCAATCAAGAGGAACCCCCAAAAACCCACTGCAAGGCACATCATAGTTAAAATGGCAACATTCCAAGACAGAGAATCCTAAAAGCAGCAAGAGAAAAGCAGCAAATAACATACAAGGGAGCTCCGATAAGGCTATCAACGGATTTCTCAACAGAAACATTACAAGCCAGAAGGGAATGGTCAAAAATATTTCAAGCAATGAAAAACAAAGGCCTACAACCGAGAATACTCTACCCAGCAAGGCTCTCATTCAAATTAGAAGGTGAAATAAGGAGTTTCTCAGACAAAGGAAGACTGAAAGAATACATCTCCACCAAACCAGCATTGCAAGAGATGCTAAAGGGACTGTTCTTAGAAAAAAAGAAGAAAAAAACAAGAGAGGAGAGGAACAGAGGTACAAAGGGAAATGAATAAATACACGTCAATAATAACCTTAAATGTAAATGGATTAAATGCTCCAATTAAAAGACATAGGGTAACAGAATGGTTAAGAAAACAGGACCCACATATTTGCTGTCTACAAGAAACACACCTCAAAACAAAAGATTTACACAGACTGAAAGTAAAGGGATATAAAAAAATATTCCAAGCAAACGGACCAGAAAAAAAAGCCGGGGTAGCAGTTCTCATATCAGATAAAATGGATTTCAAAGCAAGGACAATAAAAAGAGACAAAGAAGGACACTTCATAATACTTAAAGGAACAATCCATCAAGAAGATATGACTTTGATAAACATATATGCACCCAACATAGGAGCACCCAAATACATAAAGCAAATACTAGAAGACCACAAAAAGGATATCAACAACAACACACTCATAGTAGGGGACTTCAACACTCCATTATCAACAATAGACAGATCATCAAAGCAAAGAAATACCAAGGATATACAGGCATTGAACAACACACTAAACCACATGGATCTAACTGATATATATAGAACTTTTCACCCCAAAGAAGCAAAATATACATTCTTTTCAAGTGCACATGGGACATTTTCAAAGATAGACCACATGATAGGTCACAAAACAAGCCTCAACAAATTCAAGAAAATTGAAATCATATCAAGCATCTTTTCAGATCACAATGCCCTGAAACTAGAAATCAACCTCACAGAAAAAAATCAAAGACATCCCAACTCATGGAGATTGAATAACATGCTATTAAATAATGAATGGGTTAACAATGACATCAAAGAGGAAATCAAGAAATTTCTAGAAACTAATGATAATGAGCACACAACAACCCAAAACCTGTGGGACACAGCAAAAGCCGTCCTGAGAGGGAAGTTCATAGCAATACAGGCATATCTGAAAAGGCTAGAAGAATCTCAAATAAAAAACCTAACCACAATGCTACAAGAAGTAGAACAACAACAACAAACAAAGCCTAGGGCAAGAAGAAGGAATGAAATCATCAAGATCAGAGCAGAACTAAATGACATAGAGACTAAACAAACAATCCAAAAGATCAACAAAACTAGGAGCTGGTTCTTCGAAAAAATCAACAAAATCGACAAGCCTCTAGCCAGTCTAATCAAGAAAAAAGAGAGAAGACACAAATAAACAAAATCAGAAATGAAAGAGGAGAAATCACGACTGATAACTCAGAAATACAAATGATAGTTAGAAATTACTTCAGACAACTGTATGACAAGAAATTTGACAATCTAGAAGAAATGGACAAATTTCTAGAAACATACAACCTTCCAAAACTAAATCAAGAAGAAGTGGAAAGTCTCAACAGACCAATAACAAAAAAGGAAATTGAAACAGTAATCCAAAATCTCCCGGCACACAAAAGCCCTGGACCGGATGGCTTCACAGGCGAATTCTACAAAACATTCAGGGAAGAACTAACTCCTATCCTCCTCAAACTGTTCCAAAAAATCCAAGAAGAGGGGAAAATCCCAAACTCTTTCCATGAAGCCAGTATTATCCTAATCCCCAAACCAGGTCAAGACACAACAAAGAAAGAAAACTACAGGCCAATATCACTGATGAACATCGATGCTAAAATCCTCAATAAAATATTGGCAAACAGGATCCAGCAATACATCAAAAAGATCATACATCATGATCAAGTGGGCTTCATTCCAGGGATGCAAGGATGGTTTAATATTCGCAAATCAATAAATATAATACATCACCTAAACAGAATGAAAGACAAAAATCACATGATCATATCAATAGATGCAGAAAAAGCACTTGATAAAGTACAACACCCATTTATGATGAAGACACTCAGCAAAATGGGAATAAAGGCAGCATATCTTAACATAATTAAGGCTATATATGAGAAGCCTGAGGCCAACATCATACTCAATGGACAAAAACTGAAAGCATTCCCCCTGAACTCAGGAACTAGACAAGGTTGTTCACTCTCTCCACTCCTTTTCAACATAGTGTTGGAAGTCCTAGCCACAGCAATCAGACAAGAAAAAGAAATAAAAGGCATCCAAACTGGGAAAGAGGAAGTGAAACTTTCATTATATGCAGATGACATGATAGTATACCTAGAAAATCCTATAAACTCCACTAAAAGACTACTCAATATATTAAGTGAATTTGGCAAAATCGCAGGGTACAAAATAAATATACAGAAATCTAAGGCATTTCTGTACACCAACAATAAAATAGCAGAGACAGAGACAGAAAAGAAAATACCATTTACTATAGCAACAAGAAAAATAAAGTACCTAGGAGTAAACTTAACCAAAGAGATAAAAGACCTGTACTCTGAAAATTACATAACACTGAAGAAAGAAATTAAGGAAGAAACAAATAAATGGAAGCAAATACCATGTTCTTGGATGGGAAGAATCAACATCATCAAAATGGCCATACTACCCAAAGCAATTTACAAATTAAATGCAATCCCTATTAAAATACCAATTACATATTTCACAGACCTAGAACAAATACTCCATAAATTCATATGGAACCAAAAAAGACCCCGAATAGCAAAAGCAATCTTGAGACAGAAGAACACAGCAGGAGGAATCACAACACCAGATATCAAACTATACTACAAAGCCACTGTAATCAAAACAGTCTGGTACTGGCATAAGAACAGACATATAGATCAGTGGAACAGAATAGAGAGTCCAGAAATAAACCCAGGCCTCTATGGTCAACTAATCTTTGATAAAGGAGGAAGGAACATAAAATGGAGTGAGAAGAGCCTCTTTAACAAATGGTGCTGGGAGAACTGGATAGGGACCTGCAAAAAAATGAAACTAGACCACCAACTTACACCACACACGAGAATAAACTCAAGATGGATCAAAGACTTAAATGTAAGCCGTGACACCATAAAAGTCCTAGAGGAAAACATAGGCAAGAAAATATCAGATATCTCACGTAACAATCTCTTCACGGATACATCTCCTAAAGCAAGAGAAATAAAGGAAAAAATAAATAAATGGGATTACATCAAACTGAAGAGTTTCTGCTCAGCAAAAGAAAACATGAGCAAGATGAAAAGGAAACCAACCATATGGGAAAACATATTTGCCAATGACATCACAGACAGGGGACTGATTTCCAAAATATATAAAGAGCTGATACGACTCAACATCAAGAAAACAAACAACCCAATTAAAAAATGGGCAAAGGACCTGAACAAACACTTCTCCGAAGAGGACATACAGAAGGTCCATAGACACATGAAAAAATGCTCAACATCATTAGCCATCAGGGAGATGCAAATAAAAACCACAATGAGATACCATTTTACACCAGTCAGAATGGCCATCATCAACAAATCAACAAGCAACAAGTGCTGGCGAGGATGTGGAGAAACGGGAACCCTACTGCACTGTTGGTGGGAATGCAGACTGGTGCAGCCACTATGGAGAACAGTATGGAATTACCTCAAAAGATTAAAAATGGAACTGCCTTTTGAACCAATGACTCCACTACTAGGATTATACCCGAAGAATCTTGAAACCCCAATTCAAAAGAACTTATGCACCCCTATATTCATTGCAGCACTGTTTACAATAGCTAAGTGCTGGAAACAACCTAAGTGCCCATCTGTAGATGAGTGGATCAAAAAACTGTGGTACATTTACACAATGGAATACTATGTAGCAGAAAGAAAGAAGGAACTCCTGCCATTTGCAACAACATGGATGGAACTAGAGAGAATTATGCTTAGTGAAATAAGCCAGGCAAAGAAAGAAAAATACCATATGATATCACCTAATACAGGAAACTAAAGAACAACACAAACAAAGGAACTAAATAGAACAAAGAGCAGAATAGCAGTCAATAGGGGCGAGGGGAGAGGGAGAGAAGGGGGATAAGTAAGGGAAGGGTTTAATTAAAGAGCCTGTATGAAAGACTCATGGACATGGACAACGGGGAGGGATATGATTGTGGGAGAGGGGGTGGGTTGGGTGGGGGAGAGGAATTGGGGGAAAAGGGGACAACTGTAATTGAAAAACCAAAATAAAAAAATTAAAAAAAAAAAGAAAGAACATTAGAATCATAGAAATACAAGAAGGAGAAGAAGAAGAGCAAGGGATAGAAAACCTAATAGCAAAAGTAATGACAGAAAACTTTAATAACTTGATGAGATAAAAAATCATTCTAGTCAAGGAAGCACAGAGGGTCACAATGAACATGAACCCCAAAAGACCTACTCCAAGGCACATCATAATTAAAATGGCAACATTCAAAGAAAAAGAGAGAATCCTAAAAGAAGCAAGAAAAAAAGAGCAGATAACATACAAGGGAGCTCCGATAAGACTAGCAACTGATTTCTCAACAGAAGCACTACAAGCCAAAAGGGAATGGCAAAAAATATTTGAAGCAATGGAAAACAAAGGCCTACAACCAAGACTACTCTACCCAGCAAGGCTCTCTTTCAAAATGGAAGGTGAAATAAGGAGTTTCCCAAACAAAGGAAGACTAAAAGAATACATCTCCACCAAACCAACATTGCAAGAGATGTTAAAGGGAATGCTTTAAAAAGAAGAAAAAGGGAGAAGGAGAGGAACACAGGTACAAAGGGAAATGAATAAATACTTGCCATAATAACCTTAAATGTAAATGGATTAAATGCTCCAATCAAAAGACATAGGGTAGCGGAATGGATATGAAAACACGACCCACATGTATGCTGTCTACAAGAGACACACCTCAAAACAAAAGATTTACACAGATTGAAAGTGAAGGGATGGAAAAAAGTATTCCAAGCAAATGGACATAAAAAAAAAAAAAAAGCTGAGGTTAGTGATACTTATATCAGACAAAACAGATTTCAAAGCAAAGGCCATAAAAAGAGACAAAAAGGACATTTTATAATACTTAAGGGAACAATCCATCAAGAAAATATAACCCTCGTAAACATATATGCACCCAACATAGGTACATCACAATATATAAGGAAAATATTGGAAGATACAAAAGATATATGAATAGCAACACACTCATAGCAGGGGACTTTAATATCCCATTGTCAACAATGGACAGATCTTCAAAGCAAAGAAACACCAAGCATATTGAGACATTGAACAACACTTTAGACAAAATGGAATTAATTGATATATATAGAATTTTTCACCACAAAGAAGCAAAATATATATTATTTTCAAATGCACATGGGACATCACCCTGCCCAGGCTCTGTAGCTTCAGCTTCACTGGAGAGGACACTCCAGCATCATCGCAAGATGTCGATTCAACACGGGAGGAGACAGATACCGTGTCACTCCCGAGTCGGACTGCACAGCCATTCTCGGCGGTGCAGATAGACTCTTAAGAAGCTACACCATCGTCTCTCGAGACGGACGGCTCCCCACGACATGGGACATTTGCAAAGATAGAGCACATGTCAGGACACAAAACAAGCCTCGACAAATTCAAGAAAATTGAAATTATATCAAGCATCTTCTCAGATCACATTGCCTTAAAACCAGAAATCGACCTTACGGAAAAAACTCAAAAACTTTAAAACTCATTGAAAATGAATAACATGCTATTAAATAATAAATGGGTTGGACTTCCAGCCAAGATGGAGGCATAGACAGACACACTGTGTCTCTCTACAACTACCTCAAAACTAGAAACAACCAGAAGTTCCAGAAAAACAAACTGCATGGAAGTCCAGCAAAGAAAGATATAAAGAAGAAATACTCATCCAGACAGGTAGGAGAGGCAGAGCCAGGGCAGAGAGAACATGGTGTGGTGGCAGCAGCAGTGGCGGCAGCAGCAGGCCATCAGAAAACACAGCTACATATTTTAAAAACTCAGGAGGGACACCTGAGGAGCTTTCCGATCTCCTCACTGGACCTCACAGCTCACAGTCTCAGCACCAGGGAAAATCAAGCTTATTGCTTCTGACTGTGCAAACCAGTGGGGGTTGGGATTGAGGGAGAAACTGCAGGTCTCAGCAGAGTCAGCTTTTTAAAGGGCTCCCACAGTCCTAGAACGTCCATAGACCTACCAACACTGGGAATGATGGCCAGGGCAGCAGCTAGAAAGGCGCCAGTCCGGTGTGGAAGTGGGAGAGGTGCCTGGAAAAGGAGCGAGTGCTCAGCAGGTGGCATTGTTTTCTCCCAGAACCCTCCCCCACATGCAGTGCCACAACGTGTTGAAACAGGTCACCCTGTACTGAAGAATCCTAAGGCTCCGCCCCTAACAACATAACACGAGCGAACAGCTCTATCTGGGACATAGACACAGACAAACACAGGAGCCTGCCAGAATGAGGAGACAGAGAAGTATGGCCTAAAAAGGGGAAAGGATCAAGGTTTCAAGGTTCCAGTGGGAGAACTAAGTGACAAGGACATAGCCAACATAACAGATGAGGAGATAGACAACCTAACAGATGCAGAATTCAAAACACTGGTGATAAAGTTGTTCACAAGCTTCACAGATATTCTTGAATATGGCAAACACATAAAAGAAGAAGTTAATATTATTCTAAGTGAAACGAAGGAAAATCCACACAAAACCAGTGATGAATGGAAGGAAACTGGGGTTCAAATCAATGATATGGTAAACATAAGGAAAAAAAAGTCAACCAGTGCAGAATGAGGAAGCAACGATTGAAATAAATGAGGAAAACTTCCCAAATTTTGGGAAGGAGATGGACATACAGGTCCGGGAAGCACAGAGGTTCCCGAGCTAGCTGGACCCAGAGCGGACCACACCAGGATGCAGGATAATTGAGATGCCAAAGGTGAAAGGTAAAGAGAGAGTCCTGGGGACAGCAAGAGAGAGACAGAGAGTTGCCTCTAGGAGGGTGCGTATAAGACTATCAACTGTTTTCTCAGATGCCACTTTTCAGGCTGGAAGGGACTGGCAAGCAGTATTCAATGTGATGAAAGGCAACCTGCAACCAGGATTACTCTATCCAGCAAAGCTATCATTTGGAATGGAAGGGAAGATGAAGTGCTTCCCAGACAAAGTGAAGCTAAAGAAGTTCATCATCACCAAGCCATCATTATATGAAATGTCAAAGGGACTTACTTAAGAAAAAGATCAAAACTTTGAACAACAAACTCACAACTATCAACAACTGAATCTAAAAAATAAAAACAAAATCCAACTAAGTTAACCATAATAGGAACAGAATCATAGGTATGGAATCATTTTGAGGGTTATAAGCTGGGATGTGGGAGGGGGAGAAATGGGGAAATGGTGCAGGGACTAAGAAGCATAATAGATTGGTACAAAATAGACAGGGGGAAGTTAAGAAAAATATAGTAAAGGGTGTAGCCAAAGAACTTATATGCATGATCCATGGACATGAACTAAGAGGGATGGGATTGCTGTATGGAAGTGGGATACTGGGCGGAGGGGAGCAAAGGGGAAAAAAAAAAGGAACTCCTGTAAAAACATAATAAAATATATATTTAAAAAAGGAAAAAAGAATGAATGGGTTAATAACATCAAGGAAGGAATGAAGAAATTTCTGGAAACAAATGATAATGAGCACATAACAGCCTAAAACCTATGGGAGACAGCAATAGCAGTCCTGAGAGGAGAGTTCATAGCAATACAGGCCTACCTAAAAAGAATAGAAGAATCTCAAATAAAAAATCTAACCCTACAACTACAAGAACTAGAGCAAAAACAACAAACAAAGCTTAGAGAGAGTAGAAGGAAGGAAATCATCAATATCAGAGCAGAATTAAATGACATAGAGACTAAACAAACAATTCAATAGATCAACAAAACTAGGAGCTGGTTCTTTGAAAAGATAAACAAAATCGACAAGCTTTTAGCTAGACTCATCAAGAAAAAAAGAAAGAGGACCCAAGAAAACAAAATCAGAAATGTAAGAGGAGATATCACGACTGATATCACAGAAATACAAATATTGTAAGAAATTACTAAAAACAACTATATGGCAAGAAACTGGACAACCTAGATGAAATGAACAAATTTCTAGAAACATATAATCTTCCAAAACTAAATCAAGAAGAAGCAGAAAGCCTGAACATACCAATAACAAACAGTCAAATTGAAACAGTAATAAAAAAAAACTCCTGGCATACAAAAGACTTGAACCGGATGGCTTCACAGACAACTTTTATAAAACATTTAGTGAAGAACTAACACCTACCTTTCTCAATTTATTGCAAAAAATCCAAGAAGAAGGAAGACTCCCAAACTCTTTCTATGAAACCCTAATTCCAGTATTACCCTAATTCCAAAACCAGGTCAAGACACAACAAAGAATGAAAACTACTTGCCAATATCACTGATGAACATAGATGCTAAAATCCTCAACAGAATATTGGCAAACAGGATCCAGCAACACATTAAAAAGGTCATACATCATGATCAAGTGGAATTCATCCCATGGATGCAAAGATGGCTTAATATTCACAAATCAATAAATGTAATACATCACATAAACAAAATAAAAGACAAAAACCATATGATCATATCAATAGATGCTGAAAAGGCATTTGATAAAGTACAACATCCATTTATGATGAAAACACTCAACAAAATGGGAATAGAGGGAGAATACCTCAATATAATAAAGACCATATATGAGAAACCCGAAGACAACATTATACTCAGTGGTAAAAACTGAAAGCATTCCCTTGAAATCAGGAACAAGACAAGAATGCCGACTCTCTCCACTCGTATTCAACATAGTCTTGGAAGTTCTAACCACAGCAATCAGAAAAAAATAAATAAATAAAAGGCATCCAAATTGGAAAAAAAGTAAAACTGTCACTATTTGCAGATGACAAAATAGTAAACATAGAAAGCCCTATTGACTCCACAAAAAAACTACTCGACCTAATAAGTGAATTTTACAAAATAGCAGGATACAAAGTCAATATTCAAAAATTAAAGGCATTTCTATATACCAACAATAAAATATTAGAGATAGAAACTAGAAAATAAATCCCATTTACTATAGCAACATGAAAAATAGAGTACCTAGGAATAAATTTAACCAAAGAGGTAAAAGACCTGTACTCAGAAAACTGCATAACCCTGAAGAAAGAAATTAAGGAAGATATAAGTAAATGGAAGCAAATACCATCCATGTTCATGGATGGAAAGGATCAACATCATTAAAATGTCCGTGCTCCCCAAAGCAATTTATAGATTCAATGCAATCCTTATTAAAATACCAGCAACGTATTTTACAGACCTGTAACAAGTACTTCAAAAATGTATGTGGAACCAAAAAAGAGCCTGAATAGCCACAGCAATCTTGAGACAAAAGAATGCAATAGGAGGACTCACAATACCTGATATCAAACAATACTACAAGGCCACTGTAATCAAAACAACCTGGTACTGGCATAAGAACAGACATATAGATCAATGGAACAAAATAAAGAGCTCAGAATTAAACCCAGGCCTCTATGGTCAACTAATATTTGACAAACGGAGAAGTAACATAACATGGAATGAGAAGAGTCTCTTCAATAAATGGTGCTGGGAGAACTGGACTGGTACATGCAAAAAAACGAAACTAGATCACCAGCTTATGCCACACACTAGAATGAAGTCAAGATGGATCAAAGACTGAAATGTAAGATGTGACACCATAAAGATCCTAGAGGAAAACATAGGCACGAAAATTTCAGATATCCCACGTAACAATATTTTCACTGATACATCTCCTAAGGCAAGGGAAATAAAGGAAAAAATAAACAAATGGGACTACATCAAACTAAAGTTTTTCTGCTCAGCAAAAGAAAACATAAGCAAGATGAAAAGGAAACCAACCATATGGGAAAGCATATTTGCCAATGATACATCAGATAAGGGATTGATCTCCAAAATATATAAAGAACTTTCATATCTCAACACAAAGAAGAGAGACAGCCAAATTAAAAAATGGCCAAGGGACCTGAACAAACACTTCTCTAAGGAGGACATACAGACGGTCCTTAGGTATATGAAAGAATGCTCTACACCACTAGCCATCAAAGACATGCAAATACAGACCACAATGAGATACCACTTTACACCAGTCAGTATGGCCATCATCAACAAATCAAAAAAGAACAAGTGCTGACAAGGATATGGAGAAACAGGAACACTTGTGCACTGTTGGTGGGAATGCGGACTGGTGTAGCTAGTATGGAAAACAATATGAAATTTCCTCAAACAACTAAAAATGGAACTGCTTTTTGAACCAGTGATTCTACTGCTAGGATTATACCCAAAGAATCCTGAAACCCCAATTCAAAAAAACCTATGCACCGCTCTGTTCATAGTAGCGCTGTTTACAATAGCCAAGTGGTGGAAACAACCTAAGTGCCCATCTGTAGCTGAATGGATTAAAAAACTGTGGTACATTTACACAATGGAATACTATGTAGAAGTAATAAAGAAGGAACTTTTGCTATTTGCAACAACATGGATGCAGCTAGAGAGAATCATGCTTAGCAAAATAAGCCAGGCAATGAAAGAAAAATACCATATGCTATCACTCAATACAGGAGACTAATGAACAACACAATCAAATGAACAAAATTAAACAAGGAACAGAGTAATAGTTATCAGGGGGGAGGGAGGAGGGAGAGAAAGGGGTTAATAGGGGAAGGGCTTAGCAAAGGAACTAATATAAATAACCCATGAACATGGACAACAGGGTCGGAATGGACTGTGGGAGAAGGAGTGGGCTTGTGAGAAATAACCACACATTGATGTCTCTCTCCCTCTCTACTTCCCTTCACCTTTCTCTAAAAATAAATAAATAAAATATTTAAAAAATATAATAGAACAGTATTTTTAGGTATTTTTATTTCAACTTAATTTTCTTTTTTTATTTTTATTTGGAGAGTATGCATTAGAATGTGCACAAATTGTTATTACACTAGTACATGCTCATTCTTGAGAAACATGCCAATAAATACCCATCTAACCTATTCATGAGTTTTATTTTCCTTAACAGTTATGGCTGCCTTGTGTGGTGAATACGAGTCAAAGTATATGAAAAGCTTAACCATTTGTGTGAACAAATTTTGAAACCTAACAAAGTTTTAAGAATTGTAATATAGTACTACAAATTTGGCGATTTAATACAGCAGAAACTTATTCTCTCACAGTTCTGGAGGTTGAAAGTCCAAAATCAAGGTGTCCACAGGAATGGTTATTTCTGAAGACACTGAAAGAAAACCTGTCCCAAAGCATCTCTCCTAGTTTCTGATCATGGTGGGCAATTATGAAATCCTAAAATCCTTGGCATTCCTTGGGTTGTAGATGCATCAGTTCAATCTTTGCTTCCGTCTTCACATGGCTTCTTCTTATATATTTGTGTCCCATCTCTTTTTTTCATAAAGACACAAGTCATATTGAATTAAAGGCTCATTGTAATCCAGTATGACCTCCTCTTAAATAATTATATACTGAAACAAACTTTCTGAATAGATTTTTGAAGAGCTAGAAGTTAGAACTTCAACATATCTTTTTGGGGGCAATATTCAACCTATAACAGAACCTAACTGATGTTTTTCCTACCTTGTTCTATGAGGTGATTCTCTTAGTCTTTTCTTCTATAATTTTTGCACCTGCACATTTGTTAGAGAGAACAGAAAAGAAAAGGGCAAAAATGCCCAATATGTTTGAAGACATATTTTGTGTTGTTGTTACCAAGTAAAAAGGGGGTTCTTTCATGTGGCACCTTGATTTAAAATCCAACAATTAATGTTGAGGAAAACAGGTCTTTATTTACAATATTCCAACCTAGGGAGGGCTGTGGGCATTCCTGCTCAGTGCCTTGTTCTTTCACAGAACCCAGCACTTCCCCTGCTCCCCAAAAGGCTATAAACCAAAACCATGCCCAGAAGTTCCTCATTTCTTATCTGTCAGCTTTCTTCTTCAGGATCTGGGGTACAGTGTCATCAGCCTCTATCTAATAGTCAAGCAAAATATGTGACCTGTTGCACTGAATTATGGTGAAGTCTACATTTTAACAGAGTCCTTTCTGTCTGTCCCAACTTCCAAGAGTACAAAAGTCCAGGTTTTGGAGTTCGCTGAAATCAGCACAATTTACTAACCTAGGCCATATGGCTCCCCCTTTATTCCCTCAGACTGCAAGGCCCTGCATCCTTTCAAAACTGCATGGTTCTCCCTCTTCAAATGGTTGCCACCTTATTTTAAATCTCTGACTGTGACCTGTGACACAGTGGGCATGGTAACTGGTTCTGACCATTCACAGAACCTTGCACAGGCTCCGTATGCTTTTTCCTCACCACTTTATGGTCAAAACCCCTCCAGTCTCCTCGGTGCCTTGGAAGAACCAAAGCCTTGCATAACTAAGACACTAGCTAACATCCATAGATATGCAAAGCTATCCTGAAAGCTGTCCCTTTCACCCATCCCAAAACCACAGACTATGGAGAATTTTGGGGCCCTGCTCTGTAACATTGTGATTCACTTTAAAATATCTGAACTAGAAATGCTAAGTTATTTTGAGATTACTAGAATTATTATCATAAAATAGGTTTTTCTTCTTCTAATTAACAGAAATAAAGACTATGAGTTCTACCTTGCAGTTTCCTAATCTGTGTTATAAAGAATGACACCTTTTTAATTAGATCTCTGTAGTCTTTAAATTCTTAACTTCACCCTTTAGCACTATTATAATTCTTGTTCTCTTCAAGTGATCTGACCCAACATGTACAATGTCTCTTTAAAATGACTTTTCTGCAGATTATTACTTTCAAGGTCTGGTTTATCTTCCTTTAAACTATGGACCCTACTTTCTTTGATATGATACGTTCCTACATTTCACTTGTAACTAATAAACCTTAAGGCTCATCAGTGTGTGACATGTTTAATTGATTGGATGAATTTAAAGCTGCATTCCTAACATATACATTAGGTTCAAGCTAAAGGGAGGAAATGTTTGGTTTGTCGTCCTTGGTTTTTCTAAATGTAGAAATGTGGGCCTTGAGTCCTATACCCCAGTCTGCTTCAAGTTGTTCTGTTGTTTAATATGGTTTCAAGTTGACAGGCAGCAGGAAAATCCTATTCAGCATACAAATGTAAAGAAAAAAACCTCTTCCATAAAAATAAAGCAACTATGATAGTTACCTAATAAATATTGAATAAAAACATCAGTACTCATAGGGAAAATAACATAAAATATTCTCTTATTGTTGGACCAAAAAAGCAATCACACTAAAAAGGCCAGATGACTTGGAATAGAGTGCTAGATTTATAAACTGTTAACTAAGCATTTATCCCATTTCTTGAAAATTTCCCTTTAAATTGTAAAGAATATTGTATTTAGAAAGTTGTATTTTCTACTCCCAAAGTGAATGTGCTGTGCCAATTTCACAACTATATATTAGATTTCAAAGATTTCAGCTCATTAGTTCAGGACCTCAGAAAATGTGAAAAGTATTTTGTCTTAAAGCTGTTCTCTTTCTCTCATTTTCTTTCTTCCTTTCTCCTTTTATGTACTCCTGTCTTCTCTCTAGCCCTCAAACTTTGCCCTCAGGAAATATTCTTATAAGCTTATTTACAGTAAACCAGTAGTTCTCAAAAAAAGTGTGCTCCTCAGACCAGCAACACCAGCAACAGCTGAGAATTTGTTAGTGATGCAGTTTTTCAGGCCTCACCTCAGCAACTGAACCATCTCTGGGGGTAGAGCCAAGTAGTAGTATGTATTGTAACATGACCTCTAGGGGATTCTAATGCACCTTCATGTTTGAGAACCATTGCGCTTATCCATAAATGACTAACTACTTTTTTATATACTAGCCACACCAGAAATACTTGCAATTTTTTTAAAGGAAAAGAACTGAATTTCAAATTAAGGAATTTTATTCACTAGCTGACTTAATTTGTTTGGGCTGCTATAACAAATTATTATAGACTGGGTGGCTTAGAGACAACAGAAATATATTTTTCAAAGTTCTGGAAGCTAAAAGTCTGAGGATCAGTGTGCCAGCATGGTGAAGTTTCGGTGAGGATCCTCTTTCAGGCTGCAAACTGCTAACTTCTCATTGTATTCTCACATGACAGAGAGCAGATAAGGAAAGCAAGTTCTCTTGTTGCTATAAAAGGATGCAAATCCCATTTATAAGAACTTCACCCTAATTACCTCATCTAATTCTAATTACCTCCCAAATGTGACACTTTTTAATGTTATCTTATTGAGAGGTAGTGTTTCAGCATATGAATTTGGCAGGAAACAAAAACATTCAGTCCATAACACCAGCCAATCTGTGAGGAAGGTAAAGTATGAATGAGTGTTTTGCCTGATTTCTTGACACCATCTTTATTTTTAAGGCAGCTCTGCTTAACTTATGCAAATTGTTTATTCATTTAGTCAGTCAGTCATTAAATATTTACTTAAGGATTTAGTCAAACACTAATTTAGTTACCTGGGAAGTAAGGACTCAGACCTTGCCCTCAAGGCATTCTTCATTTAATGGCAGAAACTGGCAATTAGATCATCAGAATGCAAAAATGTAAGTACAGTATACACATGGTGCTATGCACGCCTCCTAATACTATCATATTAGATGTAGGTTTTTAAACATATGAATTTGAGGGTACACAACAATTTAGTCCAGAACACCAGCCAATCTGTAGGGAAGGTCAACTTTGCCTACATCAGAACTGATCAGGTGAGGGGTGCACTGAGGGCCAACGGTAGCAACTCTTTGTTGACAGCCCTGTTGCCTACCTGGCTATATGACAGTTGCCCATCACTAGGATGCTCTACTGGGTTTACCAAGGTACCTGGGTCTGATGATCCAAAAATTAATAAACTTCACTTGAAATTTTAGATTTTTTTTTCTTTTATTTTGGTGGGGTGATAGGGATTATCCCAGATAATCTAGAAGAACAATTTCAAAGTGGTCAGAATTGTTTAGGCTCAAAGGCAGAGTTTTCTTAGAAATGCTATTCTTTATAGTTGGCTGCCTATATGTTGTTGTTTATACAATATATAAATGTGCAATATATGATACTGTGTACATATCACACTAAACTTCACTAATTTCTGTTAAAGAGCTGGATTTGTCTTTTGTGCCATTAGAATTAATGTTTTAATTGTAAGATTAAATTCCCTGGGTGCATATAACAATTTCATTGTTATACTAAAATTAATCAGGAACATTTTCTATGCTGAGTATGGTTGATTTAATCTCAAGACCCTGATTCTATAACATATGAACACTGGAGTAAACATTTGCCCTCATTTGTGGGTTAAAAAAAAAGTTTAATAAATATAGCAATATTTTAAAGGTTTTAAAGTATCTGTTATTATCAACTTTCATTGACTTTATGGTATCTTAAGCTTACTTATAGATTATAAATATTATATGAATCCTATAGACTGTATTCAGTTTGAAATACTGTTAAATATAAACATAATAATATTTATTTGTATTTAAAGGCTTATTCACTTCAATAGAAACCGATAAATACATCAATTACTAATTCTCATTCAACAAATATTTGCAGGTTTACTATATGTACTTACTGTATTCTATATTCTCTCTATGAATGTAGGCACCATCTCTCTTTTGTTTGTTGTGGTTAAATGATAGGATGAAGGAACAAAATCTAGGATCTATGGTAATATAAATATAAATGCCAAGTGGTCCCTGCCCTCAAGAAATATATAGTCTTATTATGCATTAGGTGAAACATGGTTCATTAACTGCAAAGTAATAATTAATACATACCATAAGAGAAAAAGAGATAAATTCAATTAGATTTTTGTATAGTGAGAGATTACATTAGGCTATGGAATCAGAAAAGTCTTCCTGTAGAAGTGTTTTCATTTGGACTTGAAGAATTTGACTATGTGGAAGTGGGAGATAGAGGCATTTGGGGAAGAGGAAACAATTTAGACAAAGCCACTGAAGCAGGAAATGCAAAGCATGTATGAAATGTAGGGTGTTAAAAAGGAAAAAGTGAAAAATAAAACAGAAATGGGTGGCTGCAGCCAAGCAGAGTAATTCAGAATGCTTTCAATCATCAGTAGGAAGCAGGTGAAGTTATCTGACCAGAAAATGGGAACTATTACAAAAACCTGATGAAAGATAATACCCTGACTGAAATGAAAGTGGAAAAAGGAAACCAAACAAAGGATATAAAATGACTGACTGTCTTAATTTTTCTGTGATGAAGATTTTGCATGGACCTCATGACCTAGTAATTATCAACTAGCTTTCTAACTAGAGCCATTTTTTTTTTGAGTATTAAATACAATACAGAGAACACTGCAACCAAATGCATGTACAACTCTTGTTTAGAGTTTTAACACAAAATTTTTCTGGTGTCAAGAATGAATTGTATACAAATCTTAAGTGGCTTGGTTTTACTACAACAAGGTTATATTGTCTATGATTAAAAAATAATAAACAAATAAAAAATAAATACACTGTGGTACATGGATTATATGATCTCTATTTATAAAACAAAAATCAGCAATAGATGTTCTAAAGATAGTCAAAACCTGAAAATAAACTCAGGTCAACTACAGGAAAAAAGAAACAAGCAAACAGTTAGTAAATAAGAAATTAAGAGATTAAGTATTGAGAAGAAGCTATGATAGTTAAATGAGATGTGCAAACCAAGCTTTCTGCATGGGGGGAGAGAAAGGAAAACACAGGGTGAGAGCGGTGTGTGTATGTAAGAGAAAGAGAATGAGAAAGGAAGGGAGGGAGAAAAGAGAGAGGGAGAGAGAATAGCAGAATTTGGCAGTTCAGTTAGTAAGGGAAACAAAACAAGTAGAGTCAAAATTCACAGGGGATTTACAAAAATGGAGATAAAGTATTATTATTATAGCCAGTACATTTGGAAATGTTGAAAACTTTAACATATGGAGAAGATGGAAAGGAATTCCAGTTTTCTTGAGATAGAGCTTCAGAACAGCTCTGGGAGACAGCAGTTAAGGTTAGAGAATGCTCTTGTTTAAATTCTTATTTACTGAATGCCTGCACCTTCCATTGCATTTAATCACCTCCATTAAAATGTTAATATGTTATTTTTTAAAATGTATTCAACTTAAAGTTATCCTATGCTGCTAGAAACAGTATTTTCACACAATATAATAAAATATGTTTTTATGAGCCACCCTAAAAAACTGAGGTAATCATTATTAACAGAGCTTCAAGAATTGAGCATATGCAGTCTCCTTGTATCATTCACGATTACTCTAATACTTCACCTATAGTAAGCAATCAATTGATAAGTGTTGAGTAAATAAAAGAATTATAGTTTTGCCTTGTTGTTTACTGTGGGATAGTCATTTTGTTGGTGATGGAAATGGAGTCCTCTTGAGGCAGGAGATAGTCAGAAATAAGGAAACTCCAGAAGCACCCCAGGACTAAGAAAAAGGACATCCATACAGGACAGACCCTAGTCTAAGGATGGTTGTTACACTTTCTGGGAAATCACTGAATCACAATAAATCATGATTGTCCCTGTGCAGAAGATGCTCCTGTGACCGCTGCATGATCTCTACTTCATTATAATAACATTATAATAAATTAGCATTGCAGCCTTCTTCCCCTATAGGGGACAATCAAGGAAAATCAAGGGAGAGAGCATGCACAGTAGCTTAAAAGTAGTATAAGTACTCTCACATGCACAATAAAGCCTAGAAACACTAACGAGGAAATATCTGCCCTATAAGAATAGAATCTCTCTTGCTGCTGAGGCTCAATCTGCTCAGAGTTGGTCTGCTCCCATATTCTGTGGAGTGTACTATCGCTTAATAATTCTGCCCTCTCTCTGCTATACTCTGTGTTTGGTTCAATTCTTTGTCCATGATCACCAAGAACCTGGTTACCTGTGCCCACATGTAACACTTTCATGGAATCATAAGTAAAGCATTTCTGAGGATGCACACATGGGAGGTTGAGGTGTTGTGGTAAGATTTATTGTGATAGAAATAGAAGGCTGCCCTCATGTTTCTGATGTCTCACCTCCATCCATCCCACTGGAAAAAGTCCAGTCTTGTCTTCATCAAGTCAAGAAGAAAGGCCAAGTTCCAAAGATCTGCACCATTGGTTCAGTTCATATTAAAGCTTAATCCAGTTCAGTCTTTGTCCCTGCGCAGCTAGCATAGATTCTGCTCCCAGCTGCTCTCTGGCTGGTGCCGAATAACTGTATCCAGGCTTGTGCTTGCAGCTTGCACTTGGGGTCTGTGCTTGGGACTTGTGCTTGGAGCATGTGCTTCAGGCCTATATGGCTGCTGAGAGAGAGAACGTGTGAGTGCATCATCTGGGACATGCTACTGAGTGAGAGATAGACAACTTTAAGCTTGGACTTGGGAAGGACCAGGTGCTCTTTCATTTTTTTAGTTTTTTATTGTACTTTTTCCATTACCATATATACCCCTTATGCTCCCCTCCCCCTGTAATCATAACACTGTTGTCCATATCCATGAGTTTTTTTTTACTTTTTGCTAGATCCCTTCATTCCTTAACCCTCTCCCACCAGAGCTGTCAGACTGCTCTCTATCTATGAGTCTGTCTCTATTTTTGCTTATTAGTTCAGTTTGTTCATTAGATTCCACATATGAGTGAAATTATATGGTACTTTTCTTTCTATGACTGGCTTATTTTACTTAACATAATGTTCTCTAGGTCCATCCATGCTGTTGCAAGGGGTAAAGTTTTAATTTTTTATTGCCAAGTAGCATTCCACTGTGTAAATGTCAGGCAAGGGAAACAAACATTACTATATCAAACTAAAAAGATTTTGCATGGCAAAGGAAACCATCAATAAAATAAAATGACAACCAACTGAATGGGAAAACATATTTGCTAATATATATGATAAGGAGTGAATATCCAAAGTTAATAAATAATTTATGAAACTCAACACCAAGAACAAACAAACACCTATACAATCAAATTTTGAAATGGGCAAAGGACCTGCATAGACTTTTCTCCAAAGAGGACATACATATGACTAATAGACATATGAAAAGATGCTCAATATCACTAATCATAAGAGAAATGCAAATTAAAACTGTTACTGGACAGCAAGTGGGGTCCTACTGCCCGCCACCACCCTATAGGCAAAATTCTAGAGGTAGAGGTTGGGTAAAAAAGGGAAGGATTTTATAGTCAAAAGCTATACAATTTTGAAACAACAGCTTTCCACATGCATTAGTCATTTCATCATAATGACTAAGGCTTAAATCTTTCTTTTTAGTTCCCCTATTATTCCCCTTGCTAGTTTTTACCTACCTTATTTCTATAACATTAGTTTATGAACTAAAACAACATAAGTTACAATAGCTACACAATTTTGGAACAACAGCAGGCTTCTGCCTCAGAGCTTATCCCCTCTAGAACCCTCAAAGAATAATCCTGCCACCCTCTCCTAGGCCAGTCCAATCCTAGGCTGCTCCCAGAGTTCCTTCTCCTATTTAAATAACTGTATTTTAGGAAGTGTATGCAGCTATAGCATGATCATCCAGGCATCCTTGAGGAAGAGAAAGAAAGCCAGTCTCTTCCTTCCTTCTGTTTAAATTTTCCATCCCATAATTTCATGCGCACTGGAAGCATCCAGCTTCTCAGCCAATCCCATCCTAGACTGCTTGCTATTGTCTCAGGCAAACTCCTCCTACGGCCCCTTTCTACTCCTCCCCAGTAATCTGATAAACTATCTCAGTATCAAACCCACAATGAGATATCACATCACACCTATCAGAATGGCTATCATCAATAAATCAACAAACAACAAACACTATTGGTGGGAATGCAGACTGGTGGAGCCATTTTAACAAGCAGTATGGAGACACCTCAAAAAAAATTAAAATAGAACAACCCTATGACCCAGAAATTCCACTTCTGGAAATACATCCAAGGGAATGAAAAACACTAATTTAAAATAACATAGAATGTAAGCACCCCTACATTCATTGGAACATTATTTACAATAGCCAAGGCATGGAAGTAACCCAAGTGCCCATCAATAGATGAGTGGGTACAACGAGGTGCTCTTTCAAAATAGCCAATTAATTTACCAATCCTTTGTGGGCTTCTGGGGGTCATCCTCCTAATTAATTAATTTTCTGTACATTCTGGATTTCTGTGTATGTTATCCAATTTAGTCTTTTTCTCAGATTAGACACCTACTGTACATGCCTTAAAGTGTAAGGACCTTTCTCTATGTTCTTTTGGCTTCTACTGGACATGTGTCCAGCAGAGGAAGTTGCCTTTTTTTGCTTTATTCTTCCCCACCCCTTTGGGTCTAGGCAGGTGGACCTGTTTTACTCTGGGGAGATTGGAAAACTGGTCTTTCCTCTCTACATGAAAGACAGAGGGGAGTTAATCCCTTTGTCAGGGCAATGCTGCAATCGCCTGGGGTGTCTGAAGCTGTAACTTCCAGAGTGAGTCAGACATATTGTCCCATTCAGTTCCTTAGGTGATTAGGCTTCTTAATATCTGATTCTCTTTGCCTCTTCCTTTATTAATATTTAGCTACCTACACTAACAATTTTAAAGACCAGAGAATCCAGAAATTGTATTTCTTTGGGCATTAACCTCCTCAGAAGTTAAATGTAAGGCAGGCTATTCAGAATCCTTTTTTGTAGGATTGTTAAGAAATTTTTTAAAAGTGTAAAATAATATGTATCCACAACATTTGATGACTTGTTTAGAAGTAAATTGATGCAGTAGTATTTTTAGTTAAGCATCTATTGTTTCAAATCTTAGTGGTAATTACTTAAATAAAGATCTAAAGTGGAATCTTCATAGAATTGTCTTAGATCTTTGTGATACCAAACATCTCAATGGAAACTGAAAATATTGAGCAACATCTAGGTACTTTTACATACTCAGAAAAACACTACTATATATACAAAATAACTGGGTGTTTTAACCATAGAAAATCAGACTTCCAATTACATTTTCCAAAACTAACAGCTGAAATATAAAAGAAGCTCTTGACCTTGGCAGAACGTTTTAGTTTTTATTTAGAGCCTTGACATAATAGAAGTTTAACCATAGAAAGCAAAGATGTTCACTACAGATTTTATAGAAGTTGATTTCTCCATGACTTTGCAAGTATTCTTTGCATTCACATAATATAGTTATTTCTTTATATTGGCAATAAAAAAAACACCAAAGCAATTTTATATTTTTAATCCACAATTTCACACATGTGTAGTAAAGCATAACTATTCCTGACAGTTTTAGAAGTTTTGAAAGCATTATTATCAAACAAAAATCTAAAAAATAAGAAAATGTTTTTGACTTATTTTTTTGTTTTTGTATTTGTGTTGTATCCAAATCATTGAAGTTAACTGGGAACCACATTTAACAAGGTCCTTAGCACATTTGAGCATATGCTTTTGGAATATCAAACAATTTATATACACTCACAGAAAGTAACAACCAAAGGCTAAGTGGAGTGGTGGTGAAGGGTTTCAGTTAAAATTAGACTCTCTACTCACATTAAAGTTGTTAATCTTACCACAACATAACTTCTTGGCTATCAAGAGATTAATTGACTTTCTTTATCATGATTCCTTAAATTATGTATGCATCACTGAAAATAGTAGCGATGCTTCAATATATTCGGGAAATTATCATCTAACATGAATAAAGCTGATAAGATGTTTAATAGGATGATGCCATCACCTATTGAACTATCAAGAGACAGCCACATGGAATACTTTCTAAAACATTTTAAATTATTTAAATTCCAGCATTTTTGGTCATTTTCCCCACAACTAGACTTTAATATGCACAGATTGTGGTAGGTGCTAATATATTTTAGATGTTTTAGGCATTCAGTATACTGTGTCATAAAACTATTTTCTTCATTACCAATACAAAGTTTTCAACTTTGTTTAATTTGGCATGTAGAGAAAAATACTGAAAGATAGCATAAGGCACCCTAACAACAATTTCTTCTCCACTCTTCAGGTCAGGCAAACTTGCAAACTATTTGAAGGTTGTTAGAACTGATTGCTAAGCAGCACAGATTCCACTTAATTAGAGAAAACTAGGAGGAAGCAGTAATCTAGAAATCACAGTTTGATTGGAAGTAGGAGCATCATTATTGGACACAATTCCCTTACTGCACATTACTAAGGCATGGAAAAGTAAAAGGAGAGAAAGTGCTTCTGAAAGAGGAATCTCTGTGATTCCTTTGAGAAAGCAAACTGAAACAGTGTGACTTTTATATTGTTTAGTTACACTTTATTCCCTTCCATGTTAAGTAGGATGTTAGTTGCAGAGTCATAGTTTTCTCTTGGCTATCATTTATGTTACATATAAAGAAGTCTCCTGTGTGTCTGCTCTGCTTTTTTTCCTTTTCTTCAGCGTGTTCTTTAAAAATGTTGTTCAGTGGTAATGAAAAAGCGATTTTGTATGCCTAGAAGAGTGACTTTCTAGCTGTATCAGCTCAGGCTTTTCACCTTTTTCCTGTAGCATCTCCTGGTAATGTGCTTGAAAGAAACCCTCAAATACCCATGGTACCAGAATGCCTGTCTTGTTTAGCCACAAGTATGTGGTTTTTCAAGAAAAACTATAACATAATAGCATTGTCACATTTAAACCTCAAGTTGTAGTCTAGGGGTAAAAGCATATCAAATTTGGGTATTATACAAGATGTTGGCAATATATGTATAGGATGCTCTCTTGTATCCATCAGAGAAGCAGTGCATAGGCTGCTGGGACTTGAGATGAATAACCAAATTACACTTGGGTATGGAGGCTGAATGGGTGTGCAGAATCAGTACAATCTATGAATAGAACTTTGTTCTCATCGACTGATGTCTGTACCAGTTTTAATGCATGTTGGTTAAAAACACTGTTAAGACTGATCCTCCAGGGACACATCCTTTCAAAGTGGTGTTTCCATAAATGTGCAGTTGTCAAGTTCTGCAATTTATTATCTGTTTTGATAGCACAAATAATGTTTACAGATTAAAAACAAAGTCTTGTGGGAGGTGTGGGGAACAAATAGGTAAAGCAAATGCTTTTGTTTCTGTTGCTACCTTATTTGGTTTCAAGTATATTATCAGAAAAAGAGAAAACTCAGTTTCTCATCTTCAGAATGGCACTTCTCATAAAGCAACATGTTAAAGATCAGACAGCAGGACAAAAATGGGGGCAGAGTCTAAAGGTGAATGAAAGACAACTGATACCATAAAACGATGAAAGAAATGAGGAAAGGCTAAGTAAAAACCACGTTTGCATTTGACTTGGAAAACCTGTGAGATGTTGGTGATTCTGTAGTTTAGTTTAAAGGCACAGAATGGAAACAGACCAGCAAGTAGGTCTGGGACTAGAAGAATGGCAAGTTGACAATTGCTATCATTGTTCAGCTGTTCCTTCAGAGATGTCCTACCAGATATGTCCCAGAGGGATACAGACATTAGCTACCCACAAGCTAGCTAAAAGCTGGAAACTTACACTGGTCTCTGATTGTCACTCTTGAAAACAGAGGGGAAGGAGTATTCTTGGTGGTAAATTTAATCCGTGTTTCCCCAGTTTAAGTATCTTTAATGAGGAGGGATTTGAGTTACAATGACAGTGATTTATGACTCTGGGCTCAATACAAATTGCCAGAGCCCCGTCCCTTTAAATACTTCATCACCTAGCAAATTCCCTTGGTGAGTTATGCCCTCTTGGTGATCAGTGCAATAATTGTCCTGAGTGGCTGCTAGTGCTTATCTGCTCTATCCCAAAGCAGCCTCTGCTCCAACAATGTCATTTGACCTATAATTTGGTTGTTGGCCATTGCCTCATTTTCATAGCTCTTGCTATAATCATATGACACTTGTTACTGCTAATTATGGTCCATACATTCTGTATAGCCTATGACAATTTCAGATTAATTCTGTTGACTCAGCATAATGTTTTACATTGCCCTCTTTCACTCTAAAGTGCTATCTCTTTTTGGAGATGTAGTCTCTTCCATCAGTTTATAATTCTTGTTGAATGAAACTGCCAAATAAAACTGTCCAATTCAATTTCTTATAGTGCTTATTGTTTGTCTTGCTCTTTCAGATTCTTCCACCCCATGATATAGCAGAAGGAACATAGATTAGGGAACCCATCTGATTTGTATTCAAATCTGAACTCTGTTCTTACTAGCTGAATAGAGCAGGGCAAAATCTCAGTTTTCCCCATTAAAAAAAATGAGGATAATAACATGACTTAGCTCATATGATTGCTTCTAAGATCAATCAAACATAGTATGAGAATAAAACCTAATACATTTTCTAAGACATTATAGAGAATTAATAAATATGAATGCCCTTTTTTTACTTCTTCCTTCTACAGCTAGGAATGTAAAACAGCTTTTCTGGGGCTGAGGTCAGAAAATATTTCACCTGATGACATTTAACAACTTACTCAAAATTCTCTCTTCTGACAATTTCCCTACCAAATAGTGAATAAATTCTTTATGCACTGAATTACTCTGAGCAGTTAGAAATGAGCCCCTACCCCTCTCTCCCTGCTTATACTTCAATTTTTAGTCTTAGATAGAACCGTAAATTTCAATAAGTCCATTACCATCTCCTTAAGAAAACAAAAGGAATCTTAAACAAAAAGAACTCTTGGGAGTCATCCATTTTAGTTAGACCAGAGGTCAGGAAACCTTTTCTGTAAAGGGCCAAATTGTAAATATTATAGACTTTGTAGGCCATACAATATCTGTCACAGGTACAAAAGCAGATGCAGATGATTTATAAATGAGTGAGCATAGGTGTGTTTTAATAACATTTCATTTACACACACTAAACTTTGAATTTCACATAATTTTTATGTATTGTCAAATAATATTCTTGTTTTGTTTTTCCATTCTTAGCTCATAAACAGTACAAAAATAGTCAGTAAGTTGGATTTTTTTCTATGGTGTATAGATTGCCAGTCACCAAGTGTGACTCTTTTTGTTGTAAATGGCCAAAAACCAAGCTTAAACCAACATAATCAAAAAGGAATGTATTGGTTCAATTAATCAAAAGTTCAGAAACATATGCTTGAGTTACAGATTGATTGAGGTATTCCAAACAATGTCACTGGACTTTGTCTCAATCCTCCTTTCCTTCATGTTGACTTCATTCTCATGTTCTGATTGTGTAAAGATGGCTGTCTTTATTTCTGGGATTTTTCTTCCATGTTCAAGTCTAGCAGACAAGAAAGTGAATATTTCTATTTCTAAGTGTTAACATAACCTATTGAGCATGATAATCAGTATTTTGAATGTGATTATGTGTCCATTCCTAAGTCAGTTGCTGTGACCAGAGGCAAGGATATCCTGATTGGCTAAGGCCAATAGCATATCCCATCCCCAGGGTTTGGATAATGTGAAATCAAATCATACTATATAGATCAATTTTTTCTCAAGTGCATTTTAAGACACTGCTACCAAAGAATAGGAAAGAGGTAGGAATTATGGTGGGTTATGTGACAAAATGTAACAAATGTGTTCTATATACCATGGAACATGCCTAGCTTTCAAGGATATTCAAATTCGGCCCTCCTTGATTCCCTCAAAAAATGAACTTAAACGTTTTAAAAATAAAATTAGTGTAGGGGATTAAGATTGACCCTTAAGAGAAGGCCATTTTATAATGCATGTCTGTATGATGAATAAGTAGGCCTCAGTTTCTTTCCTATAACACAAAGCAAAGGGTCTAGTCAAGGAACGTGTATAAATGATTCATGGACATGGACAATGGGGAGGGATATGATTGCGGGAGAAGGGGTGGGCTGGGTGAGGGGGGGAGCAGTGGGGGAAAAATGGGACAACTGTAATTGAAAAACCAAAAAATAAAAGAAAAAAATAAATTAGACTATGATAAAGATTGTCCATAAAGGACCAGATAGAAAGTATGTTAGGCTTTGTAAACCACATACTTAAACACATATTTTTTACTTTTTTTTCCCCTTTACAACCCTTTTAAATGTAAAAGCCATCCTAAACTCAAAGGTCATATAAAAATGAAGACAGAGTTTGGCTTGTAGGTCGCAGTTTGTCTGCCTCTGAACTAGATGATCACTGGCATCACTTCCAGCTATGCTAATATATGGTTGATTCTAGGCTTCTGTCTTTTTTTTTGTTTGTTTGTTTGTTTGTTTGTTTGTTTTTGATAGGCTGGAAGAGAGTAGAATTTTAATATTTTTACTTTTAAGTATATTTTATTGATTATGCTGTTACAGTTGTCCCAAATTTTTAAATCTTTGCTCCCCTCCACCCAGTACCCACCTTCCAACCAGTAATTCCACTCCCCTTGGTTCATGTCCATGGGCCATGCATATAAGTTCTTTGGCTTCACACTTTCTATATTATTCTTAATTTCCCTCTGTCTATTTTAAACCTACCAACTATGCTTCTTAATCTCTGTACCATTTCCCCATTTCTCCCCATTCTCCTTCCCAGCTGATAACCCTCCAAATGATCCCTGTACCTATGATTATGTTCCTATTCTGATTGTTTGCTTAGTTTGTTTTTGTTTTTATTTTCTTAGTTTCTGTTGTTGATAGTTGTGAGTATGTTGTCATTTTAATGTTCATAGTTTTGATATTTTTCTTAAATATGTCCCCTTAACATTTCATATAACAAGGGGTGGGTGATGATGAACCCCTTTAGCTTTACCTTGTCTGGGAAGCACTTTATCTGCCCTTCCATTCTAAATGATAGCTTTTCTAGATAAAGTAATCTTGGTTGTAGATCCTTGCCTTTCATCACCTTGAATACTTCTTGCCAGTCCCTTCTTGCCTGCAGAATTTCTTTTGAGAAATCAGCCTATAGCCTTATAGGAACCCCTTTGTAGGTAACTCTCTGCTTTTCTCTTGCTGCTTTTGAGATTCTCTCTTTATCTTTAGTCTTTGGCATTTTACTTACGATGTGTCTTGGTGTGGTCTTTTTTGGGTCTAGCTTGTTTGGGACTCTGTGCTTCCTGGACTTGTATGTATGTTTTCTTTGCCAAATTTGGGAAACTTTCTTTCATTATTTTTTCACATAAGTTTTCAATTTTTTGCTCTTCCACTTCTCCTTCTGGCACCTCTATGATTTGGATGTTGACATGTTTAAAATTGTCCCAGAGGTTCCTAAGCCTCTCAGTTTTTTCAATTATTGATTCCTCCTTCTGTACTTGTTGACTGTTCTTTTCTTCCTTGTGTTCCAAATCATTGATTTGAACTCTGGTTTCCATCCCTTTGCCATCGATTTTGTGTGGAGTTTCTTTTTTTTTTTTCATTTTACTTAACCTAGCCTTCACTTCTTCCCTTCTGTGTTTGCCATACTCAAGCATATCTGTCAAGTCTGTGAGAATCCTTATCACCAGTGTTTCAAACTCTGCATCTATTAGATTGGCTATCTCCTTGTCTGTTAGCTTGGCTATCTCTTTGCCACTTAGCTCTCCCACTGGAACCTTGATCCGTTCCTTCTTTTGGGACACACTTCTCTGTCTCCTCAACTTGACAGGCTCCTGTGTTTGTCTCTGTGTCTTAGGTAGAATTGTTGCACCTGTTATGTTGTGAAGAGAGGAGCCTTAGGTATTCATCAGTGCAGGGAAACCCATTTCACCATGTTGTGGCACTGTATGTTGGGGAGGGGTCTGAGAGGGAATAACGCTGTTTATTCAGCACTTGCCCCTTTTCCAGTCACTTCTCCCACTTCCTGTATGGGACTGGCACCCTTTTAGCTGTTACCTTGGTTGTGGTACCTAGAGTGGGTGGATCTGTGGACATTCTAGGACGATGGATCTGTGGACATTCTAGGACGATGAGAGCCCTCTAAACAAACAAACTCTTCTTAGAGACTGGCAATTTCTTTCTCCACCCCTGCCCCCACTGGTTTTCACAGTCAGAAACAATGTGATTTTTATTTTCCCTGGAGCTGGAACCATGAGCTACGTGTTCTGGTGTGCTGCTGGGAGTGTTCCATAGGTGTCCCTTCCTACTTTTTTAAATGTATGAATGTGATTTCCACTTGCTGGCCATAGCCAGTATCACTTCTGCCCTGCTGCCTCCACACCACATCCTCTCCACCTAAGCTCTTCCCCTCATACCTGACTGGATGAGCTTTTCTTCTTTATATCTTTGTTTCTTGGACATCCATGCAGCTCGATTTTCTGGGATTTCTGGTTGTATCTAGTTTTGAGGTAGTGATAGTCCTTCTTAGTTGTAGAGGAAGATGCAGCATGTCTACATATGCCTCCTTCTTGGCTAGAAGTCTAGGCCTTTGTCTTTAGCAGTTTATTCCTACTGCCCATGCCCAGCAGTTCTAATCTTGTCACAGAAGAATTTAAATGCAAATGTTACCAGTATTCTATTACCCCAGGAAGTATGATATATATAAATGGTTTTGTGCTCACATACATCCTTTTTGGTCCTTGAATCTCCAGGTATATGTATATCCACTTTTCCCACAAGACACTCTTCTTTTGGTTTTCTTGCTTACTTGTTGCAAGTAGCTCATGCCAAGCCAGAGCATGAAATGAAAGCTAAAGGTTACCTTTCTAGCCCTTACCAGTGTGGCTCTGTTGGTCGGGCATCATCTCACAAAGTTAAAAGTCACCAGTTCATTCCCAGTGGTTGTACATGCCTATGCTGCAAATTTGGTCCCTGGTTGGAGTGCATACGAGAGGCAAGTGATTGATGTTTCTCTCTCACATCGATACTTCTCTCCCTCCCTTCCCCTCTCTCTGAAGGAAAAAAAAAACAAAAACGTTAACTTTCTAAACACAAATATTATTGTATCACTTCTCTGTTTAAAAGTCCTCACTGACCACTGCTACCTACAGGGAAGAGGCTATATTTCTTAAGCATGTCATTCAAGAACCTTCCCCTTTGGAGCAGGTCATAAGATCCTCATGTGAGATGTGCCTTCCTTATACCCAAAGGATGGGACTCAGAAATCTCAGCAAACAATTGTTTCAAAGTTTTCCCAAGTTTATTACCCTTGTCACATATTTTTTTGTACTATCATGTTTTCCCATGACCGTCTACTCTTTATCAAACCTGCCATAAAAATGCTTAAGTTACCTGTTTCTTTAGGTCTTCATTTCCGTATGAAGGCCCCTATGTCATAAAAAATTTATATTAAATAAATTTGTATTCTTTTCTCCTGTGAATCTGTCTTTGTTATTTAAATTTTCAGGTCCAGCCTGTAAACCTAAGAGGGTTGAGGAAAAGTTTATTTCTCCCCTGTACCTCTAAGCTATATATATATATCATATACTTTCAAATTAATCTTGAAAATAATTGTTTTAGGAAGGTTACCCCTTAGACTAAAGAGTAGGTAAAATACTTGTCTTGCATGTAGGTAACCAAGTTGTATAAATGATATAAACTTTCATACTGAGAATCACAGGCATCACAGGGAGATGTTCACACTGTGAGAGGTGTAGGGGACCACTTTGTGTGGTTTTGGGAACTGTAGCCAAGCCATGAGCCAGGCCCCTAAGAGGCCTGTAAGACTCAACCAGAAAACCAAGAAGGCCAGAAGCAGTCATGACTCGAAGTCTCCTCAGAGGTTTCCCATGGGAATTATATTTAAAGAATGCATATTATGCTTTGAAGCTTTCTCTGTTTTTCTTATCTCTTAGTTAACTATAAACAGTGTGTAACATCAACCCCCTGGAAAAATATATGAAGCCTTGCACCTTGTGTCAGTATGGCGCCAAGATGTCTAACAAGCCCTAAGCCAGAATGGTCACTGTGTTCTTTACATTGATATCTGTAATCAGTACTTGTTAACTGTAACCCAAGGGTCTGGAGCTAATTAATGACTTATGAATCTTGACCTTGTATCTCCCAAATTCCCTCCTCAAAAAAAAGGGAGTAGGAGGAAACATTCTGTGATCTTCTACTCTTGAGAGATTTCCCACCTCTCCTCCTCCCAGACAAAAGACAGTGTCTGGGTATTTTGTTTTATCTCATCCATGATCCTGAAACCTCTGCTGGACATGGAGTTTCCAATGAGCTGGACCATTGGGGGCAGTTCACCTTAGAGAACTAAGTGGAAGCTGACAAGGAGGGAACTGCAGATTTCTTTCTTAAAGGATCATGTCAATTCTAGGGTCTTGCTTGCTAAATGCATTAATGGACAAGCCACATTCTCATACTCTCTCAGCTTACTTGTTAAATCTGAGACTTTAAATGTGCACCTTGTAGCTTGCCTCCCCTTTCCAGCTTGGGATTCTAAAATTCTTATGGGCAAGAGTCATGTCTTCTTCACTTTGGATCCTTAGCACTTACCCATTTTTGTGTCTCCTAGGCACTCATAGATAAAACATTGTAGGTGCTCTTTAAATGTGAAATTAGATTGAATTTCATATTCCTTTAGTGTTTTCTTCCTGATTATTTTAATTCTTAACAAATTAATTAAAAATAATTTGCTGATGGGGTGGTGGACAGTATTGAAAGGAGAAAAGGGAACTTCAAGCAGTAGGCCTTTCCAAAGTAGCCCAGGAACAGTTCAATTCTGCAAAATATAAATGACATGACGCTGTTTTCTCTCCAACTACAGGCCACATCAAATAATTAGATAAAGAGTTAGATGAGACCAAATAGAATCCATTTTAATTTGTCAAAAACTTCTTACCCCTTTTATGATTGTTATCAAGCACTAAATCTACTCAATATCTTTATACTTCCTGGCAGTCCAATAACAAAGCTTTCTAAATGTTTTAGCCTTAAATCTTCTTAATTCATTTAGACCTTCAAGTTACTCTTTATATGAAATTAACCTCAGAAACGTTAAACTCTTAACAGTGTCTCTACAGCTTTCCAAATAGCAAAATATCTTTGACTTTTTTACCTTCCAGTATTGAGATGAAAGACTTTCTGCTATAGAACCATCAACTAAGCTTCTCAGGTAATAAATTACATGTTGATATTTTTAAGAAGAGCAAAGTATTCTGTCCTTTTATATGTTTTAAGTGCTTTGACTTCAAATATATCAAAAGGAATACAGTAGACAGAGGCTCTATTGTGTTTCTATGATGCTTTGATTTTCAGTCAGCTGGTTATACTTGATAATATATTTTGACTGCCAAAAAATATTTTCCCATAAACAATGTTCAAAAAACAGTTTAATAATTGCATCACTAAATATTAAATAGGTGAACATGTATGAAAGAGGTAAATATCATGACTTAATAATTAATTCCTAGTGTTTTTAGTTAACTTCTCTATAGTGCAATTCAGTCAAGGAAAGGGATATTTTGAGTCAAAGCTCATATAACAAACTAACGAACCCCTTTCTATGCATATATTAGAAATTACCTTAGCTCTGTGTATATCTCCACTCTTCTACTTCTAATCCTCTTGGCCTAGTAGAACATGTGATAATGTTTGTTCTGTGATCAAATCTTACATAACTTCAGGTATTATGGTATTCTCACTCTAAAGTCTTTCAGCAATTAGGTGGAAGAGAAGAGATGCAAATGGAGTTTCCTCTGATCATAAAGCCTGAGCTCATAGATGTTCTATATTTATTCTCATGTAGCATATATGCCTTTGTTTCTTGATTCTCTAAGCCTGAACAGAACACATGATGATTTTAATCTGCCACGATATATAAAGACAACCATACAACTGACTGTTTGGCTCTAGCCTGTTCTGAATCTAGGTCAGTGCATCACAGCAATTTGGACTGACAAATGGTTTTTCACATTTGACTAGGCTGCATGTGCTAGGTGATGTCAACAATAAAAGATGATAACACATGTTTTTGTTTCCCCTTCATTAAAAATTTTACAAACTAACATCTGAATAGCCATAGTGCAAAGCAAAAGCATAAGGTTGTAAGTACCTAAGGAATGTAGAATTATAATGCTGGAATGCTTAGTGCACAATTCAAAGATGAAGACATATTAAAAGATCTGCAGTGAGAATTATTATTTCGTGAGGCATTTGGAAAAGAAGCGTTTATCTAGGATGCTTTTGGGTTTGGTGATAGGAAAAACTGAGGAAAAGTTTCCATGAGTCTTCCTTTCTGTGACAGAAAATACTCTTAGAATGTACTCTCATTCTAAGAACAGCAAGGAATGGATGATCTTTTGCCAGTGCTTCAGGGATCTATTTAGAACTTGGTTTAACCCAGGGGTTAGATAATATGGCTCTTTGATATTTAAAGTTCATTTTTTATAATGGCTACTCTATAGAAAAATAGATTGAACAAATGCAAACACTGTATTCCTTTTCTACAATCATGTTGTAGAATTCTATTAACTGTCAGAAAAAGACAGAATGACTATGCTGACTGTGTTACAGTTTTCATGCATAAACATAGTATATAAATCAGCAATATTTTTATAAAAATTGGGTCAAAGTTATTGTGGTACCATACCAGGGGTATATTTACATATTTTCCCTGAAAGGAAAAACGATGATACTGGAAATGATAGGCATCTGAGCTTAACATTACATATATAGTCACTTTTTAAAATTTGGCCCCAAATTAACTATAGACAAATTGAATGGAACAATAAATAAACTAATAGCTATGATAGTTGTTTTGAAAACCAAATCATATCAGAGTAAACATCTCTTTCTGCATTAGGCCCGATAAACTGCAGTAGAAACTTTGTGGAGGCTTTCAATTCAACCTTGCTAGCACAACCATCAGTGAAATTGGAAATTGTGGTATGGACCACTTAGTTATTAAACTAGACCACAGTTGGCTGGAGCATCATATTTAGAAAGTGTCATCAATCTAGGTAATATAGTAATTAGGGATTCAAAGTATCCAGTCCAATAATTTTAGAAAAATTACGCTTCTGAAATTTATTAACACCATTACTACTACTTGCCCTACAAATTAAAAGATTATATTTATACTTCTGAATAGGTTAGCACTTTATTCATACATGCTCATAAAGAAAAATAATAAAAAATAATTGAGATAAATGGATAAACAACAAATGGACTTTCAGATTTTGTGCCTTATAGTTAGCAAGAACTCAATGATCATTTGCTGATAGATTTAATTTATGTATTTTGGTGTTATATTTGTTAATTATTTATTCATTCCTTATACATTTAAAGAGTGCTTAACTAAGCCCTGGTTGCTGTGGCTCAGTGGATTAAGCGCCGGCCTGTGAGCCAAGTGTCGCTGGTTCCATTCCCAGTCAGGGCACATGACTAGGTTGCACGTCAGGTGCCCAACTGGAGGCGCGAGTGAGAGGCAACCACACAGTGATGTTTCTCTCCCTCTCTTTCTTCTTTCCCTGCTCTCTAAAAATAAATAAATAAATAAACAATAAATAAATAAATAATTTAAATAAATAAATAAAGAGTGCTTAACTATGTGCCAAGAGTAATCTGTTAGGCAGTGGAATTTATCTTCATTGTTTTCTTTTTTTCCTCCATCCCTGTGATACTAGATGTTAGAGGACTTTGCTAAAATCTTTATATAGCAATATTTCTAGTTTGTTGTTTAAGCAATAAAAAGCCAGAACATAAACAAAATTTATATATTTCTAGTATTATAAATTGACATTTTTGACTCTGAAGATGTTACAAAATTATTTTGGATTGAATAATTCTTAGCACGTTTAGCTGAGCCAGTACTACAACTCCAGCTTTGTGATATATTTATATCAAATTGAGTATGTATGAAAATGTCAAGTATACTAAATTGACCCCAAATCATAATCTTTTCTTGATCTTTTTCACTTGTCCCCTGGTCAAACCAGAGACCAAAAGAGAAGTAATCATTTAAGATCTCAAATACAGATAATGCATTTTATGGAATATAACATGGTCTTAAACACATCCATGGCCTGTAGACCCATCTCTAGAGATCTGTTCCTGCAGGTGTCCTTAGACCTAAGGTGACCAACCACCTCAGATTTCCCAGGATTGTGTCAGTTTTAGCACTGAAAGTCTCACAATCTGGAAAATCTTTCAGTTTCAGACATAAGAGCACAGTCACACTAAACTGAACTTTAGTCTTATCTTGCCAAAAATTATTGTCAGATGTGAGATAGGGTTCCACAGGTTAGGGTCACTTTTTCTTTCCCTAAAAATATTTTTATATTTACTTAAATTTCATTTTTATTTTATTGCTTAGTTACAGTTAACATACAATATTATATTAGTTTCAGGTGTACAACATAGTGATTAAACATTTGTATACATTATGAAGTGATCACCTCAATAATTCTAGTATCCATTGACACCATACATAACTGTTACAGTATTATTGACTGTATTCCCTATTCTATACATTACAGCCCCTTGACCTTTTTTATAACTGACAATTTCTGCTTTCACCATTTTCACCCACCACCTGCAGTCTCCACCCATTTGGTGACAATCAACCTGTTCTCTGTGAGTTTGTTTCTGTTTGATTGGTATATTTATTTTATTTTTTAGATGCTATGTATAAGTGAAGTTATATGGTACCTCTTCTTCTCTGTCTGACTTATTTCACTTAATATAATACCCTCTAGGTCCATCCATATTGTTGCAAATGGTAAGGTTTCATTCCTTGTTATTGCCAAGTAATATTTCCTTGTATTTATGTACCACATTTTCTTTATCTATTCATCTATTGATGAAAATTTAGCTTGTTTTCATATCTTAGTTATTGTAAATAATGCTGCAGTAAACATGGTGGTGCATACAAGTACAACTTTTCAAGTTAATGTTTTAGATTTCTTCAGATTAATACCCAGAATTGGAATTGCTGAGTCATATGGTAGTCCTATTTTTAACTTTTTTGGGGAACCTCCATACTGTCACCTTTTCCCCTTAGTGTGTTAGTTGGTTTACTGAGATATCAGGATGGATGGAGGCAATCTAATTCTGATCATTGATAACATCTTGACTCACTTTTATCAATTTGTCTGACATGTGTACACATTTCATTGTGAACTCTTTTTTAAATTATTGTATATAGGCTAGTTCACTAAAAATTTACAGTTGAATTTTTTTTTTTGGCACATTCTGATTTGTGCTCAAGAAATTGACTTCTGCAATCTAAAATTTGTTTCACTTCTTCCTAGATCATACACACATGTGAGTAACTAATACATACATACATATACATATACCACATTTTCTTTATGTACTCAACTATCGATAATATATAATATATATTATATATACTATATGAATCTTACATATATACCTTATATATATGATATATGATATATAATATATAATCTCATATATATTCATTTACAGTACGAATCAACTCTTTATATTTTTACTTGCTTTTTTTCATGGGCTAAAAGAAAACATGCAAATTTTACTGTAAGAACGGAGTCGCTCAGAAGGCCATCAAGATGCAGCGAGCATCTATGTTCATCAGTGATATTGGCCTGTAGTTTTCTTTCTTTGTTGTGTCTTGACCTGGTTTTGGGATTAGGGTAATACTGGCTTCATAGAAAGAGCTTGGGATTTTTCCCTCTTCTTGGATTTTTTGGAATAGTTCGAGGAAGGTAGGAGTTAGTTTTTCCCTAAATGTATTGTAAAATTTTCCTGTGAAGCCATCCGGTCCAGGGCTTTTGTGTGAAGGGAGATTTTTGATTACTGTTTCAATTTCCTTCTTTGTTCTTGGTCTGTTGAGACTTTCTACTTCTTCTTGATTCAGTTTTGGAAGGTTATATGTTTCTAGAAATTTGTCCATTTCTTCTAGGTTGTCAAATTTCTTGCCATACAGTTGTTTGTAGTAATTTCTTACTATCGTTTGTATTTCTGAGGTATGAGTCGTGATTTCTCCTCTTTCATTTCTGATTTTGTTCATTTGGGTCTTCCCTCTTTTTTTCTTGATGAGCCTGGCTAGAGGTCTGTCGATTTTGTTTATTTTTTCGAAGAACAAGCTCCTAGTTTTGTTGATTTTTTGGATTGTTTGTTTAGTCTCTATGTCATTTAATTCTGCTTTGATCTTGATGATTTCCTTCCTTCTTCTTACCCTAGGCTTTGTTTGTTGCTGTTGTTCTAGTTCTTGTAGCTTTAGGGTTAGATTTTTTATTTGAGCTTCTTCTATCCTTTTCAGATATGCCTGTATTGCTATGAACTTCCCTCTTAGAACTGCTTTTGCTGGGTCCCATAGGTTTGGGGCTGTTGTGTGTTCATTATCATTAGTTTCTAGAAATTTCTTGATTTTTTCTTTGATGTCATTGTTAACCCATTCATTATTTAATAGCATGTTATTCATTCTCCATGAGTTTGGGTGCCTTTGATTTTTTTCTCTGAGATTGATTTCTAGTTTAAAGGCATTGTGGTCTGAAAAGATGCTTGATATAATTTCAATTTTCTTGAATTTGTTGAGGCTTTTTTTTGTGTCCTATCATGTGGTCTATCTTTGAAGCTGTCCCATGTGCATTTGAAAAGAATGTATATTTTGATTCTTTGGGGTGGAAAGTTCTATATATATCAGTTAAATCCATGTGGTTTAGTGTGTTGTTCAATGCCTGTATATCCTTGGTGTTTCTTTACTTCGATGATCTGTCTATTGTTGATAATGGAGTGTTGAAGTCCCCTACTATGAGTGTGTTGTTAATATCCTTCTTGTGGTCTTATGGTATTTGCTTTATGTATTTGGGTGCTCCTATGTTGGGTGCATATATGTTTATCAGTGTTATATCTTCTCGATGGATTGTTCCTTTAAGTATTATGAAATGCCATTCTTTGTCTCTTTTTATTGCACTTGCTTTGAAATCTGCTTTGACTGATATGAGGGCTGATACCCCGGTTTTTTTTTCAGGTCCGTTTTTTTTGGAATGCTTTTTTACATCCCTTTACTTTCAGTCTGTGTAAATCTTTTGTTTTGAGGTGTGTTTCTTGTAGACAGCAAATATGTGGGTCCTGTTTTCTTATCAATTCTGTTACCCTATGTCTTTTAATTAGAGCATTGGTGATGGCAATGTAACTGGGGTGAGTTTTATTTTTTATTGACAGGCACTAAACATTATGGAGGATTTTGTGAAGAAATGTTTGGCTGTATTGGTTAAATCAGGCTTAACTAGGGTGTGTCTTTCTTCCTCTGCATAAGGGGGTGCTTCAGTAGACATTTTAAGGATGGAAGAGGCATGGGCTTTTTTTTTTTTTTTTTTTTTTTTTTTTGTCTCAGTGTCTGCTTTGTAATTTTTAGCTATGAGTTCTGTCCTGGCTTGATGTTCTTTGCAGTGGATAATCAAAAATCCATGATTTATGTAGGGGTAGTAGGAAAATTTGAAGTGGATAATCGCTGCTTTTGTTGGGAGCTAAGCCGCTTATAGGAGTTTGAGAATGAGATGTTTGTTGATGATGGGAGAGTGTTTAGAGGTGAGATATTCCCTTTCTTTTTAAGTTGATGTGTGTGGATGTATGATGTGATAGGCATATTTGGAGTCAGTGTAGATATTGACCTGATGATGTTTTGCAAGGGCCAAGGCCCACATTAGGGCAATAAGTTCTGCCTGTTTGGAAGAGGTATTGTTACAGAACGCCTGGGCTGCTCCAATTGAAAAGAAACCCATGGGCTCTTTAGTTAGGGGTCCGATTGCCCGCCACCAGAATTACAACTCTTAATACTTCAGTTGAGTGAAAAGAGAATTGTTTATTTAACAGTTACACATATCCTTGCCTCCCCCCTACCAAACCTAGCCAGTTTTAGGAAGGTCAGAAACACCGTTTCCCTACTTCCCAAACACAGGTAAGCTTTACCAGCAGCTGCCAATCATTCAGTCTGATTGGGGAGGTCCTTTCTATGCTGTGGTGCCCTTCAGCTCTCAATACAAAACCGCCAGGATTCTCAGCCTCCTTGCAAACTGTTTTCTTTCTGTAAACCGTGTGGATCTCCTCTCCTTCTCCAGAGCACCCCTGCGAACACCCACCAGCGAGGGAGACAGCCCCTCAAGTGTTTGCAGCTGCCTATATATCCCTGACTGCATCCTCTGACGCAGTGGGTGTTGCCAACAGTTCTGACCATTCACAGAACCCCACGTAGGCTCTGTGTGCTTTCCATACTGTCCCCTGGTTCAAAAGTCCTCCCATCCACCTGAGGCCTTGGAAGCATCCAAGCAATTTGCATAATGAAAGACACCAGCCACAAGCCTCAGGCCTGTGGAGGCATTCTGAAAGCTGCTTCCTTTTCCCTATCTCCCAGCCGCAAACTCTGGGGTTTGTTTTTGGACTCCCCTGTTTCTGTAACAGTATGGGAGGTCAAGTGTCCCAACTCAATGATGGAGGTGAGGGTAGTGATGGCATATTCTTCTCCTGTTGGGCCGGTCTTGTAGGAGCTTTTCTCTATAAACCAGGATCCTGCCTGGCGTAGAGGGGTGTCTCGTATGTTGGGGAAGGGGTGTAAAAAGAAGGAGAGATGTTGAGTGTAGTTATGGGTGTGGGTGTGGGAGTGGGGGAGGGGAAGTAATGAGGCAGGGTTGAGAAGGAGAGCTGATTTATGTAGGGAGATTTAAGGATTTTGAAGTAGTTGGGCATGTAAGAACTGAATTCAGGATGGGGAGGCTGTAGCAAGGGCCTGGTTGGTTACTAGGCTGGAAATAGCATGAGAGGAGTGGACTGTTACCTGGGCTAAGGGAACTAACAAGGGTTTTTTGACTCAGAATTGCTGCAGCTGCTAAGGTGTGGAGGCAGGCTCACTGTCTTAGGAAATGGGAATTGAGTGGTTTGGAAAAACAGGCTATAACCCGTTGGTCTGGTCTATATTGCTATGCTAACAGCCTGAGAACAAAGCTATCTTTTGTGTCAGTGTATAGGAGGAAAGGTTTATTTGGGTTTAGAAGGGCTAAGGCTGGGGCTTGGCTAAGTGTTATTTTGAATGTAGTGAAAGGTTTAAGGAGGGCTCCAGAGTTTTCTAGGGGTTCAGACAAGTCTCTAGCTGTTGCCTGATATAAAGGTTTGGCCAGGGATTTAAAATTAGGTATCTAAGTTTTGAAAAATTGGTGAGCCTAGAACTGATAGGAGTTTTTGTTTAGTACAGGGCAGGGGGAAGGTAGTTATTAGGTCCTGTCTTTCTGGAGTTAGGTGTTTATGAGTGGGGGTGATGGCGAGTCCAAGATATGTGGCCTGAGTTTGAAAGAATTGGCCTTTGTTTCATGACTCGCGGTATCCCTGACTGGCACGAAAGTTTAGGAGTTTGGCAGTATGGAGATGAGAAAGGTTTTAAGATGGACTACAGAGGAGGAGATCGTCCGCATACTGTAGGAGGATGCTTGGGGAATGGTCAAGCTTCTGTAAGACATCTGCTAGGGCTTGACTGAAGAGGTGGGGACTATTTCAAAACCCTTGAGGAAAGACAGTCTACATCAGTTGTTGAATTATTTTTGTGGTTGGGTTGGTCCAGGTGAAGGCAAAGAGGTTTTGGGAGGCTGGGGAGAGTGGGATAGTGAAGAAGGTATCTTTGAGGTCTAGGACGATAAAGTGGGAGGTTTGAAGTGGGATGCGTGACAAGAGAGAATAAGGGTTAGGGACGATGGGGTTGATAGAGATGGTGACCTCATTGATAGTAAGGAGATTTTGAACAAGACGGTGAAACCCGTTGGTTTTTTTTTACTGCTAGGATGGGGGAATTGGCGGGAGAGGTGGCAGGTCAAAGCAGACCTGCTCCCAGCAGGCAGGCTATAATAGGTTTCAGACTGATTAAGGCCAAGGTGGTTAATGGGTATTGAGGTTTGTTGGGGATATGGGAGATATTTTTCAGGGTTACAGAGACCAGAGCGTGGTGGGAGGCAATGGAAGGATTGTTTGTGTCCCAGACATTGGGATTGACCACTGTTAGCCAGGATGGCAAGGGAGTGTCTGGGATAGTGTGAAGGGACTGCTCTAAAATTAGAAGAAGAATGAGAGGGGTAGGATTATTTGATGAGGGCATGGAGTCAAAGCAACCAAGAGATATAGATGCGTGCAGTTTGGTTAGAATATCATGTCCAAGAAGTGGGGTTGGGCAGTAGGGCAGTACTACAAAGGAGTGGGTGAATGCCTGATGCCCAATGAGACAGGTTAGGGGAGGGGTACTAATGGGTTGGGTCGCCTTGCTGTCTATTCTTACAGCCGATATGGCAGAGGGAATTGGGAGCCCTGTAAATCTGGGCAGGACAGAATACGTAGCTTTTGTATCAAGGATAAAAGAGACAAGCTTACCTGCCACCAATATGTTTACCCTGGGTTCTGCAGCCATGATGGTAAGAAGTGGGACTTCTAAACCCAGGCTCTGTCAGGCGGTGGAAAGTCCAAGGAGGTCTGGGACTGAGAGGCCTACATCTGGGGTAGGCAGTCTAGTACCCCGGTTAGAGGCTGTCAGACAGTCAACCTTATAGTGACCCTGTATTTTGACAGAGAGGGCAGGAACCTGGAGGAGATAGGCAAGGATTTGGACAGAGCTTTTCCCAATGTCCCTCCTGACCCCACTGGAAATAGGGGCCAGGAGGCTGCCTGATGGTAGAGGCTTTACCCTTAGGCTTATTTTGCCTTTTGGAGGAATTTCCCAGGGCATTAGCCAGCAAAAGATAGTGCTTGTCTTTTCGTTCTCATCACTCCTTTTCTTTCTCCTCTTGCCAGTTGTTGTATACTCGGAAGGTGACCTGAATAAGTTTGCTTTTGGGGGTCTTGGGGCTCGCCTCTAACTTTTGGAGCTTTTTTTGAATGTCTGGGACTGATTGACTAATGAAGTAGGTGTGTAAAAAGAGGCATCCCTCAGGCCAAGTGGGGTCTAGATTGGTGTATTTTTGGATGGATTTTGTGAGCCTTGTTAAGAAGGTGGCTGGGTTTTTACTAAGACCCTGGGTAATTTTGAGAGTTTTGTCATAGTTGACAGCTTTAAAGCTCAATCTGCTCATCCTAACAAGGAGACACGTAAGGAAGTGGAACATGTATTCGCATGACACCGCCTCTACCAGCAACCTCTCAGAGGGGATAGACTGGAGGGGCGAGGCTAATCAGAGGGTGAGGGAGCCGGGGAAGAGGAGGCAGGGATGGGCCCATGGGATTGGGTATGGGGAGGAGAAGGTCCGGGTTCTTGGAGAGCTGGTGACTGTGAGGAGTCAGGTGACTGGGGTTCTGAAGGGGGTAAGGGGGCATCCGGCGCAGGGTCGTAGGGAGATGGGTGGTTAGTGGAATCGAAGGTGTCCAAGTGTAAGAGGCAAGGAAACTGGTGGCTCCCAAACCAGTAGAAAATAATTAGCAGTAAAGAGGAAATGTAATTAGAGGATTTTTTGAGCCAGAGTTAACAAAATTAGCATTAGAAAATGGGCATTCCATGGCTTAGCACAAATGCCTCTGAGAACAAAGGACATACAAAATCCGAGGGCAGCACTTTCATTACCAAACTCTGGGAAATGGAAAAATGCAGCCAGATAGCCCAGCAAACAAGACAGGGAAATTCCAAAGAAGAGCTGGAGATAGACCTATAACCAGATTATCCTTAATTAATTTAGTTAATTGCATTATATTATAACTCCGGAGTATTCAGCATGGAAAAACAGAGAAGGAGAAGGAGGGAGAAGGAGGAAGGGGGGTGGTTTTACTCGCATTAGGGTAAGAACAGCCAGCTTTATCTTTTCAATAAGCATCTTTGGTTTTCGGCTGTGCCCAAAGCTGCAGGTCTGTGGATAAACAACTGCTTTGGTTACTGCTAAAATCCTGTGTCCCGGTGTTTTATTTTGAGTATTTTTTATACAAGGAAGAAGAAGGGGTTAGAGGGGGTGTAGAAGGTCGAGAAGAAGGTGGCTTTTTCTGGACAAGGAGAATTTGGTGGGTAGTGAGCTATTTGCAGAAAGAGTGTTTGGTCTGAAGAGTCCAGAAAGCCTGAGCATAGGGAAGTTCTGATGACTTGCCCAAATGCCAGAGAAAGTTATTGAGGTCTGTGAGAATTCCAAAGTCAAATGTGCCATTTTCCAGCCACTGACTCTGGACAGAAAGATAAGTCAACAGGTCTTGACTTCTCCATTTAGTTGGAGAGATCTGAGATTACAGACTAAACACCCAAGAGGGGTATCTTTGGGTGGGAGAGACTGGCCGATTCCCATGGCAATGGTTAGGGTTAATGTGAGTCTGAGAAGGAGGAGGAGGGCAAATCCAAGCCAACATTCCCAACTCCACAATCTGTTGAGACAAGTGTCCCCGTTCGATCAGAGAGTGAAGGTCCAAAGGCCAAGAAGAGACGCGCTGATTCATCCTAGGCATCCTTAGGAGTCATCAGGCCCTGGAGAGTGGGTCTGGTTTGACCCGAGGAATCTGGTGACTCTGAGAGTGGTTCTGATTGAGCCCTCAGATTTAGTGCTGGACTGCCTGGAATGGTCTCAGGTAGACCAGGAAACAGAACCACCGGAGAAGACGAAGGCGGGGACTCACTCATGAATCCGAGGGCTGGTGTTGATTGGGAGTAAATGGCAGTCAGGGAAGGGGTCAGAGAAAAAAGGAGGTGGATAAAGTCAGCAAGCCAGAGGGGAAGCTCAAGCTGCCGACTCATGGAGGTTTGAGCGACTCCAGGTCCAAGTATTGGGAGCTGGCTTGGGGTCCAAGTCTGACTCGGGAGTCCTGGTCAAGCCACTGTCCCAATCCTGGGTTTCGGCATCATAATGTAAGAATGGAGTCGCTCAGAAGACCATCAAGATGAAGCGAGCAGGAAAAGTTTATTGGGGGAATTAGCAAGCTGAGAGGGAGCTGTGCCACAGGTGGCTTTGACTCCAGACTCCTAGGGAGGGAGAGGGTTGCTTTATAGGGGGAAGAAAAAAGGAACTATTGAATTGTGGTTATCTTGCTGCTGCAAGCCTGATGGGCCAATCAAGGCCAAATGTGGCTTGGCCTGACACACCCTGCTATTGTGGGGAACTCCCAGACTAAACTATCGCTATCTTCCAAACAGCTGCAGGTAGGTGGGGGAAGGGCAGGGTAACTGAGGCTGTCACTTACCACCAGACCAAGTCAAAGACCTAATCAAAATTGGAAGTTTGGTATATACCAGAATACTTATAGAAAGGCATTTCCAGATCAATTGTGTCTTCTAAGTGAAAAAAGCCCCAGGCTTTGTCTGAGCATTAATTAACAGGAAGAGTTAGAAACAGAATTAATTTTTGTCTACAATGTAACTATAACAGCAAAAAAGTTTGAGTGTTTTTGTGGCAGAATGCCATGCTTAGAAAGTAGGGTGTCCGAATGGTCCTATTAACTGGTAATTGATTTTTCAAAGTTATAAACCACTCTGATAGTTCTTCATCATTTCCCAGCAACAGGTACAGTCAGAGATCCAACAAGTACAGATGCTTCCTTTGTGGAATATTATAGGATAGTTGCAGAGGCAGAATAACTCTGCTGGTACCTATAGCCTTGACCATCACAGTAATCAGAAGGCATCAAGGAAAACTAGGCCTTGTTTAGAAAAATTATTTTAATATTTTATTATGATTTCAGTTTAGTCTAATTGTTGGGGTACAGCAAAGAAAAAAAGTAAACAGTCAAGACTTCAAATATATGAGATCTGTCTGTAAAAAGCCCAGCCATTGTTAATCTAACAAAAATTATTTGCGTGACATTGATGTAACCTGACAGCCAAGGAGAGTGGACTGGAAAGTGCGTGCATGAACAATGACAACTTCACTGTACTATTCAGTGGGGGATTTAGACACCATAAAGTGAGCATATGTACTGTGTGGCCATCACATTCAAAATGACTGAGTGAGTAGAGCAACGAATCTACATTAAATTTTGCTTTAAGCTTGAACATTCTTACATGGAAACTATTTAGATGACTCAGAAGGTTTTTGGGGACGATGCAATGAGTGCAGCACAAATAAAAGTGTGGCACAGGTGCTTCAAAGATGGCTGAGAATCAATTGAAAGTGATCCACATTTTGGAAGGCCTACAATAAGCAGATTACCTGAGAATGTTGAACGCATACAGGCTGTAATCAGCAAAGATTGACAACTGACAGTGCAAGAACTGGAAGCTGATATGGAGATTCCAAAAACTGCTATGTCTGAGATTTTAATGCAGGATCTTGGCATGAAATGTGTCATGGCAAAACTTGTTCCACAGCTTCTGCTACCAGAGCAGAAGGAACATTGTGCTGTAGTTGCTAATGACTCGATTTCAACAGCTACCAATGAACCAGATGTCCTCAAGAAGATCATAACTTTGAAGGGGACTGAGGCATCATTGCCCTTATGTACAATGTTTCTTGTATCTTGTATATTCTTCAATAAATGTCTCGATTTTTCATAGCACATGGCTGGGTACTTTCTGGACAGGCCTCATACTTGATTTATCCTCAGAAGAAAAGTTGGGTAAAAATATGAAGTAGAAGATAAGGGGTTCCTTTGTATTTCTATTATAAATTCTATTAATTTTAGGTTATTATCATTATTCTAGAATTAAAAGTCAACACAGTGTTAAAGAACTATGAAAGATCATTTGAGCAAAATTTTAAAACAAGTTAGGAGCCAAAAAAATTGAAGTCAAGTCTATTTCACTCCAGGAATTTTACAGAGAAAACATAATTTACTGATTTAAGATGCATTCATACAATTCCATTGTTGCCTTTAGTTATAGATGCAGACAAATGCTGAGAACTGGGAGGTAGGGTACAAGGGCTAGAATTGGGAAAAAAAACATGTATCTTCTATGCATACTCATAATCTCAACAGAGATTACTGAAATGCTTGGAATTAATAATCAATTCATCTATTTTTGTCTGAAATTTAAGTGTAATAAATGCCAAACTAACTGTGTAAGTATGTTTTTAAAAACTGCTAACTTAAATAGCTTCTACCTCCAGGTTTTATATAGATGACCCAAGGAACTTGGGAGCCATCTAATTGAAAACAAAAGAACTGTCCAGAAAACAGTGGATGTCAAGAAGCCAGATGTGGCAGAGCAGAACAGAGAAAAGAAAGGAAGTGAGGCTGAGGGGTGAAGCAGAGACGTGACATCAAGCCCAGAGGAATCCGTGAAGCCATGTTGTGTGTGGGAGAGTGAAGGCTGCAGCTCTTACCTTAAGCGGGATAAGATAAAACGGAATCTACAATGCAGCCAGCAGGGGTGCTGTTTCAAGAGAATAAACCCAAGCCTCCTGACAGTTACGGACTTCCAGGTGTGGAGTGACCCAGACGACGGATTCACAGTCTGGGACACATCGGCCAATTCTGTGTCTTAACAACTTTTCTCCATTTCCATTCACAGTCCCTGCCTCCATGGCTCCCCATCTTTGCTTTGAGAGATGAAAGCAGGTGAAGGCCAACCAACTCTGCCGACTTTCAGGTCCAGTGTGGCTCTTCAACTCCAGACCCACACTAAGGCTCTGAGGATAGAAAGTCAGGTGAGTGAGGGCAACAGCACAAGGAAGCTATGGTAGAAGCCCAGGAGAATGGTTTTGCAGAATTAGAAGTTTATGTAAGAAACTCTGGGCAAAAGCAACAATTAAAAAGCCAGAGTGAGCCAAAAAAAAAAAAAAAAAAACCCACCATAAATTGACCAGAGTACCAGGTACCAGGTACCAGAATAAATTAAAAAGGACGTTAATAACTTAGTGATCATTCATGTGTCTATTTTTAACGATACATCATTGTACAAAATGTAAAATTCAATTGCTTCATTTAAGATTGCATTTATACCTCTAAAATTTGTAAGCATTACCTTCAGTTTTGAAATCACTAAAAGCCTTCAGTGAAAGTAATTTCTTCTCCATAGTAGAAGGATGATAATAATGTTCAGTAGTATCAAATTCCTTAAATTCATCAATTTAAAAGTAGTCAAACTATGTCTTAGCCACCTATGCTTGAGTTTTCAAAAATTTTTGTAAAACTAAAAAATTTTTGTTTGCACTCCCATTATTGCCTATTTTTGTTCTAATATGGGTCATCTCAAAAGTTTCTTGCCTTCTATAACAAATCATTGTGAATTTATTTCCCACAATTTGTAAAACTCTTCTTGAACCTATTTATGTTTTGAAATTAGTCATTTGTCATTCTAATTACTTTCATAGACTTACTACCTGCTTCATAAAATATCTCCATTTGCTCATGAATTATTCCTTTTTAACTACAATATTGCCCTTGGCTCTAATTTCTGTAAGATTTCTTTAAGCCAACCCCAATTCACTAATCTGTATATTTCACAATGTTAAAAAAAAAACTATGATCATAACCCTATATTCAGAATATTTCATTTTGGTAAACATAGCCAAATGTAATATACTTTTTAGACTGATCTTTCTCTAGTTCAGAATAGTAAGATTGTTATTTGTATTTAGCCATATTTCACCACATGGGGATGGACAAACTGAAATATTGAAAAGTGAAGTAGTATTGGAAGCATAGACGCCAAATCAGTTTGGTTGCCAATAATAGGATCTGAGCTTAGATGTTCAATCTAAAACAGAGAGATTCCTAAGTATGAGTTTTTGTAGCTGTGTCAGACTCATTGGTATTGAGGTTGCTGGAGAAAATACAGATTCCATGCATACAGCACCAAAGATTCTGATTCGGGAAGTCTGGGGCAAAGCCCAGAAATCTTTATTTTTAATGAGCTCTCATATTAATTCTGACCCACATCAAAGTGTGTGAAATCACCAACATAATATATCATTTGGTGTCAACTGAAATACAGTTAGGAGGGATGGTGCTATGCTATTTTCCAGGACCCAGCCCCAACTCTATTATCTCCAATATCTCTAACTCACAATATGTAGAACCATTCTCTGAGAGATTAAAAAATAATTGAATAGTATTATTGTGCTTTTACTGATCTTTTACACAATAATGTAAGCTCTGTAATGCACAGCATGAGTTATCCCTTGCCTTTCAAAGAGCGGATCTCAGGTTTTATAGAAGATTAACCTTTTGCAATAGAAGCTTCCCTGTAGTGCATATCCCAGTGGTTTATTTTTATGAAATGTCTGTGTCAGCTGAAGACATGTAAATCAGCACATACTGTGCTCAAGCACAGCTGACTTACAAACCCACTAAAAGTTCTGGAATTCTGGAAATGATGACCTAGCTTTCGGTGTAGCTCCTCCATTCTATATCCCAGGCTGTTGTATGTCCAAGCTATGACAGAAGCATTTAAGTACAACCTTAGGAGAGTCTCCAAAAGATTAAGAAAGTTTTAACCCAAATAATTTAGTTTGAAGTTAACTAATTGGAGCGAGAGAGAGGGAGAGAGAGAGAGAGAGAGAGAGAGAGAGAGAGAGAGAGAGAGAGAGAGAAGGAAGAGCAGGGTAGAAAAAGACAGAGAGGAAGACAGTGTGAAAATGAAGCACTGCAAAGTTTTCTCCAAGCCAACGTTCTGAATAATGAACAGCATGATTCACTGGTGAAGCCAAGTTTTATTTAATTCAGTTAGATACACATAACTCATGTTTCAGATTTTTTGTTTGTATAAAGTTGTGACTCTCAATGCACTGATTTTTAACTTATAATATCTGAAAAAATGTGTTATATAATTGATTATCTTGTTGGGAAAAGCCTTCCCTGAAAACCTAAGCTAAGAGGGTATGATCACAGAGCAGTGCATTTTGTTGTTGTTTCAAAAGAGAAAATTATTTCTTCAGCTATACAATAGTGCCTTACACAACTTTTTCCTGTAAAAATTTTCCAAGCACATTTTCATAAATAAGGTCTCTTTTTATTTTTTATTTCATCTTTATTTTATTTTTTCCCATTACCATTTAGCCCCCCATATATCCCCCTCTCTGCAGCAATCACTACACTGCTTTCCATGTCCATGAGTCCTTTTTCCTTTTTGCTCAGTCCCACTATTCCCTACTCACACCCTGCTTATATTCCATCTACATTCTACTTCAGGCTTTTGTGTGTTTTCTTCCTAATTTGGCTTATTAATGCCTATATAGGCCTATAACTGTGCTGATATTATATAGCCATTCAATCATAGATTATTCATTAGGATATCTTCAATCAGGACATGTCAAAGTGAGCTACATTTATTTTGCTACTAAATATTAAATGATGGCAAATTAAAATCTTATTATAATGATGATATTAATGTGAATGGTGTGCAATTATAACTATTTCTTCTTGTTAATGTTATTTTTACTACAGAAGATAGTAAACATAGCTTTTACTGACTTTAATACTGGAACATAGCTGAAAGAAAGAGGGTAGGGGGATTTGTATTTCCATGTGAAAAGCTCCTTATATTGAACTGATGAAAAACAAGTCACTAAGAACTATATTTTAGCAAAATAAGAAAGCAGGAGCATATTTTTCACATTAGTGCAGTCTGTGACCATGTGTCAGCACTAAAAATAGATGAATGTAGGTGCTCTGAGTACTCCAACAGTAACACAAATCCCACAGAAACAAAATGCTAGTTATAACCAAAAAAGATAATCCACATACATATTTCCCCCCTAAAAATGTGCTCTTTTCAAAATTAAGGTTAATATAATATTTCATCGTGAAAAACTTCACCATAGCCTTTCATCAGTTTACCTTATATAAAAAGTCATTAGTGGGAAATGGCAAATTAAATATCATTGATAAGAATAAATATTTAGTGTTTTCTCCTATTTTAAGCACCTAAAAGTCAAATGTTAATAGAAATAGTTAAATAAATAAAAGAAAAAGTTTTAAGTAACTTAAATTTATCCTCTGCAACTGCCCTTGCCTTAAATTGCTTCAAAATATATTAAGAGCTCTCCTATTAAAATCATTAAGGACAGTTTAAAACAGATTTTCACAGCAAGAGGTATTAACATTTTAGTAAAGTTTTGATGGAGGATTGTAACATCAGGCAAAATTTAAGAGAAAAGAATGTTTAAAGATAAAACTATTAATTAACCAACAATTTTTTGTTGCTCTGAATTTTCTTGTAACAATCTCTTTATTTCAGATGCAACATTTAGGTGAAAATAACCCTTTACTTATCTCATTATATTCTCTTTCTTTCAGTGTCCCAGTTTCTGGTTAAGATTTCACTATAGGATGGAACAGAAGAAGATCAGTTAGACCATGGAGAATATTTTATTTATCAAAATACATTTGAATGAGAGCCAAATTTATAAGCATGACTATGAAAATCTTAGCATTTAAAAAAGACTTTTAAACACATTCTCAAACATCTGATACTTCACACTATGACAGTACAAGCCATACCTTGGTAGCGTCAGCTTCAGAATTTGTCAAGCCCTGTATTCATCACATCGTGATGAGAGAAAAAAAAATGTTTCAGCACTTGGCGCTTGCTCTGGGACTTGTCCTACTTGCTAGAACTTGTATGAGTCATCTCGCCAGCCCTCAAGGGGAAAGCCTTCATCATTCACTGTGTTCGGTACTCAGCAGTTTCATCACTTATCACAAGTACTGGTGCAAATTAATGACGAGTACTGAGGTGTCATTGCATTTATTTAGTTCTGAAAATAAATTTATAAAATGATTACATGTTAAAAATGCAGTTAAGAACATCATAAACACATTTAGTCAGTAATAAACCCAATCCAATCCAATCTAATTTTTTTAAACATGGAAAATAAAACTTTGTAGTTTGGGGAGACTAGGAAGATGGCAGAGGAGTGAGGGAAGGCTGCACTTGCTTGCTCTGAGACCTGTCTGTAGTTTAGGCTAATTGTGGACAGAACATCTCAGTTAACATCTGGATATGGCAGGAGTTGAGCCTTGGTGCTGCTGAATCAGAGAAGAACATCTGGGAGGGATCTGTCTGGTCTGGATAGTGGAGGAGAGATGGAAGAGGCAGGATTTCTGGCTGGCTTGGCTCCCTGAACTGCAGCTGGCAGTGTGCAAAGATTTTTTAGTGACCCTAGGTTTCCCCTAAGAGGAGTCAAGGGAGTTGAGTGGAGAGTGAGGCTCTGCCTGCTGGTAGAGCTAGAAGTGGGCCAGGTGGCATCTGGCTTTTAGAGGCAAGGAACAGCGTGATTTTGTGTGTGTATGTATGTATGGGTTTTTCTTTTCTCTTTTTCTCTTTTGATTTTTCTTTGGGGGGAACAAGGGAGGAGAAGCTAGGGGTGGGGTAAAATTCTTGAGGAATGCAGGTACAGAAGCACACTCGCTCATTCCCCAACCCTCCCCCTGGGTCTTGGGAGCGTGCACATGGAAGTGCCCCAGTCCACCTTCCAGTCGTGCAACTAAACTGCCTGCCAGTGTGCCCAGGTGCTCCTGTCTGCTAGAACAGGCATGCAACCAACCCACCCACTGCCGGCCCAGTGCCAGTGTGCAGAAGAACCTTGGACCTGCCCTCCCCTGTGTGATACCAGGCCCCTGGCCTGCACGAGGGACTCCACTCGCCCCTGGCTGAGGTCAAAGTAGGGTGAAGTGAACCAGAAGGGAGCTGGCTCTGGAGAAAGAGCTAGGAGAGCAGAGAACTAGATCCCAGTACAGAATCATCCCCAGGGCTATGGGAGAAATCACTAGAGCAGAATACTCTATTCCAAGTGTAATCAGCTGGAGGCAGCAGCTCAACAACTGTAGAGAAGAAGATCACATCATGAAGGCAAAAAAATATAAGCAGATTAATCTAAGAAGCAGAAAAAAACAAGACCAGCCACACAAAATGGTGATGTGGAATAACAAACCACCAAACAGGTACAACACCCCACCAAAAGGAAAGGAGGAACTCCCAAAAGGAGGGGTAGATGAAATAGAGGCAAGCAACCTATCAGACATAAAATTCAAAACAATAGTAATGAGGAAGCTCAATGAGCTCAACAAACTCAAAGAATACAACAACAAACTCCAGGGTAACTACAAACAACTTCAGAGAAGCTACAAGGAAATTATTGAGAACTACACCAACATTAAAAAGAGACATAGAAACTATCAGGAAGAACAAGGAAGAAATGAAGAATACAATTCTTGAACAGAAGAACACAGTAGAACCAATAAAAAGCAGGCTAAATGAAACAGAGGATCGGATTTGTGAGGTAGAGGGCAATGTAAAAAAAAATTCCCAGACAGCAACAAAATGAAAAATATTAAAAAAGAATGAAGAGGGTTTAAGAGAACTGCAGTACCACATGTAATGGAACAATATCCGTATCATAGAAATACAAGAAGGAGAAGAAGAGGAGCATGGGATAGAAAACCTGATTGCAAAAGTAATGACAGAAAACTTTCTAACTTGATGAGAGAAAAAAATTATGCTAGTCCAAAAAGCGGAAAGGATCCCAATTAAAATGAACCCAAGAAGGCCCACTCCAAGGCACATCATAATTAAAATGGCAATGTTTAAAGACAAAGATGAATCCTAAAGACAGCAAGAGAAAAAACATCAAATAATATACAAGGGAGCTCCAATATAACTATCAACTGATTTCTCAACAAACACTACAAGCCAGAAGGGAATGGCAAAAAATATTACAAGCAATAAAAAACAAAGGCCTACAACCAAGAATACTCTACCCAACAAGGCTCTCTTTCAAAATGTAACATGAAATAAGAAGTCTCCCAGACAAAGGAAGACTAAAAGATACATCTCCACCAAACCAGCATTGCAAGAGATAAAGGGAATGCTTTAAGAAAAAGAAGAAAAAGAGAGGAGAGAAACACAGATACAAAATGAAATGAATAAATACCTGTCAATAATAACCTTAAATGTAAATGGATTAAATGCTCCAATCAAAAGACATAAGGTAGCAGAATGAATACGAAAAGATGATCCACATATATGCTTTCTATAACAGACACACCTCAAAACAAAAGATTTACACAGACTGAAAGTGAAGTGATGGAAAAAAGTATTCCAAGCAAAATGGACATGAAAAAAAGTTGGGGTAGCAATACTTATATCAGACAAAACATATTTCACAACAAAGGCCATAAAAAGAGACAAAGAAGAATATTTCATAATACTTAAGGGAACAATCCATCAATAATATATAACCCTGGTAAACATATATGCACCCAACATAAGAGCACCAAAAGATATAAGAAAAATCTTGAAAGAATTTAAAAAAATATATATATATATATATATCAACAGCAACACACTCATAGTAGGGGACTTCAACACTCCATTGTTAGCAATGGACAGATCTTCAGAGAAAAGAATTACCAAGGATATTGAGGCATTGAACACCACTCTATATCAAATGGACCTACATGATATATATACAACTTTTGACCCCAAAGAAGCAAAAATATATTATTTTTAAGTGCACATGGAACATTTTCAAAAAGAGACCGCATAGTAGGACAAAAAACAAGCCTCAACAAATTCAAGAAAATTGAAATTATATCAAACATCTTATCAGATCACAATGCCTTGAAACCAGAAATCAACCTCAAAGAAAAAACTAAAAGACATTCAAACTCATGGAGAATGAAGAGTATGCTGTTAAATAATGAGTGGGTTAACAATGACATCAATAAAGAAATCAAGAAGTTTCTGGAAACAAATGATAATGAACACACAACAACCCAAAACCTATGGGAGACAGGAAAAGCAGTCCTGAGAGGAAAGTTGATAACAATACAGGCATACCTAAAAAGAATAGAAGAAATAGAAATATCTCAAATAAAAATATCTAACCCTACAGCTCCAAAAACTAGTGGAATAACAAACAAAGCCCAGAGCAAGTACACGAAAAGAAATCATCAAGATTAGAGCAGAATTAAGTGAAATAGAGACTAACCAAACAAATCAAAAGATCGATAAAATCAGGAGCTAGTCTTTAAAAAGATAAACAATAGCCACAAGACTTTAGTCACGACCATCAAGAAAAAAAGACAACCCAAATAATCAAAATCTAAAATGAAAGAGAAAAAAATCACAACCGATATCACAGAACTACAAAGAATTGTAAGAAATTACTACAGGCAAACATTTGGAAAGAATCTTGAGAACTCGGATGAAATGGAAAAATTTCTAGAAACATATAATCCTCCAAACTGAATCAGGAAGAAGTAGAAAGCCTGAACAGACCGATAACAACGAGTGAAATTGAAACAGTAATAAAAATACTCCCAGCACACAAAAGCCCTGAACCAGATGGTTCCACAGGTGAATTTTACAAAACCTTTGGGGAAGAATGAATGCCCACCCTTCTCAAACTATTCCAACATCCAAGAAGATGGAAGACTATCAAACTCTTTCTATGAAGCCAGTATTACCCTAACCCTAAAACCAGGTCAACACATGGCAAAGAAAGAAAACAGCAGGCCAATATTGCTGATGAATATAGATGCTAAAATCCTCAACAGAATATTGGCAAACAGGATCGAGCAACACATTAAAAAGATCATACACCACGATCAAGTGGGATTCATCCAAGGGATGCGAGGGTGGTTTAATATTCACAAATCAATAAATGTAATATAGCACATAAACAAAATAAAAAACAGGGCTTGTCTGTTGTGGCTCAGTGGATTTAGCGTTGGCCTGCGAGCCAAGTGTCGCTGGTTTGATTCCAAGTCAGGGCACATGACTAACTTGCACGTCAGGTCCCCAGTTGGGGACACAAGTGAGAGGCAACCACACAGTGATGTTTCTTTCCCTCTTTTTCTACTTTGCCTTCTCTCTAAAAATAAATAACCAAACAAACAAATAAATAAATTATTAAAAATAAAAAAATTTAAAAATCACATGATCATCTCAATAGAAGTTGAAAAAACATTTGATAAAGTACAACACCCACTTATGATGAAAACACTCAGCAAAATGGGAATAGAGGGAGCATACCTAATCATAATAAGGGCCATATACAAGAAACCTGAAGCCAACATAATACTCAATGGACAAAAACTGAAAGCAATTCCCCTAAGATAAGGAACAAGACAAGCATGTCCACTTTCTACACTCCTATTCAACACAGTGTTGCAAGTTCTAGCCACAGCAATCAGATAAGAAAAATAAATAGACTCTCCAACCCTCCCCTTGGGTCGCATGGGCACACAAAGAGAAGTGCCCTCATTCACTGGCCCAGGTGCGCGGGGCCGCGTGTCCAGGTGCCTCTTGGATACTCCCAACAGACATAAGATCAGTGCCCCAACAGGAGCAGGGTGGGCCCGCTGGGCATGCAGAAGATCGTGCGCAGACACAACTGACCAGCCCCAGTGTGTACCAGGCCAGAGTGCAGACCACTTGCGCAGGCTTTGCTCCTGCCCGCCCAGGGTGGTGCGGGAAGGCGGGTGGCTGCCCCATGGGAACAATGGGCATCAGTGACTCACAGATGCTCACTTCCACCATGCACAAGTCTCCAGGGCCCCACCCAAGGGGTGACAGACCAACTTCCAGGGAGTGGTTCGGCAGGCCTGAGGCTAACGCGCAGGTCACCTAGCGTGTGCATGTGCACGCGTGCACAAGCACCCCAAGCAGCTCCAATAAGTGCCAAACAAACGCACTGGCCACCACAGGCGCACACCTCTGCTGCAGGGATCAGGAACCTCTGGCCCGCCTCATTAGACCAGCTCTGGATCCAGAAAAAGAAGATGACACAAAAAGGCTAAACTGAGTAAAAACATTCCTTTTGTATTTTTTTAAATTTTTATTTCTATTTTAATTTTTTTATTTGCATTTTATTTTAATTTCTTTATTTTTAATTTTTATTTTATTTAAAAAAATTTTAAACTATCTCTTTAATTTTTTTCATACCATATCTCTTTCTCATCCTTCCTCCTTAATTTTTGTTTATTTGTTTGTCTGTCTAGTTTAGCCTCCCTTTCACACTAAATAAATAGACTATAACTACTATATGAATCTAATACTATAAAATTCCACTTTCTCACTATATTCTGCATTATTCCCTCTTTTTCTTTTATTATTATTAACATACAATATAAATAGTACCTACTGTCTTGCACAGTCTGGACACTACTTGCCACTATTATTAATCTATCATCCCCTCTCTCAAAAATCATATATTTCCTATTTAAAAACAACTCATCTATTCTTCTTATACTATAAAAGCCCTAACCTCTCTACATTTATATTAATACTGGCTCATTTGCTGACAATAGTGGGATAGAATACGGGGGATATTTTTGAAGGTGTGGGATTACTGCCTGGGCTGTGTGTTTATGTTTTTAAAAGCATCTCCACAAAAAACTCAAGACAAAGTGGAGAAGGTGACTCTTAATCAACTAGCGAGAGGGAAGTTCCTACAAAAGAGCATCGGAAATATTACCAGACACCATAAACAAATGACATAAATGGTATCCCAAGAACATCAGGCTCAGGAGATCAAGAAGACTGCACCACTGAAACCCCCAGATCTCCTATAAAGAATCTCATACCACAAAGGTGGGAAGTCAAAGTAGACAAACCCAAAAAACAAAAATAAACAAGAAGAATCCAACATGGTAAGACACAGAAACAACCTCTCAATGAAAAGAAAAGAGGAATCCCCAAAAAGAGAGGTAGATGGAATAGACATAGCCCAAATGTCAGACACGGATTTCAAAACAATGGTGGTGAAGAAGCTCAATATACTTGACAACCTTAAAAACAACTATGACAACCTCCAAGGAAGTTACCAACAACTCCAAGAAAATTACAGGGAACTTGAAGAGACCTAAACCAGCATAAAAAAAGACATAGAAACTATTAACAAGAACAAGGAAGAAATGAAGAATTCAATCTTTGAATGAAAAACACAGTAGAATCAATCAAAAGCAGACTAAACGAAGCAGAGGATCAGATCAGTGAGTTAGAGGACAATGTAGAAAAAAATTCCCAGACAATACAAAAAAAATGAAAAAAGATTGCAAAACTATGAACAAGATTTAAAGGAATTACAAGATAGCATGAGAAAAAACACTATCAGGATCATCGGAATAAAAGAGAGAGAAGAGGAGCGAGGAATAGCAAAGCTGATAGGAGAAGTAATGACAGAAAATTTTTCCAACCTGATGAGAGAAGAAGTTATGCAAGTTCAAGAAGCAAAGAGAGTTTCAATGAAAAGGAACTCCAAAAAACCCAATCCAAGGCACATCATAATTAAAATGGCAACATTCAAAGATAAAGAGAGAATCCTAAAAGCAGAAAGAGAAAAACAGCAAATAACATACCAGGCAGCTCTGATAAGGCTATCAACCGATTTCTCAACAGAAACACTACAAGCCAGAAGAGAATGGTCAAAAATATTTCAAGCAATGAAAAACAAAGGCCTACAACCAAGAATACTCTACCCAGCAAGGCTCTCATTCAAAATAGAAGGTGAAATAAGAAGTTTCCCAGACAAAGGAAGACTAAAAGAATACATCTCCACCAAACCAGCATTACAAGAGATGCTAAAGAGAATGTTCTAAGAAAAAGGAAGAGAAAAAATGAGGAGAGGAACAGAGGTACAAAGGGAAATGAATAAATACATGTCAATAATAACCTTGAATGTAAATGGATTACATGGCCCAATTAAAAGATATAGGGTATGGAATAGATAAGTAAACAGGACCCACATATTTGCTGTCTACAAGAAACACACCTCAAAACAAAAGATTTACACAGACTGAAAGTAAAAAGATATAAAAAAGTATTCCAAGCAAACGGACCTGAAAAATAAGCTGGGGTTGCAATACTCATATAAGACAAAACGAATTTCAAAGCAAGGCCAATAAAAAGAGATAAAGAAGGACATTTCATAATACTTAAGAAGATATAACACTGATAAACATATATGCACCCAACATAGGAGCACCCAACTACATAAAGCAAATACTAGAAGACCACAAGAAGGATATTAACAGGAACACACTCATAGTAGGGGACTTTAACACTTTATTATTAACAATAGACAGATCTTTGAAGTAAAGAAACACCAAGGATATGCAGGCATTGAACAACACACTAAACCACATGGACTTAACTGATATATATAGAACTTTCCACCCCAAAGAAGCAAAATATGCATTCTTTTCAAATGCACATGGGACATTTTAAAAGACAGACCACATGATAGGACACAAAACAAGCCTCAACAAATTCAAGAAAATTGAAATCATATGAAACATCTTTTCAGACCACATTACTTTGAAACTAAAAATCAACCTCAGAGAAAAAAAATCAAAGACATCCGAACTCATGGAGAATGAATAACATACTATTAAATAATGAGTGGGTTAACAATGACATCAAAGAAGAAATAAAAAATCATGGAAACTAATGATAATAAAAACAGAACAGCGCAAGACCTATGGGATACAGCAAAAACAGTCCTGGGATAAGTTCATGGCAATACAGGCATATCTGAAAAGGATAGATGAATCTCAAATTAAAAAAATCTAACACTAAAGCTACAAAAACTAGAACAACAAAAACAAACAAAGCCTAGGGCAAGTAGAAGGAAGGAAATCACCAAGATCAGAACAGAATTAAATGACATAGAGACCAAACAAACAATTCAAAGTATCAACAAAACTAGGAGCTGGTTCTTCGAAAAAATAAACAAAATCGGCAAGCCTCTAGCCAGGCTCATCAATAAAAAAAGAGAGAGGACTCAAATAAACAAAATCAGAGACAAAAAAAAAAGAAAAGAAAATCACGACCGATACCACAGAAAACATACAATTGTAAGAAATTACTACAAACAACTGTATGGCAAGAAATTTGACAACCTAGAAGAAATGGACAAATTTCTAGAAACATATAACCTTTCAAAACTGAATCAAGAAGAAGTAGAAAGTCTCAACAGACCAATAACAAAGAAGGAAATTGAAACGGTAATCAAAAATCTCCCTGAATGCAAAAGCCCTGGACCAGATGGCTTCACAGGCGAATTTTACAAAACATTTAGGGAAGAACTAACTCTTATCCTCCTCAAACTATTCCAAAGAATTCAAGAAGAGAGAAATATCCCAAACTCTTTCTATGAAGTCAGTATTACAGTAATTTCATAACCAGGTCAAGACACAACAAAGAAAGAAAACTACAGGCCAATATCACTGATGAAAATAGATGCTAAAATCCTCAATAAAATATTGGCAAACAGGATCACGTATTACATCTAAAAGGTCATACACCACGATTAAGTGGGATTCATCCCAGGGATGCAAGGATGGTTTAATAATCCCAAATCAATAAATATAATATATCACCTAAACAAAATGAAAGACAAAAATCAAATGATCATATCAATAGATGTAGAAAAAGCATTTGATACAGTACAACACCCATTTATGATGAAAACACTCAGCAAAATGGGAATAGAGGGAGCATACTTTAACATAATCAAGGTTATATATGAGAAGCCTAAAGCCAACATCATACTCAATGGACAAAAACTGAAAGCACTCCCCTTGAGATCAGGAACAAGACAAAGATGTCCACTCTCTCCACTGCTATTCAACATAGTGTTGGAAGTCCTAGCCACAGCAATCAGACAAGAAAAAGAAATAAAAGACATTCAAACTGGGAAAGAAGAAGTAAAACTATCATTATATGCAGATGACACGATAGTATTCATAGAAAACCCTATAAACTCCACTAAAAGACTACTCAACCTAATAAGTGAATTTGGCAAAATAACAGGGTACAAAATAGATATGCAGAAATCTAAGGCATTTCTGTACACCAACAATAAAATATCAGAGACAGAAACAAAAAAGAAAATACCATTTACTACAGCAACAAGAAAAATAAAGTCCATAGGAATAAACTTAACATAGGCAGAAAAATTTCAGTTATCCCATGTAACAATATTTTCACGGATACATCTCCTAAGTCAAGAGAAATAAAGAAAAAACAATCAAATGGGACTACAACAAACTAAAGAGTTTCTGCTCAGCAAAAGAAAATATCAGCAAGATGAAAAGAAAACCAACCATATGGGAAAACATATTTGCCAATGATATCTCAGACAGGGGACTGATCTTCAAAATATATAAAGAGCTTATATGACTCAACGTCAAGAAAACAGACAACAGATTTTTTAAAAAATGGGCAAAGAAACTGAACAAACACTTCTCCAAAGAGGACATACAGAAGGCCCATAGACATACGAAAAAATTCTCAATGTCATTGGCCATCAGAGAGATGCAAATAAAAACCACAATGAGATACCACTTTACACCAGTAAGAATGGTCATCATCAACAAATCAACAAACAACAAGTGCTGGAGAGGATGTGGAGAAATGGGAACCCTACTGCACTGTTGGTGGAAATACAGACTGGTGCAGCCACTATGGAAAACAGTATGGAATTACCTCAAAAAACTAAAAATGGAACTGCCTTTTGAACCAGTGATTCCACTGCTAGGACTATACCCAAAAAATTCTAAAACACTAATTCAAAAGAACTTATGCACCGCTATGTTCATAGCAGCACTGTTTACAATAGCTAAGTGCTGAAAACAGCCTAAATGCCCATCTGTAGATGAGTGGATCAAAAAACTGTGGTACATTTACACAATGGAATACTATGTAGCAGAAAGAATTAAGGAACTCCTGCCATGTGTGACAACATGGATGGAATTAGAGAGAATTATGCTTAGTGAAATAAGCCAGGCAAAGAAAGAAAAATACCATATGATATCACCTAATACAGGAAACTAAAGAACAACATAAACAAATGAACTAAATAGGACAAAGAGTAGAATAACAGTTAATAGGGAGGAGTGGGGATGGAGAGAAGTGGGATAAGTAAGGGAAGGGTTTAGTCGAGAAACATGTATAAATGACTCATGGACATGGACAACAGGGAGGGATATGATTGTGGGAGAAGAAGTGGGCTGGGTGGGGGCTAGCAATGGGGAAAAAAGGGGAACAAGTGTAATTGAAAAACCAAGAAATAAAATTAAAAAAAAAAAAAGAAAACGAAATAAAAGGCATCCAAATTGGAAAAGAATAAGTAAAACGCATTATTTGTAGATCACATGATAATGTACATTGAAAACCCTATAGACTCCACGAAAAAACTACTCAACATAATAAGTGAGTTTGGTAGAATAGGAAGGTATAAAGTCAATATTCAGAAATCAAAGATATTTCTGTACATCAACATTAAGAAATCAGAGATAGAAATTTTAGAAAAATCCCATTTACTATAGTAACAAGAAAAATAAAGTACATAGGAATAAACTTAATGAAAGAGATAAAAAAAAACAACCTGTACTTGGAACACTACATAACACTGAAGAAAGCAATTAAGGAAGATACAATTAAATGGAAGCATATACTATGTTCATGGTTGGAAAGAATCACCATCATTAAAATGTCTATATTTCCCAAAACAATTTATAGATTCAACCCAATCCCTATTAAAATACCAATGACATAATTCACAGACCTAAAACAAATAGTTCATAAATTTATATTGAACCAAAAAAAGACCCTGAATAGCCACAGCAATCTTGAGACGGAGGAACAGAGTAGGAGGAATCACAATAACTGACATTAAACTATACTACAACCCCACAGTAATGAATACAGTCTGGTACTGGCGTAAGAACAGACATATAAATCAATGGAGAAGAATATAGAGCCCAAAAATAAAACCAAGTCTATATGGTTAACTAATATTCAACAAAAGGAAAGAACATAAAAATGGAATGAGAAAAGCCTCTTAAACAAATGGTGCTGGGAAAACTGGACAGGGATTTGCAAAAAAAAAAAAAAATGAAACTAGACCACCAACTTATACTACACACCAGAATAAACGCAAGATGAATCAAAAACTTAAATGTAAGCCATGACGCCATAAAAGTCTTAGAGAAAAACATAGACTGAAAACTTTCAGGTATCCCATATAGCAATATTTTCACCAATACATCTTCTAAGGCAAGGGAAATAAAGGAAAGAATAAACAAATGGGGCTACATCAAACTAAAGAGTTTTTGCTCAGCAAAAGAAAATATCAGCAAGATGAAAAGGGAACCAACCATATGGGAAAACATATTTGCCAATGATACCTCAGACAAGGGATTGATCTCCAAAATATATAAAGAACTCACATATGTTAATACCAAGAAGACAGACAGCCCTATTAAAAAATGGGCAAAGGGCCTGAACAAACACCTCTCCAAGGAGAATATGCATAGGGTCCATAGGCATATGAAATAATGCTCAACCTCACTTGCTATTAGAGAGATGCAAATAAAAACTACCATGAGATACCACTTTACACCAGTCAGAATGGCCATCATGAACAAATAAACAAACAAGTGCTAATGAGGATGTGGAGAAAAGGGGATTCTAGTGCATTTTTGGTGGAATGCAGACTTGTGCAGCCACTTTGGAAAACAGTATGGAATTTCTTCAAAAATCTAAGAATGGAACTGCCTTTTGAACCAGTAATTCCACTGCTAAGATTATACCTGAAGAATCCTGAAACCCCAATTCAAATAACTTATGCCTCCCTATGTTCATAGCAGTGCTATTTACAATAGCCAAGTGCTAGAAACAGCCTAAGTGCCCATTTGTAGATGAGTGGATTAAAAAACTGTAGTACATTTACACAATGGAATACTATGCATCAGAAAGAAAGAACTCCTACCATTTGCGACAACATGGATGAAATTAGAGAGAATTATTTTTAGATAAATAATCCAGGCTACAAAAGAGAAATACCATATTATAACACCTAGTACAGGAAACTAATGAACAGCACAAGCAAATGAGCAAAATTGAATCAGAGGCATGTAAACAAGGAACAGAGTAACAGTTACTAGGGGGGAGGTGGGGAGGGAGAGAAGTGGGTTAGTAGGGGAATGGTTTAGTCAAGGAGCTAGTATAAATAACCCATGGATATGGATAACAGTGTGGGAATTGACTGTGGGAGAAGGGGTGAGCTGGGTGGGTGGAGAGCAAAGGGGGAAAAAGTGGGACAACTCTAATAGAAAAATAATAAAAATAAATTTAAAAAAAAAAATGGATCCAAAGCACACCTGGTGGGAGAAAATGAGCGGGAAAGAGAAAAAAATAAACTTTGTAATTTGGTAAAGGTAAATATCTTCTCAAACATTATATTTTTTCCAATCACTTGTACTGGAATGTAGAACACATTTTAATTTTAAAATATTCATTAAATTGAACAACTGAAATGTATTATAAGCCAGTGATCTGAATCATAAGTAACAAAGTTCACTTTTGTCTAAATAAAATTATTTCTATTAAGAGATAATAAAAATAAAAATATGTTTGTTATATGTTCAATATCTTTAGAGTGGCCTAAATACTGGACTTATATAGTGTATAATGAATAAAATTGCCCTTAATCACACTGCAGAGTTCGTTGAGTGGAAACATTACTGCTGGTACAAAAGGGGCCACACAGCATTCATTATATGTACCACTGATGAAAGCACTGGAATTTTGCTCTCAGGAGCATTCACTGCCTCTAGCCCTCTAGAGACTGGGCATAGCTGCAATCACTGCTTTTACCCCTGCCAAAATGAATTTTACCATGTTTCTTTGGGAGAATCACTTGATTTAAAAAGGTTTAAGTTATGTGCCCAATTCCTAGCTACACAGGCTGAGAGAGCAAGTACTGTACCTTGACTTTGCTGTTTCTATAAGAGGTAAGTTAGCTTTGCCTGCCTATAGTGGAGGATTCCCTAAACATAGGAAGGCAAGCTTAGATCCTGAGTAACCAAAACATAATTTCCAAATGCCATGGTTTACTCCTTCAGCTACCTAACATGAGCATGCAGCGTTCTTCCCAAACCTTATTTTGTCTAACATTGCATAGTTCTTACTTTACGCTTGGTATTTTTCTAAGCATTTCACATATAGTCACTTAATACTCACTAAAGTTTATGATGTAAGTAATATATTCTTTCTATTTTACTTTTTTTTCTTTGTTTTTAAAAAATATGGACTTTCACAAATGCATCATCTTTCTTCAGGAGTCATTTTAATCTTCTCTGTATTGTTCCAATTTTAGTGTATATGCTGCCGAAGTGAGCACTATATGCTTCCTATTTTACCAGTGAGAAAACTGAGGCACAGAAAGATGGAATAACTTTCTCAAGGTCCCAAACCCCTGCATTACACCACATTCTTATGTGATACAATGCAGTTCCTTATGCAATGAAAACTGCACTATCTCTACAGAAGGTATACAATGGACTAAAATGTTTATGTCCCCCCCCCAAATTCATATGTTGAAATTCTAACTCTCAGGATGATATTAGAAGATGGGGCCATTAGAAAATGATTAAGACATGAGGGCAGAACCCTCATAAAAGAGGCTCAAGAAAGCTCCCTGTCCTTGTCCACCATGTGAGGACACAATGAGAAGACATCCATCATGAGAAATCTGGCTCTTACAAGACACCAAATTTGCTATCTAAGGGCTTCCAGCCTCCAGAACTATAATCAATAAATTTTTGCAGTTTACAAGCCACCCAGTTTAATGATAATTTGTTATAGCAGTTCAAATTAATTAATACAAGGTATCAACCAAAAGTTCTTATCATTTATTTTATCCAGCTCTAAATGCATAATGTCTTTGTAATGGCTTTTGTTGTTTCTTTTGTATCATAGCCCCGTCTCAATTTTCTAACTGGTAAATTTAGTAATCAAGACACCCCATCATTTTAATGATTACTAACACACCTAAAAATACTGGGGAATGCAGAAGAAAATTAGTTAAAATGTACAAATGTATATAACACAGTGAGGAAAATAATATGGATTGATGCTCTAGTCCTGTTTTCTACATCTAATCACAAGGCCACAGTGAGTATTAAATATTTCTTTCTTCTATTTCCATTCATCTTTTTTTTTCTCAGCCAGCACTTGAACTTTCTAGCGCTCTGAAGTCAGATGAAAGATCTAAACCTACTGGTTTTGCTTGATTAGGGTTGCTATTTTTCTGTTACCACTGGTCACTAGACATTAAGTGTACCCCCAGGGATTCTAATTCTCTCTACTTCAGCTGTGTAAAAGCAACCTTAATTAAGTTAATAATGCAATGCCATTTTTTGGCCTGTTCATCTAATATAAATAAGGGACCTGAAATTGTCAGTTAATATTTCACTTTTCAATTCAGTGTGACCATTATTGTACCCCGTAGAGGAAACTTTCCTTTTTGAGTGTTAAGCTCTTTCAATCAGCAAAACCTAAAGTTGCTATATAAGTGATTATAAATTGGTGAAATAAAGAGAAAATAGTACCATTTCCACTTTCTCTAGATCTATGGAATATGACTTTGAGAGAAGCTGTATCATACATTGATAAAATATTTCTCTTTTTTTGCAATAATTTTTAATATGTTTTATTGATTACGCTGTTACACTTGTCCCAATTTTCCTTCCCTCTGCTCCCTTTCCCTCAGTGGCCCCACTCCCTCCAGTTGTCCGCCCCTTTTAGTCCATGTCCATTGGTTGTGCATATAGCTCTTCTCAACCTCTTCCTGTCTATTCCATTCCCTCCTACTATGCTTCTTAATTCCTATACCATCTCCTCCCTCTCCCTCTTCCCCCTCCCTGCTGACCTCCCCGCAGTATGTTTCCCATACCTATAGTTCTTTTTCCACTCTTGTTGCCTATTTAGTTTGCCTTTGTTTTGATTCCCTAGCTTCTGTTGTTGGTTGTTGTGATGCAGTTTTCATTTTAATGTTCATAGTTTTGATCCTCCTTCCTCTAAACCAGTCCCTTTAACATCTCATATAACAGTGGTTTGGATCTAATGAACTCCTTCAGTTTTATTTTGTCCTGGAAGCACTTTCTCTGCCTTTCTATTCTGAATGACAGCTTCACTGGATAGAGTATTCACGGTTGTAGGGTTTTTTTATTTTCATTACTTTGAATATTTCTTGCCAGTCCCTTCTTGCCTGCAGGGTCTTCCTGGAGAAGTCAGCTGATAGTCTAATTGGGACTCCTTTGTACATGATTCTTTTCTTCTTTCTTGCTGCTTTTAAGATTCTCTTTTTATCTTTAATTTTTGACATTTTGATGATAATGTGTCTTGGAGTGGTTCTCCCTGAGTCCAGTTTTTCTGGAACTCTCTGTGCTTCTTGGACCTGTAAGTCTATTTCCTTCCTCAAGTTTGGGAAGTTCTGCTTCATTATTTTTTTCACATAATTTTTCAATTTTTAGTATTTCTTCTTCAGCCTCTCGCAATCCTATAATCTGAATGTTCTATCTCTTATAGCTGCCCCAGAGGTTTATGATTCTCTCCTCACTTTCCTTACTTTTTGTTCCCTCTTTCTGCACTGGTTGACTGTTTGTTCCTTCTCTATGTTCCAGTTTGTTGATTTGATCTCTGGATTTTATTTCCTCACCACTTGTCTTGTATGTGTTTTTATTCTTTTCAGTATGAGTGGCTTTCTTTCCTTTCCTGTCCTGTTCCAAATCTTTTGTTAATTCTGTAAGCCACCTTATAACAATAGCTCTGAACTGAGCCTCTGAAAGGTTCTTATTTGTTCGTCTGTCAGATTCTTCATCTGTTGCCTGGTGAGCTGTGTCACTAGGATTTCAATCGTTGTCTCCTTCATTTTGACAGATTTGTGTTTTGCTCTGCTTCCTGGGAAGGTTGTGGGGGGCGGAGCTCCATGTACTCATCATTATCTGGTGGCCAGAAGTGATCCCAACCGTTTTCTCCACGCTGCGGTGCTTTGTGTGGGAGTGGGGGTCCAAGATGGATTCCTGCCATTATTTTCTGTTGGGAGACCAGGATCCATCGTCCTGCCCTCTGGGCCTCACCGTCTGATGCAATGGGGGGGCTGCCTTTCTCCGCGTTGGGGTCACAAACAATCGGGGCTGAACGGCAGCCAGGATTGCTCCCCCTGCCACCCTCCCCGCTGCTACTGCAAACAGCACCGTGTTCCTGTTCTGATTTCTCCCCTCCTACCCATCCAGGTGAGCACCGCTGGTTTATACCTTTATACGTTGGGCTTCCATGTAGTTTTATTTTCTGGAATTTCTGGTTATCTTTTGTCTTGAGGTAGTTGTATTCCTTTCTAGTTGTAGAGGAAGACTGAGCGTGTCCATCTAAGCCTCCATCTTGGCCAGAAGTTGATCAAATATTTCTATGCATCCCATAAAAGTGTACCTGAACCTCACATGATCAACTCTCAGCTGGCACAGTGACTGAGACAAAATCTGCTTTAGTGTGAAAAGACCAGTGAATCACATGGGGATCAGCCAATTTATTGTCTTGCTACTTTTGCTAAAAGGTGAGCTCTTTGGTTGAAGGAATAGTATGTGGGATACTTTGTTTATATGGCATAAAATATATGGATGAGGGTACTAGCAGAAGTATGTTGGGCAAAGAAAGTATACCACAACATTGTATTCCAGCAAGAAAAATTGAAAACTACTGTAAGTACCTGTTACTAGGTAGCTGACTGTATTGGGGCTCAGGAACAGTTGCTATGGTAGGTTAATGGGCAACTCAGTAGGCCAATCCTGATGAGAGAAATTTTATATTATTCCTGCCACCACAGCTGTCACTGTATAATAACCCATTGAGAAAGGACTAGGTAGACTGGGAAAATAACCCAGACACAAGAAACAATTAAATCAATTTGAATATCAATATTTTATGGAAATTATCCAACCTGAATGAGAAAATAAAACATATACTTGTTTAGCACAGTGTCTTTATTTGTCCATTCAAACATGTATTGCATGCCTGCTGTATGACAGGCATTTACTAGAAGATAGAAATAGAACAATAAAAATTTCTGGAGAGGGAAGATGGTGGACAAGTGAGGGGAGGCTGTGTTCTTAGGCTCCTGAGACTCGTCGGTAGTTTGGACTAATTGCAGACAGAACATCTCAGTGAACAGCTGGACACTGGCGGGAGTCAAGCCTTGGCACTGCTGGATTAGAGAAAAACCATCTGGGAACAACCTGTTTAGTGAGGATAGCAGAAGAAAAAGGGATGAAACAAGATTCCTGACTGGGGTGGCTGCGTGAGCTGTGGCTGGAAGGACACAAAGGCTTTTTGGCGACCACAGGTTTCCTCAGAGGGGAGTCAGGACGAAAGCGGATCTCTGCCCACTGGCAGAGACAGGACTCGACCAGGTGGCATTGACACTGGAAGATGGGAGACAGCGTGCTGTTGTGCAAGTGAAAACATAATTTTTCCTTTGTATTTTTCTCTTGTGAACTGTGGAGAGGGGGAGAAATTTTGGGGCTGATAGGACATTCTTGAGGAGTGCAGGCGCAGAAGTGCGCTCACCCACTCCCCAACCCTCCTCTTGGGTCATGCGGGCACACATAGGGAAGTGCCCTCAGTCACTGGCCCAGGTGCGCAGAGCTGCACATCCAGGTGCCCCTCAGACACACCCCAACGGACATAAGATCAGTGTCCCAACTGGTGCAGAGAGGGCCCATGGAACACACAGAAGACTGTGCGCAGTCGCCCCTGGCCAGCTCCAGTGGGCTCCAGGCCAGAGTGCCAGGCCAGAGCGCAGAGCACTTGCTCAGGCTCTGCTCAGGCCTGCCCAGGCAGGCGCAAGAAGTGTGGGGGGCTGCAGCGTTGGAAGAGAGGGCAGCAGCAATTCACAGACACTCACTTCAAGTGAGCATAAGTGTTCGGGGCCCCGCCCTAAGAGGCGAGAGACCAACTCCGAGAACGTGGCGCTGCAGGCCTGAGGCTAGCTCCCCGGCCACTTTGAGCGCACATGGGTGTGCACATGTGCGCGAGCGCAAAAGAACCCGCAAATCACTCACTTCCACTGTGCATGAGTGTCCGGGGCCCAGCCCTAGGAGGCCAGAGACCAACTCCCGGGGAGTGGCTTGGCAGGCCTGAAGGGGGCTCTCAGGTGCCTCACGCGCAGGGGCACCACAGCTAGTGCCGGCCACCGCACGCACACCACTGCTGCAAGGATTAGGAACCTCTGACCCACCACATTAGACCAGCTGAGGATGCAGAAAAAGAAGATGACACACAAAGGTTGAACTGAATAAAAACAGTCCTTGTTTTTTTTTTTCCTGAAAGAGGAAAAAAATAATTACATCTCTAATTTGTTTCATACAATCTCTCCTTCTCATCCTTCTTCTTTAATTGTTGTTTATTGGTTTGTGGGTCTAGTTTAGCCTCCCTTTCACTCTAAATAAATAGAATATAACTACTATATAAATCCAATACTATACAATTCCACTCTCCTACTATATTCTGCACTCTTTCCTTGTTTCTTCTATAGTTATTAATATACAATGTAAATATTACCTACTGTCTTGCACAGTCTCAACTATTATTAATCTATTATCTCCTCTCTCAAAAAAAATAATATCTTTTCTCCCTAAAAACAACTCTTATCTATACTTCCTATAGTATAAAAGCTCTAATCTCTCTACATTTATATTAATACTGCTCGTTGGCTGACGATTGTGGGATAGAGGGTGGGGGATATGTTTGAGGGTGAAGGTCTCCTGCCTGGGCTTTGTGTTTCTGTTTTTCACAGCATCTCCACAAAAGAACTCAAAACAAACTGGGTAGAGTGACTCGCAATCAACTAGCCAGAAGGAAGATCCTACCAAAGAGCAACTGAAATATAACCAGACACCATAAACAAACAACATAAAGGGTTCCCCAAGAACATCAGGCTCAGGAGATCAAGGAACTGCACCACTGAAACCCACAGATCTACCATAAAGAATCTCATACCACAAAGGTGGGAAGGCAAAGCAGACAAATCCAAATAACAAAAACTAACAAGAAGAATCCAACATGGTAAGACGCAGAAACAACCTCTCAATGAAAAGAAAAGAGGAATCCCCAGAAAGAGAGGTAGATGGAATAGACATAGCCCAAATGTCAGACACGGATTTTAAAACAATGGTGGTGAAGAAGCTCAATATACTCAACAACCTAAAAAACAACTATGACAACCTCCAAGGAACTTACCAACAGCTCCAAGAAAATTACAGGGAACTTGTAGAGAACTACAGCAGCATAAAAAAAGACATAGAAACGATCAACAGAAATGAGGAAGAAATGAAGAATGCAATCTCTGAACTGAAAAACACAGTAGAATCAGTCAAAAGCAGACTAAACGAAGCAGAGGATCTGATTAGTGAGTTAGAAAATAATGTAGAAAAAAATTATTAGATGATATAGCAAAATGAAAAAAGATTGAAAAGGTATGAAGAAGAGGTAAGGGAATACAGGATAGCATAAGGAAGAACAATATCAGAGTCATTGGAATCAAAGAGGGATCAGAAGAACAAGGAATAGAAAAACTGATAGGAGAAATAGTGACAGAAAAATTTCTCAACCTGATGAGAGAAAAAGTTATGCAAGTCCAGGAAGCACAGAGAGTTCAATGAAGAGGAACCCCCAAAAACCCACTCCAAGGCACGTCATAGTTAAAATGGCAACATTCCAAGACAAAGAGAGAATCCTAAAAGCAGCAAGAGAAAAACAGCAAATAACATACAAGGGAGCTCCGATAAGGCTATCGACCGATTTCTCAACAGACACACTACCAGCCAGAAGGGAATGGTCAAAAATATTTCAAGCAATGAAAAACAAAAGCCTACAACCAAGAATACTCTACCCAGCAAGGCTCTCATTCAAAGTAGAAGGTGAAATAAGGAGTTTCTCAGACAAAGGTATACTAAAAAAATACATCTCCACCAAACCAGCATTGTAAGAGATGCTAAAGGGAATGTTCTAAGAAAAAGGGAGAGAAAAAAAGAGGAGAGGAACAGAGGTACAAAGGAAAATGAATAAATAAATGTAAATAATAACGTTAAATGTAAATTGATTAAATGATCCAAGTAAAAGATATAGGGTAACGGAATGGATAAGAAAACAGGACCCACATATTTGCTGTCTACAAGAAGCACACCTCAAAACAAAAGATTTACACAGACTGAAAGTAAAGGGATATAAAAAAATACTCTAAGCAAATGGACCTGAAAAAAAAGCTGGGGTAGCAGTCCTCATATCAGACAAAACAGATTTCGAAGCTAGGGCAATAAAAAAAGACAAAGAAGGACATTTCATAATACTTAAAGGAACAATCGATCAAGAAGATATAACACTGATAAACATATATGCACCCAACATAGGAGCACCCAAATACATAAAGCAAATACTATAAGACCACAAGAAGGATATTAACAACAACACACTCATAGTAGGGGACTTCAACACTCCATTATCAACAATAGACAGATCATCGAAGCAAAAAAACACCAAGGATATACAGGCACTGAAAAACACACTAAACCACATGGACTTAACTGATATATATCGAATTTTGCACCCCAAAGAAACAAAATATACATTCTTTTCAAATGCACATGGGACATTTCAAAAGATAGATCACATGATAGGACACAAAACAAGACTGAAAAAATTCAAGAAAATTGAAATCATATCAAGTATCTTTTCAGACCACAATGCCTTGAAACTAAAAATCAACCTCAGAGAAAAAAATCAAGACACTCAAACTCATGGAAACTGAATAAAACACTATCAAACAATGACTGGATTAACAATGACATCAAAGAGGAAATCAAGAAATTTCTAGAAACTACTGACAATGAACACACAACAGCCCAAAACATATGGGACACAGCAAAAGCAGTCCTAAGAGGGAAGTTCATAGCAATACAGGCATATCTGAAAAAGATAGAAGAAGCTAAAATAAAAAATCTAACCCTAAAGCTACAATAACAAGAACAACAACAACAAACAAAGCCTAGGGCAAGAAGAAGGAAGGAAATCATCAAGATTAGAGCAGAATTAAATGACATAGAGACTAAACAAACAATCCAAAAAATCAACAAAACTAGGAGCTGGTTCTTCGAAAAAATAAATAAAATCGACAAGCCTCTAGCCAGCCTCATCAAGAAAAAAAGAGAGAAGACCGAAGTAAACAAAATCAGAAATGAAAGAGGAGAAATCACGACTCATACCACAGAAATAAAAACAATTGTAAGAAATTACTACAAACAACTGTATGGCAAGAAATTTGACAACCTAGAAGAAATGGACAAATTTCTAGAAACATATAACCTTCCAAAACTGAATCAAGAAGTAGAAAGTCTCAACAGACCAATAACAAAGAAGGAAATTGAAACAGTAATCAAAAATCTCCCTGCACACAAAAGCCCTGGACCAGATGGCTTCACAGGCGAATTTTACAAAACATTTAGGGAAGAACTAACTCCTACCCTCCTCAAACTATTCCAAAGAATTCAAGAAGAGGGGAAAATCGCAAACTCTTTCTATGAAGCCAGTATTACCCTAATCCCAAAACCTGGTCAAGACACAACAAAGAAAGAAAACTATAGGCCAATACCACTGATGAACATAGATGCTAAAATCCTCAATAAAATATTGGCAAACAGGATCCCGCAATACATCCAAAAGATCATAAACCACGATCAAGTGGGATTCATCCCAGGGATGCAAGGATGGTTTAATATTTGCAAATCAATAAATATAATACATCACCTAAACAAAATGAAAGACACAAATCACACGATCATATAAATAGATGCAGAAAAAGCATTTGATAAAGTACAACACCCATTTATGATGAAAACACTCAGCAAAATGGGAATAGATGGAGCATACCTTAACATAATCAAGGCTATATATGAGAAGCCTGAAGCCAAAATCATACTCAATGGACAAAACCTGAAAGCATTCCCCCTGAAATCAGGAACTAGAGAAGGCTGTCCACTCTCTTCAATTCTATTCAACATAGTGTTGGAAGTCCTAGCCACAACAATCAGACAAGAAAAAGAAATAAAAGGCATCCAAATTGGGAAAGAGGAAATAAAACTATCACTATATGCAGATGACATGATAGTATACCTAGAAAAGCCTATAAACTCCACTAAAACACTACTCGATATAAGTGAATTTGGCAAAATAGCAGGGTACAAAATAGATATACAGAAATCTCAGGCATTTCTGTACACCAACAATAAAATATCACAGACAGAGACAAAAAAAAAAAAAAACCATTTACTATAGCAACAAGAAAAATAAAGTACCTAGGAGTAAACTTAACCAAAGAGATAAAACACCTGTACACTGAAAATTACGCAACATTGACGAAAGAAATTAAGGAAGATATAAGTAAATGGAAGCAAATACCATGTTCTTAGATGGGAAGAATCAACATCATCAAAATGGCCATACTACCCAAAGCAATTTACAGATTCAATGCAATCACTATTAAAATACCAATGACATATTTCACTGACCTAGATCAAATACTCCAAAAATTCATATGGAACCAAAAAAGACCGCGAATAGCAAAAGCAATCTTGATACAGAAGAACACAGCAGAAGGAATCACGATACCAGACATCGAACAATACTACAAAGCCACTGTGATCAAAACAGTCTGGTACTAGCATAAGAATAGATCAGTGGAACAGAATAGAGAGCCCAGAAATAAACCCAGGCCTCTAGGGTTAACTAATATTTGATAAAGGAGGAAGGAACATAAAATGGAGTGAGAAGAGCCTCTTTAACAAATGGTGCTGGGAAAACTGGACAGGGACGTGCAAAATAATGAAACTAGACCACCAACTTACATCACAAACGAGAATAAACTCAAGATGGATCAAAGACTTAAATGTAAGCGGTGACACCATAATAGTCCTAGAGGAAAACATAGGCAGGAAAATTTCAGATATCCCATGTAACAATATCTTATCGGATACATCTCTTAAGGCAAGAGAAATAAAGGAAAAAATAAACAAATGGGACTACATCAAACTAAATAGTTTCTGATCAGCAAAAGAAAATATCAGCAAGATGAGAAGGAAACCAATCATATGGGAAAACATATTTGCCAATGATATCACAGACAGGGGACTGATCTTCAAAATATATAAAGAGCTTATACGACTCAACATCAAGAAATCAAACAACCCAGTTAAAAAATGGGCAAAGGACCTGAACAAACACTTCTCTAAAGAGGACATACAGAAGGTTCATAGACACATGAAAAAATGCTTAACATCATTGGCCATCAGAGAGATGCGAATAAAAACCACAATGAGATACCACTTTACACCAGTGAGAATGGCCATCATCAACAAATCAACAAACAACAAATGCTGGCGAGGATGTGGAGAAACGGGAACCCTACTGCACTGTTGGTGGAATGCAGACTGGTGCAGCCACTATGGAAAGCAGTATGGAATTACCTCAAAAAAATAAAAATGGAACTGCCTTTTGAACCAGCGTTTCCACTGCTAGGATTGTACCCAAAAAATCCTAAAACCCTATTTCAAAAAACTTATGCACCCCTTTGTTCATAGCAGTCCTGTTTATAATAGCTAAGTACTGAAAACAGGCTAAGTGCCCACCTGTAGATGAGTGGATCCCAAAACTGTGGTACATTTACACAATAGAATACTATGTAGCAGAGAGAAAGAAGGAACTCCTGCCATTTGAGACAACATGGATGGAACTAGAGAGAATTATGCTTAGTGAAATACTCTAGGCAAAGAAAGCAAAATACCATATGATATCACCTAATACAGGAAATTAAACAACACAAACAAATGAACTGAATATGATAAAGAGTTGAATAGCAGTCAATAGGGAAGAGGGGAGAGGGAGAGAAGGCGGATAATTAAGGGAAGGATTTAGTCAAGGAACATGTATAAGTGACTTATGGACATGGACAACGGGGAGGGATATGACTGTGGGAGAAGGGATGGGCTGGGTCGAGGGAGCAATGGGGGGAAAATGGGACAACTGTAATTGAAAAACCAAAAAGAAAAAAAAAGAAAAGAAAAATAAAATAAAATGAAAAAAAAAAAAACGAAAAATAAATGAAAAAAAAAGAACAATAAAAATTCTACCACAAAATAAACAAGATATTTACTTACTGCTATTAAGATATTCACAATATGTGAAAAACAAATAAATCAGCAATAAAGTATATGAGGTGTGTAAAAAAAGAATCACTTCTGTAATTATAAGGGAAGATCATTTTTCGATGATTATTGAAAACCTTTTCTGCTAAGAATGACTCTGGTAGAATATTTACATGGAACACAAAAATTCTCATGCTTGGTGTCCATTCTGAAAGGTCAATGTAGAAAACTCTTATTCATACTTCATTTTCACCAGTCCTCCAGCCTTATTCTTTCAGACTCTGATCATCCAGTCAAACCATTATCCACTACTCATGAATAAGTAATGATCTACACCTCAGGCCATATATCCTTCCAGGTAAAGTGGACAATGAGATACACAGCATGAGTTTCAGTCAGCTGGAAGAAATTTTCTTCATCATTGTCTTTTAGGGAAACCTGTACGTGAGCTTGTAATACTGCAGTAGTCCACATTTTACATGGCATCAGCACATCATTCACAGCTATTCAGAAACCAAGCTCTTTTTTTTCTTTAGTTAGTTGGTCATCAGGAATATTCAGGATGTCAAAGGTATCATTTACAAGGAAAATGACAATCGAATCAAAATAGGCATATTTGGAATGTGAATCACCTGTTCATACAAATTAATTATGCCTACAGTACCCGCTCAAGTCTAATCATGTGTACGTTACTTCCACTAAATGATGGAATGCTTTCCAAGTTTATGACTTAGTGAATCAAATAACACCTAGCTCATGATAGCTAGTTCAGGTATATAGGTACTCAATGTCTATGGTAAGATTTTTAGTCTCTATCAGATCCCAGATCAGTAAGCTAAGAGCTGTTTTTCAAAAGGAGAAAGGTGATTTGCCAAAGAAAAGATAGCTTTGTTATAACATACCTTAAGTCTGCATTGTGTTTCTCCTCATTAGAGGAGGCTCATCCCAAAATCTATCCTGCATTTCAATTTACCATAGGTGTTTTTTATGTTACCCATTGATCTAGTGGGTTATATATTCCATGATAGAGCAACTTGCCTTGAAACCTTCATTTTCTTTGGAATCTATAATTTTTTTCCTCTCAGCCCTAGAGCTTTGGGCTCTGCTGATACACAGATTTCCAATGGAGAAATAATTACACTATTAGACCCAATGGATCTCATCTCTTAATACTATCTTGACTTTCACTGCTTTTCATTGCAAACAAACCAGAAAACAATTCCAGATTTCCTGTATTTTGGCGAATATATGTTGGTGCAACTAATCCTTGCTAGAGTAATTCTTATGTCTATATGAGTTAATAGTCTTAGATACATCAACAGAAACTAACTTTGGCTAGTTAAGTATAAAAAAGGATTATTGAAAGATATTGAGCAAATCTCAAAATCCAAAAAAAAGACCAGAGAATCTGGCATAAAAAATAAGTAGTCAAAAAAATTGTGCCACATAATTGGTCCAGTGATGAACCCACTACTACTGTCAATGCAATTGCCTGTGCTACTGGAAACAAACACAGGAAGGCACACACCCTAGACACTGGCTTATGCTACTAAACTTACTAACACTGTTGTCTTTAGAAATTGAATTTCTTCATGCCATAAATATGTAATAAATGCCTACCATATGGCAGGTAATGTTCTCAGTGTTGAGAACGTAGCACTGTCAAAAAAGAAAAAAAGAAAAAAACCCTGCTCTTATTGAACTTATAGTGCAGTGAAGGGACAGAAACAAGAAACATGTAATAAAATATGCAGTGTTATATTTAATACAATTTTATATATAAAATATATTATTGTATTAGATGTTTATAATTGCTAGGAAGAAAAATAAAGCAGTGGAAAAGACATAGAGAAATATTACAATATTTTTCTTTTTTAAAAAATATGCATTATTGTTTATGCTATTACAGTTGTCCCAATTTCTTTTCCTTTTATTCTCCTCCACCCAGTGACCCCCCTCGCTCCAGTTGCCTCCCCCCTTAGTCCATGACCGTTGGTTGTGCATATAGTTCTTCTCAACATCTTCCTATCTACTCCATTCCCTCCTACTATGTTTCTTAATTCCTGTACCAACTTCCTCCCTTTCCCCCTTCCCTCTCCCCACTGACCTCCCCCAAAAATGTTCCCCATACCTATAATTCATTTCCCACTCTCGTTGCCTACTTTGTTTCGATTCCCTAGCTTCTGTTGTTGGCTGTTGTGATACAGTTTTCATTTTAATGTTCATAGTTTTGATCCTCCTTCTCCTAAACAAGTCCCTTTAACATTTCATATAACAGCGGTTTGGATCGGATGAACTCCTTCAGTTTTACTTTGCCTTGGAAGCACTTTCTCTGTCCTACTCTGGTTGTAGATTTTTTGCTTTTCATTATTTTGAATATTTCTTGCCAGTCCCTTCTTGCCAGTCCCTTCTTGCCTGCAGAGTTTCCTTTGAGAAATTAGCTGATAGTCTTATTGGGACCCCTTTGTATGAATTCTCTTCTTCTCTTTTGCTGCTTTTAAGATTTTCTATTTATCCTTAGTTTTTGACATTTTTATTATAATGTGTCTTGGTGTGGTTCTCCCTGGGTCCAGTTTCTTTGGAACTCTCTGTGCTTCCTGGACCTGTAAGTCTATTTTCTTCCCCAAGTTAGGGAAGTTCTGCTTCATTATTTTTTCACATAATTTTTCAATTTCTAGTTCTCCTTCTTCACCTTCTGGAAAACCTATGATTCAGATGTTGGCTTGCTTATAGCTATTTGATAAGTTTCTGAGCCTCTCCTCATTTTTATCACTTCTCGTTTCCTCTTTCTGCACTGGTTGACTATTTGTTCCTTCACTGTGTTCTAATCTGTTGATTTTATCCCTGGTTTTCTTACCCTCAACAACTAGTTTCATATGTATTTTTGTTCATTTCAGCAGGACTAGCCTTAATTACTTTAAGATCTGCTGTTAGGTCTGTAAGCATTTTTATTACCAAAGCTCTGAACTGTACCTCAGAAAGATTTCCAATCTGCTGCTTCATTAGATTAGATATTTGCTGTCTGGTCAGCTGTGTCACCTGGATCTCTATTATGATCTGTGCCATCCTGACCATTTTGTGTTTACCTTTGCTTCCTGGGCAGGGCTGTCACACCTCCTACACTATAGAGGCAGAGCCCCGTGCACTTGTCACAACCGGGCGACCCGTCTCACCATGCTGTGGTGTTTTCTGCGGGGTGTGGGGATCCAAGATGGATTCCTGTTGCTAACTCTCCGCTGAGAGACCCGGAGCCTCTTCCTCCTTCCCCACCCCCTCCAGGCCTCACAGTCCAAGACAATAAAGGTCTGCCTTCCCCAGCTTTGGAATCGCAGGCTTACGGGTCTGGTCTTCAGCTGGGGATGCTCCCCAGGTGCTTCTTGGCTCCCCTTAAATATGGGTGTCTGTGCTTATTTACCACTGTCCTGCCTCCATCACTGCTGGTGCTGTGGACAGCACAGCTTGAACTCTCCTCCCTGGCTTCAGCCCTCCTACCCATCCAGAAGAGCACCACTTCTTTATAACTTCATACATTGGATTTCCTTTTATTTTCTGGTATTTCTGGTGATTTCTGGTTCTGCGGAAGTTGTATTCCTTCTTAGTTGTGGAGGGAGATGGAGTGTGTCAGTCTAGGCCTCCATCTTGGCCGGAAGTCTCCTATGTTTGCTTGCTTCCACATCCCAGGTAGAGTTGTTGCTCCTGTTACTTTATAAGGGGTGGAGCCGTACATGTTCATCAGTAACAGGAGACCTGTTCCACCACGTTGTGGCACTGTATGCAGGGGAGGAGTCTGAGAAGGAACAATGCCACTTGCCCAGCACTCACCCCTCCTCCAGGTACTTCTCCTACTTCCACACGAGACTGGCACCCCTCTAGCTGCTGTCCTGGCCGTCGTTCCCAGAGTGGGTGGGTCTGCGGATGTTCTAGGTCTGTGGAGGCCCTTTAAACAAGTGGACTCTGCGGAGAGACTGGAAGTTTCTGTCTCCATCCCAACCCCCACTGTTTTGCACAGCTGAAAGCAATGAGGTTTGATTTTCCCCGGTGCTGGGACGGTGAGCTGCGCAGTCTGGTGAGGAGCCAGGAATGCTCCCCGGGTGTCCCTTCTGACTTTTTAAAACATGTAACTGCACTTTCTGCCAGTCTTCTGCTGTTGCCGCTGCTGCCACCACCACACCGTGTCCTCTCTGCCCCAGTTCCGCCCCTCCTACCTGTCTAGATGAGTACTTCTTCTTTATATCTTTGTTTGTTGGACTTCCATGCATTTTGATTTTCTGGAACTTCTGGTTGTTTCTAGTTTTGAGGTAATTGTATTCCCTTTTAGTTGTGGAGAGAGACACAGCATGTCTGTCTACGCCTCCATCTTGGCCGGCACAATTTTCAATAAGATGACCAGTAAAGTCTTCCTGAAAATGTGACATTTGAGTAAAAACCCAAAGAAGATGAAACAGAAGCATACACCGAGTAAAAGCATTTCAGGGATAGAAAACATCAAGTCCAAAGGCTCTGAGTTCTGAGCATACCTAAAATGTTCAAAGAACAGTAAGTTGGCCAGTATGGCAGAAGAAGATAAGTAATGAAGATGTGATCAGATCCTGTAGCTCCCTGTAGACTAAGAATAAGACTTTAGATTTCATTCTGAAGAACATGGAAGATCATTAGAGCATATTGAGCAGAGCAGTGAACTAATCTCACATATTCTAACAGGGTAACTGGCTGCTATGTAGACAGCCCAAAAGAATGACAAATGCATGCATTCATTCATTCAACAAATATTTATTGAATACCTAATATTGCAGACATGTATTTTGGATGCTGTTATACAACAGCAAACAAACCAAACAAAAATCTTTGAATATCTGCAGTTTATAATGTAATAGGAAAAACCATAATGTAAACAAGCAAATAAATACATAATATATAAGGGGGTTATGAATGTTCTGAAATAATTTAAGACAAGGTTAAGGAAATATTGTGTTACATGTATGAGAACCATCTCTTTAGCTAATATGGCCAAGCAATTCATCTCTGATATGAAGACATTCGACCAGAGATGTGAATGAGGTTATAGAGTAAGTCATGTATGTGCCTGAGCAAAGAATTTTCTGGAAAAATTGTACAGTAAGTCCAAACACCCTTATATGGTACCATGGTTGGTATATTTAAAGAATAACAAGGTGGTCTGAGTGGTTAGAAGAGAGTGAGAGAAGACAGTGGTTTCAAATGAGGACAGAGGTGCATGAAATTGCCAGATTACATGCTGCCTTTCAATGGCAGTAAATTTGGATTTTATTTTGAGTGGTTTTAAGCAGACAAGTGGCATTATTTAACATACTGTAAGATAGTTTCATTACCACCTGTGTGGGGAACAGACTAATGAAGTGTGCTCAAATGCTGTGTCTCTATCACAACCAAGTACTAAGCAGCCCAGCACCTCAACTGGCCATCACAATATGGGTTCTTTCAGATGAACCAAATGTTCATATCAGGCAGGCCCAAGATCAGTCTATCATTATTTGGAGGTTGTATATTCAGGATCAAGTGATAGCAGAGCCAGAATTCACATATAAGCTGCATGAGCAGGTGATACATATGCCCAAATCATCACCCACCATCATACTAGTCCCTCCTTTTTAAGTCCATACTTATAATAAACTGATCAGGTTAAAAAAGCTGAGATTAGTTTATGGGTAGACAGTTTAGCACATGAGAGGAAGCTTAAATGAACTCTGGCTGCACTAGAACCTTGATCAAGAATGGCTTTGAAAGTCAGCCATGGAGAGAAATCCTCTCAATATACCAGATTATCCACTTCGTGAGACTAGAGAGGTCACCTGAGGTTCAGATATATATGGACCCATGGGGCAGTGGAAAATGGCTTGACTGATGGTCAAGGGCCTAAAAGTGAACTGATTAAAAGATAAAAGATAAGGAAGTCTGTGAAAGAAAAACACTGAATGAACTTATGGAAATTTACATGCAATGGGAAGATATTTATTTAGTATTTTTAACACCTGCCAGAGAACATCCAATATAGAAGAAACATTATATGGTAAAAGAGAAAGCATGACTAAACCATTTAGGTTACTCCAGTTCAGTATAATGGGCTCATGAATGGAGAAGTCCTAGTTGCAAGTACGGATGCTAAGCATGGGCTAAATATCAGAGAATTTTATTAACCAAGGCTGATATAGTTAATGTTGCTGCTGAATGTGTAACCAGCTAGCAACATAGACTAAATTTGTGTCACCATCATGGCACCCTCCATCAAAGAGACCAATCAGTCACTTGATGGCAAAGGGATTAATTACATTGGTACCCTTGTTTGGGAGAAAGAAACTTTCCTCTACCCTCAAGATTCTTTTGGCTGGTCTAATCAACTATACATAAGACAGACTGACAGGAGAATATAACCAAATTTAATGTATACATATATGTGAGAACCCTGCATACATGACAGAGTCAGAGACCACACATGCCTGAGAGGTTCATAGAGAGAAGGGGGACATGAGTATTTAAAACGTTCCCAACTGGAGATGAGGTAAGGTGCTTTGGGAGCTTCAGCGGGTCATTGTAGCATGATAAGAGTAGATATTTAGTATTATAAATAGAAGTTTGTGCTGCTCTACAGACAGGTCAAAAGAAGTTATTTCTGGAAATTTCCCATTATGGGCAAGTATCCTAACTCAAGTTTTTCCAGGGAGTCAGGGAAGGAGCATAAGTTTTTACTGAGCCTGCAGCTAAAGTTGCCTTTAGTTCAAAACAATTTGAATACCACAGAAGCATATCTTGGAATGACTAGCTCTGAATAATCACACACTGCCGGAAAGAGAAGTAATTCTTAATGATTAGAATTTACTTGTATACTAGGATTAGACTTGAGTTCCTTGCCTTGGCTCCTGAGAACTTACAAAATTGCTGAAAGTTGCTGCACCAATAGGACACCACATAATGTTGTGGCAAATCAAGAGACCAACTTTACAAAAAAGAAAGGTTTAGTAAAGGTCCCATATCCATGTTATCCACTGATCCTATAAGAAACTGCACAGTCCAAATGCTGTTGGCCTGTAGGGTTATGGAATAGTTCTCAATGAATCAACTAAGGCACCAGTTGGAGACTCTAGGATATGGTATACAACTGAAATCAATGACCATTATTATATGGTGTTATATCCCCAGTAGGTATCATATAATATATACCTCTGAGGACTAAGGGGTGAAAGTAAGAATTTCCCTGGTCACTATCAATCTCAGTGACCCATTTGGGCAATGTATGCTTTCTATCCCTACAACTTCAGACTCTGTGATACATTCATTTCCTATTACTGTAAAAATTGCCACAAATATGGCAGCTTAACACAATCCAAATTACTATCTTATAGTTTTGCAGATAAGAAGTCTTATTTGGCTTTCTCTGCCTAGGGCTTCACAAAGCCAAAATCAATATGTTTTATCTAGGGTCTTATATGGAAGTTTTAAAGTAGTATCTATTACTGAGATTTTCAAGTTGTTGGAATAATTCATATCTTTATCATTGCAGAGCTCAGATCCCCATTTTATTGCAAACTGTTGGCAAGAAACCTCTTTCAACTCCTTAAGGCTGCTGGTATACCTCATCATGTGACTCCTCCATTTTGAAGTCAGCAATAGCACATTGAGCCTTTTTCAGGATTCAAATATCTCTAATTTCTTCTTTTGCTCCATCTCTCCTGACTTCCTCTTCTTCCTCCATCTAGAAAACATTTTTTCACTTCGAACAACTCATATGATTTGTTTGCACACACCCGAGTATCTAGGATAATTTCCCTATTTTGAGAGTGACCTTAATCACATCTGAAAAATTGCATTTGTCATGTTATGTGACATAGTCCCAGGTACTGGAGGTTAGGGTGTGGACATTTCTAGGCATGTAGAAGTCCTTGTTCCCAGGAACATAGTAAAAACTTGATTGAACTTTAAACTATAGCTGCTCTCTGGTTACTTTAGGCTACCTGTAGCAGAGACAAGCAAGCAAGAAAATGTACTACTACCACACTGGTAGAAGAATTCAACCTTGATTATCTGGAGGAGGTAGGGCTGCTGCTACTAATTGGATCAAGGAAGAATATACTTGGCACACTGTTGATCCTGTTTCATTGTACTCCCTGATAATTTTGATAGTAAATTGGTAAGGACAGAAGAGCTATTTTGCCTGGGTTATAGCCCTTCTCCAAGGGCAACCTGTATATAATGAGAAGTCTATTCAGGGTGTAAAACCCTAATCCTTTTGTCTCCATTAGAGACAACTCTGAAGGATATCTTATAGAGTTCCCTATAAAACAGGCTGATATTTATTTGAAATCTGCACGCAGTTCAAATTCTCTCTCTCTCCAATTCTGCTTCTCTCACAGACTTATATGTGTCATTCCTGAGAGCAGTCTCCAAGAAAGTCCTCGAGAAGGAAGTTGCATGCCTTACAGTAAGAAGACATAGGGAAGAAACTGAAACTGAACCCTGGGGTACTCCAACAATTAAGGTATCTGTAAGGTAAGGATGATCCAGCAAAGTGTGCAGAGAATAATTAAAGTAGGGAGATATAAAGAGAAAGAACCACCTTTTTTATCTGTTTGTATAGACTCTTGGCTATGTCTCTGTAACAAAAGAGATTAACAAGAGAAAAACAAACAACAGTTTATACACACACACACACACACACATACACACACACACACACCTACTCAGGGGTGAGTAATTTAAAGGAGTAGCTAGAGCTTGGGCTTATATGGCATCTTAACAACAGAACAATAAGTTTTTAGAGAAGGGAAAAGACAAAAGGAAAGTACAGTAGTCCCTCTCTATATCGCGGTTCACTTATCGCAACCTCACTGTATCACAGGATTTTTAAAAATATTGTATTTAATTATTTATCATGTATTTTTTGCTATATCATGGGATTTTGTGGTACTGTATACATATGTTGTTAAAGTTACATAGGTTTAAGAGTGTAGAATATGTTTAAGAACATAAGTAGAGTTTATAAAAGTGTGGAAAAGGTTAATAAGGAAGTGGGAATGATTTATAAGTGTGTGAGAAGGGTTTATAAAGCCTTAAAATATATATAAATAATAAAATAAATGTAAGGCTCCTACTTCGTGGATTTTCACCTATCGCTGAGGGGTCTATAACATAATACCCACTATAAGTGAGGGAATACTGTATCTTGAATTCCTAAAAGAGGTAAATTGTGGGGAGGCAAATATATGGGAAACTAATGGTAGATAAAGCTAGTTAGTAAAGTTTACTATGTAAACTTCTTTGGTGCCTTCTCTAGGCTAAGGGTCTAAGATTATTTCCAGTGATCAACTTTTATCTTTTCTAGTAGAGAAGGGAGGGGAAACACCTTTACAAATGTATGTTCTCCTTTTAAGCAAATAAGGGGAGGACAGAGAGCTTTTCCTCTATCTGCTTTTTGACTTCAGCTCAAAATAATCTTTATGCAACAGTGGCATATTTTAGGATGGCAAATTCTGCTGCCTTTTAAAGACAATAACGGGAAAATTTTCCCAGAAGTCAAGGAGGAATTGATCAAATTATGTCAAATACAGCTCATAGGTGAAAACAGAATTGAGGGTCAGATTTAAGAACATGGAAATTATCAGTAAACTTGTCAAAAGCTACTTTAGTGGAGTGATAGAGATAAAAACCTTACTGGAGTGACATCAAGAGAGAATAGGAGATGATGAAACAGAGTAAGTAAGGACTGACAATTTGAAGGTAGTTTGTCTAAAGATGGAGTAAAAAAATGTAAGAGTAACATGAGGGATATAGCATCAAGAGAGTGTGTCAAGATGGAAAATATTGCCACATATGTGCATCCTGATGAGAATCATGTTGCAATAATGGAAAACAGATAAAAGAAAGGAGAAAAGGGTCACCTACATAGTCCTTGAGTTGATAAGGAAGAATAAAAGTGAGTGTGTACATGAAACGGCAATTGAGGAACAGCAGATACAAGAAAAGCCCTGTGCCCTCCCCCTATCTGCTTAAAAGAAGGCTATAAATATGTCATGAAACAGGTGACCTCCCTGTACCTCAAAGAGGATAGTGACTCATCACCAGAAATGGTAAGTTGACACAGTAGTAGGCAGTTAGACAGACCTGAGCTAAGAAGGAACAATAGGTCAAGTATAGAAGGTCACCAGGGCAAATAGTTCATAGCAAAGGGAAAAACTGGGCTGTGACTGTAGTGGCCATTCCTATGCTAGCATATCTTTGGTCATGTGGTTTAGACCCCCTGACCTTTCATATCCTTGGTCATGCAGTTCAAATCCTCCACTTGTTACTGAATGAAGGGGATTCTTTCACATGGCGCCTTAGTGTAAAATCCAACTACTAGTATTGAGGAGAAAAGATCTTTATTTACAATATTCCAATCTGGGGAGGGCAGTGAGCACTTCAGCTCAGAGCCCTGTTCTCCCATGGAACCGAGCACTTCCCTTGCTCCCCAAAAGGCTAGAAGCCAAAAACATTCCCAGAGTTCCCCATCCCTTATCTGTCAGCTCTCTCCTTCAGGATCTGGGGTACAATGTCATCAGACTCCATGTAAGAGTCCAGGAAAACATGTGCCGTGTTATACTAGACCATGCATGGTTCTCTCTCTGCCCTTTCAAAGCTGAATGGATCTCTACTTCTACCTCCTTGCAAACTGTGTGGATCTCTCAACCCTCCAAAATATCTTGTGCCTTATTTTTAAATCCCTGACTGTGGCCTGTGATACAGTGGATGTAATAACCGGTTCTGACCATTCACAGAATTTTTGCAGAGGCCTTGTATGCTCTTTCCTTCCATTCTATGGTCAAAACTCCTCCCATCTTCTTGGGGCCTTGGAAGAACAAAATCCATTTGCATAACTAAGACACTAGCTACCAGCCATAGATATTCAAAGGCATCTTGAAAGCTGTCACATTTTTCCACCCCCCAACTGCAGGATCTGGGGATTTGGGGGGACCCCATTCTGTAACACTCTGACCTTTCCTCCCCTTGCATGTTGGTTAGTCATACAAATTAAACCGCCTTAAAGAAGGAACAAGAGAGCCAGAGAATAGGCTCTTATGACTCCCATACAATCCCTTGCATGACCACTCCCTTAAGCATTAAGTCCTACGGATAACAGTTAGAACTCAGTTGTGTTTCTGCTCCAGGCCCAGAAAAACAAGGCCAGGCAGGGCAACACCATGGTTGAAATCAGGACCAGCTACATGACTAATGACCCCTGTCCTGGCACTGACAAATCAATGGAGACCACAACCCTGAAAGGACACACCTGCAAAGCTAATGAATATTCTATTAAGATCCTCCCCTGGGACCTCTCCTAAGATCCCTGCATTTAGAGAGAGGATAAAAACCCTTAGGACAGAAGACCCAACATATAGCTCTCTCTTGAGTGGACCTGCATCCCAGGAATATTTTTTCTTTCTTTCTTCCAAGCCTCAAGAGCTGCCCCCCCCCCATTTTTTTTACTCTATAACTTGTTTCCTGAGCCCATGGAACCCAGCTGGCCCAACTTTTTCATGGCTAACTTCTTCTACCTTGGTGACATTCTAAAATTTTTGCTTGCATTTGAGTTTTGGATCTGAATTCTGTCCCAGTAAAACTCAAGAACTAAGGTTATTGAACCAAGTTCTAACATCTGGTGCTGTTTGCCATTAACAATACTAAGATGAATGTGCATAAACAAACCTTACTAAAATAACCATTATCATTTGTTTATTATCCCATATCTTTCCCAGCCACTTTCTCACAATGCAACACCCCCCCTTAAACCCTTCTTTTTTTTTTCTAGTTGCTTCTCCACAATTTACTGCCATTCTTAAAAATGATATATAAGCCCCCAAGCCTAACTGCCTCATTAGATTTTTACTTCTTTTATGTAAAGTCCACATGCATATGTAAATAACATAAAAACATTGTTTGCCTTTTATTATGTTAATTTGACCTTTTGTCAATTTAACTTGCAGGCCTAAGCCACTGAACCTAAGACCTTAGAGAAAAATATTTCTTTTTTTTTTCTTTCTTTTTCCTTTTATTTTTTGGATTTTCAATTACATTTGTCCCATTTTTCCCCCATTGCTCCCCCAAACACAACCCACCCACTCTCCCACAATCATATCCCTCCCCATTGTCTATGTCCATGACTCATTTATACATGTTCCTTGACTAAATCCTTATTTATCCCCCTTTTTTCCTTCCCCCCTCCACACTATTGACTACTATTTTACTCTTTGCATATTCAGTTCATTTGTTTGTGTTGTTGTTAAGTTTCCTGTATTGGGTGATATCATATGGTATTTTGCTTTCTTTGCCTGGCTAATTTCACTAAGCATAATTTTCTCTAGTTCCATCCGTGTTGTCGCAAATGGCAGGAGTACCTTCTTTCTCTCTGCTACATAGTATTCCATTGTGTAAATGTACCTCAGTTTTTGAATCCACTCATCTACAGATGGGCACTTAGGCTGTTTCCAGTACTTAGCTATTGTAAACAGGGCTGCTATGAACATAGGGGTGCATAGGTTTTTTTGAATTAGGGTTATAGGATTTTTCGGGTATAATCCTAGCAGTGGAATCGCTGGTTCAAAAGGCAGTTCCATTTTTAGATTTTTTGAGGTAATTCCATACTGTTTTCCATAGTGGCTGCACCAGTCTGCATTCCCACCAACAGTGCAGTAGGGTTCCCATTTCTCCGCATCCTCGCCAGCATTTGTTGTTTGTTGATTTGTTGATGATGGCCATTCTCACTGGTGTAAAGTGGTATCTCACTGTAGTTTTTATTTGCATCTCTCTGATGGCCAATGATGTTGAACACTTTTTCAGGTCTATGGACCTTCTGTATGTCCTCTTTGGAGAAGTGTTTGTTCAGGTCCTTTGCCCATTTTTTAATTGGGTTGTTTTATTAATGTTGATTCATATAAGCTCTCTATATATTTTGGAGATCAGTCCCCTGTCTGTGATATCATTGGTAAATATGTTTTCCCATATGGTTGGTTTCCTTTTCATCTTGCTCATGTTTTCTTTTGCTGAGCAGAAACTCTTTAGTTTGATGTATTCCCATTTTTTAATTTTTTTCTTTATTTCTCTTGCCTTAGGAGATGTATCCGTGAAGATATTGTTACATGAGATATCTGAAATTTTCCTGCCTATGTTTTCCTCTAGGACTTTTATGGTGTCACCGCTTACATTTAAGTCTTTGATCCATCTTGAGTTTATTCTCGTGTGTGGTGTAAGTTGGAGGTCTAGTTACATTATTTTGCACGTCCCTGTCCAGTTTTCCCAGCACCATTTGTTAAAGAGGCTCTTCTCACTCCATTTTATGTTCCTTCCTCCTTTATCAAATATTAGTTAACCATAGAGGCCTGGGTTTATTTCTGGGCTCTCTATTCTGTTCCACTGATCTATATGTCTGTTCTTATGCCAGTACCAGACCGTTTTGATCACAGTGGCTTTGTAGTATTGTTTGCTGTCTGGTATCGTGATTCTTCCTCCTGTGTTCTACTGTTTCAAGATTGCTTTGGGGTCTTTTTTGGTTCCATATGAATTTATGGAGTATTTGTTCTAGGTCAGTGAAATATGTCATTGGTATTTTAATAGGGATTGCATTGAATCTGTAAATTGCTTTGGGTAGTATGGCCATTTTGGTGATGTTGATTCTTTCCATCTAAGAACATGGTATTTGCTTCCATTTACTTGTATCTTCCTTAATTTCTTTCTTCAATGTTGCGCAATTTTCAGTGTACAGGTCTTTTATCTCTTTGGTTACGTTTATTACTAGGTACTTTATTTTTCTTGTTGCTATAGTGAATGGTATTTTCTTTTTTGTCTCTGTCTCCGATATTTTATTGTTGGTGTACAGAAATGCCTGAGATTTCTGTATATCTATTTTGTCCCCTGCTATTTTGCCAAATTCACTTATTATATCGAGTAGTCTTTTAGTGGAATTTATAGGGTTTTCTAGGCATACTATCATGTCATCTGCATATAATGATAGTTTTATTTCTTCTTTTCCAATTTGGATGCCTTTTATTTCTTTTTCTTGCCTGATTACTGTGGCTAGGACTTCCAACACTATGTTGAATAGAATTGGAGAGAGTGGACAACCTTGTCTAGTTCCTGATTTCAGGGGGAATGCTTTCAGTTTTGTACATTCAGTATGATGTTGGCTTCAGGTTTCTCATATATAGCCTTAATTATGTTAAGGTATGCTCCCTCTATTCCCATTTTGCTGAGTCTTTTCATCATAAATGGGTGTTGTACTTTATCAAATGCTTTTTCTGCATCTATTTATATGATCATGTGATTTGTGTCTTTCATTTTGTTTAGGTGATGTATTATATTTATTGATTTGCAAATATTAAACCATCCTTGCATCCCTGGGATGAATCCCACTCGATCGTGGTGTATGATCTTTTGGATGTATTGCGGGATCCTGTTTGCCAATATTTTATTGAGGATTTTAGCATCTATGTTCATCAGTGATATTGGCCTGTAGTTTCTTTCTTTCTTGTGTCTTGACCTGGTTTTGGGATTAGGTTAATACTAGCTTTGTAGAAAGAGTTTTGGATTTTTCCCTCTTCTTGGATTTTTTGGAATAGTTTGAGGAGGGTAGAAGTTAGTTCTTTCCTAAATGTTTTGTAAAATTCGCCTCTGAAGCCATCCTGTCCAGGACTTTTCTATGCAGGGAGATTTTTAATTACTGTTTCAATTTCCTTCTTTGATATTGGTCTGTTGAGACTTTCTACTTCTTCTTGATTCAGTTTTGAAACGTTATATGTTTCTAGAAATTTGTCCATTTCTTCTAGGTTGTCAAATTTCTTGCCATACAGTTGTTTGTATTAATTTCTTACAATTGTTTTTATTTCTGTGGTATGAGTCGTGATTTCTCCTCTTTCATTTCTGATTTTGTTTATTTGGGTCTTCCCTCTTTTTTTCTTGATGAGGCTGGCTAGAGGCTTGTCGATTATATTTATGTTTTCGAAGAACCAGCTCCTAGTTTTGTTGATTTTTTGGATTGTTTGTTTAGTCTCTATGTCATTTAATTCTGCTTTGATCTTGATGATTTCCTTCCTTCTTCATGCCCTGGGCTTTGCTTGTTGTTGTTCTAGTTCTTGTAGCCTTAGAATTAGATTTTTTTTATTTGAGCTTCTTCTATCCTTTTCAGATATTCCTGTACTGCTCTGAACCTCCCTCTTAGGACTGCTTTTGCTGTGTCCCATATATTTTGAGCTGCTGTGTGTTCATTGTCATTAGTTTCTAGAAATTTTTTTATTTCCTCTTTGAGGTAACTGTTAACCCATTCATTATTTAATAGCATGTTATTCATTCTCCATGTGTTTGGGTGTCTTTGATTTTTTCTCTGAGGTTGATTTTTAGTTTCAAGGCATTGTGGTCTGAAAAGATGCTTGATATGATTTCAATTTTCTTGAATTTGTTGAGGCCTGTTTTGTGTTCTATCATGTGGTCTATGTTTGAAGCTGTCCCATGTGCATTTGAAAAGAATGTATATTTTGCTTCTTTGGGGTGGAAAGTTCTGCATATATATCATTTAAGTCCATGTGGTTTAGTGTGTTGTTCAGTGCCTGTATATCCTTGGTGTTTCTTTGCTTCAATGATCTGTCTATTGTTGATAATGGTGTGTTGAAGTCCCCTACTATGAGTGTGTTGTTGTTAATATCCTTCTTGTGGTCTTATAGTATTTGCTTTATGTATTTCGGTGCTCCTCTGTTGGGTGCATGTATGTTTACCAGTATTATATCTTCTTGATCGATTGTTCCTTTAAGTATTATGATATGTCCTTCTTTGTCTCTTTTTATTGCCCTTGCTTTGAAATGCGTTTTCTCTGATATGAGGACTGCTACCCCAGCTTTTTTTTTCTGGTCTGTTTGCTTAGAGTACTTTTTTATATCCCTTTACTTTCAGTATGTGTAAATCTTTTGTTTTGAGCTGTGCTTCTTGTAGACAACAAATATGTGGGTCCTGTTTTCTTATCCATTCCGTTACCCTATATCTTTTACTTGGATCATTTAATCAATTTACATTTAAGGTTATTATTGACATGTATTTATTCATTTCCGTTTATACCTCTGTTCCTCTCCTCTTTTTTTCTCTTCCTTTTTCTTAGAACATTCTCTTTAGCATCTCTTGCAACGCTGGTTTGGTGGAGATGTATTCTTTTAGTCTTCCTTTGTCTGAGAAACTCCTTATTTCACCTTCTACTTTGAATGAGAGCCTTGCTGGGTAGAGTATTCTTGGTTGTAGGCCTTTGTTTTTCATTGTTTGAAATATTTCTGACCATTCCCTTCTGGCTTGTAGTGTTTCTGTTGAGAAATCGGTCAATAGCCTTATCAGAGCTCCCTTGTATGTTATTTGCTGTTTTTCTCTTGCTGCTTTTAGGATTCTCTCTTTGTCTTGGAATGTTGCCATTTTAACTATGATGTGCCTTGGAGTCGGTTTTTTTGGGTTCCTCTTAATTGGAACTTTCTGTGCTTCCTGGATTTGCATAACTTTTTTTCTCATCAGGTTGGGAAATTTTTCTGTCACTATTTCTCCTATCAGTTTTTCTATTTCTTGTTCTTCTGATACCTTTTTAATTCCAATGACTCTGATATTGTCCTTCCTTATGCTATCCTGTAATTCCCTTATCTCTTCTATCATACTTTTTCAATCTTTTTTTCATTATGCTGTATTGTCTGAGAATTTTTTTCTACATTATTTTCTTTTTTTTAAAGTATATTTTATTGATTATATTGTTACAATAGTTCCAATTTTTTCCCCTCTGCTCCCCTCCGCCCAGCACCCCGCTTCCCCGACAATCCCCTCCCCAAGTCCATGCCCATGGCTCACCCTTTCATATATTCTTCTTCTTTTTTTTTTAAATAATTAATTAATTAGTTAAATATTTTAACAATAAAAAAAACAATCCCTCCCTCTCAGACTTGAGACCCTTTACAATCTTATAAAGGACAATGGACAAAGGTCTCGAGCTCCTCTAACTGCTTCAAGCTGAACATGGTCGTCGTCCTACCTACCCTTGGGTCAAGAAATCCCTAATAAGAGTGGGGGTGTGGAGGGGAGGGTGGCCTTCCCACAAGGGGAAGGATCGTGCAGACTCCAGGTTGGTTGGCTGTCTCTGGACAACGGCATGCTTGGTTTAACAGGCTGGCATCCTTGTTGTATTCTGGGGGCAACAGGGTTAAAGGACATCATTCAATCCGTAACCACTAGATGACAAAAGACAGGTATTAATTTTTCAATGTCCCACATTAGGGAAAAGAAGGGTTTCTTTGGAGGAAGGTATGCCAGGTACATCTCACCTGTCCAAAACCCTTTTGCCCATTATACTTAGTTTGGACTGAGGGAAATATTTTAGGTATCCCCCCTCTCAGGCCATCTGGGCTCTTTCTGTCCAAGCCATTAGGATAGAAAAGAGAAACCAGTTTTAAAGTGAAGCTCACAGACCACCCCATTCTTCACCAACCCAGCCACTTAGTTCAGCCAAACCATTGAGTCTCAGGAGGCAGCAATGCAAACAGGATTAAGCGAGGCCTATACGTACAGACAATCACTCAGGTAATGAGATTGTAGGCTTATGCCCTTTGAAAACAGAAAACACATGTTAATTTATGTAACATAACCCCCACACAAGTTTATAGATCTGTAGGATTGTCTAATCGGAAAGACATCCAGTTGCAAGGCATCTGACATTCTTCTTGCCTGTAAATTAAACATCTTTGATAATGCCACAGACATAGTTTAACTTTCAAATGAAAACAAATTTTAAATGAAAAGAAACTTCAAAGACGGTTAGCTGCACTACTTTATAGTCTACCACTGGGCATTGTGATCTTCCTTGAATCTTGATATTTCTCCCTAAGATTACCCTCCTTGTCATTAAAGGGACTGCATTAAGTTCATTTTTAATTTATCCTCTTCATTTGCATAAACACAACAAGAGCAGCAAATGATCACTTATGATCTTTAGTTCTGCTTTGCTGGAACTTACGCAAGGAACATTTAGGGTGACCTTCAGTCTGCCCTTCAGGGCACAGAAGCTGAGCCACATACCTGGCATTCAGCATTGCCTGTAAACACTTGTCTTTTCCAGGTCCTTCTGGTTATCCATTGTGCCTTAAAGGTCCCTTCTAGCCATCTTTCAGGAAAACAACCTTCGTTCCTTCCCTGGAAAGATTGCTATGGACCGCTCATCCATCCAAGGTACCAGGCCTTTTATCTCATGGACTTTTATTACCTTTGAAGTTCAGTCCCAGTAGCTCAGGGCTTTTTGGTAACAACCAAAGCCCAAGCATGTCTCCTTTAGGCATGACATTCCAGTCAAAGTCTTAGTCAAAAAAATCGTTACTAACAACTGGTCTTATTAGTTTTATGCAAAGAAACTTAGGTCATTACTTACTTCTTTAGAATGCCAAATTCTGGAGGGATCAGATAGGGAGAAAATATATACAGTGTGAAGGAAAATCCTTGTCCTTCTAATATTCACTGAACTTGCATTTCTATTCTTTTTATTTTTATTTTTCCCCCCACTAAAAATTTTTCTGTTTGTTTGTTTTTCCATTACAGTTGTCTCACTTTTTTCCCCCTCTTGCTTCTCTGCACCCTGTCCCTCCCTTCTCCCACATTCAGTCCCCACCCAGTTGTCCATGTCGATGGGTCATTTATACATGTTCTCTGACTAGACCCTTCCCCTTCTTACCACTTCTCTCCCTCCCATCTCCCCCTTTGTTACTGTTAGTTTATTCCTCGTTTACATACCTCTGGTTCTATTTTGCTCATTTGTTTGTGTTGTTCATTAGTTTCCTTTAACAGGTGATATCATAAGGTAATTTTCTTTTGTTGCCTGGCTTATTTCGCTAAGGGTAATTCTCTCTAGTTCCAATCATGTTGTTGCAAATGGTAGAAGTTCCTTCTTTCTTTCAGTACTTATTCATTGTCATTTTCCCCCTTTGTACTCGTGTTCCTCTCTGTCTCTCTCTGTTTCTTCATCTTCTTAAAGCAGACCCTTTAGCATCTCTTGCAATACTGGTTTGGTGGAGATGTATTCTTTTAACCTTCTTTTGTCTTGGAAACTCCTTATTTCACCTTCCATTTTGAATGAGAGTCTTGCTGGGTAGAGTATTCTTGGTTGTAGGCCTTTGTTTTTCATTACTTGGAATATATTTTGCCATTCCCTTCTGGATTGTAGTGTTTCTGCTGAGAAATCTGATGATAGCCTTATTGGAGCTCCCTTGTATGTTGTTAGTTGTTTCTCTCTTGCTGCTTTTAGGATTCTCTCTTTGTCTTTGAATGTTGGCATTTTAATTATGATGTGTCTTGAAGTGGGCCTGTTGGGGTTCATCTTCATTGGGACCCTCTGTGCTTCCTGGAATTGCATGATTCTTTCTCTCCTCATGTTAGGGAAGTTTTCTGTCATTAGTTTTTCAAAGAGGTTTTCTATCCATTGCTCTTCTCCTTCTCCTTCTGGAATTCCTATGATACGGATATTATTACATTTCATGTTGTCCTGCAGCTGTCTTAGAGCTTCTTCAGTCTTGTTCAGTCTTTTTTCATTTTGTTGCACTGTCTGTGAGTTTTTGTCTACATTGTCCTGCAGCTTGCTGATCTGATTTTCTGCTACCTCTAGCCTGTTTTTAATTCCTTCTACTGTGTTCTTCAATTCAGAGATCGTATTCTTCATTTCCTCCTGGCTCTTATTGATAGCTTCCATGTCCTTTTTGATGCTGGTATAATTCTCAGTTAGTTCCTTATAGTTCTTCTGGAGTTCACTGTAGCTTTTCTGGAGTTCTTTGTAGTTTCCGCTGAGCTCATTGAGCTTCTCCATAATACATGCTTTCAATTCCATATCTGATAGTTGGCTCTCCTCTATTTCATTTAGCGCTCTTTCTGGGGACTCTACCTTCCCTTTCGATGGGGGGTTGTTTCTCTGTCTCCCCATTTTTTTGACTCCTATTGTTTGTTGGTACTTCTTAGAATGATCTGCACTTCCTGGATCTGCCCCTGGTGGCATCAGATCCTGTACCAATCTGGGCCTAGGCAGGCTGTTGGAGACTTTCAGGGATCTATTGCCTTTGTCTGGCTTCTTGTTAATCTATTCAATCTGTGATTAGCTGTCAGGCTTAAGGACCGTGGGCGTGGCAGCTTAATTCCTGTAGGCAGGGCCTTTGCTTCCCCTCAGGCTGACGCCACTTGGCCGGGAATGGTCTGCCTGCAGTGTGGGGATGAGTCAGCACTGGGACCCAGCCGGCCGCTTCCCCAGCTCTCCCCTCAAAGTCACCGCACCAAACTCTCCCCAAGCATTTCCAGTCCTCTCTGTCTTCCCTCTGCTTGTGCCCAGGGTAAGTGGGGGCCAAAATATTTTTGTTTGTGATCCTCTTAAGAGCTCTTTTTCTCCAGCTGTTTCTCTCCGGCTAGCAAGAAACCCTGTGGCTTTTCGATTTTCACAGCTGGATACTATTTTACTTTCCACTCTGTTGCTGTAGGCTGGGAAGGTCAGCTGGGGGTTTAGACCCTGCCCTTCTTAGGGGGAATCCCCAGCTGCTGATCTGTTTCTCAGTCCCTTCAGCTGCCACCCGTGTGAGCCCAGCCAGCCCTTCCGCGTCTCCACACTCCATACCGGTCACGTTGTGATGTAGCGGCCTTTTCTGTCTCTCCGTGGTTATAAGACTTCTCTCCAGCTGGTGTTCGGTTGGTTATTCCAGATGATTTCTCCAAAATTACGTTGTAAATCCAGACTAGTTCTGGGAGGAAGTTAGTGTAGCTTCCACTTACTCCTCCGCCATCTTGTTTCTTCTACATTATTTTCTAACTCTCTAATCCAAACCTCTGCTTCGTTTAGTCTGCTTTTGACTGATTCTACTGTGTTTTTCAGTTCAGAGATTGCATTCTTCATTTCTTCCTGGTTCTTGTTGATCGTTTCTATGTCTTTTTTTATGCTGGTGTAGTTCTCTACAAGTTCCCTATTATTTTCTTGGTGCTGTTGGTCACTTCCTTGGAGGTTGTCATAGTTTTTTTTTTTTTTTTTTTAAAGATTTTATTTATTTACTTTTTTTTTTCAGATTTAATGTGTTTTATTGATTAAAATATTACATTTGTGCCAATTTCCCTTCCCTCTGCTCCCCTCCACCCGGTGGCCCCCCTCCCTCCAGTTGTCCCCCCCTTTTAGATTATGTCCATTAGTTGTGCATACAGTTCCTCCCAATCTCTCTCCGTCTATTCCATTCCCTCCTACCATGATCCCCAATTCCTATATCATCTCCCTCCCTCTCCCCACTCCCCCTCCCTGTTGACCTCCCCCCACTATGCTTCCCTTACCCACAGTTCCTTTTCCACTCTCGTTGCCTGTTTCGTTTGCCTTTGTTTCATCTCCCTAGCTTCTGTTTTTTAAACCAGTCCCTTTAACATCTCATATAACAGTGGTTTGGATCTAATGAACTCTTTCAGTTTTATTTTGTCCTGGAAACACTTTCTCTGTCCTTCTATTCTGAATGACAATTTCGCTGGATAGAGTATTCGTGGTTGTAGGTTTTGGATTTTCATTACTTTGAATATTTCTTGCCAGTCCCTTCTTGCCTGTAGTGTTTCCCTTGAGAAGTCAGCTGATAGTCTAATTGGGACCCCTTTGTACATAATTCTTTTCTTCTCTCTTGCTGCTTTTAAGATTCTCTCTTTATCCTTAATTTTTGACATTTTGATTATAATGTGTCTTGGAGTGGTTCTCCCTGGGTCCAGTCTCTTGGGAACTCTCCTTGCTTCCTGGACCTGCATGTCTATTCCCTTCCCCAAGTCTGGGAAGTTCTCCTTTATTATATTTTCACTCAATTTTTCAAGTTCTAGTTCATCTTCCTCATTCTCTGGCAAACCAATGATTCTTATGTTGGGCCTTTTATAGCTGTCCCAGAGGTTTCTGATCCTCTCATTGTTGCTTCCTATTTCCTCTCGCTGCATTGGTTGACTGCTTGTTCCTTCTCCATATTCCAGTTTGTTGAAATGAACTCTGGATTCCTCACCATCTGTCTCGTATGTGGTTTTGTTCCTTTCGTTATGAAAGTTTTTCGCTTCTTTCATATCTTTTTCCTGCTCTTTTGTGAATTCTGTAAGCCACCTGATAACAATGGCCCAGAACTGAGCCTCTGACAGGTTTCTTATCTGTTCATCTGTCAGGTTCTCTATCTGCTGTCTGGTGAGTTGTGCCACCGGGATCTCTATATTTGTCTGGCACATTTTGACAGATGCGTTTTGTTTTCCTGGGCTGGCTGTCGGGGGCAGTGCCTGTGTACGCGTCACAAATCAGTGACCGGCCGGCGCCTGCCTGTCCACGACCTATTTCGCAGCCCTGTGGTGCTTTCTGTGGGGGCGGGGGTCCAAGATGGATTCACACAGTTATTCGGCTAGGAGACCGGGATCCGTCCTCCCGCCCCCCTGGGCCTCACTGTTCAAGGCGATGCTGCGGCTGCTCTCCCCAGCGCCCGGAGTCGCGAAAGCCAGGGGCTTGATTGGAGTCGCGCATGCCAGGGGCTTGATTGCCTCCGGGATTTTTCGCCGCCCCGCCCGCCGCTCCTCAAACAGCTTTGCCTTCTTTAACTCTTACCTGCCCAAATGGCACCGCTGGTTTATAACTTCATATGTTGGGCTTCCGTGTAGTTTTATTTTCTGGAATTTCTAGTTATCCTTTGTTTTGGAGTAGTTGTATTCCTCTATAGTTGTAGAGGAAGACCTAGCGTGTCCGTCTAAGCCTCCATCTTGGCCGGAAGTCCGTCATAGTTGTTTTTAAGGTTGTCGAGTATATTGAGCTTCTTTACCACCAATGTTTTGAATTCCATGTCTGACATTTGGGCTATTTCTATTCCATCTACCTCTCTTTCTGGGAATTCCTCTTTTTCTTTTCATTGAGAGGTTGTTTCTGCATCTTACCATGTTGGATTCTTCTTGTTTATGTTTGTTTTTTGGGTTTGTCTGCTTTGACTTTTCACCTTTGTGGTATGAGATTCTTTATGGGAGATCTGGTGGTTTCAGTGGTGCAGTCTCTTTGATCTCTTGAGCCTGATATTCTTGGAGTACCCTTTATGTCATTTGTTTATGGTGTCTGGTTATATTTCAGATGTTCTTTGTTAGGATCTTCCTTATGGCTAGTTGATTGGGAGTCACTCTACCCACTTTGTCTTGAGTTCTTTTGTGGAGATGCTGTCAAAAACAGAAACACACAGCCCAGGAAGGAGGCCCACAACCTCAAAAATATCCCCCACACTCTATCCCACTATCGTCAGCAACGGGCCCGTATTAATATATATGTAGAGAGATTAGAGCTTTTATACTATAGGAAGAATAGATAAGAGTTGTTTTTAGGGAGGAAAAATATTATTTTTTAGAGAGGGGATAATAGATTAATAATAGTTGAGACTGTGCAAGACAGTTGGTAATATTTACATTGTATGTTAATAACTATAGAAGAAAAAAGGGAAGAGTGCAGAATATAGTAGGAAAGTGGAATTGTATAGTATTGGATTTATATAGTAGTTATATTCTATTTATTTAGAGTGAAAGGGAGGCAAAACGAGACCCACAAACAAGTAAACAACAATTAAAAAGGAAGGATGAGAAGGAGAGGTTGTATGAAATAAATTAGAGATGTAATTTTTTTTTACCTTTCAGGAAGAAAAAGAAAAAAGAAAAAAAAAAGGAATGTTTTTACTGAGTTCAACCTTTGTGTGTCATCTTCTTTTTCTGCATCCAAAGCTGGTCTAATGTGGTGGGTCAGAGGTTCCTATTCCTTGCAGCAGTGGTGCGCACGCGGTGGCAGGCACAGCACATTTTTTTGGTGCCCGTTGGAGCTAGCTGAGGTGCACCTGTGTGCAAGGTGCCCGAGAGCCACCTCAGGCCTGTCAAGCTGCTCTCCGGGAGTTGGTCTCTCGCCTCCCAGTGCTGGGCCCGAGACACTGTGCACAGTGGAAGTGAGCGATTGGCGGGTGGTTTTGCGTTCGCATGCCTGTGTGCACCAGTGCACGCCCAAGGCGGCCTGGCAGCTAGCCTCAGGCCTGCCCTGTCGTGTTCTGAGAGTTGGTCTCTCACCTCTTAGGACGGGGTCGGACACTTGTGCTCAGTAGAAGTGAGTGTCTGTGAGTCGCTGCTCCCTGCTGTTCCCACGCCGCAGCCACCCACCATTCCTGCACCCACCTGGGCGGGCATCAGCAGAGCCTGAGCAAGTGCTCTGCGCTCTGGCCTGGCACTCTGGTCTGGTGCCCACTGAGCTGGCCAGGGGCGACGGCGCACAGTCTTCTGCGTGTCCAGTGGGCCCTCTCTGCACCCGTTGGGGCACTGATCTTATGTCTGTTGGGGTGTGTCTGAGGGGCACCTGGATGCGCGGCCCTGCTCACCTGGGCCAGTGAATGAGGGCACTTCCCTACGTGCGCCAGCGTGACCCAGGTGTTGGGTTGGGGAGTGGGTGAGTGCACTTCTGTGTCTGCGCTCCTCAAAAATGTCCTATCACCCCCAAACTTTTCCCCCCTCTCTGCAGTTCATAAGAGAAAAATACAAAGGAAAAATTATGTTTTCACTTACACAACAGCACGCTGTCTCCCGTGTTCCAGCGTCAATGCCACCTGGTTGAGTCCCGTCTCTGCCAGTGGGCAGGGATTTGCTTTTGTCCTTACTCCCCTCTGGGGAAGCCTGTGGTTGCCAAAAAGCCTTTTTGTCTTTCCAGCCACAGTTTGGGCAGCCACCCCAGTCAGGAATCCCGTTTTGTTTCTTTTTCTTCCACTATCCTCACTAAAGAGGTTGTTCCCAGATGGTTTTTCCCTAATCCAGTGGTGCCAAGGCTCGACTCCAGCCAGTGTCCAGCTGCTCACTGAGATCTTCTGTCTGCAATTAGTCCAAACTACAGACAGGTCTCAGGAGCTTGAGAGCGCAGCCTCCTCTCACTTCTCTGCCATCTTCCTCCCACCAAATATTTCTTTTTCTATAATCTACAATGAGAGTTTAATATTTCTATAAGATAACAGAGAAAGATGATATTATCAGTATCTGGTCATCTTCAATACCTAAAGAGCAAAACTTTCTTAAATTATTCAACACCATTACTTATTCTCTGACCCCTCGAAAATTTTTAGTTCATTTCATAATTAATACACAGAATGGAGTCCTATAACTGTTCAAAGTATGAATATATTAAACTATACATACATTCTTAATACAGCACCTACTTATGTACTTATCTGTCAATTAATATTTTTGAGCTTCTATTTCATACTACCTGCTGGGTAACAGACATAGTTCTTGAATTTATGCAGCTTATAGTAACACAGATATGAAACAAGTTATAACAAGTTAAGTGTTAGTGTGCTGCAGTATTAAATACAAAAAAAAATCTGGACTTGTGTAAGGAGAGACTTTATGTAAAAAGATTATTACAAGAAGGGGCACAGGGACTATTGCTACAGTAGAGGAGGGCAATTATAATAAAGTTCTGCTTGTTTTTTCAGTTCATTTTTTTATAATGTTTTTTATTGATTATATTGTTACAACAGTTCCAATTTTCTCCCCCCTGTTACCCTCCACCCAGCACCCCCCTCCACCAGCAATCCCCCCCAAGTCCATACCCCTGGTTCATAAAAATTAACTATCCCCCCCCCTCTCAAATATTAGGACCCTTTGTAATCTTGTAAAGGACAATGGGCGAAGGTCTCAAGCTCCTCTAGCTGCTTCAAGCTGGACATGGTCATCGTCCTACCTACCCTTGGGTCCAGAAAACCCTAATAAGAGTGGGGGTGTGGAGGGGAGGGTGGCCTTCCCACATGGGGAAGGATCATGCAGACTCCAGGTCAGTTGGCTGTCTCCGGTCAACGGCGTGCTTGGTTTAACAGGCTGGTGTCCTTGTTGTATTCTGGGGGCAACAGATTTGGCAAAAAGGGTTAAAAGACATCATTCAATCCATAACTACTAGATGACAGAAGGCAGGGATTAATTTTTCAATGTTCCATATTAGGGAAAGAAAAAAAAAAAAAAAAAAAAGGCTTCTTTGTAAGAAGGTGTGCTAGGCACATCTCGCCTGTCCAAAACCCTTTTGCCCATTATTCTTAGTTTGGGCTGAGGTAAATAGTTTAGGTTTTTCCCCCTCTCAGACCTCTGGGCCTTTTCTGTCCAAGCCATTAGGATAGAAAAGAGAAACCCGTTTTAAAGTGAAGTCCACAGACCACCCCGTTCTTCCCCAACCCAGCCATTTAGTTCAGCCGAACCGTTGAGTCTCAGGAGGCAGCACTGCAGAGAGGATTAAGTGAGGCTTATGCGTACAGATAATCACTCAGGTAATGCGATCATAGGCTTATGTCCTTTGAAAACAAAAAACACGTGTTAATTTATGTAACATAACCCGCAAACAAGTCTCTAAATCTGGAGAAGAAACTTTTAAGACGGTTAGTTGCCCTGTTTTATACTCTACTACTGATCATTGTGATTTTCCTTGAATAATAATTTTTCTCCCTAAGGTTACCCTCCTTGTCTTTAAAGGGACTACATTAAGTCCATTTTTAATTTATCCTGTTCGTTTGCATAAACATAACAAGAGCAGCAAATGATCACTTATGATCTTTAGTTCTGCTTTGCTGGAACTTACCCAAGGAATATTTGGGGTGACCTTCAGTCTGTTCTTCAGGGCACAGAAGCTGTGCCACATATCTGGCATTCATCCTTGCCTGTACACACCTGTTTTTTCTAAGTCTTTCTGGTCTTTCCTTGTGCCTTAAGGTCCCTTCTAGCCATCTTTCAGGAAAACAACCTTCGTTCCTTCCCTGGAAAGATTGCTGTGGACCGCACAACCAACCATGGTACCAGGCCTTTTTATCTCACGGGCTTTTATTACCTTTGAAAGTCATTCCCAGTTCCTCAGGGCTTTCTGGTAACAATCTGAGCCCAAGTATGTTTCCTTTAGGCTTGACATTCCAGTCAAAGACTTGGTCAAGAAAAAGAGAACCTCTGTTGACAACTGGTCTTATTAGTTCTATGCAAAGGAACTTATGTCATTACTTACTTGTTTAGAATGCCAAACTCTGGAGGGATCAAATAGGGAGAAAAATATACAACGTGAAGGAAAACCTTTGTCCTAATATTCACTGAACTGGCATTTCCATTCCTCATATTTTCATTTTTCCCCCATTAAGAAATTTTGGTTTGTTTTTCCATTACAGTTGTCTCACTTTTTTAGCCCTCTTGTTTCCCTGCACCCTGTCCCTCCCTTCCCCCACATTTAGTCCCCACTCAGTTGCACGTGTCTGTGGGTCATTCATATATATATATATTTTTTTTAACTTGACCCATCCCCTTACACCTTTCTTTTCCTCCCCCCCGCCCCCCTTGTTACTGTTAGTCTACTTCTTGTTTACATACCTCTGGTTCAATTTTGCTCATTTGTTTGTGTTGTTCATTAGTTTCCTGTAATAGGTGACAGCATAAGGTATTTTTCTTTTGTTGCCTGGCTTATTTCACTAAGCATAATTTTCTCTAGTTCCATCCATGTTGTTGCAAATGGTAGAAGTTCCTTCTTTCTTTCTGCTACATAGAATTCCATTGTGTAAATGTACCACAGTTTTTTGATCCACTCATCTACAGATGGGCATTTAGGTTGTTTCCAGCACTTGGCTATTGTAAATAGTGCTGCTATGAACATTGGAGTGCATAGGTTCTTTTGAATTGGTGTTTCGGGATTTTTTGGATATAATCCTAGCAATGGAATTGCTGGTTCAAAAGGCAGTTCCATTTTTAGTTTTTTAAGGAAATTCCAAACTGTTTTCCACAGTGGCTGCACCAATCTGCATTCCCACCAGCAATGCACCAGGGTTCCCGTTTCTCCGCATCCTCTCCAGCACAAGTTGTTTGTTGATTTGTTGATGATGGCCATTTTGACTGGTGTGAGGTGGTATCTCATTGTGGTTTTAATTTGCATCTCTCTGATGGCTAGTGATGTTGAGCATACTTTCATATGTCTATGGGCCCTCTGTATGTCTTCTTTGGAGAAGTGTTTGTTCAGGTCCTTTGCCCATTTTTTAATTGGGTTGTCTGTCTTCTTGGTGTTGAGTCGTATGAGTTCTTTATATATTTTGGAGATCAATCCCTTGTCTGAGATGTCATTGGCGAATATATTTTCCCATATGGTTGGTTTCCTTTGCATCTTGCTGATGTTTTCTTTAGCTGAGCAGAAACTTTTTAGATTGATGTAGTCCCATTTGTTTATTCTTTCCTTTATTTCCCTTGCCTTAGGAGATATATCAGTGAAAATGTTGCTACGTGGGATATCTGAAATTTTCCTTCCTATTTTTTCCTCTAGGACTTTTATGGTGTCACGGCTTACATTTAAGTCTTTGATCCATTTTGAGTTTATTCTGGTGTATGGTGTGAGCTGGTGGTCTAGTTTCATTTTTTTGCATGTCCCTGTCCAGTTCTCCCAACACCATTTGTTGAAGAGGCTCTTTTCACTCCATTTGATGTTCTTTCCCCCTTTGTCAAATATTAGTTGACCATATGAACCTGGGCTTATTTCTGGGCTCTCTATTCTGTTCCATTGATCTATATGTCTGTTTTTATGCGAGTACCAGACTGTTTTGATTACCGTGGCCTTGTAGTATAGTTTGATATCGGGTATTGTGATTCCTCCTACTGTGTTCTTCCTCAAAATTGCTGTGGCTATTCGGGCTCATTTTTGGTTCCATATAAATTTTTGAAGTATTTGTTCTAGGTCTGTGAGATATGTTGCTGGTATTTTAATAGGGATTACATTGAATCTATAAATTGCTTTGGGTAGTATGGACATTTTAATGATGTTGATTCTTCCCATCCATGAGCATGGTATACGCTTCCATTTATTTGTATCTTCTTTAATTTCTTTCTTCAGTGTTATGTAGTTTTCTGTGTACAGGTCTTTTACCTCTTTGGTTAAGTTTATTCCTAGGTATTTTATTTTTCTTGTTGCTATGGTAAATGGGATTTTTCTTTCAGTTTCTATCTCTGAGTTTTTATTGTTGGTGTATAAAAATGCCTTCGATTTCTTAATATTGACTTTGTATCCTGCTATTTTGCCGAATTCACTTATTAGATTGAGTAGTTTTTTTGTGGAGTCTAAAGGATTTTCTATGTACACTATCATGTCATCTGCAAATAATGACAGTTTTACTTCCTCTTTTCCAATTTGGATGCCTTTTATTTCTCTTTCTTGTCTGATTGCTGTGGCTAGAACTTCCAGAACTATGTTGAATAGGAGTGGAGAGAGCGGACATCCTTGTCTTGTTCCTGATCTCAGGAGGAATGCTCTCAGTTTTTGCCCATTGAGTATGATATTGGCTTCAGGTTTCTCATATATGGCCTTTATTATGTTGAGGTATGCTCCCTCTATTCCCATTTTGCTGAGAGTTTTTATCATAAATGGGTGTTGTACTTTATCAAATGCTTTTTCCGCATCTATTGATATGATCATGTGGTTTTTGTCTTTCATTTTGTTTATGTGGTGTATCACGTTTATTGATTTGCGAATATTAAACCATCCTTGCATCCCTGGGATGAATCCTACTTGATCGTGGTGTATGATCTTTCTAATGTGTTGCTGGATCCGGTTTGCCAATATTTTGTTGAGGATTTTAGCATCTATGTTCATCAGCGATATTGGTCTGTAGTTTTCTTTCTTTGTTCTGTCTTGACCTGGTTTTGGAATTAGGGTTATACTGGCTTCATAGAACGAGTTTGGGAGTCTTCCCTCTTCTTGTATCTTTTGGAATAGTCTGAGGAGGATAGGAGTTAATTCTTTCCTAAATGTTTTGTAGAATTCACTTGTGAAGCCATCTGGTCCTGGGCTTTTGTGTGCTGGGAGTTTTTTGATTACTGCTTCAATTTCGCTAGCTGTTATTGGTCTATTCAGACTTTCTGCTTCTTCTTGATTCAGTTTGGGCAGACTATAGTTTTCCAGGAATCTGTCCATTTCCTCTAGGTTGTCAAATTTCTTGCCATACAGTTGTTCGTAATAATTTCTTATAATTCTTTGTATTTCTGTGGTATCAGTTGTGTTTTCTCCTCTTTCATTTCTGATTTTATTTATTTGGGTCGTCTCTCTTTTTTTCTTGATGAGCCTGGTTAAAGGCTTGTCAATTTTGTTTATCTTTTCAAAGAACCAGCTCCTACTCTTGTTGATCTTTTGAATTGTTACTTTAGACTCTATGTCATTTAATTCTGCTCTGATCTTGATGATTTCCTTCCTTCTTCTTGATCTGGGTTTTGCTTGTTGTTCTTCCTCTAGTTCTTGTAGCTGTAGGGTTAAATTTTTTATTAGAGATTCTTCTAGCTTTTTTAGGTAGGCTTGTATTGCTATGAACTTTCCTCTTAAGACTTCAGTTCATTTTTTAGATTCAATTGTTGATAGTTGTGAATTTGTTGTCACTTTACTGTTCATAATTTTGATTTTCTTCTTTTTCTTAAACAAGTCACTTTAACATTTCATATAATAAGAACTTGGTGATGATGAACTCATTTAGCTTTACTTTGTCTGGGAAACACTGTATTTGCCCTTCCATTCTAAATGATAGCTTTGCTGGATAGAGTACAGTAATCTTGGTTGTAGGTTCTTGCTTTTCATCATTTTGAATGCTTCTTGCCAGTCTCTTCTTGCCTGCAAAGTTTGAGAAGTCAGCTGACAGTTTTAATGGAAACTCCTTTGCAAGTAACTATCTGCTTTTCTTTTGCTGCTTTTAAGACTCTCTCTTTATTTCTAACCTTTTGCATTTTAATTATGATGTGTCTTGGTCTGGTTCTCTGTGTCCTTTTCATTTGGGACTCTCTGGGATTTCTGGACTTGTATGTATATTTCTTTCACCAAATTAAGGAAGTATTCTTTCATTATTTTTTCAACTAAGTTTTCAGATTCTTGATCTTTCTCTTCTCCTTCCAGCACCCTTGTGATCTGAATGTTGGTATGTTTGAAGTTGTCCTAGAGGCTCCTTAGCCTATCTTATTTTGTTGTTGTTGTTTGTTTGATTGATTCTTTTTTCTTCTTGTTGTTCTGAGTAAATGTTTTTTTTTTTCTTCCTTATGTTCCAAATCATTGATTTGATTCTTGGCTTCATCTACCCTGCTATTGATTCCCTGTAAATGTGTCTTTATTTCACTTAATGTAACCTTCATTTCTGCCTTAGTCTTTTTTATACTGTTGAAGTATCCACCGCATTCCTTGAGCATCCTTATAACCAGTGTTTTGAATTCTGCATCTGATATATTGTTTATCTCCATTTTATTTAGTGTTTTTTATAGTTTTGTTCTGTTCTGTCATTTGGGTCATATTTCTTTGTCTTTTCATTTTGGCAGCCTCCTTGGGTTTTTTTTTTTTTTTTCTATGTATTAGGTAAAACTGCTTTGACTCCTTTAGTAGCATGGCCTATTGTAGAAAAGCACACTGGTAAGTTGGATTTGGCAGAGCCTTAAATAACGACTAAGGAGGCAAATCCATGTGAACTAGATTGATGTATTCTCAGATATGGTGTCACTGCTCTGCAGCTGTGTGTTTGGAGGGAGGCTCAGAAAGGGGACAGTTTCATTGCCTGGCCTCTGGAGTTTTGTCTGGAAGTGAGCAGTCCCCTGGCACTCACTGTGGTACCTGACACTTAAGTTTCTCCCTATATGCTACTGGTGCCCTTCCATTTTCTGCTCCGGTACAGCCCAGATGGAGTGAGTCTGCATAAGTTCCAAATCTTTTGGGGGCCCTTTAAGAGGAGATGTTTGAGAATGCTGTAGTTTCTTCCACTGCCCCAACTCCCACTCATTTTTCATCCATAAGTTATGGGGACTTACCTTCTTGGCACTGGAACACGGCTGGGTGTCCTCGTGTTGGGCTAAGATCCCTTGCTCCTGAGGTATTCCTCCTGAATTTTCTCTGCCACAAGTGGATGTGGGACCAGCTCTTCCATGTCTCCACCTCTCCATCTGAATAAATATAACGTTTTTAACTCCTTGGTTGTCAGACTTCCATGCAACTTGATTTTCTGATGATTGTTGGTTTGCAGTTTAGTTGAAATTTTTGTTGTGATTGTGTGCGGAGGCGAGTTGTGCTTACCTGCACCTCTATCTTGATGAAATCTGTGTTCGACCTGTTATAATAGTTCATTTCTTCCTTGCAATAATTCTTTTGAATTAAGTCTTTTTTTACTAAGTCTAGACTTGGTATTTATTTGACAATGACTAAAGAAAAAGGCAGGGGACAGATCAAAGAACCTTGCTATCCCAAGGCAATAGTAAAGCACTGAGGGTGTTATAAAAGAGAGTGACAAGATCAGATTTACACTATGAAAACTCTTTCAGGACCAAGGGAGGAGAAGTAATTTCTGCCTGGACATTTGTGTGGTTGATGGAGCTTTCACTGAGTTGAGAGAGAATATTGGGGTGAGAGGAAGTGATACATTCATTTTGAACATGCTAAATTTGAGGTGACTTGCAGACATTCGGCTAGAGCAGGATATAATTCTGAAGCTTGGGGAAAGGATGCATACAGTATTCCCTCACTCATTGCAGGTATTACGTTATAGATGCCCTCATTATAAGTGAAAATCTACGAAGTAGGAACATTACATTTATTTTAGTATTTATATATATGTTAAGGCTTTATAAACCCTTCCCACACACTTATAAACCATTCGCAGTCGCTTATTAACATTTCCTACTCCCTTATTAACATTTTCCACACTTTTATAAACTACTACTTATGTTCTTAAACAAATTCTGTACTATTAAACCTACTTAACTTTAACAACATACATATACAATACCGCAAAATCCCATTATATAGCAAAAACTTCGTGATAAATAATTAAATATAATATGTTGTATGTGTGGTTTTCCTTGAATCGTGATTTTTCTTCCTAAGATTATCCTCCTTGTCATTAAAGGGGCCACATTAAGTCCCATTTTAACTTATCCTGTTTGTTTGCATAAACACAACGAGAGCAGCAAATGATCACATATGATCTTTATATCTGCTTTGCTGGAACTTACACAAGGAACTTATAGGGTGATTTTCAGTGTGCCCTGTAGGACCTGAGCTACATACCTGCCATTCAGCCTTGCCTGTAAACACCAGTCTTTTCCAAGTCCTGCGGGTTTTCAATTGTGCTTTAAGGTCCCTTCTGGCCATCTTTCAGGAAAGCAACCTTCGTTCCTTCCCTGGAAAGATTGCCATGGACCGCACAACCAAGCAAGGTACCAGGCCTTTTTTCTCACAGACTTTTATTACCTTCAAAAGTCAATCTCAGTTCCTCGGGGCTTTTTGGTAACAACCAGAGCCCAAGCATATCTCCTTTAGCCATGACATTCTAGTCAAAGTCATGGGAACAAAACCTCTATGAACAACTGGTCTTATTAGTTCTGTGCAAAGAACCTTATGTCATTGCTTATTTCTTCAGAATACCAAATTCTGGAGGTATCAGGTAGGGAGAAAAATATACAATGTGAAGGAAAATCTTTGTTCTTCTATTATTCACTAAAATTGCATTTCCATACTTTACATTTCCTTTTGTTCATTGTCCTACATGTGAGGTTTTTTGTTTGTTTGTTTGTTTGTTTGTTTGTTTGTTTTGGCGGAGGATGGTTCTGGCTTATTTATTAATTTATTTTGCTTTTAATTTTTCCCCCAACTAAAAATTTTTGTTTGCTTGTTTTTCTAATACAGTTGTCCCACTTTTTCCCCTCTTGCTTCCTTGCAGCCTACCCTCCCATTCTCCCACAATCAGTCCCCACCCAGTTGTCCATGTCCATGGGTCACTTATACATGTTCTTTGACTAGACCCTTCCCCTTTTTACCCCTTCTCTTCCTCTTCTCTCCCCTCTTGTCACTGTTATTCTACCCTTGTTTACATACCTCTTGTTCAATTTTGCTCATATGTTTCTGTTGTTCATTAGTCCACTGTAATAGGTGATAGCATAATGTATTTTTCTTTTGTTGCCTGGCTTACTTCACTAAGCATAATTCTCTCTAGTTCCATCTATGTTGTTGCAAATGGCAGGAGTTCCTTCTTTCTTTCTGCCACATAGTATTCCATTGTGTAAATGTACCACAGTTTTTTGATCCACTCATCTACAAATGGGCATTTAGGCTGTTTCCAGTACTTACCTATTGTAAACAGGGCTGCTATGAACATAGAGGTGCATAAGTTTTTTGAATTCGTGTATTAGAATTTTTCAGATATAATCCTAGCAGTGGAATTGCTGGTTCAAAAGGCAGTTCCATTTTAGATTTTTGAGGTAATTCCATACTGTTTTCCATAGTGGCTGCACCAGTCTGCATTCCCACCAACAGTGCAGTAGGGTTCCCATTTCTCCGCATCCTCCAGAGCACTTGTCGTTTGTTGATTTGTTGATGACGGCCATTCTGACTGGTGTAAAATGGTATCTCATTGTGGTTTTTATTTGCATCTCCCTGATGGTCAATGATGTTGAGCATTTTTTCATGTGTCTATGGACCTTCTGTATGTCCTCTTCTGAGAAGTGTTTGTTCAGGTCCTTTGCCCATTTTTTAATTGGGCTGTTTGTTTCCTTGATGTTGAGTCGTATAAGCTCTTTATATATTTTGGAGATCAGTCCCCTGTCTGTGATATCATTGGCAAATATGCTTTCCCATATGATTGGTTTCCTTTTCATCTTGCTGATGTTTTCTTTTGATGAGCAGAAACTCTTTAGTTTGATGTATTCCCATTTTTTTATTTTTTTCTTTATTTCTCTTGCCTTAGGAGATGTATCCATGAAGATATTGTTACATGAGATATCTGAAATTTTCCTGCCTATGTTTTCCTCTAGGGCTTTTACGGTGTAACGGCTTACATTTAAGTCTTTGATCCATCTTGAGTTTATTCTCTTGTGTGATGTAAGTTGGTGATCTAGTTTCATTATTTTGCACGTCCCTGTCCAGTTTTCCCAGCACCATTTGTTAAAGAGGCTCTTCTCACTCCATTTTATGTTCCTTCCTCCTTTATCAGATATTAGTTAACCATAGAGGCCTGGGTTTATTTCTGGGCTCTCTATTCTGTTCCATTGAACTATATGTCTGTTCTTATGCCAGTACCAAACTATTTTGATCACAGTGGCTTTGTAGTATTGTTTGATATCTGGTGTTGTGATTCCTCCTGCAGTGTTCTTCTGTCTCAAGATTGCTTTGGTTATTCGGGGTCTTTTTTGGTTCCATATGAATTTATGGAGTATTTGTTCTAGGTCTGTGAAATATGTCATTGGTATTTTAATAGGAATTGCATTGAATCTGTACATTGCTTTGGGTAGTATGGCCATTTTGATGATGTTGATTCTTCCCATCCAAGAACATGGTATTTGCTTCCATTTATTTGTATCTTCCTTAATTTCTTTCTTCAATGTTACATAATTTTCAGAGTACAGGTCTTTTATCCTTTGGTGAAGTTTATTCCTAGGTACTTTATTTTTCTTGTTGGTATAGTAAATGGTATTTTTTTTTGTCTCTGTCTCTGATATTTTATTGCTAGCGTACAGAAATGCCTTAGATTTCTGTATATCTATTTTGTACCCTGCTATTTTGCCAAATTCACTTATTATATCGAGTGGTCTTTTAGTGGAGTTTATAGGGTTTTCTAGGTATACTATCATGTCATCTGCATTTAATGATAGTTTTATTACTTCTTTCACAATTTGAATACCTTTTATTTCTTTTTCTTGTCTGATTGCTGTGGCTAGGACTTCCAACACTATGTTGTGTAGGAGTGGAGAGACTGGACAGCGTTGTCTAGTTCTCGATTTCAGGGGGAATGCTTTCAGTTTTTGTCCATTGAGTATGATGTTGGCCTCAGGCTTCTCATATATAGCCTTAATTATGTTAAGGTATGCTCCCTCTATTCCCATTTTGCTGAGTGTTTTCATCATAAATGGGTGTTGTACTTTATCAAATGCTTTTTCTGCATCTATAGATATGATCATGTGATTTTTGTCTTTCATTTTGTTTAAGCGATGTATTATATTTATTGATTTGTGAATATTAACCACCCTTGCATCCCTGGAATGAATCCTACTTGATCGTGGTGCATGATCTTTTTAATGTATTGCTAGATCATGTTTGCCAATATTTTATTGAGGATTTTAGCATCTATGTTCATCAGTGATATTGGCCTGTAGTTTTCTTTCTTTCTTGTGTCTTGACCTGGTTTTGGGATTAGGTTAATACTAGCTTTGTAGAAAGAGTTTGAGATTTTTCCCTCTTCTTGGATTTTTTGGAATAGTTTGAGAAGGGTGGGAGTTAGTTCTTTCCTAAATGTTTTGTAAAATTCGCCTGTGAAGCCATCCTGTCCAGGACTTTTCTGTGCAGGGAGATTTTTAATTACTGTTTCAATTTCCGTCTTTGTTATTGGTCTGTTGAGACTTTCTACTTCCTCTTGATTCAGTTTTGAAAGGTTATATGTTTCTAGAAATTTGTCCATTTCTTCTAGGTTGTCAAATTTCTTGCCATACAGTTATTCGCAGTAATTTCTTACAATTGTTTTTATTTCTGTGGTATGAGTCGTGATTTCTCCTCTTTCATTACTGATTTTGTTTATTTGGGTCTTCTCTCTTTTTTTCTTGATGAGGCTTGCTAGAGGCTTGTTAATTTTGTTTATTTTTTCGAAGAACCAGCTCCTAGTTTCGTTCATTTTTTGGATTTTTTGTTTAGTCTCTATGTCATTTAATTCTGCTCTGATCTTGATGATTTCCTTCCTTCTTCTGGACCTAGGCTTTGTTCGTTGTTGTTGTTCTAGTTCTTGTAGCTTTAGGATGAGATTTTTTATTTGAGATTCTTCTATTTTTTCAGATATGCCTGTATTGCTCTGAACTTCCCTCTTAGGACTGCTTTTGCTGTGTCCCATAGGTTTTGGGCTGTTGTGTGTTCATTGTCAGTAGTTTTTAGAAATTTCTTGATTTCTTCTTTGATGTTATTTTTAACCCATTCATTATTGAATACCATGTTATTCATTCTCCGTGAGTTCGGGTGTCTTTGATTTTTTTCTCTGAGATTGATTTCTAGTTTCAAGGCATTGCGATCTGAAAAGATGCTTGATATAATTTCAATTTCTTTGAATTGTTCAGGCTTGTTTTGTGTCCTATCATGTGGTCTATCTTTGAAATGTCCCATGTGCATTTGAAAAGAATATATATTTTGCTTCTTTGGGGTGAAAAGTTCTATATATATCAGTTAAGTCCATGTGGTTTAGTGTGTTGTTCAATGCTTGTATATCCTTGGTGTTTCTTTGCTTTGATGATCTGTCTATTGTTGCTAATGGAGTGTTGAATTCCCCTACTATGAGTGTGTTCTTGTTAATATCTTTCTTGTGGTCTTCCAGTATTTGCTTTATGTATTTGGGTGCTCCTATGTTGGGTGCAATATGTTTACCATGGTGACATCTTCTGGATGGATTGTTCCCTTAAGTATTATGAAATGTGCTTCTTTGTCTCTTTTTATGGCCCTTGCTGTGAAATCTATTTTTTCTGATATAAATATTGCTACCACAGCCTTTTTTTTTTTTATGTGTATTTGCTTGGAATACTTTTTTCCATCGCTTCCTTTTCAGTTTGTGTAAATCTTTTGTTTTGGGGTGTGTTTCTTGTAGATAGCATATATGTGGGTCAAATTTTTGTATCCATTCTGCTACTCTGCTATTTTAATTGGAGCATTTAATTCATTTACATTTAAGGTTATTATTGACAGGCATTTATTCATTTCCCTTTGTACCCATGTTCTTCTTTCTCTCTCTTTTTCTTCTTTTTCTTAAAGCATTCCCTTTAGCATCTCTTGCATTGCTGGTTTGGTGGAGATGTATTGTTTTAGTCTTCCTTTGTTTGAGAAACTCCTTCTTTTACCTTCCGTTTTGAATGAGAGCCTTTTTGGGTAGAGTAGTCTTGGTTGTAGACCTTTGTTTTTTATTGCTTGGAATATTTTTTGCCATTCCCTTCTGGCTTGTAGTATTTCTGTTGAGAAATCAGTTGATAGCATTATCAAAGCTACCTTGTATGTTATTTGCTCTTTTACTCTTGCTGCTTTTTGGATTATCTCTTTATTTTTAAATGTTGTCATTTTAATTATGATGTACCTTGGAGTGGGTCTTTTCAATTCCTCTTCATTGGGACCCTTATGGTTCCTGGACTTGCATGAGTTTTTCTCTCATCAAGTTATAAAAATTTTCTGTTATTAATTTTCTTATCAGGTTTTTTATTTCTTGTTCCTCCTCGTCTCCTTCTTGTATCCCTATGATTCTAATGTTGTTCTGAAGTTCTCTTAAATCCTCTTCATTCATTTTAAATGTTTTTTTTTTTATTTTGTTGTATTGTCTGGGAATTTTTTTCTACATTATCTTCTAATTCACTGATCTGATCCTCTGCTTCATTTAGCCTGCTTTTTATTGATTCTATTGTCTTCTTCAGTTCAGAAATTGTATTCTTCATTTCTTCCTGGTTCTTATTAATACTTTCTGTGTCCTTTTTTATGCTGGTGTAGTTCTGTATAAGTTCCTTGTAGCTTCCCTAGCAATTCTTTGTAGTTTCCTTGGTGTTCCTTGTAATTTCCCTGGAGTTTGTCATAGTTTTCTTTGAGATTGTCAAGTACATAAAGCTTCTTTATCACCATTCTTTTGTATTCCAATCTGATAGTTGGCTTAGGTCTATTTCATCTATCTCTCTTTCTGAGGATTCCTTTTTTCCTTTCATTGGGAGGTTGTTTCTCTGTCTCCCCATGCTTCCTGTTTATTTTTGTTTATTAGATTTGTCTGCTTTGATTTACTGCCTTTGTGGTATGAGATTCTTTATAGGAGACATGAGGGATTCAGTGGTGCAGTATCTTTGAACTCCTGAGCCTGACACTCGTGTGATGCCCTTTATGCTGTTTGTTTATTCTGTCTGGTTGAATTTCAGTTTCTCTTTGGTAGATCTTTCCCTCTGGCTATTTGATTGAGGGCCCCTCTGCCCACCTTGTCTTGAGTTCTTTTTGGAGATGCTATTCAAACATAAACACGCAACCCAGGGAAGAAACCCACACCCTCAAAAATATCCCCCACATACAATTCCTCTATTGGCAGCAAATGAGCCAGTATTAATATAAATTTAAAGAGGTTAAGACTATTATACTATAGGAGAAACTGATAAGAGTTGTTTTAAATGAAAGAAAAATTATTTTTGAGAGGTAATATTATAGAATAATAATAGTAGCAAGTAAGGTCAAGGCTATGCAAGACAGTAAGTAATATTTACATTGTAAGCCCTGGTTGCTGTAGCTCAGTGAATTGAGCATCAGCCTGTGAGCCAAGTGTCGCTGGTTCGATTCCCAGTCAGGGCACATGACTAGGTTGCACATCACGTCCCCAGTTGTGGGCACGAGTCAGAAGCAACCACACAGTGATGTTTCTTTCCCTCTTTTTCTCCTTTGCCCTCTCTCTAAAAATAAACAAACAAACAAATAAATTGTTTTAAAAAATATTTACATTGGGGAGGGATATGATTGCGGGAGAGGGGGTGGATTGGGTGGGGGAGAGAAATTAGGGGAAAAGGGGACAACTGTAATTGAAAAACCAAAATAAAAAAAAATATATTTACATTGTATGTTAAAAAAGAGAGTAAAGATTGCAGAATAAAGTGAGAAAATGGAAGTGTATAGTATTAGGTTTAAATAGAAGTTATATGCTATATGTTTAGTGTGAAAGGGAGGCTAGTCAAAAGAGATAAACAAACCAAAATTAAAGAAGAAGAATAGGAGGGAGAGAAGGTAGGAAACTGATTAAAGAAAGAGTTTATCAAAAGGAAGAAAAAAATAAAATTAAATAAAAATGGAGAGGAAAAAATGCAAGGAGAAAAGGGAAGAAAACAAAAGGCAAAAGAAAAAATGAGGAAGAAAAGAAAAAGAAAGAAAGAATGAGAAAGAATTTTTACTCAGTTCAACCTTTGTGCACAGTCTTCTTTTTCTGGATCCACATCTGGTCAAAATTCCATGAGTTTCAAATTTTTTCTGGCTGGCTGGCTGTGAGGAGATCTGGCTGGTTTCTGTGGCTGCTTTTCTCTCACTCATGGGTCTGCTGTAACTTTCTGCTGTGAGCTGCACTGAGTTGGTCCTCTCCCCACTTGTCCTGCAGCACCCTTCAGCATCCTCAGGCTTCTCTAGCAACATTGTTCTGCTGGTAAGCCAGTGCGCATGTCCCTAGTCCCCGCCCAGCCTTGGGTCCTGTCTTCACTGCTCCTCCCAAGAAGTCCCTGTGCTCCAAGCCGCAACACCTGGCTGTATCCATCCCTGGCTGGCAGCGTCTCACTGTTCGCTTGTGTGCACTGCTTGCCTGACTGGGGTCCCCACTGAGTCTACATTTCTACCGTAGTTCTCCTGTATGGGCCCCTCTCCCTGGCTTAGTTCCGCTCCTTTTTGTTTAGTGGTGCTGTGATGCACACGCCTGGGGCAGAGGGTTGCCAGCCCAGGATTGCCAGCCCAGGGGGTCCCCACCTGGACTCAGTTCATACAGCTTCCCACAGTCCAGGCCACTCACTGTCCTCCCACACCTCCGGCTGTTTCAAGGAAACCTTATTATTATCTCCCTCAGAGACTCCACTGGTCCCAGCGCCTATGGCAAGTGGCAGTTTTCAAGCAGATACAGGCCAATGAGCCAGTCTACAGCTGCCCCTTTGGGTTGTGGTGTCGCAGTGGTGCCAGGCTGGGGGGCCCAGCGACTCCCCTTGAGAGCATGTCCAAGGCTTCCGCTCTTTTCCACTCCACTCCCACACTGTCTTCCCTGCTCTCGCTAGCTGAAATCTGCACTCACTCACTCATCTCCATGTTGGTACTCCAAGCCTTTCTGCGATGGGAGCAAGCAAACAACTCTGCTACCTATTCCACCACCATCTTTGGACCTCCTCTTTCTTTGTTTTTCAATTCTTGTTTCTTCTTTCTGTTCCAGGTGAATGTTTATTTCTTCCTTTTGTTTCAAATCATTGATTTGAACCCAGACTTCCTTCCCATAGTTGTTGGTTCCCTGTATATATTTTTTCTTTATTTCACTTTGTATAATCTTCAATTCTTCCTTTCTTTTGTGGCTGTACTCAATCATTTCTCTGAGCATCCTGATCACCAGAATTTTGAACTCTGCATATGATAGGTTGGCTATCTGTTTTGTTTAGTTCTTTTTTTTCTGGGGTTTTGTTATGTTCTTTCATTTGGGCCACATTTCTTTGCCTCCTCAATTTGACCGCTTCCCTGTGTTTGTTTCTGTGTATTGGTTAGAACTGCTTTGGCTTTGTGTCTTGGTAGTATGGTCTAATGTAGTATGTGTCCTGTAGGGTTCACTGGCACAGCCTCCCCTACCACCCAAGCTGAGTACTTGAGGTGCACCCTTCTCTTGTAGCTGAACTTTGGTTGCTTTTGGAACATCAATGGGAGAGATTTACCCAGGCCAGTCAGCTGGAAGGACTGGCTGTGACTACTGACCACCAACCTCTACTCTCCGTGGAGGATCAACTGTCAGGGGCAGGTTGGTCATGCTCTGACATGGTTTATAGCTGTCTACTGGGTGCACTGGTCCTGGGGTTTCCTGGGTGGTTCAGGCCAATGTGAGCCCCTACATGTGTTTTGTCTAGGGCACCCTGCCTGAGGTATAAAGCAAATTGAGATGGCTACTACCTATGCTGGGATTAGAGATTCCAGGTGAAGCCAAGATATGAATCTATGCTGTCTACTGCTAACTCTGGGCCTGGAGCTCACTGAGGTCTGCTGTTGCTTGTTTGATAGGATTTATGAAGTTGTGAATCATGAGCAAAGACCAGCCATTCATATGGGAAAGCATCTTGGGCAGGCCAATAAGTTGGGTGAGGTGGAGTCTCTGTGGATTTCCAAGGTGGGTCAAACAGTGTTAGCTAGACTGATGTAGTCTTAGATATGGCACAGCTTATTGGCTCTGTGTGGGGAGGGTTTAAAAAGAGACAATGACCTCTGCTCGCCTTGATGGCAGATACTTCAGTTTTTCCCTGTATACCACTGGTGCCTTTAAAGTTGTTACCCTGGTGCTGGAGCTCAGAGGGAATGAATCTGAGCAGATGAGTCCATGTGTGGGTTCTTTAAGAGGAACTTCTTGGGGATCCAGCAGTTTCTTCCACTGACTGAATCCCTGCTGGTTTTTGCAGCCAAAAGTTGTGGACACTTATCTTCTTGGCATTGGAACCTTGGGCTGGACGACCTGGTGTGGTGCTGAGACTCCTTGCTCTTGAACTGTCCCTCCTGAATTTTTATCCACCACACATGAGTGAGAGACCAGCCTGTTCTGCATCTGTGCCCCTCCTACCTGTCTTGATGCATGTGGTTTCTTTAATTCTGTAGTTGTCAGACTTGCAGTTAATTTCTGAAAGTTATGGCTGATGGTTGCTCTATATTTTAGTTGTAATTTTGATGTGGTTGTGTAAAGAGGCAAGCCATGTCTGCCTTCACTGTCATCGGTAGTCATCTCTGCATTGATAATTTTAGAGAGGCTTGTAGGCACAAGAGAATCCCTGAAAACAGAATAAGAGTTGTCCTATTGTGAGGAATATTTATTTTATAAGGGAAATATCCATGTGTAAGGGTGTCTTTCACTATGTATCAGGAAGAAGAAGATGATTTGCCTCCAAAAATTCCTATCAATGGTGAAGTTTAAGACAAATTTCTACATAATAATCTTACCCTTGCTTATAGTGTTTTATGTGATGACCTGCCATAACTGGTCTCACTTTTTCCCCAAGATCTTCTTTATTCTTAACTTAGAAAAGTTATTTAAGTTGAAACATATGGGGAGTTGCTCAGTTTTTCCTAGATATCTCCCATGTATAAAAGAGATATATATTTTGTTAAACTTCTGGGTTTTTTTCCCTCTGTTATTCTGTCTTTTATTATAGGAGAGGTCTCAGCCAAGAAACTTGAAGGGTAAAGGGACAATTATTTTCCTCCCCTACAGTGGGGAGTAGTTATTTAAAAAATTAATTTCTATAAGCAAACCATGTAAAATTATGAATATTATTTTATTAAAAGATTTTGTCTATTTTGATTCTATAATGCATAATTACATTTCAATTTACATTTTAATGTACATTTGTTCCCCAAATAGAAGTCTAACATGCAAGGCCTATCCAGAAAAAATTCCATTCATTCTTAATATAAGGAGAGCAGTTTGTGTGACATCAATGTAACCTGGCAGCTAAGGAGAGTGGACTGGAATGCGCATGTGTGAACAATGAAGACTTCACTGTACTAGTCAGTGAAGGTGGTAGATGCTGTTGAATGATCATGCGTATTGTGTGGTCATCACATTCAAAATGACTGAGTGAGTAGAGCAATTAATTTGCATCACATTCTGTATTAAGCTTCAAACTCCTCCATGGAAACTATTCAGATATTTCAGAAGGCCATGGCTACGGGTAACTGGTCATTGGCAGCTTCATCACAACAACTTGTCTACTCATGTATCATTATCTCTTGCAGAGTTTTTTTGGTGAAATATTAAGTCATTGGGTGACTTAGGCCCCCTACGGCTCAGAGTTGATGTCCTGTGACTTCTGGTTTTTCCCAAAACTAAAGTCACCTTTAAAAGGGCAGAGATTTTAAACTGCTGATGAAATTTAGGAAAATATAATGCGGCAGCTTATGGTGATTAGGAGAACTATGTGAGGTCCATAGGTGACTACTTTTAAGGGGACTGAGACATCATTGCCTTATGTACAATGTTTTTTGTATCTTGTATCTTTTTCAATAAATGTCTATTTTTCATTTTATGTGGCTGGACAGACCTCGTATGTCATTTACATATTAGCAAATCATGCTTTTTCTCACATAATTAATTTAAATTGAATAGTATTTCAAATGATAAAAATAACGGCCTATATTTTATGAATATTTTAGATGTAATACAATTTACTTAAAATTTATAATGCAATATTTTATAATACAGTGATCGAAAATAATTGTTTACTTAAAATTATTTCTATACAACATAGCCGTCAGTCAGGGTTCTCCAGAGAAATAGAACTAGTGAAAGAGAGAAAGAGAGAGAGAGGGAAGGAGAGAGTGAGATTTTAAGACATTGTCTCATATCATTGTGGGGCTGGAAACTCCAAAATTTATAAGACAGACCAATAGGCTGGAGACTCAGGCAGGGGTTAATTCTGCAATTGAGGCAGAATTTCTTCTTTCCAGGAAACTTCAGTTTTTGCCTCCAAGGCCTTCAATAGATTATATGAGGACTACCCACATTTATTGAGGTCATCTTTTTTCCTTAACATCTACTAATTGTGGATGTCAATCATGTCTACAATATACCTTCACAGGAGTACCTAGATTAATGTTTCATTAAATAACTGGTTACTACAGCCAAACCAATTTGACAGATAAAACTAACCATCACAGTAACTATGTATGCAAAAATCACAAATTATATTTTATATTCCCAAGAAGAATTTTAAACATCAATTACTATGGAAATAGTTCAATAATAATACATAAATGAGTAAAAATATTGAAATCCAATGGTCAAGAGCAATGGCTTTTCCAAATTGTATTTATATTTACAGAAATGTGTTTGAATATATAAGAGAACTAAGAGCCAATATATTTTGGTGGCAAAGATGTTTTCATGGCAAAGATATGGAGACTCCCGGAGTCCACCCATTCAGCTTCCTGTTAGTCTTAACAGCAGGTGCTGCCATGAAGTTCTAGTTTAGTTTAGTGCACACTTGAAAGCTGTTTATTTTTCTAAATCATAAATTCAAATGACTCCAGAAATAAGGTAAGTAACATAAATGATTGAAGCTGGAATGCATTGTCATGGAGACAATTTGGAGCCTCGGGGATTATGGTATGCTGAAACAAGTAGATCCTGTCTAAAACACACCTACTTCTCAGCTCTTATTAATTGTTACCCTAAAGGAATGCAAGCCCCATGTTGTCAGAATATCCTAATTTTTCGATTGCTGAAAATCAAGGTTTTTTACATGTAAGATCTCTTGATTATGAAATTTGTAATTAATTTTAACAGGTTTAACACTTTAGAGAACAAAAAAACAAATCATATTGCAAGCCTTATTTACCTCTTTTCAGTATCTGGCTTTTAGCACCAATCCCAAATCACTTTTAATTTGTCAAATATCAGTAACACTTTTGTTTCTAATATTTTGTTGCCAATTTATTTTTTAAATAAATACAATAAGTTAAAAATTATAAAACAAAACCTAAATAAATTCTGTATTATTGGTCAAATATTTGCATTTGGTGGTTGAAAACGTTTTCCTATATAAAAAGTTGCTATCTATCTTACCAAATTAAATTTCATCATATGCTTTATCTAATACCAGAAAAAATTACTTAAGTAGCATTTAAGTAGTTAGGAATAAAATTTTACCCATTTCACAGTTCTTAGATCACTAGCAATTTGATTTAAAGTTTAAAAATTTGTACATAATTAAATAAAGTATAATATTTTAGAAATGAATTAGTGGTTGATATTTCCCCTAGTTCTTCCTACACACACACACACACAAAACTGTTGCAGTTGTATTCTATTAAATAATATTAGTTTTTACAATTTTTATCTTGCCTATCAGGAATATGCACTTTCAAATCTAACTGGGAAATAAAATTGTGTGTTGGTAATTTATAGAGAATATAAAAAGCTCACTTACTTATAAGGAAGATAGAAAAACTATTTTTAAACATTTATAGATAAAAGATTGTTCACACTTCAACAGCTTTTTTTTTTTTCCTAGTGAGGTGGTTGTTTTTAGTTTTCTTTATTTATTCTAAAAAGACATATTCAATTTTCTTTTCCATGCAAAAGAAAATACACAGCATTGTGATTACTTGAAACATAATAGAGTTATTAGATTAAAAAGGTGCACAGAATTTTTACAGAGTTCTCACTTGGTCATGCAAAGGTGTTCAAGGTTGCTTTGCATTGGCCAAATTCCAACCAGTGCAGCAGCATTTGTTACTAACCAGATTTGTCTATCCTCTGGATTAAAATTACAGAGTGCAGTTATGTAGGATTTTGGAAAATACTTTTTGTTTTTCTATTGGGCAGGAAATAGTACTAAATATGTCAAAATAACAGTTTTAGAAATAAAAACATGATTTAAAACAGAATGAAAAGCTTTGACCTATACTCTTTGAATTTCTGTATTAAGTTAAAAGGATGAAATGATGAAATTTTGCACAGTTCTCAGCATGTCATAGCCAGCAAGGCATACTTAAAATGTGATCTTTGTTCCAGCTTGTTCCCCAGAGAAGTAGAAATGAGTAGGATATCTTTATAGTGTGTGTTATTTAACGGAGAAACCTCCAGACAAAGGTTTTTGCAAACAAATCCATTAAAGGGTTTGCATTCCAAAGGTTTTGAGTTGCTTTGCATTTGTGTTGGGTGGTAACAAAATAAGGTAAAGTGCATACATAGGTCCTGTCAGAGACCTGAAGGAATTGATAAAATTTGTTTGTTCAGACATAGCATCTGTAGTGCTTTATTCTCCAAACAAAAACAAAGCTAACAATGATTTTTTTAGGAAAACAATACTTTCGAGTTGCAATTGTAATGACAGTCTCCAAAATTGTACCCAGTAACTTAGATTAGTCACCTCTGTTTACAACTTTGTATTTCTTTCTACAGATTATTGTATATAATTTCATCAATATTCTTAGGAGAGTTAACAAACCTCAGAAAATGCAGCTTACATTTTTGCAATAATGAGAAAAGAAAACAGTATATATAGTTGGACTGTTATTCTTAGATTTCATTGTGCTATCTTTGCTACAGTAACAGCATGTTCCCAGGCCCTAGTATGTACTCAATTGTATGGAAACCATTCCCGAACCAAGATAAAATATGAATTTGTCAGAATGACTTATGATTGTTGATGGACTGCAGCAAGAAACTTCCATGACCAGAGCTAATCTTAATCCAAACATATAATTACAGCATGACAGTTTTGCATAAAATTCATTTATGTAAATCAAGTCTTTGATTTAATGCTCTGTGATCATACAAATCCACAAAGATGCTCTTAAAAATATAGATTTTGGGGTCTTATCCAAGAGTTACTGAATTAGACTCTTCAAGGGAGGAATCTGAACTTTTAGATTTTCAAATGAGATATTTGAGAAACACTGTTATAACATAAATGAGACCATGCCAAAAAAGACTTCATGATAATTGGAAGTGGGGTGGGCATACATTCTTTTGTGTGTCAACAAGGAAACTGATAAAGTGGGCATTATTAAAAATTATGCCAGAACAGTAGGCATAAATGAGATCATTCTGGGTAAAGTGATATCATCTGTCAATCTAATATTACTTCATGCTTGGATACTACTTTTTTAAAAAAATAAACTTTATTTTTTAGATCAGTTTTAGATCCACAGCAAACTAAGAAGAGTATACAGAGTTTCCACATCCCTGTCTTCATACACACAATCTCCCTCACTAACACCATGTGGTACATTTGTTAAAATTGATGAACCTGCATAGACACATAATTATCACTCAAATTTCATAGTTTAGTTTAGGGTTCGCTTTTGGTATTATACATTCTATGTACAAACATATAATCACGCGTATCTAGCATTATAGTATACAAGATAGTTTTATAGCCCTGAAAATTCTCTGTGCTCTGCCTGTTTGTATCTCCCTCCTCCCTAAGCCTAGGAAACCACTGAATGTTTTATACTGTCTCCATAGTTTTGTCTTTTCTAGAATGTCACATGGTTAGAATCATACAGTATGTAGGTTTTTCAGAGAAAGATTGGCTTCTTCCACTCAATATGCATTTAAATTCCTTATATGTCTCTTCATGGTTTCTTAACATATTTTCTTTTAGCTCTGAATAATATGTTGTTGTCTGACTGTACCACAGTTTTTTTTTTTTAAATCCATTCAACTACTGAAGGATATTATAGTTGCTTCTAAGTTTTGGCAGTTATGGATAAAACTGCTAAAAATATCTGCTTGCAGGTTTTTGGGTGTACATAAGTTTTCAATTCATTTGGGTAAATACCAAACAGTGTGATTGCTGGATCACTTGGTAAGAGTATACCAGTTTTCATTTTCACTAGCAACAAATCAGGGTTCCTACAGCTCCACACTCTCATCAACATTTGGCGCTGTCAATGCTTTGGATTTGGCCATTCTAATAGGTATGTAGTCATACCTCATTGTTGTCCTAATTTGCCATACTCTGTCATATGATGTTGAACATTTTTTCATGTGCTCATTTGTTATCTGTTTATCTTCTTTGATGACATGTTTGTTCAGACATTTATTCAATTTTTTTATTTTTTAGGTTTTTAATTTTTTTTCACCTTTATTTTTTATTTTTTAAGCTGTACAGTTGTTCTCACTTTTCTCCCTTTCCCTGCCTTAATCCAGCCCCACCCTCTCCCCAAATTGATCCCCACATTGTTGTCTGTGTCCATGGGTTGTGCACAAAAGCTTTTTGGTTAATCCCTTCATCATCTTGGATTGTTCATTCTCCTATTGTTGAGCTTTAAAAGTTATTTGCAAGTTTTACATACAAGTCTTTTACAGATGTGTACCTTCTGTAAATATTTTCTCCCAGTTTGTGGTTTGTATTATCATTCTCTTGATAATGTTTTTTGTAGATTAGAAAATGTTAATTTTAATGAAATCCAGCTTATCTATTACTTTTTTATGAATCATATTATAGATATTGTATCTAAACAGTGTTGCCATACCTGAGGTCATCTAAGTTTATTACATTATCTTTTAGAAGTTTTATAATTTTGCATTTTACATTTACATTGATGATGCATTTTGAACTGATTTTTTTGTGAAGGGTGCAAGGTCTGTGTCTAGATTCAGTTTTTGCATATGGATGACCAGGTGTTTCAGCACCATTTGTTGAAAATAATTTTTTGTTTCATTGTATGGTCTTTGTTCCTTTGTCAAAGGTCAGTTGACTATATTTGTGTGGGTTTATTTCTGGGCTCCCTATTCTGTTACATTGAACTCTTTATCTTTTTTTTTTTTTTTTTTTTCACTAATACCCCACTGTCTTGGTGACTACAGCTTTCTAGTAAGACTTAAATTTGGATAGTGTTAGTCCTTCAATTTTTCTTTTTCAGTATTGAGTTGACTATTCTGGGATTTTGCTTCTCCATATAACTTAAGAACTAGTCTGTCAATAATGAGAAAATAACGTTGGGATTTTGATTGGGATTGCATTGAATCTATACATCAAATGGGACATCAACTGACATCTTTACAAAATTGAGTCTTCCTACCCATGAACATGGACTGTGTCTCTATTTCCTTATTTCTTCTTAGATACCCTTTATTAGAGTTTGTAGTTTTTCTCATACAAATCTTCTATATATCTTATCATATTTATATATATGTATTTCATTTTTTGGTTGCTAATATTAATGGTAATGAGTTTTTAATTTTAAATTCCACTTACTCATCTGATATATAGGAAAATGATTGACTTTTTTTCTCAGAAGTTTTTTGTTGTTGATTATTTCCAATTTTTGACATAGAAGAGCATGTCTTCTATGAACAGACAGTTTTACTTCTCTTTCCGAATTTGTGTACACTTCACTTCCTTTCCTTGTATTACTACATCAACTGAGACTTCAGTACGATATTGACAAGAGATGGTAAAAAAGGACATTCTTGCCTTATTCTTGATCTTAGAAAGTTTCAAGTTCTTCACCATTAAACATGATGATAGCGATAAACTTTTTGGTAGATGTTTTCATCAAGTTGAGGAAGTTACTTTCTATTCCTAATTTACTGAGAGTTTTTATTATGAATGAATGCTGGATTTTGTTAAGTGCTTTCCCTGTATCTATTGATATGATCATGTAATATTTCTTCTTTAGTCTGCTGATATGTTATGTTATATTAATTGATTTTTTAATGTTGAACCAGATTTGTAAACTGGAGATTATCCCACTTAGTCATGGTAAATAATTCTTTCAACACATTGTTAGATTTTATTTGTGAATACTTTGTTGAGGATTTTTACAGCTATATTTATGAGAAATATTGATCTATAGTTTTCTTTTTTTTTTTTTTTAAGTATATTTTATTGATTATATTGTTACAATAGTTCCAATTTTTTTTCCCCTTTGCTCCCCTCCGCCCAGCACCCCCCTTCCCCAACAATCCCCTCTCCAAGTCCATGCCCATGGGTCGTACATACAAGCTCTCCCGCCTCACCCTTTCATATATTCTTCTTCTTCTTTTTTTAAAATTAATTAATTAATTAGTTAAATATTTTAACAATAAAAAATAACAATTCCTCCCTCTCAGACTTAAGACCCTTTACAATCTTATAAAGGACAATGGATGAAGGTCTCGAGCTCCTCTGGCTGCTTCAAGCTGGACATGGTCGTCGTCCTACCTACCCGTGGGTCAAGAAATCCCTAATAAGAGTGGGGATGTGGAGGGGAGGGTGGCCTTCCCACAAGGGGAAGGATCGTGCAGACTCCAGGTTGGTTGGCTGTCTCTGGACAACGGCATGCTTGGTTTGACAGGCTGGCATCCTTGTTGTATTCTGGGGGCAACAGGGTTAAAGGACATCATTTAATCCATAACCACTAGATGACAAAAGACAGGTATTAATTTTTCAATGTCCCACATTAGGGAAAAGAAGGGCTTCTTTGGAGGAAGGTGTGCCAGGTACATCTCACCTGTCCAAAACCCTTTTGCCCATTATACTTATTTTGGACTGAGGGAAATATTTTAGGTTTCCCCCATCTCAGGCCTCTGGGCTTTTTCTGTCCAAGCCATTAGGATAGAAAAGAGAAACCAGTTTTAAAGTGAAGCCCACAGACCACCCCGTTCTTCACCAACCCAGCCACTTAGTTCAGCCAAACCATTGAGTCTCAGGAGGCAGCAATGCAGACAGGATTAAGTGAGGCCTATGCATACAGATAATCACTCAGGTAATGAGATTGTAGGCTTATGCCCTTTGAAAACAGAAAACACATGTTAATTTATGTAACATAACCCACATACAAGTCTCTAAATCTGTAGGACTGTCTTATCGTAAGGAAAATCCTTGTCCTTCTAATATTCACTGAACTTGCATTTCTATTCTTTATATTTTTCCCCCCCCACTAAAAAATTTTCTGTTTGTTTGTTTTTCCACTACAGTTGTCTCACTTTTTTTCCCCCTCTTGCTTCCCTGCACCCTGCCCCCCCCCACAGTCAGTCCCCACCCAGTTGTCCATGTCCATGGGTCATTCATACATGTTCTTTGACTAGACCCTTCCCCTTCTTACCCCTTCTCTCCCTCCCATCTCCCCCTTTGTTACTGTTAGTTTATTCCTTGTTTACATACCTCTGGTTCAATTTTGCTCATTTGTTTGTGTTGTTCATTAGTTTCCTGTAACAGGTGACAGCATAAGGTAATTTTCTTTTGTTGCCTGGCTTATTTCGCTAAGCATAATTCTCTCTAGTTCCAATCATGTTGTTGCAAATGGTAGAAGTTCCTTCTTTCTTTCAGTACTTATTCATTGTCATTTTCCCCCTTTGTACTCGTGTTCCTCTCTGTCTCTCTGTTTCTTCATCTTCTTAAAGCAGACCCTTTAGCATCTCTTGCAATGCTGGTTTGGTGGAGATGTATTCTTTTAGCCTTCTTTTGTCTTGGAAACTCCTTATTTCACCTTCCATTTTGAATGAAAGCCTTGCTGGGTAGAGTATTCTTGGTTGTAGGCCTTTGTTTTTCATTGCTTGGAATATTTTTTGCCATTCCCTTCTGGCTTGTAGTGTTTCTGCTGAGAAATCTGATGATAGCCTTATTGGAGCTCCCTTGTATGTTATTAGTTGTTTCTCTCTTGCTGCTTTTAGGATTCTCTCTTTGTCTTTGAATGTTGGCATTTTAATTATGATGTGTCTTGAAGTGGGCCTGTTGGGGTTCATCTTCATTGGGACCCTCTGTGCTTCCTGGACTTGCGTGACTCTTTCTCTCGTCATGTTAGGAAAGTTTTCTGTCATTAGTTTTTCAAAGAGGTTTTCTATCCCTTGCTCTTCTTCTTCTCCTTCTGGAATTCCTATGATACGGATATTATTACGTTTCATGTTGTCCTGCAGCTGTCTTAGAACCTCTTCAGTCTTGTTCAGTCTTTTTTCATTTTGTTGCATTGTCTGGGAGTTTTTGTGTAGGTTGTCCTCCAGCTCGCTGATCCGATCTTCTGCTTCCTCTAGCCTGCTTTTAATTCCTTCTACTGTGTTCTTCAATTCAGAGATCGTATTTTTCATTTCCTCCTGGCTCTTATTGATAGCTTCTATGTCCTTTTTCATGCTCACGTAATTTTCTGTGAGTTCCTTGTAGTTTTTCTGGAGTTCTTTGAAGTTTCCGCTGAGCTCATTCAGCTTCTCCATAATCCATGTTTTGAATTCCATATCTGATAGTTCGCTCCCCTCTATTTCATTTAGCACTCTTTCTGGGGATTCTACCTTTCCTTTTGATGGGAGGTTGTTTCTCTGTCTCCCCATTTTTTTGACTCCTATTGTTTGTTGGTGCTTCTTGGAATGATCTGCACTTCCTGGATCTGCCTCTGGTGGCGTCAGATCATGTACCAGTCTGGCCCTAGGCAGCCTGTTGGAGACTTCCAGGGATCTACTGCTGTTGTCTGTCTTCTTTGATTGTTAATCTATTCAATCTGTGATTAGCTGTCAGGCTTAAGGACTGTGGGTGTGGCAGCTTAGTTCCTGTAGGCAGGGCTTTTGCTTCCCCTCAGGCTGACGCCACTTGGAGGGGAATGGTCTACCCGCAGTACTGGGGATGAGTCAGCACTGGGACCCAGTCAGCTGCTCCTCCAGTTCTCCCCTCAAAGCCACCGTGCCAAATTCTCCCCAAGTGTCTCCAGTCCTCTCTGCCTTCCCTCTGCTTGAGCCCAGGGTAAGTGGTGGCCAAAATATTTTCGTATGTGATCCACTTAAGAGCTCTTTTTCTCCTGCTGTTTCTCTCCGGCTAGCAAGAAAGCCTGTGGCTTTTCGCTTTTCACAGCTGATACTATTTTACTTTCCACTCTGTCGCTGTAGGCTGGGAAGCCCAGCTGGGGGTTTAGACCCTGCCCTTCTCAGGGGGAATCCCCGGCTGCTGAGCTGTTTCTCAGCCCCTTCAGCTGCCACCCGTGGGAGCCCAGCCAGCCCTTCCACGTCTCCGCACTCCCTACCGGTCACGTTGTGATGTAGCGGCCTTTTCTGTCTCTCCGTGGTTATAAGACTTCTCTCCAGCTGGTGTTCGGTTCGTTATTCCAGATGATTTCTCCAAAATTACATTGTAAATCCAGACTAGTTCTAGGAGGAAGTTAGTGTAGCTTCCACTTACTCCTCCGCCATCTTGTTTCTCCTGATCTATAGTTTTCTTGTGATGTCTTTTTATGGTTCTGCTTCTGTCATCTGGAAGACATTGTAGAATAATATATTCCTTAAATGTTTGGTAGAATTTTCCAGTGAACCTATCCAGGCCTGTTGCTTTCTAATTTGAAAGTTTATTAATTATTAATTTTATTTCTTTAATAAGTTATAGGCTGATTTGTATTGCCTATTTCTTTTAATGTGAGTTTTGGCAGATTGTGTCTTTCAAAGAATTGGTCCATTTCATCTAAGTTATCAAACATGTGGGCATAAAGGCTATTTATAATATTATTTTATTATCCTTTTAACATTGATGGGGTCTGTAGTGATGCCATTTCTGATATTAGTAATTTGTATATTTTCTAATTTTATCTTCTTAACCTGGCTAGAATCTTAATGATTTCATTTTTTTTTTTTAAGAACCAGCTTTTGGTTTTGTTGATTTTCTCTATTGATTTTCTGTTCTCAATTTTATTGATTTCTGCTCTGATTCTTATTTATTTTCTTGCACTTTGGGTTTAATTTGCTCTTCTTTTTCTAGTTTACTAATGAACATTCTAGTTTTATTTAGCTACATCCAAAACCAGTGGATTCAATTAATTTTTACAAATTGTTTTTCCTGAGGATATAGATTTTAAAAGAACAAAATTCTCTGGAGTATTTCAAAATAGTTTCTCCTCCCCCTGCAGGAAGCCTCAGGGGATCATTCTCCAATGTTCACTGTGAGAACTTGGTAGAGGTCTTGAAGGGTAAAATCTACCAAACTTGGGGGCTTCTATGACTCAGTCCCTTTGGAAATTTTAACTTTCCGAGATGCCCACACTGAACCTCTAGCAATTCATCAACTGAAGTTCAGGTTTTTCTACCCAGGTACTGGTTGCTATGGAGGTTTCTGCTAGTGGGTTTCTCTTCTGGTAATTTGTGACTCTCTGTAACTCCCTGTCTGTGTCCAATTTGGGGGGCAATGGTTTGCTCTTTGGACTCACCATTTTTACTGATTGAAGAAGAGTCAATTTTTCATTTTGTTCAGTTTTTTTACTTGTTATTAGCATGGACTGGTAACTATTAAGATCCTTATGCTGGACTGGAAACTGGAAGTCTGGATATTATTTTTGTTTCCATGTTCAAAGCACTTTCAAGTGGAGTCTTTGGCTGGTTCTATTCTGTTGTGCTACAGATTGAGCTAATTATTGTAACCAACACTTAGAATCTGAGAAAAGATAATTCACTAGAAGGCATAGGTTCTCTTCTTGAACAATGAAAATTCACTCATGAAACTGTGGAGTAGGGTGCTTTTAAAACCAAGCACCATATCTTTTATGGAGAAACCTCTTGCAGTCTCCAGAGGTTTTGCAAATGATTCACATATGTGGCTGGTTTAAGGAAACACGTGTGTTCTTGAAGAATTATGTGAAAATTGAATTTTTGTTCACGGAATCTTATTTAGAATTCATTTTAGGAGAGCTAGCTATTTAAAGTAGTCTTTTATTTTATTTTTTGGTTTTTCAATGACAGTTGTCCCATTTTTTTCCCCATTGCTCACCCCCACCCAGCCCACCCCTTCTCCCACAATCATATACACCCCCCGTTGTCCATGTCCATGAGTCTTTTATACATGTTCTTTGATTAAACCCTTCCCTTACTTATCCCCTTCTCTCCATCTCTCCTCTCCCTACCCCCCTAATAACTGTTATTCTGTTCCTTGTTCTTTTTAGTTCATTTGTTTGTGTTGTTCATTAGTTTCCTGTATTCGGTGATATCATATGGTATTTCGGTGAATTTTTTGTGAAATTAATAATCACTCCCTAATTTATATTTTTTCAAATGCAAATTTTTATATGTGGCATTTTCATAAAGCTATGTACCAATTCTAGGCCTTGTAGAAGTGTAACATACTTCTGGCTCTTTGTAACAATACAGTTTATTTTTCTATAATTAAAGAAAATGCTGTGTATGAATAATTTAATGTAATCTATATGCAGTGTTATCTTTGGAAACAGAAGTAGCCTAGAATTACGAGCTTGAAGAATATCATCAATTTGAAATAAAATAAACTGAGTGTTCAGTTAGCACTGACTAAAACGTTAATAATGCAGACTCGAATGACACTATACTGGTGATCCTGATTCTGTAGGCTTAGTACAGGGACCAGGGATGTGTATTTTAAACAAACATTCTACACTTCCTAATATAGTAGTCACTATTACTTGTGGGTATTTAAATTAATTTAAATTAATTAAGTTCCTCCATGGCACTGGTCACACTTCAAATGCTAATAACCACAGGTGGCTAGTGGTTACCATACTACATAGCACAGATTATAAAACACTTCCATCATATTGAAATGTTCCTTTCAACAACACTGCAGTGATTCTAATCACAAGAAACACTGGGAAACATCAGTTTAATTACAAAAAGACTTTCATTAGAGTCAGGACCCTAAGGTTTTAGGCTCTACCAGAGAAATAACATTCTGTAATATTAATTTATTTGTTCCTATAGGTACCATTGGGAGCCATTCTGCTAAAAATTAAAAAGGCTTTGTCTCTTTCTCAATGTTAACCTTTATCATATGGATAATTTCATGCTTCTGCCTTATAGGTATGACTATGAAATGAAAATAGGAGTTTTCAGTGACCACAAATAAAAATAAGTTTCATTACTTTAGAGGCACACCTCAAAGACTACATGAACAACCACATAATTTCTGAAGAGTGTGAAAGTAGAACTGATAAATTCCAAGTCAAGTAGCAAATTTTGACTTGTGATATTTTCCCAAGGTAAATTTAGTAGAAGACAGGAAATGTCTTATTGGAATGATATATTGGTTTAAAAGATACAGAACCTCAGAAAGTGCTCAGCATTCATAGCTGAGAAGAACTTTGGAGTGTAGAATGAACTTGTACCCCCCCTTTTTTTGTCCTATTATAGATAAGTAAGTTGAAACATAAAAGGCTGTGATCTAACTGCTCTGTGTCTATTTCTCTATATATAAAATAGGGATAATAACAGTTCCCACTTCATTTTTGTGTTGTGAAGATTAAATAATACATGGAAAGCACTTGGAACAGTATTACCCACACATATCAAAGGCTTAATAAATGTATTTTAGTTATTACTGTTATTAACATTTTCATCAACTACATCACAGAGTTAGTCACATACTTGGGAATATAACTGGTCTGGTTAATATTTTGGACCTCTCTTTGTATCATGTTATTTTAAAATACAATAAACTATGTTCAACTATGTTAGTAAACTCAGAGTGTCTGGGATCTGGCAAAAGAGAAACTTCTTGGAAAATCTGTTTTTCTCCTCTGCTGATGTTTTTTCTTTAGATCATCAACTTAAACCTTAAGAGAACCTGAAAACCCTGGAGACTTGGGAATGCACCAGGCCTTGGGGCTCTGGAGGAATTAATAATCATTAAAAAGAAGTCAAAATATTTCTGTTTCTATTTATCTATTTTGTGATATATAAACACATACTTAAAGTATCCTTCTATTTGTAGTAAACACCTAGATATGAAATAACAAAGCTCATATCATTATTATTTTAATGCAGTCCATTGATGACCCACAATGGGTAGGGCTATAGAAAAAAACATGTCATTTTCCTTATTCACGTGTTTACCTCAGTGTTTCTGACAAGGATTACATTTTCAGTATGGTTATTCTTTGGCTTGTTTTCCAAGCCTCCAGCTAGTATTTGGTCTTGCATTGCATGTTATGGACATCTTTTCTTGGTGAAGTCAGTGATTCTGACAAGATGAGTATTTTTCACTCTATAGTATATAAATTTTCACAGTACCACATCTGAAAGGAAAGAAGTATCATGTGTAGTTATGATCTTTGACAGGTAAACCTTTGTGAATACTCAAGCTCTTTAAATTAAGATTGGCATGTAGTCCACCACAAGACTTCCAGTAAAACAGATAAAAAACCAAAGGAGGACTTCCAGCCAAGATGGAGGCATAGACAGACATGCTGCATCTCCCTCCACAACTAAGAAGGAATACAACTACCTCAAAACTAGAAACAACCAGAGATTCCAGAAAATCAAAGTGAATGGAAGTCAAACAAACAAAGATATAAAGAAGAAATACTCATCCAGACAGGTAAAAGCAGCACAGCTGGGGCAGGGAAGACACAATGTGGTGGTGGCAGCAGCAGGCAGGCAGAAAGCGCAGTTACACATTTTAAAAAGTCAGGATGGACACCTGGGGAGTGTTCCCAGCTCCTCACCAGACTGTGAAGCTCACTGTCCCCGAACTGGGGAAAATCAAGCCTCATTGCTTCTGACTGTGTAGACCAGTGGGTGTTGGGACAGAGGAAGAAACTACCAGTCTCTCAGCAGAGTCCACTTATTTAATAGGCCCCCACGAACCTAGAACATCCTCAGACCTGCCCACTGTGGGAAGGATGGCCAGGGCAGCAGTTAGAGGGTGCCAGTCCAGTGCAGAAGTGGGAGAAGAGCCTGGAGAAGGGGCGAGTGTTTGGCAAGCGGCATTGCTCTCTCTCAGACCCCTCCCTGCAACACAGCGCCACAACGTGATGAAAGAGGTTGCCAGTTACTGATGAATCCCTAAGGCTCCGCCCCTTACAATGTAACAGGTGCGACAGCTCTCCTTGGGTCATGGAAGCAAACAAACACAGCAGACTTCCAGCCAAGATGGAGACCTAGACTGACACACTCCATCTCCCTTCACAGCTAAGAAGGAATACAACTACCACAAAACCAGAAATAACCAGAAGTTCCAGAAAATAAATGGAAGTCCAACGTATGAAGTTACAAAGAAGTGGTGCTTATCCGGATGGGTAGGGGGGGTGAAGCGGGGGAGGAGAGTTCAAGCTGTGCTGTATGCGGTGGCAGCAGCGATGGAGGCAGGACAGCAGTAAGCACAAACACCTGTATTTAAGGGGAGGTGAGAAGAGGCTGAGGAGCACCCCCACTTTCAGACCCGAGCCATCAGCTTGTGATTCCAAAGCCGGGGAGGGCAGACCCCACTGCCTTGCACTGTGAGGCCCGGAGCGGGTGGGGACAGAGGAGGAGGTTCCCAGTCTCTCAGCAGAGAGTGAGCGGCAGGAATCTATCTTGGACCCCTACCCCCAAAGAAAATGCCACAGAGTGGTAAGATGGGTCGCCTGGTTGTGACGAGTGCAAGGGGCTCCTCCCCATATAGCATTGGAGGTGTGACAGCCCCGCCCAGGAAGAAAAGGTAAACAAAAAACTGTCAGGATGGCACAGATCATGATAGAGATCCTGGTGACTCAGCTGACCAGACAGCAAATATCTAATCTAACGGACCAGCAGACATAATCTTTCTGAGGCTCAGTTCAGAGCTTTGGTTATGAAAATGCTTACAGACCTAACAGAAGAACTTAAACAAGACAAGGAAGGAATGAAGGCTAGTCCTGCTGAAATGAACAAGAACACATACAAAACTAGTGGTGAGGGAAAGAAAACCAGGGATCAAATCAACAAATCAGAACATAGGGAAGGAACAGTCAACCAGTGCAGAAAGAAAAAAATGAAAAGTGAGAAAACTGAGGAGAGGATCAGAAACTTATTGGACAGTAATAAGTGGGGCAACATCTGAATCACAGATTTTCCAGAAGGTGAAGAAAAAGAACTAGAAATTGAAAAATTATGTGAAAAAATAATGAAGCACAACTTCCCAAACTTGGGGAAGGAAATAGACTTATAGGTCCAGGAAGCACAGAGAGTTCCAAAAAAACTAGACCCAGGAAGAACCACACCAAAACACATTATAATCAAAATGTCAAAAATTAAAGATAAAGAGAGAATCTTAAAGCAGCAAGAGAGAAGAAGAGAATTACATACAACGGGGTGCCTATAAGACTATCAGCTGATTTCTCAAAAGAAACTGCAGGCAAGAAGGGACTGGCAAAAAATATTCAAAGTAATGAAAAGCAAAAACCTACAACCACAATTACTCTATCCAGCGAAGCTGTCATTCAGAATAGAAGGGCAGAGAAAGTGCTTCCAGGACAAAGTAAAACTGAAGTTCATCAGATCCAAACCACTGTTATATGAAATGTTAAAGGGACTTGTTTAGAAGGAGGATCAAAACTATGAACATTAAAATGAAAACTGTATCACAACAACCAACAACAGAAGCTAGGGAATTGAAACAAAGGCAGACTAAGTAGGCAATGGGAGTGGGAAAAGAATTATAGGTATGAGGAACATTTTGGGGGGATGTCAGTGAGGAGGGGGAAGAAGGGAAAGGGAGGGAGATGGTACAGGAATTAAGAAGCATAGTATGATGCAGTGGAATAGATAGAAAGATGTTGAGAAGAACTATATGCACAACCAATGGGCATGGACTAAGTGGGGGGACATCTGGAGGGAGGGGATCACTGGGTGGAGGGCAACAAAGGGAAAAAAAATTGGGACAACTGTAATACATAAACAATACAGCATATTACCAAAAAAAGGCAAAAAAATTAATGTAAAAAAATAATAATATAGGAAAGGGTGAAGCCAAAGAACTTATATGCATGGACTCATGGACATGAACTAAGGGTGGGATTGTTGGAGGAAAGGGGGGTACTGGGTGGAGGGTGGCAAAGGGGGAAAAACTGTGACAACTATAATAACATAATGAATAAAATATATTTTAAAATTAAGAAAAAGGAAAATAACCATATAATGGAGCAGACTGTAATGTAATCATTTTTTAAAAACCCAAACCTACAGTCAAAATATACTTTAAAGATCAGGTAACTCAAAACAGTATGTTTTGAAAAACCTCCCAAGAAAGTATTTTGTGAGATATATAAAAGACTGCTTTGTTTCAAACATGTCTTAAATATTTCTCATCTTCTATGGAGTCATAATTATAGACCTTTATTTTTCATGTTCCCTGGGAGTTGTCTCCCTATCATAACTTAGCTGATTTTATGGTCCCCTTACCCATCCACCTCACTTGCAGCATGGGCTTTCCCTGCAGCTTTTCATGTCTTCTTTTCCCTCATGAAGTTCACATTTCATTGCTTGCTCTGATAAAAGCTTAAAGTCTCCTTTGCCCCAACCAATTACTGAGGAAGCAAATCAACTGGGCATGGAAAAGATAGGGGACCCATAAGCTTTTCATAAGCTTTCCTCTATCATCCTAACCAGTGTTTTACCAGTAATAGCCTAGTTGGAAACCCCTGCTGTCAGTCCTTTCTAAGTAAGTTAGACTCCTTCGTGTTTTCCTTCCTAGCATTATGTTGTCTCAAACAGAAACAACATAAAGCATTTTTAAGGGGTCCATTTAGAAGTTGTATTCAAATAAGCTTCTAGGCCCAAGATGGAACCTCTCCTGCTTGGGTTGTCACACCAGAAAACTTATACTTGGGTAACTTGTGCATCCTGTAAATGCTCTGCTTGACCAGAAATTTGGTGTATCCTATAAGCTAACTGCTAAATCAACTTTGGGCTTTCACACACCAAACAAAGGTGACTACATGGCCCCAGCCAATTAGATAGTGTATTTTTGTCTTTTCCTTATTTATTCTTTCTCCTATGAAAGCTTCTTGTGTTCTGTCTCATTTTTCATTTCTCCAAGTTTGCTTGCATCACCTAACTTGTCTTGTTTAATTATTTCTAACAGTAGTCACAAAAGAAAAGTAAATTTAAATTGATTCTATTACCTATAGTGTTCGCAGACTGGGCTTGGGAGGAGAATTACTTGTAAGCTTGTTTAATAATACAGATTCTTGGGCCCCATTCCAAAATCTGAATATGTAGAGTAGGGGCTGGGGACCTAATTTTCTTCACAGTGTCACAGGTAGGCTTGACAGTGAATGGACAGACATTTAAAATCTCACTGGTGCCTACCTTATAGATACCCTCTCCAAATACTGTGGTTAAGGTGAAGTCCTGGGCTGCTTATCAACACTTTTGTGAGCCCAGTCAGCACACATAATTAAGAGTTGGTCTATTAACTTTTGAAAATTATAATGGGAGAACATAAAATGCCCAAGGCAAGAAAGGAGATAGGATTCTTATCTAACAGGAGATTTATTTGTATCTTATGACGTTTAGCAATGAAAAACAGGAAGAAGAAAACAACACTGTTCAATGCAATAGCAGTAAGGCCACAACAACCAGATAGCTGATGAAAACAGGTTGCTATTGTTCTTAGCCAAATTCAGATTTTTTTACACTATAACTCCTTAGATAAGTTTTAAGTATATTTTATTGATTATGTTGTTAAAGTAGCTCCAATTTTTTTCCCTTTGCTCCCCTCTATCAAGTACTTCCCTCTAGCGATACTACAGCCCTTAGTTCATGACCATGGGTTGTGCATATAAGTTATTTGACTTCACCCTTTCCTATATTATTCTTATCTTTTTTTCTGTTTATTTTGTAACAACCAGTTATGCTTCTTAATTCCTGCACTATTTCCCCATTCCTCTCCTTTCCCCCTCCCAGCTGATAACCCTCCAAATGATCCCCATACCCATGATTCTTTTCCTATTATGGTTTGCTTCATTTGATTTTGTTTTTATTTTTTTTGATTCAGGATTGAGAGCTGTGAGTTTGTTGTCATTTTAACATTTCTTGCAATGCTGGTTTGGTGGAGATGGATTTTTTTAGCTTCCTTTTGTCTTGGAAACTTCTTATTTCATCTTCCATTTTGAATGAGAGCCTTGCTTGGTAGAGTATTCTTGGCTGTATGCCTTCGTTTTTCAATTCTTGGAATACTTTTTGCCATTCCCTTCTGGCTTGTTGTGTTTCTCCTGAGAAATCTGATGAAAGCCTTATTGGAGCTCCCTTTTATATTATTAATTGTTTCTCTCTTGCTGCTTTTAGTATTCTCTCTTTGTCTTTGAATGTTGCCATTTTAATTATGATGTGTCTCGATTGGGCCTGTTGGGGGTCATCTTCATTGGGACCCTCTGTGCTTCGTGGACTTGCATGACTCTCTCTCTCCTCATGTTAGGGAAGTTTTCTGTCATTAGTTTTTCAAAGAGGTTTTCTATTCCTTGCTCTTCTTCTTCTCCTTCTGGAATTCCTGTCATACGGATATTATTACATTTTATATTGTCCTGCAGCTGTCTTAGAACCTCTTCATTATTGTTCAGTCTTTTTTCATTTTGTTGCACTGTCTGGGAGTTTTCGTCTACATTGTCTTCCAGCTCACTGATCCAATCTTCTGCTTCCTCTAGCCTGCTTTTAATTCCTTCTATTGTGTTCTTCAATTCAGAGATCACATTCTTCATTTCCTCCTGATTCTTATTGATAGCTTCTAAGTCCTTTTTCATGCTGGTGTAATTCTCAGTAAGTTCCTTGTAGTTTCCACTGAGCTCATTCAGCTTCTCCATAATCCATGTTTTGAATTCCATATCTGATAGTTTGCTCTCCTCTATTTCATTTAGCAGTCTTTCTGGGGATTCTACCTTTCCTTTTGATGGGGAGTTGTTTCTCTGTTTCCCCATTTTTGTGACTCTTATTGTTTTCTGATGCTTCTTAGAATGATCTGCTCTTCCTGGATTTGCCCCTGGTGGCATCAGATCATGTACAATCTGGGCCTAGGCAGCCTGTTGGAGACTTCTAGGAATCAACTGCCTTTGTCTGTCTCCTTTAGTTGTTAATCTATTCAATCTGTGATCAGCTGTCAGGTTTAAGGACCGTGGGTGTGACAGCTTAATTCCTATAGGCAGGGCTTTTGCTTCCACTCAGGCTGACACCACTCGGAGGGGAATGGTCTTCCTGCAGTACTGGGGATGAGTCAGCACTGGGACCCACTGGGCTGTACCCCCAGTTCTCCTCTCAAAGTCACCGCGCCAAACTCTCCCCAAGCGTCTCCAGTCCTCTCTTCCTTCCCTCTGCTTGAGCCCAGGGTAAGTGAGGGTCAAAATATTTTTGTATGTGATCCTCTTAAGAGCTCTTTATCACCAGCTGTTTCTCTCTGGCTAGCAAGAAACACTGTGGCTTTTCACTTTTCACAGCTGGATACTATTTTAATTTCCACTCTGTTGCTGTAGGCTGGGCAGACCAGCTGGGGGTTTAGACCCTGCTCTTCTCAAGGGCAACCCCTGGCTGCTGAGCTGTTTCTCAGTCTCTTCAGCTGCCACCCGTGGGAGCCCAGCCAGCCCTTTCACATCTCCATACTCCCTTCCAGTCACGTTGTGATGTAGCGGCCTTTTCTGTCTCTCCATGGTTATAAGACTTCTTTCCAGCTAGTGTTTGGTTGGTTATTCCAGATGATTTCTCCAAAATTAAGTTGTAAATCCAGACTGGTCCTGGGAGGAGGTTAGTGTAGCTTCCACTTACTCCTCCGTCATCTTGGATCTCTTGGTTTGTTGTCATTTTAATGTTCATTATTTTGATTTTCTTTTTTTTAACTAAGTCCCTTTGACATTTCATATAATAATGGCTTGGTGATGATGAACTCTTTTAGTGTTACCTTGTCTGGGAAGCACTTTATCTGCTTTCCAATTCTAAATGATAGCATTGCTGGATGGAGTAATCTTGGTTGTAGGTCCTTGATTTTCATCACATTGAGTACTTCTTGCCAGTTCCTTCTTACTGGCAACGTTTCTTTTGTGAAATCAGCTGACAGTCTTATAGGCACCCCTTTGTAGGTAACTCTCTGTTTTTTTCTTGCTACTTTTAAGATTCTCCCTTTATATTAATTCTGATGTATCTTGGTGTGGTCTTCCTTGAGTCTAGCTTGTTTGGGGCTCTCTATGCTTCTTGGATTTGTATGTCTATTTCCTTCACCAAATTTGGGAACTTTTCCTCCATTATTTTTTTACTTAAGCTTTCAATTTCTTATTCTTCCTTTTCTCCTTCTGGCACCCCTATAATTTGTATGTTGGTATGTTTAAAGTTGTCTCAGAGGTTCCGAAGCCTCTCATTTTTTTCAATTTATGTTTCCTTATTCTGTATTGGTTGACTGGTTTTTTTTTTCCTCATGTTCCAAATCATTGATTTGAACCTCGGTTACTTTTCCTTCACCATTGGTTTTGTGTAGATTTTCCTTTGTTTTATTTAGCATAGCTTTCACTTCTTTCTTTACGCATCTGCCATACTTAAGCATATCTGTCAAGCCTGTGAGCTTCTTTATCACCAGTGTTTTGAACTCTACATCTGTTAAGTTGACTATCTCCTCATATGTTAGGTTGGCTATCTCCTTGTCGCTTAGTTCTCCCACTGGAACTTTGATTTGTTCCATCTTTTGGGCCATACTTCTCCATCCCCTCATCTTCACAGGCTCCTGTGTTTGTTTCCCTCTGTGTCTTAGGTAGGGCTGTCTCACCTGTAAGGGGAAGAGCCTTAGGTATTCATCAGTACAGGGCAACCTGTTTCACCACGTTGTGGCACTGTATGTGGGGGAGAGGTCTGAGAGGTAACAATGTCACTTGCTCAGCACTCCCTCCTTTTCCAGGCACTTCCCCCACTTCCATATGAGACTGGCACCTCTATAGCTGTTGCCTTGGCTGTCATTCCTGGCATGGATGGGTCTATAGATTTTCTAGGACCATGAGGCCCTTTTAAACAAGCAGACCCTGCTGAGATCCTTGCAGTTTGTTCTTCTGCCCTACCCACCATGGGTTTTCACAGTCAAAAACAATGAGGCTTTATTTTCCCTGGTCCTGGAACCGTCAGCTGTGTGTTCTGGTCTGGTGCTGGGAGAGCTCCCCAGGTGTCCCTCCCCACTTTTTAAAACATGTGCCTGCACTTTCTGCTGGCCTGCCATTGGCGCCACTGCAGCTGCTGCCACACCGCATCTTCTCTGCCCCGACTCTGCTCCTCCTACCAGTCTGGATGAGTATTTCTTCTTTATATCTTTGTTTGCTGGACTTCCATGCAGTTTGGTTTTCTGGAACTTCTGGTTGTTTCTAGTTTTGAGGTAGTTGTATTCCTTCTCAGTTGTGGAGGGAGATGAAGCATGTGGAGGCTAAGCCTCCATCTTGGCCAGAAGTCTAATTAGATAATTTTAACTTTCTTTCCTTCTCTTTAAGTCATCAGACAGGCACATATTGGGGAAACTTCTATGTTACATTTCCATTAAAAACAATGCTCTCATTGTGTACTTGCCAACTGTTAAGGTATAATTTTCATTAAAAAATAAAGTCATGACTCTCACACAGATATAAAATGACCACAAGTTAATGATTTTAATGAGTCTTTATTAATGAGGGAACCTGGCAGCTTTGACAGCAGCTCCAAACAATAAGCATATATGTAAATCTGGAATATAGAAATAAACTTACAAATGAAGGCAACCTGGACTATTTTTGTGTGGAGTGCATTCCTCCTCAAGATAGGAATCATTTGTATGTTCAGAGTAAAAATAATTTGCAGTAGAAGGTATCACAATACCTGATACTAAACTATACTACAAGGCCACTGTAAACAAAACAATCTGGTACTTGTATAAGAACAGACATATAGATCAATGGAACAGAATAGAGAGCCCAGAAATAAACCCAGGTATATATGGTCAACTAATATTTGACAAAGGGGGAAGGAACATAAAATGAAATGGAAAGAGCCTCTTCAACAAATGGTGCTAGGAGAACTGGATAGGGACGTGCAAAAAGTGAAACTAGACCACCAGCTTACACCACACACCAGAATAAACTCAAGATGGATCAAAGACTTAAATATAAGCCATGACACCATAAAAGTCTTAGAGGAAAACATAGGCGAGAACATTTTAGATATCCTATATAGCAATATTTTTGTTAATATATCTTTTAAGGCAAGGCAATTAAAGGAAAAAATAAATGAATGGGATTACATCAAACTAAAGAGTTTCTGCTCAGTGAAATAAAACATCAAGATGAAAAGCAAACCAACCATATGGGAAAACATATTTTCCAATAATACCTCAGACAAAGGTTTGATTTCCAAAATATGTAAGAATTTATATGAGTCAACACCAAGAAGACAGATAATCCAATTAAAAAATGGGCAAAGGACATGGGCAGACACTTCTTCAAGGAGGACATACCAAGGTCCCATAGGCATATGAAAGATTGCTCAATATCACTAGCCATCAGAGAGCTGCAAATAAAAGACATGAAATACCAAGTCACACTGGTCAGAATGGCCATCATCAACAAATCAACAAACAACAAGTGCTGGCGAGGATATGGTGAAACGGAAACCCTAGCACACTGTTGGTGGGAATTTAGACTGGTGCAGCCACTATGAAAAACAGTATGGAATGCCTCAAAAAAGTAAAAATAGAACTGCCTTCAGATCCCGTGATTCCATTGCTAGACTTATGTCTGAAGAATCCTGGAACACAGATTCAAAAGAACCTATGCACCCCTATGTTCATAGCAATGCTATTTACAATAGCCAAGTGCTGGAAACAGCCTAAGTGCCCATCTGTAAATAAGTGGATCAAAAAACTGTGGTAGAGTTGGTGAGAAGATAGCAGATGAGTGAGGATAAGCTGCCTTTGCTTGCTCCAGAGACTGATCTATAGTTTCACCTGAATGTGGACAGAGCATCTGTTAACAACTGGATACTGGCAAGAGTTAAACCTTGGCACTGCTGGTGGCAGAGGATGCTCCTTTGAGTGACCTGTCTGGTAAGGTTCGTGGAGGGAATATGGGAGAGGCACAAGTTCTGGCTGGCTTGGCTCCCCAGGCAGCGGACAGAGGAGGAAATAGTTTCCTCTATGCCCCTGGGTCTCCCCTGAGAGCAGTCAGAGGTGGAGATCAAGGCTATGGCCACCGGCAGAGCCAGGAGTTGGACAGGTGACAGTTGGCTCTGGAGACTGGGAACAGTGTTCTTTTTTTGTGTGTGGTTTGTTTTCTTCTTTATCTTTTTCTCTTTTAAAAATAATTATTGATTTTTTATTGTGGATCAAGCATGAAAGGCTAGGAGCAGGGTGAGATCCTTGAGGAGCGCACACAGGAGCCCACCTGCAGGGGTGCTCTGGGCCCCACATTCACAGCCCTTGGCCAAGTGCCCACATGGCACAGGAGAATGTCCCCACCAGCCAGCACAGTGAACTACCTCCAGCCCACCAACCACTGGAGCAGGGGATCGCTACCAGCTTGCATACATGCCAGTCACTGGGGCAGAACGCCCCTGGCCTACCCAACCACTGGAGCAGAGGATAGCTACCGGCCCACGCTCATGCCAGCCAATGTGAGAGAATGCCTCCAGCCCACAAACCACTGGAGCAGGAGATCGCTACCAGCCAGCACACATGCCAGCCAGTGCATGGAATCTCCCTGGTCCACCCAGCGACTACACAGGCGAACATCACGAGCCTGCTCAGTCCCAGCCACCATGAGAGAATGCCCCAGGCCTGCCCGAGAGTGTACAGAGGAATGTCCCCAACCTGTGCACCAGCACAGGGGAATTCCCCTCTGTCCCTTGGGTCCACGTGCTGCCCTAACCTACCTGCCAGTTGGCAGGAAAAAACGCACTTGCCACCTTGTAATAACACCTCACCAAACAGGAACAACACCTCACCAAAAGGAAAGGAGGAATTTACAGAAGAAGGGGTAGTTGAAATAGAGGCAAACAAACTATTAGACATGTAGTTCAAAATAATAATAGTGAGGAAACTCAATGAACTCAACAAACTTAAAGAAAACTACAAAGAACTAGAAGAGAATTACGAAGAACTCTAGGGAAACTATAAAGAACTTCAGGGAGGCTACAAAGAACTTACTGAGAAATACACCAGCATAGAAAAGGACATAGAAACTATAAATAAGAACCAGAAAGAAATGAAGAATACAAATTCTGAACTGAAGAACACAGCAGAATCAATCAAAAGCAGTCTAAATGAAGCAGAGGATCAGATCAGTGAGTTAGAGGACAACATGGAATATAATTCCCAGACAATGCAAAAGAATACAAAAAGACTGAAAAAGAGTGAAGAGGGTTTAAAGAACTGTAGGATAACATGAAATGAAACAATATCCATATCATAGGGATATAAGAAGGAGAAGAAGAGGAGCATGGGATAGAAAACGTGCTTGAAAAAGTACTGACAGAAAATTTTCCTAACTTGATCAGTGAAAAAGTCATCCAAGTCCAGGAATCACAGAGAGTACCAATGAATATGAACCCAAAAAGGCTCACTCCAAGGCACATCATAATTAAAATGGCAACACTCAAATACAAAGATAGAAACTGAAAGGCAGCAAGAGAAAAACAGCAAATAACATACAAGGGAGCTCTGATAAGGCTATCAACCGATTTCTCAACAGAGACATTAAAGGCCAGAAAGAATTGGCAAAAAGTATTTCAAGTGATGAAAAACAAAGGTCTACAACCAAGAGTACTCTACCCAGTGAGGCTCTCCTTCAAAATGGAAGGTAAAACAAGACATTTCTCAGACAAAGGAAGACTAAAAGAATACATCTCTACCAAACCAGAATTGTTAGAGATGCTAAAGGAAATGCTTTAAGAAAGAGAAGGAAAAGAGAGAAGGAGAGGAACACAGGTACAAAAGGAAATAAATAAATATCTGTCAATAATAACCTTAAATGTAAATGATTAAATGCTCCAATCAAAAGATGTAGGGTAGTAGAATGGATATAAAAACCTGACCCATATATATGCTGTCTACAAGAGACACACCTGAAAACAAAAGATTTACACAGACTAAAAGTTAAGGGATGAAAAAAGTATTCCAAGCAAATGGACATGAGAAAAAACTGGGGTAGCAGTACTTATATCAGACAAAATAGATTTCACTGCAGAGGCCATAGAAAGAAACAAAGAAGGACATATAATAATACTTAAGGAAACAATCCATCAAGAAGATATAACCCTGGTAAACATATATGCATCCAACATAGGAGCACCCAAATATATAATGAATCTCTTGGAATACTACAAGAAGGAAATCAACTGCAACACACTCATAGTAGGGGAATTTAACACCTCATTATCAACAATAGACAGATCTTTGAAGCAAAGAAACACCGAGGATATACAGGCATTGAACAACACTCTAGATCAAACAGACCTAGTTGATATATATAGAACTTTTCACCCTGAAGAAGCAAAAATATAAATTATTTTCAAGAGCACTTGGAACATTTTCAAAGATAGACCACATTGTAGGACATAAAACAATCCTTAACAAATTCAAAAAAATTGAAATTATATCAAGCATTTTCTCAGATCAAATGACTGGAAACTGGAAATCAACTTCGAGGAAAAAAATTAAAGACATTCAAACTCATGGAGAATGAATAACATGCTATTAAATGATGAATGGGTTAACAATGACATCAAGGAAGAAATCAGGAAGTTCTTGGAAACAAATGATAATGATCACACAACAGGCCAAAATCTGTGGGACACAGCAAAAACAGTCCTGGGAGGAAAGTTCATAGCAATACAGGCATACCAAAAAAGGAAAGAAGAACCTCAAATGAAAAATCTAAACCTACAGCTACAAGAATTGGAAGAACAACAAAAAAAGCCCAGAGCAAGTAGAAGTGTAGTGTTAAATGTGGTCGAGGGCGCGAAAGTAATTCCAGCAAGGAGAATGAGTCGGTTGGAGGGCTGCCACATGCTCTGGCAGGTCAGCAGCGAGCGGCGCAAAGATCTCTCCTTTTATTGAGTTTTACAAGTATAAAAATCAATAGGGAGGGTAAGGAATGAGCTCACAGGCACATTCCAATATTGATTACAATATACAATTACTTACTTGGGATTACAACAAAAGGAGGTTAATATATAAACTATAAAGAATGTTTTCTATCAAAAACAAAAAAATAGGAATTTAATCATCTATTCTTTTAAGACTATGGGAATGGATACACTGTTCCTTAAACTTTAACAGAAAGCACGCAAAGTTAAGCACTACCTGTGCTTGGCTTTGTTTGGTTTCCTTGTCAACATCAGGGAGGATGGAGTACTCAGCAAGATTCCTTTTAAGTCACAGAATGTCTTGAAACCCTGAGGCCTGATCAGTCAAAGACTGTCAGCATTAGCGAGTCCAGCTCGCCAGCTCAGGTCATAAAACACCTGGACCAAGAGGCATGAGAACACGCCTTAGTTTAGGAACCTTGATTTCCAGCATCAAGAAGGAAGGAAATCGTCAAGATCAGAACAGAACTAAATGGCATAAAGAATAAACAAACAATTCAAAAGATCAACCAAAGTAGGGGCTGTTTCTTTGAAAAGATATAAAATCGAAAAACCTTTAGCCAGGCTCATCATGAAAAAAAGAGAGAGGTCCCATGTAAATGAAATCATAAATGAAAGAGAAAAAAATCACAACTAATATCACAGAAAATCAAAAAATTGTAAGAAATTACTACAAACAAATGTATGCAAGAAACTTGACAATCTGGATTAAATGGACAAATTACTAGAAACATATAACCTTCCAAACTTAATCAAGAAGAAGCAGAATGCCTGAACTGTCCAATTAAAAAAAGGGAAATTGATGCAGCAATCAAAAAACAACTAGCACTTAAAAGCCCTGGACCAAATGGCTTCACAGGCAAATTTTACAAAACATTTAGGGAAGAACTAAATCCTACTCTTCTCAAACTATTTTAAAAATTCCAAGAAGAGAGAAAACTCCAAAACACTTTCTATGAATCCAGTGTTACCCTAATTCCTAAACCAGGTCAAGACACAACAAAGAAAGAAAACTATAGGCCAATATCGCTCATAAACATAGATGCTGAAATCCTCAACAAAATATTGTAAAACTGGATCCAGAAACACAATAAAGGATCATACACCATGATCAAGTGGGATTCATCCCAGGGATGCAAGGATGGGTTTAATATTTGCAAATCAATAAATGTGGTACACCGCATAAACAAAATGAAAAACAAAAATCACATGATCATACCAATAGATGTTGAAAAAGCATCTGATAAAGTACAACACCCATTTATCATGAAAACACTCAGAAAAATGGAAATAGAGGGAGCATACCTCAACATAATAAAGGCCATATATGAGAAACTTAATGCCAACATTATACTCAATGGACAAAAACTGAAAGCATTCCTCCTGAGATCAGGAACAAAACAAGGATGTCTACACTCTCCACTCTTATTCAACATAGTGTTGGAAGTTTTATCCACAGCAATCAGACAAGAAAGAGAAATAAAATGAATCCAAATTAGAAAAGAGAAAATAAGACTGTCATTATTTGCAGATGACACTGTAGTGTACATAGAAAACGCTATAGACTCCATGAAAAAACTGCTCGACCTATTAAGTGAATTTGGCAAAATAGCAGGGTACAAAGTCAATATTCAGAAATATAAGACATTTCTTCACACCAACAATAAAATATCAGAGATAGAAACTAGAAAAAATATCCCATTTACTATAGCAACAAGAAAAATAAAGTATCTAGGAATAAACTTAACCATAGAGATAAAAGACCTGTACTCGGAAAACTACATAACACCGAAGAAAGAAATCATGGAAGATACAAATAAAAGGAAACATACACTATGCACATGAATAGGAAGAATCAACATCATTAAAATGTTTGTACTACCCAAAGCTTTTATAGACTCAATGCAATCCCGATTAAAATACCAGTTACACATTTCACAGACCTGGAACAAATACTTCAAAGATTTATATGGAATCAGAAAAGATGCCGAATAGTCACAGCAATCTTGAGGAAGAATAATACAGTAAGAAGAATCAAAATACCTGACATCAAATTATACTACAAAGCCAGTGTAATCAAAGCAGTCTGGTACTAGCATAAGAACAGACATATAAATCAATGGAACAGAATAGAGAGCCCAGAAATAAACCCTGGTCTACATGGTCAATTAATATTCAACCAAAGGGGAAGGGACATAAAATGGTGTGAGAAGAGCCTCTTCAACAAATGGTGCTGTGAGAACTGGACAGGGATGTGCAAATAAAGGAAACTAGACCACCAACTTACACCACACACCAGAAGAAATTCAATATGGATCAAAGACTTAAATGTAAGTCATGACACCATAAAAGTCCTAGAGGAAGACAGAGGCAGAAAAATTTCAAATATTCCATGTAGCAATATTTTCACTTATACATATCCCAAGGCAAGGGAAATAAAAGAAAGAATAAACAAATGAGATTACATCAAACTAAAGAGTTTCTGATCAGTGAAAGAAAACATCAGCATGATGGAAAGGGAACCAACCATATGGGAAAACATATTTGTCAATGATACCTCAGACAAGGGAATGATCTCCAAAATATACAAAGAACTTACATGTCTCAACACCAAGAAGACAGACAGCCCAATTAAAAAATGGGCAAAGGACCTGAACAAACACTTCTCTAAGGAGGATTTACAGAGGTCCATAGGCATATGAAAGAATGCTCAACATCTCTAGCCATCACAGAGATGCAAATAAAAACCACAATGAGATACCACTTTACACCAGTCGGAATTGCCGCCATCGACAAATCAAGAAACAACAAGTGCTGGCAGGGATGTGAGAAAAGGAAACCCTACTTCACTGTTGGTGGGAATGCAGACTGGTGCAGCCACTATAAAAAACAGTATGGAATTACTTCAAAAAACTGGAAATGGAACTGCCTTTTGAATCAGTGATTCCACTGCTCGGATTATACCTGAAGAATCCTGAAACCCCAATTCAAAAGAACTTACACACCCTTATGTTCATAGCAGCACTATTTACAATAGCCAAGTTCTGGAAACAGCCTAAGTGCCCATTTGTAGATGAGTGGATTAAAAAAACTGTAGTACATGTACACAATGGAATAATATGCAACAGAAAAGAAAAAGGAACTCCTGGTATTTGTGATAACATTGATGGAACTAGGGAGAATTATGCTTAGCAAAATTAGCCAGGCAATGAAAGTAAAATACCATATGATATCACCTGATTCAGGAGACTAATGAAGAACACAAACAAATGAACAAAATTGAACGAGGAACAGAATAACAGTTATCGGGGGGGGGGGAGCAGGGGAGGGAGATCAGAGGGTAAATAGGGGAAGTGTTTAGTAAAGAAACTAGTATAAATAACCCATGGACATGTACAACAAGGTGGGGATTGACTGTGGGAGAAGGGATGGACTGGGTGGGGGGGATCAATAGGGGAGAAAGTGGTACAACTATAATGAAAAAACAATAAAAATAAAATTTAAAAAGTGGTGGTGCATTTACTCAATGGAATACTATGCAGCAGAAAGAAAGAAGGACTCACAACTATTACCACAATTTAATTTTAGGACATTTTTATCACCTCGGATAGAAACCCCATACCCATAAACAATCAATCCCCATTTCCTCTAACCTCTCTCCTCATTCTTAAACAACCACTTTTTGTCTCTGTAAATTAACCTATTTTGGAAATTTTATATAAATGGAATCATACACATGTGTCTTTTTGCATCTGGCTTTTTTCACCTATCATAATGTTTTTAAGTTCATTTATATTATAGCATGTATCATTACTTCATTACTCATTCTAATGAATGCTAAATAACATTCAATTTTATGAATATATCCCATTTTTTAAAATCAGAAGTTGATAAACATTTGTTTGTTTGTTTTTTCACTCTGGCTATAATAATGCCACTATGAGCATTTGTGTACAAGTTTTAGTGTGGATTTTTTAAAAATTTAGGTATATTCCAAGATACCAAGGTGTAAAGTTATTTTAATAATTCTAGGAGCTGAAATTATAATATTATTATTATTATTCTAACTTTCTGAGCTGAACTAAAAGAACCTGTAGCATGATCTCAGAAAATGGTACAACTTCCGGCCAAGATGGAGGCTTAGACGGACGCGCTAGGTCTCCCTCTACAACTAGAGAGGAATACAACTACTTCAAAACAAAGGATAACTAGAAATTCCAGAAAATAAAACTACACGGAAGCCCAACATATAAAGTTATAAACCAGCGGCGCCCTTTGGGCAGGTAAGAGCAAAAGGGGGTGGTGCTGTTTCCGGTTGCACCTGGGACAGCGGCGGGGAGAACAATCCCAGAAGCAGGGAGAACAATCCTGGCTGCAGTTGAACCCCCGGCAGCTCGCGACCCCAACGCTGGGGAAAGCAGCCACCACATCGCCTTGAACAGTGAGGCCCAGGGGGGCGGGAGGACGGATCCCGGTCTCCTAGCGGAATAACTGTGTGAATCCATCTTGGACCCCCGCCCCCAAAGAAAGCGCCACAGGGCTGCGAAATAGGTCGCGGACAGGTGCCAGTCGCTGGATTGTGACGACAAAGCACCACGGCGCAGCAAGAAAGGTTGCGGAACGGCGCCGGTCGCTGGGTCATTACGAGTACACAGGCACTGCCCCCTACAGCCGGCCCAAGAAAACAAAACACATCTGTCAAAATGAGGCAAACAACTATAGAAGTCCCAGTGGCACAGCTCACCAGGCAACAGATGAAGAATCTGACAGATGAACAAATAAGAAACCTGTCAGATGCTCAGTTCAGGGCCATTGTTATCAGGTGGCTTACAGAATTAACAAAAGATCTGGAAAAAGATGAGAAAGAAGCGAAAAACACTCATAATGAAAGGAACAAAACCACATACGAGACAGATGGTGAGGAAAAAAAAATCCAGAGTTCATTTCAACAAACTGGAATATGGAGAAGGAACAAGCAGTCAACCAATGCAGAGAGAGGAAATGGGAAGCAACGATGAGAGGATCAGAAACCTCTGGGACAGCTATAAAAGGCCCAACATAAGAATCATTGGTTTGCCAGAGAGCGAGGAAGATGAACTAGAACTTGAAAAATTGAGTGAAAATATAATAAAGGAGAACTTCCCAGACTTGGGGAAGGAAATAGACTTACAGGTCCAGGAAGCACAGAGAGTTCCAAAAAAACTGGACCCAGGGAGAACCACTCCAAGACACATTATAATCAAAATGTCAAAAATTAAAGATAAAGAGAGAATCTTAAAAGCAGCAAGAGAGAAGAAAAGAATCATGTACAAAGGGGTCCTAATTAGAATATCAGCTGACTTCTCAAGGGAGACCCTGCAGGCAAGAAGGGACTGGCAAGAAATATTCAAAGTAATGAAAATCCAAAACCTACAACCACGAATACTCTATCCAGCGAAATTGTCATTCAGAATAGAAGGGCAGAGAAAGTGTTTCCAGGACAAAATAAAACTGAAAGAGTTCATTAGATCCAAACCACTGTTATATGAGATGTTAAAGGGACTGGTTTAGAAAAAGGAGGATCAAGACTATGAAATTTAAAATGAAAACTGCATCACAAGAAACAACAGAAGCTAGGGAATTGAAACAAAGGCAAACTAAACAGGCAACGAGAGTGGAAAAAGAACTATAGGTACGGGGAACATATTGGGGGGAGGTCAACAGGGAGGGGGAATGGGGAGAGGGAGGGAGATGATATAGGAATTAAGGATCATGGTAGGAGGGAATGGAATAGACACAGAGAGGTTGAGAAGAACTGTATGCACAACTAATGGACATGATCTAAAAGGGGGGGACAACTGGAGGGAGGGGGGCCACCGGGTGGAGGGGAGCAGAGGGAAGGGAAATTGGCACAAATGTAATATTATAATCAATAAAACACATTAAAAAAAAAGAAAGAAAATGGTACAATCATGAGAATGATGAGGTTGCCTCATCAATATCAAGCTCTCAATCACCTCTCCCTCCACCTGTATAAATCCTTATACTACCCCCTCCTCTCTCACTGTGTTTCTCCTGACCATCCAAGCAAAAGTTGATGCAGCTCCAGAATCTCATGCCTGAAACTTGTTTTAGAGACTGGTGTGTATCCTAGGAGAGTCTGGTGTATTTTCACTTGTTCTATATTTTCCCTGCCCCAATTCACATTATGTATTGTAGATAAACTGAGCCTGCTGTTCGGAAGAAGAAAATACCCCCTCTATCCTTCTTGAGTTCTTATGGCTGGACAAATGAAAAAATTGACAGAAGACCAGATTAACAGGGAAAAAAACAATTCAATATGTGCACACAAGAGATCATAAATGATGTTCTCAGAAATGATGAACCAGCCAGCTTTTTATAGTTTTTGAACAATAAGTTTTTTAAGAAATTATAGGACAAGGACAGGTTTGGTAGCTCATTAGGGAGGGATAAATAAAGCTTGGGATTGAGTAATAAATTAGTAAAATAGTAACAAGGTTTGTTTATTTAAGCTTTTTGGCCCATATTCCTTCATTCTAGTGATAATGGTGTCTCTTTTGACTCCCCTGAAGCAAGGAGGGCAACTTTCACAAGGGAAACTTATTTTCTGCATTCAAGGAGACAAGTGAGGGTCAATGTTCCATTCTGGTGCTGGCTGCTTGTCAAGTAACTTTAACTCAAAGTTACCAATATTACACTGTGGAATATTTTGGGGCAGCCTGCTCTTGGCCCTGACACTGCCATATTCCATAGTGTGGGTGCTCAAAAGACTTTACCTTAAGCTATCTTTCTATGGGGTGTTTTAGATTTAAGGCATCTTGAGAAAAGTTGGAGAAGCTGGAATAGTCAGCATCTAATCAATGTATTTCCTCAGGGGGGAAGACATTTTTGCCCTGGCTTTTCTTGTCTCTGAGGCAAATGTCTGTCTTATTATTTTTCCACTAGAAAAATACTGAGTTTCATTGACTTTTAAAGAAGATTAATTGTTGAAATAATAAATCTTTCTGAATACTATATATGGTTTTCTATTATCCTTTTAATTACCTTAATTAAACAAGTTAAAGATTTTTCAATCATGAGTAATTTTTTTAAAAACATAAATTCAATAACCATACACCATTTCAATGTATTGCTGTACCATAATTTATTTAACAACATTTCTATTTGGGAGGCAGTCAGGATTTTTCACTGTTATAAGGTGTACTGAGACATATTTTGCTACATTTTAAATTCATTTGTCTTTATTTTTATTAGTGGATTTGTTAGGTCAAAGGATATGAATGTTTTTAAACATTGTATTACTGATTCAAAGGTCATATTTAACTCTACATCTACTGTCAAGCCTTCTTTAACTGTTACAGCCTAGTGAGTTCTTTCTCTGAACCAATTGTGCTTGAAACTGTTACTACACAGAGATTTAATTTTATTTTTCTCCAATAAATTCTCTTGCTTTCTTTCCCCATTAACAGTTAAACTGCAAATTTTACAAGAATGGAGACCATGCCCTGTATTTTTTTTGAATTCTTCACCAACTTGTCTTTTAATTGCATGAAAAACAGGAATGGCAGTCTCAATTTCTCAGAAAAGCAAGCATTTCAAAGGGCAAGTTTTACTCTTCTAGACATATGAATTATGAATTTGTTGACATTATAGCTCATTTGGGTCTTCTACCTTCTAAGTTTGATAACACTGTTTTTTCAATTACTAGATTTACATATTCTAATAACCCTATAAAAGTTCAGATTTTATGTTATACTCACTTTTTCTCTAGCCTATGACCTTTTGTACTTGAATTAGTAGAATAGATCTAGCTAATCATTTTTGCGGCTAAAATATACATGCTTCCTAATGTCCTGAGACCTTGCCATTAACCCTATGAAGGGGTCAAGAGAGTAGACAATATAATAAGCTCCATATTGACTGCAATCCTTGATTTATTTACAGTGAAACATGAGATTATTTTTTCAGGCAAGCATTATAGAAAGAGAAGAGAAGTAGAATTTAGGAAATATGGGCTTTGGTCTCAAATATGCACTGAGTTTGTGAATATTAGACTATCACATAGGCTCACTGGACCTCAGTTTCTTTACTTGTTGTGGTATGCAGAATAATGGTCCCCAAAGATAACCACACCCTAACTTTCTGAGCCTGTAAATATGTTACCTGTCAAATGGGGCTTTGCTGATGTGATTAAGTTAAAGATCTTGAGGTGGGAAAATTTTTCTGGATTAACCAGGTGCATCTAATATAATGACAAAAATTCTTAAAAGTGGAAGGAGGCAGAAGAGAAGAGTCAAAGACATACTTTGAGGATGAAGAAAGAGGCCATGAGCCAAAATATGCAGGCAGTGTCTAGAAGCTGGAAAAAGCAAGGAAGTGGATTCTCCCCTATATCCTCCAGAAGGAAACACAGCCCTACCAATTCCTTGCCTTTAGCCTAGTGAGGCCCATCTCAGATACTGATGTACAGAAGTATAAGATAATAAATTTATGTTGGATTAAGCCACTAAGTTGCTAGTAATTTCTTACAACAGCAATAGGAAATGAATACACCTGTAAGGGGATGGGATAGATGATGCAACTTACAGCAGGCCTGTCAGATGTAAATCATATAATTTCACATCTCCTTCAGTAGTATTTAGATACCTGTGAGAATAGGGCAGTCATTAATAGAAATATTAACTTATTCCCCAAACATATGAAATAGTATTTAACATCCAAGTGTACTAATGGAAAATAATTAAAGGCTATAAAAATGCTTATATTTAAGGGGTGATTATTTGTCATATTATTTAACTTCCTAGTTTTAAGATAAGGAAATTGAGGTCTAAGGTAGCTCACTGACTTGCCCAAAGTTACAAAGGTGAAGGCAGGATTCAAATCTAGGCAGCATAACTTCAAAATCCAAGCTCACTATACTCACCTCACTATATTGCTTCCCATAACTAGTGTAAATGTGTTTTGAAAGGGAAGCTTTTAATAGAGAACAAGGGTATACAGTAGCCCCTCTCTATATTGTGGTTCACTTATAATGGCCTCACTGTATCGTGGGATTTTAAAAATATTATATTTAATTATTTATTGCAGATTTTATTGCATGGGCAACAGCAGACCATCCATATCACCCTGCCCAGGCTCTGTAGCTTCAGCTTCACTGGAGAGGACACTCCAGCGACATCGCAAGATGTCGATTCAACACGGGAGGAGACAGATACCGTGTCACTCCCGAGTCGGACTGCACAGCCATTCTCGGCGGTGCAGATAGACTCTTAAGAAGCTACACCATCGTCTCTCAAGACGGACGGCTGCCGCCGCCGCCGCCAACAATGCAGATTTTTTGCTATATCACAGGATTTTGCAGTACTGTATATGTATGTTGTTAAAGTTACGTAGGTTTAAGAGTGTAGACCATGTTTAAGAAGATAATTAATATTTATAAATGTGTGGAAAAAGTTAATAAGGAAGTGGAAAAGGTTAATAAGGGACTGGAAATTGTTTATAAGTATATGGGAAGGGTTTATAAAGCCTTAAAATATATATAACTACTAAAATCAATGTAAGGTTTCTACTTCGCGGATTCTCACCTATTGCGGGGTGGGGGGCAGTCTAGAACATAATACCCATGATAAGTGAGGGAATACTGTAAACTTTACTTATCAATAAGTAATATACATAAAAATATTTGATACCTGGCAGGGGAAATACCATGATCACGAAAGTGGTTTTCTCAGGACGAGGCTTATCCATTGCACTCTGGATGTACTGACCCCTACAATTTCCCCAAATGTGGGAAACTCAACTGCATTGTTTGTGGTAGCTCACACTCTCCCTTAAAAATAAATAAATAAATAATATTTATGAGGCTTCCTTCTTTCCTGAACATAGAAACAAATAAGTCTTTTTGAAACTAAGCAGTTCCAATCAACCACTATAATTTTGTGGCCAATAATAACACTTGGTATTTTGTATATTAAGAAAAGGATAATTAAGCTCATTTCTCAAGTCATAAACTTATTGGCACAAGAGTCAAGAACTTGTTTTTCGTATCCCATGTTCAGAATGACTATATTTAAAGCTATAATTTGCTTTAGCTTGTGCTTCTTTAGAACTGAGGACTTTAGAATTAGAGCTATTATTAACAGTGTTATTTTGAACAAAATATACCTGTAGGAAAAATGTGGAATTGTTCAAAAACACATGTCCCTAGATATTAGGCTAGCCAAGCTTATTCTCTGCTTCTATATTTTACAAACTACTTTTCAAGATGTTGAAAGTCATTAGTCCAAGGCAGTAACTGGTTATTTACTTTAAATAACACATAGTATAATAATAAAAAGTAGTTAAGAAGAATAGAATAGAGTATAGACACTGTTAGTTCTTAGAACTATACAGTTTGCGAAAATATAACATTGAGATAAAAAGGTACACTTCAGAATAATTTGTACAGGATGATATTTTTACAAATCTGAAACCATGAACACATAGAATACCAGACCATTTTTATTAATATATGGATGAAAAAAATAATGTAAAACAATACAAAATGGATAAGAAGATAACACCACCTTCATTGAATGAGAATGAGAAATGAAACATGCTTCTTTTGAATAAAATTAATTTCGACCATAAAATAAATAATTAACACAACAGGTCCTAGACATTCTCTGAGGCTGGAATCCACATTTGACTAATCACTTTTCTTACATCTCAGAAAACCTGCTACTATTTATTACCAACCCTTTATTCATTTTCTCCCAAATTGCTTTAATAAAATTTATTTATGAAGGGTTTATTTGTATGTAGAAACAGATTTAACTTTCTTGAACATGTGTTTTAGCTTTCAATGCAACCTTAATTTATTTTCAATTCCAGGCTAACCTTATAACTAAGGCTAATTTTAAGCAATTATTTAATTAAATGAACTTTTTTGTGTGTATGATCACAGAGCTCATATAAGCCCTTTACTGGCTTTCTATATAAAACTTTAGAATATTATTGAAAAAACACTGAACTGGAAGTGAAGAAAAAGGATTCTTGTTCCTATTAAGAGTAAGACCAAGACTGACTTTACCTGTAATGAAGAGAGAAAAACTCTTCCAAGTAATATACTCTAGATGGGTTGAATCTCCTGCATTGAAAAGCATTGCAGTGTGTAAGTACAAAACACTTATGAATGCAGAGTAACTGTTTCCATTAACAAATTAACTGGACAATTCTGCATAAATTATCAGGTGTTGTGTTTACCAAATATATCATATTACTCAGATAATTGAAATGAATTAAAATGTTATTATTTAGCAAATGTCCATAGAAATACATTTGTCATATTTAATTTTCTTCAAACTTAATCCTTCTATAGTTACCAACATGAATAAGTTATATTGATTTCTATATTGTGCAATTTCTGAATGGACTGATTTAATTCATCTTTTCTTATTTTGGTACTTCACATACTTTGAACCTGTGACTATTTTGTTGAACATTGTGTGTGTTTTGTTGCCTTCCCTTTACCTACTATTTTATTTTCAAAGAGAGAAAAATTCAAGTATTTTAAAATAATTTTAATTTTTTCAATTATAGTTAATGTACAATATTATATTAATTTAATGTGTATAACCTAGTGATTGGACATTTTTATAACTTACAAAGTGGTCACTCCAATAAATCTAGTACCCATCTGACATCATACATAGCTATTGTAATATCATTAATTATATTCCCTATACTGCACTTTACATCCCCATGACTATTCTGTAACTATCAATTTGTACTTCTTCATCCCTTCACTTTTTCACCCCTCACCAACCCCTCCCACCTGGCAACCATCAAAATGGTCTCTGTATCTATGAGTCTGTTTCTGTTCTGCTTGTTCATTTATTTTGTTTGTTTGTTTGTTTGTTTTAGAGTCCACATTTAAGTAAAATTATGTGGCATTTGTCTTTCTCTGTCCAAGTTATTTCCCTCAGTATTTTAGATTGTGGCCAGAGGCAAATTGGTATAACTTAAGTACATATAAAATCTTTGAACATGTTTATTTTATATCACTGTAATTCATCCATCAGTTTCTGAACTAAGTGTCTTCCAAAAAGAACCTGAAACATATATGCTACTAGTGAGGCAAAGTTGAACACAGAAATTTCTAATTTAGTTCTTTTGACAGGTGACATCACAGGTATTCAGAAATTGCTAGTAGTTACTCAGCTGTAACTACAGATGAGACCAGGGAAATTTTCTTGCTAACATTCATTCATTTGCTTTGAGGATTTTTCTCATACTTTTTTTTTTTCTCAGCTTACAACAGATGGCCTATTTGTTTTATATAGAGCAAGTCAAATCATTTAAAGCCTTCCCAACATACATGTAAAATTTGTGAGGTGCCAAGATATTTACAGCTTTTCAGAAAGTATAAATCTCTGAGGTATAGTTGAAAAATTCCTGTCTTCTAAATATTGACCATGCTCAGGATTCCTCATTTCTGTTTGTTTTGTTTGTAGCTGCTCCATGGATTGATCACTTCATTAGGCAGAGCCACCTGAAGGCTGAAGAAAATGGATCCCACAGTCCTTGATTCTGTGTCTGAGTGAGTGAGCCCCAGAAGAGCTGTGACTTTTCTCTCTCCATTCACTCCAGATGAGATAATCCTTTTCATTCTCATTGAGAAGAGTGATTCTGCCACCCACACACATACACATTATTTTTTTTTCAATAAGTTTAAGAAACCAAAGAATCTGCAAGGCAATTTGGTAATCTATAATCATCATTTCTCTGTCTTTCTGATTTTTATTTGCTTAAAATATTGCATATTTATTTTAATTCCAGTTTCCCATTTAGTCAGTTACTACAATACCCTTTCTTATTGATTTTGTATACTTCTGTATGTTCCTTTCTAAAAATTATTTTCTATCTATGAAGAATGTTACCTTTATTTTCCTTAATGTTAAATATGTCAAAATCTGGCAACTTGTCCTACATCTGACTGTTTTATTCACCACTGTCTAAACTCTTCTCCCCAGTACCTTTTTTTAAAAATGAAATGGATGTCAGAATCCTTTCCTATTCACCATTAGGAAGATTATCATTAAATCACACATCCTTCAATGCACTTGCAGGTATTCAGCCATATGTTACTTAATATCATGTTTATCTTAGTGGGTGACATACATATTGAGTAAAAAAAGCAATCATGTTCCAAAGACATAAAAAGTCTTCCAGTTCTGCTTTTTCTACTTAATGCTGCCAGTCTATCCCTAGATAGTTAAAATATCTTACGATATTTTTATAAGCCATTTTTATGTGTTCATGTCATTTCACAGTCCACTTGTTCCTTCTTGTCTGGTGGTCTACAACATACAGTATTCTAATAGCTAGTTTACTAAAGTATATCCCAGTACACCCAAGTTCAAGTTCTAAAAACCTTGCACTATTACTAGGCCCTGTCTATTCACTATTATTATAACAATAATTCCTTCTGGTATACAACTCCTACTCTACATTTCTGCATACCTCTTTGAAGCCGGACTCTAGTATAATTAGAGCAAGGACCTTCCAAACCCTGTTCCATGTCCATTTTAGTAAAAAACATATTAACCAGGTACCTCTCCTGGTATCAACGAAAAGAACTTTATACTCAATGATTCATGTCAGGTAACTCCACTGTCTAATAAAAATATGATATACTTCCCTAAAATTGTTGACAAAACTTAAGATATACTGGTATACAGCAATGGCTACTAGTAATCATGAATTCATAGCTTTAAAATGAACAGCATTCTCACTGATTCTGCTCAAACCATCCTTTGTCATTCCATGTCTCTACTGTGTAATTGGTTATGTAGTCAAGCTGCCTAACTACAGGCTATTTCTAGTGAAATATACTAGAAAACTACCAGCTGAACAATCTTTGTAAGACACCATTTACACCAAATCGTTGCCCTGTGAAGATCTTATTAAATGCTCTCAATAACAACATTCTCTCTCTTTGCTTTTTTAAATTTGCCATGAGCTGGACTATGCCTTATACTGCTTTTATTTAATTTGTGGTACCTAGTATTGGCTTATGCTCATAGTAACTGTCCAATGTGTTTTAGTTGGCCATTTTAAAACACATTGAACTCAAACTGAGATAGAAGTGAATTTAGCCTAATATGTTAGTTACTGTTAGGTTGACAAATTTTCTTATCGCAGATGAGGTGGCAAAATTTCAAGTTGTTTTTACTTCTTTCATGACATTTCTCTAACTATGGACTCAAAAACATTAAATACTTTGTCAATCATATCTAAAATTGTAATCTGGGAAGCACAAGTTAATTCAGCCATAGATTTTATTTTGTGTACTGTTTAAATTCTTCCATGAATATATATTCATAAAGAGTAACTAATAAAAAGAGAGAGAGAGACACAGCCTGAGCCTGAAATGGAGCCAGAGCTGCAGCCACAATCTGGGTCTTGGTTTGAGCTTTGGCCTTGGACATTGGCTGGCAGAGTCTGAGACCTTTGAAAGCACTAGCATGTTTCCAAGACTTGTGGTGGGCAATGTAAGAAAGTTGACTGAGATTGCACTGTTGCCTCTTGGGATCATGGGATTGACCTGTTTGGGCTTAAAGAGCCTTGATAGCCTCAGCACATGCACTCATGGTTTTGGTGTCATCGGTCTGCATCTTCTTCAGGCTTATTTTGTTGTGCTTCCTGGAAAAATCACAAATAGGCACTGGCTCAAGTTAACAAAGGTGCCAGGCCCCATGAAAACTCCAGAGTAGGCACCCATGACCTGCCCTGCCTTGGCCTGTGCGAGGGAGCAAACTACGCCCAACCCCTACCTGAGGCCAAATTAGGGTGAAGTGAATGAGAGGCATTTTGTAAAAGTTTTGGGCCCTGTATCTGGAGAAAGAGCTGGGAGGGCATCAAACTAGAACCCAGTGCAGAATCATCCCCAGTGCTATGAAATAAAACTCTTAAGCAGACTACTCCCCTTCAAGTAGCATCAGCCAGAGGCAGCAGCTCAACAACTGTATACAATAAGGTTACATAACAAAGGCAGGAGATAAAAGCAGGTCAATCTATAAGCAAAAACAACAAGAAGAGCTACCTAAAGCGGAGAGAAAGAGAAATAACAATGCAACAAAAAGAAAGGAGGAATTCCTAAAGGAGGGATAGATGAAACAGAGGCAAGCAAACTATCAGACATGGAATGCAAAACAAAGGTAATGAAGACCTCAACGAACTCAACAAACTCAAAGAAAACTACAATGATCTCCAGAGAAACTACAAAGAACCCAAGGGAAACTACAAAGAACTTACTGAGAGCTATGCCAAAATGAAAAAGGATGTAGAACCTATCAATAAGAGCTAGGAAGAAAGTAAGAATACAGTGCTTAACTGAAGAACACAGTAGAAGGAATCAAAAACAGGCTAAATAAATCAGAGGATCAGATCAGTGAGCTAGAGAGCAACGTAGAGAAAAATTCCCAGACAGTGCAACAAAATGAAAAAAGACTGAAAAAGAATGAAGAAAGTTTAAGAGAGGTTCAGGAAAGCATGAAACACAACAATATCCTTATCATAGGGATATCAGAAGGAGCAAGGGATAGAAAACCTGATTGAAAAATTAATGAAAGAAAATTGCTTGAACATGAGTAGAGAAAATATCTCAAAAGTACAGAAAGCACAGAGGATCCCAATGAAGATAAACCCAAGGCAGCCCACTCCAAGACACATGATAATTAAAATGACAACAATCAAAGACAAAGAGAGAATTCTAAAGGCAGCAAGAGGAAAACAGCAAATAACATACAAGGGAGGTCCAATAAGGCTATTAACTGATTTCTTAACAGAAACACTACAAGCCAGAAGGGAATGACAAAAAATATTTCAAGTGAGAAAAAACAAAAGCCTACCACCAATACTACTCTACCCAGCAAGGTTCTCTTTCAAAACAGAAAGTGAAATAAAGAGTTTCCCAGGCGAAGGGAGACTAAAAGAGTACATCTGTGCCAACCCTGCATTGCAAGAGATGCTAAAGGGCCTGCTTTAAGAAGAAGAAGAAGAAAGAGAGAGACAGAGGAACACAGGTAGAAAAGGAAATGGACAAATACCTGTCAACAATAAACTTAAATATAAATGTATTAAATGCACCAATCAAAGGACATAGGATAGTGGAATTGATATGAAAACATGATCCACATACATGCTGTCTATAAGAAGCACACCTCAAAACAAAAGATATATACAGACTAAAAGTGAAAGGATGGAAAAAATTATTCCAAGAAAGTGGACATAAAAAGAAAAAAAGAACTAGGGTAGCATTATATCAGACAAAACAGATATCACAGTAAAGGCCACAAAAAAAAAAAAAAAAGAAGGGAACAATCCATCAAGAAGATATAACCCTGGTAAGCATATATGCACCCAACATAGGAGCACCCAAATTTATAAGAAAAATCTTGGAAGACTATGAGAAGGATATCAAAAGCAGCACACTCACAATAGGGGAATTTATCACCCCATTGTCAACAATGGATAGATCTTCAAAGCAAAGAAACATTAAAGATATTGAGGCATTGAACAACACTCTAGATCAAATAGGCTTAATTGATATATATAGAACTTTTCACCCCGAAAAGCAAAATACATTCTTTTCAAGGGCACATGGACCATTTTCAAAGATAGCCTACATGGTAGAACACAAAACAAGCTTAAACAAATTCAAGAAAAAAAAATTATATCAAGAGTCTTCTCGGACCACAAAGGCTTGAAACTGGAAATCAACCTCTAGGAAAAAACTCAAGTACATTTAAAATCATGGGGAATGAATAAAATGCTATTATATAATGAATGGGTTAACAAAGTTTCTGGAAACATGATAATGAACACAAAACAGCCCAAAACCTATGGGACACAGTGAAAGCAGTCCTGAGAGGAAAGTTCACAATAATACAAGTCTACCTAAAAAGAGTAGAAGAATCTCACATAAAAAATCTAACCCTACAGCTACAAGAATTAGAGGTAGAACAACAAACAAAACCCAGAGGAAGTAGAAGGAAGGAAATCATCAAGATCAGATCAGATTTAAATTACATAGAGACTAAACAAACAATTCAAAAGATCAATAAAATCAGAAGCTGGTTCTTTGAAAACATAAACAAAATTGACAAGCTTTTATTCAGGCTCATGAAGAAAAAAAGAGAGGGCCCAAATAAACAAAATCAGAAACAAAAGAGGAGAGATCACAACCGATACCACAGAAAAACAAAGGATTGTAAGAAAGTACTAAAAACAGCTGTATGGTAAGAAACGTGAAAACCTATATGAAATGGAGCAGTTTCTGTAAACATATTACCTTCCAAAACTGAATCAAGAAGAAGCAGAAGACCTGAATAAAATGATAACAACTAATGAAATTGAAGAATAATCAAAAAAACTCCCAACACATAAAAGCCCTGAACTAGATGGCTTTCAGGCAAATTTTACAAAACATTTAGGAAAGAAAAGACACCTATCCTTCTCAAACTATTCCAAAAAATCCAAGAAGAGGAAAGACTCCCAAAATATTTCTACGAATCCATTATTACCCTAAATCCAAAACCAGTTCAAGACACAACAAAGAAAGAAAACTACAGGCCAATATCAGTGATGAATATAGATGCTAAAATCCTCAAAAAAAATTGACAAACCAGATCCGGCAGTAGATTAAAAAGATCGTACACCATGGTCAAGTGGACTTCATCCCAGGGAAGTAAGGATGGCTTAATACTCACCAATCAATAAACGTAATACACCACATAAATAAAATAAAAGACAAAAATCACATGATCATAACAATATATGCTGAAAAAGCATATGATTAAGTACAACACTCATTTATGATGAAAACACTCAGCAAAGTGGGATTAGAAGGATCATACCTCAACATCATAAAGGTCTTATATGAGAAACCTAAGCCAACATCATACTCTATAGATAAAAATTGAAAGCATTTCCCCTAAGATCAGGAACAAGACAAGAATGTTCATGCTCTTCACTCTTATTCAACATAGTCGTGGAAGTTCTCACAGCAATCAGACAAGAAAAAGAAATAAATGATATCCAAATTGGAAAAGAGAAAATAAAACTGTCATTATTTGCAGATGACATGATAGTGTACATAGAAAACCCTATAGACTCCACAAAAAACTACTCGACCTAATACATGAATTTGGCAAAACAGCAAGGTACAAAGTCATTATTCAGAAATCAAAGGCATTTCTGTACACCAGCAATAAAATATTAGAGATAGAAACTAGAAAAAAATTCCCAGTTACTATAGCAACAACAAAAAAAAAATAAAGTACATAGGAATAAACCTAACCAGGAGGTAACAGATTTTTACTCAGAAAACTATATAACATTGAAGGAAGAAATTCAAGAAGGGTCTGGCTGCTGTGGCTCAGTGGATTGCGCATCGGCCTGTGAACCAAGTGTCACTGGTTCGATTCCCAGTCAGGGCACATCACTAGGTTGTACGTTAGGCCCCAAGTTGGGGGTGCAAGTGAGAGGCAACCACACCATAATGTTTCTCTCCCTCTCTTTCCCCTTTCCCCTCTTTCTAAAAATAAGTAAATAAATAAACGAACAAACAAATAAATTATTTTTTAAAAGAAAGAAATTAAGGAAGACATGAATGAATGGAAACATATACCATGTCCATACTACCCAAGTAAATTTATAAATTCAATGAAATCCTTATTAAATACCAGTGACATATTTCACAGGCCTAGAACAAATACTTCAAAAATTTATATGGAACCAAAAAAGAACCCAAATAGCCACAGCAATCTTGAGGAAGATGAATACAGTAGGAAGAATTAAACACCTGACATCAAACTATACTACAAAGCCACTGTAATCAAAACAGTCTGGTACTGGCATAAGAACATACATGTAGATCAATGGAACAGAATAGAGAGCCTGGAAATAAACCCAGGTCTATATGGTCAGCTAATATTTGACAAAGGGGGAAGGAACATAAAATTAAATGAAAAGAGCCTCTTCAACAAATGGTGCTGGGAGAACTGGACAGGAATGTGCAAAAAAATGAAACTTGGTCACCAAATTACACCTTACACAATAATAAATTCAAGGTGGATCAAGGACTTAAATGTAATTTGTGACACCATAGGCGTCCTAGAGGAAAACACAGGCAGAAAAATTTCAGATATCCCACATAGTAATATTTTTGCTGATATATCTCCTAAGACAAGGGAAAAAAGGAAAGAATAAACAAATGGGACTATATCAAACTAAAGAGTTTCTGCTCAGTAAAAGAAATCATCAGTAAGATGAAAAAGGGAAACAATCATATGGAAAACCAAATGAGGAGGCAAGGGTTTGATCAACAAAATATATAAATAACTTATTCTCAACACCATGAAGACAGACAACCCAATTTAAAAATGGGCAAAGGACATTGATAGGGACTTCTGGCCAAGATGGAGGCGTAGACAGACACGCTGCATCTCCCTCCACAACTAAGAAGGAATACAACTACCTCAAAAGTAGAAACAACCAGTAGTTCCAGAAAATAAAACTGCATGGAAGTCCAGCAGACAAAGATGTAAAAAATAAATACTCATTCAGACAGGTAAAAGGGGCGGAGCCAGGGCAGAGAGAATGTAGTTTGGTGGCGGCAGCAGCGTCGGCAGTGGCAGGCTGGCAGAAAGCGCAAATTTTAAAGTCAGGAGCAACACTTGGGGAGCGTTCCTAGCAACTCACAGTTCCAGCATGGGGGAAAATCAAGCCTCATTGCTTCTGACTATGCAGACCATTGGGGGTTGGGATGGAGTCAGAAACTGTTAATCTCTCAGCAGAGTCCGCTTGTTTAAAGGGCCCCCATAGTCCTAGAATGTCCTCATACCCATCCACTCTGGGAACGATGGCCAGGACAGCAGTTAGAGGGGCGCCAGTCCAGTGCGGAACTGGGAGAGGTGCCTGGAAAAGGGGCGAGTGCTGGGAAGGTGGCATTTTCCCTCTCGGACCCCTCCCCCACATACAGCACCACAAAATGGTAAAACAGGTCGCCCTGTACTGATGATTCCCTAAGGATCCACCCCTTACAACGTATGTAACAGAAGTGTTAGCTCTACCTGTGACGAGGAGTTAAACAAACACATGAGCCTGTCAGAATGAGGATACAGAGGAGGATGGCCCCAAAGGGGAAACGGATCAAGGTTCCAATGGGAGATAGCCAACCTAAGAGATGAGGAGATAGACAACCTAATAGACGCAGTATTCAAAACACTGGTGATAAAGATGGTCACAGGCTTGACAGATATGCTTGAATATGGCAAACGCATAAGAGAAGAAGTGAAGGCTATGCTAAGAGAAACGAAGGAAAATCCACAGAAAACCAATGGTGAAGGGAAGAAAACCTGGGTTCAAATCAATGATTTGGAACATAAGGTAGAAAAAAACAGTCAACCAGTGCAGAATGAGGAAGCAAGAACTGAAAAAAAATTAGGAAAACTTCCCAAATTTTGTGAAGAAGATGGACATACAGGTCTGGGAAGCATGGAGGGTGTTGGACAAGCTGGACCCGGAGGGGACCACACCAGGACACAGCATGACTGAGATGTGAAAGATAAAGACAGAGTCCTTGGGGCAGCAAGAGAGAGGTGGAGAGTTACCTACAGGTGGGTGCCTATAGAACTATCAGCTGATTTCTCAGAGGACACTTTGCAGGCAGGAAGGGACTGGCAAGAAGTATTCAATGCGATGAAAAGCAACTTACAACAAAGACTACTCTATCCAGCGAGGCTATCATTTGGAATGGAAGGGGAGATGAAATGCTTCCCAGAGAAGGTGAAGCTATAGGAGTTCATCATCACCAGGTCATTATTATATGAAATGTCAAAGGGACTTACTTTAGAGAAAGAAGATCAAAACTATGAACACTAAAATGACAACAAACTCACAACTATCAACAACTGAATCTAAAAAATAAAACAAAATCCAACTAAGCAAACCAGAATAGGAACAGAATTATAGGTATGGGAATCATTTGGAGGGTTATCAGCTGGAAGGGTGGAGGGGGAGAAATGGGGATATAGTACAGGGATTAAGAAGCAAATTTTGTTGGTACAAAATAGACTGGGGGAAGTTAAGAATAATATATGAAAGGGTGAAATCAAAGAATTTACATGCATGACCCATGGACATGAACTAAGGAGGGTGGGATTGCTGGAGGGAACTGGTGTACTGGGCAGAGGGGTGCAAAGGGCAAAAATTGGAACTACTGTAACAACATAATCAATAAAATATACTTTAAAAAAATGGGCAAAGGACGTGAACAAACACTTCTCTGAAGCGGACATACCGAGGGTCCTTCGGCATATGAAAGAATACTCAACATCACTAGCTATCAGAGAGATACAAATAAAAACTACAATGAGATACCACTTCACACCAGTTAGAATGGCCATCATCAACAAATCAATGAACAAGTGCTGGTGATGATGTGGAGGAAATGGAACCCTTGTGAACTGTTGGTGAGAATGGAGACTGGTGCAGTCACTATGGGAAACAGTATGGAATTTCTGCAAAAAACTAAAAATAGAACTGTCTTTGGATTCAGTGATTTCATGCTAGGATTATACTTAAAGTATCCTGAAATGTCAATTCAAAAGAACCTATGCACCCCTGTGTTCATAGCAGCGCTATTTACAATAGTCAAGTGCTGAAAACAACCTAAGTGCCCATCTGTAGATGAATGGATCAAAGAACTGTCATACGTTTACACAACAAAATACCATGCAACAGAAAGAAAGAATGAACTCCTACATTTGTAACAACATGGATTGAACTAGAGAGTATTATACTTAGCGTAATAAGCCAGGCTATGACAGACAAATACGATTTGATAGCACATAATACAGGAAACTAATGAACCACACAAACAAAAGAACAACATTGAACAAGGAGCAGACTAACAGAAACCAGGGATGAGGAAGGAGGGAGAGAAAGGGGGTAAATAGGGGAAGGATCTAGTCAAGGAACTAGTATAAATGGCCCATGGACATGGACAATGGGTTGGGGATTGACTGTGGGAGAAGGGGTGGGTGGGCTGGGGGAGAACAATGGGAAAAAATTGGGACAACTGTAACAGAGAAACAATAAATAATTCAAAAAAGAAATATATATGGCAAAAAATTAATAAAATTATGCATGAACAATTTGAAAATACCAATAAAAAGATAGAAAGCCCAAAAGGAAATTATAGAACTGAAAAGTATAATAACTAAAACGAAAAGTTCATTAGACTAATTCAAAAGTAGATTAGAGTAAGCAGAAGAAAGAGTAGGAAACTGGAGGATAAGAAAATTGAAATTATGGAGTCTGATGAACAGAAACAAACTAGATTGAAGAAAAGTGTACATCCTAAGAGACATGTTTGTCACTACCAAGTGGACCAACATATGATTGTGGGAGTCCCAGAAGTAGAGGAAATAGAGAAAAGGGCAGAGAGAATATTTGAAAAAATAATGACCAAAAATATTCCAACTTAATGAAAACATAAATGTAACCTTTCAAGTTTTACAAACCTCAAATACAATGAACTAAAATAAATCCACATTGAGACACATTATAATCAAACTTGAAAGCCAAGGACAAAAAATCTTTAAAGCAGCAAGAGTGAAACAACTTATCATATACAAGAGATCTTCATTAATATTATCAGCAGATTTCTCATCAGAAACTTTGGATGCCAGAGGCAGCAAAGCTGATATATTCAAAATACAAAAAGAAAAAAATCTGCCAACCAGGATCTTATATTTGATAAAATCGTCCTTCAAAACTGAGGTATAAATTAAAATATTTCAGATAAACAGAAACTCATGGAGTTCATTTCCACTAGACCTGCCCTACAGGAAATGCTCATGGAAGTTTTACAGTTTGAAATAAAAGGTCTCCTCAGATGCAGGGGTGAATGAATCTTATCCCTAAAAATCATAGTATATTATTATAATTGGTCTTCATAGGCTTCCTGTCATTAATTCTTCTCTACCTCCATTCCCCACACCCATCACACTCTTACCACACCTTCCATCAACACATTTCATTGTCTTTACTATGTATGTGTTCTTTCAGAGTGAATTTTTGCTTCATTAATTTTAATTTAATAATGTGTTATATGTCACTGTGTTTCTTACTTTTTCACTCAACACTGTTTTAAGGTCAGTCAATTTTGCCATGTGAACATTAATCCATTGCTTCTGACTGCTACATGATTCTCCATGTTCTATACCCATCACACTTAAATGATAGTGATATTGAACATCTTTTCATGTGCTTATTTGCCATTCATATGTTTTATTTGGTGAATTGTCTCTACATGTATTTTCTAACTGGATTGCTTGTTTTCTTTTTCTTTTGAGTTTCAAGTGCTACTTATATATTACAGATAATCATCCTCTGTTGGATGAATGGTTTGCAAATAGTTTCCATCTTCTCATTCTCTGAATGCGCTTTTCCAGTGAAACATGTTAAAATTTTGACGACATCCAATTTATTGATATATTTTTATAAATCATGCTTTTTGTGTCTATAAAAGTGTTCTATTTGTGGTAATTTCAGCATTTTATGTCTTTCCTAAATATATCAAATTTAGCTAGATTTTCACATTATAACATATATTCATGACACTTTAAATTTACATATAGTTAATAAATTTCTATTAAGTATTTTGTTTATTCAGATATTTTGTATTTTTATTGTTTATCATGTTGAAGTTCTGTGTACATAATTAACCTTTTCAAATAATTAGTTTTTATTTATGTTAATTTCTCTATTGTTTATGGTTTTTAGTGTTGTGCCTATTCCATTTATTTTGTAATCATTATTATTATATTATTATTTCTCATTTATTTTGTGAATGTTTTTTGTTCTCGTCCCAACCAATTGAGTTGAATACTTACTTCTCTTGTTTTTTATTTATTTATTTATTTGTTTGTTTGTTTATTGTTATTCTATTACAGTTGTCAGAGAAGGAAAACTCTGACTCCAAAAAACCTCCGCTGCCTTGCGGCATACCTCTTCAGGGGAAAGGCTAAGGGAGTAAACCCCGACAGAAAATCCGGAGCCGGAGTCCCTAAGGCGGTTTGACGTTGTAGTCAACACCGGCAACTCCTGCGGCGCACCTGAAGCCAAGCTGTATTGACTCCGTCTTTCCCTTGGATCCTTCAGCTGCGAAGAGAGGGGGGGTCTGCTGCATGGGCAACAGCAGACCCTCCATATCACCCTGCCCAGGATCTGTAGCTTCAGCTTCACTGGAGAGGACACTCCAGCGTCATCGCAAGATGTCGATTCAACACGGGAGGAGACAGATACCGTGTCACTCCCGAGTCGGACTGCACAACCATTCTCGGCGGTGCAGATAGACTCTTAAGAAGCTACACCATCGTCTCTCGAGACGGACGGCTGCCGACGACGATTACAGTTGTCCCAAACTTTCCCCCTTTGCCCTCCTCCATCCAGCCCACAACCTGCTCCCACAGTCAATCTTCACATTGTTGTCCATGTCCACGGTTCACTCACACATGTTCTTTGTCTAGTGCCTTTCATTTCTTTCCATCATTATCCACCTCCACCCTCTACTCTGGTCACTTTTTGTCTGTTCCATGTTTCCATGTCTCTAGTTCTATTTTGCTTGTTTATTTTGTTCATTAGATTCTGCCTATAGGTGAGATCATGTAGTATCTGTCTCTCCTCAACTGCCTTATTTCACTTAGCATAATACTCTCCAGTTCCATCCATGCTGTCGCAAAAGGTAGGAGTTCCTGCTTTCTTTCTGCTACATAGTGTTCCATTATGTACATGCACCACTGTTTTTTGATCCACTCATTTACTGCTGGACACTCAGGCTGTTTCCAACACTTGGCTATTGTAAATAGTACCACTATGTACACAGGGATGCATAGGTTCTTTTGAATTGGTGTTTCAGGATTCTTGGGGTATAATCCAAGCAGGAGAATCACTGGATCAAAAGGCAGTTCCATTTTTAGTTTTATGAGAAAATTTCCTACTGTTTTCCACAGTGGCTGAACCAATCTGGATTCCCACCAACAATGCACTATGGTTTCCTTTTCTCTAAACCCTTGTCAGCATTTGTTTGTTGATTTGTTAACGATGGCCATTCTGACTGGTGTGAAATAGTAACTCATTGTGGTTTTAATTTGCATCTCTCTGATGGCTAATGATGTTGAGTATCTTTTCATAAGTCTGGGGGCCATCTGTGTGTCCTTAGAGAAGTGTCTATTCAGAGTCTTTACCCATTTTTAATTGATTTTTTTGTCTTTCTTTTGTTGAGCTATAGAGCTTCTATATATGTTTTGAAGATCAAACCCTTGTCTGCTGTATTATTGGCAAATATGTTCTCCCATATGGTAAGTTCCCATTTCATTTTGGTGATTCTTCTAACCGTACAGAAGTTTTTAATTTGATGTAGTCTCATTTAAATTTTTTTTTCTTTTGCCAAAAATGTTGCTAAATGGAATATCTGAAATTTTACTGCCTCTGTTTTCCTCTAGGACTTAATGGTGTGACAACATATTTAAGTCTTTTATCCATTTTGAGTTTATTCTGGTGTATGGCGTAAGTTGGTGCTCTAGTTTCATTTTTTTCATGTACCAGTCCAGTTCTCCCAACACCATTTATTAAAGAGGCTATTTTTATTCCATTGTATGCTCATGCTCACTGTGTCAAATAAAATTTGCCCATAGAGATATGAATTTATTTCTTGGCTCTCCATTCTCTTGCATTGATCTACGAGTCTGTTCTTATGCCAGTGCCAAGCTGTTTTGATTACAGTGGCCTTGTAGTATAATTTGATATCAGGTATTGTGTTCTCTCTTACTCTGTTCTTTCTCAAGACTGCTAAGGCTTTTGGGGTCTTTTTTGGTTCCATGTAAATTTTGGGGGTATTTGTTCTAAATCTGTGATATATGCCATTGGTATTTTAACTGGAATAGTGTTGAATCTATAGATTGCTTCGGGTAGTATGGACATTTTAATGACGCTAATTCTTCCTATCTATGAGCAAGGTATATGCTTCTATTTATTTGTATCTTCCTGAATTTCTTTCTTCCATGTTATATAGCTTTCTGAGTATATAGGTCTTTTACCTCATTGGTTAAATTTATTTCTAGGTACTCTATTTTTCTTGTTGCTATAGAAAATGGGATTCTTTCCTAGTTCTCTTTCAGATATTTCATTGTGGATTTACAGAACTGCCTTCAATTTCTGAATATTGACTTTGTATCCCACTGTTTTTCCAAACTCACTTCTTATGTTGAGCAGTTTTCTATGTACACTATCATGTCATTTGTGAATAATGACAGTTTTACTTACTCCTTTCCAACTAGATGCCTTTTATTTCTTTTTTTTTTTCTTTTTTTTTTTTTTGTCTGCTCACTATGACTGGATCTTCCAGTATTATGTTGAATAAATATGGTGAAAGCAGACACCCTTTCCTTGTTCTTGATCTTTAGGGAAATGCTTTTAGATTTGCCCATTGAGTATGATAAAGACAGTAGGTTTCTCATATTTGGCAGTTATTATGATGAGATATGCTCCTTCTAGTTCCACTTTGCTGGTTTCAAGAATTGTAGCCCAAACCATGAGCCAGGCTCCTGAGAGCCTTGTCAGATTCGACCAAAATACCAGGAAGGTTAGCAGCAGACATGACTCAAAGGCCACTCAGGCGGTTCCCATGGGAATTGGATTTGAAGAATGCATATTATACTTTAGAGCTTGCTCTCTTTTTCTTATCACTTAGTTAACTATAAACAATGTGTAGCAAAGAATGTGTGAAGCCTTGCACCTAATGTCAGTATGGAGTCAGGGTGTTTAATAGACCTTAACACAGACTGGTCACTGTGTTCTTTTTTTTTTTTTTAAGTATATTTTATTAATTATATTGTTACAGTATCGTAATTTTTCCCCTTTGCTTCACTCTACGCAGTACGCCCCTCCCTCCAGCAATCCCACACCCCTCAGTTCATGTCTATGAGTCATGAATATAAGTTCTTTGGTTTCACCCTTTCTTATATTATTCATAACTTTCTTATGTCTATTTTGTACCAACCAATTACGCTTCTTAATCCCTGCACCATTTCCTCATTTCTCCGCCTTCCTCCTCCCAGCTAATAACCCTCCAAATGATCCCCATTCCTATTCTGGTTTGCTTAGTTGGACTTTGTTTTTATTTTTTAGATTCAGTTGCTGATAGTTGTGAGTTTGTTGTCATTTTAATGTTCATGATTTTGATCTTGTTTTTCTTAAGTAAGTCCCTTTGACAATTCATATAATAGTTTGGTGATGATGAGTTTCTTAGGCCTTACCTTGTCTGGGAAGTACTTTATCTGCCCTTCCATTCTAAGTGATAGCTTTGCTGGATAGAGTAATCTTGGTTGTAAGTCCTTGCTTTTCAGCACCTTGAGTACTTCTTGCCAGTCTCTTCTTTCCTGCAAAGTTTCTTTTGAAAAATCAGCTGAAAGTCTTAAAAACACCCCTTTGTAGGTAACTCTATGCTTTTCTCTCGCTGCTTTTAAGATTCTTTTTTTATCTTGAAACTTTGGCATTTTAATTATGATGTGTCTTGGTGCAGTCCTTTTTGGGTCTAGCTTGTTTGGGGCTCTCTGTGCTTTCTGGACTTGTATGTCTATTTCCTTCGCCAATTTTGGGAAGTTTTCAATCTTTATTTTTTCACAGAAGCTTTCAATTTCTTGTTCTTCTGCTTCTCCTTCTGGCATCTTTATGGTTTGGATGTTTGCACATTTAAAGTTGTCCCAGAGGTTCCTAAGCCTATCCTCATTTTTTACAATTCTTGTTTCCTCATTCCGTACTGATTGACTGTTTTTTTCTTCCTTATGTTCCAAATAATTTATTTGAACCCTGGTTTTCTTCCCTTCACCACTGGTTTTGTGTGGATTTTCTTTTGTTTCATTTAGCATAGCTTTCAGTTCTTCCCTTATGAGTTTGCCATACTTAAAGATATCTGTCAAATCTGTGAGCATCTATATGACCAGTGTTCTCAACTCTGCATCTGCTAGGTTGGCAATCTCCTTGTTTGTTAGGTTGGCTATCTCATCATTTAGTTCTCCTACTGGAACTTTGATCTGTTCCCCCTTTTGGGCCATGCTTCTCTGTCTCCTTAACCTGACAGGCTCCTGTGTTTGTTTGCCTCTGAATCTTAGGTAGAGCTGTCACACCCGTTATGTTGTAAGGGGCAGAACCTTAGGTATTCATCAGTACAGGGCAACCCGTTTCACCACATTTTGACACTCTATGTGGGGGAGGGGTCTTATAGGAAACAATGCCACTTGCTCAGCACTTGCCTCTTTTCCAAGCGCTTCTCCCACTTTCGTATGGGACTGGCGCCTCTCTAACTCCTGCCCTGGCTGTGAATCCCAGAGCAGTTGTGTCTGTGGATGTTCTAGGACCATGGGGGCTCTTTAAATGAGTGGACTCTGCTGAGAGATTAGCATATTCTTTCTCTGTTTCAACCCCCACTGGTTTGCACAGTCAGAAGCTATGAGGCTTTATTTTCCCTGGTGCTGGGACCATGACCTGTACGGTCTGGTCTGGTGCTGGGGGTGCTCCCCAGGTGTCCCTCTCAACTTTTTAAAATGTGTGACTGTGCTTTCCACTGGCCTGCTGCTGCAGCCACTGCTGCCACCACTACACCGCATCCTCTTTGCCCTGGCTCCGTTCCTCTTACCTGTCTGGATGAGTATTTCTTCTTTATATCTTTGTTTGTTGGATGTCCATGCAACTTGATTTTCTAGAACTTCTGGTTTGTTTCTAGTTTTTAGGCAGTTGCATTCCTTCTTAGTTGTGAAGGGAGATGCAGTATGTCTGTCTAGGCCTCCATCTTGGCCAGAAGTTTGTTCACTGAGTTCTTTACATTGATATCTGTAATCAGTAACTGTCAACTGTAATTGAAGCCCTTAGAAGTTAACTGATGATATATGAGCCTTGATCTTGAATATCCCAAACCCCCTCCTCAAAAAAAAATGGTCTAGGAGAGGATGTTCAAGGCTCTTCTACAGTAGAGAGATTTGTCACCTCTCCTCCTACCAGACAATAGACAGTGTCCTGGGTAATTTTATTCTCTCATCTGTGATCACCAAACCTCTGCTGGACAGGGAGTTTCCACAAAACTGGGACATTGAAGGCAGACAGCCTTAAAGAGTGAGGAGTTTAAACCAGACTAAGAGGGGAAAAATGAAATTTAAAACAAAAATGTAGGGAAAGGAGGAAGGCAAAATGCAGTAGGAGAGGGGAACAGTAAAATTTGAGATTTGAAATACAAGAATAGTGAACATCTAAGAATAAAATTGAAGAAATTCACCAACAACCACCATATCAACAACAAACACTCAAAGATTAATAAAGATAGGAGATTATAAGGATATTTTAACAAAGAAAAAAGAATGTGAGATAACTAATGGCAAGAAAAGTGCTTTTGATTGGCTGGAGGGAGGAGAAATAGTAAGAGTGAGGAATAGAAACAAGTCATAGAAAGATAAAAAAAATTTAAAACAAAATTAAGAAGAGGAACGAAGAAGAAAAGAAGGAGTAGAGAAGGAGGAGTAAAATATGAGACTTTAAAGAAACTAAAAGTAAAAATAGTGAAATAATAAGAATAAACTTGAAGAAAAATAAAAAATGTTAAACAACTATGCAGAAGATATAATGAAGAAGACCACTGTGGAATTTGTCTCAGCAGAGTCTAGTGGTTGCCTCTGTTTTATCTTTCTGGACCTGCCCCTGGTAATGTCAGATTGTGTCCTAGTCTAACATTAGGCAACCCATTTGAGACTACAGATGATCCACAGTCTGTGGCTGCCTTTTTCAGTGTTGACTGATCCCTACTGTTTTGTCCTGCCTGCTTTCCATCAGCACAAGGTCTAGGATTAGTTCATGTAATGTCCAAGAGCACTGCCAGTACCACCTCCACCTGACTAAGCCACTAACTGGGAATTGGATTTTTAATGCATTTATTATCTATTATTTTACTCTGTTTTATAAAATCCTGAATTTTAAACTACTACAATAGTTCCCTGCTTCTTGTTTTCCTAAACTCCTAACCACTCCATATTCCTGAAATATCCCTTTGAGCACTTACTCTGATGCTCAAAAAACTTTAGTGGGTCTATATTTTCAATGGAATGGAAATGACTGCTCTTTTTCTTACATTACATTAATTCTCCCAAGAGAATTTATATACATACATGCTGTTGTACACAGATTATTTTTGTCAGTAAAAAATTTGTATATATTTACCTAGCCTGAATATGTATTAAGGAAACAAATATCTTTTCCTCTCTTAAGTCTAATCCACAGAACACGTTGAATCATGGCTATGCCTCAAGAGACACTTGACAAATGTTTATTAAATTATTACTTGAGCTCATTTGAATCTTATCTATGTTTTGGGTTTCTTCACTTTCTGATTCATTATTCTTTCATTATTATCTGCAGTTAGTAGACAAATAAAGGTATGGACATAAGAGGAATAATGGTCATGCCTTTTGCTCTCTAACGGTCTGGAATCTCTATATACCCTAACTTATCTTCAATCTAAATCCTCAACTTGCTCAACCTTTTAAAGATTAAACCATATTCCCAAATTTTTCCAGACATCCGTTGTCTTCATTTCCTCAACAGGATCCTACACTGACTACTTGTGCTTTCTGATGGTTGTTATTTACCTTGAAACTACAGAAATAAAACTCTAAACCGTTAATCATAGTTCTCACACTTTGTGCATTGTTTTCAAGTCCATGTTTAACTTTTAAGATACACTAAGTATGTGACAGACATGTAGCATATTTTCTATGAGACTTTATCTTTTCAAATTGAAAATAGAGGGTCCTCAGCTAAAAGGGGAAAAGGGGAGATGGGGAAAAAGGTGCATGGATTAAGAAGTATAGTTGGTAGGTACAAAATAGACAGAGAGATGTTGAGACTAGTATAGGAAATTGGCCTGGTGTTGCTAAACCACTACTTCTTCAGCATCAAATAGCATCTTGAGTAGTGCAAGCATTGGATATAATTCCAGGAGTTAGCTATCATATTATGACGGAACAGAAAATAGGAAGCTTTCTTAATGGATTTTCAGCACCCTGTTTTTTGTGTGGTTGAAACAGTAGTGAATGCCAGCTAGCTCTCCAAAGAGAGGTGGACACAAGAATCAACATGCACTACAAAGCATTATCATTTAGGAGAGTAATTTGGCCTGTGTCTGGTGCTCTACCCTTCCTCCAGTCCAGACCTCACACTCTTCCCACCTGAGTGGAGAGTAAATGGGAGCATCTGTAAGTGAGCATGAACAAGGACAACAGCTCAAGCACAGCGTGAGAGTGGGCAATAACCTGCCTGCCTGCAGGGCTCCCAGGAGCTGGTGACCCATGCTTTCTAAACAGAGCCACCATAGCTGCCCAGCCCAGCACTTCTGGATGCACAGTGTAGGGGCAGCTGCAGATCGGCTCAGGAGCCACAGACTACTGGGGCAGAAAGAGAATGCTTGGGAAGTGTGGACCTCAGAAACTGCATGGGAAGAGTAAGCCAGCCTGAGGCTGAAGATCTTTAGAGGGAGAGGGGTCAGCCCTCCATCACCAGCTTGTGTTACTCTGTAGCCGCAGGGTTTTTTCTGGAGCCATTCATGAAGGAATCCAGTGTGAAACATTGTGTGAAACCGTCAGAGGCTCAGGGTATGTGAGAGACCGTGTGATTTTGGGAGAAGGAGAGTGCATGGAGAATGTGTTCCCCAGGGACCAGTGCTGTAGCATGGGGGTCACACCACACAGAGATTCTTTTAAAGGAGAAGAGGAGGTGAGACCAGAGGCTTTGCAGAGACCTGGGGTTCCCCATGCTTGTGCATGTGGTCACAGTGGCTCTGCTAAACAAAAACTCAGAGGGATAGAGAGTACTGCAGGACTGGTGGTTGGGACCCAACCCAACATGGCTCAGAGTGGAGAGCTGGACTGAGCTCTGGTGGGGGCGGGGGTCCAGGAGCAGTCCCAGAGCACGGTGCTGTCCCCACACAGGCAGAAAGAGGTTTTGAACAGGAACAGTTTAAAAACCACTTGCAAATGGAAACGCGAGTGTTCCACAGAGTTTTTAATTTTGGAACTCAGTCATCAACCCAAGAAGTTTGAAAAAGAATAATATCAATTTAAAAAGGAAAACGAAAAGAGAAAAAGCTTGAGAGGCAGGAAATGGAGGGAATTAAAACAGAAGTAGACACTGATTAATTCAACAATACTGACAAGTCTAAGTGCGACCCCTTAAATAAAAATCTCTAATAACACAGACCAGTGTCTTGTCAATCTAGGAAGCAAGAAAAAAAATCAGAAAATTGAAAGGGTACTTACGTGACAGTGGTTATAGAGGAAATTTAAATATGAAAAGTAAATGGTTCATTTGCATCTGAAATAGTGGATTTGATCGTTTTATTGAAATGAGTACTTTTGATGAGAATAACATAAACCAGTGAGGAAGATATTGAAAAATACGGGCTATTTGAAGGAAAAAATTAAGTTCAATCCTGGCCGTTATAGCATGCACCAAAATAAATTCCAGGTGAATTAAGAATTCCATGTAAAAAAAACAAAACCCTAGAAAACGACCAGGAAACACAGGCAGGTATTTATCTGATCTTGTAATGTGATCTTGTAATGTGCCCCTGGCTGGTTTGGCTCAGTGGATTGAGCATCGGCCTGCAAGCTAAGTGTCGCTGGTTCGATCTTCCAGTCAGGACACATCAGAGAAGGAAAACTCTGACTCCAAAAAACCTCCGCTGCCTTGCGGCATACCTCTTCAGGGGAAAGGCTAAGGGAGTAAACCCCGACAGAAAATCCGGAGCCGGAGTCCCTAAGGCGGTTTGACGCTGTAGTCAACACCGGCAACTCCTGCGGCGCACCTGAAGCCAAGCTGTATTGACTCCGTCTTTCCCTTGGACCCTTCAGCTGCGAAGAGAGGGGGGGTCTGCTGCATGGGCAACAGCAGACCCTCCATATCACCCTGCCCAGGCTCTGTAGCTTCAGCTTCACTGGAGAGGACACTCCAGCATCATCGCAAGATGTCGATTCAACACGGGAGGAGACAGATACCGTGTCACTCTCGAGTCGGACTGCACAGCCATTCTCGGCGGTGCAGATAGACTCTTAAGAAGCTACACCATCGTCTCTCGAGACGGACGGCTGCCGACGACGACGACGAATATGATATATATGTGTGTGTGTATATATGGTATATGTATATATGTAACTGTATATATCATATCTCTCTCACACACACATATAAACCTAATACTATATGCTTCCCTTCTATTACTCCATTCTGCCTTCCCTCCTCCCTTTTTTACTTATGATATAAATTTTACTTTCTTTCTCGCTTTGCCTTGTCTCTATTTTCTACTCTTATTATTCCTCCTCCCTGTACCCTCACAAAATCCATTTTCATTCTGTTAGTGATCTTATATTTATTTTTTCTTTCTTATAATAGTTTTAATCTCTTTATACCTTTATTAATATTGGCTCTTTGCTGCTGATAGTTTAGTTGTGGGTGGGGGGAGTATTTGTGGATGTGGGTGTGTTTTCTGTGCTGTTTGGTTTTGTTCTGGAAGCGCCTGTACAACCATCTACAAAACAATGTAGGAGGAGTGATTTTCAGTCCTACAGCCAGAGGGAATGACCCAACAAATAACAACCTGACAACAACCAAAATCCAATTACAATCAGAGAGCCTACATAAAGACCATAAAAGGCATCCTAAGAGGATCAAGCTCAGGGACTCAAAGGCACTGCACCACAGAGTCCCACAGGTCTCCTAACAGAGAAGTTCATACAGGGAGGCCGAGCAGACCAAACCAATATGCAGAAACAAAAAAGAAAAGTCACCTAAAATGGGGAGACAAAGAAACAACCACCAATAAAAGGAAAGAAGGAATCCCCAAAGGCTACTAAAAAATGTGAGGCAAGCAAACTATCAGACATAGAGTTCAAAAAATTAGTTATTAAGACTCTCAAGGAGCTCAGAGAGAACTGCCAATAACTAGAGGGAAGCTACAAGGAACTTACATGAACTGCACCAGCATGAAAAAAGACATAAAAACTATTAATAAGAGCCAGGAGGAAATGAAGAACACAAAACCTAAAATGGAGAATACACTGGAAGTAATTTAAAGCATGTAGGCGAAAGTCACAAGCCCTCTGCCAGGGGGCCTGCAAGTGGGCCCCCCCCCGCCCAGGTGTCCTGTGACCTCAGCTTGCAAGAACTTGCAAACGAGTCTTGCTGACGCCAGTGGCTGCACGTGACTCCTGGTGGCTGAATCGCGGAATCCAGGGAACAAAGAGGACTGAAGACCTAAGCCTCCTTTCCCATAGTGATAACATCGGATGTGGTGCAGACCCTTGGACCCTTACTCGCACATGATTCTTGGGGGCCAGTTTACAAGTCTCTAAGAACAAAGAAGCTTGAAAATTAGTGTCTTCTCTCCCCTAGTGACTATATCGGAAATGGAACAGACCCTTGTCACTTGTTACCTTACTTTGTAGTTTATAGATAAAGTGTAGTTTAGTATTGTAAGCCTAATAGTTTAATCTCTAACCTATCTGCAGAAGCTATGCTGCTCCATAATCATGTAAGGAATGTACACGTATACCCTATCGATTCTATTTTTAGCAACTTTTGTAACCCAATAAAAGAAACGGTTGCACTGTAGTCTTGGCTGATGGCTTGAGCGAGCCACAGCCCTCCGTCCATTTTTGGCCAAATCATTCTGCTTGCCGAGATTATCTCAGCATCTTCGTTCACAAAATACAGCAACAAAAGCAGGTTAGATGAAGCAGAGGATTGAATTCGTAAGGTGGAAGACAAAGTAGAAAAAATATTCCAAGACAGAGCAAGAAGATGAAAAAGGCTCCAAAAGAATGAAGATGGGTTAAGGGAGATGGAACACAACATGAAACATAATAATATCCATGTAATAGGGATACCAGAAGGAGAAGAGGATCAAGTGATAGAAAACCTTTTTGAAAAGGTAATGACAAAAAACTTCCTTAACTTGATGAGACAAAGAGTCACTCACATCCAGGAAACACAGAAAGTTCGAATCAAGATGAACCAAAGAGGCCCACTCCAAGGCACCTCATAATTAGAATGGCAAAATTCAAAGACAAAGAGAGAATCTTAAACACAGCAAGGAAGAAACAGATAATAACATGCAAGGGAGCTCCAATGAGGCTATCAGCTTTCTCAACAGAAAAGCTACAAGCGAGAAAGCAATTACAATAAATATTCCAAGCAATGAAAATAAAAGACCTGCAACCAAGACTATTCTACCCAACAAGGCTCTCATTCAAAATGGAAGGTGAAATAAGGAGTTTTTCAGACAAAAAAAAAAAAAAAAAAACTAAAAGAATACATTTCCACCAAACAAGCATGGCAAGAAATGCTAAAGGAACTGCCTTAAGAAGATGAAGAAAAAGAGAGAGAGTGGAATACAGGTACAAAGGGGAAAATGGCAATGAATAAGTATTTATTGATAATAACCTTAAATGTAAATAGATTAAATGTTTCAATAAAAAGACATAGGGCAGATGAATGGATAAGAAAAGATGACCTGCATATATGCTGTATACAAGAGACACACCCAAGAATAAAAATATAGACTGGCTGAAAATGAAGGAATGGAAAAAAATACTTCAAACAAATGAACATGATGGAAAAAAGCAAGGGCAGCAATACTTATATCAAACAAAATAGACTTCAAAATAAAGGTCATAAAAAGAGACAGAGAAGGGTACTTCATAATACTTAAGGGAAGAATCCATTAAGAAGATATAACTATTGTAAACACATATGCACCCAACATAGAATCACCCAAATATATAAAGAAAATCTTGGAGTACTTCATGAAAGATATAGACAGCAACACACTTATAGTATGGGATTTTAACACCCCATTGTCAACAATGGATAGATTTTCCAAACCAAGAATCAAGAAGAATATTGTGGCACTGAAAAACACTTTGGATCAAAGGGACTTAATTGATATATACAGAACCTTTCACCCCAAGAAGCATAATATACATTCTTTTCTAATGTACGTGGAACATTTTCAAAAATTGGTCACATGGTAGGACACAAAGCAAGCCTAAACATAAAAGAAAATTGAAATCATATCCTGAATTCTCCCAGATAATAATGGCTTGAATTTAGAAACCAACTTCAAGGAAAAAAGTAAAGAACATTCAAATTCATGGAGACTAAATAACATGTTATTAAGGAATAAATTGGTTAACGATGAGATCAAGGAAGAAATAAAAAAAGCTTGTGTCAACAAATGAAAATTAACACACAACAACCCAAAACATGTAGGACACAGAGAAGGCGTGCATGACAGGGAAGTCATAGCAATATAGTCCTTCCAAACAAGATGGAAATTTTTCAAATAAAAAACCTAACCCTATAGCTACACATCTAGAAAAAAACAATAGAAAAAGACCAGATCAAGTAGAAGGAAGGAAATAATCAAGATCAGAGCAGAATTAAATGACATGGAAACTAAAAGAACAATTCAAAGAATCGATAAATCCAGGAGCTGGTTCTTTGAAAAGATAAACAAAATTGACAAGCATTTAACCAGACTCATCAAGAAAAAAAGAGAAAGGACCCAAATAAATAAAATTGGGAATAAAAGAGAAGAAATTACAACTGATACCACAGAAATATCAAGGATTGACAGAAAGTATTATAAACACATATATGCCAAGAAATTTGACAACCAGGGTGAAATGGAAAACTTTCTAGAAACATACAATCTTTCCAAACTGAATCCAGAAGAAACAGAAAGCCTGAATAGATCAACAACAACAAATTAAATTGAAGCAGTGATTAAAAAATACTTCCAGCACACAAAAGCCCTGGATCGGATGGCTTAAGAGGTTAATTTTACCTAACATTTATCGAAGAGCTAATCCCTATCCTTTTCAAACTATTCCAAAAAATTCAAAAAGAGGGAAGACTCTGAATCTTTTTTACGAAGCCATTATTATCCTAATTCCAAAACCAGGTCAAAACACAGCATAGAAATAACACTACAGGTCAGTATTGCTGATGAGCTTAGATGCTGAAATACTCAACAAAATATTGGCAAATGAATCCAACAATACATTAAAAAGATCATACACTATGATCAAGTGAGATTCTTCTGGGGATCCAAGGACAGTACAATATTTGAAAATCAATAAACATAATACACCACATAAAAAATGGAAGCCAAAAATCACATAATCGTATCAATAGAGGCTGAAAAAGCATTTGAGAAAATATAACACACATTTATAATGAAAACACTCAGCAAAGCAGGAAGAGAGGGAGCATACCTCAACATAATAAAGGCCATTTATCAGAAACCCACAGCCAACATCATACTCAATGGGCAAAAATTAAGAGCTTTCCCCCTAAGAATAGGAACAAGACAAGGCTGTCCACCCTCCCCACTTCTATTCAAAATAGTGTTGGAAGTCCTAGCCACAGCAATCAGACAAGACAAAGAAACAAAAGGCATCCAAATTGGGGACGAAGAAGTAAAACTATCACTATTTGCAGATGACATGATAGTATACCTAGAAAACCCTATAAACTCCACTAAAAGACTACTTGATATAATAAGTGAATTTGGCAAAATAGCAGGGTACAAAATAACTATACAGAAATCTAAGGCATTTCTGTACACCAACAATAAAATATCAGAGGCAGAGGCAAAAAAGAAAATGCCATTGACTATAGCAACAAGAAAAATAAAATACCTAGGAATAAACTAAACCAAAGAGATAAAAGACCTGTACACTGAAAATTATGCAACATTGAAGAAAGAAATTAAGAAAGATACAAATAAATGGAAGCAAATACCATGTTCTTGGATGGGAAGAATCAACATCATCAAAATGGCCATACTACCCAAAGCAATTTACAAATTCAATGTAATCCCTATTAAAATACCAATGACATATTTCACTGACCTAGAGCAAATCCTCCAAAAATTCATATGGAACCAAAAAAGACCCAGAATAGCAAAAGCAATCTTGAAACAGAAGAACACAGCAGGAGGAATCACGATATCAGACATCAAACAATACTACAAAGCCACTGTGATCAAAACAGTCTGGTACTGGCATAAGAACAGACATATAGATCAGTGGAACAGAATAGAGAGCCCAGAAATAAACCCAGGCCTCTATGGTCAACTAATATTTGATAAAGGAGGAAGGAACATAAAATGGAGTGAGAAGAGCCTCTTTAACAAATGATGCTGGGAGAACTGGACAGGGACTTGCAAAAAAATGAAACTAGACCACCAACTTACACCACACACGAGAATAAACTCAAGATGGATCAAAGACTTAAATGTAAGCGGTGACACCATAAAAGTCCTAGAGGAAAACAGGCAGGATAATTTCAGATATCCCACATAACAATATCTTCACGGATACATCTCCTAAGGCAAGAGAAATAAAGGAAAAACTAAACAAATGGGACTACATGAAACTAAAAAGTTTCTGCTCAGCAAAAGAAAACATGAGCAAGATGAAAAGGAAACCAACCATATGGGAAAACATATTTGCCAATGATATCACAGACAGGGGACTGATCTCCAAAATATATAAAGAGCTTATACGACTCAACATCAAGAAAACAAGCAACCCAATTAAAAAATGGGCAAAGGACCTGAACAAACACTTCTCTGAACAGGACATACAGAAGGTCCAGAGGCGCATGAAAAAATGCTCAACATTATTGTCCATCAGAGAGATGCAAGTAAAAACCACAATGAGATACCACCTTACACCTGTCAGAATGGCCATCATCAACAAATCAACAAACAACAAATGCTGGCGAGGATGTGGAGAAACAGGAACCCTACTGCACTGTTGGTGGGAATGCAGACTGGTGCAGCCACTATGGAAAACAGTATGGAATTACCTCAAAAAACTAAAAATGGAACTGCCTTTTGAACCAGCGATTCCACTGCTAGGATTATACCTGAAAAATCCTAAAACCCTAATTCAAAAAAACCTATGCATCCCTATGTTCACAGGAGCCCTGTTTACAATAGCTAAGTGCTGGAAACAGCCTAAGTGCCCATCTGTAGATGAGTGGATCAAAAAACTGTGGTACATTGACACAATGGAATACTATGTAGCAGAAAGAAAGAAGGAACTCCTGCCATTTGCGACAACATGGATGGAACTAGAAAGAATTATGCTTCGTGAAATTAGCCAGGCAAAGAAAGTAAAATACCATATGATATTACCTAATACAGGAAACTAAAGAGCAACACAAACAAACGAACTAAATAGGCAAAGACTAGAATAGTAGTCAGTAGGGGGGAGGGGGGAGGGAGAGAAGGGGGATAAGTAAGGGAAAGGTCTATTCAAGGAACGTGTATGAATGACCCATGGACATGGACAACGGGGAGGGATATGATTGTGGGAGAAGGGATGGGGTGGGTGGGGGGAGCAATGGGGGAAAAATGGGACAACTGTAATTGAAAAACCAAAAAATAAAATAAAGAAAAAGAACAAAGTAAGAGGATCACAATACCTGATATCAAACTATATTACAAGGACACTATAATCAAAAGAGCCTGGTACTGGCATAACAACAGACACATAGATCAATGGAACATAAAAAGAAGTCCAGAAATAAACCGAAGTTTCTATGGTCAATTAATATTTGACAACAGGGGCAGGAGCATAAAATGGAGTAAAAATAGCCTCTCCATAAATATGGGAGATCTGGACAGGTACATGCAAAAAAAAAAAAAAAAAGAAATCAGACCACTAACTTACACTATATATCAGAAAAATCTCAAGATGGATAAAAGACTTAAGTATAAGCTGTGACACCATAGTGGTCCCAGAGGAAAACTTAGGCAGTAAATTTTCAGATACCTCATGTAGAAATATTGTTGTCAATATATCTCTTAGGGAAAAAGATATAAATAAAAACATAATTTCATCAAATTAAAAAGCTTCTGTACAGCTAAAGAAAACGTCATCAAAATGTAATGGGAATCAATTGTAAGTGAAAACATATTTGCCAATGACCCCTCAGACAAGGGTTTGATCTCCAAAATAGATAAAGAACTCATATGACTCAACACCAGAAAGACAAACGATCCAATTAAAAAATGGGCAATAGACCTTGACAGACACTGCTCCAAAGAGGACATACAGAGGGCCTACAGGTATTTGAAAAACTGCTCAACATCACTAGCCATCAGAAAGTTGCAAATTAAAATCATAATGAGATACCACTTCACACCAGTCAGAATGGCTGTCATTAACAAATCAACAAAGAGCAAGTGCTGGCCAGGATGTGAAGAAAAAGGAACACTAGTGCATTGTTGGTGGGAATGCAGACTGGTGCAGCCACTGTGGAAGACAGTATAGAAATTCCTCAAAAAACTAAAAATGTAACCGCCTTTTGATCCAGTGATTCCACTGCTGGAATTATACCCTAAGAATCCTGAAAGACCAATTCAAAATAACCTATGAACCTCTATGTTCATAACAACATTATTTACAATAGCCAAGTGCTGGAAACAGCCTAAGTGCACATCAGTAAAAGAGTGGATCAAAAACTGGTTCATTTACACAATGGAGTACTATGAAGCAGAAAGAAAGAAGGAATTCCTATCCTTCACAACAGGATGGTGGAACTGGATAGTATCATGCTTAGTGAAATAAGCCAGCTGGCAAAAGAGAAATGCCATATAATCTCACCTATAAGAGGAACCTAATAAACAAAACAAACAAATGAGCAGAATAAAACCATAGACATGGAAATAAGGAACAAACCAACTATATCCAGCTCAGAGGGGAGAGGAAGATAATGGGGGAAAGTAGCGAAAAGGTCTAGTCAAAGAACAAGTATAAAGGTCCCATGGATATATACAATAGGGTGGGGACTGACTGTGGGAGTGGGGGTTGGGCAGGGCAGGAGAGAGCAAGGGGGGAAATCTGGAAATATTATTCAAACAATAAAAATTTTTAAAAAGAACAGTATAGGAAGTAGAGAAGCCAAAGAACTTATATGTATGACCCATGGACATGACCTAAGTTAGGGGCATTGTTGGAGGGAAAAGCCTACTGGGTGGAGGGAAAAAAAGGGGAAAAATTTGGACAACTCTAATAACATAATCAATACAATATATTTTTAAAACATCATGTTGTATATGTGTGCATATGTGTATGTATGTAAAAATGTATTTCTTATGAATAACTCACAAACTATTGGCATTTGGGAGAAAGTTAAAAAACAACTATTCCCAACCTATTATCCAATAGTTGAATCCTAAAGGTCATTTTCAGTCTTCATTCCAGATTTTCTATCTCATTCTTCATTTGAGATCATCATAACAACGTACGATGACTGAGGTATGGCCAAGTCTTCATCTTCATTCAACAACTGCTGTAGCACTTTTGGTCAGTGCTTTCAGGAAAGAAACAATGATGATTTCTAGTTCTAATTACTGAAACATGACTACTTATAGATGATAAGCTCAACTTATATAATGCTAATGAAGATGTGGCTTAAATGGTTTAGTTTTGAGTGGTGTCATACCTAAGGTACACACTTAAAAAGCAAAATTAATTGATTCATAAACTCAAACAATGCTTCACATGTCCCTTTTTTTTCCTTCATAATTTTTCTTTTCTTTTCTTTTTTTTTTTTTTACTACTATTCTAGTCTTTGTCTATTTAGTTCATTTGTTGCTCTTTAGTTTCCTGTATTGGGTGATATCATATGGTATTTTGCTTTCTTTGCCTGGCTTATTTCACTAAGCATAATTCTCTCTAGTTCCATCCATGTTGTCGCAAATGGCAGGAGTTCCTTCTCTCTTTCTGCTACATAGTATTCCATTGTGTAGGTGTACCACAGTTTTTTGATCCACTCCTCTACAGATGGGCACTTAGGTTGTTTCCAGCACTTAGCTATTGTAAACAGGGCTGCTATGAACATAGGGGTGCATAGGTTTTTTTGAATTAGCGTTTTAGGATTTTTCGGGTATAATCCTAGCAGTGGAATCACTGGTTTAAATGGCAGTTCCATTTTTAGTTTTTTGAGGTAATTCCATACTGTTTTCCATAGTGGCTGCACCAGTCTGCATTCCCACCAACAGTGCAGTAGGGTTCCTGTTTCTCCACATCCTCGCCAGCATTTGCTGTTTGTTGATTTGTTGATGATGGTCATTCTGACAGGTTTAAGGTGGTATCTCATTGTGGTTTTTACTTGCATCTCTCTGATGGCCAATGATGTTGAGCATTTTTTCATGCGCCTCTGGACCTTCTGTATGTCCTGTTCAGAGAAGTGTTTGTTCAGGTCCTTTGCCCATTTTTTAATTGGGTTGTTTGTTTTCTTGACGTTGAGTTGTATAAGCTCTTTATAAATTTTGGAGATCAGTACCCTGTCTGTGATATCATTGGTAAATATGTTTTCCCATATGGTTGGTTTCCTTTTCATCTTGCTGATGTTTTCTTTTGCTGAGCAGAAACTTTTTAGTTTCATGTAGTCCCATTTGTTTAGTTTTTCATTTATTTCTCTTGCCTTAGGAGATGTATCCATGAAGATATTGTTACATTGGATATCTGAAAATTTCCTGCCTGTTTTCCTCTAGGACTTTTATGTTGTCACGGCTTACATTTAAGTCTTTGATCCATCTTGAGTTTATTCTCGTGTGTGGTGTAAGTTGGTGGTCTAGTTTCATTTTTTTGCACGTCCCTGTCCAGTTCTCCCAGCACCATTTGTTCAAGAGGCTCTTCTCACTCCATTTTATGTTCCTTCCTCCTTTATCAAAGATTAGTTGACCATAGAGGCCTGGGTTTATTTCTGGGCTTTCAATTCTGTTCCACTGATCTATATGTCTGTTCTTATGCCAGTACCAGACTGTTTTGATCACAGTGGCTTTGTAGTATTGTTTGACGTCTGGTATCGTGATTCCTCCTGCTGTGTTCCTCTGTTTCAAGATTGCTTTTGCTGTTCGGGGTCCTTTTTGGTTCCATATGAATTTTTGGAGGATTTGTTCTAGATCAGTGAAATGTGTCATTGGTATTTTAATAGGGATTGCATTGAATTTGTAAATTGCTTTGGGTAGTATGGCTATTTTGATGATGTTGATTCTTCCCATCCAAGAACATGGTATTTGCCTCCATTTATTTGTATCTTCCTTAATTTCTTTCTTCAATGTTGCATAAGTTTCAGTGTACAGGTCTTTTATCTCTTTAGTTAAGTTTATTCCTAGGTCCTTTATTTTTCTTGTTGCTATAGTAAATGGTATTTTCATTTTTGCCTCTGTCTCTGATATTTTATTGTTGGTGTACAGAAATGCCTTAGATTTCTGTATAGTTATTTTGTACCCTGCTATTTTGCCAAATTCACTTATTATATCAAGTAGCCTTTTAGTGGAGTTTATAGGGTTTTCTAGATATACTATCATGTCGTCTACAAATAGTGATAGTTTTACTTCTTCTTTCCCAATTTGGATGCCTTTTATTTCTTTGGCTTGTCTTATTGCTGTGGCTAGGACTTCCAACACTATTTTGAATAGAAGTGGGGAGAGTGGACAGCCTTGTCTAGTTCCTGATTTCAAGGGGAATGCTTTCAGTTTTTGCCCCCTGAGTATGATGTTGGCTTCAGGCTTCTCATATATAGCCTTAATGATGTTAAGGTATGCTCCCTCTATTCCCATTTTGCTGAGTGTTTTCAACATAAATGGGTGTTGTACTTTATCAAATGCTTTTTCTGCATCTATAGATATGATCATGTGGTTTTTGTCTTTCATTTTGTTTAGGTGATGTATTATATTTATTGATTTGCAAATATTAAACCATCCTTGCATCCCTGGGATGAATCCCACTTGATCATGGTTTATGATCTTTTTGATGTATTGTTGGATCCTGTTTACCAAAATATTGTTGAGGATTTCAGCATCTATGTTCATCAGTGATATTGGCCTGTAGTTTTCTTTCTTTGCTGTGTCTTGACCTGGTTTTGGGATTAGGGTAATACTGGCTTCATAGAAAGAGTTTGGGATTTTTCCCTCTTCTTGGATTTTTTGGAATAGTTTGAGGAGGGTAGGAGTTAGTTCTTCCCTAAATGTTTTGTAAAATTCTCCTGTGAAGCCATCCGGTCCAGGGCTTTTGTGTGCAGGGAGATTTTGGATTACTGTTTCAATTTCCTTCTTTGTTATTGGTCTGTTGAGACTTTCTACTCTTCTTGATTCAGTTTTGTAAGGTTATATGTTTCTAGAAACCTGTCCATTTCTACTAGGTTGTCAAATTTCTTGCCATAGAGTTTTTTGTAGTAATTTCTTATAATTGTTTGTATTTCTGAAGTATCAGTCGTGATTTCTCCTCTTTCATTTCTGATTTTGTTTATTTGTGTCTTCTATCTTTTTTTCTTAATGAGCCTGGCTAGAGGCTTGTCAATTTTGTTTATTTTTTCAAAGAACTAGCCCCTAGTTTTGTTGATTTTTTGAATTGTTCGTTTCGTTTCTATGTCGTTTAATTCTGCTTTGATCTTGATGATTTCCTTTCTTCTTTTTGCCCTAGGCTTTGTTTTTGTTGCTGTTCTAGTTCTTGTAGCTTTATCGTTAGGTTTTTTATTTGAGATTTTCTAGCCTTTTCAGATATGCCTGTATTGCTATGAACTTTTCTCTTAGGACTGCTTTTGCTGTGTCCCATAGCTTTTGGGCTGTTGTTTGTTCATTGTCATTAGTTTCTAGAAATTTCTTGATTTCCTTTTTGATGTCTTTGTTAACCCATTCGTTATTTAAGAGCGTGTTATTCATTCTCCATGAGTTTGGGTGTCTTTGATTTTTTTCCCTGAGGTTGATTTTTAGTTTCAAGGCATTGTGGTCTGAAAAGATGCTTGATATGATTTCAATTTTCTTGAATTTGTTGAGGCTTGTTTTGTGTCCTATCATGTGGTCTATCTTTGAAAATGTCCCATGTGCCTTTGAAAAGAATGTATATTTTGCTTCTTTGGGGTGAAAAGTTCTATATATATCAGTTAAGTCCATGTGGTTTAGTGTGTTGTTCAATGCTTGTATATCCTTGGTGTTTCTTTGCTTGGATGATCTGTCAATTGTTGATAATAGAGTGTTGAAGTCCCCTACTATGAGTGTGTTGTTGTTGATATACTTCTTGTGGTCTTCTAGTATTTGCTTTATGTATTTGGGTGCTCCTATGTTGGGTGCATATGTTTATCAGTGTTATATCTTATTGATGAATCATTCCTTTAAGTATTACGAAATGACCTTCTTTGTCTTTTTTTATTGCCCTAGCTTTGAAATCTGTTTTGTCTGATGTGAGGCCTGCTACCCCAGCTTTTTTTTCAGGTCCATTTGCTTGAAATATTTTTTTATATCCCTTTACTTTCAGTCTATGTAAATCTTTTGTTTTGAGGTGTGTTTCTTGTAGACAGCAAATATGTGGGTCTTGTTTTCTTATCCATTCCGTTACCCTATGTCTTTTAATGGGAGCATTTAATCCATTTACATTTAACATTATTATTGACATGTATTTATTCATTTCCCTTTTGAATCTCTGTTCCTCTACTCTTTTTTTGTTTTTTCTCTTCCTTTTTCTTAGAATATTCCCTTTAGCATCTCTTGCAATGCTGGTTTTGTGGAGATGTATTCTTTTAGTCTTCCTTTGTCTGAGAAACTCCTTATTTCACCTTCTATTTTGAATGAGAGTCTTGCTGGGTAGAGTATTCTTGGTTGTAGGCCTTTGTTTTTCATTGCTTGAAATATTTTTGACCATTCCCTTCTGGCTTGTAATGTTTCTGTTGAGAAATCGGTCGATAGCCCTATTGGAGCTCCCTTGTATGTTGTTAGTCGTTTCTCTCTTGCTGCTTTTAGGATTCTCTCTTTGTCTTGGAATGTTGCCATTTTAACTATGATGTGCCTTGGGGTGGGTTTTTGGTGGTTCCTCTTTATTGGAACTCTCAGTGCTTCTTGGACTTGCATAACTTTTTCTCTCATCAGGTTTGGAAAATTTTCTGTCACTATTTCTCCTATCAGTTTTTCAATTCCATGCTCCTTTTCTTCTCCCTCTCTTATTCCTATGATCCTGATATATTTCTTTAATGCTATCCTGTAATTCCCTTACATCTTGTTCATATTTTTTCAATCTTTTTTCATTTTGCTGTATCATTTGAGAATTATTACCTACATTATCCTCTAACTCACTAATCTGATCCTCTGCTTCATTTAGTCTGCTTTTGACTGATTCTACTGTGTTTTTCAGTTCAGAGATTGCATTCTTCATTTCTTCCTGGTTCTTGTTGATCATTTCTATGTCTTTTTTTATGCTGGTGTAGTTCTCTGCAAGTTCCCTGTAATTTTCTTGGAGCTGTTGGTAACTTCCTTGGAGGTTGTCATAGTTGTTTTTGAGGTTTTCGAGCATATTGAGCTTCTTCACCACCATAGCTTTGAATTCCATGTCTGACATTTGGGCTATTTCTATTCCATCTACCTCTCTTTCTGGGGATTCCTCTTTTCTTTCCATTGAGAAGTTGTTTCTGCATCTTAGCATGTTGGGTTCTTCTTTTTTTTTTTTGTTATTTGGATTTGTCTGCTTTGCCTTCCCACCTTTGTGGTATGAGATCTTTTATGGTAGATCTGTGGGTTTCAGTGGTGCAGTCTCTTTAATCTCCTGAGCCTGATGTTCTTGGGGTATCTTTTATATTGTTTGTTTATGCTGTCTGGTTATATTTCAGATTTTTTTATTAGGATATTCCATCTGGCCTGTTGATTGAGAGTCACTCTATCCACTTTATCTTCAATTCTTTTGTGGAGATGTCCGTTTTAACCTTGGTGTGTCGCCTTCTTTTTCTGCATCCACAGCTGGTCTAGTGTGGCGGTTCAGAGGTTCTTGTTTCTTGCAGCAATGGTGTGCGCCCGCGGTTGCCGCAATGGTGCGCGCCCGCGGCTGCTGGCATGGCATGCTGTCCTTCATAATTTTTCATACCCCAACTCTTTAGAGACTAAATATTTCTCTGACCCAAATTCTCCCTCTCCAGCTTATGAAGCATCTACTCCATATGTTCTCCTCTTTATTTTGCAGATTTAGTTAATCTCTCTCACTTAGTCCTTTCCATCTATTGAAGGCTCTTTCATCCTGCTGCGCTGTCTTGTATGCCTTTTTTAAAATTCTACAAGATGGATATCTAAGAATTGGTCTTGCTGAGACAAGCTTTGCCCAGGCTGGTTAAGGACTAGGATTTGTAGACAGGAGGAACTGAGTATGCAAGATAAGAGTCTATTTTGTGACAAAAGTCCATTAAAATTTCCCTGCTATTAATTGTACTTCATCATATGTAGTTAGTATTGTTTTCAAAGGGCATTCTCTTATAGTCATTGATTTTGTAGTTCACCTATCATTTTTTACCCTTTCTCACTCTCACTCTCCCTGAAATTGCCTATTTAGTTATATTGTTTTGTTAGTTTTTGTTTTTGTTTTGTGTTCTGGCAAAGCTTAAGGTTAGCAGTAAACAGAAGTCTCTATTGTATATTATTTTTTCCAGATGTAATCACAATTTCAACTGTATTTTTACTTACATAATTTTTAGCCATTTTTTTCTTTGTATGGTTATTACCTCCTAGAAGCCAAGGAAAAGCTCTGTTAACAAAGAAATTAAATTAACATCAAGACACAGACACTTTCTGATGATGATCAATGCCAAAGTTTATGAAATGTCAGTGTCAGATAGACAAATTGTCTAATGGTTGAGAGCAAAATTAGGGTTAACCCAAGTAATCATGTATCCTTTTCCAGAGCCATTTTCATTTCTTATTCCTTATTCCCATGCAATTTCATCAACTCTTCCTATTTATTAATTCTCTTCTTAAATCTCTAAAGCCTGAGTTATCACTGTTACTCAAATGTAAAATATTTTCCCCAAATGTCATCAAGATCCTGAAATATTTACTGAATGCATACTACATATTAACCATTCTCTAAGTTAAGAACTATTTATAGAGTGGTGGACAAAACAAACATAATCTCTGTTATAACACATATAGAAAGTAGAGAGGAATATGGAAAATAAACAAAGAATCATACAAATAAAGAATTAAATATTTTACAAATTATATAAAGAAAAGTAATGTAACCCTACAAACAGCATAACAATGGTCATCTCATTAGAATGTTTATTTGAAAAACCCATTTTTGGACCAAGGCCTAAATTATGAGAAGAGTTAGACAGATAAATAGAACAGAAGAGGAAGTTCCAGAGAGTTCCAGGAAAACCATGTGTGAAAACTTTAAGAAAGAAGAGAATTAGAACATTAGAAAAATTGAGAAGCATTCTGCCGTGCAGCTTGCTGCAGCATAAAGATAAAGGGGTAAATGTGGTGAGAAAAAGTATTTGGAAGTGTAAGCTTATAAAATATTAGGCTGGGCATTTTTAGGCATGTTAATAATTTTAATCTTAATAATTTAATTTTAATCTAAGTACAATGGGAAGCTGTTGCTTGTAAAAGGGAATGATAAAATATAATTTATAGTTTTTAAATGTGGAGATAGGTGGAGTTGAAGGGTACTCGTCGTCGTCGTCGTCGGCAGCCGTCCGTCTCGAGAGACGATGGTGTAGCTTCTTAAGAGTCTATCTGCACCGCCGAGAATGGCTGTGCAGTCCAACTCGGGAGTGACACTGTGTCTGTCTCCTCCCGTGTTGAATCAACATCTTGCGATGGCGCTGGAGTGTCCTCTCTAGTGAAGCTGAAGCTACAGAGCCTGGGCAGGGTGATATGGAGGGTCTGCTGTTGCCCATGCAGCAGACCCCCCCTCTCTTCGCAGCTGAAGGGTCCAAGGGAAAGACGGAGTCAATACAGCTTGGCTTCAGGTGCGCCGCAGGAGTTGCCGGTGTTGACTACAACGTCAAACCGCCCTAGGGACTCCGGCTCCGGATTTTCTGTTGGGGTTTACTCCCTTAGCCTTTCCCCTGAAGAGGTATGCCACAAGGCAGCGGAGGTTTTTTGGAGTCAGAGTTTTCCTTCTCTGATGTGCCCTGACTGGAAGATCGAACCAGCGACACTTAGCTCGCAGGCCGACGCTCAATCCACTGAGCCAAACCAGCCAGGGCGAAGTTGAAGGGTACAATTTGTAAGAAACTGCATGATTTCAGGTAAGAAGTGATAGAAGATTTAATAAGGGTAAAATCGGAGGTAAATTTTTGTGTAGAGTTAACATGGGTGGTTGGAAGACCAAGGTATTTTATTGAGATAAGGCAGTCAGAAATAAGAGTATACCTTTATCCTAGAGGGTATGGGGTTACTCAAGTGTCCACCTTTTGATAATTTAAGCTTCAGATGCCTATGATATATCCAAGTAGCAATATCAAGTAAATGAGAAGGATGATGCTTTCTGCAGATACAGATTTAGGAATAATAAGCATAAAGATAGTGTTTAAAGCCAAAAGAATAGATGGAAGAGGACAATAGTGACTCAGAAGTAATATCTTGCTGGTATATTTACAATTACTAATTGTGTATTTCTCCTTGAAATTTTATCTTTATGTCTTTATGACTCTGTATTCTCCTTTCCAATCTTTGTGTTTTCCTCTTCCTACCCTTTACATGAATATGGTCTTAAAGGTTTCCCTTAGCTTTCTCCTCTCCAACTTCCTCTCTTCAGCACATACACATTTTCTCCTTCAACAAAATCACCTTCTGTATTATTTAGGATGTGATGGTTAATTTTATGCATCAACTTGATTGCATCATGGTGTGCTTAGATATTTGGTTAAATATTGTCCGAGTCTGTCTGTGAGGGTGTTTCCTGATGAAATGAGCATTGAATCAGTGGATTCAGTAAAGAGGTTTGCTCTCTCCAATGTGGTTGGGCATCATGCAATCTGACAAGGGAATGAATAGAACAAAAAGGCAGAGGAAGAAAAGTGTCAGCCCTTGCTGCTCTTGCTTGAGCTAGGACATCAATCTCTACTTGCCCTTGACATTCTGGTTCTCAAGTCTTTGACTTTGGAATGAATTTTACCACCAGCTTTTCTGAATCTCCACTTTGCAAATGGCAGATCATGGAACTTCTTAGCCTCCATAATTGTGTAAGCCAATTCCTTATAATAAATACCACCCAATATATCTTCTGATGGTTCCCTTTCTCTGGAGAACCCTGGATAACACAGGGTCATACAAGCTATTATAACATAAAGATTTCAGAAGGCTCAAACAAGATGAATGCTTAGTTTTCTCATATTATAATTGAATTCCAGATCAGTGAAAGGTTTCCTTGCACAGCATAATTTAGTAATCCGATTTCCTTCCATTTTATTTCTCTGCCATTCCTTTTTTTTTAAGTATATTTTATTGATTATGTTGTTACATTTGTCCAAATTTATTTTCCCTTTCCTCCCCTTCACCCAGTACCCCCCTTCCCTCCAGGAATCCTGCCCCTACTTAGTTCATGTCCATGGGTCATGTATATAAGTTCTTTGGCTTCACACATTCCTATATTATTCTTAACTTCTTATCTATTTTGTATCTACCAATTATGCTTCCTAATCCCTGCACCATTTCTCCACTTCTTCCCCTTTGCCCTCCTTGCTGATAACCCTCCAAATGATACCCATACCTATGATTCTCTTTCTATTCTGGTTGTTTGCTTAGTTTGTTTTTGTTTTTATTCTTTTAGGTTCTGTTGTTGAGAGCTGTGAGTTTGTTGTCATTTTAATGTACATAGTTTTGATCCCCTTTTTCTTAATTAAGTCCCTTTAACATTTCATACAATAAGGAATGGGTGATAATGAACTCCTTTAGCTTTCCTTGTTTGGGAAGCACTTTATCTGCTCTTCCATTCTAAATGATAGCTTTTCTGGATAGAGTAATCTTGGTTGTAGATCCTTGCTTTTCATCACCTTGAATACTTCTTGCCAGTCCCTTCTTTCCTGCAAAGTTTCTTTTGAGAAATCAGCTGATAATCTTACATTAACCCCTTGTAGGTAACTCTCTGCTTTTCTCTTGATGCTTTTAAGATTCTCTATTTATCTTGAAACTTTGGCATTTGAATTATGATGTGTCTTGGTGTGGTCCTCTCTGGGTCTAGCTTGTTTGAGACTCTCTGTGCTTCCTGGACTTGTACATCTATTTTCTCCGCCAAATTAGGGAAGTTTTCCTTCATTACTTTTACACATAAATTTTCAACTTCTTCCTCTTCTTCTCCTTCTACCACCCATATGATTCAGATGTTGGCACATTTAAAGTTGTCCCAGAGGTTCCTAAGTCTTTCCTCATTATTTTTCAATTCTTGTTTCCTCCTTCTGTACTGATTGACCGTTTATTTCTTCCTTATGTTCAAAATCATTGATATGAAACCCAGTTTCCTTCTCTTTACCTTTGGTTTTGTGTGGATTTTCCTTCATTTCAATTAGCCTAGCTTTCATTTCTTTCTTTATGCATTTGCCATACTCGAGCATATCTGCTAAGTCTGTGAGCATTTTTATCATCAGTATTTTGAATTCTTCATTGATTAGGTTGGCTATTTCCTCGTCGCTTAGTTTTCCTATTGGAACCTTGATCTGTTCCCTCTTTTGGGCCATACTTCTCTACCTCCTCAACTTGACAGGCTCCTCTGTTTGCCTCTGTGTCTTAGATAAAGCTCTCGCACCTGTTACGTTGTAAGAAACAGAGCCTTAGGTATTCATCAGCAAGGGGTGACCCATTTCACCATGTTGTGGCACTGTATGTGGAGGGAGGGGTCTGAGGGAACAATGTCTCTTGTTCAGCACTCACCCTTTTTCCAGGCACTTCTCCCACTTCCTGTATGTGATTGGCACTTCTTTAGCTGTTGCTCTGGACATGGTTCCCAGAGTGGGTGGGTTTGCAGATGTTCTAGGACCATGAGGGTCCTCTAAACAAATGGTCTCTGCTGAGAGACCAGCAGTTTCTTCCTCTCTCCAAACCCCCATTGGTTTTCTCAGTCAGAAGCAACAAGGCTTTATTTTCTCTGGTACTGGAACCGTGAGCTGCACAGTTTGGTGTGGTGCTGGGAGTGCTACCCAGGTGTACCTCTCTACTTTTTTTTTTTTTTTAATGCGTGGATTTTTCTGCTGGCTGGCTACAGCCATTGTCACTGCCACTGCCTCCACACCATGTCCCCTCTGCCCCAGCTATGCCTCTCCTCCCTGTCTGTATGAGTATCTCTTCTTTATATCTTTGTTTGTTGGACTTCCGTGTAGCTTGATTTCCTGAAACTTCTGGTTGTCTCCAGTTTTGAGGTAGTTGTATTCCTTATTAGTTGTGGAGGAAGATGCAGCTTGTCTACCTGTTCCTCCATCTTGGCCAGAAGCCCCCAAAATGCTTGTTTCTCTGACATTTCCTACAGTATTATCTTCATATGCATGGTCAAATCTGTGTTATGTTTCACTGGATAGTTAAAGAAAATGTGAAGAGTGTAGGTCCATTACCTTAAAGGCTCCAGCCTGAACATCATGCATGTTGAGATGGAAGATCTAGCTGCCAAACCCAGGTGAGAATTCCTACCATGCATGGAAGATGGCAAAGAGTATAACAATATTGTCCACCAGAATTAGAAACTCACAGATCTGGACCCACTTCAGCTTCTATGGGTGTGGAGTTCTAAAGAAAGACACAATAAGCAAGATGCTGGTTGGAATTGCACTCTACTCAGAGAAAGAAGAGTTGAAGCAAGAACAGCATGTTGTTGACACTGTTCTCCTATGGCCATTGGCCTCTACTCATAGCTGAAAAATGGCTAGGGACTGTACACACCCCTCTTGTGCTTCAGTTGAAGACCCTATTCTCTTAAAGTAGGGACAGATACATACTGGTGGGGCTAGCCAGGTGCTGTGTACCCAAAAAAGGAAAATGTTTCACTAATAAGGAATAAGAATTTGTGGCCAAGCAGCTTGGCTTATAACTTCAATATAAGGGAATTTTGCAGGCCCAGTGAACTCATTTGGCAGTCCTGGAGAGAGATGACAGGTTATGCAATAAGTGCTTCCTTAAAACAACACATCACTATGTCCATCTTTTCATTGGTGAAAATTTTGTCGCATTGTGACACATAACTGTAAGAGTAGGTGGAAAATATAGCTACTCAGCTGTATTGGTTCTCTACTGCTTCTATAACAAATTGCCACAAACTTTGTGGCTTAAAAAACACAAATTTATTATTTTATAGTTCTGGAGGTCAGAAGTCTGAAACGAGTCTCACTGACTTAAAAACAAGATAGGGCTTCGTTCTTTCTGGAGGCATTAGGGGAGAAACTGATTCCTCATCTTTTTCTATTTCTAGAGTATTCCTGCACTCTTTGACTTGTGGTCCCTTACTCCTCATTTAAAGGCAGCATCATATTATTTTCAAATCTGTTCTGACTGATCTCCTCATCTGCCTCCCTCCTCTAATTTAAAGGAAGGACTCTGTGATTAATTAAGTCCACTGAGATAATCCAGAATAATCTTATTTGAGGGTCAGTTGATTTAGCCACCTTAATTCCACCTGTAAGTTTAACCTCTCCCCCTTGCAATGTAATCTAATATATTCACAGGTTCTGAAGATTGGGATGTGCACACCTTTGGGAAGCATTGCTTGACTGACTACACCAGCCATGTGAATGCTAGAATACAGATCAATTTCCATGGAAGAAAAGGTAAATGGAGTTTAACAGTCTTCACCACATAAGCTTTCATGGCTTTATCTATTCAGGTAAAGAACATTTTGATATCTAGATAAAAGATTAAATAATTGAAATGGTGGTGGTTGAAGTGTCCTGCTTCAATTAATTCTGTATTGCTGTCTCCCCAAAGAACCTATAAAATATTGCTTTACATGAAGTTAAGTCTCATGCATAAATCAGAGCTAATCACATAATTTTAGCCCAGTGGTACTATCATTTCTTTTTTTAAATCCTCACCTGAGGACATGCTTATTGATTTTAGAGAGAAGGGAAGGCAGGGAGAGATAGAGAGAGGGAGAGAAACATCAATGTGAGAAACATCGGTCAGTTGCCTCTTGTACATGTCCCAACAAAGAATTGAACCTGCAACATAGGCATGTGCCTTGACATGGAACCGGACCTGTGATATTTCAGTCTACTGGATGATGCTCCAACTCCAACCAATTGAGCCACACTAGCCAGAGCACCATCATTTCTTGTCATAGCTAAAAACCCTGAGGTTTTTCTTAACTCTTCCTTTTCATTTTTCTCTATATCATAACTGTCATGAAAGACATAGAAGACAGTTTGCTATTTCTTTATTTGATATGCCTTTTTGACTTGCCCCTTCTTGTACATTTTTTGGTTCAATTTCCTTTGTTTAGTTGCTCATCTTTTCAATTATCACTTACTAAAATACCCTTCTTTTGACTTTGTTTTCTCTTGTGATAAAATATGTCCCAATTTTGAAAATGTTTCATCTATTGTTTTTCTTTATTGTTTTTTTAATGTTTTGTTGATTTAGCTGTTACAGTTGTCCGAGTTTATTTTCCCTCTGCTCCCCTCAAACTGGTGGCTCCACTCCCTCCAGTTGTCCCCCACTTTTAGTCTATGTCCATTGGTTGTGCATATGGTTCTTCTCAAACTCTTCATGTCTTTTCCATTCCCTCTTACTATGCTTCTTAATTCCTGTATCATCTCCCTCCCTCTCCCTCTTCCCCCTCCCCCAGTATGTTCCCCATACTTATAGTTCTTTTTCCACTCTCGTTGCCTATTTAGTTTGCTTTTGTTTTGATTCCTTAGCTTCTGTTGTTAGTTGCTGTGATGAAGTTTTCATTTTAATGTTCATAGTTTTGATCTTCTTTCTTCTAAACCAGTCCCTTTAACATCTCATATGATAGTGGTTTGGATCTAATGAACTTCTTCAGTTTTATTTTGTCCTGAAAGCACTTTCTCTGCCCTTCTATTCTGAATGACAGCTTCACTGGATAAAGTATTTGTGGCTGTAGGTTTTTGATCTTCATTACTTTGAATATTCCTTGCCAGTCCCTTCTTGCCTGCAGGATATCCCTTGAGAAATCAGCTGATAGTCTAATTGGGACCCCTTTGTACATGATTCTTTTCTTCTCTCTTGCTGTTTTTAAGATTCTCTATTTATCTTTGACAATTTGATTATAATGTGTCTTGGAGTGGTTCTCCCTGGGTCCAGTTTTTCTGGAACTCTCTGTGCTTCCTGGACCTGTAAGTCTATTTCCTTCCCCAAGTTTGAGAAGTTGTGCTTCATTATTTTTTCACACAATTTTTCAATTTCTAGTTCTTCTTCTTCACCCTCTGGCAATCCTATAATCTGAATCTTTGGTCTCTTATAGCTGTTCCAGAGGTTTCTGATCCTCTCCTCACTTTTCTTACTTTTTGTTTCCTCTTTCTGCACTGGTTGACTGTTCCTTCCCTATATTCCGGTTTGTTGATTTGATCTCTGGATTTTATTTCCTCACCACTTGTCTCATATGTGTTTTCATTTGTTTCAGTATGAGTGGCTTTCATTCCTTCCCTTTCTTGTTCCAAATCTTTTGTTAATTCTGTAAGCTATCTTATACCTATAGCTTTGAACTGAGCTTCTGAAAGTTTTCCTATTTGTCCGTCTGTCAGGTTCCTCATCTGCTGCCTGGTGAGCTGCGTCACCACTATTTCAATCATTGTCTGCTTCATTTTGACAGATTTGTGTTTTCTTTGCTTCCTGGGCAGGCTGTAGGGGGCAGAGCCCCATGTACTTATCACTACTCGGTGAACGGTGGCAGTCTGCAATTTTTTTCGCTGCACTGTGACGCTTTGTGTGGGAACGGGGGTTCAAGATGGATTCCTGCCATTATTCTCCACTGTGAGACCGGGATCCATCCCCCTGCCCTCTGGGCTTCTCTGTCCGAGACAATGGGGGAGATGCCTTTCCCAGCGTTGGGGTCGTGAGCTGCTGAGACTTGACTGCAGCCTGGATTGCTCCCCCTGCCACTATCCCCACTGCTACCACAAACAGCACCTCCTGACCTTTCCATTCTGGTTCCCATTTCGCTCCTCCTACCCATCCAGACAAGCACCGCTGGTTTATAACTTCATATGTTGGGCTTCCATGTAGTTTTATTTATTGGAATTTCTGGTTATCTTTTGTTTTGAGGTAGTTGTATTCCTTTCTAGTTATAGAGGGAGATTGAGCATGTCTGTCTAAGCCTCCATCTTGGCTGGAAGTCTTCTTTATTGTTCTTTAAATTGATTTAATTGTCACCTTCTGGCCAACTGACCTTCTTATTTTCTACTTCATTGTATCCCAGCCCTTTTTCTTGGCTTACTAAACTGATAATGACCTTACTCAACTCTTCTCTTGTCAACGTGATAATTTCTGTTATCAGTTTTATCCATTTTGTCCCCCACACAGGTACATCTCTGTGCCTTTCCCTATGCTAAACCGTCCTCTGGTTGGGACTCCCTCCCTTCTTTGCCACTGTACATCTTAAACACACCCCAATATTTTGCCTTTAACTTGTCCATGAAGTTGTTAGCTACCACTTCAGCTAGTGAACGTATCATTTCTTAGCTATTGCTTTTCAGGTTAACATTGTACAAATAACATTTTTTTAATTTGTAAATTATTTTAAATGTTTCAAATATATAATAAAATTATTTAATGCATTGGATCATGTTTGGCATTATAACATTGTTTTTGCTTACTTTACAGTGCCTGGCATAGTGCTTGGAAATACAGAATCTTAATAAATACTTGTTTATTAACTTGATTGTCATCTCTCTTTCCCTTTCCCTTTTTTATCATTGTATTCTTAAGTTGTTTTTCAGACATAAATACTTGACAGCAGGACAGAAAACAAGTTATTGACTATAAGTCAGTGAGGTGGAGCCCCTAGACAAAGAGCAATGCAAACCAACCATTGCATTATGCATTTTCACAAGTGGTGATTAAATTCTCACTAACACTAACATATGACAACATGTTAAAATGATTTGTAAATGTTTTAGAGGTTTTAGTGCTTACAAACAGCTTTATCTTGCAATTATACACGACGAAATGGCAAATAATTATTTATTATGTCTCTTCGCCACTGGTATATGAAATTTTTTAAGATTTATTTTAATTTTGGGGTTCTTTTGAGATTAGAGAACTGGCAAGAAAAATAATGAAATCTTTGTCTCCTCGGGCCCTCAGCATTATGATCTCTACAATGCTAATTCAAGGATCTTCCTCTTATCCTTGCAAAGGAAGTGCTTTCTTTTTATTGTAATGTAGTTGTAAAACTCAAAAAGCCATCATAATTTTACTAAATCATGCTTAACTTCAGAGAATTGCTGAAAAGGATCCATAACATGCAATATTTGTTCTGCAAAGTGACTGGATATTTATAATATTTAGTCTATATCATGCTATTTTTTCTAAAAAATGACATATTTGTTTTTGCTATCTTAGTAGACCATAAGGCAAATTAAATTAATTAGGCTATTTACGTTATTTCTTAACTTGGAGCAGTAAAACTTGCCTTTAGCTAGCAAATAATTGACATTGCAATTGCTAGAGCTATCACAAGTTTGTTAATTATATCAGGCTTCATCAAGCTCTGATAGGTCACTAAATGGTCTTTCTTTCTCTCCACTCTCTTTCTTCTTTTTCTCCTATACCTCAAACCCTGTCCCCTTTATTCCTTATGTAGAATAAAGTTCCCATAAAGATGATATACAATACATGATATTCTGAGCTACAATTTCTACTTCAGCTATGAGTCTATAATATTCTGAGATAAATAGATTACTTTGCCATTGTTTCCCTTTGAAGAAAACTAAGCCTAAACATTGAGAGGCCCAGTCTTATTCTATATGCTTTTCAGAACTAAAGCACATTTAAAAAAAGACATTAGAGTCAGAAACCAAAATAATGAAATTTACCACTTTTAGTGCTAGTGTACTATCTCTGCAAAATTATTTTAATTTTTACTATTAAATATATTTAGATGTTTTCCTAGGCCTTTTTATGATTTGGGGGTAGAAGCTAGTTGGGGAGGGGTGGGGGAGCAACAGAAAAATGTGATGCAAAAAAAATTCCTAATTAATGAAAAAATATATAGCTATGGCCTTATCTGATCATTTCAATGTTACTTAAAACTATAATATCTTTCTATTGTCCTTAGAAGAGTATTTTCCAGAATGTACTTGGGGACACTAATTTCTTAGCACACTAATTTTAATACATAATCCTAAAAATATCTGACTGGTGTTCTATGGTCAAATAATTTCAGGAAATGGTATGTGCATACTATACCTTACTCTAGGTGTGTCACATTGGATATCAATATATTAAAGGCTCTGAGAAATCCTAAAGTGAGGACACCTGTTTAACATTGATTAACCAGTATTTCCAATGCATTTTTGAGCAAAGGCTTTTTTTCTTTTTCTTCCCTTTTTCCATACACCTATGGTCATTTTGAAGACTCACTGTAGAAAATCATGCCTTAGGCTAACATGTGAACTGCTTAACCCATCCTAGGAGGCTGGACAGTCTATACTTCCATATGTATCCAGTCTCACATCTTGCTACATTTCTTCCTGAGAAGAGAACTGTTTTCAGTTCCCTAAAAGAAGCTGTCTTCTGTTACCTGGCCTTTCTTCACTTAATGAACTTCATATCATGCTTCTAGTTTCTAAGTAAATGTAATTTTTGGGGAAGCCTTTCCTACCTCCCCATTTTATTAAATAATTTTGTATTGTTATTCTGTTACAGTTGTCCCAATTTCCTCCCTTTGTCCTCCTCCACCCAACCCACACTCCCACAGTCAATTCCCACACTGTTTTCCCTGTCCATGGGTCATTCATATAAGTTCTTTGTCTAGTCCTTTCCCCTTCTTTTCACCATTATGCCCCTCTCCTCTGGTCACTGTCAGACTGTTCCTTGTTTCCATGCCTCTGGTTCTATTTTGTTTGTTAGTTTATTTTGTTCATTAGATTCCTCTTATAGGTGAGATCATATGTTATTTGTCTTTCTCAAACTGGCTTATTTCACTTAACCTAATATTCTACATTTCCATCCATGCTGTCACAAAAAGTAGTTCTTTCTTTCTGCTAAGTAGTATGTCATTGTGTAAATGTACCAGAGATTTTTGATCCATTCATTTATTGATGGGCACTTAGGCTTTTTCCAGCACTTGTCTATTTTAAATAGTGAATTATGAACATAGGGGTGCATAAGTTCTTTTGAATTGGTATTTCAGGATTCTTTAAGTATAATCCCACTAGTGGAATAGCCGAGTGAAAAGGCAGTTTCATTTTCAGTTTTTTGAGGAATTTCCATACTGTTTTCTGTGGGCAACCACTCCTTGTGGTTTAAGGAATTGTAGACCTCGCCTGAGCATGGCGAGCTGCCAGATTTCTGGCCGCGCTTGCCTCTAAGTCTCAACATAAGGCTGCATGCGGAACATGACTGACAACCACTCAGAGGGTTGCCATGGGAATTGGATCAAGGGATGCTCATTATGCTCATTATGCTTTAGAACTTGCTCTGCTTTCCTTATCGGTAATGTAACATAAACAATCTCTAGCAAGGAGTGTATGAAACCTTACACCTGGTCAAGATGTTTTATGGACCTTGACATAGACTGGTCACTGCGACCCCTGTACTGGTATGTGTAATCTGTTACTGTCAAATGCCTAATGACTATTGACAATTTATGAAATTTAGCCTTGTATCTCTCTCATGTATCCTCCTCAATAAAAGGCATGAGGGATGAAGGTTTGGCTGCTGGTTTCCACTATAGAGGCAGTCACCTTCTTTCCCCCAGACATAATAAAATGTCCTGGGTAAAAGTTTGTTCCGTCGTGGTCACGAAGCCTCTGCTGGACAGAGCAACTTCCAACCAAGCCTAGGGTGTGTGTGGCACCTCCGCCATAGTTTTCCGCAGTGGCTGCACCAGTCTGCATTCTCACCAACAGTCCACTAGGGTTCTCTTTTCTCCACATCCTTGCCAGCACTTGTTGTTTGTTGATTTACTAATGATGGCCATTCTGACTGGTGTGAGGTGGTATCTCATTGTGATTTTAATTTGCAGTTTTTTGATGTCTAGTGATGGTAAGCATCTTTTCATATGTCTATGGCCCATCTGTTTTTCCTCCCCAGAGAAGTGTCTGTTCAGGCCCTTTGCCCATTTTTTAATTAGATTGTATGTCTTCCTGGTGTTGAGTCATACGAGCCCATTCAATAAATAGTTTTGGAACAATTGGACTGATACACGCAAAAAAAAAAAAAAAAAGAATAGAAAAGAAAGAGACTAGACCACCATCTTACACCATACACCATAAAAAACTCAAAATGGATAAAATATTTAAATATAAGTCATCACAACATGAAAGTCCTAGAGAAAGAGATAGGCAAAAAAAAATTTAGATATTCCATGTAGCAATGTTTTTTTCCAACATATCTCCTAGAGCAAAGGAAATAAAGGAAAGAAAAAACAAATGGGACTACATTAAATTAAAAACCTTTTGCATGGCTAAATAAAAAAATCAGCAAAATTAAAAAGAACCAACTGTATGGGAGAACATATTTGCCAATGATGCCACTTCATTTTAAAAACTTGGTTAGTGTGTCCTTTTAGGGGTGCCTTTCTCTTTCTATCTGCTTTCCCAGGCACACTCTATTTGCTTGTGTACTGACAGTCCTCAACTTCTGCCTTTACAATGGTACAAAAGTGATATACATTTAGTAGAAAACATACTTTGAATTTTGATCTTTTCTTAAGCTTGTGATATACAATAAGATAATCTCTCATGATTCTGGGCAGCAGTAGTGAGCCACAGGCCTTAGTCAGCCACACAATCACAAGGGTAAACAACCCATACTCTGCAATATAGTATTAAATGCATTTTCAACTTACAATACCTTCAACTTACAATGGGTTTATCAGGATGTAACTTCATCATAAGTTGAGGAGCATTTGTACGTATTTGTCAGGAAACCTTGGAAAGATAGAAACTGTTTTCATGGTGTTCATTGATATATCCTCAGGCAGTGGTGTATTGGAGCTGATTATGCTGAAGGCAGCTTGTGTTGACTCACAACAACTTATTGTTACCTTTTCAGGAATTTTGTGAACTGATTGATGTACCCTAGGTAGCTTGAATATTTATGGGAGTATTTTCACCACAGAAACTGACAAACACAACAAATTCTGCTTGTTTTTAGCTAGCTAGTTGTTAGTCACTAGCACACCATTGGTTCAGGCCCTAAGATTGTACCTAGTCACTGATGCACAATGGGCACTTAATTCATAATTTTTTTGAATGAATGAATAAGCAAACTAGTTCTATTTTTAACATATTTTCTGTAGCCTCAATTTTTCTATTCTTAGGTGTCAGGTCACCTTGCTCTGAGAAATCACCCAGAGAACAGCCTAGGATTTTACACCAGGCTTATTGAAGGAAGGGAAGGAAAAGGGTTAGAGGTAGGAGGAAACTCCTAGACCAACTTGAGGGCCTGTAGGAGCAAGGGGAAAGGGAAGAGGGAATGTGGAAGGTGGAGGGGAGAAAGAAGGGGGAGTGGAGACTACCGGTCACCCATGCAGGCCCATAGGAATCACCTGCTTGTGCGCCTGAAGGTGCATTCTCCACACCTTTCGAAACATACATTCTTATCAGGGTGAGTTTACCCATCAACACTTTCAGCAGGTTAATTTGCATATGGTTTATTTTTGTGCTTCAAAAGTCTGGGCAGGCAGTCCAGTTGCCACCATGTTCTGGTCTTAGGCTCTGGGAACAACTCTCTTCACCTTGCAAAAAGTCCTGTCTTAGTTTTTTAAAATGTATTTTGCCTGAAGAAAGAGACTGTGTCATTTATTTTTATATATACAGAAAGTAGGCACATTATAATTTTTAAGTGACAGCTATATCTATGAATTGAGCTTGTGCTGTCTCACCACTTTTAGTCAGTCAATCATACCTTCTCTAACTCTTACTCTGAGGGTAGTAACTGTCATTAAGCTCAATGCTTTTCTTAAAATATACAGAATGTAGGGACATCATTGTGCAGACATAGAAATTGGTTGTTATAACTAAAGTCTCAATTCTGCTCATCAGATTTTCCAGGTAAGAAGGAGAACAGATATATACAAATATTGTTCTCTCAAATCTCAGAGTCTTGCCTAATTTGCTTGAATAATTAGATTACCATTTTTGGTCAGGTACCCCAGGACCCAACTTGGAGAGGAGGATTCGTGTATTTATTAAGGGAATACTCCCAGGAGACAGAGAAGGAAAACTCTGACTCCAAAAAACCTCCGCTGCCTTGCGGCATACCTCTTCAGGGGAAAGGCTAAGGGAGTAAACCCCGACAGAAAATCCGGAGCCGGAGTCCCTAAGGCGGTTTGACGTTGTAGTCAACACCGGCATCTCCTGCGGCGCACCTGAAGCCAAGCTGTATTGACTCCGTCTTTCCCTTGGACCCTTCAGCTGCGAAGAGAGGGGGGGTCTGCTGCATGGGCAACAGCAGACCCTCCATATCACCCTGCCCAGGCTCTGTAGCTTCAGCTTCACTGGAGAAGACACTCCAGCGTCATCGCAAGATGTCGATTCAACACGGGAGGAGACAGATACCGTGTCACTCCCAAGTCGGACTGCACAGCCATTCTGGGCGGTGCAGATAGACTCTTAAGAAGCTACACCATCGTCTCTCGAGACGGACGGCTGCCGACGACTCCCAGGAGAAATTGGTAACAGAGTGAGGGAAGCAGGGCAGAGATAGGAAATCAACAAGGGTATACAGTAATCATGGAAAAATCCCTGGAGAGCATAGGCTCAGCTAATTTGCACAGAGGGATGCTAGGGAGTTACATATCAGAATTGTCACAACCTAAGGCGAGGGTGCTGGGCTTTAATCCCCCTGGGTCTGAAGACCATGGTATATGGAAACAAACTATGCATGAGAAGGGGTACACAGATATAGGAGAAATCTGAGACAATGTGGAAAGAGCATTGTTAATCTTAAATTAGAATTATCAACAAATTCAGAGTTAAAATTGTTTGCCTACTGGGTACTTTTTAATTATCTTTAGTCCTGGTTCTATTGATAATCACCTCTTTGATCTTGGGCATCTAAATTAAATTCTGGGTTTATGTTTCCTCAGTTATAAAAACAAAAGATTGGACTTAATATCTCTAATGTCTCTTTTAGAGCTGACATTCTATTGTTTGTCAGGAACTGTGAAGGGTCTGAGATTTTATTCTACTTGTAACCTAACAAGATAGTCTAGCAGAAGATATGAGACTCCTTGATCAGAGGCAGAAGACAATTTATTATTATTGTGATAGCAGTAGCCAGAGTATCAGCATTTGTTTAAGTTCCCTGTACCTCAATTTCCAAGGGTGATGCGAAGAGGGTCAGGTCACATCTGCATGGAAAGTGGGTTGCATTAGAGGAGAGGCACTTCAAACTTAGACTACAGTTAATAATATGCAGTGAGAATGCATGATCTTTTTTCTGAAGGGAGACATAATTTTTAGTATATTTACGGAAGCAAATATGCCCTCTATTCCAGCAGGAGACACTATCTCTACCAAGCAAGGCTGTTATCCATACACTTACCTTTAAAAAGATACTCCAGGACAAAGGCAGTGCCTCTACTTATTCAGTGTGTAGACGTGCCTAATACCTATGGAGAACTGATTCCTTATATTGTTCTTGACTCTATTTCACCAACTGTTTCTTTTAAGATTGCAGGTAAGACATGTGATCTAGAAATGGGTAAACACTTTTCCAAAACTTGAGTACATGTAATCCTTTCTGATCATACCATCTCTTTGAAAACAGTGGAAGCTAGTGAACTTGATAGTCAGGTCCCTATGTTCAGAATGTGCACCCCATAATACACATGTGTGTATCTTCCTTGCTTCCTACATTCCTTCTTCCTTTCCCTTTTTATTTAAACTTTCCCCTTTTTCCTCCTTCTTGACAATATTAGCTGCATAGTAATCACTGGGATTAGGAACACTATTTCCAATTTGTACTGTGGCCACACTATTTTCTCTAAGAAATATAGTAAAATTTGAAAATGAACAGTAGATACTATTCACCAACTTCCTAGCAAATCGACTCAAGTTATTTCCTCATCTGTGGAAAGTTTCTCATCTTTGACCACCTTCAGAGAGAATATAATCAATCCAGGCAGATAAGTTTACACTCAAAGGCCCAGGACAAATAATAATTTTAATAAAAATTGAAAATATGATCTATAATATAGGACCTGTGCCTCTCTAGGCTGTTCATATGCATCATTTTCAAGGCATGGCATGAAGCAGACTACAGACATTCTAGAGTGATAAGAGCATGCATTAAGTTTTCCTCAATCTGTTTTTCCTACTTGACAAGGGAAGCATGTTGGATATTTTCTGGGAGTATAAAATGTATACATTATAAATACATGAATGAAAATATTTGCAAATTTTTTTTACTGCAAATAATAAAACCACGTCTAACAAAAACACTAAAAATTGGTCAGTTGAGTTGATTAGTGTGAGAATCTATACCAAATGTCACTTTTTCTCTGAATTTTAAGTGACATGGTCTATTCCTATATCCTAGGTGAAGATAATGTTCATGAAACTTTCAGATTGTCTTAGTATTTCCCAGGCATAAATCTTGCACTTAGGGTGTCCTGACACTATTTACCTGGCTATGGCACAGATCCTTCAGCAAAAACACCAATGAATTAGCTAACATTTTTAGGCCATTATCTCGCACAGTTCAAAGCCTGACTCCTGGTTTTCAAAACAGAAGAGGTATAAATGTATTATTTGTCTTCCACCAGGATAAGGATTGAGAATGCTTTCTGTGTGTGAGCTGGGGGAATAAGTCTCATTTCTTTTTTATTACATCTCAGTAATGTACACATATAGCTACATTATTAAACTCAACTCATAGGAAAAAATCAATACTATTCAAGAATTTCACATGATAAGTGAAGGAAATCTCAAGCATTATGCTAGATTCCATGCTTCTGGGAATAGACTGATGACTGAAAGTTGAGAATCATATACCTGAAATTACGGAAGTTGGTCCTACCTGTGTATACATGTAGTCATTATCTGAATAATATAAAATGACATTTCAATATAGTTTATTTCCTCTCCTTCTGAGAACATCTCCCTAGGAATCAGTTTTATGAATGAGAGCAAATTATGAGTAGCCCTTGCTATAATAGTTGCCTGTTGTTACTACAATGAATTTAAATAGTCAAAAATAGTCCCTGGTAATTAAATGTCATAGGTACATATTTCGTGTCATTATTTCAAGTCACTAGCAGAGTGCTATGTACCCAGTAGGTGCTCAGTAAATATTAATTGATATTGATGTAACAGTTCCTTTTTAAAAGTAGTCATTCTTCATATTTGTGTATCCTTTGTTTTCCTCTCCATTTTCCTGATTATAAGACCCTGGTCAAAGAATTTCCCACCACCTCATGCTTAGGAAAGCATATACTTAAAAAGTTACTAAATTCTTTTTCATAGCAAAAGAAACTGCTGTCAAAATGATTTCCTTGCCACATTTACTATTATCTCCATTAAAAAGAAAACGCACATCACTTAGAAGATGGCGGAGGAGTAAGTGGAAGTTACACTAACCTCCTAACAGGACCAGTCTGGATTTACAACTTAATTTTGGAGAAATCATCTGGAATAACCAACTTAACACTAGCTAGAGAGAAGTCTTATAACCAAGGAAAGACAGAAAAGACCGCTACATCACAACGTGACCAGTAGGGAGTGCAGAGACGTGAAAGGGCTGGCTGGGCTCCCACAGGTGGCAGCTGAAGAGACTGAGAAACAGCTCAGCAGCCAGGGATTTCACCTGAGAAGGGAAGGGTCTAAACCCCCAGCTGGGCTTCCCAGCCTACAGCAACAGAGTGGAAACTAAAATAGAATCCAGCTGTGAAAAGTGAAAAGCCACAGGGTTTCCTGCAAACCAGGTAGAAACAGCTGGAGAAAAAGAGCTCTTAAGTGGATCAAGTATGAAAATATTTTGGCCCCCAATCACCCTGGGCTCAAGCAGAGGGAAGGCAGAGTGGACTAGAGATGCTTTGGAGAATTTGGGGCAGTGGTGTTGAGGGGTGAACTGGGGGAGCAGCTGACAGGGTCCCAGTGCTGACTCATTTCCAGTACTACAGGTAGCCCCCCCCCACCAAGTGGCGTCTGCCTGAGTGGAAGCAAAAGCTCTGCCTACAGGAATTAAGTTGCCACACCCTTAGTCCTTAAGCCAGAAGGCTGATCACATATTGAATAGATTAACAATTGAAGAAGACAGACAAAGGCAGTAGACACCTGTTAGTCTCCAACAGGCTGCCTAGGGCCAGACTGGTACATGATTTGACGCCACCAGGGGCAGATCCAGGAAGTGCAGATCAACCTAAGAAGCAGCGACAAACAAGAAGAGTCATAAAAATGAGGAGACAGAGAAACAACCCTTCATTGAAATGAAAGGTAAAATTCTCCAAAACAGTGCTAAATGAAATAGAGGGAAGCAAACTATCAGATATGGAGTTCAAAACATGGATTATGGAAAAGATCAATGAGCTCAGCGAGCTCAAGGAAAACTAAAGAGAACTCCAGGGAAACTACAAGAAACTCCAGAAAAACTACAACAAACTTACTGAGAATTACGCCAGCATGAAAAAAGACATAGAAGTTATCAATAAGAACCAGGAGGAAATGAAGAATACAATTTCTGAATTGAAGAACACAGTTGAAGGAATTAAAAGAAGGCTAGAGTAAGCAGAAGATTGGATCAGCGAGCTGGAGGACAACGTAAACAAAAACTTTCAAACAGTGCAACAAAATTAAAAAAGACTGAACAAGAATAAGAGGTTGAAAGACAGCTGCAGGAAAACATGAAACGTAATAATATCTGTATCATAGGAATTCCAGAAAGAGAAGAAGAGCAAGGGATAGAAAAAATGTTTGAAAAAATTGATTATAGAAAAATTCCCTAACATGAGGATGAGAGTCACGCAAGTCCAGGAAGCACAGAAGGTGCCAATGAAGATGAACCCCAACAAGCACATTTCAAGACACATCATAATTAAAATGACAACATTCAAAGACAAAGAGAGAATCCTAAAAGCAGCAAGAGAGAAACAACTAATAACATACAAGGGAGCCCCAATAAGGCTATCATCAGATTTCTCAACAGAAACACTACAAGCCAGAATGGAATGGCAAAAAATATTCCAAGCAATGAAAAACAGAGGTCTACAACCAAGACTACTCTGCCCAGCAAGGCTCTCACTCAAAATGAAAGGTGAAATAAGGAGTTTCCCAGACAAAAGAAGGCTAAAAGAATACATCTCCACCAAACCAGCATTGCAAGAGATGCTAAAGGGTCTGCTTTAAGAAGATGAAGAAACAGAGAGAGACAGAGAGGAACACAAGAACAAAGGGGGAAAATGACAATGAATAAGTACTTATTAATAATCACCTTAAATGTAAATGGATTAAATGCTTCAATCAAAAGACATAGGGTAGCTGAATGGATTAGAAAGTATGACCCACATATATGCTGTGTACAGGAGACTGACATTAGAACAAAAGATCTACACAGACTGAAAGTAAAGTGATGGAGAAAAGTATCTCAACTAAATGGACATGTAAAAAAAGCTAGGGAAGCAATACTTAGACAAAACAGGTTTCACAACAAAGTCCATAGAAAGAGACGAAGAAGGACATTTTCTAATACTTAAGGAAAAAATTCATCACGAAGATATAACCCTTGTAAACATATGTGCACCCAATTTAGGAGCACCCAAATATGTAAGGAAAATTTTGAAAGACTTCAGGAAGAATATAGACATCAAAACACTCACAGTAGGAAATTTTAACACCCCATTGTCAACAATGGACAGATCATTGAAGTAAAGAAACACCAAAGATATTGAGGCATTGAACAACACTCCAGATCAAATAAACTTAGTTGATATATATAGAACATTTCACCCCAAAGAAGCTAAATATACATTCTTTTCAAGTGCACATGGAACATTTTCAAAGATAGACCACATGGTAGGACACAAAACAAGCATCAACAAATTCAAAAAAAATTTAAATTATGTCAAGCATCTTCTCAGATCACAATGGCTTAAAATTGGACATCAACCTAAAGAAAAATACTCAAAAACATTCAAACTCATGGAGAATGAATGACATGCTATTGAATAGTGAATGGGTTAACAATGACATCAAAGAAGAAATCAAAAAGTTTCGGGAAAAGAATGAAAATGAACACACAAGAAACCAAAACATATAGGATACAGTGAAAGCAGTATTGAGAGGAAAGTTCATAGCAAAAAGGCCTACATAAAGAAGATAGAAGAATCTCTAATAAAAAAAAAAATTGACTCTACAGCTACAGGAACTAGAGGGAGAATAACAAACAAAGCCCAGATCAAGTAGAATGAAAGAAATCATCAAGATTAGAGCAGAATTAAATGACATAGAGACTAAACAAACAATTCTAAAGATCAACAAAAATAGAAGCTGATTCCTTGAAAAGATAAACAAAATTGACAAGCCTTTAACCAGGCTCAGCAAGAAAAAAAGAGAGAAGACCAAATAAATAAAATCAGAAATGAAAGAGGAGAAATCACAGCTGATACTATAGAAATACAAATGATTGTAAGTAATTATTAAAAATAACTGTATGGCAAGAAATTTGACAACCTAGAGGAAGTGACAAATTTCTGGAAACCTATAATCTTCCAAAACTGAATCAAGAAAAGCAGAAAGCCTGAAGATACCAATAACAATTAGTGAAATTGAAGCAGTAATAAAAAAACTCCTAGCACACCAAAGCCCTGGACCGGATGGCTTCACAGGTAAATTTTACAAAACATTTAGGAACGAACAAACTCCTATCGTCCTCAGGCTATTACAAAAAATCCAAGAAGAGGGAAGACCCCCAGACTCGTTCTATGAAGCCAGTATTATCTTATTCCAAAACCAGATCAAGACACAACAAAGAAAGAACACTACAGGCCAATATTGCTGATGAACATAGATGCTAAATTCCTCAACAAAATATTGGCAAACCGGATCCAGCAACACATCAAAAAGATCATACACCAAGATCAAGTGGGATTCATCCCAGGGATGCAAGGATGGGTTTAATATTCGCAAATCAATAAATGTAATACACCACATAAACAAAATGAAAGACAAAAACCACATGATCACATCAATAGATGTTGAAAAAGCACTTGATAAAATACAACACCCATTTATGATAAAAACTCTCAGCAAAATGGGAATAGAGGGAGCAAACCTCAACATAATAAAAGCCATATACGAGATTCCTAAAGCCAACATCATACTCAATGGGCAAAAACTGATAGCATTCCCCATGAAGACAGGAACAAAACAAGGATGTCCACTCTCTCCACTCCTATTCAACATAGCCTTGAAAGTTCTAGCCACAGAAATCAGACAAGAAAGAGAAATAAAAGGCATCCAAATTTGAAAATAAGTAATAAAACTGTAATTATTTGCAGACTATATGATAGTGTACATAGAAAACCCTATGGACTCCACAAAGAAACTACTCGAACTAATAAGTGAATTTGGCAAAATAGCAGGGTACAAAGTAAATATTCAAAAATTGAAGGTATTTCTGTACACCTACAATAAAATTTCAGACATAGAAACTAAAAGAAAAATCTCATTTACCATAGCAACAAAAAAAAAATAAAGTACCTCGGAATAAACTTAACCAAGGAGGTAAAAGACCTGTATTCAGAAAACTATATAACACTGAAGAAAGAAATTAAGGAAGATACAAATAAATGGAAGCATATAGCATGCTCATGGATAGGAAGAATCAACATCATTAAAATGGCTATACTACCCTAAGCAATTTATAGACTCAATGCAATCCTTATTAAAATACCAATGACATATTTCACAGACCTAGAAAAAATACTTCAAAAATTTATATGGAACCAAAAACGAGTCCGAATAGTCAAAGCAATCTTGAGGAAGAAGAACACAGTAGGAGGAATCACAATACCTGATATCAAACTATATTACAAGGCCATGGTAATTAAAACAGCCTGGTACTGGCATAAGAACAGACGTATGGATCAATGAAACAGAATAGAGAGCCCAGAAATAAACTTACGTCTATAGGGTCAACTAATATTAGACAAAGAGGGAAGGAATATAAAATGGAGTGAGAAGAGCCTCTTCAACAAATGGTGTCGGGAGAACTGGACAGGGACATGCAAAAAAAATGAAACTAGACCATCAGTTTACACCAAACACCAGAATAAACTCAAGATGGATCAAAGACTTAAATGTAATCCGTGACACCATAAAAGTCTTAGAGGAAAACATAGGCGGGAAAATTTCAGATATGCCATGTAGCAATATTTTCACTGACATATCTCCTAAGGCAAGGGAAATAAAAGAAAGAACAAACATATGAAACAAATGGGAGTACATCAAACTAAAGAGTTTCTGTTCAGGAAAAGAAAACATCAGCAAGATGAAAAGGGAACCACCGTATGGGAAACTATATTTGCCAATGATACTTCAGACAAGGGATTGATCTCCAAAATATATAAATAACTTATATGATTCAACACCAAGAAGACAGACAACCCAATTTAAAAATGGGCAAAGGACCTGAACAAATACTTCTCCAAAGAGGACATACAGAAGGTCCATAGACATATGAAAGAATGCTCAACATCACTAGGCAACAGAGAGATGCAAATAAAAACCACAATGAGATACCATGTCACACTAGTCAGAACGGCTATCATCAAGAAATCAGCAAAAAACTTGTGCTGGCAAAGATGTGGGGAAATGGGAACCCTGGTGTATTGCTGGTGGGAATGCAGACTGGTGCAACTACTATGAAATAGTTTGGAATTTCCTCCAAAAACTAAAAATTGAACTGCATTTTGAACCAGCAATTCCATTGCTAGGATTATATCTGAAAAATCCTGAAACACCCATTCAGAGGAACCTATGCACCCCTATGATCATAGAAGCACTATTTACAATAGTCAAGTGCTGGAAACAACATAAGTGTCCATCTGTAGATGAGTGGATCAAAAAACTGTGGTACATTTACACAATGGAGTACTATGTAGCAGAAAGAAAGAAGGAACTTCTACCATTTGCTACAACATGGATGGAACTAAAGTGAATTATGATTAGCGAAATAAACCAGGAAACAAAAGAAAAATACCTTATGCTATCACCTATCACATGAAACTAATGAACAACACAAATATATGTAAACAAGGAATAGACTAACAGCAACAAGGAGGGATGGGGGAGGGAGAGAAGTGGGTAAAAGGGGGAAGGGTTTAGTCAAAGAACATGTATAAATGACCCATGGGCATGGACAACTGGGTGGGGACTGACTGGGAGGAAGGGTGGACAGGTTCCAGGGAAGGAAGAGGGGGAAAAAAGTGGGACAAATGTAATGAAAAAACAAACAAAAAAATTATTTAGTGGGAGAAAAATTGAAAATATAAAGGATGGAAATGCAATTTTAGTAAATATTAGTAGGACAAGGATTTCCCTTCACATTGTATATTTTTCTCCCTATCTGATCTATCCAGAATTTGGCATTCTGAAGAAGTAAGTAATGACATAAGTTCTTTGCATAAAACTAACAAGACCAGTTATTAATAGATGTTTTTTGACCAAGACTTTGACTGAAATGTCATGCCTAAAGGAGACATGCTTGGGCTCTGGTTGTTACCAAAAAGTTCTGAGGAACTCGGATTGACTTTAGAAGGTAAAAAAAAGCCCATGAGATAAAAGCCTGATACCTTGTTTTGTTGTGCAGTACACAGCAATCTTTCCAGGAAAGTAATAAGGTTGCTTTCTTGAAAGATGGCTAAAAGGGAACTTAAGGCACAATGGAAAACCTGAAGGACTTGGAAAAGATAGGTGTTTACAGGCAAGGCTGAATCTCAGGTATGTGACTCAGCTTCTGTGCCCTGAAGGGCAGACTGAAGGTCACCCTAAATATTCCTTGCGTAAGTTCCAGCAAAGCAGAACTAAAGATCAGAAGTGATCATTTGCTGCTCTTTTTCTGTTTATGCAAATCAACAGAATAAATTAAAAATGGACTTAATGCAGTCCCTTTAATGATAAAGAGGGTAATCTTAAGGAGAAAAATCGTGATTCAAGAAAAATCACAATGCTCAGTGGTAGACTATAAAGTAGTGCAGCTAACCATCTTTAAAGTTTCTTTTCATTTAAAGTTTGTTTACATTTGAAAGTTAAACTATGTCTGTGGTATCATCAAAGATGTTTAATTTACAGGCAAGAAGAATGTCAAATGCCTTGCAACTGGATGTCTTTCCAATAAGACAGTCTTGCGAATTTAGAGACTTGTTTGTGGGTTATGCTACATAAATTAATGTGCGTTTTCTCTTTTCAAAGGGCATAAGCCTATGATCTTATTACCTGAGTGATTGTCTGTATGTATAGGCCTCACTTAATCCTGTCTGCATCACTGCCTCCTGAGACTGAACTGTTCGGCTGAACTAAGTGTCTGAGTTGGTGAAGAATGGGGTGGTCTGTGGGCTTCACTTTAAAACTTATTTTTCTTTTTTATCCTGATAGCTTGAACAGAAAGGGCCCAGAGGTCTGAGAGGGGGGAAATCTAAAATATTTCCCTCATCTCAAACTAAGTACAGTGGGCAAAAGGGTTTTGGACAGGTGAGATGAGCATGGCACACCGTCCTCCAAAGAAGCCCTTTTTTTCCCTAATGTGGGACATTGAAATATTAATACCTGCTTTTTGTCATCTAGTGGTTATGGATTGAATGATTTCTTTTAACCCTGTTGCCAAATCTGTTGCCCCCAGCATACAAAAAGGATACCAGCCTGTTAAATCAAGCATGCCATTTCTGGGGACAGCCAACTGCCCTGGAGTCTGCACGATTCTTCCCCATGTCAGAAGGCTATCCCCCCTCCACATCCCCACTCTTATTAGGGAATTCTGGACCCAAGGGTAGGTAGGACGATGATAATGTCCAGCTTGAAGCAGCTAGAGGAGCTCGAGACCTTCGTGCATTGTCCTTTATAAGATTATAAGGGGTCTTAAGTCTGAGAGGGAGGGATTGTTATTTTTTATTGTTTAAAAAATTAAATAATTAATTAGTTATCTAAAAGTAAAGAATAATATATGAAAGGGTGAAGCGGGAGAGCTTGTATGTATGACCCATGGGCATAAATGGGGTGGGAGGTGATTGCTGGAGGAGGGGTGGTGCTGGGCAGAGGGGGGTAGAGGGGATAAAATTGGCACTATTTTAACAATATAATCCATAAAATATACTTAAGAAAAAGCACAGAACATCATACATTATCTTGGAAGCATTTATGCTGGAAAAAGATACCTTTTATAATGAAATAAACAACAAAACGGGAGTCCTTCCTTAAGCAATATCAGGGCTAAAGGTTATTGGAGTAGGTGGCTGCTCATATCAAATATATTATTCTAAACAGTCATAATTGAAATTGCCAACTTCAGATGAACCTTAAAGTGTATTTAAACTGAGTTAAGGCAGTTGGGTACCAAAGTGTGAAAGCACATTAATTTACGCATAAACTGCAATGGCTTTTTCTAATTAACCTGTTTCTACCCACTAGCAGGAAAGGAAAATTATAGGCTCACAGAGGTTGAGGTACAAGCTTGCTTCTGATGAAGGGAGAAGGCCAGGATACAGGACACACAGGGTCAATGAGACATGGTGAAAAGAACACTAGGGTAATTCATGTCCTGGGAAGGAAAACTGCATATGACAAGGGCCCAGAGAGGTGAGATGACAAACTCTACTAACTCCACAATTTCTACTTAAATCAATAATATTCCTAAATTTAAATTAAAAGGCAATTTGTGCTATAGCAGTGGTTTTCGACCATGTCTGATCATTAGCATCACCCACGAAGCTTTTCAAAAATACAGGTGCCTGGGGTCCACCCCCAGAAATTCTGATTTAATTGGTTTGGAAAAGGACCAGAACACTGGTATTGTTATATCTCCCCAGGTGATTCTAATGTGTTTCCAGGTTGGTGAACCACAGATCTACAGTAAATTGAGGAATTCAAGTTTGCTTCACATTTGGTGAATGATTTGGTCAGTCCCTTTTTATTTCTTTTTTTTTTCAAAAGCAGTGGTCTTCAAACTTTAATGTGCATGGAATCACTTGAGGCATTTACACATTTGACCCGTCCTGCAGGTCGAGCAACGATGACCCTAGAGGGGGAGTGAGGATGAGAAAGGGGCAAGAGGCACAAAGAATGGAGACAAGACAGTGCTCTGATCAAGTCTCATTTATTCTTAGTCAAAACAGTATTCCTATAGCTCAGGAGAGGAGGAATTTTTCATTCGGTGGGAACGCAGCTGCAGCTTGGGCGTTATCTGGTAGATATGAGTTAAACCGCAGGACAACAATCCCAGGAACAGAAAGAGGGTAGTTGCCCTAGTAAGGAGTAAACAACTATTATGGGATGGTGAGGCCATGCCAAGCAGAACTTTAGGATGCCAGTTAGTAAAACTTCAGCTGAGGAACTTTTTAGTTCCCTACACACGTTTAGTTAGCACTTTTAGAGAATCCTGATTCCTACTCTCACAACTTGATAAAAGGAGCCTGAGATGAAAATAATCAGTCTGATATATAAATGTTAGACATATGTCACAACCAACTAAAGCTTTGCTACCTAAGGTGAGGTTTTCAGACCAATAGAATAAGAGCATGGGAATCACCTAGAAACTTATTTGAAATGCAGAATCTTAGGCACCTATCCCAAACTTTCCGAATGAATCAGAATCTGTAGTTTAACAAGACTCCCAGAGATTCGAATGCACATGGAAGTTTAAGAAGCACAGGGCTATATAAGACACTTGAACCTCTCTTATAACTTGGCTATTCCCTAAATACTTATTTAACCTACTGGGTCAGTGATTTTTAAAATGGTATGTATCCTAATGACCTGGAAAGCTAACAAAGAACACAAAGGCATATGCTTCCTGAAGTAAGATAGGACTTGAGCTGCTGTTTTTGTGCCAAAGTGTCACATGATTCTGACACTCAAACACTGTTTGAGAACTGCATAATGCGATTATTTGTAATAAACTTTTGTCGTTTTGCTTATTTTCTGTGTTTTCTACCAGATAATGAATTCTACAAATCTATTTTCTTCACCACTGTATATCCAGCATCTAGAATAACAGCTATTCCATGACACGCAAATATTTGAATGAATAATTGAATGAATGCATTGTCTAACTTTAAGTATCAAATATTGGAGAGAGTATGTTCCAAATGATTCCTTTTCGTCACCGCTAGATTTTAGACATACAACCTTTATAAACCTGCAGAAGAAGGTGGATTTCAAAGGTTAAACTAGATTATGAGAAGAATTTCTTTCTTACTTCCTAACACACATCCCCTCCTGTGTAAAGTTCATTAGCTCTATACAGGGTGATTTTCTTCTGAATTCTCCTTTATTTCAGAGTGGTCTATGTGTACTTTAAGACAATGTTTGTACTTTGCATCTTTTCTCTGCTTGTGTGTAGGCATGTAAGTACATGGATGTGCATTTTCTACCTTCGTGCATGCATGTTGTGCAGAAATCAGCCACTCAGATATTCTGGTGTAGTTATTTCATTAAATGAAGTAAAATCTAAATGTAGGGTCTTTCTAGTTTAAATACTTAAAGCTTAGGAGTCCACTATTGAAAAAACACCAGTGAGCCAAATTCATGTGATTAGTGCAAATATAATGTTTCTCATCCTTTAAAAGTTTTATTAAGAACAAATTCCCAAGTAACAAATTATAACACATGAATCTTCAATTTGAGCTTCTCAGCACAGAAAGAGTTCCCAAACTCTGTGTTCTACTTTCTCTACTCTTTGGGGAAGACTGAAGGAGTAACTATCTAGGGCAAGGAAAAAATATCATAGGCAAAAAAGTTGAAAAATGTATTGCAGTAAATTTGAAAACTTAAATGGACCTTACCCTAGTAAAGATACAAAACCTACCCATAATATAACTTATTAAACTGACTGAGAAATAGAAAATGTAAATGCTAAAAATAAATTGAATCAGAATTTTAAAATCTATATGAGCACACACACACACACCAGAAGCTTAGAACTTTGTAGAAACTTTTTTTCTAGGAACATAAAAGGGAAATTTAGTGTGCAATTTATACAAGATAATCCAGAGAATGAAATAGGGTTAATTTCAGTTATGTTTACACTATTCATTGCTAAATTATTCTCTCATTTTTCTGCACATGTGAAATATTTCCTAATTAAAATGTTAATAAAATTATTTAAAAAACAGCATGAAGGTTTTAGGAGATAAATTATGCATACCCAGAAGAGGAAGCAAGAACAGAGTGGGAAAAGGTGAAGACAGAATACGTGAGCATAAATAGTTTGGAGTTAGACAATAGGGACAGAGACTGAGGAGAGTTATTTGAGTAATTACCATGGAGACACAATTATTTAGGATGTTTTGTTATACAGTGAATGGCCCAATTAAAAAAAAATTTCAGAATACCTAAGGATCTGCCCCTTACAACGTAATAGGAGTGATGGCTCTCCCTGGAACACAGAGGCAAACAAACACAGGAGACTTCCAGCCAAGATGGAGGCCTAGACTGAAAAACTCCATTTCCCTCCACAACTAAGAAGGAATACAACTATCGCAAAACCAGAAACAACCAGAAGTTCCAGAAAATAAATGAAAGTCCAACATATGAAGTTATAAAGAAGTGGTGCTCGTCCAGACAGGGGGAGACGAGAAGTGCCTGGGGAGCACTCCTGGCTAAAGACCGGACCTGTCAACTTGCAATTCCAAAGCTGGGGAAGGCAGACCTCCATTGCCTTGGACTGTGAGGCCTGGAGGGGGTGGAGATGGAGGAGGAGGCTCCCAGTCTCTCAGCAGAGAGTGAATGGCAAAAATCCGTCATGGACGCCCACCCCCACAGAAAACGCCACAGCGTGGTAAGATGGGTCGCCCAGTAGTGACAGATGCATGGGGCTCCACCCCGTATAGTGTAGGAGGTGTGACAGCCCTGCCAAGGAAGCAAAGGTAAACACAAAACAGTCAGGATGGCACAGATCATGATAGAGATCCCAATCACGCAGCTGACCAGACAGCAAATATCTAATTTAACGAAAGAGCAGATAAGAAATATTTCTGAGGCTCAGTTCAGAGCTTTGCTTATAAAAATGCTTACAGACCTAACAGCAGATCTTAAACAAGACAGGGAAGGAATGAACGCTAGTCCTGTTGAAATGAACAGAAACACATACGAAACTAGTGGTGAGGGCAAGAAAACCAGGGATCAAATCAACAAATTGGAACATAGAAAAGGAACAAACAGTCAACCAGTGCAGAAAGAGGAAACGAGAAGTGAGGAAAATGAGGAGAGGCTCAGAAACTTATCGGACAGCTATAAGTGGGCCAACATCTGAATCATAGGGCTGCCAGAAGGTGAAGAAGAAGAACTAGAAATTGAAAAATTATGTGAAAAGATAATGAAGCAGAACCTCCTTAACTTGGGGAACGAAATAGACTTACAGGTCCAGGAAGCACAGAGAGTTCCAAAAAACCTGGAGCCAGGGAGAACCACACCAAGACACATTATGATCAAAATGTCAAAAATTAAGGATAATGAGTGAATCTTAAAAGCAGCAAGAAAGAAGAAGAGAATTACATACAAAGGGATCCCAATAAGACTATCAGCTGATTTCTCAAAAAAAAAAAAAAAAAACTGCAGGCAAGAAGGGACTGGCAATAAATATTCAAAGTAATAAAAAGCAAAAACCTACAACCACGATTTCTCTATCCAGTGAAGCTGTCATTCAGAATAGAAGGGCAGAGAAAGTGCTTCCAGGACAAAGTAAAACTAAAGGAGTTCATCAGATCCAAACCACTGCTATATGAAATGTTAAAGGGACTTGTTTAGGAGAAGGAGGATCAAAACTATAAACATTAAAATGAAAACTGTATCACAACAACCAACAACAGAAGCTAGGGAATTGAAACAAAGGCAGACCAAGTAGGCAACAAGAGTGGAAAAAGAATTATAGGTATGGGGAACATTTTCGGGGGAGGTCAGTGGGGGCGGGGGAGGAGGGGGGAAAGGGAGGGTGATGGTACAGGAATTAAGAAGCATAGTAGGAGGGAGTGGAATAAATAGGAAGATGTTGAGAACTATATGCACAACCAATGGACATGGACTAAGGGGGGACAACTGGAGGGAGGGGTGTCACTGGGTGTTGGGGAACAAAGGGAAAAGAAATTGGGACAACTGTAATAGCATAAACAATAAAGCATATTTCAAAAATTTACATAAGCTCTTTGTTTTTTTTTTCTATTTAAATACCTTTATTTTTTTAAATGTGTTTTATTGATTATAATGTTACATTTGTCCCAATTTCCCTTCCCTCTGCTCCCCTCCACCCGATGGCCCCCCTCCCTCCAGTTGTCCCCCGCTTTTAGACCATGTCCATTAGTTGTGCATATAGTCCTTCTCAACCTCTCTCTGTCTATTCCATTCCCTCCTACCATGATCCTTAATTCCTATATCATCTCCCTCCCTCTCCTCTTTTCGCCTCCCTGCTGACCTCCCCCCAATATGTTCCCCATACCTATAGTTCTTTTTCCACTCTCATTGCCTGTTTAGTTTGCCTTTGTTTCAATTCCCTAGCTTCTGTTGTTGTTTCTTGTGATGCAGTTTTCATTTTAGTGTTCATAGTTTTGATCCTCCTTTTTCTAAATCAGTCCCTTTAACATCTCATATAACAGTGGTTTGGATCTAATGAACTCTTTCAGTTTTATTTTGTCCTGGAAACACTTTCTCTGCCCTTCTATTCTGAATGACAATTTCGCTGGATAAAGTATTCGTGGTTGTAGGTTTTTCTTTTCATTACTTTGAATATTTATTGCCAGTCCCTTCTTGCCTGCAGGGTCTCCCTTGAGAAGTCAGCTGATAGTCTAATTGGGACCCCTTCGTACATGATTCTTTTCTTCTCTCTTGCCGCTTTTAAGATTCTCTCTTTATCTTTAACTTTTGACATTTTGATTATAATGTGTCTTGGAGTGGTTCTCCCTGGGTCCAGTTTTTTTGGAACTCTCTGTGCTTCTTGGACCTGTAAGTCTATTTCCTTCCCCAAGTTTGGGAAGTTCTGCTTTATTATATTTTCACTTAATTTTTCAATTTCTAGTTCATCTTCTTCAACCTCTGGCAAACCAATCATTCTTATGTTGGGCCTTTTATAGCTGTCCCAGAGGTTTCTGATCCTCTCATCATTTTCCTTGCTTCCCGTTTTTTCTCTCTGCACTGGTTGACTGTTTGTTCCTTCTCTGTGTTCTGGTTTGTTGATTTGAACTCTGGATTTTATTTCCTCACCATCTGTCTCGTATGTGGTTTTGTTCCTTTCAGTATGAGTGTTTTTCGATTCTTTCTCACCTTTTTCCAGACCTTTTGTTAATTCTGTAAGCCACCTGATAACAATGGCCCTGAACTGAGCCTCTGACCGGTTTCTTATTTGTTCATCTGTCAGATTCTTCATCTGTTGCTTGGTGAGCTGTGCCACCAGGATTTCTATAGTTGTCTGCCTCATTTTGACAGATGCGCTTTGTTTTCTTGGGCCGCTATAGGGGGCAGTGCCTGTGTACTCGTCACGACCCAGCGACCGGCGCCGTTCCACAACCTATTTTGCAGCGCTGTGGCGCTTTGTGTGGGGGCGGGGGTCCAAGATGGATTCACACAGTTATTCCACTAGGAGACCGGGATCCATCCTCCCGCCCTCTGGGCCTCACTGTTCAAGGCGATGTGGTGGCTGCTTTCCCCAGTGTTGAGGTTGCAAGCTGCCGGGGTTCGACTGCAGCCGGGATTGTTCTCCCTGCCGCTGAGATTGTTCTCCCTGCCGCTGTCCCTGGTGCGACCGCAAACAGCACCACCCACTTTCGTTCTTCCTACCTGCCCAAAGGGCGCTGCTGGTTTATAACTTCATACATTGGGCTTCCATGTAGTTTTATTTTCTGGAATTTCTAGTTATCTTTTGTTTTGAAGAAGTTGTATTCCTCTCTAGTTGTAGAGGGAGATCGAGCATGTCCGTCTAAGCCTCCATCTTGGCCGGAAGTCTCTACATATGCTCTTTGAGTCAGTGTTCTTCTTTGGATGTGACACCATGTTAAGATTGGTTATATATGTAAATTACAAAGTTATATTTAAATTCCTCAATATTATAAGGTATTGCCACCCAGAGAAAAGTGCCACTAGCATAGGAGAGGCAAGATGAGACTAAAAGAAGAGGAAAATTGAAATTCAGAATATTCAGGTTTACTTTCTGGCTACAGTGAAAATTTAGAAGCTTACCTGCTCTTACTGATTCACAAAGGAAGAGAGAAACTTGTGGAAGAAAATGTAAACTATGGTTTCTCATTCTCAACCCCTAAAGAAATAGGATGAATCAAATTACTTGAATGTTATGATTAGGTTTCTCTTCTATGAGCAGTTATATTTTCCATTGGCCCAACAGTCAGCCTCTAAACAGATAAGGAAGAAGGTACTAAGAGAGAAATTTTTTGCTAAATCTTCATAAAGGCAGAGATTATGGAAATATTTAGTGCCAAAAACCCATAATGAATGAATTAAAATCACTGCAGACCAACTTCTCTGCATCATAACTACTCTTCTAGAGTGCAGTAACCAAAAATATGCCTGAAAGATTGTGGATTGTGTTTGAGAAGATACACAATGTTGGTCATGTTACACTTCCATGTTACAGGAGATTAGCCTCCAGATAATGTGCCCTTAGAAGTCTGTGTTTTATATTTGCTAAATAAAGTGAGCCTGTTCTAGAGTATTAGCCCTTCTTGTGAGAGTACGAGTAAGAAAATCATTCCAGAAAAGTAATAACTTTAGAATCTTAAAAAAGGAAAGCAAGGGATGGTATAATTTGGCAATATTAAAAACCTAAAAAGATTAGCTTTATTCTTCCCAAATAGCAAGTAAGAATGACATGTATGTATACAAAGCATATCTAAAGTGCTGTAATTACAACAAAATGAAATTCTCCTAGTGGCTGTTATATAATTTACCTAGCCATGCCTTGAACTGGTGCAGTATAAATTGCATAAACAAAAAAGGCTGCATGACTGTTAACTCTTGTGTTATGGCTTTATCCCACTAATTTATTCTCCCTGGCCCTGGCCTGAATGTTAGCAGCCAATAATGGCACAAAAAAGAAGAAACAGAAAAAGAAAAAAATCTTGCCCTTTTTAGATATTTCTTTTCTTTTCAATTTTTATGCTGATATTTCAATGAACTGCTGCATTGGTCATGAACTACTTGCATTTTATTATACCTACAATGATTTTTAAACAGAAGAGACTGTTCATGGGGACTCTAATCTTCCCATTATAGAAACAATTAAGCTCCTTTATTTGCAATAGGAAAATATTTGAGGAATGTTGGAAAATTATCAAATGGCAAAGAAGAAGAAAGAAGAAGGAGAAGACAAGATATAAATAAGCCCTGGGTATTGAAATTTGAGTTAGTGTTGCATACTAAAATGTGCAAAGAAACTTTGAAAAATTAACATGTGCAGAATTTCTCCTCTGTACTTTGTTGCAATTGTTCAATAAAATTGGCTGCTTTAAAACTCCTAGATACATAGATATGCAACCACAGAAATACACAGAAATGTATATTTCTGCTTTAAATACACATAAAAGAATGTGAATTCCAACCCACTCTATGGCTCTTTATCACTGCCACTCCTCTTCTTTCTCCCAATACTTAAAAAGTAGGAGGAAAGAGCATGCCTGCAAGAGCTCTTTTCCTACTTACTGCAGGACTATCTGTTTTACCATCAAACACAATGACTAAGTTGGTCATTTTCTAAGCTGTCTGGCTAATCAGAATTTTTGTTAGGAGTGAAATCTGCTTGTTCGATTGTAGATACCTGCAATGTTAGTAGGGTCAGATTAGGACCTTTAAAATGAAATGATAATATTTCAGAATTTAAAACAAAACTTTGGTTTTTAAAAAAATAATACATATATGTGTACTGAAATTAAAATGATTTCTTCATGTCATTTTTTATTGCAAAACATCAGCTAAGTTTGTTGGCCCTGAGGTGCTGGTGCCTTGGGCATGAATTTAGCCTACCTATTGTGTAAACCAACAATACAAGCTTTCCTACTGATTATGTGGTTTTATTTATTTTGTTTGTTCTACTTTCCCTCCTGCTTCAGTAATGATTTTGCAGTCTCACCTTAAAGTGTCTCTAAACTCTCCAATTTGACCAGCATGGCCATTGTGTTGATTCCAAAATTGACAATCTGGCAACAAAAAGCTCACATTAGAAATGCTCATATATGCATTTACATTCTTTCTTAAGAAAAATGCTACCCAGAAAAAGAATTATTGGTGCCAGAGGAAAGGAACATTCTTTTCTTTATTCATCATTCATCCATTGATTCATTCAGCAAATTAAGTGCTTATTATGTGCTATACATTGTTAGGCAGTGAAAAAGTGCAGAGGAACAACACTTTTAAAGTATATTTTATTGATTATGCTGTTGCAGTTGTCCCAATTTTTCCTCTTTTGCCCCCCTATGCCCAGTACCCACTTCTCTCCAGCAATCTCCCCTTTAGTTCATGTTTATGGGTTGTGCATATAAGTTCTTTGGCTTCTTCATCTCCTATACTACTTTTAACATCCCCCTGTCTATTTTGTACTTACAAATTATGCTTCTTAATCCCAGTACCCTTTCTCCCATTCTCCCCCTTTCCCCTCCCAGCTGATAACCCTCCAAATGATCTCCATACCTATGATTCTGTTCCTGTTCTAATTGTTTGCTTTGTTTATTTTTGAGTTTGTTGCCATTTTAATGTTCAAAGTTGTGATATTTCTCTTAAATAAGTCCTTTTAACATTTCATGTGTTAGTGGCTTGGTGATGATGAACTTCTTTAGCTTTACCTTATCTGGGGAGCACTTTAGCTGTTCTTCCATTCTAAATTAGATTTTTGTTGGATAGAGTAACCTAAATTATAGTCCTTGGTTTTCATCACTTCAAGTACTTCTTGCCAGTCCCTTCTTGCATGCAAAGTTTCTTTTGAGAAATCAGCTGATAGTCTTATAGGAACTCCTTTGTGGGTTACTCTTTGCTTTTTTCTTGTTGCTTTTAAGATTCTCACTTTATCATTAATCTTTGACATTTTCATTATGATGTGTCTTGGTGTGGTCCTCTTTGGGTCCAACTTGTGTGGGACTCTGTGCTTCCTGGACTTGTATGTCTATTTCCTTTGACTAATTAGGAAAGTTTTCTTTCATCCTTTTTTCCAAATAAGTTTTCGATTTCTTGCTCTTCCTCTTCTTCTGGCATCCTATGATTCAGATGTTGGAACTTTTGGAGATATCCCAGAGTCTTCTTGAACTCTCATCATTTTTTTTTTTTTGAATTCTTGTTTCTTCATTTTGCTCTGGTTGAACGCTTATTTCTTCCTTATGTTTCAAATCATTGATTTTAATCCTGGCTTTCTTCCCTTCACTGTTGGTTTCTTATGGATTTTTATTTATTTCACTTAACTAGCCTTCATTCCTTCCCTTGTGCGTTTGCTATATTCAATGAGATCTGAGCATTCTGATTACCAGTCTTTTGAACTCTTCATCTCATAGGTTGAGATCTGAGCATTCTGATTACCAGTCTTTTGAACTCTTCATCTCATAGGTTGGCTATCTCCACTTTGCTTGGCTCTTTTTCTGGGGTTATGTTCTTTCATTTGGGCCATACTTCTTTGTTGCCTCAATTTGGCTACTGCCCTGTGTTTGTTTCTGTGTAGTAGGTAGAGCCGTTTTGACTCCCTGTCTTAGCGCACCTGTTAAGTTTTATGGGGTGGAGCTTTGGGTATTTGTCAGGGCAGGGCAACCCACTTCACTGCTTTCTGGCTTCATGTATGGGTGAGGGGTCAGAGAGGGGACAATATCACTGCTGCCTGACTTCTGGAGCTTACCAGGCACTTGCCCCATTTCCAGTCACTTCACCCACTTCCTATATGCAACTGGTTCCCCTCCAACTGCTATCCTGGTGGTGTTTCTCAGAGTGGGAGTATTTGTGTACTTGTAGGACCACGGGGGCCCTCTAAACAGGCTCTCTTGAGAAACTGGCAGTTTCTTCTACCGACAAAATTCCCACTGGTTTTTACAGCCAGAAGTATGAGGCTTTATTTTTCCTGGTCCTGGAACCCTAGGCTGAGGGATCTGGCCTGGGGCTGGGAGCACTACCTCACAAGGTACTCCTCCTCATTTTTATCTACCACATGTGAATGTGGGACTGCCTGTTCTGCTGGCCACTGACACTACACCACCTCCTCTTTGCTCCAACTCCCCGTCTCTGCCCCTCCTACCAGTCTGGATGAATATAGCTTCTTTAAATCCTTGGTTTTTGGACTTCCATACAGCCAATTTTGTAGCAGTTCTGGGTGTTTTTTGTTTTGAGGTTTTGATCCTTCTTATGGTTGTGCAAGGAGGCAAAGTGTGTTTACCTATGGCTTCATCTTGACCATAAGTCAAAAACACTTTTATTCCAAAGGAGTTTTCAATCCACTTTTTTTCCCAAAAATGATGACCTTGTGGGCCACAGCTCTCATATAACTACATGGAAAGGAAATTCCATTTGGAAGGAGATGATAGAAGAAGAGCTTTTATCAATGCCTTATCAAATGTGAATATTAAGTATTCCTTCCTAAAAATGTAATCGCATTGTAAGCTCTACATGCCAGTAGATGTTTTTGCCTTCTTTCCAATTTTCCAACAGTGCCTAGAAATTGAGTATAACATCTATGCCCACATTAGGTGTTTTGTATTTATGTATTCAAGTACTAATTACCACAAAGCTGTTGTGTCTGTGTTAATGCATTTGTTCTTTATATATACTTGTGAAATGTTTAGCATCATTTCTTCAAGTAGAATTGCTTTCTTTAACTTTTCCCTATGATATATTCAGTAAAATAACAATAACTTTGCACAAGATTCATATATGAATAAAACTGTGCATCTGTCTGGATTTCAAGTTTAAGGTTCATATTTTTAGGAACCAGAGATCTAAACAAGCTGTTCTATACTCGAAATCAGTCTTCAAAAAAGAGGAGACATGAGCATAATAATGAAAAACTGAGGCTTTTGTTTGTGAATCAGCTAAGAGCAGAGAATATGTCTTACTCATCTTCCACTCCCTAGCTTCTTGCATAGAGCCTGAGCCAGTAAGTGCTTAATAAATGTTTGGGAAAAGAGATTTCTGAAGTTCATCTAACTAGTAGGCCATCTGAGGATGTTGTGGTAATCCCCAACTGAAAGGGGCAAGGAGGCATTTTAGTCATTGGATATCATATGTAAAGCTTTGCAAGTGTGGAAAAACAAGGTGTATTTAGGGCTACGGTGGAAGTTCTATAGATCTGGAGAACCTGATATGCAAAGGGAATAATGAGAGATAAGGCTGAGCAATTGGACAGAAAATAGGGAAAAAGAGTTTCTGGTGAGAGTGGAAAGATACATTGGATTGGAGGTCAACTAAAAGCCAGGTAGATCAATTGAGGAAGCTGTGGCAATAACTATTTAAACCTTCACAATTATTTCCTAAACCTGTCATTACTCTCCTTCAAACCCAAACCATCTTTTTTCCTTATGTGTTACAAAGCTTGTTTTTCTTCTTGTTTAGTTCTTTTTCCATTCTGATATTCACACTCAACCTTACCTGATACACTAATTTATTTGCTTACATACCTTAGGCAGCTACTGTTTTTTCACCTCTTTTCCCAAAATCCCTAACTTGGTGCCCAACGTTTAAACAAGGAGAAAATGCATATGTAGGGGAAGTAGAAAAAGGATTCAATCCTAGATCTGTCCACCTTCTGTTACTATGCGATATTGCATCCCTAACCAGGCATAATATTAGTTAACGATATTTTCCAAAATCCAAAGTCTAGGAAACATTCACATTGTTCCATAAGCTTAAAAAAAATTACACATTTTTATTATTTTTCTGGAACACATAAGTCCTACACTTTACTTTTGGTTTTCCTTGAAGTTATAATTTAATGGAAAAGGAGAAGAGAAAAATGTTATCATTTTCTATTTAATTTAGTGTTTTCCCTTTTGCCCAGAAGCACTTTGCCTCAGATAGGAGTCCATGGAGTCTTAAATACCTAAAAGATCTACAGCCCCCTTCTAAGAAAAGTGGCCCCGAACTTCTCTTTCAATGTTAAAATGCCTATACTAACACCAGATGTCCTACTTATGCACTAACTTCATGGAGGAGACCATTTTCCTCTGAGGTGGCTTACAAGAAAATGCCCAAGAGGATTTTTCCATTTTGGATGACTACAGACTAAGTTGGAGGAAAAACAGGAAAGACTAGTGCTCAGAGTATCTCCTAAATGATGATAAGCTATTTTGCCAATTTTCTGTAAGGTCTATTGTACATCCCAGACTAGAAACTTGCTAAGACTCAAAATGATCAGAGCGATGGTCATTTTTCCTATCTCATTTTCCTGTGTATAGCTAGATGAAGCTATTGAAAGTAATCTATGGACTTCCGGCCAAGATGGAGGCATAGACAGACATGCTGCATCTCCCTCCACAACTAAAAAGGAATACAACTACCTCAAAATTAGAAGCAAGCAGAAGTTCCAGAAAAATTAATCTGCATGGAAGTCCAGCAAACAAAGGTATAAAGAAGAAATAGTTATCCAGACAGGTAGGAGAGGGGGAGCTGGGATGGAGAAGACGTGGTGTGGTGGTGGCATCAGCGGCAGCAGCAGCAGCAGCAATTGCAGGCCAGCAGAAAGCACAGTCACACATTTTAAAAAGTCAGGGGGGACACCTGGGGAGTTTTTCAAGTTCCTCACCAGATCTTGCAGCCCACGGTCCCAGCTCCGGGGAAAATCAAGCCTCTTTGCTTCTGACTGTGCAGACCAGTGGGGGTTGAGGTGCAGGCAGAAACTGCTGACCCACCCACTCTGGGAACGATGGCCAGGGAAGCAGCTAGAGGAGTGCCAGTCCGGTGTGGAAGTGGGAGAAGTGCCCCCCAAAAGGGGTGAATGCCCGGCAGGTGGCATTGTTCCCTCTCGGACTCTTCTCCCACACACAGCACCACAACGTGGTGCAACAAGTTGCCCTGTACTGACAAATCCCTTAGGCTCCACCCCTTACAATGTAACAGGAGTGACAGCTCTACCTGAGACGCAGAGGCAAACAAACACAGGAACCTGTCAGAATGAGGAGACAGAGAAGTATGGCCCAAAAGGGAAAATGGATCAAGGTTCCAGTGGGAGAACTAAGCGATGAGGAGAGAGCCACCCTAACAGATGAGAAGATAGACAACCTAACAGATGCAGAATTCAAAACACTGGTGACAAAGATGCTCACAGGCTTGACAGATATTCTTGTGTACAGCAAATGCATAAGAGAAGAAGTGAAGACTATGTTAAATGAAACTAAGGAAAGTCCACACAAAACCAATGGTGAAGGGAAGAAAAAATGGGTTCAAATCAATGATTTGGAACATAAGGAAGAAAAAACAGTCAACCAGTGCAGAATGAGGAAGCAAGAACTGAAAAAAAAATGAGGAAAACTTCCAAAATTTTGCGAAGGAGATGGACATACAAGTCCAGGAAGCACGGAGGGTCCTGGGCGAGCTGGACCCAGAGGGGACCACACCAGAACTCATCATGACTGAGATGCCAAAGGTGAAAGATAAAGACAGAGTCCTGGGGGCAGCAAGAGAGAGGAAGAGAGTTGCCTCCAGGGGGTTTCCTATAGGACTATCAGCTGATTTCTCAGAGAATACTTTGCAGGCAGGAAGGGACTGGCAAGAAGTATTCAATGCGATGAAAAGCAACTTACAACCAAGACTACTCTATCCATCAAAGTTATCTTTTAGAATGAAAAGGCAGATAAAGTGCTTCTCAGACATCTTGAAGCTAAAGGAGTTCATAATCACCAGGCCATTATTATATAAAATGTCAAAGGGACTTAAGAAAAAGAAGATCAAAACTATGAACACTAAAATGACAACAAACTCACAACTATCAACAACTGAATCTAAAAAATAAAAACAAAATCCAACTAAGCAAACCAGACTAGGAACAGAATCATAGGTATGGGGATCATTTGGAGGGTTGTCAGCAGGGAGGATAGAGGGGGGTAAATGGGGAAATGGTGCAGGGACTAAGAAGCATAATTGGTTGGTACAAAATAGACAGGGAGATGTTAAGAATAGTATAGGAAAGGATCAAGCCAAAGAACTTATATGCATGACCCATGGACATAAACTAAGGTGGGTGGGATTGCTGGAGGGAAGGTAGGTAATGGGCAGAGGGGAGCAAAGGGGAAAAAATTGGAACTACTTAACAACATAATCAATAAAACATACTTAAAAGAAAAAGGAAAAAAGAAAGTAATCTATGCTTGTCTAGCTCTTGCTATCCTGTATCTTTCTATATGCTTCAGATACATTATCACCCTGCTATGAATCAAGGTATTACCTTGCTTCCATAGATAGGTGAATGGTGGCTGAAAGACATTTGTGACTAGTTGCAACTAGAGTTGTGTTGAGAGTGAGAAGTTTCTAAATACAGGATATAGGTTTTAACCTTGGACAGGTCACTTAATCTCTAAGTCTCCATTTTTTATCTTTGAAATGGAAATAATAATGGCACTTTAGTCAAAGGATTGTTTTGGGGAACAAATGGGAAAATACATGTCAAGTCCTGGGAATATTGTTTACTGACAGTCACCTAGGTGCTTAAGAAATGCCCACTATTATTTTGGAAGTTATGGAACCAAGATTATTTCTACTATTTCTTTTTTGTATAGCATCATTATCCTCATTGTATCATGGTAAGCCTTTGCTATGAAGGTACTGAAAAACACTCACAGTATTTTCATAATATTAAAATAAACAATAATTCTACTACCTAAATCTCTACAGCATTAAGAGAAATTTAAAACTAGCTACAGAATAATAGTATAACTACATTACAGAACAGTTAACTAAATCAATAGCTGAAAGAATATTAAGTTATTTAAGAAAAGGTTTGGATATGCAATATACATAGCTAACTTCTCAGCATAATGTCTTAGAAAATAAGCTAATAACTTTCAATCTCTCTTTCACTCTGTCTCATCTTAAAAATAATACTGGGTTGCATAGAATCTGGTCGGTCTCAGGCTGATATTTCTTAAAAAGTATTTATTACCACTGTGTATGTTACTAATTATTTTTATTAGTAACTGTATGTTTCTGTACAAATAACATTCAATAGACTCAGTTAAAATTAAGATATGAATAAATAAAATGGTATATATTCATACAATGGTATATTATTTGTCCATAGAAAAGAATGAAGTACTGATACATGTTACAATATGAATAAAACTTGGAAGAGTTTTGTTAAGTAAAATAAGCCAGTCATAGAAGACCACATATTATATGATTTCATTAATATAAATAGTCAAAAATATGCCAATTTATAGATATAGAAATTCGTGGTTGTTTATAGCTGGAGTGGAGGTGAGGAATGATTGCTAATGAACATAAAGATTTTTTTTGGGTGATGAGAATGTTCTAAACTTAAATTGGGATGATGGTCACACAACTCTAAAACCACTGGACTGTACACATTAAAAACATGTATTATAATGATATGTGAATTATATCTTAATAAAAATGTTTTTAAGATTACAGGTAACATTTATATTCATCAGCTATTGCCACAAAATGCTTCATAACAAACCACCCCCAATCTTTATAATTTATAACAATTAACATTTGTATTGTTACTGGGAAGGCAGTTTGCCTGCAGTGGTTCTACTTTAGACTTTAGGTTAAGTTTAGATCTATGCCACTTTTATTATTTTGAGGTCCAGGCTGCACAGTCAGCAGCTCTCTGGGGTATGTTATGCTCCCTTTAGAAGTTAGAAGTTACCACAAGATCAAATAAAAATAAAATGATGCTTCTTAAGGCTAACCCCACGGCCAGCAGTCTGTTACTACCAGTCAGATTCCATTAGCCACAGGAAGTTTACTGACCAAGTCTGGCATTAATGGAGGTGAGGAAATATTCTTCTCCCAGAAAGGTATAGAAGATGGAATAAATATTTGCTTAAAATTAATTGAATTTACCACATCATTGAACAATATCTTTGCAATAAAACTCTATATAGTCACTGATTTTATATATATATATATATAATATTTATATTATAAATAACTTAGATGTGTATTTATATGTATATAGTAACTGCCTGTCTGACTTCCTGAAACAACAAAGAAACTTCACTAAAAACAATAAAAAGGACAACAATGTAACTGCTTTATTAGCAAAGATGCCACATTACCAAAAACCTGTCTAGAAAATGTTCCCCCATCATTGGAATATTGTGCAATTAAACTATGGATCAGCATCAACTAAAACATCAAAATAGAGCCAACACACCTTGAAGTATTGCAAATGGTGCTTGGAGTTGGGGTTTTGGAGTTCTCCACAGTGGTGAGACCCTAAGGCCTAGCAGAGGGGCAGGTAGCATGTGGAGGCTGGTCTAGCCAGGAGCCAAACAGGATATTGTCCTGATTTAAAAAACTAACAATGCAGCACCACACTGTTTCAAAGCCATTTAGTGAGGTCAGAAGAAGCTAAAGCTTCTAGCCAATCTCTTCTCAGACAAAATGGGTAATTCAAATCCAAACTTTTCTCAACTTCAAGATTAATATTTTTAATAATTAAGAGACCACCATATTTCCCTTACACACATGCTTGTTTATGCCAGAAACAATCTGATGCTCAAAATCTCACAGATGTAAGTTTTTCAGATTAGTTTGAATGTGACATAGCCATGAACGTAATATTGAGGAAGCTGCAACTGCTGAATCCCAAACCTCCCTGAAGAGAGGCTGTTTCAGCTAATGACAGCTCTACATCAAAGGCAGTTTCCTGCTTTCAGCAGCACAGAATTTCCGCAGATGGCCTTAAAGCTAGCAAGTCTGCAAGCTATAAAAAGGTCCTCTGTTCAGCTATGTCTCACTATACAGGATATAGGTTTTTGAGCAGTTTGCTTTCCAAATGCTAAGTGGTGATAAGTTGTCCAATCCTACAGCTGGATGGCTTACAAAATAAGGAACTGTCCTTTAAGTTTTAACACTGTGGTAGAAATCCATTTCTCTTTGCCTCTGCTGAGTCCCAAGAGGACAGTCATCTACACATAATTATATACAATTGGGTACAGTCAGTGGATGCATTCAGGAGAGACCCAGCTCTGATCTTTGCTAGCTCTCTAGTGACTTTTGAACCATGGAGGAGGTAGTCATGCCAGGTCAGGGTATATTATGGAAACATAGTGTTTGAAGGTACTGACATTGGAGCTGACAGCAAGGCAGTTGAGTTGTCTGGGAAGGATTTCATCCATGGAAGCCTGCATGTCTGGAATGCAGAGAACCTACCTGAATAGTTTCTTATCCTAAAGTGAAGAAAAGCAAAACAAAAAAATTTATTCACTTTGCCAGCAACTTTTCTTTCCTTTAGTATGCTGTGTAAGCTGTTCAGAAATTCTATTCTGTTCAATACTGAATACACTAAGGAAAAGATTGTGAATTCTAGTAAAATCAAACAGTAAGATACTTGAGCTTCTAAAAACAGCATTGCTTAATAAGGTTAAATGTTTATACAATTCACTGTAGACCTAGGCAATTTAGCCTACTAATATATTGTACTGGCAGGTTACATTCAGCCATAAAGATACCTGGTGTTGTACCCCTTACTTTTGTAACAAACACTATTATATGGGAAGACACCAAGATAACATAACAAGAAACCATGAAGTTTTTCATAAAATTGAAAGAGGTACAGTCTGTACATTGATATAAAGGATGAACATGTAATTGCAGAAAAATTCATAAATTCAAGTTACCATAAATTCAAGTTACCTCCCACAAGAAGTTGAAAAATGATGTTCATGCAGGTAAATTAAAATTATAAAATGCATACCTAAGATTGAGGTGATTTTTGTTTTACATTTTAACTAGAAATTGGAATGATAAAAAGGAACACAAAAAACTTCTGCTCTGTGAAGGACAATGTCAAGAGAATGAGAGGAAAAACCATAGATTTGGAGGAAGTATTTGCGAAAGACACCTCTGATTAAGGACTGTTACCCAAATTATATAAAGAGGCCTTAAAACTAAACAAAACCCAATTAGAAAATGAGGGAAAAACCTGGAGACATATGATCAAGGAAAATATACATATGGCAAATAAGCATATGAAAGATGTTCAACATCATATGTCATAATGGAATGGAAAATTAAAACAATAATATACTACTACACAATTATTAGAATGGCCACAACCCAAAATACTGACAGAATCAAATGTTAGGGAGGATGTGGGGTAGCAGAAACTGACTCATTTCTAGTGGTAATGCAAAAATGGTGCAGCCACTTTGGAAGATATTTTGGCAGTTTCCTACAAAATTAAACATTTTGCCATAAGATCCAGAAATCACTTTCTTTGGTATTTACCCAAAGGAGGTCAAAATTTATGTCCACATAAAACCTGCACAAAATGGCTTTATTCATAATGGCCAAAACTTGGAAATAACCAAGATGTCTCTCAATAAGCAAACAGATAAACTCTGTTGCATCTTGGCAATGGGATATTATTCAGCCGTAAAATAAATGAACTACCAAGCCATGAAAAGACATGAAGAAACTTGAAGTGCTTATTGCGAAGTAGAAGAAGCCAATCTGCAAAGGCTACATACTATATAATTCCAACTTTATGACATTCTGGAGAATGCAAAACTCTGTTGATATAAGTTTAGTGGTTTCCAGGGGTTGGAGGAGTGGGAGGATTTTTAGTCCAGTGAAACTACTTTTGCATGATAGTGTTACAGAAACAGGGGAGTCCAAAAACAAACCCCAGAATTTGCAGCTGGGAAATAGGGAGCAGGAAGCAGCTTTCAGGATGCCCTTGCATGCCTGGAGCTAGTGGCTGGATACATTGTTGCAAAGACCCGCTTTACTTCCAAGACTCAGGAAGATGGGAGGGATCTTGGACTGTGGGCTGGTATGGAAGAAGCAGACAGAGCCTATGTAGGGTTCTGTGAATGGTCAGAACTGTTTGCAACACCCACTGCGTGAGAGGGCGCAGGGGGAGAGAGGAGGCAGGGAGGAAGACAGAAGCAGCTATGGACATTTTGGGCTGGCTCTGGCTCTAGGAGGCTCTCTCTCTCAGGCTCTCTCTGGCCCTCATGCCCTCACTCTCTGGCTCTTGTGGGCTCCCTCCATGTGGCTTGGAGAAGGGATCTCCAGGCTGCTTTAAGAAGAGGCTCTTGCCAGGCTGCTTTGAGAAGGAGAGGAGATCCATGCGGTTTGCAGGAAGAAGGCAGTTTACAAGGAGGCTGAGAATCCAGGCGGTCCTGCATTGAGAGCTGGAGGGCACCACAGCACAGAAAGGACCTCCCCAATCAGAACTGAGTGATTGGAAGCTACTGGTAAAGCTGAACTGTGCCTAGGAAGTAGGGAAACATTGTTTCTGACTTCCGTAAGACTGGCCAGGTCTGGGAGGGGGAGACAGGACTTTGTGTAAATAAACAATTCTTTTCCTTTTCACCAAACTCTGGTATTCAGAGTTACGATTCTGGCGGCGGGAAATCGAACCCCTAACTAAACAGCCCGTGGGTTCTGTTTCAATCGGAGCAGCCCAGGGGTTCTGTTACAATAGTATAGTAGTGGACACATGTCATTTATATAATTGTCAAAACCCACAGAATGTACAAAATCATTAGTGAACTCTCATGTAAACTATGGACTCTAGGTGAAAATGATGTACCAATGTGGGTTTATTGATTGTAACAAATGCATCACTGTGGTTCAGCATGTTGTTAGTGAGGGAGGTTGTGCATGTGTGGGGTCAAGGGTAATGGGAAACATCCAACCTTTCCATTCAATTTTGCTCTGAACCTAAAACTGCTCTAAATAAAGAGTATTAATTAAATATATACAAATCCATGCACTGGCACACAAACATATCCAACCCATTTACTCACTTCCTAGCTTGCACAATAAAAAAATAACATAAAAACTAAAAGGTCTTTATTTTCCCCCTTCCTAGTCTTATTCTCCCAAATCCCATCCTTCTCCTTGAGGTAACTATTACAATGATTTTTGTTTTAATTCCAATGCCTTTTTTTCCTCATTTGTTTGTATTCCTAATTAATATAGTTTAATTTTATATGCTTTCAAATTTTACATACATGGAATCATGCTGTAGATATGTTTTTTTCATTATTGCTATGAGATTTGCTTTCAGTTTGTTTTGTTTTGTTTTGTTTGCTTGATCTTAGGTAATACAATTATTCCATGTTTGTATCTGTAGCAGTGGTCATTCTTTTTATAGTTGTATAATATCTCATTCTGTAATATGGTATGCTCCTTGTATTTTTACCATCTGTTCTCCTATTTTTGGACATTTTTCTATTACCTCTTTCTCCTTTTTTTGTTTTTGTTATTACAGACTTTCTTTACATTTCTTCGTGTAAACAGATATCAGAAATTTCTCCAGGGAGAACTCAATAAGGTAGAATTACTGAGTCCCATGATATATATAAAGCTTTATTTTTGCAAAACAGTGCCAGATTGTTTTTCAAAATTGTTGTACCACTTTGTACTCCTATCAGCAGTGTGTTGAAGCTCTGATTGCTTCTTAGCCTTTATAATATCAGACTTATTTCTTTCTTTTTTATTACCAATTTAGTGGGTTTAAAGTGGTATCACATTTAATGTGCATCTCCATGATTATTAATGAGGTTACTCTTGCATTTTTTCACATATTTATTGGCCATTTGTTTTCGTCCTCTACGAATTTCTTTAGTTTGTTTCCTTATTTTTCATTTAATTGTTTATCTTTTTCTTATTGTGGTATCTTCTCCCAATTTGTGACTTCTCATTTAACCTTAGTCTTAATTTTTATATAGTCAAATTTATCATTTTTTGTCATTTTCATTATTGGTATTTTATTTAAGAAATCCTTCCATATAACAAGGTCATAAAATATTCTTTTATTCTCCTATTAAAGTTTTCAAATTTTACTTTTTACATTTGTTTTTAATCAATCTAAAACTGATTTTGTGCATGGACATAGTTTATGTTTTCCTGTGTGGATAGATTACTATGCTAAGTATTGTAAAATACGCCAATCAGAGAAAGACAAATACAATATGATCTCACTTATGTGTGCAACCTAATGAACAAAATAAACTGATGAACAAACTAGAAACAGATGTGGATACATAGAACAGACTGACAGCTGTCAGAGGGGGTAGGGAGGAGGGACTGGATGAAAGAAGAGGAAGGGATTAGCCAAAGAACATATTAGCCAGACAACAGTGTGGTGATGGCCAGAGGGAAGGGAGAACCAGGAGCTTGGTGGAGGTGGGCAAAGGGGGGTGGGATAGGGATATCTGTAATAATGTCAACAATAAAAATAAAGTTAAAAAAAAACATAGAAAACCCCAAATCTTAAAATTACATACACACACACACATACACATTACTTTTGAATTTTGATTGGTATTGTATCATATCTAAAGGTATATATAGAAATAATTCCCCTGGCTGGTTTGACTCAGTGGATTGAGCGTCGGCCTGCGAGCAAAGTGTCGCTGGTTCGATCTTCCAGTCAGGGCACATCAGAGAAGGAAAACTCTGACTCCAAAAAACCTCCGCTGCCTTGCGGCATACCTCTTCAGGGGAAAGGCTAAGGGAGTAAACCCCAACAGAAAATCCGGAGCCGGAGTCCCTAGGGCGGTTTGACGTTGTAGTCAACACCGGCAACTCCTGCGGCGCACCTGAAGCCAAGCTGTATTGACTCCGTCTTTCCCTTGGACCCTTCAGCTGCGAAGAGAGGGGGGGTCTGCTGCATGGGCAACAGCAGACCCTCCATATCACCCTGCCCAGGCTCTGTAGCTTCAGCTTCACTGGAGAGGACACTCCAGCGTCATCGCAAGATGTCGATTCAACACGGGAGGAGACAGATACCGTGTCACCCCCGAGTCGGACTGCACAACCATTCTCGGCGGTGCAGATAGACTCTTAAGAAGCTACACCATCGTCTCTCGAGACGGACGGCTGCCGACGACGATATAGAAATAATGGCATATACACGTTGGGCAAATGTAGGTTTACAGTAGTATGTGAAACACAGAGTTTATTCTTGCATTATTTTTATTAATTATTTTACAATTTTCCATATGAACCACTGTAAACTTACTTTTATCCAACCCAGTATATATTAAGCTTTTCTACCCATATCCATTTATTTAGAACTCTAATCCTTTCTAATTTCTAATTTAATCAAATTATGATGAAATAATATAATCTACATGATACCTGTTCTGTGAAATTTAGGACTTGCTTTACGACCTAGTACACTGTCCATTTTTGTTACTTTTCATGTGTGGTTGAAACTAATGTGTATTATACAATTGCTGAGTCGATTAGGTCAAGATTGTTAATTATGCTGTTCAAATACACACATTGATTTTCTTTTTGGTCAGCTTAGTTATACTGGCTTTCATTCGGTTAGTATTTACCTAATATATCTCTTCTCAGTTATTAATTTTGGCCTTTCTATGTCATTATGTTTCTCATATGTCTTTCTAAGTAGCATATAGCTATACTTTTCATGCGATCTGACACTGTATTTTTTACTAGATCCTTTAATCCATTTAAATTTACCATGATCACAGATATAATTAAGTTTTATTTCTTCCACCTTAGTTACAGTATTTTTATTTATCCTGCTTTTTCTTTTGGTGTTTTTTCTTCTTTATTGTCTCATTTTGGATTGATTGTCACCTTTTGGGTCCTATTTCATGTCTTTCCAAAACATTAACATACACCTTAACAAAATCCAATGTGAATCAACTTCTTCATTCTCCTCCACACAATGCAAGGACTTTAGAACACTTAACTCATATCACTCCCTTCAAAGTGATGTTATATATACAGATTTTAGATCTACTTTGATTTTGCTAACCAACATAAATTGGAAATTTTTATTAATGCTTATGCAATGTTTGTTAGATATGTGTGGGGGACAGAGAGTCATGGGGAGATGTGGGAAGCAGACAGGCTTGGTTGAAAAGACTGACCGCTATGCGGAGCTGCGCACACCCCCCCCCCCCCCCCCCGCCGCTGGGCCCTTGGCAGGTTGTCTTCCAGGCCTGCTCTGAATCCCACCCTCTGGGGGATTTTAAAGATAGAGTAGAAATCCAAAGTGGCATTTAAGGAAAAGGGAACTTCCCTGCTCTGTTTTCCTCTGTACAGCTTCAAATCTTTGTCAGCAAAATGAGAAGAACAGAACAATTAAGTAAGAGGAAATGCTTTTGACCTTGTGTAAAATACCTGGATGTTTCAACCCTGTATTGATCTGCATTTCCCTTTCACTCCCTACCGTTTGGGGAAGGGCTGCATACTTTCCTTATGTACTTCCACATGTGGAAAGTGGATAAAAACCCTGGCTAATAAAGAAACAAGGGCGATTTTCCACTAGAGAAAGTCCCCTCCCTTCCTTCCTCAGATGGAGAGTGTCTGAGTAGTTTCTTCATCCACTCCGAGGGACCCAGAGTTTCTCTCAGATATGCACACAAATTTAGTGATTTCTTGACTCACCATTTCTACCAGCATCTCAGTACCTCTTTCTGGGAAGTTTTCCCTTTGGCCTGAAGTACAACCTTCCAAATCTCCTCTGATAAAGTTCTCTTGTTGGTAAAGTGTCTCAGTTTTGTTCTTCTAAAAACATCCATTTCTGTGGTCTCATTTCTTCATCATGTTCTGTTTCATATCCCTTTCCCAAACATATTAATTATATTTTATAGCTTACACTGATAATTCTAATACTATTAGTCTGGATTATGTTGTATTCTTCTGTCTATTGGTTTTGCTAAACAGGTGGATAAATAAAATAAATGACTGGAAAAGAAGATCACTCTATATTGCTTATACGCATGAACTTATGTTTGTTAACCTTGTTCATCATATTAATCTTGACTCTCAGAATTAGGCAGAATAACACAGCCAGTGTCAGGACATGCTGAACTGCAAGAGAACTCATGTGTCAGGAGAATGAACCCTTGGATCAGCAGAACAAAAGATGTGCTTTCTGAAAGCAAATCATTCCCACAAGGAAGAGGGGATTGCTGAACTAAACATGCCTCAGGTTTTTTTCCCAAATATTCCAATCATAAATTACTCCATTAATTTTACTCTCCAATTGAGTATAAGTAAAGGGCATAAATATACCAGGAGTATAATACCAGTGAAAATCTCTTAACCTAACAGTAAACATTTACAGTGGGAAGACATGTTGACTCTAGAAGTGTTTTGTGTCTGGACTAGTTTGCGAGGGCTGATGTAACAAACTATCATAAACTTGGTGGCTTAAACAACTGTAACTATTGCCTTGACCAGTGTAGCTTGGTTGGTTGTGTATCATCCTGCAAAGTGAAAGGTAAGTTTGATTCCTAGTCAGGGCACATGCCTAAGTTGCAAGTTTGGTCCCCGACCAGGGCATGTATGAGAGGCAACTGACCATCTCACATTGATGTTTCTCTCCCTTTATTTCTCCCTCCCTTCCCATCTCTCTAAAAATAAATTTAAAAATAATTAAAAAAATAGTAACCATTATCCTATAGTTCTGGAGATTAGAAGTCCAAAATCAATGTGGCTGCAGAGTTGGTTCCTTCTGAGAGTTGAGGGAAAATCTGTCCCATGCATCCCTCCTAGATTTTGGTGATTTGCCAACAATGTTTGGCATTCCTTGTAGATGGCATTGTCCCTGTGTTTTAGCATTGCCTCTCTCTCTTCACATGAAGTTCTTCTTCTTTTTTTTTTTTAATTTATAAAGATCCCAGTCATATTGGATTAGGGGTCCACTCTACTCCAGTATGACTTCATGTTAGCTAATTTCATCTGCAATAATTAGGTTTCTAAATAAGGTCACATTCTAAAGAATTGGGAGTTAAGACTTAAACAAATGAATTGGAGGGGGCGGGGTTAAGGCATGATTCAACCCAAACAATGTCCTTACATGCTTTGTATGCTTTGACTATAAGTGCATACTCCCTGGAACTTCATCTGTGGAAAGACTTTGAGGCCTGGGTTGATGATGCATTTCTCCAGAGAGGGTTTGAGCTTCAGTTTGACAAGTGCCTGGAGTACATCCAACCTACAATTATTATAAAATAAATTCTCACTCGGAGGTTTTTCAGACTGCATACGTAGTATGAATTCAGACTCCAAACTTGCTCAAGGTTTATATTTTGTTTAAAAATTCTAAAAACTTTTTTTTCTGTTCAAGCCTGTGCTGAGATGAAGATAAGTAAGTGTCTTTTCTGTCCTTTTCTGTGGGGTGAGATTTTTTTTTTTAGCTCACCCTTACAATAAGGGTCTTAAACCCTTACAATGATGCCTTAACTTTTTGCCAGGGTCTCCTAAAAATTTCCCCTCCCTTCAATGGATATTGGGCTTTGTATCCAAGACTCTGAACAAAGAGGTCTTAATCATTGATACTAAAGGTCACCAGGATTTACAAATGTATCCACAGCTTTTGCACTTAAACTTTTGCTTTACCTTTACTTTGGGTTTTTAAGGGTTTTTCTTTCTTTCTTCTTCTTTTTTCTTTTTTGCCAGCAAAAATATATACAAATAAAAATAATTTGTTAAATGTATTCTATCCAACATTTTCAATCATTTTGCTGAAAATAATTATTTGTTATCTAGCTCACTTTGCCACCCAAAAGAAATGTCTAAATGGGGTCTTATAGGAAAATCTGCATCCAAAAATCATTAGTTAATATTTATTGAATGTTTACTACATGCATGTTAATATTATAGTAAGTTCTTCACATGAATTGTTTCATTTAATCTTCATAAAACCTACATAAGGTAAGTACTCAGTTATCAAATGTAGAAATTCAGTTTTAGAACCAACAATATACTTGGCCAATGTCATAGAGATAGAAAGTGATGGAGATGGAATTAAAGTTCATCTTTGCCAAATTTGTGCTCCTAAACACTATTATATACTTCTCAAGCTAAAATGTCATTGAAACAAGTATGCATTATGTGCATGGATTTAATAAAAACACTGTGATGACAGATACACTTATTGCTTTATCTATTTGCACCCCCAGTGCCAATCATGGTGTCTAGAACATAATAAAAGTTTAATATTTGTTTTGAGAAAATTACAAAACAATGACAGATATTTCACAGGAGCTTTTATTTTTATATGTTGAGTCAGATTACCTGCTGGTAGTGAGTGGGCTGAAAATTCGATAATATCAACCATTTGAGCAGATTTTTGAGGCTCAATGTTTTGAGTGGTTTTATTTCAAATTATCTGCTCTTTACTTTTTGTATTTTATTTTTTAGTTGAAATTTTTTGGGTTACATTTGTTAATAACATAGGTTTCAGGTGTACAATACTTAATACATTATTTGTATATTGTACCGTGTGTTCATAACCCCAAGTCAAGTCTCCTTCTATCAGCGATTATCCCCCTTTTACTTTCTTCTACCTCCTCAATTGCCCCTTTCCTCGGTTAATCACCATTCTGTTGTCTGTGTCTATTGGTGTGTTGTGGGATTTTTAAATATTTTTTTAAATTTTTTTTGCTTAGTCCCTCCACCTTTTTTCATACGGCCCTATGAGTCTGTTTCCATTTTGTTTGTTAGTTTACTTTGTTCATTAAATTTCACATATAAGTGAAATTATATGGTGCTTGTCTTTCTGACTGGTTTATTTCACTTAGCATAATGCTCCTCAGGTCCATTCATGCTGTCACAAAAGGTAATACTTCCTTAGTTTTTATGGCTGAGTAGTATTCCATTACATAAATTTACCACAGCTCCTTTATCCACATTAATCTGGGGACAGAATAATATTTTCCTCAATGCATTTCCAGCAGGTAGCATGACAAAACCTTCATGCTAATAACTCTTACACGGTTTCAATCCCCCATCTAACAAACAGGTTCTGTTTTAAATAAACTCTGTTTATTCTCTTTGAGGCAGTCTTCAGAAGATAATCTTAGGTAAAATGAAAATCTTACAATACTTTAAAATTGTGTAGATATTTACAGCCTCCAAATAACTTTCCGTTACTTTTTGTTTTTCTCATCAGCTCCCTGAGTTAGCCTGGGCAGGAGGTTTTTAGTCTTGTCTTATAGATAGGAAAAACAAGAACCAGATCATGTCCTCAGTAAGTTTTATAGCCAGGAGTTGGTCTCTCATCTTCTAGCATCTAGCCCAAAGATTTCTACTCCGTTCTTTTAGCTAGGCTATCATTGGAAGAAGGAAACATCAGTAATTTGAATCATTGCATGATATGATTCTTCAGCTTGAGTGTAGTCACTAGGAAAGGTTGTTTAAATTTTAGACTGTTAGGCTACATGCTCAAAGATTTTGATTTAGAAAGTCAACGGTGGAGCCTCAGAATGGACAAATACTTCCAATGATTCTGCTTCAGATATTCCATAGGTCCTAACTTGTGAAACACTATATAAAGACTGTTGTTTTATGGTATATTCATAAAACAGCACATGAGGTCTCATGAGTGGTCTCATGAGTGGTATGTGTCCTTCTGATGTAAAGAATGATGCTCCAACCAACTGAGTCACCCATCCAGGGTGGTATCTGCATATTTTAAGAAAAAGAGGAAGAGAGGAAATGGGAGGGATGGTGGTAATGGGAAAGCCAACTGGATGAGGGACAGAGAAATAAAAGCCAAGATGCATATGATGCCTGAATTCCCTTCAGTCTTTTTAATAAGATATAGAAAATGTGAGAACATATTTTGTTGAGTGTGCAATATTTGCTCCAAGTTTCCAAGGCATTTGTATTGGAAAAAGAACTATGTTGATGCAGTCTCATATCTAGCATTGTCATTTGTTCTTTTTCTTCCACAGAAGGTGTTACTTTCTATATTTCCCTTTCTGCTCTCTAAACTAAGTAACCATTTGGTTGATTTTAATTGTCACATTTGTTCTCATACCAACATGTCAAATATAACTTGAACAAAAGCCAGACCTGAAAATCCATTTTCCCTCTTTCTGAAAATCCACACAAAACTGAAGTTGGAGATCTTTATAAAGTTTATTTATGAGTTTGGGTTTTGCATTGGGTTTCTAAAGTTATCAGCTTACTCGTCGGCGGCGGCGGCGGCAGCCGTCTGTCTCGAGAGACGATGGTGTAGCTTCTTAAGAGTCTATCTGCACCACCGAGAATGGCTGTGCAGTCCAACTCGGGAGTGACACGGTATCTGTCTCCTCCTGTGTTGAATCGACATCTTGCGATGACGCTGGAGTGTCCTCTCCAGTGAAGCTGAAGGTACAGAGCCTGGGCAGGGTGATATGGAGGGTCTGCTGTTGCCCATGCAGCAGACCCCCCCTCTCTTCGCAGCTGAAGGGTCCAAGGGAAAGACGGAGTCAATACAGCTTGGCTTCAGGTGCGCCGCAGGAATTTCCGGTGTTTACTACAACGTCAAACCGCCTTAGGGACTCCGGCTCCGGATTTTCTGTCGGGGTTTACTCCCTTAGCCTTTCCCCTGAAGAGGTATGCCGCAAGGCAGCGGAGGTTTTTTGGAGTCAGAGTTTTCTTTCTCTGATGTGCCCTGACTGGAAGATCGAACCAGCGACACTTAGCTCGCAGGCCGACGCTCAATCCACTGAGCCAAACCAGCCAGGGGAATCAGCTTACTACTTCCCAGTATTAGGAGAGAATATAGATTTACTTTCAGCTACTTGCCATATTCTGAATATTTTGAGAAAAAGATTGCAGATGGAGGTTGATAATATAGTGTTTTAGATATCTAAATTTACCTGAGAAGTAGTATTTGTCCTGCATATCCTATATTGTTATTGGATTCTATATGAAATTGACAACATTTTCTCTAAAATAAGATTTTGCTTCTAAGCCTTGATAAAATGACAAGAAATAGAACAACCATACTTCAAAAAAAATTACATTAAAAGAACAAATATTTAATAGGTTAAAATAGTGAAAATGTCACAACATATGACTGTAAAACAGCAGAGTTATTTTTTTCTACAAAACAAAACAAAAACCTTAACCCTCTAAAAGGGAAAGAAACTAAGAGTTTATAGGTACAGAACTCACTGAACTAGAATGTCAATAGTTTATATCCAACCCTCCATTCTCATATTCAACTCCCTCACTTATACACTATCAGAGAAGAACATTATTTGGGATGATCAAGCATTAATGTGAACTGAGACAGGATGTAGATAATTATTTCAAGCTTATCGTTTGACAGGTCCTATGATCAGAATATTTTATTTCATTCCAATAGAACCATATAAGATTATGTCCAATTTACAAATAAGGAAATGAGTCTCAGATATTAAGCAACTTGTCTAGCATTACACAGCTAGCGAATGACAGATAAAAGCTATATATGTCTGATTTCAAAGTTTGTGCTTTCCAGTGAAATTAATATGTTCCCAAGCTTTTTAGCTGTGATAAACATTTCCTCCTAAATGTTAATTTTTTATTACATAATAAGAACAAATAGGGTCTAGAATGAGAATCTACCATGTCTTCCTATTTCAAGTCTAACTTTCAAACATTATACCTTGTAGAAGTTCTATGTTTAGTTTCAAAAAGCTGAAAAGAGTATTTGAAATGAGTGGCATTTAACACAGCTTTCAGATAATATGGTTTGAGTTACTGTACAATGGAAAATGAAAATCTAACTTGTAAAATCATGTTCATTTTGTATTAGTATAATGTAGAAAGGCAAAACCAATTAAAAAAGGAAAAAAATATACTTCTGATGAAAACCTATGTACATAGAGTACAGATAAGCTTTTGGAAAGAATGTGTTTTAGACTTCTAAGTTGGACATCCATGATACACAGGCAGGTGTGTAGATGTGTCTGGATGTCAAAGCTTCTCCAGCTGTCAGGATTGGAGATCCAAATTTGAGGGGTCATCACCATGCAGATCATACTTAAAGCCATGAAACAGGATAAATCACCTCAGCAGAAAGTGTTGATGAAGAAGAGAGGTAGACAGAAGACAGAGGCCTGAAACAGAAACTCATGATAACTTGTTTTTAATGCCTCACATTTCTCAGACTGTTTCCCCAACCCCCCTCCCCGCTCCCCGCTCCCACACACAATGATAGTAGCTGTACTTGTAGTATCTGGTTGAATGTTAGCCATTGTGTATACTTATGTAACATCACTGGTGAAAGTTAGCCTACTAATAGGTACAAAGTCTTGAAAAGGGCTGTTGGGAAACATCTAGTGTCACACAGGAACAATACAACACTAATTTTCCGTAACATTGAGGCATAGTAATTAACAGCTTTGTCTGTAGCACAAAATTACTTGAAATTGAATCCCAAATCCACTATATCTAACAAGTGTCCTTTGGCAAATTACTTAATTTTGGTGTCCCTCAATTTCCTTGATTATATAACAATCATACCTGTTTCCTAATGTTTTCCATAAGGATAAGATGACCAAAATATGTGAAACATATGAGAGTTCAATAAATGTTCACAATTATTATGCAAGAATTGGGTAACTCTGAAGGGATCTTAGCAGTTTTCTTCTTCAAGCATCCACCCTTCAGGAATTTTCTCTAGGGGCTCACTACTTTACAAGGCAGCCATTTCTATATTGGCAAACTCTAAGTGACACAGTAACTTCTTCACTTTGGTGCTCATTTTGAACTCTGGATAGCTGCAGAACAAGCTTCCTCTTCTATGTGATGAGTCTTCAAAACCTTGAAGCAGCTTCCATGTGCTCTTTCATCTTTTCTTCATTGTGCAAAGCGTACCCTACTCCTTCAACTGTTCTTTGGACAAAATAAATTCCATAATTCCTCATCTACAGATATTATCATTTACCAATGTTCTTTTTACAATTTTTCCTTTAAAATATGTACATCAAGACACAAAAGAGCTTGTTGTGCAAATGTAAGCTACATCTAATGGGAGCTGAGAGGGACAAAAAAAAACCACAAGGCCATTTAGGTGTTTGTGAGGCTTTTAGGTTTGATGAATACAGGAGGGCTAAAGGAAAGGTATTTTAATTATTCTGCTAAGTGAAAAGCTAAAGTAACATTTCTAAAACTTTTTCCTAACTTGAGCAGAACTCACCTGGCCTTTTGATGATAGGCATATCTATTTATAAATATACAGTTTCAACATGTGGGTCATAACATATATGTCAAAATTACTCTTTTAATTTTGGAGTGGCTTTTCATTAAAGATATTCTAGCTGAACACCTGTGAAGAGTCATAATCCATTATTTATCTTGTGAATGTCTATAGTACTTGTTGCCATAGTAACCAACTCAGACTGAGATATGAGACAATAAAAAAAAATCATAGAAAGACCACTGTAGCAGCCAATACCTTGAATCATGATTATTGTACTATGGTAAATAGGACAGTTGATGATGTTCAATTGAAACAAATGATGAATCAAGATTATATAGGCCTGTGGGACAACATATTGTAAGTAAAAACTACTGAGCTGAATATGAGAATGCCTGGGTTCAATGACTGGATCTGTGTTTCACTAGCTGTGCAAACTGCCATATTATTTAAACTGATATTTAGTCCCCATATTTGAAAATCTGAAATAATATCTGCTGCATTATAAAAAGCAAATGAAAGGTCTGCAAACAACTTGTTGCATGGTTGGGAAAACATGAATATTCTGAAATACATTTACCAGCATTATTGTGCTTCATTTTAAGAGTATTTGTTTATAAAATGAGACCAAAAAATAGGCCTGAGTATCCAAAATTGTTATATTATCACACAATTATCACTCTTGAACACCCTGGCTGGTTTGGCTCAGTGGATTGAGCGTCGGCCTGCGAGCTAAGTGTCGCTGGTTCGATCTTCCAGTCAGGGCACATCAGAGAAGGAAAACTCTGATTCCAAAAAACCTCCGCTGCCTTGCGGCATACCTCTTCAGGGGAAAGGCTAAGGGAGTAAACCCCAACAGAAAATCCGGAGCCGGAGTCCCTAAGGCGGTTTGACATTGTAGTCAACACCGGCAACTCCTGCGGCGCACCTGAAGCCAAGCTGTATTGACTCCGTCTTTCCCTTGGATCCTTCAGCTGCGAAGAGAGGGGGGGTCTGCTGCATGGGCAACAGCAGACCCTCCATATCACCCTGCCCAGGCTCTGTAGCTTCAGCTTCACTGGAGAGGACACTCCAGCGTCATCGCAAGATGTCGATTCAACACGGGAGGAGACAGATACCGTGTCACTCCCGAGTCGGACTGCACAACCATTCTCGGCGGTGCAGATAGACTCTTAAGAAGCTACACCATTGTCTCTCGAGACGGACGGCTGCCAACGACGACGATCACTCTTGAACAATATAAGGGGCAACCTAAAAAAACTAGAATTTATTTATAAAAAATCGTGTGTTTATTCTTACATTTAAACTTTAGCCAGCTTCAAAGAACCCTCTATTTGATGCAATACACCTATCATGATATTTTTTCTGCTACTCAAAACATTTTTTGAGTATTTCAATTTTGATGCCTTTTAGTGCTTCTGCTGTTTTTTGTTTTACCTCTTCCACACTGGCAAAACATTTCCTTTTGTGGACTTTTCATCCAGGGAAACAAACAAAACTAGTTCCTTAGGGTGAAATTGGGTGGATAGACAGGATGGGGCATAAGAGTGATGCTATTTTTGGTCAAAAACTGTTGAACACTCAGCGTGCTGTGAGCAGGTGTGCTCGTAAATCACCCATCATGAAACATGATGAGTCTTCAAAAAAAATTAACCAAAGCTAAATGCAGCCTCTTACAACAATGCCAGCTGGTACACAGATACAGATGGGTTCCTAGAGCACTGACCTAACAGGAGAAGCCTGTACTACAAGGAAACTGACCCTCAGAGGATAATTCTGTTTTTTTGTGAGTCCTCTCTTATATTATCCTGAGGTAACTAATAACTCTCCCTATAATATTGTTAGTTTTAAAGAAACTTTCATTTCAGTTCTGGCTTAACTATTTATTGTCTGGAGTTACTTCCTGGGCTTTTAGTGAAACAAATAATTTATTTACAATTATTTGTTAAAATAAATGATTTTCAAGGTTCTTTACCATTCCTGTGGTGGCAGTGGTAGAAACAGCTAGACTGTATAGCATATTGGCCACCTCATCTAGCAAGGGACTTGAAATGTCCACCTTGTTTCTATCACTCATGCATAGAAAGCACAGCCTATAAAACCAACTAATGGGGTTAACATTTGGGACTCCCTTCTTGACAGCATGAGGTACTTGAAAAAGTACAATATTGAAAAGTCATGGCAGCAAGTAATTAGCCGGACTACTAAAGACCAGAGTTATAGGACAAGTTTTCCACCTGAGGCAGTGAAAGTACTACATACCCCTTGAACAGACAGACAGGATGGTGGGGGATCTCTGGTAAAGCTAGTTCAGGCTGGAGGCCAATAAGCAGAGATACCTCACTTGAGGAAATGGGACATGTTTATCATTCAGGTGGAGTTAAGACTACCTAAATGAGCAGAGCCACAGCTGGAAACTGGCTTTATTAACCAAGACTTTGACTGGAGTGTCAGGTTTAAGAGAAACATGCCTAGACTCTGGATGTCATCATAAAGCTTTAAGGCATTAGGATTGACTTTGGAAGCTGAGAAAAGCCCCTTGGGGAAATGGCCTGCTACCTCGCTTATTTACATGGTTCATAGCAGTCTTTTCGGGTAATGAACAAAGATTGCTTTCCTGGGCAAAGGAACAAACTCAAGACATTTGGGAGACCTCAAGTACTTGAGGAATTGACTCAAACATGTTAAGTATTGCAGGCAAAACCTGATGACAACTATGTGATTTGGCTTCTTTTCCTTGAGAGGTTAATTAAAGTTAAATCTGGAGAGTCCTTATAATATTCCAGCAAAGCAGATTTAAGAGAGACTATATGATCAAGTACTATTCTTGCTGTGTTTATGCAACTAATCAGTACAAATTGAATTTGGACCTAATTAATCGGGCTTAATTTGGCTCTTTAATAAAAATGAGGGTGACTTTAGGGGGAGAAATTATGTTTTAATAGAATCCATAACACACAGTGTTCGATATTAGAATCTAATTCACCTAATTGTCTTCAAAGTTTTATTTTTCCACCTATAAACAGAAATGCATCCTGAATTTTTGATCATCAGACATGTTGTTTGTTGGCCAGAACAAACATCTGAAATCTAAGCCCTAAAAACACCCTAGTATCTTTACCTGGATACTTTCTTACATCTGACCATTAATCATAATTCTTGTCCTTCTAACTTTTTTCCCCAATAATAATATTTGTAACATAGGTTGTCTCCACCAGATTACAAACCCTACTCATACTCTTTGAATACTGTTCCTTACTGACTCTCCACACCACCGTAATCTCCTTCTGTGCCTAGGCCTCATCATCCCTCTGACAGAGAGCAAGGATCACTTGGCTCTGAAGGAAAACTTTCCCTCACTTCAACAGGAAGCAGCTACAAAGGTAACCCTACATTGCTTTCCCTTAAATAATTCAGAGCCAAGAAATCCTTGAGGAGAAAAGGACATAGTAGGCAGTTAGACAGACACTGAGCATAGAAGGAATGATAAGCCAGGTACAGAAATCCCTCAGGGCAGAAAGCCCCAGGTGCTTAGCAATGGATGATTGTAAGATGGGACCTCAACCCCAGGGTGACCTGTCTTTCCCTAGCATATTGTCTGTCATGTGGTCATGTGGTTCAGACCCGCCTTATTTGGAATGTTGCTAGTCTTGTGGTAGACCCCCTTACAGGAGAAAAAAGGGGACAGAGAATAGCCTCATATGACTCCTATACAAGCCCTTGCACAGCCACTTCCTTAAACAGTAAGCCTAGAGATAACATCTAGGCCTCAGGTGTTTCATTTCCAGCCCCAGAAAAGCAGCAAGGCCAGGCTGGGCAATGTCAGGGCTGATATCAGGAATAGTTGCAATGACTAATGATCTCCTGCCTTGGCACCAAAGAATCTATAGAGATTACAAACTGGAAAGGACAAACCTAGAAAAGTTGATGAATATTCTATTGAGATCCTCCCCAGAAACCTCCAGATAAAAACCTTCCAGACAAAGGACTCAGAGTGTGAGCTTTCTCTCTCTCTCTCTCCGTCTCTCTCACTCTCTCTAGCATGCTAGCACCTTTTCCCAGTCCCTTCTTTCTCCAGGTGAGCTCTCTCTGGAGCATGTCTGTGCCTTTCCCTGACTCCTTCCCCCAGATGCATTTTCTTTGCCTTTCTCCTAAGCATCAAGCCCCCTCCTTTTTTTGTTGCCTCTGAAACTTATTTTCTGAGGTCATGCAGCCAGCTGGCTTACTTCTTCCATGGCTCACTTCTTCTACCTCTGTGACTTTCTAAATAAACTTTTGCTTGTAAAAGAAAAAAAAAAAGTATAGTATTGGGGGTCAAATCCAAGTCCTATCACATAATAACTGTGTAGTCTTGGGTGAATCATTTAACATCTTTGTAAGAAAAGTTTATCTCTAAATGATAATAAGTTTACGTAGGTCTCCAGGACTTGATTCCTACCAGCTTCAGCGAAGAATGTGTTGTTAGCAAAACATCATAGGGACCAGTCCATTGTTCAGCCAGCTGCTGTTTGGGACCTTGCGTCTTCCAGGTCTTCAGTAAGACTCTGTCCCCAGGTCCAAATGGGTGCAAGGGTTTTCATTTCTACTTCCCTTCTTAAGATCTGGACACTCATTTTTCCAATGGCCCTTCTTTCTGCAATAGGCACATTGGTCCTTGCCCAATGGATCTTTCCTCCTCTCTTTAGGGTCCTGTTTCTTCCTTCAGCCTCTCCAGCCTGTTTTGAAGAACATCAAGTCCTGTCTCCTCTTTCCTACTCCCCTTGCATGGTAAACTTTAAATGCGATGTCCACTAACTGAGAGGGGCTCATTCCTAATACCCCATCCATATGCTGGAGTTTCCGTCTAATATCTGGGGCACTCTGCCCAATAAATGTCATGTTCACCACTCTTAAGTTCTCTTGTGCCTGTGGATCAACATCAGTGTACTTCCTATAGGCTTGATAAACCCTCTATAAGAACTCAGAAGGATCCTCATCTGGTTTTTGCTGAATAGTCTGTACCAAATTCAGGCTTTTTGGCATGGGTACCCTTTTTCTAAGTCCTTCCAATATACACTTCCTATAATGTTTCAAATGGACTAGGCCTCCACCATTTGGGTCCCAATTAGGCTCTGTCCAAGGAATTGCCACAGTTGGGTTGGGGGTTCCATGGGGATCCTCTCCATGGCGATGCTGAGCCTCTTCATTAGCCTTACTTATAACCAGTCGCTTCTCATCCCCAGTTAGCAGAATATTTAGGAGAGCCTGTACATCTGTCCAGATTGGGTTATGGGTGGCAAAAATGGAAGCTACAAGCTCTGCCATTTTCTGAGGGTCATCCCTGTATGAGGGGTAAGATTTTTTCCAATTTAGCAAATCTGAAGAGGAAAACGGAGTATGGGCCCAATAGTAGCCAGAGGGCTTGCCTTGCTGATTTATTCCACCTATTGGATACTGCTGTAGAGGCAATTGGCTTGCTCCGAATTGGGAGGCCCCCTGACTATACTGAGTTCCTTGACAGGTTCTGGCAGGGGAGACCCTCTCCTCCTCCTGTAAGGGTGGAGTCATTGACTTTACAGTCACTTCAGAGGCCGGCACCAAAAAGGGTGGCATGAGAGAAGTCCCTAGAGTTTGCAAAGGGGTGGGCACCACGGTAGCCACTCCCATCTCTGGAGGTGGTATGGTGAAAGCAACCTCCACCTGCAGAGGGCTCTGTGCCGTCACCACTGCAGGAGCTGCGGCCGCCTGCAGAGGGCGCTGCAGCAAAGGAACTGCTGCCACCTGCAGGGGGGGTGGAGCCACTGCCCCGGCTTCCTGAATCTCCCCCAACTGTGCCTGGTTTGATGCCAAATTAGGGCCTTTGTCTCCCGGATTTAGAGAGTTAAAGAGGGCTACTTCCTCATTTTCCCTTTCTTCTGGTGTTTTACTCTCAGGAAAAGGCTTTGTGGCCTCTTTTTTCCTCTGCACCATTATTTGGGCCTCCATTTCTGCTAAGGTCTTACTATGCAACTCTACAAATGCATTTAGATAATAAATATCTTCCCAATTTCCCAACTGCAGATAGTACCTCTTTAATTGATTAATCATAAGGTAATTCAGAGAACCATTCACAGGCCACCTTTTCTTACCACCCAGAACATACTTAGGCCAAACAGTGTTACAGTATTATTGTATTGGCAGCCGTCCGTCTCGAGAGACGATGGTGTAGCTTCTTAAGAGTCTATCTGCACCGCCGAGAATGGCTGTGCAGTCCGACTCGGGAGTGACACGGTATCTGTCTCCTCCCATGTTGAATCGACATCTTGCAATGACGCTGGAGTGTCCTCTCCAGTGAAGCTGAAGCTACAGAGCCTGGGCAGGGTGATATGGAGGGTCTGCTGTTGCCCATGCAGCAGACCCCCCCTCTCTTCGCAGCTGAAGGGTCCAAGGGAAAGACGGAGTCAATACAGCTTGGCTTCAGGTGCGCCGCAGGAGTTGCCGGTGTTGACTACAACGTCAAACCGCCTTAGGGACTCCGGCTCCGGATTTTCTGTCGGGGTTTACTCCCTTAGCCTTTCCCCTGAAGAGGTATGCCGCAAGGCAGCGGAGGTTTTTTGGAGTCAGAGTTTTCCTTCTCTGATGTGCCCTGACTGGAAGATCGAACCAGCGACACTTAGCTCGCAGGCCGACGCTCAATCCACTGAGCCAGACCAGCCAGGACTAGTGTTACAGTAATAAATTAGTATTTTCTTAGTCATAGGATAACGACTATATCTATCCCAGTTTTCCAAAATTCTTCCCAGCGGGCTGCCATCAGGGACTTGCCCAGAACTGCTTTTATTAACACTGACATACATGACAATGGCTATAACCTGAAAAATCTCAAGGACCAGAAAACATATATACCACTCAGGCATCCATAGTTCTATTACTCCCAGGAATTCTCCTAATCGGACAGACAAATCTAGTATCCACGATGCCATTATTTCAGAAATGAGTTTTTAGCAAACAATCTTACTTCTCTAATCCCTTCTCAGTTCTGTTTTTTTTTCACTCTTCAGGCGTATTTAGGCGGTCGGCGCCCTCAGAAGATGTTTTCTAAGGGGGTCGACCTGCCACGGGCAATTATTAACCTCCTGGCTGGCTCGCCAAATTGATACAGAGTCCCATCTGGGTCGCCAAATTGTTACAGAACCCCTCGGCTGCTCCAATTGAAAACAAACCCATGGGCTCTTTAGTTAGGGGTCCGATTGCCCGCCGCCAGAATTACAACTCTGAATATTATAGTTGAGTGAAAAGAAAATTAGAAAATTGTTTATTTAACAGTTACAGATATCCTTGCCTCCCCTCTACCAAACTTAGCCAGTTTTAGGGAAGTCAGAAACACCGTTTCCCTACTTCCTAGGCACAGTTCAGCTTTACCAGCAGCTGCCAATCACTCAATCTGATTGGGGAGGTCCCTTCTGTGCTGTGGTGCCCTTCAGCTCTCAGTGCAAAACCGCCGGGATTCTCAGCCTCCTTGCAAACTGTCTTCTTTCTGTAAACTGCGTGGACCTCCTCTCCTTCGTCAGAGCACCTCTGCGAACACCCACCAGCGAGGGAGACAGCCCCAGAGCATGCCCCCCCTAAAGTGTTCACAGCTGCCTATATATCCCTGACTGCGTCCTCTGACGCAGTGGGTGTTGCCAATAGTTCTGACCATTCACAGAACCCCACATAGGCTCTGTGTGCTTTCCATACCATCACCTGGTTCAAGACTCCTCCCATCCACCTGAGGCCTTGGAAGCATCCAAGCAATTTTGCATAATGAAAGACACCAGCCACCAGCCTCAGGCGTGTGGAGGCATTCTGAAAGCTGCTTCCTTCTCCACATCCCCCAGCCTCAAACTCCAGGGATTTTTGGACTCCCCTGTTTCTGTAACAATTATACTTGCAGAACTCAATGAGGCTTATCAATAAAGTATGCATGCTGTATTTGCATGTAGTAAATGGTACTTGTTACAACTGATCTTGATCTAGTTTCTATTGACATAAGTTCTATTTTCAGTGAAAATAAATTTTATTTTAAATGTATTCTGGACGCAGAAGCTAATCTTGATATTATTTCAAAAATTGAAATAAAAATCTAGATTAATAATGATTAGGGATATTCGTCGGCAGCCGTCCGTCTCGAGAGACGATGGTGTAGCTTCTTAAGAGTCTATCTGCACCGCCGAGAATGGTTGTGCTGTCCGACTCGGGAGTGACACGGTATCTGTCTCCTCCCGTGTTGAATCAACATCTTGCGATGACGCTGGAGTGTCCTCTCCAGTGAAGCTGAAGCTACAGATCCTGGGCAGGGTGATATGGAGGGTCTGCTGTTGCCCATGCAGCAGACCCCCCCTCTCTTCGCAGCTGAAGGATCCAAGGGAAAGACGGAGTCAATACAGCTTGGCTTCAGGTGCGCCGCAGGAGTTGCCGGTGTTGACTACAACGTCAAACCGCCTTAGGGACTCCAGCTCCGTATTTTCTGTCGGGGTTTACTCCCTTAGCCTTTCCCCTGAAGAGGTATGCCGCAAGGCAGCGGAGGTTTTTTTGGAATCAGAGTTTTCCTTCTCTGTTAGGGATATTACCAATCAAAATATTCACAGCTTTTTGACCATGTACATAGCTCATCATTTTCAAACATTAGTCCACATATCTGTATATTTATCTGCAGCAGGATTCAGATCACAGAAGGTGTATATTCCCCAAAGTAGATATTTGGAACTGTTTTCAACACATTCAATTCAGGAAACCGCTATAGGGTTGCTTGCTTGTTATATGGCTGGGCAAGCATGTCTGGCTGAATGAGAAAGTTATCACTTTCAAAATAAAGGTGGTGATTACAACCACTCATTTATAATGATGCCGACTCTTCCATGAAGATTTCCAGTAAGATAAAGATTTGCTTTGTCTCCACTCCCATGTGCTCTTTACATTTCTATCACATAACTCAGCAAATTCTGTTATGTAATGTACTTAATTATAAACATGATGTTTTTATTCATATGACTACAATAGATCATTTCCATTTCCCACATATCCAACTACAGGAGGAAGAGGAAACTTCAAGTATTTCAGATAAGACCCCTCTTCTTTGGCCTCCACATCATCTTTGTCACTCTGAAGGGGGTGAGGTGGAAGCAGACCTCTCCTTGTTTCTGGAAAGAGAGAAAGATAGAGATCTCTACCTTCATGGCCCATGCTCACAGTTTTGCCACTCTGAATTGCTTTGAGATTATCCAGATTAAGTTCATTATGCTTTCATCTCTGTTTGTGATGCAAAAAATTCCAGGACTCCTAGGTTATCCTTTAACTCCCAACTCTAATCACATAAGACACTATAGTCAATGATTAAATCATCTCCCCTCAAACACTTCTCACTATTACTTCATATACCCCTTAATTGTTATTTTTATTTTATTTTTCTACATAGCATTTATCAACACCTGGCTATTTTTCTTATTTCTTTATTGTCTGTTTCTCCCTGCTAGATTGTACGCTTCTTTTTTTTTTTTTTTAATTTTGGTTTTTCAATTACAGTTGTCCCCTTTTCCACTAATTTCTCTCCCCGACTCATCCCACCCCCTCTCCCGCAATCATATCCCTCCCCGTTGTCCATGTCCATGAGTCTTTTATACAGGCTCTTTAATTAAACTCTTCCCTTACTTATCCCCCTTCTCTCCCTCTCCCCTCCCCCCTATTGACTGCTATTCTGCTCTTTGTTCTATTTAGTTCCTTTGTTTGTGTTGTTCTTTAGTTTCCTGTATTAGGTGATATCATATGGTATTTTTCTTTCTTTGCCTGGCTTATTTGAGAACATATATTATTCAGTGTTTTATTTATCACTTTTCTCCCCAATGCATGGAATTGTGCCTGCCACATAGTAGGTGCTTAATACAGGTTTGCTGAATGAATATTGCACCATCAATAAATTTATTGAGTTCAGAGGTTGTATCCTATTTGTAACTCTCTTTGTCTCACTGCATTAGATATTAGATATTCAATAAATGTATATTGAATTGAATTAAGTTGAACATATTCACCAACCTAATTCTTTTAATTCTTTCAACTGCCTTGACATTGCAAACTGGGAAACAGAGACCAACTGAAATATTGTGGTTCATGTAACCTAAATGTTGACTGTGAACACTAATTTAGGCCTCAAATAGCTTTATAATAAAGAATGAGGGATAGAAAAAAATTCAAACTGTATAGCATCGATGTTTACTACTTGTTTATAAGTTTATCACAAAACAGACTTATACTAGAAACACTTTCTAACATTGATAAAAATATAGTATAATGCACTTCTGGCCCATAAATAAGTAGAGAATGGTAATAAATCAATAACAATCAGAAATTTTATACTCTACTATATATTAAAAACCATCTGCACGTAGAACCCAAGATAACCAATGAGTATCATCATAACCAATGTCCCTGTGGCCCTGGTTATCTTGAAAAAAGAGTTTTCCCGCCTGGCAGAGAGTAAGAGATGGCTGTAGGGAGAAAAATTTACTGTTTTCTTTAAACAATATTTCCAAGAACATCAGGACCATTTTGAGCTAAAAATTATAACCATAAAAGGATAAATAAAAATAAAACACACCACTGATTAAAATGTGAACATTCTAATATGTTGATACAAATATGAACATTGAAGGTTTGGTATGGATCATTCTGAATAAACTAGAGTATAACAGAGCTATTTACCAAAGTATTTTATTTCTGTAACTATACAGCATTTTGGTATCTATCTCATTCTTTGTTTTGACTAAGTTTTAAGAAAATACTTTTGTTATAATTTTTTGCTTTTCCAACTTGACTCCATATTCTCTATTTTTAAAATTATTTTGTCCAAAAATATGTAATAAAAACATTGTTGCACATGTTAGCAGTTCCTAAATTTATATGCTTAGAGTGTCTATGGGCATTTAAAGATAAATTACAAAGCTAATACGGCATAAATAACTTTAGAGTGTTGCTTAATATGATGGATTTAAAACTTTCTCAGATCTATAAAAATTTGCTATTAGGTAGAAGTCACATTATCATAAGCTAAAATTAATACAAACCCCAAAACCCATGTGAGGAGGGAATACTACTCATTGATCTGAACCTAAGATTGGGTCTCTTTTCCTAGGCTTTAATCCAAGCATTGTGAGTTGAAATAAGTCATATCTATTTTAACATCAATGTGCCTCAGTTTCCAAATTTGTTATTAGGAAAAAAATACTGACCTACCTTGCTGAGGCTTAGAGATTTAAGAATGAACTATTACTGCTCTTTGAACATATGAGCCACAATAATGTTAATTATTACTACAAAAATAAATGCATGTTCAACACATGTTAATTTAGACAGAATGAGGTTGGGGAAAGGAGACTCTCAGAGTTCTTTTATGTCAGTTAAATGAGTCATCTCTGTTTAGTTGATTCCCTAATAGCAGTTGGCTAAACATAGAACTTGCAAACAGTGCAGTAATGAGGGATTAGTAGAATGAAGGAAGATTATTTTTTTTAAATGCGGGTTATATGACTCATCTAGTCTCTGGGACAACAGTGAAGCCCACTGCAGCACCTTGATACCAAAAACTTGTACATCCATATCTGGAATTCAAAAGCTATCAAAACAACCTGCAGAAAGTCCATCCAACCAAATGTGTCAGTCCCACAGTCAGCTAGTCACATTGACATTGGCTCTATCAGCATCCAACAAAATTTAAGATACATACAGGGCCAAAGAACTTATTGAAATTTTAAAAATTTGATTCCTTCTTGAAGAACTTCCTGCTAATTCGAATTATTATGGCAATCTTTTACTTATATATTCAGTCATTTTTGAATGACAGTGACCCAAGATAGAAGCAGCATATCAAATTGGCTCTTCAGAATTTCATGTGTTCTGCCTCTCTTATCTTTCCTGCTTCAGCCAAATAAATATTTATATCATCATCACTATTGTGTTGTTGGTAGATGTACATAGGGCTCTTTAGACAACTAGAATAGAGATAATATTGTTTTCTAGTAGGGTTTTCAAACAGGCTGGTCATGGAACAGTAGAGAACTTAAGGGGGCATCAGTTTCAAAGAGGACAGAGAAAAGCTGTCAGACCAGTTTGGGTGCATGAGGAGGTGACTTAGAATACAGCAACCCAAGCATTTCTCTCAAATTAATGAGGAACAGAAAAGAAAAAATTGAGGCAGGATTGTATTAAAGAGGCATGGGGAAAATTAAGAGAAAAAATTTGTTGGATATACACAGTAGGCAATAACGTAGAAAGAGGACATTCAATTCATGTTTTGAGTGGCCATTTTGAAGTTATCTTTAAAAATTATCTGGTTAGAAGCTTTTTTTAAAAAAAAGAAGTAGTTGAAATCCTATGAGTCTGGTTTTGCTTCCAACTTTCTCCTTGCTAGCCATCTTTCACTGGGTTGCAAGAATGACCTTTTGTCCAAAATGCAAATTTATCATATTCCCCAGCTTAAAAGTTTTCAATGGTTCCTCTTTTTCTAAAGCATAAGTCCAAATTCCTTTTAACTATGATTCCAGAGACTCAACATTGGGTTCCTGCCTCATCAGTTAACATTTACTGTTTGGAAATTTATTTCATTCCCATGGCCTTCAGGATAGTCTGTCAATACATGTATCCTTGTGTGAGGATTAAAAAAAAAAAAACAAAAAAAAAAACCCATGGCCAGCCTGAGGCTACTCTGGGCCCAGGCCTCTCTTCAGCTAGGAAACTCCACTCCACTATGGTCTGCCATGCTCTGCTCCACAGCATCAGTCCATTCCACTCTACTCTGGCAGATCATCTTTGGTGACTTAGTTCCAGCTGGGGAAATGCAGAGGAAATGCAGTCTTCGGTCAGAATATCGTTCCCCAACCTGAGGAGAGCTGACTTATATAGACAGAAGTTCCTCCCATAGTCCCTGTTTGGTCAAAATAGAGCCATTCTGATTGGTCAGAGATGCACAGTTCTGATTAGATGGGGAAAGCCTCAGTCCTATTGGTTAAAATAGGACTCTAGGAACTCCTTTGTAAAGGACTGGCTTAGATAGCAGAAGCACAGTGCAGGCAGGCAATTTAGTAGTGCAGAGTATCCTTCATGAAGTGCGGCTTGCATGAGGCCGCAGTGCTGAAATAGCTGCTAGGCTTTTTTTTTCTTCCAGTTAGCCACCAGAAAACGTTCTTAGTCCCCAGGATTTACAAGGTACTATTGTACCAACATCTTACGTACATATAAAACACAAAAATAGAAATATAAAAAGGTGAATGAAACATAAACAGAAGTTCTAAGTCTCTTGTTCTTGCAAACTAATAAATTGCTTTGCACAGCCCTTACTGGAGTGCGTATATTCCTTATAATAAGAATACTATAATAAAAACAATGATAATAAAATGTTTTAATGTATAATTACATTAATTCAGCGAATGTTGATAAATTCCAACACTATGTTATACACTTATCTAGACACTGGAGTTATAGCAATGAGTAAGACAGATTTCTATTCTTAAACTTATATGCTAGGGTGAAGGGTAAATAAGAAACTAATTGTATAATTTGATTATAAACAGCTTGAAAGGAAGAAATAATAGGTTTTAGAATTAGGCATACATGAATCAAAATCATAACTTAATAATTACAACTTCTGTGACCTTAGGCAAATAATTTATTAACTCTGAATTTTTTTTCTATAAAATTAGGATAAGTCCAATTTCAACAGCATGCTTTAATAACTTTAAAAATAATGGCTAAAGTTTTTGGCACAAGTGACTAATTGGTAATAATTTTATAAAGACTTTGCTACCTCCAACAACTCCCCCTTTATGGCTAATACTGTCCCTCCAATGTGTTGCACATTCCACTTAAGAGACCAATCTCTTTCTACTTTACATGCATCTCTAAGTTAGAAATATATATATATATATACATATAATATATATAATTATATGTATATATATATACTTCTGGTTTCTCCCTTTCCTATATTATTATTTTTTAATTAATTAATTAATTTTTATAACAAGAAAAAAATAACAATACCCTTCTCAGGCTTGAGACCCTTTATAATCTTATAGAGGACAGTGGGTGATGGTCTCATGCACTTCTAGCTGCTTCAAGCTGGACATGGTCATTGTCCTACCTACCCTTGGGTCCAGAATTCCCTAATAAGAGTGGGGGTGTAGAGGGGAGGGTGGCCTTCCCACATGGGGAAGGATCTTGCAGATTCCAGGTCGGTTGGCTGTTCCCGGACAACAGCGTGCTTGGTTTAACAGTCTGGCATTCTTGTATTCTGGGGGCAACAGATTTGGCAAAAGGGATAAAAGACATCATTCAATCCATAACCACTAGATGACAAAAGGCAGGAATTAATTTTTCTTTTTTTTTTAAATTTTATTTTGGTTTTTCAATTACAGTTGTTCCCCTTTCCCCTAATTTCTCTACCCCACACAACCCACCCCCTCTCCCGCAATCATATCCCTCCCCGTTGTCCATGTCCATGAGTCATTTATACGGGTTCTTTGACTAAACCCTTCCCTTACTTATCCCCCTTCTCTCCCTCCCCCCTCCCCCCTATTGACTGCTATTCTGCTCTTTGTTCTATTTAGTTCCTTTGTTTGTGTTGTTCTTTAGTGTCCTGTATTAGGTGATATCATGTATTTTTCTTTCTTTGCCTGGCTTATTTCACTAAGCATAATTCTCTCTAGTTCCATCCATGTTGTTGCAAATGGCAGGAGTTCCTTCTTTCTTTCTTCTACATAGTATTCCATTGTGTAAATGTACCACAGTTTTTTGATCCACTCATCTACAGATGGGCACTTAGGTTGTTCCCAGCACTTAGCTATTGTAAACAGTGCTGCAATGAACATAGGGGTGCATAAGTTCTTTTGAATTGGTGTTTCAAGATTCTTCGGGTATAATCCTAGTAGTGGAGTTGCTGGTTCAAAAGGCAGTTCCATTTTTAATCTTTTGAGGTAATTCCATACTGTTCTCCATAGTGGCTGCACCAGTCTGCATTCCCACCAACAGTGCAGTAGGGTTCCCGTTTCTCCACATCCTCGCCAGCACTTGTTGCTTGTTGATTTGTTGATGATGGCCATTCTGACTGGTGTAAAATGGTATCTCATTGTGGTTTTTATTTGCATCTCCCTGATGGTTAATGATGTTGAGCAGTTTTTCATGTGACTATGGACCTTCTGTATGTCCTCTTCGGAGAAGTGTTTGTTCAGGTCCTTTGCCCATTTTTTAATTGGGTTGTTTGTTTTCTTGATGTTGAGTCATATCAGCTCTTTATATATTTTGGAAATCAGTCCCCTGTCTGTGATGTCATTGGCAAATATGTTTTCCCATATGGTTGGTTTCCTTTTCATCTTGCTGATGTTTTCTTTTGCTGAGCAGAAACTCTTTAGTTTGATGTAATCCCATTTATTTATTTTTTTCCTTTATTTCTCTTGCTTTAGGAGATGTATCCGTGAAGAGATTGTTACGTGAGATATCTGATATTTTCTTGCCTATGTTTTCCTCTAGGACTTTGGTATTAATTTTTCAATGCCCCACGTGAGGAAAAAAAGAAGGGCTTCTTTGGAGGAAGGTGTGCCAGGCACATCATACCTGTTCAAAACCCTTTTGCCCACTATACTTAGCTTGGGCTGAGGTAAATAGTTTAGGTTTCCCCCTCTCAGACCTCTGGGTCCTTTCTGTCCAAGACATTAAGATAAAAAAGAGAAACCCATTTTAAGGTGAAGCCCACAGACCACCCCATTCTTCACCAACCCAACCCCTTAATTCAGCCAAACCATTGAGTCTCAGGAGGCAGCGATGCAGACAGGATTAAGTGAAGCCTATAGGTACAGATAATCACTTAGGTGATGAGATCATAGGCTTATACCCTTTGAAAACAGAAAACACATGTTAATTTATGCAACATAACCCACAAACCAGTCTCTAAATCTGTAAGACTGTCTTATTGGAAACACATCCAGTTTCAAGGCATTTGTTACGCTTCTTGCCTGTAAATTAAGCATCTTTGATGATGCCACAGACCTAGTTTAACTTACAAATGAAAGGAAACTCTAAATGAAAAGAAACTTTAAAGATGGTTAGTTGAACTACTTTATAGTCTACCACTGAGCATTGTGATTTTCCTTGTATCATGCTTTTTCTCCCTAAGATTACTTCCTGTCATTAAAGGGACTGCATTAGGTCTATTTTTTAAAAATATTTTAAATTAATTAATTTATTTCTTTACAAGGTTACTTTATTTTATTTTATGTTTTTATTTTTTATTTTATTCTATATTTTTACTTATTTGTTTGTTTGTTTATTTATTTTTAGAGAGAGGAGAAAGGAGAAAGAGAGGGAGAGAAACATCACTGTGTGGTTGCCTCTCACTTGCACCCCCAACAGGGGACCTGACGTGCAACCTAGTCATGTTCCCTGACTGGGAATCGAAGCAGAAACACTCGGCTTGCAGGCCAACACTCAATAGGTCCATTTTTTATTTATCCTGTTCATTTGCATAAACACAACAAGAGCAGCAAATGATCACTTATGATCTTTAAGTCTGCTTTGCTGAAACTTACACAAGGAACATTTAGAGTGACCTTCAGTCTGCCCTGCAGGGCACAGAAGCTGAGCCACATACTTGCCAGTCGGCCTTGCCTGTAAACACCTGTCTTTTCCAAATCCTTCAGGTTTTCAATTGTGCCTTAAGGTTCCTTATAGCCATCTTTCAGGAAAGCAACCTTCATTCCTTCCCTGGAAAGATTGCCATGGACTGTACATCCAACCCAGGTACCAGGCCTTTTTTCTCATGGGCTTTTATTACCTTCTAAGGTCAACCTTACTTCCTCAGGGCTTTTTGGTAACAACCAGAGCCCAAACATGTCTCCTTTAGGCATGACATTCCAGTCAAAGTCTTGGTCAACAAAACCTCTACTAACAACTGGTCTTGTTAGTTTCATGAAAAGATCTTTATGTCATTACTTACTTCTTTAGAATGCCAAATTCTGGAGGGTTCAGGTAGGGAGAAAAACATACAATGTGAAGAAAAATTCTTGTTCTTCTAATATTCACTAAAATTGCATTTCCATTCTTTATATTTTCTTTTTTTCCCCCACTAAAATTTTATTTTTTGTTTGATGTTTGTTTTTCTATTACATTTGTCTCACTTTTTTTTTCTATTGGTTCCCCGCACCCTGACCACCTTTTCTCCCACAGTCAGTCCCCACCCAGTTGTCCATTTCCATGGGTCATTTGTACATGTTCTTTGACTAGACCCTTCCCCTTCTTTCCGCTTTCTCTCCCTCCCCTCTCCTCCTTGTCACTGTTAGTCTACACCTTGTTTACATACCTCTGGTTCTATTTTGCTCATTTGTTTCTGTTGTTCATTAGTCTCCTGTAATAGGTGACAGCATAAGATATTTTTCTTTTGTTGCCTGCCTCATTTCGTAAGCATAATTCGCTTTAATTCTATCCATGTTGTCGCAAAAGGTAGAAGTTACTTTTTTCTTTCTCCTACGTAGTACTCCATTGTGTAAATGTACCACAGTTTTTTGATCCACTGAGCTACAGATGGGCACTTAGGTTGTTTCCAGCACTTGGTTATTGTAAATAGTGCTGCTATGAACATAGGGGTGCATAGGTTCTTTTGAATTCTTGTTTCAGGATTCTTCGGATATAGTCCTAGCAATGGAATTTTTGGTTCAAAATGCAGTTCCATATTTAGTTTTATGAGGAAATTCCAAACTGTTTTCCACAGTGGCTGCACCAGTCTGCATTCCAACCAGCAGTGAACCAGAGATCCCTTTTCTCCACATCCTCGCCAGCACAAGTTGTTTATTGACTTGTTAATGATGGCCATTCTGACTGGCGTTAGGTAATATCGCATTGTGGTTTGTATTTTCATCTCTTTGATGGCTAGTGATGTTGATCATTCTTTCATATGTGTATGGACCCTCTGTATGTCCTCTTTGGAGAAATGTTTGTTCAGGTCCTTTGCCCATCTTTGAATTGGGTTGTCAGTCTTCTTGGTGTTGAGTTGTATAAGTTCTTTTTATATTTTGGAGATCAATCCCTTGTCTGAAGTATATTGGCAAATACATTTTCCCATATGGTTGGTTTCCTTTTCATCTTACTGATGTTTTCTTTTCCTGAGCAGAAACGCTTAAGTTTGATGTAGTCCCATTTGCTTATACTTTCCTTTACTTCCCTTGCTTTAGGAGATATATCAGTGAAAATGTTGCTACGTGGGATATCTGAAATTGTCCTGCCTATATTTTCCTCTAGAACTTTTATGGTGTCACGGCTTACATTTAAGTCTTTGATCCATCTTGAGTTTATTCTGGTATATGGTGTAAGTTGGTGGTCTAGTTTCATTTTTTTTGCATGTCCCTATCTAATTCTCCCAACACCATTTGTTGAAGAGGCTCTTTTCACTCCATTTGATGTTCTTTCCCCCTCTGTCAAGTATTAGTTGACCATATAGACCTGGGTTTATTTCTGGGTTCTCTATTCTGTTTTATTGATCTATATGTCTGTTCTTATACGAGTGCCAGACTATTTTGATTACCATGGCCTTGTAGTATAGTTTGATATCAGGCATTGTTGTTCCTCCTACTGTGTTCTTTGTCCTCAAGATTGCTGTGGTTCTTCGGGCTCTTTTTTAGTCCCATATAAATTTTTGAAGTATTTGTTCTAGGTCTGTGAAATATGTCATTGGTATTTTAATAGGGATTGCATTGAGTCTATAAATTGCTTTGGGTAGTATGGACATTTTAATGATGTTGATTCTTCCCATCCACGAACATGGTATATGTTTTCATTTATTTGTATGTTCCTTAACTTCTTTCTTCAGTGTTATGTAGTTTTCTGAGTACAGGTCTTTTACCTCCTTGGTTAAGTTTATTCCTAGATACTTTATTTTCCTTGTTGCTATGGTAAATGGGATTTTTCTTTCAGTTTCTATCTCTGAGATTTTATCGTTGGTGTACAGAAATGCCTTAGATTTCTGAATATTGACTTTGTACCCTGCTATTTTGCCGAATTCACTTATTAGTTCGAGTAGTCTTTTTGTGGAGTCTATTAAGTTTTCTATGTACACTATCATGTTATCTGCAAATAATGACAGTTTTACTTCCTCTTTTCCAACTTGGATGCTTTTCATTTCTCTTTCTTGTCTGATTACCGTGGCTATAATTTTCAAGGCTATGTTGAATAGCAGTGGAGAAAGTGGACATCCTTGTCTTGTTCCTGACCTCAGGGGGAATCCTCTTAGTTTTTACCCATTAAGTATGATGTTGGCTTTAGGTTTCTCGTATATGGCCTTTATTATGTTGAAGTATGCTTCCGCTATTCTCATTTCGCTGAGAGTTTTCATCATAAATGGGTGTTGTACATTATCAAATGCTTTTTCTGCATCTATTGATATGATCATGTGGTTTTTGTCTTTCATTTTGTTTATGTGGTGTATTACGTTCATTGATTTGCAAATATTAAACCATTCTTGCATCCCTGGGATTAATCCCAGTTGATTCTGGTGTACAATATTTCTAATGTGTTGCTGGATCCGGTTTGCCAATATTTTTTGAGGATTTTAGCATCTATGTTCATCAACGATCTAGGCCTGTAGTTTTCTTTCTTTGTAGTGTCTTGACCTTGTTTTGGAATTAGGGTTATACTGGCTTCATAGAACGTGTTTGGAGTCTTCCCTCTTCTTGGATCTTTTGGAGTAGCTTGAAGAGGATAAAAGTTAGTTCTTTCCTAAATGTTTTGTAGAATTCACCTGTGAAGCCATCCGGTCCAGGGCTTTTGTGTGCCGGGAGTTTTTTGATTACTGCTTCAATTTCACTAGTTGTTATTGGTCTATTCAAGCTTTCTGCTTCCTCTTGATTCAGTTTTGAAAGACTATATGTTTCCAGGAATTTGTCCATTTCCTCTAGGATGTCAATTTTTTTGCCATACAGTTGTTCGCAATAATTTCTTAGAATTCTTTGTATTTCTGTGATATCGGTTGTGATTTCTCCTCTGTCATTTATGATTTTATTCATTTGGGTCCTCTCTCTCTTTTTTCTTGATGAGCCTCGTTAAAGGCTTGTCAATTTTGTTTATCTTTTCAAAGAACAAGCTTCTACTTATGTTGATCTTTTGAACTGTTAGTTTAGTCTCTATGTTATTTTATTGTGCTCTGATCTTGATGATTTCCTTCCTTCTACTTGATGTGGGCTTTGCTTGTTGTTCTTCCTCTAGTTCTTGTAGCTATAGGTTTAAATTTTTATTAGAGATTCTTTTAGCTTTCTTAGGTAGGCCTGTATTATTATGAACTTTCCTCTCAGGACTGTTTTCCCTGTATCCCATAGGTTTTGGGTTGTTGTGTGTTCATTATCATTAGTTTTCAGAAACTTTTTGATTTATTACTTGATGTAATTTTTACCCATTCATTATTTAATAGCATGTTATTTATTCTTTATGAGGTTAAATGTTTTTAAGTTTTTTCATTGAGGTTGATTTCCAATTTTAAGCCATTGTGATCTGAGAAGATGCTTGATATAATTTCAATTTTCTCAAATTTGTTGAGGCTTGTTTCGTGTCCTACCATGTGGACTATCTTTGAAAATGTTCCATGTGCACTTTAGAAGAATGTATATTTTGCTTCTTTGGGGTGAAAAGTTCTATATATATCGACTAAGTCCATTTGATCTAGAGTATTGTTCAGTGCCTCAATATCTTTGGTGTTTCTTTGCTTCGAAGATCTGTCCATTGTTGAAAATGGGGTGTTAAAGTTTCCTACTATGAGTGTGTTGCAGTCTATATCTTTCTTGGAAGCTTTCAAAATTTTCCTTACATATTTGGGTGCTCCTAAGTTGGGTGCATATATATTTATAAGGGTTATATCTTCTTGATGGACTTTTCCCTTAAGTATTATAAAATGTTCTCCTTTGCCTTTTTTATGGCCTTTGCTGTGAAATCTGTTTTGTCTGATATAAGTATTGCTATCCTGGCTTTTTTTTTCATGTTCATTTGCTTGAAATACTTTTTTCCTTCCCTTCACTTTCAGTCTTTGTAGATCTTTTGTTCTAAGGCAGGTCTCTTGTAGACAGCATATATGTGTGTCATTCTTTCTAATCCATTCAGCTACCCTATGTCTTTTGATTGGAGCATTTAATCCATTTACATTTAAGGTTATTACTGAGAAGTACTTATTAATTGTCATTTTCCCTCTTTGTACTCATGTTCTTCTCTGTTTCTCTCTGTTTCTTTATTTTCTTAACGCAGACCCTCTAGCATCTCTTGCAATGCTTGCTTTGTGAAGATGTATTCTTATAGACTTATTTTGTCTTGGAAACTCCTTATTTCACCTTCCATTTTGAATGAGAGCCTTGCTGGGTAGAGTATTCTTGGTTGTAGGTCTTTGTTTTTCATTGCTTGCAATATTTTTTGCCACTCCCTTCTGGCTTGTAGTGTTTCTGTTGAGAAATCTGATGATAACCTTATTGGAGCTCTCTTGTATGTTATTGGTTGTTTCTCTCTTGCTGCTTTTAAGATTCTCTCTTTGTCTTTGAATGTTGGCATTTTAATTATGATGTGTCTTGAAGTGGGCCTGTTGGGGTTCATCTTCATTGGGACCCTCTGTGCTTTCTGGACTTGCATGACTCTTTCTCTCCTCATGTTAGGAAAGTTTTCTGTCATTAGTTTTTCAAAGAGGTTTTCTATCCCTTGCTCTTCTTCTTCTCCTTCTGGAATTCCTATGATACGGATATTATTACGTTTTATATTGTCCTGCAGCTGTCTTAGAACCTCTTCATTCTTGTTCAGTCTTTTTCATTTTGTTGCACTGTCTGGGAGTTTTTGTCTACATTGTCTTCCAGCTCACTGATCCGATCTTCTGCTTCCTGTAGCCTGCTTTTAATTCCTTCTATTATGTACTTCAATTCAGAGATCGTATTCTTCATTTCCTCCTGACTCTTATTGATAGCTTCTATGTCTTTTTTCATGCTGGTGTAATTCTCAGTAAGTTCCTTGTAGTTTTCGCTGAGCTCATTCAGCTTCTCCATAATCCATGTTTTGAATTCCATATCTGGTAGTTTGCTCTCCTCTATTTCATTTAGCACTCTTTCTGGGGATTCTACCTTTCCTTTCGATGGGAGGTTGTTTCTCTGTCTCCCCATATTTGTGACTCCTATTGTTTGTTGATGCTCTTAGAATAATCTTCACTTCCTGGATCTGCCTCTGGTGGCGTCAGATCATGTACCAGTCTGGCCCTAGGCTGTCTGTTGTACACTACCAGGGATTTACTGCCTTTGTCTGTCTTCTTTTATTGTTAATCTATTCAATCTGTGATTAGCCCTCAGACTTAATAACTGTGGGTGTGGCAGCTTAATTCCTGTAGGCAGGGCTTTTGCTTCCCCTCAGGCTGACGCCACTTGGAGGGGAGTGGTCTTCCTGAAGTACTGGGGATGAGTCAGCGCTGGGACCCGGTCGGCTGCTCCCCCAGTTCTCCCCTCAAAGCCACTGCACCAAACTCTCCCCAAGCATCTCCAGTCCTCTCTGCCTTCCCTCTGCTTGAGCCCAGGGTAAGTGAGGGCCAAAATATTTTCGTATGTAATCCACTTAAGAGCTCTTTTTCTCCAGCTCTTTCTCTTCAACTAGCAAGAAACCCTGTGGCTTTTCGCTTTTCCCAGCTGATAGTATTTTACTTTCCACTCTGTTACTGTAGGCTGGGAAGTCCAGCTGGAGGTTTAGACCCTGCTCTTCTTAGAGGGAACCCGTGGCTGCTGAGCTGCTTCTCTGTTCATTCAGCTGCCACCCGTGGGAACCCAGCCAGCCCTTCCGTGTCTCCACACCCCCTACCAGTCAAGTTGTGATGTGGCAGCCTTTTCTGTCTCTCTGTGGTTATAAGACTTCTCTCCAGCCAGTGTTTGGTTGGTTATTCCAGATGATTTCTCCAAAATTAAGTTGTAAATCCAGACTGGTCCTGGGAGGAGGTTAGTTTAGCTTCCACTTACTCCTCCGCCATCTTGGATCCTCACATCAAGATTTTTGATAGACTCTGACACAGACTAGTCACTGTACCCTCTGTACTAGTACATGTAATCTGTTACTGTCAGCTGTAACCCTAACGTCTCCAAACTATTGATGATTCATGATTCTTGATCTTGTATCTCTCATGTGTATCCTCCTCAATAAAAGACATGAGGGAAGAAGGTCTAATCACTGTTCTCCACTAGAGAGGCAATCACATTCCTTCCCCCAGACATAATAAAGTGTCCTGGGTAAAAGTTATTTCATTGGACATAATAAAGTGTCCTAGGTAAGAGTTTGTTCCGCCATGGTCAGCAGCCTCTGCTAGACAGAGTGACTTCCAACTGAGACTAGGTTGTGTGAGGCACATCCGCCTCAGCTGAATATTTTGTAGTGTCCAATTTCTAATTCTTATTTAAATGTTAGGTTTAATTTTTTTATGAGTGACACAGTGTCACTAAGAGCATATTTATTAGGTCAAACAATATTGGAACAGTTTAGGTGTTATAAAATATTTATAGAAGAAGCAGTAAATGCAGATTTGGGGGTTTCCTAGACTTGGTTTACTTTTTATGTGAACTCGGGCAGGGTTTTTTTTTTTTTTTTAAAAACAATTCTATGTTTCAGTTTCCTCTTCTTTAAAATGGAAAGATAAATAGTACCAACCTCAAAGTGTTGTTATAGAGATTAAGTGAGTTTGTAATGTACTTTTGTCAATGACTGGTACAAGGTAAGCACATTAAGAATACTTGTTAAATAAATTCTTAAAAATACACTATTTATGTTGCTCAATCATAAGTCTTTTCTACCAGACCCCTAAGGAAAAATAATGAAAACTGATAGTTGTCCAATTTTAGTGGCTATTGCAATTACCTGAAAAAAATTTTAAATATTATTAAGCATCAATCCAGGCCTACTAAATCAGAATCTCTGGGAGTGGATCCTAGTAAGCTACATTTTAAACAAGTATCTCACGTGGTCTCTGAACCATCTTTGGTAAGCACTATAGTATACTCTTGTCTGGTAAGAGGGAACTATATTAAGATTATCACAAATACCTAGATATCTTAATTACATTAAAAGAGTAACTGAAAAAACGGAACTGACTTCATACAGTTGACCCTTGAACAACACGGGTTTGAAATGCACAAGTCCCCTTATGCATGAATTTTTAAAGTAAATAAATGCAGTACTGTAAATGTATTTCCTTTATTATTTTAATAACATTTTATTTTCTCTACTTTAGTTTATTGTAAGACTATAGTGTCTAATATACATAATATTTAAATGTGTTAATTGACTGTACATTATTGGTAAAACTTCCAGTCAACTGTTAGTAGTAGAGTGTTGAGGAAGTCAAAAATTACCCATAGATTTTTGACTGCCCACAACGGCAGGAGGTGGCTACCCTAATGTTAACATTGTTAAGGGTCAAGAACACATATATTGTCAAGAAAAGGTGAGCAAAGTTATTTATAAAACTAATAAAAACAAAATTGTGCATTGAAAATAAAAAGTACTAATTATGTCATATCAATACCATAATTCTAATTTAATTTTCATGGGTTTATTCCATAGATGCTTATTGAGTCCTTACTATGTGCTAGGCATTGTAACAATCTCAATGAATTAAACTGAGATAAAGTCAGGACATTGTCCTAGTCCTCATGGAAGACACTCATAGTGATAGCTATAAATAATGATTCCTACTTGTGATGGTTTGTTTTATGGCTGTCTTGGCTGAGTTAAGAAATTTCTAGGCAGTGGGTAAAACATTATTTCTGAATATATTTGTGAGGGTGTCTCCAGAAGAGAATAATTATCATTTGAATCTGTAGGCTGAGAAGTGCTGGTGGGCATTATTTAATTCCTTGAGGGCCTAAATAGATAGAACAAAAAGACAGAGGATGAGAGAATTTGTTCTCTTGCTTGAGCTAGCACATTCATCTTCTGTCCTCATAAATAAAAGCTCCTTTGTTCTCAAACCTTTCAGCTTGGACCAAGACATACACATTAACCCAGGTTCTGGGGCTCTCAGACCTCAATTGAGACTTACACCATGGGCTCCCTTGGTCCTCAGGCCTTTGGGTTTGTACTGAAGATACATCATTGGCTTTCCTGGGCCTCTCTCTAGGACATGATATGGGACTTCTTAGCCTTTGTATTATGTGAGCCAATTCTTCATAAAAAATCAGCTACCAACTAGTAGATATAGCAACAAAGATGATGAAATGTACTATATTGAAAGTCTTTCCAACTTTTATTTACATTGTAACTCCAACTCAGTGAACACATTTTGCATTTACTGAAGTACTCTTTTAGAACCTTCTCATAATTTTTCTGTCATTGATTCCAGCAAAGCCTGAACTTAATTCCCCTTAAATATCTTAAAATGTATATATTTAAAATAAATAATAAAGCTGTCCTTTATCTGTTCTTTCTCCACTTCTTTCTAATTTCTTTTTAAATGTCTTCTATACATGTACCTTCATTTACATTTCTGTGCATATGTATTCTTCACATAATATTAATATTCTGTACATACTATTTTATACCCTTTTATCCCTTTAATTCTTTATCATTTTATCCCTTTAATATTATATTTTGGCAGTTCTTCTATTCAGTAATGACAAATATACTTTGCTTTTTCTTTAATTGTCCATTAAAAAATTAATTAATTAGTTTGTTTATTTTATTTTTAGAGAGAGAGGAAAGGAGAAAGAGAGGGAGAGAAACATCCCTGTGTGATTGCCTCTCACTCACGCCCCCAACTGAGGACCCGACGTGCAACCTAGTAATGTGCCCTGACTGGGAATCGAACCCGCAACACTTGGCTCACAGGCCGATGCTCAATCCACTGAGCAACAGCAGCCAGGCCATGCTTTGCTTCTTAATGGTGGAGTGATAGTGTCTCATTATATGGATGCACAATAACTTATTAAATCATTTTCTACTAATAAACATTTAGTTTTTTTCAATTTTTTTCTACTGAAAACAATGATACAATCAATATCTTAGTGTTTATATACAATTGTGCATGAGGAATAAATTATTCAAAGTAGAATTTTTAGGTGAAAAGATATCTGCATTTGAAATTTGTATATAGAGATCCCAGATGGTGGAAGAGTAAGTGGAAGCTACATTAACCCCCTCCCAGAACCAATTTGGAATTACAATTTAATTGTGGAGAAATAATCCAGAATAACCAACTGAACACTAGTTGGAGAGATGCCTTACAACCATGGACAGACAGAAGAAACTGTTTCATTACTAAGTGACTGATACGGACACGAGAGGGCTGGCGGGGATCCCATGGGTAGCAGCTGAAAGTGCGGAGAAATATTTCAGCAGCTGGAGGGATCCCCCTGAGAAGTGTGGGGTCTAAACCCCAAGTTGGGCTCCCCATCTTATAACATCAGAGCTGGAGAGGAACCCAGATAGCACCCTGCTGGCCTAGAGACATGACTGGAGTCACAGAAACTTGTTAGAAAGCCAACAGACAAAATTTTGTTTGCACCCACTTACCCTGGACTCTGGCAGAGGGAGGACAGAGTGGAATAGAGATGCTTGAGGAGAGTTTTGGAACAGAGGCTTTTGGGAGGAAACTAAAGGAATAGCCAATGGGATCCATTTGCTGACTCATCCCTCATACTGAAGGAGATATCTTGCTCAGTCAAATTAGTCCCTTCTAAGTGACATCAGACTGAGGGAAACAATATTCCCAACCCACAGGAGTAACTCTGTCCCACCCTGTGCTTCTTAAGCCTGACTTCTGATTACAGATTGACTAGATTAACAACTGAAGAAGACAGCCATAGACTGTGGCTGCATCAAAATGGCTGCATAGGTTCAGATTGGGATAAGATCTGATATCACCAGGGGCAGATCCAAAAAGAGAATACAATGGTAAAAGCCAGATACTACTGAGATGAATTCCACTACAGTGTTCTTCATGATTTGAGTTACTTTCTCTCCTGCATAGCTTTTTAACATTCATTTATTGTCTTACAAGTTTGTGCATATTGTCACTAGCTTTATATTAGTTTATTTCAAATCTCATATGTTGCCCCTCCCTTCTCTTATTTCATTTTACCATATGATTTCTTCTCATTTTTGTTTTAAATTCTATCCTCTCTCTTGCTACGACTTGTTTCATTCTGAACTCTTACTATTTCTCCCCCTCCAGCACCTCAAAATAATTTTTCCTGTCATTAGTCATCTCAAATTCTTTTACCCTTTCTTAAAATAACTTTATTCTCCTTTATTCTCTATCCACCTTGATCGATTTTTTATTCATTGGTTGTGGATTTGGTGGTTATTGTTGCATTTCTTCAATTTTATTCATAGATCTTCACTATTTTGGTATTTCAAATCTCATATCTTACAATTTCTCTCTTACATCATTTTTACCTTCTTCCAGGCCTTTCTATTTTTTATTTTAAATTTGAATTTTTCTCTGTTTTTGCCTGATTTTCATTCCCCACTCTTAGTATTCTTTCTCTTTCTATCACCTCAAAATCACTTCCCTTTTCTCTAAACATCTCTTAAGCTTTTCTTTCTTTCTTTTTTCTGCTCTTATTCCCATCCCACCATATAATCTTTGCACATTGGTTGTTGATAATGCTGTGGTGAAATTTTTTCTCTTTTTTTTGATCTTCTCTGTATGTGTGTGTGTGGGTATGTAAACTCTGTTTAAACCTAATAATGTACGCTTCCCTTCTCTTAATTCATTCCACTTTCTTCCCTACATTTTTTATTCAGAATGTAAATTTTAATTTTTTTCTATTACTGCCTTGTCCCTATTCACTACTCTTATTGCTCCTCTCTCTCCCCTCTCAAAAATAATTTTGCTTTCAGGTAGTCCTCTTTTTTCTGTTCTTCCTTTCTTATAATAGTCTTAATCTCTTTACGTCCTTATTAATACTGACTCAGTTGCTGTTGAAAATGTGACTGTTGGTGAACGTTATTTTGTGAGTGTGGGTTTCTTTCCTGGGTTGTTTGGTTTTGTTGTGGCAGCACCTACGAAAGTATAAAGAATGTGGTGGACAGAGTGACTCTCAGTCAACTACCTGGAGGGAAGTACCCACAAAACAGCAACATAACAACCAAACACTTGTAAAATCAGAAAGCTGAAATAAACAGCATAAAGGGCATACATACTAAGAGCATCAAGTTCAGGAGCTCAAAGAGATTGCACCACTAATCTCACAGGTCTCCTACCACAGTAGGTCACACCACAAAGATAAGAAGTCAAAGGAGATCAATCTAAGAAATAGAAACAAAAAAGGAGAGTCACCTAAAATGGGGAGACAAAGAAACAACCTCCCCTTATTAAAAGGAAAGGAGGAATCCCCAGAAGGAGTGTTAAATGAAATAGAGATAAAAAACCTATCAGACATGGAAATCAAAATAATGGTTAAAAAGAAGCTCAATGAACTCAGAGAACTTAGAGAAAACTACAAAGAATTACAGGAGAACTACAAGGAACTCCAGGGAAACTACAAAGAACTCAAGGGAAGCTACAAGGAACTTACTGGGCACTACACCAGCATTAAAAAGAACATAGAAAGTATCAACAAAAGCCAGGAGGAAATGAAGAATACAACTTCTGAACTGAAGAACTCAGTAAAAAGAATTAAAAGCAGGCTAAATGAAGAAAAGAATTGGATCAGTGCACTAGAGGACAAGGTAAAAAAAAATTTTTAGACAAAACAACGAAATGAAAAAAGACTAAAAAAGAACAAAGAGAGTTTAAGAAAGCTGCAGGACAACATAAAGAAATAATAATATTCATATCATAGAGATACCAGAAGGAGAAGAAGAGGGACAAGGGATAGAAAACCTGTTTGAAAAAGTAATGAAAGAAAATTCCCCTAACGTGATTAGAGAAAAAGTCATGCAAGTTCAGGAGACACATAGCATCACAATGAAGATGAACCCAAAGAGGCCTACTTCAAGACATATCATAATTAAAATGACAAAATTCAAAGACAAAGACAGAATCTTAAAAGCAGCAGAGAGAAAGACCTAATAACATACAAGGGAGCTCCGATAAGAATATCAGCTGATTTCTCAATAAAAACACTACAAGTCAGAAGGAAATGACAAAAAAAAAAAAATATTTCAAACAATGTAAAGCAATTGCCTGCAACCATAACTGTCCATCAAGGTTCTCATTCAAAAATGGAAAGTAAAATAAGGAGTTTCCCAGGCAAGGAAAGTCTAAAAGAGTGCATCTCCACTGACTAGCAATGCAAGAGATGCTAAAGTGACTGCCTTAAGAAGATGAAAAGAAAGAGAGAGAGAGGAATACAAGTACAAAAGGAAAAAAGCTATGAATAAGTACCTATCAATAATAACCTGAAACTTATATGTATTAAATGCTCTAATCAAAAAACAGGGTAGCCAAATGGATAAAGAAAGATGACCCATATTAATGCTGTCTACAAGAGACCTACCCCAGAACAAATGATCTACAATGACTGAAAGTGAAGGGATGGAAAAAATATTGGAAGGAAATGAACATAAAGAAAAAAAAAGCAGGGGTAGCAATACTTATATCAGAAAAAAATAGTCTTCAAAAGAAAAAAAACATAAAAAGAGTCAAAGAAAGACGTTCATAATACTTAAGGGAAGAATCCATCAAAAAGATATAGCTATTGTAAACATATGTGCTCCCAATATAGGAGCACACAAATATATAAGAAAAATCTTGGAGGATTTCAAGAAGGATATCAACAGAAATGCACTCATAATAGGGGATTTTAACACCCCATTTTCAACAATAGATAGATCTACCAAGCATTGGAAGAACAAAGATATTGTGGCATTGAACAACACTCTAGATCAAATGGACTTAATTGGTATATATAGAAAAGTTTACCCCAAGAAGCAAAATATACATCCTTTTTAAATGCACATGGAATATTTTCAAAGAAAGACCACATGGTAGGACACAATACAAGTGTCAAAGAATTCAAAAAATGTTGAGATAATATCAAGCATCTTCTCAGATAACAACTGCTTGTAACTAGAAACCAACCTAAAGGATGAAACTCAAACACATCAAACTCATGAAGAATGCATAACATGCTACTAAATAATGAATAGGTTAACAATGAGATCAAAGAAGTAATTTAAATGTTTCTGTAAACAGTGAAAATGGACACACAACAGCCCAAAACCTATGAGACACTGTGAAGGCAGTCATGACAGTGGAGGTCATAGCAATACAGGTTACCTAAAAAAGATAGAAATATTAAAAATAAACAATCTAACCCTACATTTACAGAAACTAGAGGAACAACAATTCACAAAGCCCAGAGGGAGTAGAAGGAAGGAAATCATCAAGATCAGAGTAGAATTAAATGACATAGAGACTAAAAGAACAAATCAAAGGACCAATAAGTCCAGGAGCTGGTTCTTTGAAAAAATAAACAAAAAATAATAAGTCTTCAGCCAGACTCATCAAGCAAAATAGAAAGAAGACCCAAATAAATAAAATCAGAATTGGAAGAGGAGAAATCACAACCAGTACCACAGAATTACAGAAGATTAAAAGAAATTACTATGAACAACTATATGCCAATAAATTTGACAAACTGGGTGAAATGGAAAAATTTCTGGAAACATATGATCTTCCAAAACTGAATCAAGGAGAAACAGAAAGCTTGAATAGAATGATAACAACTAGTGAAATTGAAGCAGTAATCAAGAAATTCCTGGAACAAAAAAGCCTTGGACCAGATGGCTTCTTGGGTGAATTTTAACAAACCTTAGGGAAGAACTAACTCCTATCCTTCAAAAAATATTTCAAAAAATTCAAGAACAGGAAAGGCTCCCAAACTCTTACTATGAGGCCAGTATTATCCTAATTCCAAAACCAGGTCAAGACACAACAAAGAAAGAAAATTATAGGCCAATACAGCTGATAAACATTGATACAAAATCCTCCATAAAGGACTAACCGGACCCACCAATATATTAAAAATATCATACACCAAGAACAAGTGGGATTCATGTCAGTGATGCATAGATGCTATACTTTTCACAAATCAATAAACATAATATACCACATATATTAAGTTAAAGACAAAAATCACATGATCATATCAACAGATGTGGAAAAACATTTGATAAACTATAGCACACACTTATGATAAAAATGTTCAGGAAACTGAGAATAGAGGGAGCATACTCAACATAATAAAGGTCATATAAGAGAAATCTAAAGCAAACATCATACTCAATAGGCAAAAACTAAAAGCTTCCCCCCTAAGATCAGGAACAAGACAAAGGTGTCCACTTTCTCCACTTCTATTGAACATAGTTTTGGAAGTTTTAACCACAGTTATCAGAAAAGTAAAGAAATAAAAGGCATTCACATTTGGAAAGAAGGAAGTAAAAGTGTCATAGTTTGCAGATGACATGATAGTGTACATAGAAAATTCTATAGGCTTCACCAAAAACTACTCCACCTGACAACTGAATTTGGCAACTTAGTGAGATACAAATTCAATATTCAGAAATTGAAAGTATTTTTATACACCAACAATGAAATATCAGAAATAAAAGCTAGAAAAAAATTTATTATAGCAACAATAAAAATAAAGTAACTAGCAATAAACTTTATGAAGGAGGTAAAAGTCTTGTACTTAGAAAACTACAGAACACTGAAGAATGAAATTAAGGAAGATATAAATAAGTGGAAGCACGGACAGCATTCATAGATTGGAAGAATTAACATAATTAAAATGTTAATACTACCGAAAGCAATTCATAGATTCAACGCAATCCCTATTAAAATATGAATACATATTTTATACATCTAGAACAAATATTTCAAAAATTTATATGGAACCAAAAAAACCCTGAAGAGCCTTAACAATCTTGAGAAAAAAGAACAATGTAGGATTAATCACCATACCTGATGTCAAACTATGTCACAATGTCACTGTAATCAAAACAGTCTGGTACTGGCATAAGAACAGACATAGAGATCAATGGAACAGAATAGGGAGTCCAGAAATAAACCCAAGTCTCTATGTTCAATTAATATTTGAAAAGGGGCAGATACAAAAAAATGTAACATAAATGGTCTTTTCAATAAATGGTGTTGGGAGAGCTGAACTGGTACATGCAAAAACAAAAACAAACAAACAAACAAAAAACCAACTAGATCACCAACTTACATCATATACCAGAATATGATAAAAGACTTTAGTGTAAGCCATGACTCCATAAAAGTCCTAGAGGAAAACATAGGCAGTAAAATTTCAGATATCCCACGCAGCAATATTTTCACTGCTATATCCCCTAAGACAAGGAAAAGAAAGAAAGAATAAATAAATGGGACTACACCAAACTAATAAACTTCACCTCAGCTAAAGAGACACCAGAAAAATGAAAAGTGTACCAACTTGTATGGGAAAATATATTTGCCAATGATACCTCAGACAAGGAATTAATCTCCAAAATATATAAATAATTCATATACCTCAAAACCAGGAACACAAACAATCCAATTAAAAAATTGGTAAAAGACTTGAACAGACATTCCTCCAAGGAAGACATACAGAGGCCCCATAAGCGTATGAAGGGATGCTCAACATTACTACTCATCAAAAAGATGTGAATTAAAACCACAATGATATATCACTTCACAGGGGTCAGAATGACTATCATTAACAAGTCAATAAACAATAAGTGCTGGCAAGAATGTGGAGCAAAGGGAACCCTAGTGCATGGTGCGTGGGAATTCAGACTGGTGCACTGTGGAAAATAGTATGGAATTTCCTTAAAAAACTAAAAATGGAACCACCTTTTAATTCAGAAATTACACTGATGGCATTATACGCCCCAAATCCTGAAATACCAATTCAAAAGAACCTATAAACCCCTGTGTTAATACTAACATTATTTTCAATAGCCAAGCAAGTGCCCATCAGTAAATGAGTGGATCAAAAAACTGTGATAAACTTACACCAAAGAATACTACACAGCATAAAGAAAGAAGAAACTCCTACCTTTTACAACAGCATGGGTGGAACTGGAGAATATTTAATGCTAAGTTAAATATCTAGGCGGCAAAAGACAAATACCATATGATCTCACTTATAACAGGAACCTAATGAACAAAAGAAACAGATGAACAAAATAGAATCAGGGGCATGGAAACAAAGAATAGACTAACAGTGACCAGAATGGAAGAGGGAAATAAGGGGAAGGTCTAATCAACTAACTAATATAAATGACCCATCGACATGGACAACAGGGAGGGAATTGACTGTGGGAGAGCGGGTTGGAGGGTGGTTGGGGCAGTGGAGAGCAATGCAAAAAAATTAAGACAATTGCAATAGAACAAAAATTAAAAATAAGTTAAATAAAAAGGTCATTATCTATCATTCACATAATAAGTAATTGTTCATCAGTATAAATATAAGAAATGTGGATATAAATTTTCAAATTGGATCGGAAAATATTCATACCAATTTACCCTCATACCATATATATGAGTGTCATACGCTGTTACTATGCCAATCGGAAGGTGGAAATTTCTATCACTTTGATGTTTAAATTTGTATTTATTTGTAATAAATTTGAGTATATTCACATATTTAAAGGATTTTTATTCATTTTCTGAGAAGTCTGCTTTCATAACCTTTGCCCACTTTCCATTATATTTGTATTCTTTTTTTCCATTGATTTGTTCCTTATATATTACTAAAAATTTCATTTTTCCATATGTCACAAATATTTCATCACTGGCATATTTGCTTTACTCCTTGTTTTGATGCCTCATCTTATAGAAAAATTTATTGTATCTATTCAGATTTCCATGTTTCATTTCCTGTGGTTTTTTAAATTCTGTTGTGTTTTCAAAGTCCTTCTTTATATCAAGATTATTTTAAAAATTATATCAGATGTTGTTATGGACTTCCGGCCAAGATGGAGGCCTAGACTGACACACTCCATCTCCCTCCACAACTAAGAAGGACTACAACTACCACAAAACCAGAAATAACCAGAAGTTCCTGAAAATAAAGCTACATGGAAGTCCAACATATGAAGTTATATACAAGTGGTACTCGTCCAGATGGGTAGGAGCGGCAAAGACAGGGCAGAGAGGTCAAGCTGTGCTGGCGGCGGCAACTGCAGCAATGGGCGGCAGGACTGCGGTAAGCACAGATCCTTATATTTAAGGCAAGAAGTGCCTGGGAGAACCCCTAGCTGCAGACAAAACCTGTCAGCTCGTGATTCCAATGCCAGGGAAGGCAGACCCCCATTGCCTCAGACTGTGAAACCCAGAGGCCGTTGGGACAGAGGAGGAGGCTCCAGGTCTCTCAATGGAGAGAGAATGGCAGGGATACATCTTGTACCCCCACCCCCACACAAAGCACCACAGTGTGGTGAGAAGGGTCGCTTGGTAGTGATGAGTGCACAGGGCTTCACCCCCAATAGTGTAGGAGGTATGACAGCCCCACCCAGGAAGCAAAAACTTCCAGGATGGCAGGGTTAATGACAGAGATCTCAATCATGCAGCTGACCAGAAAGCAAATACATGAATTAACAGATGAAGTAATAACCTTTCTGAGGCTCAGTTCAGAGCTATAATTATAAGACAGCTTACAGAAATAACAGTGGGACTTCATCAAAAGTCAGAAGGAAAGAAGGCTAGTCCTGCTGAAATGAAGAAAGACTCATACAAAACAAGGGGTGAGGGAAGGAACACCAGCTATCAAGTCAACAAATTGGAACATAGGGAAGTAACAAGCAGTCAACCAGTGCAAAAAGAGGAAACAAAAAATGAGGAAAATGAGGAGAAGCTCAGAAACCTCTGGGACAACTATAAGAGAGCAAACATCCAAATGATAGGATTGCCATAAGGTGAAGAAGAAGAACTAAAAATTGAAAAATTATGTTAAAAAAAATAATGAAGCAGCACTTCCCTTACTTAGGGAAGGAAATATACTTACAGGTCCAGGAAGAACAGAAAGTTCCAAATAATTTGGACCCAGGGAGAACCACACCAAGACACATTATAATCAAAATGTCAAAAATTAAAGATAAAGAGAGAATCTTAAAAGCAGCAAGAGAGAAGAAGAGAATTACATACAAAGGGGTTCCAAATAGACTATCAGCTTATTTCTCAAGGGAGACTCTGCAGGCAAGAAGGAACTAGAAAGAAATATTCAAAGTAATGAAAAGGAAAAACCTACAGCCATGATTACTCAATCCAGCAAAGCTGTCATTCAGAATAGAAGGGCAGAGAAAGTGCTTCCAGGACAAAGTAAAACTGAAGGAGTTCATCAGATCCAAACCACTGTTATATGAGATGTTAAAGGGACTGGTTTAGAAGAAGGAGGATCAAAACTATGAACATTCAAATGAAAACTGTATCACAACAACCAACAACAGAAGCTAGAGAATTGTAACAAAGGCAAACTAAGTAGGCAACGAGAGTGAAAAAAAAATATGGGGAACATATAGGGGGAGGTCAGTGGGGAGGGGGAGGGGAAAGGGAGGGAGATGATGTAGGAATTAAAAAGCATAGTAGGAGGGAGTTAGTATACAGGAAGATGTTGAGAAGAACTATATGCACAACCAATGGGCATGGACTAAGGGGGGCAACTGAAGGGGGGGTCACTGGGTGGAGGGGAGCAGAGGGAAAATAAATTGGGATAACTGTGACAGCATAATCAATAAAACATATTTAAAAATTATATCATACCTTTTCCTAGTATTTTTATGGCTTTATTTTAATGTCTAAAATTTTTTGGTCTATAATTTATAATGTCACATTATTGTATACTAAATTTTCATATGTACTTGAGTCTATTTCTAACTTCTCTATTGTTTCATTAATTTGTCTCTTGAGGTTTATGTGTATCTCATTCTGTAATTTCTATAAATATTTAATATGTGGTAGTATTTCATAGTCCTAGATTCCCCTCATTCATCGTCTCTTTTAGAATTTTCCTTTATATTTTTACACACTTATTTCTCTCACTATAATTCTGAGTCAGCACATCTAGTTTGAAACTATTCTCTTAGAGTTTTATTGAAACCTATAGATTTATTTTTAGAGCACTGATATCTTTAAAATGTTGAAAATCCGTAGCCAAGTATATAGTGCTCTTCCATTTATTCAATTTTTTAGCAAATTTATTCAATAAGGTTGTCAGTTGCTAAGTGACCAACAGCAAGCAAAGTCTTACTGAGATGCAGATGTGGGGCTACTAAGTAGGCTCTTTTACTAGGTAAGTGTCTGATTCCAATATAGAAACCAGCTCAACATTATGTGCATTTTATATTTGGGCTTTAGAAAAATTTTAAGTGACTCTAGATCATGGATATGTTAAATTTGTATTTGATAAGGCTCTATTCCAAAATCAGTTTTATGTTTTCCATTTTATCCAGGAAAGCTACTGAATCATAAATACAGGAAATCATAATCATAAATAATTAAAGTGAAACAATTCATGTTGCTTGTAACTCTTGAAAATTATTTCAAATTTCATTGTCAAATAACACCAAATTACCTTTATAAGTGTATTTGCCAGTTAATTAGTAATTGTTAATTGTTAATGAATTATCTTCTCAGTAGATTGTTGATGTAAAATAAGTCCAAACCTACAGAGAATTTTTAAAAGAATTTATTTTAGCCAAACCGACAATAATTATTAGGAAACAAGATCACAAATGCTCCCAAGATAGGCAGTTTTGCAATTTATTTTCTACATTTGAAATTAAGGAAGGGCCCTTCTTTTGCCTCTGTAACTTGTTTCCTGAGCCCATGCAGACCAGGTGGTTCACTTGTACCTCTGCTACTCTAAATAAACTTTTGTCTGTATTTGAGTCTTGACTCTGAATCTTTTCTTAGCCAAAACTCAAGTACTGTGGTGGCTCAACCATAGTGCAATTGCCAGTAGCATTCTAGTGCTATTTCATCACTACAAGTTACAGCATCCAGGGGTTCAGTGAGAAAGATTATTCTGGCATTTCAAAGGTGTATTAATCTATATTGAAATGAAAAATGAACATGGCTTGCTCAAGGCAAAGATAAACTTTTCACAAAAAAGTTGTATGTCTGAGACACGAGTATCTATCATGATATGTCCAATTAAGAATTTATAATCAGATCACCTTGTGAGTTTACTTTCTGCTTCTGTTACTTGACTTGTCAGTTTTATTACAGAACCCCTTTTTTATCTACAAGATGAATAAATAATGTGTTGTCTGGCTTTCTCTTTGACTTTAATTCTCAAAGGCATTGTGGTCAATGTGTAGGGGAATAAGAAAATAATTTTTCCTTGAACCTTCAGGGTTCTTTGTTGATAAATCTAAAAAATTAACTGAAGAAAAACAAACAAAAGTTTAAAAACATGTATACTTCCTGTGTATATGGGAGAAAGCCATAAAAACTGTGTAACTGTCCAAAATTGCTGAAGCCATCACCTTAAATACCATCTTAACCTAAAATAAGAAGATGTTGTGGGTGGGAATATATCACTTATGGAAGGTTACCAGGGAAAACTCATAAACAAAGGTAAGGTTATTATGCAGATTTACCTCATGGCATTCTCTACTGTTAAGGTGTCTAGAGATAAGGTCATCCTTCCTCTTCCTGGCACAGGTAGGGAAACACCCTTGCAAGTGAAGATCTCCCTTACAAATGTAAATGTGTGTTATTATAAAGGGTGACTTTTACTCGGTTTTAAAGTTTCTCTCAGGTTTTCTGTTTATTAAAAATAGCCAATCTTAAATAATCCTTATGCCTAAGATACATGTTAGTGTGACAAATTTTGTTCCCCTATAAATGCAACACAACTTCCATTCATGGCTATTGTCTTACATTTGACAGCATATGAAGCAGTTGCCATACTCTATTTTACTTTTCTTTTTCATCTGTTAGAGCACACATTATCACAGTATGCCATGGGAGGAAATCTGCTCCAAATGTACTCTTGTCATATTGAGAAATCTCTTACTATATTTTTCAAATTACTTGATGTCTTTCATTTTGTTTCTGAGGAAGTATACATAGTATTTTTTGAGAATGTTATTGATACTACTGTCACATTTTGCATTTCAAAATGCTAACAGAAAATGGTGGGGGATTAAGTGGAAGCTACACTAACCTCCTTCAAAGAGCAATCTGGAATTACAAATAAATTGTAGAGAAATCATCCTGAATAAATAACTGAACACTATCTGGATATAAGCCTTACAACCATGGACAGGCAGAAGAAACTACTTCACCATAGCATGACTGGTAGGGAGTGCAGAGGAGGCACAAGAGGGTTGGCTGGGCTTCCACCAGTAGCAGCTAAAGTTCCAGAGGGATATTTCTGTGGTCAGGTGGTTCCCCATGAGAAGTGTGGGGTCTAAACTACAAACTGGGCTCCCCAACCTACAGCACCAGAATCAGGAAAGGAAGCCAAATAAAACACAGCTGTGAAAAACAGGAGGGTTTCTGTCTGCCAAAGAGAGATGGCTGGAGATGCAGAGAACCTCTTAAATGGCCAAGGCACAAATTTCCATTTGCAGTCATTCACCCTGGGTTCTGGCAGAGAGCGGGTAGAGTGGACTAGAGGTGTGTAAAGAGAGTTTGGGGCTGGTGGTTCTGGGGGAGAACTGAAGGAACAGCTGCCAGGATTCTTGTGCTGACTCATAACTCATACTGCAGAAGCCAACTTTCTTAGGCAGAGCACTCCCCTCCAGGTGGAATCAGCAGGAATTACTATTCCCCATTGTCTAGAGCCTAAGCCAGGCTGCTGAATAAAGCTTGAGGCTATATCACTGATTTAACAACTAAGTCAAATCTTTGGGAGCTCCGAGACTTCAGCTGACACTCTGCTGGGCCTGGCACAATGAATGTGTAGCCTGGTTCCTTCTGCACATATCCATGCCCAGCAGAAGAAATCACACACTGTGGATTACTGATAGCTCCAAATAAGTTTCCCAGGTCCAATAAAAAGCAGCATCTTAAAAAAAGCCTGCACCAAAGTCTTTGCTGAACTACCTAATAGAGATAAATACAAAGAAGCAGCCAAAATGGGAAGACAAATAAACAGAACCTAAATTAAAGAACAAAAAAATTCTCCAGGAGAAACACTGGATAAAATGAAGGTTAGCAATTTATCAGATAGTTTCAAATAATAATTATAAGGATACTCAACAGCATGAAAAAATATATAAAAATCATAAAAAGGACTAGTCATAAATAAAGAATGCAATAAGTGAAATAAATTATACACTGGAAGGAATAAACAGTAGGTTAGATGAAGCAGAGGATCAAATCAGTGATTTGGAAGACAAGGTAAGGAAAAAACACCCAAGTAGAGCAGCAAAAAGAAAATAACTTTAAAAATGAGGAGAGCTTAAGAAACATTTTGGACAACACGAATCATAAAGACACTCACATCAAGGGAATACAAGGAGAAGAGAGTAGGCAAAAGATCAAGAACATATTTGAAGAAATAATAAATGAAAACTTCCCTAATCTGGTGATGGAAAAAGACACACAAGTCCAGGAAGCTCAGAGAGTCCCAAACAACTTGGAACCAAGGAGGACTACAGCATGACACATTTTGATTAAAATGACAAGATTTAAAATAAGGAGCTAATCCTAAAAGTTGCAAGAGAAAAGCAGGTCGTTACATACAAGGGAGCACCAATTAGACTGTCATCTGATTTCCCAACAGACATGTTTTTTCAGGCCAAAATGGAGTTGCATAAAATATTCAAGGCGAAAAAAAAGCAAGGACCTACAACCAAGGCTATTTTACCCAGCAAGGCTATCATTTAAAATCAAAGGAGAAATAAGGAGCTTCCCAGATAACAAAAACTTAGTCTGTTAATATCAAACTAGTACTGCAACAAATGTTGGAGGGCTGGCAAGAAGAAGAAGAAGAAGAAGAAGAAGAAGAAGAAGAAGAAGAAGAAGAAGAAGAAGAAGAAGAAGAAGAAGGAGGAGGAGGAAGAGGAGGAGGAGGAGGAGGAGGAGGAGGAGGAGGAGGAGGAGGAGGAGGAGGAGGAGGAGGAAGAGGAGGAGGAGGAGGAGGAGGAAAAGGAGGAGGAGGAGGAGGAGGAGGAGGAAGAGGAGGAGGAGCAGAAGGGGAGGGGGAGGGGAGGGGAAGGGTGGGGGAGGGAGAGGAGAGGGGGAATAAAAGGGAAAGAAAAAAAACAGAGGAAAATAATCTAATGGTAAAGTGGCTTAAATACATATCTACAAATAATCACCTTAAATGCAGATGACTTAAATGCTCCAACTAAAAGACATAAGGTATCTAAATGGATATGAAAACAAGATCCATATATATGTTGCCTCCAAGAGACCCACATCATATTGAAAGATACACAGAAACTAAAAGCAAAGGGATGGAAAACATATTTCATATAAGTGGAAAAGAAAAAAACTGGACTAGCAATACTTATATCCAACAAAATAAACTTTCAAACCAAGGCTATAATAAAAGACAAAGAAAAACACTATATTATGATAAAGGGAAAAATCCAACAAGAGAGTATAACCCTAGTAAACATTTACGCATTCAACATGAAAGCATCTAAATATGTAAAGCAAATCTTGATGTACATAAAGGGAGAGAACGATAGAAATACAGTCATAATTGGGGATTTTAACACTGCATTGATTTCAATGGATAGATCTCCCAAAGAGAAAATCACAAAGACACCGCGGCCATAAATGACAAACTAGATAAATGGAATTAATTGATATCTTCAGGGTACTTAACCCCAAAGGAGCAGAATAGGCATACTTTTCAAGTGCACATTGAATGTTTTCTAAGATAAGCCACATGTTAGGACACAATACAAGTCTCAATAACTTCAGAAGACTGAAAACCTATCAAGCATCTTATCTGACCACAATGCTATGAAACTAGAAATCAATCACAAGAATAACACTGAAAAACACACAAAGACATGGAAACTAAACAAAATGTTATTAAACAATGAATGGGTCAACAACAAGATAAAGGACGAAATCGGAAGATTTTGAAAAAAATGAAAATCATGATACAGAAATCCAAAATCTGTGGGGCATAAGGAAAACATTCCTATGAAGAAAATTCATAGCATTACAGGCCTATCTCAAAAATAAATAAATAAATAAAAAGGCAAGGAAAAGCTCAAATAAACAATATAACTTTTTACTTGAAGAAACCAGTCTCATCAAGAAAAGAAAGAAATAAGACTTAAAGAAATGAAATCTGAAATGAAAGAGGAGAAATAACAACTGACAACAAAGAAATACAAAGTATTGTAAGAAAATACCATGAATAAGTATATGCCAACAAACTGGACAACCTGAATGTCATGGATACATTTCTAGAAACATGCAATCTTACAACACTAAATCTGAAATAATGAGAAAATCTGAAAAGACAGATTACACTTACTGAAATTGAAGCTGTAATCAAAAAAATCCCAACAAACAAAAGCCTTGGACTGGATGGCTTCACAGGTGAATTTTGCCAAACATTCCAAGAAGAACTATCACCGCTCCTCAAACTACTTCAAAAAATTCAAGAGGATGGAAGGCTCCCAAGCTCATTATATGAGGTCAGCATTTTTCTAATTCCAAAAAAAGATAAAGAAACTACAAAAAAAAAAGAAAATTATAGGCCAATATCCATGACGAACTTAGAATCTAAAATCCTCAACAAAATATTAGCAAACTGAACACAGCGATGCATCAAAAAGGCAATACACCATGATCAAGTGGGAGTTATTCCGGGAATGCAAGGTTGGTACAACATTCAAAAATCAGTGTATATAATTCATCACATAAACAAAATAAAGGATAAAAACCACAGGATCATATCAATAGATGCAAAATAACATTTGATGAAATCCAGTGGCCATTTATGATGAAAATTCTCAGCAAAGTGGTAATTAGAGGGAATGTACTTAAACATATTAAAGATCATATATGACAAACATGCTACCAGCATCATACTCAATTGGCAAAAATTACAAGCATTCCCCTTAAGAATGAGAACAGAACAGGGATGTCTTCTTTCATTTCTTATTCAACATAGTACTGGAAGTCCTAGCCACAGTAATCAGACAAGAAGAAAAAATAAAAGGGGTCCAAATTGGAAAGGAAGTAGTAAAACTGTCTTTATTTGCAGATTACATGATACTTTACATAGAGAACCCCAAAGATTCCACCAAGAAACTACTATAACTGATAACTGAATTCTGCAAAGTAGCAGGATACAAATTAATATCAAGAAATCAGTTGCATTTTTATATATCAATAATGAACTAACAAAAAAGGAAGTTAAGAAAACAATCCCATTCACAATCACTTCAAAAATTATAAAATACAGAAGAATAAACCTAACCAAAGATGTAAAAGATCTGTCCTCAGAAAAGTATAAGACATTGAAGAAAGAAATTGAAGAAGATACAAATAAATGGAAGGATATAGTATGTTAATAGATAGGAAAAATTAACATCATTAAAATGTCTATACTACCCAAAACAATCTATAGATTCAACACAATTCCTATCAAGAGTCCAATGACGTATTTCACAGAACTAGAACAAATGTTTCAAAAATTTATATGGAACCACAGAAGGCCCCTCATAACAACCATGATTCTGAGAAAAAAGAACAAAGTTGAAGGAATAATGCTACCTCACATGAAACTATATTATAAGGCCATAGCAATAAAAACAGAATGGTACTGGCATGAAAACAGACACATAGATCAATGGAAAAAATAGGGAGCCCAGAAATATACCCACATATTTATAGTCAATTAATATTCGACAGTGGAAGCAAACACATAAGATGGGATAAAGATAGTTTATTCTATAAATAGTGTTGGGAAAATTGCATGGTTCATGCAGAAAAATAAAACTAGACCACCTTCTTACATCACACACAAGGATAAATTCATAATGGATAAACATTTAAATGTTATAACTGAAGCCATAAAAATTCTAGAAGAAGTCATAGAAAGCAAAATTGCAGACATTTCCAGTAGTAATATTTTATTGTATATATCTCCCCAAGAAGGGAAACAAAAGAAAAAATAAACAAATGCGACTCCAACAAGCTAAAGTTTTTTGCACAGCAAAGGAAATAATCAACGAAATAAAGAAAACCCACAGAATGGGAGAACATACTGGTTGATACCTCTGATGAGGGGTTAATTTACAAAATTTATAAAGAACTAAAAAACAACACCAACAAAACAAAACAAAACAAAACAACCCAATTAAAAAATGAGCAAACTACCAGAATAGTCACCTTTTCAAAGAGGACATACATAGACATGAAAAGATGCTCAATGCCCCTAATCATCAGATAAGTGCAATTTAAAACCACAATTAGATACCATCTCACACCTATCATAATGGCTGTCATCAATAAATCAACAAACAAATGCTGACAAGGGTGTGGAGAAAGGAAAACCTTTTTGAACTGTTGGTGGGAATGCAGACTGGTACAGCCACTGTGGAAAGCCATATGGATATACCTCAAAAAATTAAAAAATGTATCTGCCTTTTGACCCAGTGATCCCACTTCTGGGAATATATTTGAAGGAACCCAAAACACTAATTTTAGACAACATAAACACTCCTGTGTTCATTGCAGAATTATAATCACCAAGATAAGGAAGCAGCCCAACTGTCCATCAGTAGATGAGTATATAGAACATCTATGAGACATTTACACAATGGAATACTACTGGGCTGTAAAAAATAAGAAAGTTTTACCCTTTGCAAGAGTATGAATGTTCCTGGAGAACATTATGCTATGTGAAATAATCCAGTCAAGAAAAGACCAATAACATATGACTTCACTCATATGTGGAATCTATTGAACAAACCAAACTAACAAATAAACAGACTCATAGATAGAGAGCAGGATGACAGCTAAGGGGGAATGAGGTTAGGGCGTGGAGGGATTGAGCAAAAAGGAAAAAGGAATAACATGGACAACAATGTGGTGACTGTGGGGGTGAGGGAAGTATAAGAGGACTAAATAGTAATGGAAAAATACAATACAAATTTTTTTAAAATGCTAATGGAATAAAGACTTTCTTTTATTTTTTAAAAGATTTTATTTTGTTATTTTTAGAGAGACGAGAAAGCAGAGAGAAAGAGAGGGAGAGAAACATCAATGTGTCATTGTCTCTTGCTTGCCCCCAAATGGGGACCTGGCCAGCGACTCAGGTGTGTGCCCTGACTGGGAATCAAACTGGCGACCCTTTGGTTTGCAGGCTGGCACTCAATCCACTGAACCACATCAATCAGGTAAAGACTTGTTTCTATAAAACTCTTCATTTCGTTCCCTTCTTCAGCCTGACAAATACCAAATTCCTTATCTTGGCTTACAAAGTACTTCAAGATCTGGCTCCTACTTACTTTTCCAACCTCATTTTTTTACCACTCCAGCAATGCAGACTATTTTCAATTCCTTAATTTACTGTGCTCTCTCACTCACTTCTAGTGGAGTACTACTGGTAAATTACCTGGGGGTCTGAGAAAAGAAATAGGGGGAAAGGCCCTGGTTTGTAGCATTTCCTGATTTCTGCATAACTATTACCATAGCCTGTACCAAGCTATAAGTGGCTAATAATTGGCTTGTAAAATTCCTCCAGTACACTACTGTTTTTTGGTCTAGGATATTCCTCATAGCCCCAATGTCTCATGATCATTCTTCAGGTCTCAGTGTTGATATCATTTAGATTCCTGCAGGAAGTCATCTCTATCTAATTGATGGGTAAGAGGTCCACCCTAAGTACTCTTATAGACCCTTTACTTCTCTTCATGGTCTTTATTATGCTGCAGCTATTTATTCACACTTCTGTATTCCCCAATTGTATACGAGTTTAAACAAGGCAAGAAATACTATATTCCTAATACATTATTCAAACATTTTCTGGTATATAGTAGGCCAACAAATACTTGTTCAATTAATGAGTAATAATTTATTCATAACTTGCTTATATTATATTAAATTCATATTATTTTATTAAACTATGACAAATTAGTAACAGCAATAAAAAGAAATTTAATATTCTAATTGCTAAAAATCAAAATAATATAAGAACAAATGTTATCAAAGAATAACTGGGTTTTTATTGTTATAATTTTTACATTTTATTATTGGTTATTGTTAATCTCTTACTGTGACTAATTTTTAATTAATTAATTTATTTTTATAGTATTTTTTCCATTACCATTTTGTCCCTTTATACTCCCTACCTCCCGCAATCCCCACATTGTTGTTCATGATCATATTCATGAGTTTTTTTTCCATTTTGTTAAATCCCTCCACCCCAACCCCCCTTAGCTGTAATCCTGCTCTTTATCTATGAGTCTATCTTTATATTTCTTGTTAGTAAGTGGATTTTTATACAAACAAAGAACATGGTCATATGTCTGTTTATTTAAAACTTGATTTAAGAACTTGCTAGAATTGTGTGTCCCAGGTACTGAATATGCTAGTTAATATTAATAGGTTATTCTAAGGTTTGTGGTCAATATGAGTACTAAATACATAGTTAGCACTTGAGAAATATATGGTGAGTTGAATAACTGAACCAGTATAATGAATACTTCCTTGAAGTGAACAGATGGTATCCTTCTTGCAGGATGTGCCAATAAATTTATTTTTGCTTTATTGAATAAAATGCAAACATAAGTGATTATAATGAGAATTAAAAGAACTATGAACTAAGAAGTTACAGCTCCTCACAGGACAACTAGACAGTCAATTCATGTGAGGAGCAAACAGTAATCAAGGGATAGAGTATATGAAGAGGCCAGTGAACTTTGAGAGCCCAGTGTGGTTTCTTTTACCCAGTTAGGCCAATACAGATGAAAAAATGTGTCTCAGATAAAATATAAGAAAGTTCTGCTTTATTAGAAAGATGCAGAAGTTCTTTCACTGGGGTCTCCTTAAATCTGGGTGATTTGAAGCAGGAGCCTCTGGATGATGGCCATGATTAAGTGCAGAGTTAGCAGACCTTGAAAAATTCTCAGAAAATGTTGGTTGGATTAAGGGTGTGGATAATATTTTTGCTAATACTCTATTGTGGATGGAAAATCAAGCCACTTTTAATCTTTATATCTTCAGCTAGGTCTCTGTGGATTTAGAATAAATAATAGAGAATCATTGATTTGTGATGTTTTGTGCTAGAACATGATGTGCGTGTGCACATAAAATACTAGTTCATAGAATAAACAGAGATGTATCACTAGACTTTTAGAATGTTTTTTTAACATCAATCCAGCAGTGTTCTAAATGTGAAACCATGAAATTTGCACCTTTGACTTTTAATCACACAGAAGGTAAAGTTCTTAAGTCTCTGGGTCCATGCCATTTACAGAAGTAATGTTGAGATATACATTAGTTAGAATTAGCTCTTGGAGAGTGCAAATAATGCTTCTCATTGCTTCTTTATTTTCATAGTGCATCCTGACTTTCAAAATTGTGTACCACCCAATGCACTGATGTTTCATGAGCCTATGTGCAAAAACCTAGAGCAGTTTCAGAAACTTAAGAGATCAGGTGGAGAATACAGAAGGATCAGGTCACTGCTACTACCAGAAAGCCTTCTGAATCTACATGCCTGTCAAAGTAGGGGAGACCTTGTGGGAGATTATACTAAACCCTTTATTCTGTCTGTCCAGGGTGCATCTAAGAATTGGGACCCTTATAATTGAAGATGCAGATATATTAAGCAGACTTATGCCTTTCTATGTATTTTAAAACCCCAGGGTCAGCTGGGGGCAGCAGTGTTAAAGTGACTTTTCATGGTTCTGTCCCTAAGTCCCTGAGACAGCCACAGCCAACACTGAGTGTGAATTGGTATGCCATGTCCTAAAATTAGTTTACTGATACCTTGCATGGCCCACATCAGGAAGTTTAACAGCAATGCCTTTAAGACAGCACAAGTTGAAGCAAGTAAACTAAACTTCTGCCTCTTTTTCTTGTCTCAAGAATAACAGAAGATTCTAAGCTCTCCCATTTACTTACCATAAACTTATTAACTTATTGTATGGCTAATTAATAATTGGGCTTTCTTGCACTAAAATTGCGTCTTCTACTCTAGGTTCCACATAAAGGCTCTATGCAGTGCCACATCTTCTGTCTTGGTCATATATTCAGGTATCCAGTTAAAAGTAAACTATTTGAAGATTAATGAATGCTGCCTCTTTCTCTTTGCCCTTTCCTATTTATGTCTATATTTTGCTTATGCATTAACTGTACCAATGCCCCAACCACAAACAAACCCCAAATATCTCCTTACTGGAAGCCATTTATTAGTGACTCAGGAAAATGTGCTTTCATAAACATGCTGTGGAATTAGTCAGATGGTAGAATGAAAGGGAGAGAAAGAAAAAAGTATATGAAGTAACAAGGACAAGAAACAATGTAGGAAGAGAAACAAGATGGCAGAAGAGTAAGTGGAAGCTACACTAACCTCCTCCCAGACTAGTATGGATTTACAACATAATTTTGGAGAAATCATCTGGAATAACCAAGTAAACACTAGCTGGAGAGAAGTCTTATAACCACCGAGAGACAGAAAAGGCCACTACATCACAACGTGACTGCTAGGGAGTGCAGAGATGAGAAAGGGCTGTCTGGGCTCACACGGGTGGCAGCTGAAGGGACTGAGAAACAGCTCAGCAGCTGGGTGTTCCTCCAGAGAAGGGCAGGGTCTAAACCCCAAGCTGGGCTGCCCAGCCTACAGAAAAAGAGTGGAAAGTAAAATAGTATCCAGCTGTGAAAAGTGAAAAGCCACAGGGTTTGTTGCTAGCCAAAGAGAAAGAGCTGGAGAAAAAGAGCTCTTAAGCGGATCACATATGAAAATATTTTGGCCCCCACTAACCCTGGGATTGAGCGGAGAAAAGGCAGAGAGGACTAGAGATGCTTGGGGAGAGTTTGGTGTGGTGACTTTGAGGGGAGAACTGGGGAGGCAGCCACCCAGGTCCCAGTGCTGACCCATCCCCAGTACTGCAGGCAGACCATTCCCCTCCAAGTGGCATCAGCCAAAGGGGAAGCAAAAGCCCTGCCTACAGGAATTAAGCTGCCACACCCACGGTCCTTAAGTCTGACGGCTAATCACAGATTGAATAGATTAACAACAAAAGAAGCCAGACAAAGCCAGTAGATCCCTGGAAGTCTCCAACAGGCTGCCTAGGCTCAGACTGCTACAGGAACTGACGCCACCAGGGGCAGATCCAGGAAGTGCAGATCATTCTAAGAAGCACCAACAAACATTAGGAGTCACAAAAATGGGGAGACAGAGAAACAACCCCGTATCGAAAGGAAAGGTAGAATCCCCAGAAAGACTGCTAAATGAAATAGAGAGGAGCCAACTATCAGATATGGAATTCAAAACATGGATTATGGAGAAGCTGAATGAGCTCAGTGGAACAGGCCCACTTCAAGACACATCATAATTAAAATGCCAACATTCAAAGACAAAGAGAAAATCCTAAAAGCAGCAAGAGAGAAACAACTAATAACATACAAGGGAGCTCCAATAAGGCTATCTTCAGATTTCTCAGCAGAAACACTACAAGCCAGAAGGGAATGGCAAAAAATATTCCAAGCAATGAAAAACAAAGACCTACAACCAAGAATACTCTATCCAGCAAGGCTCTCATTCAAAATGGAAGGTGAAATAAGGAGTTTCCAAGACAAAAGAAGGCTAAAAGAATACATCTGCACCAAACCAGCATTGCAAGAGATGCTAAAGGGTCTGCTTTAATAAGATGAAGAAACAGAGAGAGACAGAGAGGAACACGAGTACAAAGGGGGAAAATGACAATGAATAAGTACTGAAAGAAAGAAGGAACTTCTACCATTTGCAACATCATGGATGGAACTAGAGAGAATTATGCTTAGCAAAATAAGCCAGGCAACAAAAGAAAAATACCCTATGTTATCACCTATTACAGGAAACTAATGAACAACACAAACAAATGAGCAAAATAGAACCAGAGGTATGTAAACAAGGAGTAGACAAACAGTAACAAAGGAGGAAATGGGAGGGAGAGAAGCGGGTAAGAAGGGGAAGGGTCTAGTCAAAGAACATGTATAAATGACCCATGGACATGGACAACTGGGTGGGGACTGAATGTGTGAGAATGGGGGGCTAGATGCAGGGAAGCAAGAGGGGGAAAAAAGTCGGACAACTGTAATGGAAAAACAAATAAACAAAATTTTTAGTGGGGAAAAAAAAGAAAATTTAAATAACGGAAGTGCAAGTTCAGTGAATATTAGAAGGACAAGGATTTTTCTTCACACTGTATATTTTTCTCCCTATCTGATCCCTCCAGAGTCTGGTATTCTAAAGAAGTAAGTAATGACATACGTTTCTTTGAATAAAACTAATAAGACCAGTTATTAGTAGAGGTTTTTTTGACTAAGACTTTGACTGGAATGTCATGCCTAAAGGAGACATGCTTGGGCTCCGGTTGTTACCAAAAAGCTCTGAGGAACTGAGATTGACTTTCAAAGGTAATAAAAGCCCACGAGATAAAAGGCCTAGTACCATGGTTGGATGTGCGGTCCATGGCAATCTGTCCAGGGAAGAAATGAAGGTTGTTTTCCTGAAAGATGGCTAGAAAAGACCTTAAGGCACATTGGAAAACCAGAAGGATTTGGAAAAGACAGGTGTTTACAGGCTAGGCTGAATGCCAGGTATGTGGTTTTGCTTCTGTGCCCTGAAGGGCAGACTGAAGGTAACCATAAATGTTCCTTGGGGAAGTTCCAGCAAAGCAGAACTAAAGATCATAAGTGATCATTTGCTGCTCTTGCTGTGTTTATGCAAATGAACAGGATAAATTAAAAATGGACTTAATGCAGTCCCTTTAATGACAAGGAGGGTAATCTTAGGGAGAAAAATCGGGATTCAAGGAAAATCACAATGCTCCGTGGTAGACTATAAAGTAGTGCAGCTAACAGTCTTTAAAGTTTCTTTTCATTTAAAATTTGTTTTCATTTGAAAGTCAAACTATGTTTGTGGTATTATCAAAGACGTTTAATTTACAAGCAAGAGGAATGTCAAGTGCCTTGCAACTGGATGTCTTTCAGATAAGACAGTCCTACAGATTTAGAGACTCGTATGTGGGTTATGTTACATAAATTAACATGTGTTTTCTGTTTTAAAAGTGCATAAGCCTATGATCTCATTACCTGAGTAATTGTCTGTACATATAGGCCTCACTTAATCCTGTCTGCAGCACTGCCTCCTGAGACTCAATGGTTTGGCTGAACTAAGTGGCTGGTTTGGTGAAGTATGGGGTGGTCTGTGGGCTTCACTTTAAAACTGGTTTCTCTTCTCTGTCCTAATGGCTTGGACAGAAAGAGCCCAGAGGTCTGAGAGGGGGAAACCTAAAATAGTTCCCTCAGCCCAAACTAAATATAATGGGCAAAAGGGTTTTGGACAGGTGAGATGTACCTGGCACACCTTCCTCAAAAGAAGCCCTTCATTTCCCTAATGTGGGATATTGAAAAATTAATTCCTGCCTTTTGTCATCTAGTGGTTATGGATTGAATGATGTCTTTTAACGCAGTGTCCAAATCTGTTACCTCCAGAATACAACCAGGATGCCAGCTTGTTAAACCAAGCATGCCGTTTTCCGGGAACAGCCAACCGACCTGGGGTCTGCACGATCCTTCCTCATGTGGGAAGGTCACCCTCCCCTCCATACCCCCACTCTTATTAGGGATTTCTGGACTCAAAGGTAGGTAGGACGACGACCATGTTCAGCTTGAAACAGCTAGAAGAGCTCAAGACCTTCGCCCATTGTCCTTTATAAGATTATAAAGGGTCTTAAGTCTGAGAGGGAGAAATTGTTTTTTTTATTGTTAAAATAATTAATTATTATTATTATTTTTTTATGTCCCACATTAGGGAAAATAAGGGCTTCTTTGGAGGAAGGTATGCCAGGTACATCTCACCTGTCCAAAACCCTTTTGCCCATTATACTTAGTTTGGGCTGAGGGAAATATTTCAGGTTTCCTCCCTCTCAGGCCTCTGGGCTCTTTCTGTCCAAACCATTAGGATAGAAAAGAGAAACCAGTTTTAAAGTGAAGCCCACAGACCACTCTGTTCTTCACCAACCCAGCCACTTAGTTCAGCCAAACCATTGAGTCTCAGGAAGCAGCGATACAGACAGGATTAAGTGAGGCCTATACGCACAGACAATCACTCAGGTAATGAGATCGTAGGCTTATGCCCTTTGAAAACAGAAAACACATGTTAATTTATGTAACATAACCCACATACGAGTCTCTACATCTGTAGGACTGTCTTATCGGAAAGACATCCAGTTGCAAGGCATTTGACATTCTTGTTGCCTGTAAGTTAAACATCTTTGATAATGCCACAGCCATAGTTTAACTTTCAAATGAAAACAAATTTTAAATGAAAAGAAACTTTAAAGACGGTTAGTTGCACTACTTTTTAGTCTACCACTGGGCGTTGTGATCTTCTTTGAATCGTGATTTTTCTCCTTAAGATTACCCTCCTTGTCATTAAAGGGACTGCATTAAGTCCATTTTTAATTTATCCTGTTCATTTGCATAAACACAACAAGAGCAGCAAATGATCACTTATGATCTTTAGTTCTGCCTTGCTGGAATTTACACAAGGAACATTTAGGGTGACCTTCAGTCTCCCCTTCAAGTCACAGAAGCAGATCCACATACCTGGCATTCAGCCTTGCCTGTAAACACCTGTCTTTTCCAGTTCCTCCTCGTTTTCCATTGTGCCTTAAGGTCCCTTCTAGCCATCTTTCAGGAAAACAACCTTCATTCCTTCCCTGGAAAGATTGCTATGGACCGCTCATCCATCCAAGGTACCAGGCCTTTTATCTCGTGGACTTTTATTAACTTTGAAAGTCAGTCCCAGTTGCTCAGGGCTTGTTGGTAACAACCAAAGCCCAAGCATGTCTCCTTTAGGCATGACATTCCATTCAAAGTCTTAGTTAAAAAAGAAAAAAAAAAACCTTCTATTAACAACTGGTCTTATTAGTTTTATGCAAAGAAAGTTAGGTCATTACTTACTTCTTTAGAATACCAAATTCTGGAGGGATCAGATAGGGAGAAAAATATACAATGTGAAGGAAAATCCTTGTCCTTCTAATATTCACTGAACTTGCATTACTATTCTTTATATTTTAATTTTTCCCCCCACTAAAAAATTTTCTGTTTGTTTGTTTTTCCATTACAGTTGTCTCACTTTTTCCCCCTCTTGCTTCCTTGCACCCTGCCCCCACTTCTTCCACATTCAGTCTTACACCTTCTCTCCCTCCCATCTCCCCCTTTGTTACTGTTAGTTTATTCCTTGTTTTCATAGCTCTGTTTCAATTTTGCTCATTTGTTTGTGTTGTTCATTAGTTTCCTGTAACAGGTGATAGCATAAGGTATTTTTCTTTTGTTGCCTGGCTTATTTCGCTGAGCATAATTCTCTCTAGTTCCAATCATGTTGTTGCAAAGAGTAGAAGTTCCTTCTTTCTTTCAGTACTTATTCATTGTCATTTTCCCCCTTTGTACTCGTGTTCCTCTCTGTCTCTCTCTGTATCTTCATTTTCTTAAAGCAGACCCTTTAGCATCTCTTGCAATGCTGGTTTGGTGCAGATGTATTCTTTTAGCCTTCTTTTGTCTTGGAAACTCCTTATTTCACCTTCCATTTTGAATGAGAGCCTTGCTGGGTAGAGTATTCTTGGTTGTAGGTCTTTGTTTTTCATTGCTTGGAATATTTTTTGCCATTCCCTTCTGGCTTGTAGTGTTTCTGCTGAGAAATCTGAAGATAGCCTTATTGGAGCTCCCTTGCATGTTATTAGTTGTTTCTCTCTTGCTGCTTTTAGGATTCTCTCTTTGTCTTTGAATGTTGGCATTTTAATTATGATGTGTCTTGAAGTGGGCCTGTTGGGGTTGATCTTCATTGGGACCCTCTGTGCTTCCTGGACTTGCATGATTCTTTCTCTCCTCATGTTAGGGAAGTTTTCTGTCATTAGTTTTTCAAAGAGGTTTTCTATCCCTTGCTCTTCTTCTTCTCCTGGAATTCCTATGATACGGATATTATTACGTTTCATGTTGTCCTGCAGCTGTCTTAGAGCCTCTTCAATCTTGTTCAGTCTTTTTTCATTTTGTTGCACTGTCTGTTTTTGTCTACATTGTCCTGCAGCTCGCTGATCCGATCTTCTGCTTCCTCTAGCCTGTTTTTAATTCCTTCTACTGTGTTCTTCAATTCAGAGATCGTATTCTTCATTTCCTCCTGGCTCTTATTGATAGCTTCCATGTCCTTTTTGATGCTGGTATAATTCTCAGTAAGTTCCTTATAGTTCTTCTGGAGTTCACTGTAGCTTTTCTGGAGTTCTTTGTAGTTTCCGCTGAGCTCATTGAGTTTCTCCATAATCCATGCTTTCAATTCCATATCTGATAATTGGTTCCCCTCTATTTCATTTAGCACTCTTTCTGGGGACTCTACCTTTCCTCTCGATGGGGGGTTGTTTCTCTTTCTCCCCATTTTTGTGACTCCTATTGTTTGTTGGTGCTTCTTAGAATCTAATTAATTATTTTTAAAAAGAAGAAGAAGAATATATGAAAGGGTGAGGCAGGAGAGCTTGTGTGTATGACCCATGGGCATGGACTTGGGCGGGGAATGCTGGGGTGGGGGGATGCTGGGCGGAGGGGAGCAAAGGGGAAAAATTGGAACAACTGTAACAATATAATCAATAAAATATACTTAAAAAGAAGAAACAATGTAGGAGATAGATGAAAGTTAAATACAGTAGGTCTTCCTTATGCATGGTTTCAGTTACCTGCAGTCAACTTTTGTCCAAAAATATGAATTGAAAAATTTTCATATATAAACAATTCATAAATTTTAATTTCCACACCATTCTGAGTAGTGTTATGAAATTTTATACGAGCTCACTCTGTCCCACCACAATTGTAAATTATCCCTCTGTGTAGTGCATCCATGCTCTAAATGCACTACCTATTTGTTACTGACTTAGAAACTATTTCAGTAATCAGATTTACTGTTGCTGTGTTTTTGTTCAGGTAACCTTTATTTTACTTAATAATGATACTAAAGAGAAAAAGTTGTGATACTGGCAATTTATATATGCCAAAGGGAAGCTGTAAAGTGCTTCCTTTAAGTAAAAAGTTGAATGTAGTTCAATAAGATATTTTAAGGGAAAGAGAGAGAGAGAGAGAGAGCACATTCACATAACTTTTCTATCAGTATATTCTTATAATTTTTTCTATTTTATTGTTATTTATGATTGTTAATCTCTTACTGTGCTTAATTAAATTTTCTCATAGATATGCATGTATAGGAAAAATAGTTATATAGGGATTTTTACTATCTGTGGCTAGAGATGTCCACTGAAAGGTCTTGGAACATACTCACCATAGAGAAAGCAAGACTATTGTAAAAGATAAACCAAGTAATGCAGAGTTAAATGGTAAGGTCATGAAAAAAATATTTGTATATATAAATAATCTTTATTTTTTAAAGAAAAATAAAGCCTTCCTTTTACTTAGGAAATTTTAATCACTTCAGTGAAGGGAAGAAAAGGGATTAACAATTCAATGCTTTGTAGGCATAAGTACCTGATAGTAAAGTGTTTTCTGTTTTTGTTTTCTTTTTTGTTTTGTTTTGTTTTTGTTTTGAAAGAGAAGACAGTTCTTTATTAAAAGATTTTATTTATTTATGTATTTATTTTTAGAGAGAGAAAGAGAGGGAGAGAAACATCAATGTGTAGTTGCCTCTTGCATGCCCCGACCTGGGGACCTGGGCTGCAACTAGGCATGTGCTCTGACTGGGAATCAAACCAGCAACCCTTTGGTTTGCAGGCTAATGCTCAACCCACTGAGCCACACCAGTCAGGGTGTTTTTGTTTTATAAAGAGAGATGAAGGAAAACCAAAGTGAGGATGCAGGAAAAAATTTTAAATGAGTTTTATTTTGGGTTTAAAAGACAAAATTCTGCATCTAATCTTCCTGAAGCCTCAGCTTAAGAGTCAGTTATGAATGATGCAAAATCGACATCTTGATCCTTCATCATTTTATTTGTTCTCAATCATCAACATTACAGAAGACCTAACTAAATTGTAAATTAATTTTTAGAAAAAAGTGGTATTTTTGAAGTGATATTATGTCTATTTTTAAGTAATTCATAAACATAAATATTGTGTCAAAACCACAAGCCCGTGGAACAGAAGAACACATTTTAATTATTTTAAATTAAAAAAAAAAGATCTTAGCAAGAAAGTGCGATTTCTTTGAGGTTATTTTTCTTTCAGCCTTTTTAAATCTAACAGAGAGAAGAATTTTGAAGCTTAAGCTTTAAAATATTACCATTTTCAAACCTGAAAATACATTTTTAACAACAGACATAACTTCATATCTTGATTTTACACAAATCTTCCCTTTCTAAACTCAAGCAGAACTTGATTTCATTTTTTTCTTTTGAAATATTTTATGATCACTAATATTGAGCTACCATGTTATTGGAAGGAAGTCTTATTTCCCAAGTTACCTTGAAAAATTCTATGACTAGAATTTTTAAAATAGAATATCTTTTATAAATCTGAGTTGTTGTTTGACTTTTAGTGTTGAAATAAATATATTTTACCATTCTATGTTGAAGTAATTCCCTGGAAGGTTGAAGAAATTGGCAGTAATTTCCCAATGAGGGAATAAAATAAATGCCTGCTGGAAAAGAGAAATTCTTCCCCTTCCTTGGGGAATAACAAGTGGGTGAGCCATTGGGTGAAGGAATGGAATGGAACACCTTTTGATAGTCAAGATATAAAAATTTGCAAATGTAGATACCCTGGTGTCAGGAAAGGTGGGGAATGAGATTTCTTACTAATATCCAAGGGCCCTGTGGATAGTGCAGTAGGTGTAGGTGATGCAATGTTTGACATAAAAGACTGGATAGATATCTGATCCTCAATTCATTGACCTGCATTTAAGGGTATCCGAGGCAGACACATGCATATTGAATGAAGGAAACCAAAATGCATTGCACTTTTCCCATTCTGTTTCTTTAATAAATCAACTTGGCTTTAATCTCCAATGACAGCTTACTATACTCAATAATTTCAGCATCACTCAATTTCTAGAAAAATAATTGCTTTGTTTGGTTACATTACAAGATGAAGAATTTAGCAATCCATTTTAAAAGAAAAATAGATCTTGCTGGGGAATTGATAATGGGATTGTGTCATTATTTTTATAAACGTGGTCTGTTTGCCATCACTGGAGGGCTGTGAAATAATGATTCAGAATGAATACCTGGTATCAAGTCTAGAACCTAATGAACAGGTGTTCATTTCAGTGTAATAGAAGTAAATTAGAGTTTCAATTCAAATTCTAACAGGTGATATTATCACAGATAATAAATTACACTATCAATGGTAGGTATAATTGTAATATAAATCCAGAGATTAACATTAAGTCAAAATGTAGTAGGGCATGCTAAGAAAAATTCTAATTATGAAATGATTGCAAGGTTAAAGGACCATGAGTGTTTTTAAGAATCACTTGAAGAAAATTGCTTGGCAAAATCAGCGTGAACTGGGAAAGGATAATTATCCTAATTTTAAAAAATTATATTTGGTCCATTATATATTGTATAAAAATAATTAATACCCTGATAATTATAAAAATAAACATTAAAAATTGAAATAAATTATACAAATGTTTAATAAGCAGAAAATGACACATTAAATTCATATGGTAGTTTAGCTCTTAATAAATTGCCAATTTTTTGTTTACCATCACAACAGTATTGTTTTTCCATAGTGTTATATTATCAGTGTATTTGTGATGTATATTTTAAGGATGTTATTGAGTAATTTTTTAAAGAAATAGTTAATTATTTTCACCATGAATCTATTTGATAAATCTTTTAATTTCCTATTACTTTTCAGACATTTAACATGTAGAGAACTATGATTTGGGTACTAATGTAGAAAATATAAACCATTTTCCTTCATAGCAAGGTTTAAGTTATGCCCAAATTCAGTATATTGTGAAAGCAATTTAAAAAATACTTAGTCCCTTCAAATCACCTTCTGTTTACTCAAAGAAAAAGAACTTTGCAATAAGTAACAGCAAGATTTATTTTATGTCAAGAGGAACTACAATGCCAGTGGAATATGAGGAAATAATATGGCTTCAAGGTTTCCCTCAGATAACTGTGTATACAAAATAGAGGTAGAATGTCCTGCGACAGCTAAGTGTATGGTGGAGAGTTTTCCTTGTCAAGATACAATAACATTTCTCTGTTCTCAAAACTACTATAAATGACTTGCAGACAAGATGCTTTGTTGCTACTTCCAGGTTATTTCCATTTGCTCATAAGTAGAAGCATGTAGAGTAGCAGATGTATCATTTAACTATCTTCCTTTGAAGAATTGTTACTTAAATGTCATTTGCTCTAACACTTAACTGCTGTAAGGATCTAGAAGCACACTTCTGTGTTTGGGTCAAAAAACTTGGATTCTGTTTTCTCAATAAGGAAATTTATCTAATCTGCAGAGTGTGAAAATTTAGGGACTAATTAATAGATTTTAATGTTTTTTTTTTCAATTACTACACTGCATGAGGTGACAATTATAGTTTGTTTTGTTCTGCCTAAATTTGATTTTATATCATCTTCACATATGGCACTTCAGCATTATCACCACTGAGCTTTCCCCATAGGACCTATGTACTTATGTTCTATATCTCTTTTTTTAAGTATATTTTATTGATTTTAAGTTCCAATTTTTTCCCATTTACTCCCCTCCACACAGCACCACCCTCCCCCAGCAATCCCCACCCCAAGGTCATGCCCATGGTTCGTACATACAAGCTTACCCGCTTCACCCTTTCATATATTCTTCTTCTTTTTTTAATATATAAATGATTAATTAATTATTTTAACAATAAAAAATAACAATCCCTCCATCTAAGATTTTAAGACAATTTATAATCTTATAAAGGACAATGAGCGAAGGTCTCAAGGTCCTCTAGCTGCTTCAAGATGGACATGGTCATCGTCCTACCTACCCATGGGTCCAGAAATCCCTAATAAGAGTTGGGGTGTGGAGGGGAGGGTGGCCTTCCCCCATGGGGAAGGATTGTGCAGACTCCAGGTCAGTAGGCTGTACACGGACAACGGCGTGCTTGGCTTAACAGGCTGACATCCTCGTTGTATTCTGGAGGTAACAGATTTGGAAACTGTGTTAAAAGACATCATTCAATCCATAACCACTAGATGACAAAAGGCAGGTATTAACTTTTCAAAGTTCCACATTAGGGGAAAAAAAAGGGGGCTTCTTTGGAGAAAGGTGTGCCAGGCACATCTCACCTGTCCAGAACCCTTTTGCCCATTATACTTAGTTTGGGCTGAGGAAAATATTTTAGGTTTTCCCCCTCTCAGACCTCTGGGCCCTTTTGGTCCAAGCCATTGGGATAGAAAAGAGAAACAAGTTTTAAAGTGAAGCCCACAGACAACCTCATTCTTCACCAACCCAGCCACTTAGTTCAGCCAAACAGTTCAGTCTCAAGAGGCAGTGCTGCAGACAGGATTAAGTGAGGCCTATATGTATAGACAATCACTCAGGTAATGAGATCATAGGCTTATCCTCTATGAAACCAGGAAACACATGTTAATTTATGTAACATAATCCACAAACAAGTCTTTAAATCTGTAAGACTGTCTTATTGGAAAGACATCCAGGTGCAAGGCATTTGACATTTTTCTTGCCTGTAACTTAAATATCTTTGAAGATACCACACACATAGTTTAACTTTCAAATGAAAACATATTTTAAATGAAAAGAAACTTTAAAGATGGTTAGTTGCACTACTTTATAGTCTACCACTGATCATTGTGATTTTCCTTGAATAACAATTTTTCTCCCTAAGATTACCCTCCTTGTCATTAAAGGGACTGCATTAAGTCCATTTTTAATTTATCCTGTTCATTTGCATAAACACAGCAAGACCAGAAAATGATCACCTATGATCTTTAGTTCTGCTTTGCTGGAACTTACCAAGGAACATTTATGGTTACCTTCAGTCTCCCCTTCAGGGCACAGAAGCAGAACCACATACCTGGCATTCAGCCTTGCCTGTACACACCTGTCTTTTCCAAGTCCTTCTGGTTTTTCATTGTGCCTTAAGGTCCCTTCTAGCCATCTTTTAGGAAAACAACCTTCATTCATTCCCTGGGAAGATTGCTGTGGACCACGAAACCAACCAAGGTACCAGGCCTTTTATTTCATGGGCTCTTATTACTTTGAAAGTCACTCCCAGTTCCTCAGGGCTTTATGGTAACAACCAGAGTCCAAGCATGTCTCCTTTAGGCATGACATTCGGGTCAACGTCTTAATAAAACAAAAAACAAAAAAATTAAAAATAAATTAAAAAAACCCCTCTATTAACAACTGGTCTTATTAGTTTTATGCAAAGAAACCTATGTCATTACTTACTTCATTAGAATGCCAAATTCTGGAGGGATCAGATAGGGAGAAAAATATACAGTGCAAAGGAAAATTTTTGTCTTTCTAATATTCACTGAATTGGCATTTCCATTCTTCATATTTTCATTTTTCCCCCACTAAAATTTTGTTTGTTTTTCAATTACAGTTGTCTCACATTTTTCCCCCTCTTGCTTCCCTGCACCCTGTCCCCTCCTTCTCCAACATTTAGTCCCCACTCAGTTGTCCATGTCCGTGGGTCATTTATAGATGTTATTTGACTGGACCCTTCCCCTTCTTTCCCCCTTCTCTACCTCCCATCTCCTCCCTTGTTACTATTAGTCTACTCCTTGTTCACATACCTATGGTTCTATTTTGCTCATTTGTTTGCGTTGTTCATTAGTTTCCTGTAATAGGTGACAGCATAAGGTATTTTTCTTTTCTTCCTGGCTTATTTCACTAAGCATCATTCTCTCTAGTTCCATCCGTGTTGTTGCAAATGGTAGAAGTTCCTTCGTTCTTTCTGCTACATAGTACTCCATTGTGTAAATGTACCACAGTTTTTTGATCCACTCATCTACAGATTGGCACTTAGGTTGTTTCCAACACTTGGCTATTGTAAATAGTGCTGCTATGAACATAGAAGTGCATAGGTTCTTTTCAAATGGTGTTTCAGGATTTTTCAGATATAATCCTAGCAATGGAATTGATGGTTCAAAAAAGGCAGTTCCATTTTTAGTTTTTTGAGGAAATTCCAAACTGTTCTTCATAGTGGCTGCACCAGTCTGCATTCCCACCAGCAATGCACCAAGGTTCCCATTTCTCCCCATCCTTTCCAGCACAAGTTGTTTGTTGATTTGTTGATGATGGCTATTCTGACTGGTGTGAGGTGGTATCTCATTGTGGTTTTTATTTGCATCTCTCTGATGGCGAGTGATATTGAGCATTCTTTCATATGTCTATGGACCCTGTGTATGTCCTCTTTGGAGAAGTGTTTGTTCAGGTACTTTGACCATTTTCTAATTGGGTTGTCTGTCTTCTTGTTGTTGAGTCATATGAGTTCTTTATATATTTTGAAGATAAATCTCTTGTCTGAGATATCATTGGCAAATATATTTTCCCATATGGTTGGTTTCCTTTTCATCTGGCTGACGTTTTCTTTAGCTGAGCAGAAACTTTTTAGTTTGATGTAGTCCCATTTGTTTATTCTTTCCTTTATTTCCTTTGCCTTAGGAGATGTATCAGTAAAAATGTTGCTATGTGAAATATATGAAATTTTCCTGCCTATTTTTACTTCTAGGACTTTTATGGTGTCACGGTTTACATTTAAGTCTTTGATCCATTTTGAGTTTATTCTGGTGTACGGTGTAAGTTTGTGGTCTAGTTTCATTTTCTTGCTTGTCCCTGCCCATTTCTCCCAACACCATTTGTTGAAGAGACTCTTGTCACTCCATTTGATGTTCCTTCCCCCTTTGTCAAATATTAGTTGACTATATAGACCTGGGTTTATTTCTGGGCTCTTTATTTTGTTCCATTGATCTATATGTCTGTTCTTATGCCAGTATCAGACTGTTTTGATTACCGTGGTCTTGTAGTATAGTTTGATATCAGGTATTGTGATTCCTCCTACTGTGTTCTTCTTCCTCAAAATTGCTGTAGTTATTCAGGCTCTTTTTGGTTCCATATAAATTTTTGAAGTATTTGTTCTAGGTCTGTGAAAAATGCCATTGGTATTTAAATAGGGATTTCATTAAGTCTATAAATTGCTTTGGGTAGTATGGACATTTTAATGATGTTGATTCTTCCCTTCCATGAGCATGGTATATACTTCCATTTATTGGTATCTTCCTTAATTTCTTTATTAAGTGTTATGTAGTTTTCTGAGTACAGGTCTTTTACTCCTTGGTTATGTTTATTCCTGGATACTTTATTTTCCTTGTTGCTATGGTAAATGGGATTTTTCTTTCAGTTTCTATCTCTGACATTTTATTGTTGGTGTACAGAAATGCCTTAGATTTATGAATATTGACTTTGTACCCTGCTATTTTGCCGAATTCACTTATTAGTTCGAGTAGTTTTTTGTGGAGTCTATTCAGTTTTCTATGTACACTATGATGTTATCTTCAAATAATGAGTTTTACTTCATCTTTTCCAACTTGGATGCCTTTTATTTCCCTTTTTTGTCTGATTGCTGTGTTTAGAACTTCCAACACTCTGTTGAATAGGAGTGGAGAGAGTGGACATCCTTGTCTTGTTCCTGACCTCAGGGGAAATCCTCTCAGTTTTTGCCCTTAGAGTATGATGTTGGCTTAAGGTTTCTCATATATGGCCTTTATTATGTTGAGGTATGCTCTCTCTATTTCAATTTTGCTGAGAGTTTTCATCATAAATGGGTGTTGTACTTTATCGGATGCTTTTTCTGCATCTATTGATATGATCATGTGGTTTTTGTCTTTCATTTTGTTTATGTGGTGTATTACGTTCTTTGATTTGCGAATATTAAACCATCCTTGCATCCCTGGGATTAATCCCACTCGATCGTGGTGTATGATATTTCTAATGTGTTGCTGGATCCGGTTTGCCAATATTTTGTTGAGGATTTTAGCATCTATGTTTATCAGTGGTATTGGCCGGTAGTTACATTTCTTTGTTGTGTCTTGACCTGGTTTTGGAATTAGGATTATACTGGCTTAATAGAACGTGTTTGGGAGTCTTCCCTCTTCTTGGATCTTTTGGATAAGTCTGAGGACGATAAAGGTTAGTTCTTTCCTAAATGTTTTGTAGAATTCACTTGTGAAGCCATCCGGTCCAGGGCTTTTGTGTGCTGGGAGTTTTTTGATTACTGCTTCAATTTCACTAGTTGTTATTGGTCTACTCAGGTTTTCTGCTTCTTTTTGATTCAGTCTGGGAAGACTATAAGTTTCCAGGAATTGGTCCGTTTCCTCTAGGGTGTCAAATTTCTTGCCATACAGTTGTTCATAATAATTTCTTACAATTCTTTGTATTTCTGTGGTATCAGTTGTGATTTCTCCTCTTTCGTTTCTGATTTTATTTATTTGGGTCCTCTCTCTTTTTTTCTTGATGAGCCTCGTTAAAGGCTTGTCAATTTTGTTTATCTTTTCAAAGAACCAGCTTATACTGATGTTGGTCTTTTCAATTGTTAGTTTAGTCTCTATGTCATTTTATTGTGCTCAGATCTTTATGATTCCTTCCTTCTGCTTGATCTGGGCTTTGCTTGTTGTTCTTCCTCTAGTTCTTGTAGCTATAGGTTTAAATTTTTTATTAGAGTTTCTTCTAGCTTTTTTAGGTAGGCCTGTATTGCTATGAAGTTTCCTCTTAGGACTGCTTTTGCTATATCCCATAGGTTTTGGGTTGTTGTGTGTTCATTATCATTAGTTTCCAGAAAATTTTTAATTTCTTCTTTGATATCATTGTTAACCCATTCATTATTTAATAGCATGTTATTCATTCCCCAGGAGTTTGAATGTTTTTGAGTTTTTTCCTTGAGGTTGATTTCCAATTTTAAGCCATTGTGATCTGAGAAGATGCTTGATATAATTCAATTGTCTTGAATATGTTGAGGCTTGTTTCGTGTCCGATCATGTGGTCTATGTTTGAAAGTGTTCCATGTACACTTGAGAAGAATGTATATTTTGCTTCTTTGGGGTGAAAAGTTCTATATATATCGACTAAGTGCATTTGTTCTAGAGTGTTGTTCAATGCCTCAGTATCTTTGGTGTTTATTTGCTTCGAAGATCTGTCCATTGTTGACAATGGGGTGTTAAAGTCCCCTACTATCAGTGTGTTGCTGTCTATATCTTTCTTGGAGTCTTTCAAAATTTTCCTTACGTATTTGGGTGGTCTTAAGTTGGGTGCATATATATTTATAAGGGTTATATCTTCTTGATGGACTTTTCTTTTAAGTATTATGAAATGTCCTTCTTTGTCTCTCTTTATAGCCTTTGCTGTGAAAGCTGTTTTGTCTGATATATGTATTGCTACCCCAGCTTTTTTTTCATGTCCATTTGCTTGAAACACTTTTTTCCATCCCTTCACTTTCAGTCTGTGTAGATCTTTTTTTCTAAGGTGGGTCTCTTGTAGCATATATGTGGGTCATTCTTTCTAATCCATTCAGCTACCCTATGTCTTTTGATTGGAGCATTTAGTCCATTTACATTATGGTTATTACCGATAAGTACTTATTTATTGTCATTTTCCCCCTTGTACTCGTGTTTCTCTCTGTCTCTCTCTGTTTCTTCACCTTATTAAAGCATACCCTTTAGCATCTCTTGCATTGCTAGTTTTGTGGAGATGTATTCTTTTAGCCTTCTTTTGTCTTGGAAACTCCTTATTTCACCTTCTATTTTGAATGAGAGCCTTGCTGGGTAGAGTATTCTTGTTGGTAGGCCTTTGTTTTTCATTGCTTGGAATATTTTTTGCCATTTTCTTCTGGCTTGTAGTGTTTTTGCTGAGAAATCTGATGATAGCCTTATTGGAGCTCCCTTGTATGTTATTAGTTGTTTCCCTCTTGCTGCTTTTAGGATTCTTTCTTTGTCTTTAAATGTTGCCATTTTAATTATGATGTGTCTTGAATTGGGCCTGTTGGGGTTCATCTTCATTGGAACCCTCTGTGCTTCCTGAACTTGCATGACTCTTTCTCTCCTCATGTTAGGGAAGTTTTCTGTCATTAGTTTTTCAAAGAGGTTTTCTATCCCTTGCTCTTCTTCTTCTCCTTCTGGAATTCCTCCGGTACAGATATTATTATGTTTCATGTTGTCCTTCAGCTGTCTTAGAACATCTTCAGTCTTGTTCTGTCTTTTTTCATTTTGTTGCACTCTCTGGGAGTTTTTGTCTATGTTGTCCTCCAGCTCGCAGATCCAGTCTTCTGCTTCCTCTAGCCTGCTTTTAATTTCTTCTACTTTGTTCTTCAATTCAGAGATTCTATTCTTCATTTCCTTCTGGCTCTTATTGATAGCTTCTATGTCCTTTTTCATGCTGGTGTAATTCTCAGTAAGTTCCTTGTAGTTTTTCTGGAGTTCCTTGTAGTTTCCCTGGAGTTCTTTTTAGTTTCCGCTAAGCTCATTCAGCTTCTTTATAATCCATGTTTTGAATTCCATATCTGATAGTTGGCTCTCCTCTATTTCATTTAGCAATCTTTCTGGGGATTCTACCTTTCTTCTTGGTGGGGGGTTTTTTCTCTGTCTCCCCATTTTTTTGATTCCTATTGTTTGTTGATGCTTCTTAGAATGATCTGCACTCCCTGGATCTGCCACTGGTAGCATCAGTTCCTGTACTAGTCTGGGCCTAGGCAGCCTGTTGAAGACTTACAGGGATCTACTGGCCTTGTCTGGCTTCTTTAGTTGTTAATCTATTTAATCTGTGATTAGCCGTCAGGCTTAAGCACTGTGGGTATGGCAGCTTAATTCCTGTAGGCAGGGCTTTTTTTTTCCCCTCATACTGTCGCCACTTGGAGGGGAATGATCTGCCTACAGTACTGGGAATGAGTCAGCACTGGGACCCAGTTGGCTGTTCCCCCAGTTCTCCCTTCAAAGCCACCGCGCCAAACTCTCCACAAGTGTCTTTGGTTCTCTCTTCCTTCCCTCTTATTGAACCCAGGGTAAGTGGGGGCCTAAATATTTTCATATGTGATCCGCTTAAGAGCTCTTTTTCTCCAGCTCTTTCTCTTCAGCTAGCAACAAACCCTGTGGCTTTTTGCTTTTCACAGCTGGATACTATTTTACTTTCCACTCTTTCTGTAGGCTGGGCAGACCAGCTGGGGATTTAGACCCTGCCCTTCTCTGGGGGAACCCCCAGCTGCTGAGCTGTTTCTCAGTCCCTTCAGCTGCCAAGATTAAGTTGTAAATCCAGACTGGTCCTGGGAGGAGGTTAGTGTAGCTTCCACTTACTCCTCCTCCATGTTCTATATCTCTCAATGTGACATGGTACATAGAGTATGACCCGGGATAATAGAGACTATGAAGAAAGGATGAAGAGACAATAAAATAGATGCATCATTTAGTTCTCATTCAGCTGCACCATGATGGTATTCTCAAAAATGGGACTGGCTATTTGGTCAAAGTGAGATTTTCAAGTTGAAACTCTATAAATCAAACAGCTGCATCTCAATCATGTATAAATATGAGTATGCATTTGATTATTATTAATATGCCACCAGTTCATCTAGATGTACATTCTCAGGCTACCAACAATTACATGATGGGACAAAAAGTTCAAGGCTGAGCTTAGAGAAATAAAATACATGTAAATCATAATCATCATCCTAATTATAGCTTGTAAATTTATTACTGTTGGTACTATCTATTGAGAGCTTTCCATGTTCCAGTCACTAAACTATACCAAGTTTCAAACATAATCTCATTTCATATTTGCAACTCTAAGAGTTATATTTTACTACTAACCTCACTTTATTGGTGAGGAATATGATCAGAGAAGTTAAGTAACTTTTAAAAGTTTCATGATTAAGTGACAGAGCCAGAACCAGACACCAGACCCCAACTATGTAGTACTGTTACACATGGTATGCATGTTTTAATTATCTTTTGATTGTATCACAAGGGCAAAAATAAATGATTTTTAAAGATCATCTAGGTGCCCTTATCTATTCTTTCCATAAACATAACTATTCCAGGAGTTGACTTTGTCTCTAAAGACACAGTATGTCCAATTTTATACTCAGATAAATGTCACTGAAATAGTGAGCATGTGCCTATGGGGTGAATTTGTCTACTGTGAATTGTATATAATCCCAACACTGTGGATAGAATGACTGTGTTTGTTAAGTGTACTGGGTGGCAATAAGGAGTGGGTAATTGTGCTCTAGCACTAAAAATTTATTACAAAACCTGTCCAACAGCTCATAATGTAGTTTCCCAAAAAATAGACAGTTAAACATTCATATTCCTTAATATTGTTTTAGAGTCTTTATTTAATTAAGTATCCTATTTTAAAGCCATATATTATTCATTATGCTCTATGTATTTTTTGACATGTGGTCAATTGTGTATAACACTCAAATCTGCCAGCTGTGTTTAAAGAACAAAAATATTTTGTTTTCAAATAGATTGATGGAAATTCTAATGTTTGTGAGAAAACAGAACTTCTTGAAAATATTGTTGTTTTTTATAGCACTGGAAACTGTAAGGTGATATTCAAAATGAAAATGTTCCTACTTTTACCATAATAGAAGTCTTGTTGATTTTCAAAAATAATACATTGCCAAATCATATTTTTCCTTATAACTCCAATTAGTCCCTGTACTTTTTGTTTCAGGATGTGACAGAATAAAGAATGTTTTCCCAATCTGGGCCAAACTGTGCATTGTGTTAATCACAAAAAGAAAATTTTATGAGATACAGAAACTGGTTAAAGAGATCTAGACTGTAAGTTGTGTAATGTCTCAAACATAATTGTTATTTCCAGTGTTTTCTTTCATCTTCCTTAAGGAAAGAATGGTCACTTGTCCAAATCGCTTAGACTTGGTTTTTGGGTAAGATGATGGGTAACAGAATGGGTTGTTGCCATGACTCTGGGTCTGGGAACTCTGGTTTTTCAGGCACATTCTGGAGATAGAGTAGGTTTTTATCCCTTCTATTACCTCTGTTAAGGAAAAGGCTAAGGACCTATTATAACGTGTACTTCCAATCTTTGCAAAGGGTATACAATCTTATTAAAGTGCTCTGCAAATTATGGATTGAAACTCATTGGTGTGTTGTGAAATCAATTTAATGAGTTTGACCAGCATTTAAAAAAGAATAAGGAGAAGTGTCTATTGAGGTCTTTTGTTCATTTTAATTGAATTATTCTGGTGTTGAGCTTCATAAGTTATTTATAAATTTTGGATACTAATCTCTTATCAGATGTATCAAAGGCAAATATGTTCTCCCATGCAATGGTTTCATTTTGCTGATGGTTTCCTTTTCTGTAAAAAAAAAAAAAACTTAATTTGATGTAGTTCTATTTATTTATTTACTTTTTATTTTGTTTCCCTTGCTTTAGGAGATATATCAGAAAAAAAATGTTGCTATTAGAAATGATCAGGAGTCTCCAACAGTTTTCCTATGCTCAGACTGGGACAAGATCTGATGCTACATGGTGCAGATCCAGGAAGAACTGATTCATTTTAAAAAGCAGATAAAAACAGAAGTCACAAATGGGGAGACAGAGAAACAACCCCCAATTGAAAGGAAAGGAGGAATCCCCAAAAGGAGTGCTAAATGAAATAGAGGATAGCAAACTCTCAGACATGAAACTCAAAATATGAATTAAAGGGGAGCACAATGAGCTCAGCGAGCTCAAAGAAAACTACAAAGAACTCTAGGGAAACTTAAAGGAAGTTACTGAGAATTACACCAGCATTAAAAAGGACACATAAGCTATCAATAAGAGCCAGGCAGAATTGAATAATATAGTTTCTGAACTGAAGAACACTGTAGAAGCAATCAAAAGCAGGGTAGAAGAAGCAGAAGATCAGATCAGTGAGTTGGAAAACAACATAAAAAAAAATCCCAGATAATGTAACAAAATGAAAAAAGACTGAAAAAAACGAAGAGGATTTAAGAGAGCTGCAGGACAACATGAAACGTAATGATATCTGTATCATAGGAACACAAGAAGGAGAAGAAGAGGTGAAAGGGATATAAAACCTGTTTGGAAAAGTAATGACAGAATACTTCCTAACATAAGGAGAGAAAAAGTCAGGCAAGTCCAGAAAGCACAGAGGGTCCCAATGAAGATGAACCTAAGGAGGATCACTCCAAAAAGCATCATAATTAAAATCGCAAAAATCAAAAACAAAGAGATAATCTTAAAATCAGCAAGAGAGAAACAGGTAATAACATACTGGGGAGCTCCAATAAGGCTATCATCAAATTTCTCAAAAGAAACACTGTATGTCAGAAGGGAATGAAAAAAATATTCCAAGCAATGAAAAACAGGCCTATAACCAAGAATACTCTACCCAGCAAGGCTCTTATTCAAAATGGAAGGTGAAATAAGGAGTTTCCCAGACAAAAGAAGGCTAAAAGAATACACCTCTACCAAACCAGCATTGCAAGAAATGCTAAAGGGTCTCTTTAAGAAGATGAAGAAACAGAGAGAGACAGAGAGGAATACAGCTACAAAGGGGGAAAATGACAATGAATAAGTACCTGTTGGCAATAATCTTACATGTAAATGGATTAATTCACCAATCAAAAGACATAGAGTAGCTGATGGATTAGAAAGCATGACCCACATATATGCTGTCTACAAGAGACCCACCTCAGAACAAAAAAATCTACACAGACTGAAAATGAAGAGATGAAAAAATATATATTTCAAACAAATAGACATGAAAAAAAAACTGTGGTAGCAATACCTATATCAGACAAAACAGATTTCATAGCAAAGGCCATATAAAGAAACAAAGAAGGATATTTTATAATATTTAAGGGAAAAATCCATCAAGATATAATCTTGTAAACACATATGCACACAACATTGTAGCCCCCAAATATATAAGGAAAATCTTGAATTACTTCAAGAAGGATATTGACAGCAACACACTTATAGTAGGGGATTTTAACACCCTATTGTCAACAATGGACAGATCATCAAAGAAAAGGAACACCAAGGATATTGAGGCATTGAACAACACTCTAGATCAAATGTACTTAATTGATAGGTACTTTTTACACCAAGGAAGCAAAACATGCATTCTTTTCAAGTGCACATAGAACATTTTCAAAGATAAACCATGTGGTGGGACACAAAACAAGCCTAAACAAATTCAAGAAAATTGAAATTATATAGAGCATCTTCTCATATCACAATGGCTTGAACCTGGAAACCAACCTTAAGGAAAAATTTTAAAAACATTTAAACTCATGAAGAATAAGTAACATGCTATTACATAATGAAGGATTAACAATTACATCAAGTAAGAGAGCAAAACATTTCTGGAAAAGAATGATAATCAACACACAACAACCCAAAACATATGGTACACAGCGAAAGCAGTCCTAAGAGGAAAGTTCATTGCAGTACAAGTGTACCTAAAAAGACAGAAGAATCTCAAATAAAAAATCTAACCCTACAACTACTAGAACTGAAGCAACAACAAACAAAGCCCAAAGAGAGTAGAAAGAAGGAAATCATCAAGATCAGAGCAGAATTAAATGACACAGAGACTAAACAAACAATTCAAAAGATCAATAAAACCAGGAGCTGGTTCTTTGAAAATATGAACAAAATCGACAAGCCTTTAACCAGGCTCATCTAAAAAGAGAGAGAGAGAGAGAGAGAGAGAGAGAGAGAGAGAGAGAGAGAGAGAGAGAGAGAGAGAGAGAAGGGAGAGAGAGCTTGCACCAAAAAAAAAACAAAATCAGAAAGAAAAAAGGAGAAATCATAATTAACACAACAGAAATACAAAAAAATTGTATGAAGTTACTAGGAACAATCGTATCACAAGAAATTCACAACTTAGATGAAATGGACAAATTTCTGGTAACATATAATTTTCCAAAAGTGAATAATAATAAGAAGAAAGCCTAAAGAAATAGATAACAGCTAGTGAAATTGAAGCAGTAATCAAAAAACTCTCGGCACATAAAATCTTTTGACCAGATAGCTTCAGAGGGAAATTTTACAAAATATTTAGGGAAGAACTAACTCCTGCCCTTCTCAAAGTATTCCAAAAAATTCAAGAAGAGGGAAGACTCCTAAACTCTTTCTATGAGGTCAGTATTATCCTAATTCCAAAACAAGGTCAAGACACAACAAAGAAAGAAAACTACAGTCAATACTGCTAATGAACATAGATGCTAAAATCCTCAACAAAATATTGACAAACAGAATACAGCAACACATTAAAAAGGTCACACACCATGATCAAGTGGGATTCATCCCAGGGATGCAAGGGTGAATTAATATTCATAAACAAACAAACAAACATAATACACTATATAAACAAAATGAAAGACAAAAATTACATAATCATATCAATAGATGCTGAAAAATCATTTGATAAAGTACAATACAAATTTATTATGAAAACACTCAGCAAAATGGAAGTGGAGGGAGCATACCTCAACATAATAAAGGGCATAGACAAGAAACCTACTGCTAACATCATACTCAGTGTGAAAATACTGAAAGCATTCCCCGTAACATCAGGAATGAGACAAAGATGTTCACTCCCTCCACTCCTATTCAACTTAATCTTGAAAGTTCCAGCCACAGCTATCAGACAAGAAAAAGAAATAAAAAGGCATCCAAAATTAGAAAAGAGGAAGTAAAACTATCCTTACTTATAAATGACATTATAGTGTACATAGAAAACTCTATAGACTCCACAAAAAAACTACTCGAGCTATTACATGAATTTAGTAATATAGCAGGATACGAAGTCAATATTAAGACATGAAGGCATCTTTGTACACCAACAATAAAATATCAGAGATAAAAACTAGAAAAATTCTAACTTACTATAGCAATAAGAAAAATAAAGTATCTAGGAATAAACATATTCATAGAGATAAAAGGCCTGTACTCAGAAAACTACAAGACACTGAAGAAAGAAATTAAGAAAGATACAAATAAATTGAACCATATACCATGTTCATGGATGGGAAGAATCAACATCATTAAAATGTCAATACTACCCAAAGCAATTTACAGATTTAATGCAATCCCTATTAAAATATCAATGACATATTTCAAAGGCCTAGAACAAAGGCTTCAAAAATCTATATGAAGCCAAAAAAGACCCCAAATAGCCACAGCAATCTTGAGGAAGAAAACACAGTAAGCAGAATCACAATCCCTGACATCAAACTATACTACAAGGTCACTGTAATTAAAACAATCTGGTATGGCATAAGAACTGACATGTAGATCAATGGAACAGAATAGAGAGTCAAGAAATAAACCAGGTCTCTATGGTGAACTAATATTTGACAAAGGGGAAGGAACATCAAATGAACTGAAAAGAGTCTCTTCAACATATGGTGCTGGGAGAACTGGACAAGGACATACAAAAAAGATGAAACTAGACCACCAATTTACACCATACACCAGATTAATTATACTCAAGATAAATAAAATACTTAAATTTAAGACTCAACAACATAAAAGTCCTAGAGGAAAACATAGGCAGAAAAATTTCAGCTATCCCACTTAACAACATTTTCACTGACATATCTCCTAACACAAGGGGAATAAAAGAAAGAATAAACAAATGAGACTACATCAAACTAAAGAGTTTCTGCTCAATGAAAGAAAACATCAGTGAGATGAAAAGAGAACCAGCCATATGGGAAAAAATCTTTGCCATTAATACCTCAGACAAGGGTTTGATATCCATAGTATATAAATAACTTATGTGAATCAATACCAAGAAGACAGACAACCCTATTAAAAAATGGGTAAAGGACCCGAATGAACAACTCTGCAAAGAGGACATTCAGAGTGTCCATAAGCATGTGAAAGAATGCTCAACATCATTATCCATCCGAGAGGTGCAAATAAAAACCACAGAGAGATGCCACTTCACACCAGTCAGATTAGCCATCATCAACAAGTCAACAAAAACTCAGTGCTGATGAAGATGTGGAGAAAAGGGAATCTTAGTGCACCTTTAGTGGGAATGCAGACTGGTGCAGCCACAATGGAAAACAGCATGAAATTTCCTCAAAAAACTTAAAATGGAACTGCCTTTTGATCCAGCAATTGAATTGCTAGGATTATACACAAAGTATCCCGAAACACAGATTCAAAAGAACCTCTGCACCCCTATGTTCATAGCAGTGTTATTTACAGTAGCCAAGTCCTGGAAACAGTTAGGCTGTTAGTGCCCCTGTGTAGATGACAGATCAAAAAACTGCAGTACATTTACAGAATGGGATATTATGCAGCAGAAAGAAAGATGGAACTCCTACCATTTTCACCAACATGGATGGAACTAGAGAGAATTATGCTTAGCGAAATAAGCCAAGAAATGAAAGAAAAATACCATATGATATCACCTAATACAGGGACTAATGGACAACACAATCAGGAGCAAAACTGAACCATATAAATATAGATAAGGAGCAGAGTAACAGTGACAAAGGGAGAGGGGGGAGGGAGAGAAGGGGATAAGAAGGAGAATGTCTGGGGAATGAACTAGTATAAATGATCCATGGACATGGACATCGGGGTGGGGATTGACTGTGGGAAGAGGTTGGCAGGGTAGGGGGAAAGCTATGGGGGGAAAAAGTGGAACAATATAATAGAAAAGCATTAAATTTTAAAAATACAAAAAGAAATTGTCTGAGATTCTATTGCCTGTATTTTCTTCTAGGGTTTTTATAGTTTGGACACTTTAATTTAAGTCTTTTATCCATTTTGAGTTTATTTTTCTATATGGTATAATAAGTTAGTCTAGTTTCATTTTTTTGCAAATAACTGTCCAATATTACCAAATCCATTTCTTGAAGAGACTATCTTGACTCCATTGCATGTTCTTCCCTTATTGTCAAATACTAATTGACTATAAAAGCATGAGTTTTTTCTGGAATCTCTGTTTTGTTTCATTGATCTGTGTGTCTGTTTTTATGCCTGTATCATGCTGTTTTGATTACTATGGTTTTGTAGTATAATTTGATATCAGGTAGCTTGATTCCTCCAACTTTGTTCTTCTTTCTTAACATTACTGTTGCTATTCAGGGTCTTCTGTGGCTCTATATAAATTTTTGGAATATTTGTTTTAGTTCTGTGAAATATGCAATTGGTATCTTGATATTCTCCAAAGAGGAGATACAGATGGCCAATAGACATATGAAAAGATGCTTAGGTCACTAATAATCAGAGAAATGCAGATTAAAGCCACAATGAAATATCACTTTTTATCTGTCAGAATATCATCAATAACAAGTGTTGGCAAAGATGTGGAGAAGCCCTATTGGTGGGAATGCAGATTGGTGCAACCAGTGTGGAAAGCAGTATGAAGTTACCTCAAATAATTAAAAGTAGAACTATTTTATGACCCAGTGATTCCACTTCTGGGAATGTATCTGAAGAAACCTGAAACACTAATTCAAAAGGATATAAGTACTCTGTGTTCATTACAGTGTTATTTGCAATAGTCAAGATTTGGGAGCAGCCCAAGTATCCATCAGTAGATGAATGGATAAAACAGCTATGGCACATTCACATAATTGAGTATTACTTAGCCACAAAAAGGAAATTTTTCCCTTTTTGACAGTATGAATGGATCTGGAGAGCGTTATTCTAAGTGAAATGAGCCAGTCAGAGAAAGATAAGTACCACATGACTTCACTCACATGTGGAGTCTAAAGAGAAAAATTAACTTACAAGCAAAATAAAGACAAACTCATAGGCAACAGGATGACATGTCATTGATGGGAGCTGAGTAGTGGGGGTTGAGGGATTGAGCAAAAAATAAAAAAAAAAGAAGGAACTCGTGGACATGGACAACAGTGTGGTGATTGCCAAGGGGTAGGGTGACTGTAGGAAAGTAGAGGCAGGAACAGGGTGGGAGTTAATGGTGATGAATAGAGACTTTACTTGGGTTGGTGAACACACAATACAGAGTAAAGATGATGTGTTGTTGAATTGTGCACCTGAAATTTGTATAATTTTATTAATCAATTTGACCCCAATAAATTCAATAAAAAAGAGAAAAGGAAAACTGAATTTTTGGAAAAAACAAAAAATAAATGAAAATATAAAAAAGGATTTGGAATAAAGTATATTGCACATTTTCAAACTTCTGTTTCAGTTGTGTGTGTATATTTATGTGCTGGATCACTATATAAAATGAATTTTATACCGTTGATTGTAAAATAAGTGTGAAAGCTATGACATTAAACTTGTACCCTTAACATATCAATTATGACATTCTTTTGCTTTATTTCAGCAGTAAACTTACTTTTATTCTTTAAGCAAATTGGGGAGTTCAGCAAATAAGTGGGATTTCTAACCAAAGGGCTTCAGCAGCCGTCTGCATATCCTGCTCATCCTTAATCGGTGAAAATATACAATTATGATAGTGTGAAGTTATCTCTGCATCTTAGTAAAAAGGCATGTCTTGCATAAGAAAAGCAGACATAGTTGATTAATATTCTTTGGTTACATAGGGGAAAATGTATTTGTGTTAGTACACACAGAGAGTCAGATCTACCTGAAAATTTTCCACCAATCCATATTACTGAACACCTATAATATGCAAGCACAGCATTGACAGAAGAAAGGGTCAAAAAATACAAAAGAAATAATACCCTGGTTCTATTGTCAAAGATATTTATAGTCTAGTGAGAGAGACAACTTGTAAAGCAACAATTCAAAGGAATAACCAATGTGAGATTGCATAAATTGATGGTCTATTGGATCTCAAATCCATTTCTTGCATTTCCCTGTTCTGTGGTATATAGTGAGGGGCTGACCCTACAGACAACTTCTGTAAGATTCTTTCATCAGCTAGCTTCTACATGGGTTTGAGCAATGGGAACCACTGGTAAGATAGTGGAGTACAGGCAAGTGAAGTGAAGATATTTTTTTCCCTCCTTCTTAGTGTTCATGGTTCCAACTCTGATTGTAGAAGACTGACATGTTTCCAGGTTTCTCTCAGTGTCCCTGAACCCTGAGCTCTGGTTTTGGTTACATCTGCTCGTCCCTTTGGTTTTATTCTCCACTACTGTAGCAAATTCTTGCTTTTGCTAACCTCTTGATTGCTTCACCATTTCTTTTTGTCCTCTCAGAGATCTTCCATAATCTGTGTAACACTTTTCTTCATTATATTTCCTGTGTTTTAAGTACTCAGAGTGGTTTCTCTTCCTGATCAGATTCTGGTAAATGTAAGCATTTACAAAGAGAAATTTTATGCAACATCAGAATAATAACTGATATTAATGTAATGCTTACATACATCAGGTAATATTCTAACTGCCTTTCATTTATTAACAGCTTTATTTTACAGATGAAAAACCTGAAGCACAGAGATTCTTTGGCCTATATAACTTATATTATAGTTCTCTAACTACTAAAGCATTGCCTTGTCTTGATTTTCAATTTGTATTTTTTGTTTCACTGCCCAGTGTTTAATCTGTAGATTCTGCTAGGTGTAACCATTCCTCAAATTTATCATGCATTTTTTAAATTCCAGTATATTTTGATATCAATTGATAAAACGAACACTCATTGATATTCTACTCTACACCAAGTATTATGATAGGAGGTATGGTTAAAAAAATCAAGAGTACTGAGCTCTGTTTTTAAAATCTTCCCATTCCAACTTGATTTTATAAGTGTGGTATGACTGCTAAAATAAAAAATTAAAATCAAGTACAATAACTTCCAAACTTTCCAGTCAATTAGATTGAGATGGTAACACAGAAAAATGTTTACTTTAGAAATAAAGTTGCATTCAGAAACATTCTTCTCTGATCCTCAATGAAATCATTTGCACCCTTATGTTAAATCAGTACTCCTTATTTTGTCCATCTGAAATAAATATACATTTTAATACCAGGGTAAGCCATGTCTGGGAAGTAATATTTCTCTTGTAGCTAAATAATGATTGATGCACATTATGGTTGTTTCTCATTACTATAGTTTGAAGAGCTACTTTTCTCAAACTTTCTCGATTAATAGAATATAAATCTATCAGCTACCATCCAAACAACCCTCTGGGTATGGATTATCCAGCATGCATACAAGGATACTTATATTATGGACTGAAATGTACATTCAAGCAGAATAATGTGCACACAGCTGTTTTATACTTAGTTGGCTTTCTAATGCGAGCTAATTTGTTGGAGAGACTGGGGCATTACTAAGATTTATTTCAAATTTAGGATGAGATAAAATTATTGCGTGAAGGTAAAAATTTAGGCTCCACTCAACTTCAGGAGACATTATTTTTGTATTTTTTAAAATTTTGGATGGAGAAAAGTAATATAGTAGCACATATAAAGATAATAAGACTTCACATCTCCTTCTTCCCTGAAACCAACATCTTAAAACCCTACTTTCCTTTTGTAATGATAAATGTGAAGCAAAGGTGATAATGAATATTACTTAAACTTGAAAATCATCTAGGTAGGCATAAATTAGATGACTGCATATCAAAATACAATATTTACTTTGCTCTTAAATTTACATCTTAGCTGAACTCTCTGACAGAAGGCAGGGCTGTTCAATAGATACCTAATGCATGCAATTTGCTTTCATTTATGAATGCTTTTTTCCTGGGGCAAAAATGAAGCACAGAAGAGAGGAGAAAAGACTTTGAGGGAGTAAAATGTCATATTCTGGTTGCAGAATAAATGGGTGTTATCTTCTGAAACTATAGGACAGCAGAAAGCCTTGTAAGGTTAGAATCAGCAGAAATCATTATGCAGAATACCATACAATTACTAAAAGGGATAAAGTTCGTGTCTCTGAATGGAACTGTATTGTCTTGATTGTAAAACCTAAAATCTACTTTGTCAGGAGTTTAACAGGGTGCAGGATGTTAATTGTAACAACCATGGGAAATAGGTGAGCAGAACCATTGAATTTTTTTTCAATGGATATTATTAACTTATTGAGAAGTTGAAATCTTAGAGGAATGCTAGTCTCACTTTAGAAGAATTCTAGTTGTTGTTGTTGGCTCATTATGAAGACCTGGATGTTCTATTTAATTCAAAATACTAGCAAGTAGAATATATACCTGTATTCTGCTTCTAAGTCAGCAGGAAGAGAGATATATTACCCATATTATGGAATAAGGTTTTATTTAAGCACCTTCTATATTAGTGACACCTTAACTGTGTAATGATGCAAATGTTATAATTAAACAAGACAATATTTCTTTATAATAGTAAACCACCTGTACAGTTAAAATATGAGATAGGGCCTGAAATAAATCAAGATGCAAACAAGCTCAGGTTATAACCAAAAATTAATATGTTAAGTTCCATTATTATCATTTGATTTCTTTGCCTACTCATATTTGTTGCCATGTTCTCAAGGATCCTAAATGGTTGCTGTCTCTTGAATGGCTTTCCAGTTTTGTTCATCTACTTCCATTCTCAGTCACTACACCATCACAGATGTTAGAGTGTGTTTCCAGTCCACCATAAACTGCAACTTCTGCTCTTATTCTCTGATAATCCTGCTACTGCTATGTGAAGAAGCCCACTCTAGCTATCTTGAAGATGAATGACCAAATGAAAAGATAGGCCCAGCATTGACAAGGTAACCCAGCTAAATCCACTACAAATTTCTGACCTACAGAAGTGTAAGCCTGTAAATAATTATTGTTCTAAGCCACTAAGTTTCAGGATGGCTTGATTTACAGCAAAAGCTAAGACTATTTTTTCATTTTGTTTTCTTTTTTCCTTTTGATGAAAATATATGTTTTATCAAATCATAAAACAGAGTTATGACTCATGTTCCACAAATTATATATCTCTGTAATAGGCTATATATTTCTGAGAGTTCTGTCCCATTTTTTTATAACTCACCAACTCTCCATGTTCTGGGAGGTTATGGGGATAATGGTGTATTTAGTGGTGTTAGAGATGGAAGGAATGCCTCTAGTGCTAAACTTCGGCAGTGCAAGTGTATGCATAAAAATCTCTGGTTGGGATGGCCTGTGGAATAGAGGTAGAGCAGCACTGGCTCACATAGCTACAATGTAATTACGAGTGGCCCCAATCCCATGAAGTCACCTTAAACAATAAATCCAAAAATAATTGTGGGTACAGACATGAAATAATACCTTATTTATTTAATACAAAGCTTTACATTTATTTTTACTTTAAGTATTAAATAAGCAAGTGGAACTAATAAAATTTCAGTTATGCACAAATGTTTAAACATAAAAATATAGTATTTCTTTAAAAAATAAACTGAGGTTAACAAAAAGTAAAAATATAATTTTATTTCTTTAAAAACCACACTACATTATAACGAGAGAGCCAAATATTAAGTGCTCTCTTTTCTGGGGTCTTAATTTTAATTAGAATAGTACCTTAGGTACTAGGTCATCTTACCTCCTGTGGCTTTTCTTTACAAATAAACTTTATCATAAGTAACTTTAAAAGGTATTGATTGATTTTAGAGAGAGAGGAAAGGGGTGGGAGAGAGATATTTGTTGTTCCAATTAATTATACATTCATTTGTTGATTCTTGTATGTGCCTTGACTAGGAATCAAACCAACTGAGCTACCTGGCCAGGGCTTAAGTAAGTTTTTCTAGAACCATCTTACATGTAGCAATCTGACTTGGAGTCTTACTGACCTACATGAAAGTTTTATTCTTGTATTATTAACATTGTGACCCCAAAAGTCATTTAGTCTCTCTGAAGTATTCTGTAAAATGAGAATACTACCCATCTTGCAAGTTTCTTGTGCTCCAGTGAGTTCATGATTCCCCAGAACCATCCTCATCAGAATCATCTTTTTCCTTCATTCAGTAATTCAACAATACTTCTTGACTGTGTACTGTCTGCTAAACAATGACCAAGGTAATCAAAGCAAACAAAGATTGCTATCTTTGGAGAGTTTACATTCTAATAGGGGGACAGACAATAAAGAAAATAAATGAGTATAATATGTAGTATACAGAAAATTATAAGCACTATAGAGGAAAAAACTTAGAGCAGAATAAGGAGAGTTACAAGAGCCAAGGTAGGATGGGGTTTGCCTTAGTCAAAGCAGGCTTCATTGAGAAACATCTGACTAACAATTGGAAGGAAATGAGTGAATTAGACAAATGGATATTGTGGGAATAAAACTCCAGACAGAAAGAACAGGCCCCTAGAGGTCAGCATGCTTGTCAAGGAGGCCATTTGCCTGGATCTGAAAAAATGAGTTGAAAAATAATATAAGAAGTGAGAGAGATTATGGGGAGTAAATCATCTAGGATCTCATGAGTTATCGTGAGCACTTTGGCTTTAACTCTGGTTGAAATAAAAATGTTTTGCAGTGTTTTGAGCACACAACTGATGTGGTCATCAGCTTTTTTATTTTAGAAGATCTCTTTGGTTTCTTAGTTGAAAGTAGACTTTAAGGTAAAAAAGGAGGGAAGCAGAAATACCAGTTGGGAGTGACAAAGATCAATGTAGTAGCAGTGGATGTCATGAGAAGTGGTCAAATTCCAGATATATTGTGAAAGCAGACCAACAATATTTCCTGATGAATTAGACTTGGACTATGAGAGAAGAAGAGTCAAACATGACTCTAAGGTCTCCAGCCCTATTATATAAGACATCCTCCTCAAGTTCTCCCATTAAAGCTTGCTGGTTTTATGTTCCATTCAATCAAGGTATCAATGCTCCCAACAAAAAAACTGATTGACAAATACTTGTTATTTTATTATAGTTCTGTTTTTAACTTGTTTGGACTGATCCTAGTTCAAGCAGCCAAAGGTTGTAGAGGTGTTTGTTTTACTGGACTGAGTTTTAATCAAGGATTAGGGCCTATTAAGTCACTTTCCAGGAAATCTTTCTTTATGTTGCAAGCTGAAATTCTTGTGAGAAGCTTGGTTCCATGCCCTCTCAAGGCAGCTTCTTTTTGTTTGGACTCAGAATTAGTGCAGTTCTAAACTCTATTAGGTAAATAAGAATTAAATATAAGTTCTTAAAAAGAGTTCCAAAGCAAGACCAAACTGTTATAATGTTACGGCTACATAGGCGAGATTGAACACTCTGAAGCGGTGTATAAAGTTAAGCAAAGGATTTTTAATAATGGCCAGGAGTTGGGCAGACCCTCAGCAGATCTCTAACATGCTCCAACCTACAATGGAGTCTAAACGCTGGGTTTTTATACTGGTGCAGTCTCTTTGTTTCTTCTTTGGCGGGAAACAGCCTTAGGAAGAGGGGGCTGGGCAGGACTGCAGGAATGTCTTGGCAGTAACAGGAACAGAAATTCACAAAGCTAAAGGTTATCTTCGACGGCAGCATAGCTCTTCAGCCAGGGACGAACTCCCTGTGAAGCAATTTATTTTAAAAGGCTAGACATTCTGCAAAGCACAACCTTCACAAATGTTATAAACCAGACACAAGCAAGCAAATGGGAGGTGATAGAGGCTGAAGTCCTTTTAGCTTGTAAATCACTAATTGCTATAACACTCCTCCTTACATTCCTTTTTCCAAGGCCTTTTAGCAAGTCCTTGCTACTTCTTACAAAGAACATTTAAAGCCCTTACATACTTACATATTGAAACGTTTTACAGGGACTATTTGGTGCCCCTACACTAACATTCTACAAGAAACATAATACATCCTTTAAAATTTAAACCCAATTAGGTTGCTAAACATTTGGCCTGGGGAATATACTATGAAATAATAGTTGAAAAGTCACGTGGAGAGAAATGATGTAAGTTTACAACAGACAGTTAATTTAAACTGATTTTCCTTTGACCAGATTTAGAGGCAAAAATGATTAAGGAATTTGTGTGGTGGGTCAAAGTGTGCTGCTTACAAGTAGGGCTCCCACTTTGGAGCCTGTCCCTGCCTGACAGTGATCAGGAAAGCAGATAGGGCTTTCCAATTTTTCGCCTGAGACAGCTTTTTAAAGGAGTGATAAGGGAGTCATCACAATTAAAAATATATAAGTGTAGATTGCTAAATTAGCTAGATTCTTTGGGGAGGGCTCCATAATCCTCCTTTTTTGTTATTTAAGAAGATTTTGGCAGGCCTGCGTTAGCTGGTGGAGGTGGCCAGTCATTGTGGGTTTTTAGGATCTCATGGGGGAGGAACCCGCAGAGACAATCATTTGGCAGGGATTGAGGCCCTCTGCATATTCCCCTCTCCCTCTCCTTCTCCTATTTCCATTGTCGCTGTGGTGCCTCCTTTTAATCTTGTGTTATTTTACTTCCTTTCTTTTTTTTTTTTTTTTTTTTTTGAGATTGCTGCACTCTGAGCCAGGGCAGTAAGAAGTTGTTGGAGCAAATGAACGTAAATTTTCTGCTTCTTTGGATAACCCTGATCCTATTCTTTGATAGGTTGTGGGTTCTTTTTGTTGATTCGGTTTTGCCCTTCTCCTTCACCTTTTGAGAGAGTGGGAGAGAAGAGATGAAAGTGAAATCGAAACCCCCACCACAGAGCATGGCAGAAAGAAGAAAGATTCTCTCTCCCCTATCTTAGTCACACTGGTGGCCTGCCCATAAAGAACCTGGTGCTGCTGTTCCTTATCATGAGCTGAGGCATGCCAAAGTTCCCTTCCATTTCAGTGTGGCTGTCCATGATCACAGCTCTTAGCCCCACAGCCGGTTCAGGCATCATTTTTCCTGAAGGTCCAATATTTGAGTGCCAGATAAGGTTTTCTGCCTCCAAAACCCCAGCTTGGTGGAAACTGCCTGTCCAGAAGAGGTTTCAGGATCACAGATGAGAGAACAAATTTGCCCAGGACACTGTCTTTTGACTGGAGGGAAGAAAGGTGGAAAATCTCTAGTGGAGAAGTTCATTGAATGCCCTTTCCTAGACTCTTTTATTGAGGAGGGGATTTGAGTGATACAAGGTCAAGATTCATAAATTGTCAATTAGCTCTCAGATGCTGGGGTTATAGTTGACAGCAACTGATTAAAGATATTATAAAGAACACAGTGACCAGTCTGTGTCAGGGTTTGTTAGACATCCTGATGCCATACTGACATGTGCAAGACTTGATACATTTTTAGCTACATAGCATTTATAGTTAACTAAGAGATAAGAAAATCAGAGCAAGCTCTAAAGTATAATATTCATTCTTCAAATACAATTCCCATGGAAACCTCCTAAATGTCCTTCAAATCATGACTACCTCTAGTCTTCCCAGTATTCCAGTCGAGTCTGACAAGGCTCTCGAGAGCCTGGCTCATGGCTTGGGCTACAATTCTCAAAACCACACAAAATGGTCCCCTACAGTATAGGTGATGAAAAAAGTATTGGATTTGGATTTAGATATCTGAGTTTCAGTTGCTACTTTTTATAGTTTAATCTTGGTCAAGTCATTTCAGCTATACAAGCTTCAACTTCTTTGTTTGTAGAAGAAAGAAAATATAACTTGTCTTGCAAACTTCATGGGATGGTTGTGAGAATCATATAAATGTATCTGCTTTGTCGTCGTCGTCGTCGTCGGCAGCCGTCCGTCTCGAGAAACGATGGTGTAGCTTCTTAAGAGTCTATCTGCACCGCCGAGAATGGTTGTGCAGTCCGACTCGGGAGTGACACGGTATCTGTCTCCTCCCGTGTTGAATCAACATCTTGCGATGACGCTGGAGTGTCCTCTCCAGTGAAGCTGAAGCTACAGAGCCTGGGCAGGGTGATATGGAGGGTCTGCTGTTGCCCATGCAGCAGACCCCCCCTCTCTTCGCAGCTGAAGGATCCAAGGGAAAGACGGAGTCAATACAGCTTGGCTTCAGGTGCGCCGCAGGAGTTGCCGGTGTTGACTACAACGTCAAACCACCTTAGGGACTCCGGCTCCGGATTTTCTGTCGGGGTTTACTTCCTTAGCCTTTCCCCTGAAGAGGTATGCCGCAAGGCAGCAGAGGTTTTTTGGAATCAGAGTTTTCCTTCTCTGTATCTGCTTTGTAATCTAAGGTTATTTCTACTAATGTAACGTTATTATATTCACATATTTAGTAACAAGTATTTTATGATTACTTTCCATTGTTTATTTAGGATGAACGGGATGGATAGACTGTCTGGTACCATTATACAGCCTATCTATCCCTTTTGTGAATTTGATTGAGCTGGACATATTCTAGAGTCCAGAACAAGTGCTACATTTGCTATGTACTTTCTACTTTAAGGAAAATACATAGAAGAATGGCTTCACATTTTTGAGTTACAGTTTCAAGTTTTCTAAATACAGGGAAATTCATGTTTCAGTGTGCCAAACATGTGCATCATTTAAAAATAAAGCAAATGCATCATATTCCTCTAAAAGTAACCAGATGCTATGTTTTATAAGGTTAGGTCTAGCATAACAATTTAAAATATTTTTTAAAAAAAGATTAGGTCTAGTGGTGTTCTCTGCTAAAAAGAAAATATATTGCTTTTTAATTGCTAAAAATTGTGAACTTTTGTCTGTTTTTTAATCCTGGAAAACTATGCATAATTTATTTTTTATGTTAGTAGAAGTTATAATACTAATCACCAAGTATTTTGATGCAAAAATATAGTTCACCCTTCTTCCAGTCAGAGAAATAAATATCTTTTGACATGTGTGGTCTTATTTGTATCTCTTCTGTCTCTCTGATTTTCTCCTTCCTCTTATTGAAGTTTCTCTTTCCAGCAATCATCCCACTCTCCACAAGTTTCAACCATTCCATGATTTTTTTATATTCTTGTTTTATTGTTTTTGCAAATTTTTCTACCTCAAATTTTCTACAATAGGCTCTTCTTTACTAAATAAGACCTTAATTAAATGAAATCATCTTCTGGGCAATGGGAATTTGCTTTGTTCTACTTGGTTTTGTTTTACTGCCCTTGCAATATTGTGATTCACACCAAGAACATTAAGTCAGGAAAATTAAACTCAATTGTTTCTCTTATCAATATTACCCAAAATTTAATGTTTTCTTACCCAGAGATTTAATGTGTTTTTTTTTTTGTGTGTGTGTGTGTGTGTGCTTGTCTGTTTTTGTTTGTTTGTTTGTTTGTTTGTATAAAAGAGGAAGAGAAAAAGGGAAAAAGGTGGAATCAAGAAGAGGTGGGGCCAAGAAATGTAATGAAGTGCTGCAATGGAGTTTTGACCACTTTTTAACATAATTCTATCAAAGAAGGGCCAAGACTTTCATAGAATTACTGACTTGGGATTTGTCTACCCTGTTTCTAATATAATTTTCATAGTTACAAATAGAATAATAAGGTGAAATACAATCTCTGTCATAATGCCTTTTTTTCTTCTAATCCAAACATTATATTGACAGTAGTTACATTATTGTAGAACGTCAGGTTGTTCACACATGGGGTGTTGCAGTGTAGAACTCAGCCTGCTTCATGCAATGACTTTATAGAACTCCTCCTTTCAAGGATGCCATGGATAGAACTATAGCAGATAATTGTACAGTATCAAATTGAGAGTTGTCTTCTGAACACATTTTTGCTACTTATTTCACTAACCAAGTGTGATCCTTCATGTAGAAACATTTTTAAATGCTGTCTTGAAAATTGATACCCAATTCATTTGCATAGTTTGTATATTCCTAAACATCTTAGAATATATGTGTGTGTATATATATATATATATATATATATATATATGTGTGTGTGTGTGTGTGTGTGTGTGTGTGTGTGTGTGTACAACAAATTATATGGATGTTTGTAAAAATTTGGAGTTAAAATATTCAGGGCATATAAAGACATAAAAGAGGTAGAAATATTTAAACAACAGGAAGTGAGTAAGCATATTTGTCACAATTAAATGGTCATCTTTTTTATTTCTTCAGAAAAACAAAAAGAAGACATCTCAATATTTTTCTAAATAATCATATGATTTGGAATTTGTGGCCCCATAGCACAGACTATTAGATGATTTTTGCTAAAATGGATTCTGGTTTAATCTGTCTAGCTTTATTCCCTCTCTCTTTGTTTGACACACAAGTGTGCATGCACATTCCTGCGTGCACACACAAACTCCTCTTAAAGATTTACTTTATTCCTCCTATGTTCCAGAGTAAACCTCTTGTGTGAAGAAATATTTAAGAACTGAATTGAAATCTCACCATCCCCATCAGTTCTGCTGCTCTGACCCGTGCTAGAAAAAACAATGACCTGAACTGAAAGTTCCAAAATCCATAGAAATTTCTCCTGGCCAAGACTGTCACTGACATTTTGATGCTGATATACTATAGATGAAATCCAAAAATGTAATCCTAAATTTTAAGTATTTGGAACAGCCAGTTTAATTCAGGCATCACATAAGTTAAAGCTCAACTTTATTTATGCAAAAAGAAAAGGGAAAGAAAGGGGCAAACGACATTTTCATTCTGCAATAAATATTATCAGAGTTTTGAGGTATTAAAATCATTACATGAAGAATAGGACAACTCTAAGCTGGAGTTACAGTCTGGCAATATAAGTCCTTCAAAGCTCATGAGCTTACTGCTATTCACCTTGTGGACTTTCCCCATCATGAAGATGAGTGAGTCCATTAAGCTTATGTAACACAAGCTTAAAGGTAAAATGGAAAGCTCTTTAAAATAAACTATTTAAATTTTTAAACCATGAGTGTGCATTTTGTGCTAAAAATTAAATATGCCAGTAAAGCCACATACATTGTATAGTAATGATAATCACATTCACATTTTAAAGCAAACCATTTAAAAGTACATTTCCTTCATGGTACTAAAAAAATTTGAAATCAGTATTCTGTCTTTGCTCTAAAAGAACTGAAGTGAGAGCAACAGTGAGGGAGTGCTCCATGCTTCGCACATGTTGTCATCAATTCTTATAAATCCTTAATCCACCTCTTGATAGGCAGGTGAAGAAGAAATTGATTTTTTCAAATGTGTTTGTATAATGAAATACAGAATACAAGAAATGTAAGCATGTGTACATACTTTCATAGATATAGGATCTTATTTATTTTAGTATCCAATTTAATGCAAGGAAAATAGTTACGGTACATCCACCAAAAGTAGTAAAGTGTGTGTTCAAATGTATATGCAGATCTATGACATAGTCAGATACATTGAATAGTGCTGGAGTTGATCACATGCCCAAGCACTTTAAAAAATACACCAGCCACATAGGTCCAATCCCAGAAGAGCATGGTGTGGTAGAGAGCTGTTTCTTTAACATTCAGAGGGCTCATGTTTTAATGGACCCTTGAACTAAGACCTAACCAGAAATGCACAGTGCCATGACTATAGCAGGAATGGCAGTCTTCAGCCAAGTGTGAGTGAATCTTGCTTCCAAACGTCCTTTGACTTTTACAGAATTTTGATCAAAATGCTAGTAAGACAACTCAAGAGAAAGACACTATTTTTTTTCCAGATTAACCCTAGATTTCATAAGAAACTTTGTCATTAAGAGAAATTAACCTTCTCAAAAAACCATGAAAGATTTTTCCCTTTGGGATAGGTAGCCAATAGAGTGACACACAAAAAAGTTTGTAGGGACATTGGCACCAAATATGGTCCAAGAAATTATTCTAAACCTCACTATTGTAATGGACTCTAAATTTTCAGCAACTGAAAACCACACTGCACTTGCCAATTGGTAATGAATTTTAAACAACAGGAGATGATTTCAGAGAAACAAATTGCCATGGAACAACATATATCTAAGACCAATGGGACATATATGTTATACCAGAACAGGATACACTTCTAGAAAATAAAGTAATAATCTTAGAAGGTGGAACAGAGACTATTTTTAATATCTTCCTCCTACTTCAAGGAATGGGATAAGAGTTACATGTTTTAGGTCTCTTGGAGATTTTAAGATGGAAGCTAAAAAAATACCATTTTGTAATTAAGATCACAACTTTAAATCTTTTAAATTTATAAAATGCATAGCATTTATAGCTTTTTAATGGTCTATGCATAAAATTATGTATCTGAGAAATTCCCATTGCAATAGTTAATACTTCTTTGTATCATGCATACATAATAGATACATATTAATATATGAAAATAAAATACTTCCTGGTTACCTTGCATAAATAAAATTAACATTGGTTGAACCTGTAACATGTCAATAAGCCCAGGTTTTGAGAGAGGAGAAAGGAGATTCCAACCTCACAAGTCATTTGGGTCAAATACTATGCTTTTTCTTCAAATTTTCAATTATACTAACATGAGAGTGTTTTTTTAAATATGTTTTATTGATTTTGCTGTTACAGTTTTCCCAATTTCCCTTCCCTCTGTTCCCCTCCTCCCAGTGGCCATCCCTCCAGTTGCCCTCCTCTTTTAGTCCATGTCCATTGGTCGTTCATATTGTTCTTCTCAACCTCTTCCTATTTCATTCCCTCCTACTATGTTTCTTAATTTCTGTACCATCTCCCTCCCTCTCCCTCTTCCCCTCCCTACTGACCTCCCCCATTATGCTCCCCATACTTATAGTTCTTTTTCCACTTTCGTTGCCTATTTAGTTTGCCTTTGCTTCGATTCCCTAGCTCCTGTTGTTGATTCTTGTAATGCAGTTTTCATTTTAATGTTCATAGTTTTGATCCTCCTTCTCCTAAACCAGCCCCTTTAACATCTCATATAATAGTGGTTTGAATCTAATGAACTCCTTCAGTTTTATTTTGTCCTGGAAGCACTTTCTCTGCACTTCTATTCTGAATGTCAGTTTCACTTGTTAGAGTATTCATGGCTGTAGGTTTTTGTTTTTCATTACTTTGAATATTTCTTGCCAGTTCCTTCTTGTCTGCAGGGTCTCCCTTGAGAAATCAGCTGATAGTCTAATTGGGACCCCTTTGTACATGATTCTTTTCTTCTCTCTTGCTGTTTTTAAGATTCTCTCTTTATCTTTAATTTTTGGCAATTTGATTATAATGTGTCTTGGAGTGGTTCTCCCTGAGTCCAGTTTTTCTGGAACTCTCTGTGCTTCCTGGACCTGTAAGTCTATTTCCTTCCCCAAGTTCTGGAAGTTCTGCTTCATTATTTTTTCACATAATTTTTCAACTTCTAGTTCTTCTTCTTCACCCTCTGGCAATCCTATAATCTGAATGTTTTGTCTCTTATAGCTCTCCCAGAGGTTTCTGATCCTCTCCTTACTTTCCTCATTTTTTGTTTCCTTTTTTCTGCACTGGTTGACTGTTTGTTCCTTCCTTATGTTCCAGTTTGTTGATTTTATCTCTATATTTTATTTCCTCACCACTTGTCTCATATGTGTTTTTGTTCATTTCAGTATGAGTGGCTTTCATTCCTTCCCTGTCTTGTTCCAAATCTTTTGTTAATTCTGTAAGCCACCTTATAACTATAGCTCTGAACTAAGCCTCTGAAATGTTTTCTATTTGTTCGTCTGTCAGGTTCCTTATCTGCTGCCTGGTGAGCTGCATCAATGGGATTTCAATCATTGTCTGGTTCATTTTGACAGATTTGTGTTTTGCTTTGCTTCCTTGGCAGGCTGTAAAGGGCGGAGTCCCATGTACTCATCACTACCCCATGACCGGCGGCAGTCTGCAACCTTTTTTGCTGCGCTTTGACGCTTTGTGTCGGGGTGGGGGTCCAAAATGAATTCCTGCCATTATTCTCTTCACTGTGAGACTGGGATCCATCCCCCCGCCCTCTGGGCCTCTACATCTAAGGCAATGGGGGGGGGCTGCCTTTTTCAGCATAGGGTTGCAAGCTGCCGGGACTCAACTGCAGCCTGGATTGCTCCCCCTGCTGCTATCCCCGCTGCTACCACAAACAGCGCCACTCGACCTTTCTGTTCTGGTTCCGATTTCACCCACTCCTACTGGTCTGACGAGCACCGCTGGTTTATAACTTCATACGTTGGGCTTCCATGTAGTTTTATTTTCTGGAATTTTTGGTTATCTTTTGTTTTGAGGTAGTTGTATTTCTTTCTAGTTGTAGAGGGAGACCAAGCGTGTCTGTCTAAGCCTCCATCTTGGCTGGAAGTCAACATAAGAGTGTTTTTCGTTGCCCTATCTTTTATACAAAAAGAACTTTTAAAGAAAGGTGACATTTGGAAAAAGAAAGGTCTACCTATGTCTTTAGAAGTTAAAATTAACTTTCCCAGTAATTTATACGTATTGTTTGTGTAGATTACAAAACATGAACTATTTCCATACCGTAACAAATAAAGCAAGTGAGCTCTTACATGCTAGCCATTTTCTTGAGCGTGTCATGCCATTTATTCGGTCATTCACGCTGCAAGTATTTATTCAATATTTATTTATCATATTGAGCACTATGCTAGAGAGTATGGATACATAATAGAAATAGGGCATGCCTCTGTCTCAAAGACCTTCACAGTCTTGTGGATGACAGAGAATAGAGGCAAAATGTGCCTTGCTTATCACAAATTGATAAAATTAAAGGTTTTGGTGGGTTAGGTTTGCCCCTGGAGAATAAAAAGAAGAATCGTGTATCAGAGACCACGTTGAGAAATTCATTAATAAGTAAAAGGTTTGCAATATTTGATTTTGAGATTTGAAGAAAACAGAATGAGTCCCATACGACCTGAGCAAATTCTCTGAGCAAAGAGCAACCACTGCCAGTACTGATCTATCTAATCCCAGGATTACAAGAGATCCCAAGAGAAAGGGGAGGTTTGTTTTAAGTGGGATTTTGCTACAAGAGAATTGCCTGAAGATCTGTGGGCTCCTTTGCAGAGCTATTTTCTTCATACAGAGGTATTTGCTATGCATTTTCTCAAACAGATTTATTACCAATTTGAATCCTTTAGGTAGTGATATAAGTTGCAAAGAATATAAAAATTCAAAAATGTTTTTTAAATGCAAATTTAGTTTTTTCAACCTGTTGTGCACTGTGTGTAGTTACACATTGAGGGAACTACTGCCACTAAATAAAGTGCTGTAGGGCCTCTACAGAGTGCTTATCTGATACTATCCAAAAACAGGAAAGTCTGCTCAGCTCTAAAAGGTAAGGATAATCTAAGCTTACCTGTGGTTGTACATATCTCATTTAGTGGATGTATAATCCTTGCATTTTAGAGAATTATGGAATAATGTGTATTTCTGCTAAAAGGTGATTAACATTCAAATTTCATTTGTCGAGGCAATTTAGTGCATGTGGAGTTCTTTTATGCTCTGTAAACAAAATGCATATCATTTATTTATTTTTTTATATAATGTTTTTATTTTATTTTTTACTTACTTGTTATTCTATCTTTTCCATTATAATTTAGTTCCCTTGTACACCCCACTCCCAGTAATCACCATACTGTTGTCCATGTCCATTGACTCCTTTCTCCTTTTTGCTCAATCTCTCCACTCCATCACCCCCCCAACTAGCTGTCAACCTGCTCTACATCTATGAGTCTGTGCCCATTTCCCTTGTTAGTTCAGTTTTTTCATTAGATTCCACATATGAGTTTAATCTTATGGTATTTTCTCTCTCTGACTGGCTTATTTCACTTAGCATAATTTTCTCAGGTCCATCCATACTGTCACAAGGATAAAACTTTCATCTTTTTAAAATCCAAGTAGTATTCCATTATGTAAATGTCCCATTGTTGTTTTATCCACTCATCTACTGATGGACACTTTGGCTGCTTCCATATCTTGATGATTGAAAATAATGATGCAATGAACATAAGGATGCTTATGTTCTTTCAAATTAGTGTTTTGGTTCCTTTGGATATACTCCCAGAGGTAGGATCACTGGGTCAAAAGGCAGATCCATTTTTAATTTTTATAGATATCTCTATACTGCTTTCCACAGTGGCTGTACCAGGCAGCATTCCCAACAGTAATTAGTGTTCCACTTCATCCACATCCTCACCAGCACTAGTTCTTTGTTGATTAATTGATGACAGACTTTCTGACAGGTGTGAGATGGTATCTCATTATGGTTTTAATTTGCATTTCTCTCATGGTTAGTGATGTTGAACATCTTTTCATATGTCTATTGGCCACCTGTATGTCCTCTTTGGAGAAGTGTCTATTCAGGTTTTTTGGTGTTTGGTGTTGAATTTTGTAAGGCCATTATAAATTTTGAATATTAACCTCTTACCACATGTATCTGTGAATATGTTCTCCCATTCTGTGGGTTGTCTTTTTGTTTTATTGATGATTTCCTTTGCTGCACAAAAACTTTTTAGTTTTATATACTCCCATGTGGTTTTTTTCTTTTGTTTTCCTTGCCTGGGGAGATATATGATAAAATATTGCTATGATTATTGTCTGCAACTTCGCTGCCTATGTTTGCTTCTACTACTTTTATGGTTTCAGTCTAACATTTAAGTCTTTGATCCTTTTTGAACTTATTCTTTTGTGTGTTATAAGACGGTGGTCTAGTTTCATTTTTCTGCATGCATCTCTCTTAATTTTTCCAGCACCATTTATTAAATAAGCTATCTTTAACCCACTGTATGTAGTTGCTTCCTCTCTTGAATAGTAATTGACTATAAAAGTGTGGATTTCTTACCGGGCTTTATATTCTGTTCTATTGATCTATGCAACTGTTTTTATGCCAGTACCATGCTGTTTTGATTACTAGAGTATAATTTGATAGTAGGGATCACGATTCCTTCAACTTTGTTCTTCTTTCCCAGGATTATGGTTTTTATCTGGGGCCTTTGTGGTTCCATATAAATTTTTGAAATATTTGTTCTATTTCTTTAAAACATGTCATTGGAGTCTTGGTAGGAATTGCATTGAATTTATAGTTGCTTTGTGTAGTTATGGACATTTAAATGATGTTAGCTCTTTCTATCCGAAACACAGTTTGTGCTGCCATTTTTTTGTATTGTATCTCCTTCAATTTCTTTCTTCAGTGTCTTGCAATTTTCCAAGTATGAGTCTTTTACATTTGTGATTTGGCTTATTCCTTGGTATTATATTCTTTCTATAGCAATTACGGATGTGATTGTTTTCTTAATGTCCCTTTCCATTAGTTTGTTATTGGCATATAAATGTGCAACTGATTTCTGGATATTAAAATGGTATCCTGCTACTTCGCTGAATTTATTTCTCAATTCTAGTGGTTTTTTGGTGGAATCTTTGGGGATCTCTGTGTACTGTATAATGTCATCTGCAAATAATGACAGTTTTACTAATTCCTTTCCAATTTTGATGTCTTTTATTTCTTCTGCTGGTCTGATTCCTGTGGCTAGGACTTCCAGTAATATGTTGAATAAGAGAGGTGAAAGCGGACATCCTGGTCTTGTTCTCGATCTTAAAGGAACTCTTGTGGATTTTGCCAATTGAGTATGATGCTGGCAGTGGTTTTGACAAATATGGCTATAACTATGTTTACATACGTTCTCTTTATTCCCACTTCACTGAGCATTTTTATCATAAATGGGTACTGGATTTTATCAAATGTTTTTTCTGCATCTATTGATATGATCATGAGGTTTTTATTTTTCATTTTGTTTATGGGGTGTATCACATTTATTAATTTGCAACCATTGTACAATCATTGCATCCCTGGGATGAATCCCACTTGATCATGGTGTATGATCTTTTTAATGCATTGCCGTTGCCATTTGCTAATACTTTGTTGATGATTTTAGCATCTTTGTTAATCAGAGATATTAGCCTATAATTTTTTTCTTTATAGTGTCTTTATCTTGTTTTGGAATTCGGATAATGCTGGCCTCATAAAATAGTTTTGGACCATTTCTTTCTCTTGAATTTTTTGAAATAGTTAAAAAAAGAGAACTATTAGTTCTTGGAATGTTTGGTAAAATTCACCCGCAAAGTCATCCAGTCCAGGGCTTTTGTTTTTGGAAAGTTTTTAAATTACTACTTCAATTTCTCTACTTGGTATTGGTCTATTCACACTTCCTGCTTCTTCTTGATTCAGTTTTGGAAGACTGTATGTTTTCATGAATTTGTCAATTTCATCTAGGTTGTCAAACTTCTTGCTATACAGTTGTTCACAGTAATTTCTTACAATCCTTTGTATTTCTGTGGTAGTGGTTATGATTTCTCCTGTTTCATTTCTGATTTGGTTTATTTGGGTCCTCTTTTTTTTAATGAGTCTGGTTAAAGGTTTGTGAATTTTGTTTATTTAAAAAAAAAAACTCCTGGTTTTGTTGGTCTTTTGAATTGTTTGTTTAGTTTCTATTTCATTTAAGTCTGCTCTGATCTTGATGATTTCCTTCCTTTTACTTGCTGGGCTTTGTTTGTTGTTGTTCCTCTTGTTCTTGAAGCTGCCAGGTTAGATTTTTTATTTGAGATCTTCTATCCTTTTTAGGTAGGCCTGTATTGCTATGAACTTTTCTCTAAGGACTGCTTTCACTGTGTCACATAGTTTTCAGGCTGTTGTGTGTTCATTATCATTAGTTTCCAGAAACTTCTTGATTTCTACTTTCATGTCATTGTTAACTCATTCATTATTTAATAGCATGTTATTCATTCTCCATGAGTTTGAATGTCTGAGTTTTTTCCTTGAGACTGATTTTCAGTTTCAAGCCATTGTAGTCTGAGAAGATGCTTGATATAATTTCAATATTCTTGAATTAGTTGAGGCTCATTTTGTGTCCTATCATATGGTCTATCTTTGAAAATGTTCCATATGTACTTGAAAATAACGTATATTTTGCTTCTTTGGGATAAAAAATTCTATATATATCAACTAAGTCCATTTGATCTAGAGTGTTGTTCAATGCCTCAATATCTTCGGTATTTCTTTGTTTTGAAGATTTGTCCATTGTTGACAATGGGGTGTTAAAGTCCCCTACTATGAGTGTGTTACTGTTGATATCCTTCTTGTAGTCTTCCCAAATTTTCCTTATATATTTGGGAGCTTCTATGTTGGGTGTATATATGTTTACAAGGGTTATATTTTCTTGAAGGATTGTTCCTTTAAGTATTATGAAATGTCCTTCTTTGTCTCTTTTTATGGCCTTTGTTATGAAATCTCTTTTGTCTGATATAACTATTGTTACCCAAGCTTTTTTTTCATGTCCATTTGTTTGGAATACTTTTTTTTCATCCCTTCACTTTCAGTCTGTGTAGATCTTTATTTTGAGTGGGTCTCTTGTAGACAGCATATATGTGGATGATGTTTCCATATCCATTCGACTACCCGATGTCTTTTGATTGTAGCATTTAATTCCATTTACATTTAGGCTTATTATTGATAGGTATTTATTCATTGTGAGTTTTCCCCTCTGTACCTCTGTTCCTCTTCCTCTCTCTTTTTCTCCTTCTTCTTAAAGCAGGCCCTTTAGCATCTCTTGCAATGCTGGTTTGGTGGAGATGTGTTCTTTTATTCTTCCTTTGTCTGAAAAACTCCTCATTTCACCTTCCATTTCGAAAGAGTGCTTTGCTGGGTTGAGTAGTCTTGGTTGTAAGCCTTTGTTTTTCATTGCTTGAAATATTTTTTGCTATTTCCTCCTGGCTTGAAGTGTTTCTGTTGATAAATTAGCTGATAGCCTTATTGGAGCTCCCTTGTATGTTATTTTCTGTTTTTCTCTTGCTGCCTTTAGGAGTCTCTCTTTGTCTTTGATTGTTTCAATTTTAATTATGATGTGCCTTGAGGAGGGCCTCCTTGTTTTCGTCTTCATTGGGACCCTCTGTTCTTCCTGTAGTTTTCTGTCCCTTGCTCCTCTTCTTCTCCTTATGGTATCCCTACAATATGGATATTATTATGTTTCATGTTGTCCTGAAGTTCTCTTAAACTCTCTTCATTTGGGGGGGTGGGTCTTTCTTCATTTTGTTGCACTGTCTGAGAATTTTTTTCTACGTTGTCCTCTAGCTCACTGATCCGATCCTCTGCTTCATTTAGCCTGCTTTTATTTCTTCTACTGTGTTCTTCAGTTCAAGAATTGTATTCTTCTTTTTTTTTTTTCTTCGCTCTTATTGATAGTTTCTATGTCCTTTTTCATGCTGATGTAGTGTTCATTAAGTTCCTTATAGTTCCCCTGGAGTTCTTTGTAGTTCCCCTGGATTTCATTGTAGTTTTCTCTGAGTTTGTCGAGTTTATTGAACTTCCTCATTACCATTGTTTTGAATTCCATATCTGATAGTTTGCTTTTCTCTATTTCATCTATCCCTCCTTCTGGGAATTCCCCCATTCATTTTGGTGGTGTGTTGTTTCTTCATCTCCCCATTTTAGGTGGCTCTTCTTGTTTGTTTCTGCTTCTTAGGTTGATCTGCATTTATTTTCTGCCTTTGTGATGTGACCTTCTGTGGTAGGAATCCGGTGGGATTCAGTGGTGCAGGCTCCTTAATCTCCTGACCTTGATGCTCTTGGGATGCTCTTTATGTCTTTTATTTGGACTCTCTGGTAGTATTTTGGTTTTGGTTGTTGTTTCTTTCTGGTGGGTCCTTCCCTCCAATTAGCTGACTGAGAGTTACTCTGCTCTCCTCATCTTGTAAACAGTTGTTGAACTTCTGCTAAAACAGAGCTCCAAGTTCAGGCAAGAATCCCACACTCAGAGATATCCCCTACCCTCAATCACTGTATTGACTGCAAATGATCTGGTATTAATAAGGATGTATATAGAGCAGGAGACAGAAATCTCCTGTAGGAGATCTTGGTAGAATTGGTCTCTGTAGTATCTGTTTGTTTGTTTTTTCTACTTTTTTCTTCTGGATCTGTCTCTCTAGTCCCACTCTGGATCTAGGCAGTCTATTTGAGCTTACTGCCCATGTCTATCTCTTTCAGTTGTTTTTTGCTCTGTGCACTCTGTAATCTGCAGTCAGGCTTAAGCACCATGGGAAGTGAGGCCAAGTAATGTCTCTGGGAGGGGTTGCTGCTCACTCTCCAGCTGATGCCACTTGGAGGGGAGTAGTCTGCTTAAGAGATTTCTCCCATAGCACTGAGTATGAGTCTGCACTGGGGCCCAGTCCACTGCTGCCCCAGCTTTTTCTCCAAAACCAGCGCTCAAAACTTTTAAAGTGCCTCTAGTTCACTTCACCCACCTGGGAGGATGGGCTACATGCACGCCCTCACATGCACAGTGTGGTGGGGCCAAATGCACCCCCGCAAGCCCGCTCAGCTCGGGGCAGGCACGCTGGCTCACCAAATGCGCACACACATGTGCTCTACTTGGGGGCTAGCAGACTGTGCCTCTGTGAGCGCACAGCCTGGGGCAGACATAGGGCCAGATGCACCCTGATGAGCACTCTCAGCTTGAGACAATCAGAATGCACCTCCCATGTACACACTCAGCTCTGGGCAGGCGGGCTGACTGACTGTGCCCTCGTGAGCATACAGCCCAGAGTGAGCAGGCCAAATTCACCCTCAGGAGCGTGCTTAGTTCGGTGTGGGGTGGCAGGCCAAAAGCACCCCTGCTCATGCATGCAGCCACGGTGAGCAGGTCATGACGCGCTCCTGCATGTGCACTCTTCAAGAATCTCACCTCACCCCTAGACTTTCCTCCACAGTCAGCAAAGAACAAAGAAACAAAATACAACAAAAGAAAAAAAGAAAAACACACACACAAAAAAATATGTGGGTCTTTGCCTCATCTCTGCCAGCAGGCAGAGCCTCGCTCTCCACCCCTGACTCCTTTCAGGGGAAGCCTAGGGGCATTGAAAAAGCTCTCTGCACGGCCAGCCACTGCCCCAGGAGCCAAGCCAGCCAGAAATCCCCTCTCCCCTGTGTCTTTTCCATGATCCTCACCAGACAGGTGACCTCCTTTGGAACCAGCAGTGCCAAGGCTCAACTCCCACCAGCATCCAGATGGTAACTGAGATTCTTTGTCTGAAATTAGCTGAAACTCCAGACCATTTTGGGGGATAAGCAAACAGCCTCCACTCACTCCTCTGCCATCTTCCTTCTTCAAATAGATTCTTGATCCTTTGCTCACTCTCTTCTCCTTCTGGTAGGCCCATGATGCATAAGTTGTTACATTTCATGTTGTCTAAAATATTTCTTAAGCTCTTCTCATGTTTTAAAATTCTTTTTGCTTTCTGCTGCTCTGCTTGTGTGTGTATTTTTTCTACCTTGCCTTCCAAATCACTGATGGGCTCCTCTGTTTTATCTAATCTACTGTTTATTTCTTCTAGTTTATTATTTATTTCAGATATTATATTCTTTTTTTCCATTCTTTATTTCTGACAGGTACTTTTTATGGTTTCTATGTTCTTTTTCATGCTGTTGAGTATGCTTATGATCATTACTCTAAACTTTCTGTCTGATAAATTGTTTGCCTCCATTTCATCTGATTCTTATGGGGATTCTCTTGTTCTTTCATTTGGGGTCTGTTTATTTGTCTTCCTATATTGACTGCTTCTTTGTATTTTCCACCTTAGTTGTTAAACTGATCAGTGATATAGCCTTAAGCTGAAATCAGCAACCTGGTTTAAGAACCACATGGTGAGGTAGAGTGATTTTTGTGGGTAGTGCTATTGCTTTCCCTCAGGCTGATACCACTTGGAGGGGACTGCTCTTCCTGAGAAAGATGGCTTCTGCAGTATGAGTAATAACTCAGCACAGGGTTACTGGTGGCTGTTCCTTCAGTTCTCTCCCCAGAGCCACCAACACAAGACTCTCCTCAAGCATCTCCAGTCCACTCTGCTCTTCTTCTGTGGAACCCAGGGTAAGTGGCTACAACAAAATTTTGTGCATTGGCCCTTTCAGAGGCTCTCTGCCTCTCCAGTCATATCTCCCTGGAAGATAGAAACCCTCCTGCTTTCCACAGTTACATGATATCTGGGTTCCTTTATGGCTCTGCTACTGTTGGCTGGAGAGCCCAAATTGGGGTTTAGACCCCACACTTCTCAGGGGGAACCACCTGACCACTGAAATATCCCTCTGGCACTTCAGATGCCATGTGTAGGAGCCTATTCAGCGCTCTCATGATTCCTTTGCACTCCCTACAAGTCTTGCTGTGGTGAAGTGGTTTTTGCTGTCTTTCCTTTGTTATAAGGATTCTCTCCAGCCAGTGTTCAGTTGGTTATTCAGGATGATTTCTCTACAATTTAGTTGTGATTCCAGGTTAGACCTAGGAGGAAAATAGTGTAGCTTCCACTTAGTCCTCTGCCATCTTGGATCCTCCTCTAATGTTTTTTTATTTTGAATGTGATGTTGTATATGCACTGTAATCTGCCAAAATGAAAGTGTTTCATTAGTATTTAATTGGTCTAAGTGCCAAAGGATTCATATGGACGAACCAGGTTCAGCAACTGCTGCCACAGGTTATAGTTTTTACCAAGACAAAAAGTACTGTTTTCTTTCTCTGGTCACTAGCAAATTATGCTTCTTTCCCTGGGGATTTTCAAAGTGAAAACCACAAGGCACATAGCATTTAAAATGTAAAATTAGGTTTTCAGATCCAAGATGATGGAGGATTAAGTGGAAGCTACACTAACCTTCTCCCAGGACCAGTCTGGAGTTATAACTTAATTGTGAAGAAATCATTTGGAATAACCAACTGAACACTAGCTGGAGAGAAGCCTTACAACCATGGACAGACAAAAGAGGCTGTTTCATCACAACATCACTGGTAGGAAGTGCAAAAAATGGAGAGGGCTGACTGCAATCCCATGGGAGGCAGCTAAAAAGACCAAGACACATCTCAGCAGCTGGGGTTTCCCATGAGAATGGTGGGGTCTAACACCTGGCTGGGCTTCCCAGCCTACAGCAACAGAACCAAGGTTAAAACAGCATTCAGCTGTGAAAAGTGAAAATCCACAGGGTTTTTGTCCAGCCTGAGAGAGAGAGCTGGAGACAGTAAGATTCCTAAAGGGACCACACACAGCAATACCTTGGCACCCACTTACCCTGGACTTCAGCAGAGGAGAGCAGAGTGGACTAGAGATGCTGAAGGAGAGTTTGGTGCAGTGGCTTTGAGAAGAGATCTGATGGAGTTGCTGATGGGGTCCCAGTGTTGATTCATCCTGCATACTGCAGGCAGACCACTCCTCCAAATGGCAAGCCTGAGAGGAAGCAAGAGCCTCGCCCACAGGAATTAATCTGTCTTGCTAGCATAGCTTAAAACTGATGGCTGATCACTAATTAAACAGATTAACTGAAAGAGATAGACAAAGACAGTGGATCTCCGGTGGTCTCAAACAGGCTGCTTAGGCCCAGACTGGGACACGATTTGATGTCACCAGAGGGGGATCCAAGAAGAAAAGAAAGCGCACCTCTACAACAGTATACAAGTGGGGGGTGGAGTGACTCTCAGTCAGCTAGCTGGAGAGGAAGACCAACCAAAAAGGAATGCAACAACCAAAACACAAATACAAGTAGAGAGCCCAAATAAAAGGCATAAAGGGCATCTCAAGAACACCAAGTTCCAGAAATCAAAGACACTGCACCACTGAATCCAAACAGGTCTTCTACTACAAAAGGACAGAGCACGAAAATATTAAGTCAAAGCATATTAATCTAAGAAGCGGAAAGAAAACAAGAAGACTCCACTAAAAAGGGTAAATAAAACAAAGAAACAAACAAAAAGCACCCCATGAAAGAAAAGCAGGAAACCCCAGTAAGAGTGGTAAGTGAAATAGAGGGAAGCAAACTATCAGGCAAGGAAATCAAAATAATACTTATAAGGAAGCTCAATGAGCTCAGAAGCTTAAAGAAAACTACAAAGAACTAGAGGGAAGCTATAAGGAACTTACTGAGAAGTACAGCAGCATTATAAAGGAAATAGAAACAATAAGAGCCAGAAGGAAATGAAGAATACAAATTCTAAACTGAAGAACACGGTAAAAGGAACTAAAAACATACTAGATGAAGAAGAGGATCAAATCCTCAAGCTGGAGGACAACATAGAAAAAAATTAGAGAGAGGGGGAAGATGGCGGAGGAGTGAGGAGAGGCTGCGGTTTCAGGCTCCCAAGACCCGTCTGCAGTTTGGGTTAATTGCAGACAGAACATCTCAGTGAGCAGCTGGACAGTGGCAGGAGTCGAGCCAAGGCACTGCTAGATTAGAGAAAATCCATCTGGGAACAACCTGTTTAGTGAGGATAGCGGAGGAAAAGGGGACGAAACGGGATTCCTGACTGGGGCGGCTGCCCAAGCTGTGGCTGGAAGTACACAAAGGCTTTTTGGCGACCACAGGCTACCCAGGAGAGGAGTTGGGAGGAGAGCGGATCTCTGCCCACTGGCAGAGACAGGACTCGACCAAGTGGCATTGGCGCCAAAGGACAGGAGACAGCGTGCTGCCGGGCAAGTGAGAACATAATTCTCTTTTATATTTTTCTCTAGTGGATGGTGGAGAGGGGAGGAAAGTTTGGGGGTGGTAGGCCATTCTTGAGGAGCGCAGGCGCAGTGGTGCGCTCATCCACTCCCCAACCCTACCCTTGGGTCACGGGGGCTCGCATAGGGAAGTGCTCTCACTCACTGGCCCAGGTGAGTGGGGCATGAGTCCAGGTGTCCCTCAGACACTCCCCAATGGACATAAGATCAGTGACCCAACGGGCACAGGGACGGCCCACTGAACACGCAGAGGACCGTGCGCAGATACCCCTAGACAGCTCCCGTGGGCGCCGGGCCCCAGGCTGGAAAGCAGACCACTAGCGCAGGCTCTGTTCATGCCGCAGAGACAGGTGAGGGAAGGCAGTCGGCTGCGGTGCCGGGCGCAGCGACACACAGACGCTCACTTCCACTGAGCACAAGTGTCCGAGGCCCCGCCCTAAGAGGCGAGAGACCAACTCCTGGAGCTCGGCTCAGCGGGACTAAGGGCACGGGCATGCAAGCGCGAAAACACCTCAGCCAGGGGACGATAGGGGCCAATTGCGTGGCAAGTTCTCGGGCCGCTCGAGAGCGTGCAGGGATGCACGCAGGGACACCTCGGTGCGAACACAGAACCACCTCGTCCCGGCAACAACAGGCGTCAATCACGGGGCAAGCTCTCGGCCGCCCAGCCTGTGCAGGGGCTCGCACACAAGGATACCTCAACTGGCTCCCGCGGGCAGCAAGGGAGCATGCCGTGACAGCGACTGCGGGTGTGCACCATTGTGGCAACCGCGGGAGCACACAATGGCTGCAACCGCGGGCGCACACCATTGCTGCAAGAAACAAGAAACTCTGCACCACCACACTAGACCAGCTGTGGACGCAGAAGAAGAAGGCAACAAACCAAGGCTAAAACTGATATCTCCACAAAAGAATTCGAGATAAAGTGGATAGAGTGACTCAATCAACAAGCCAGAAGGAATATCCTAACAAAAAAATCTGAAATATAACCAGACAGCATAAACAAATGATATAAAAGGTACCCCAAGAACATCAGGCTCAGGAGATCAAAGAGACTGGACCACTGAAACCCACAGATCTACAATAAAAAATCTCATACCACAAAGGTGGGAAGGCAAAGCAGACAAATCCAAATAACAAAAACAAACAAGAAGAATCCAGAATGGTAAGACGCAAAAACAACCTCTCAATGAAAAGAAAAGAGGAATCCCCAAAAAGAGAGGTAGATGGAATAGGCATAGCCCAAATGTCAGACATGGAATTCAAAACTATAGTGGTGAAGAAGCTCAATATGCTTGAAAACCTCAAAAACAACTATGACAACTTCCAAGGAAGTTACTAACAGCTCCAAAAAAATTACAGGGAACTTGCAGATAACTACACCAGCATAAAAAGAGAAATAGAAACTATCAACAAGAACCAGGAAGAAATGAAGAATGCAATCTCTGAACTTAAAAACACAGTAGAATCAGTCAAAAGCAGACTAAACGAAGCAGGGGATCGGATTAGTGAATTAGAGGATGAAGTAGGTAATAATTTTCAAATGATACAGCAAAATGAAAAAAGATTGAAAAAATATGAACAAGAAGTAAGGAAATTACAGTATAGCATTAAAAAAATAATATCAGGATCATAGGAATAAGAGAGGGAGAAGAAAAGGAGCATGGAATTGAAAATCTGATAGGAGAAATAGTGACAGAAAATTTTCTGAACCTGATGAGAGAAAAAGTTAAGCAAGTCCAAGAAGCACTGAGAGTTCCAATAAAGAGGAACCCCAAAAAACCCACTCCAAGGCACATCATAGTTAAAATGGCAACATTCCAAGACAAAGAGAGAATCCTAAAAGCAGCAAGAGAAAAACAGCAAATAACTTACAAGGGAGCTCCAATAAGGCTATGGACCGATTTCTCAACAGAAACATTACAAGCCAGAAGGGAATAGTCAAAAATATTTCAAGCAATGAAAAACAAAGGCCTACAACCAAGAATACTCTCTCCAGGAAGGCTATCATTAAAAATAGAAGGTGAAATAAGGAGTTTATCAGACAAAGGAAGACTAAAAGAATACATCTCCACAAAACCAGCATTGCAAGAGATGCTAAAGGGAATATTCTAAGAAAAAGGACGAGAAAAAAACAAAAAAAGAGTAGAGGAACAGAGGTACAAAAGGAAATGAATAAATACATGTCAATAATAACCTTAAATGTAAATGGATTAAATGCTCCCATTAAAAGACATAGGGCAATGAAATGGATAAGAAAACAGGACCCACATATTTGCTGGCTGCAAGAAACACACCTCAAGACAAAAAATTACATAGACTGAAAGTAAAGAGATATAAAAAAATATTCCAAGCAAACAAACCTGAAAAAAAAAGCTGGGGAAGCAGTACTCATATCAGACAAAATAGATTTCAAAGCAAGGGCAATAAAAAGAGACAAAGAAGGACATTTCGTAATACTTAAAGTAATGATTAATCAAGAAGATATAACACTAATAAACATATATTCACCCAACATAGGAGCACCCAAATACATAAAGCAAATACTAGAAGACCATAAGAAGGATATTAACAACAACACACTCATAGTAGGGGACTTCAACACTCCATTATCAACAATGGACAGATCATCCAAGCAAAGAAACACCAAGGATATACAGGCATTGAACAACACACTAAACCACATGGACTTAACTGATACATATATAGAAATTTTCACCCCAAAGAAGCAAAATATACATTCTTTTCAAAGGCACATGGGACATTTTCAAAGATAGACCACATAATAGGACACAAAACAAGCCTCAACAAATTCAAGAAAATTGAAATCATATCAAGCATCTTCTCAGACCACAATGCCTTGAAACTAAAAATCAAACTCAGGGAAAAAAATCAAAGACACCCAAACTAATGGAAAACGAATAACACGCTCTTAAATAACAAACGGGTTAACAATGACATCGAAGAGGAAATCAAGGAATTTCTAGAAACTAATGACAATGCACACACAACAGCCTAAAACCTATGGAACACAGCAAAAGCAGTCCTAAGAGGGAATTTCATAGCAATACAGGCATATCTGAAAAGACTAGAAGAATCTCAAATAAAAAACCTAACCATAAAGCTACAAGAACTAGAACAGCAACAACAAACAAAGCCTGGGGAAAAAAGAAGAAAGGAAATCATCAAGATCAAAGCAGAATTAAACGACGTAGAAACTAAATGAACAATCCAAAAAATCAACAAAACTAGGAGCTAGTTCTTTGAAAAAATAAACAAAATCGACAAGCCTTTAGCCAGGCTCATTAAGAAAAAAAGAGGGAAGACCCAAATAAACAAAATCAGAAATGAAAGAGGAGAAATCACGACTGATACCTCAGAAATACAAACAATTATAAGAAATTACTACAAACAACTATATGGCAAGAAATTTGACAACCTAGTAGAAATGGACAGATTTCTAGAAACATATAACCTTCCAAAACTGAATCAAGAAGAAGGAGAAAGTCTCAACAGACCAATAATAAAGAAGGAAATTGAAACAGTAATCCAAAATCTCCCTGCACACAAAAGCCCTGGACCAGATGGCTTGACAGGCGAATTTTACCAAACATTTAGGGAAGAACTAACTCCTACCCTCCTCAACTTATTCCAAAAAATCCAAGAAGAGGGAAAAATTCCAAATTCTTTCTATGAAGACAGTATTACCCTAATCCCAAAACCAGGTCAAGACACAGCAAAGAAAGAAAACTACAGGCCAATATCACTGATGAACATAGATGCTAAAATCCTCAATAAAATTTTGGCAAACAGGATCCAACAATATATCGAAAAGATCATACACCATGATCAAGTGGGATTCATCCCAGGGATTCAAGGATGGTTTAATATTCGCAAATCAATAAATATAATACATCACCTAAAAATAATGAAAGACAAAAATCACATGATCATATCTATAGATGCAGAAAAAGCATTTGATAAAGTACAACACCCATTTATGTTGAAAACACTCAGCAAAATGGGAATAGAGGGAGCATACCTTAACATCATTAAGGCTATATGTGAGAAGCCTGAAGCCTACATCATAGTCAATGGACAAAAACTAAAAGCATTCCCCCCGAAATCAGGAACTAGACAAGGCTGTCCACTCTCCCCACTTCTACTCAACATAGTGTTGGAAGTCTTAGCCATAGCAATCAGACAAGACAAAGAAATAAAAGGCATCCAAATTGGGAAAGAAGAAGTAAAACTATCACTATTTGCAGACGACATGATAGTATACCTAGAAAACCCTATAAAATCCACTAAAAGACTACGTGATATAATAAGTGAATTTGGCAAAATAGCAGGGTACAAAATAAATATACAGAAATTTAAGGCATTTCTGTACACCAACAATAAAATAGCAGAGACAGAAGCAAAAAAGAAAATACCATTTACTATAGCAACAAGAAGAATAAAATACCTAGGAATAAACTTAACCAAAGAGATAAAAGACCTGTACACTGAAACTTATGCAACATTGAAGAAAAAAATTAAGGAAGATACAAATAAATGGAGGCAAATACCATGTTCTTGGATGGGAAGAATCAACATCATCAAAATGGCCATACTACCCAAAGCAATTTACAAATTCAATGCAATCCCTATTAAAATACCAATGACATATTTCACAGACCTAGAACAAATCCTCCAAAAATTCATATGGAAACAAAAAAGACCCGGAATAGCAAAAGCAATCCTGAAACAGAAGAACACAGCAGGAGGAATCACGATACCAGACATCAAACAATACTACAAAGCCACCGTGATTAAAACAGTCTGGTACTGGCATAAGAACAGACATATCGATCAGTGGAACACAATTGAAAGCCCAGAAATAAACTCAGGCCTTTATGGTCAACTAATCTTTGATAAAGGAAGAAGGAACATAAAATGGAGTGAGAAGAGCCTCTTTAACAAATGGTGCTGGGAGAACTGGACAGGGACGTGCAAAAAAATGAAACTAGACCACCAACTTACACCACACACGAGAATAAACTCAAGATGGATTAAAGACTTAAATGTAAGCCGTGATACCATAAAAGTCCTAGAGGAAAACATAGGCAGGAAAATTTCAGATATCACATGTAACAATATCTTCACGGATACATCTCCCAAGGCAAGAGAAATAAAGGAAAAAATAAACAAATGGGACTACATCAAACTAAAAAGTTTCTGCTCATCAAAAGAAAACATCAGCAAGATGAAAAGGAAACCAACCATATGGGAAAACATATTTGCCAATGATATCACAGACAGGGGACTGGTCTCCAAAATTTATAAAGAGCTTATACAACTCAACATCAAGAAAACAAACAACCCAATTAAAAAATGGGCAAAGGACCTGAACTAACACTTTTCCGAAGAGGACATACAGAAGGTCCATAGGCACATGAAAAAATGCTCAACATCATTGGCTATCAGAGAGATGCAAGTAAAAACCACAATGAGATACCACCTTACGCCTGTCAGAATGGCCATCATCAACAAATCAACAAACAACAAATGCTGGCAAGGGTGTTGAGAAACAGGAACCCTGCTGCATTGTTGGTGGGAATGCAGACTGGTGCAGCCACTATGGAAAACAGTATGGAATTACCTCAAAAAACTAAAAATGGAACTGCCATTTGAACCAGTGTTTCCACTGCTAGGATTATACCCGAAAAATCCTAAAACCCTAGTTCAAAAAACCTTATGCACCCCTATGTTCATAGCAGCCCTGTTTACAATAGCTAAGTGCTGGAAACTGCCTAAGTGCCAATCTGTAGATGAGTGGATCAAAAAACAGTGGTACATCTACACAATGGAATACTATGTAGCAGAAAGAAAGAAGGAACTCCTGCCATTTGCGACAACATGGATGGAACTAGAGAGAATTATGCTTAGTGAAGTAAGCCAGGCAAAGAAAACAAAATACCATATGATATCATCCAATACAGGAAACTAAAGAGCAACACAAACAAACGAACTAAATAGGCAAAGACTAGAATAGTAGTAAGTAGGGAGGAGGGGGGAGGGAGAGAAAGGGAATAAGTAAGGGAAGGGTCTAGTCAAGGAACGTATATGAATGACTCATGGACATGGACAATGGGGAGGGATATAATTGTGGGAGAAGGGATGGGCTGGGAGGGGGGAGCAGTGGGGATAAAATTGGACAACTGTAAGTGAATAACCAAAAAATAAAATTAAAAAAAAAGAAAAAAAGAAAAAAATTACCATACACCACAACAAAACAGGGAAAGACTGAAAAAGAATGAAGAGGTTTTAAAAGAGCTTCAGGACAACATGAAATGTAATAATATCCATATCATAGGGAAAACAGAAGGAGAAGAGAGCAGCAAGGGATAAGAAAACCTGTTTGACAAAGTAATGACAGAAAATTTCCTTAGCTTAGTGAGAGAAAAAGTCATCCAGGAAGTACAGAGGTCCCAATGAAGATGAATCCAAAGAGGCCCACTTAAAGACACGTCATAATTAAAATGACAAAATTCAAACACAAAGAGAGAATTCTAAAAGCAGCAAGAGAGAAACAATAAATAACATACAGGGAGCTTTGATAAGGCTATCAGCTGATTTCTCAACAGAAACACTGCAAGCCAGAAGGGAATGGCAAGAATATTCCAAACAATGGAAAGCAAAGGCCTACAACCAAGGCTACTCTACCCAGCAAGGCTATTATTCAAAATGGTAAGTGGGGGACTTCTGGCCAAGATGGAGTCCTGGACAGATACACTGCATCTCCCTCTATAACTAGAGAAGGAATAAAACTACCTCAAAACTAGAGACAACCAGAAGTTCCAGAAAACTGCACTGTGTGGAAGTCCAACAAACAAATATGTAAAGATATACTCATCCAGACAGGAAGGAGGGGCAGGGCTGGGGTGGAAAGAATGCAGTGCGGTTGCAGTGGCAACGGCAGTAGCGGAAGGCTGGCAGAAAGCACAGTCACACATTTTAAAAACTAGGGAGGGACACCTGGGGAGCACTTCCAGCACCAAACCAGACTGCACAGCTCACAATGCCAGCACCAGGGACAATAAAACCTCATTGCTTCTGACTATGCAAAACAGTGGGGATTGGTGTGGAGGATGAAATTACCGGTCTCTCAGCAGAGTCTCCTTGTTTAAAGGGCTCCTACAGTCCTAGAACATCAGCAGACCCACCCATTTTGTAAATAATGGCCAAGGCAACAGCTAGAAAGAAGTCAGTCCCATGTGGAAGTGGGAGAAGTGCCTGGAAAAGGGGCAAGTGCTGAGCAAGCAGCATTGTTCCCTCTCAGACCCCTCCCCCACACACAGCACCACAACGTGATGAAACGGGTCACTCTATACTGATGAATACCTAAGGCATCCTTACAACATAATGGGTGCAACAGCCCTACCTAAAACACAGAGGCAAACAAACATAGGAGCCTGTCAAGATGAGGAGACAGAAAAGTATGGCCCAATAGATGGAACGGATCAAGGTTCCAGTGGGAGAACTAAGTGATGAGGAGCTAGCCAACCTAACAAACAAGGAGATAGCCAACATAACAGATGCAGAGTTCAAAACACTGGTGATAAAGATGCTCACAGACTTGACAGACAGGCTTAAGTACGGCAGATGCATAAGGGAAGAAGTGAAGGCTATGCTAAATGAAACAAAGGAAAATCCACACAGGCTTAGGAATTTCTGGGACATTAAATGTGCCAACATCCAAATCATATGGGTGCCAGAAGAAGAGGAAGAGCAAGAAACTGAAAGCTTATCTGAAAAAATAATGAAGAAAAACTTCCCACAGTTGGTGAAGGAAATAGACATGCAAGTCCAGGAAATACAGAGAATCTCAAACAAAGAGGACTACATCAAGACACATCATAATTAAAATGCCAAAGGTTCAAGATAAAGAGAGAATCTTAAAAGCAGCAAGAGAAAAGCAGAGTTACCTACAAATGGGTACCTATAAGACTGTCAGCTGATTTCTCAAAAGAATCTTTGTAGGCAAGAAGGGAATGGCAAGAGGTATTCCATGTGATGAAAAGCAAGGCCCTACAACCAAGACTACTCTATCCAGCAAAGCTATCATTTAGAATGGAAGGGCAGATACAGTGCTTCAAAGACAAGGGAAAGCTGAAGGATTTCATCATCACCAAGCCATTATATAAAATGTTAAAGGGACTTATTTAAGAAAAAGAAGATGAAGACTATGAACATTAAAATGACAACAAACTCACAACTATCAACAACTCAAGGGAATGTATCCGAAAAGATATCACTCAAACTGATGTCAAATAGTTTATTGCCTATATATGCTTATAGGAGTTTATGGTTTTAGGCCTTATATTTAAGTCTATAACCCATTTTGCATTTTTTTGTATACGGTGTAAAAGAATGGTCATTTCATTTTATTTTTGCATGTATCTATCTAGTTTTCTAAACACCATTTGTTAAAGAGACTGTCATTACTCCAATGTATATTTTTACCTCCTTTGTCATAGATCATTTTAGCCATATAAGTGAGGGTTTATTTCTGGGCTCTCTATTCTGTTCCAATGATCTGTGTGTCTTTTTTTTTTTTTTTTTTAATTAAATTATAGCATATTACAATTTATGTCCTAATAATAAGATTTTAATCTATAGGGTAATGTGACATTAAAACCTACTTGGCCACATTACTTCTTGAGTTTCTTTTGGGCAGCTTTCTTCTTGACCATCTGTAATCGCTTCATGGCATTGAGCTGTGATTCTTGTGAAGTTGGACCCTTAAGGGACGCTGAGGAAGAGCTGCTTGATTCTGAAGTGGCTTTGCTGGTGGTACTTCCGCTAAGCCCTGATGTCCCACTATTTGCATTTCCACTTCGTTGGCTGCTGCCTCCTGGAACTAAACTACTTGGACTAGGAAGACCTATTTTGCTAACATTGTCACAACTAACTGAGCGACTAAGGCCAGTTTTGCCCAAAGTCAGAGGTGGAGGTAGTTTCAACGGTACAGTGGGTGAAGTGTTGTTACTGGAACCTAATTTAGAACCTATTCTGCCTTTGGATGATGTTGCCAGACCAGGCAAACCCACAGCTTCTGGGTAGCTGATGAAGTAGTAGGTTTCCCACTATTGTTCTGGGTTGTTGAACTCAATTTTGCTGTTGATGGACCAGCAGAAGTAGTTTTGGCTGCAAAAGCTGCCCATGCAGTTAGGCCACTAGTTACTGAAGAGGAAACACTGATACTAGACAAATTTCCTGAAATAACCGGGGATGACTTGACTTCTGTTCTCTTAAATGCTAGAAAAGTTGTCTCTTGTTTGAGTTTAGTCTCTGGTTTTTTAACCAACGGATCTTTGACAGCAGGAGCTACAGAAACAACTGTGGGGGCTGGTTTCTGTGGTGGTTTCTGAGTTTTTTGAGCCATTCTTTTCATTTGTCTGGTACATTGGGCGCAATACCACACAAGGCGAGGGTCAGTCACCTCCTTGTCTGTCACCTGGGGCTTATGGCAATCTTGGTGGTAGAGATTATGGCACTCTTGACATTCAACTAATTGATTACCAGATACCACTGTCATTTGCCTACAAACAACACAGGCCAATCCCATCTCCATGGCAAAATCATCAGCACTGGTCTCGTCAAAACTGGAAAGGTCAGTCATAGCTAAATCCTTGCTGGTTTGCACGGTAATAGGAGAGGACCGTATTTCTGGTTTCTCCAATCTAGGTTTCTTTGGAATATCAACTCCTTCAGTGGTATCTGATTTCATTTTATCAGCAGGTCTCTTTCCAGCTTCCTTCTTTACTTTTTCTGTTGTGAGAGCCTTGCCATTATTATTGCCAGAAAGAAGACTGGATGAATTTTTGGGCTCTTGCTTAATGGAAATAGTTTTTGTGCTTGCAATTTTGGGTGGCTCCACATCCTTTTGAGATGGAGGTAACTTGAATCAACTCCCCGAGCCAAAGATTCATCAAGTAATGCTTTTAGCTTTTCAGTAGAATCCTTACTCTTTGAATGTAAGAAGCCTAGTGCTTTCAAAAAAATAGGATCAAGTTCCAAGTTCACAGTAGCAGCCATGGCAAACACCGCTTTTCCAGGCACCTTTCCCACTTCCGCACCAGACTGGCACCCCTCTAGCTGCTGTCCTGGCTGTTGTTCACAGAGCAGTTGGGTCTGCCTGTGTGTCTTTTTTTGTGCCAGCACCATGCTGTTTTGATTATTATTGCTTTGTAGTATAGTTTGATATCAGGGAGAGTGATATCTCCAACTTTGTTCTGCTTTATCAAGATTAATTTCACTACTTTGGGTCTTCTATGGCTCCATATAAAAATTTAAGACTATTTGTTCTAGCTCCAAGAAAATTAAAGGCATGTTTAAGATGGTAAGACAAGTTTTATTCAGGACCATAGTGATAGATATAGAGACAGCTGCAGTAGGATTTTATGAGGGTGGGAGTGGGAAAAGATTGGGTTCAACTTCAAATATATAATGGGCAAGTGGGAATTTATAGCCAAGGACTGGGTGGGGAAGTATACGAAAAATTTGTTAAGAGTAAACATCAGACTTAAGAAGGGATTCTGGCTAATATAATCTAACAGGATTCTTGCATCACCTAGGAAATAATGGAGAAAAAAAACCTGATCAGGCATTAAGATGATCATATATCAAAGGTAAGGGTTCTGGTTCACCTGACTTAGCAGAGTTGTTGCTAAAACTGGATTTTACAGGAAAGTGCACAAATGGGACTGGAAGAAGTTTCAGGAGTCTGACTAAAGTTTGGTCAAGCAAAAAATCTTTATCCATATCTTTCCAATGGGTCAAAGCCCATTGGAACTTTTTACTAAATTATGAACTTTAGGAGCTGTTCCACATTTTTACAAGTGTTTAGGAACTAGTCCAAGTTAAGGAGACATGACAACTAAATTCAAAAATATATCGAATTAGCTCTTAGACCAGGAAAAAGAAAAATACCCTTCCCCCAAAATAACCCATCAATTGGACTATTGGTGGAATTTGAATAAGATCTTTAGAGTAGATGGTAGAATATTATCAATATCAATTTCCTATTTTATAAATATATTATTGTGTAAAATTTTAACATTTGGGAAGCTAGATTAAAGATATATTAAAGTTTATTGTATTAATCTAATTTTTGTAATTTTTTAAAGTCTTAAATAATCTCAAAATAAAAACAATAAAATAAAAATTTTAACTTGTTAATAAGGTAGCTCTCAGATAAGTGTCCTTACAAAAATAAAAATTAAAGATAACTGATGATCCAAGATGGCGGAGGAGTAAGTGGAAGCTACACTAACCTCTTCCCAGGACCAGCCTGGATTTACAATTAAATTTTGGAGAAATCATCTGGAATAACCAACCGAACACTAGCTGGAAAGAAGTCTTATAACCACGGAGAGACAGAAAAGGCCGCTACATCAAAACTTGACCGGTAGGGAGTGCTGACACGCGGAAGGGCTGGCTGGGCTCACACGGGTGGCAGCTGAAGGGACTGAGGAACAGCTCAGCAGTCGGAGATTCCCCCTGAGAAGGGCAGGGTCTAAACCCCCAGCTGGGCTTCCCAGCCTACAGCAACAGAGCGGAAAGTAAAATAGTATCAGCTGTGAAAAGCGAAAAGCCACAGGGTTTCTTGCTAGCCGGAGAGAAACAGCTGGAGAAAAAGAGCTCTTAAGTGGATCACATACGAAAATATTTTGGCCACCACTTACCCTGGGCTCAAGCGGAGGAAAGGCAGAGAGGACTGGAGATGTTTGGGGAGAGTTTGGCACGGTGGCTTTGAGGGGAGAACCGGAGGAGCAGCCGACTGGGTCCCAGTGCTGACTCATCCCCAGTACTGCGGGTAGACCATTCCCCTCCAAGTGGAGTCAGCCTGAGGGGAAGCAAAAGCCCTGCCTACAGGAATTAAGCTGCCACACCCACGGTCCTTAAGCCTGACAGCTAATCACAGATTGAATATATTAACAATTAAAGAAGACAGACAACAGCAGTAGACCCCTGGAAGTCTCCAACAGGCTGCCTAGGGCCAGACCGGTACATGATCTGACGCGACCAGAGGCAGATCCAGGAAGTGCAGATCATTCTAAGAAGCACCAACAAACAATAGGAGTCACAAAAATGGGGAGACAGAGAAACAACCTCTCATCGAAAGGAAAGGTAGAATCCCCAGAAAAAGTGCTAAATGAAATAGAGGGGAGCGAACTATCAGATATGGAATTCAAAACATGGATTATGGAGAAGCTGAATGAGCTCAGTGGAAACTACAAAGAACTCAAGGGAAACTACAAGGAACTCCAGAAAAACTACAAGGAACTCACAGAGAAATACACGAGCATGAAAAAGGACATAGAAGCTATAAATAAGTGCCAGGAGGAAATGAAGAATACGATCTCTGAATTGAAGAACACAGTAGAAGGAATTAAAAACAGGCTAGAGGAAGCAGAAGATCGGATCAGCGAGCTGGAGGACAACGTACACAAAAACCCCCAGAGAGTGCAAAAAAATGAAAAAAGACTGAACAAGACTAAAGAGGTTCTAAGACAGCTGCAGGACAATATGAAACGTAATAATATCCGTATCATAGGAATTCCAGAAGGAGAAGAAGAAGAGCAAGGGATAGAAAACCTCTTTGAAAAACTAATGACAGAAAACTTCCCTCACATGAGGAGAGAAAGAGTCACGCAAGTCCAGGAAGCACTGAGGGTCCCAATGAAGATGAACCCCAACAGGCCCACCTCAAGACACATCATAATTAAAATGGCAACATTCAAAGACAAAGAGAGGATCCTAAAAGCAGCAAGAGAGAAACAACTAATAACATACAAGGGAGCTCCAATAAGGCTATCATCAGATTTCTCAGCAGAAACACTACAAGCCAGAAGGGAATGGCAAAAAATATTCCAAGCAATGAAAAACAAAGACCTACAACCTAGAATACTATACCCAGCAAAGCTCTCAATCAAAATGGAGGGTGAAATAAGGAGCTTCCAAGACAAAAGAAGGCTAAAAGAATACATCTCCACCAAAACAGCATTGCAAGAGATGCTAAAGGGTCTGTTCTAAGAAGATAAAGAAACAGAGAGAGACAGAGAGGAACACGAGTACAAAGGGGAAAAATGACAATGAATAAGTACTTATCGGTAATAACCTTAAATGTAAATGGATTAAATGCTCCAATTAAAAGACATAGGGTAGCTGAATGGATTATACAGAATGACTCACATATATGCTGTCTACAAGAGACCCACCTTAGAACAAAAGATCTACACAGACTGAAAGTAAAGGGATGGAAAAAAGTATTTCAAGCAAATGGACATGAAAAAAAAGCCGGGGTAGCAATACTTATATCAGACAAAACAGATTTCACAGCAAAGTCAATAAAAAGAGACAAAGAAGGGTATTTCATAATACATAAGGGAAAAATCCATCAAGAAGATATAACCCTTATAAATATATATGCACCCAACTTAGGAGCACCCAAATATATAAGGAAAATTTTGAAAGACTCCTGGAAAGATATAGACAGCAACATACTCATAGTAGGGGACTTTAACACCCCATTGTCAACAATGGACAGATCTTTGAAGTAAAGAAACACCAAAGGTATTGAGGCACTGAACAACACTCTAGATCAAATGGACTTAGTCGATATATATAGAAGTTTACACCCCAAAGAAGCAAAATATACATTCTTCTCAAGTGCACATGGAACATTTTCAAAGATAGACCACTTGGTAGGACACAAAACAAGCCTTAACAAATCCAAGAAAATTGAAATTATATCAAGCATCTTCTCAGATCACAATGCCTTAAAATTGGAAATCAACCTCAAGGAAAAAACTCAAAAACATTCAAACTCATGGAGAATGAATAACATGCTATTAAATAATGAATGGGTTAACAAAGACATCAAGGAAGAAATTAAAAAGTTTCTGGAAACTAATGATAATGAACACACAACAACCCAAAACCTATGGGATACAGCGAAAGCAGTCCTTAGAGGAAAGTTCATAGCAATACAGGCCTACCTATAAAAGCTAGAAGAATATCTAATAAAAAATTTAACCCTACAGCTACAAGAACTAGAGGAAGAACAACAAGCAAAGCCCAGATCAAGTAGAAGGAAGGAAATCTTCAAGATCAGAGCACAATTAAATGACATAGAGTCTAAACTAACAATTCAAAAGATCAACAAAAGTAGGAGATGGTTCTTTGAAAAGATAAACAAAATTGACAAGCCTTTAACGAGGCTGATCAAGGAAAAAAGAGAGAGAACCCAAATAAATAAAATCAGAAACGAAAGAGGAGAAATCACAACTGATACCATAGAAATACAAAGGATTGTAAGAAATTATTACGAACAACTGTATGGCAAGAAATTTGACAACCTAGAGGAAATGGACAAATTCCTGGAAACCTATACTCTTCTCAAACTGAATCAAGAAGAAGCAGAAAGTCTGAATAGACCAATAACAGCTAGTGAAATTGAAGCAGTAATCAAAAAACTCCCAGCACACAAAAGCCCTGGTCCAGATGGCTTCACAAATGAATTCTACAAAGCATTTAGGGAAGAACTAACTCCTATACTCCTCAGAGTATTCCAAAAGATACAAGAAGAAGGAAGACTGCCAAACTCATTCTATGAAGCCAGTATAACTCTAATTCCAAAACCAGGTCAAGACACAACAAAGAAAGAAAACTACAGGCCAATATCGCTGATGAACATAGATGCTAAAATCCTCAACAAAATATTGGCAAACCGGATCCAGCAACACATTAGAAAGATCATACACCACGATCAAGTAGCATTCATCCCAGGGATGCAAGGATGGTTTAAGATTCGCAAATCAATAAACGTAATACACCACATAAACAAAATGAAAGACAAAAACCACATGATCATATCAATAGATGCAGAAAAAGCATTTGATAAAGTACAACACCCATTTATGATAAAAACTCTCAGCAAAATGGAAATAGAGGGAGCATACCTCAACATAATAAAGACCATATATGAGAAACCTGAAGCCAACATCATACTCAATGGGCAAAAACTGAGAACATTCCCCCTGAGATCAGGAAGAAGACAAGGATATCCGCTCTCTCCACTCCTATTCAACATAGACTTGGAAGTTCTAGCCACCGCAATCAGACAAGAAAGAGAAATAAAAGGCATCCAAATTGGAAAAGAGGAAGGAAAACTGTCATTATTTGCAGATGACATGATAGTGTACATAGAAAACCCTATAGACTCCACAAAAAAACTACTCAACCTAATAAGTGAAATCGGCAAAATAGCAGGATACAAAGTCAATATTAAGAAATCAAAGGCATTTTTATACAGCAACAATAAAAACTCAGAGATAGAAACTGAAAGAAAAATTCAATTTACCATAGCAACAAGAAAAATAAAATACTTAGGAATAAACTTAACGAAGGATGTAAAAGACCTGTACTCAGAAAACTACATAACACTGAAGAAAGAAATTAAAGAAGATACAAATAAATGGAAGCATATACCATGCTCATGGATGGGAAGAATCAACATCAGTAAAATGTCCATACTACCCAAAACAGTTTATAGATTCAATACAATCCCTATTAAAATAGCAGCAACATATTTCACAGACCTAGAACAAATACTTCAAAAATTTATATGGAACCAAAAAAGAGCCCGAATAGCGACAGCAATTTTGAGGAAGAACACAGTAGGAGGAATCACAATACCTGATATCAAAATATACTACAAGGCCACGGTAATCAAAACAGTCTGGTACTGGCATAAAATCAGACATGTACATCAATGGAACAGAATAGAGCCCAGAAATAAACCCAGGTTCATATGGTCAACTAATATTTGACAAAGGGGGAAAGAACATCAAATGGAGTGAAAAGAGCCTCTTCAACAAATGGTGTTGGGAGAACTGGACAGGGACATGCAATAAAATGAAACTAGACCACCAACTTACACCATACACCAGAATAAACTGAAAATGGATCAAACACTTAAATGTAAGCCGTGATACCATAAAAGTCCTAGAGGAAAATATAGGCAGGAAAATATCAGATATCCCACGTAGCAACATTTTCACTGATATATCTCCTAAGGTAAGGGAAATAAAGGAAAGAATAAACAAATGGGACTACAACAAACTAAAAAGTTTCTGCTCAGCTAAAGAAAACATCAGCAAGATCAAAAGAAAAGCAACCATATGGGAAAATATATTTGCCAATGACATCTCAGACAAGGGATTGATCTCCAAAATATATAACGAACTCATACGACTCAACACCAAGAAGACAGACAACCCAATTAAAAAATGGGCAAAGGACCTGAACAAACACTTCTCCAAAGAAGACATACAGAGGGCCCATAGAAATATGAAAGTATGCTCAACATCACTGGCCATCAGGGAGATGCAAAGAAAAACAACAATGAGATACCACCTCACACCAGTCAGAATGGCCATAATCAAAAAAATCAACAAACAACTTGTGCTGGAGAGGATGTGGAGAAACGGGAACCCTGGTGCATTGCTGGTGGGAATGCAGACTGATGCAGCCACTATGGAAAACAGTTTGGAATTTCCTCAAAAAACTGAAAATGGAACTGCCTTTTGAACCAGCAATTCCATTGCTAGGATTATATCTGAAAAATCCTGAAACACCAATTCAAAAGAACCTATGCACTCCAATGTTATAGCAGCACTATTTACAATAGCCAAGTGCTGGAAACAACCTAAATGCCCATCTGTAGATGAGTGGATCAAAAAACTGTGGTACACTTACACAATGGAGTTCTATGTAGCAGAAATAAAGAAGGAACTTCAACCATTTGCAACAACATGAATGGAACTAGAGAGAATTATGTTTAGTGAAATAAGCCAGGCAACGAAAACAAAATACCTTATACTGTCACCTATTACAGGAAACTAATGAAAAACACAAACAAATGAGCAAAATTGAACCAGAGGTATGTAAACAAGAAGTAGTCTAACAGTAACAAGGGGGGAGGGGGGAGAGAAAGAAGGGGGTAAGAAGGGGAAGTGTCAAGTCAAAGAACATGTATGAATGACACACAGACATGGACAACTGAGTGGGGACTGAACGTGGGGGAAGGAAGGGGCAGGGTTCAGGGAAGCAGGAGGGGGAAAAAATGAGACAACTGTAATGGAAAAACAAACAAAAAAAAATTTTAGTGGGGGAAAAATGAAAATATGAAGAATAGAAATGCCAGTTCAGTGAATATTAAGACAAAGATTTTCCTCCACGTTGTATATTTTTCTCCCTATTTGATCTCTCCAGAGTAAGTAAGTAATGACTTAAGTTTCTTTGCATAGAACTAATAAGACCAGTTGTCAACAGAGGTTCCTTTTTTTTGACCAAGTCTTTGACTGCAATGTCAAGCCTAAGGGAGACATACTTGGGCTCAGGTTGTTACCAAAAAGCCCTGAGGAATGGGGAATGACTTTCAAAGGTAATAAAAGCCTGCAACATAAAAGGCCTGCTACCATGGTTGGTTGTGCGTTCCACAGCAATCTCTCCAGGGAAGGAACGAAGGTTGTTTTCCTGAAAGATGGCTAGAAGGGACCTTAAGGCAAAATGGAAAACCAGAAAGACTTCGAAAGGACAGGTGTGTACAGGCAAGGATGAATGCCAAGTATGTGGCCCAGCTTCTGTGCCCTGAAGAGCAGACTGAGGGTCACCCTAAATGTTCCTTGGGTAAAGCCAGCAAAGCAGAACTAAAGATCATAAGTGATCATTTGCTGCTCTTGTTATGTTTATGCAAATGAACAGGATAAATTAAAAATGGACTTAATGTAGTCCCTTTAAAGACAAGGAGGGTAATCTTAGGGAGAAAAATCACTATTCAAGGAAAATCACAATGATCAGTAGTAGACTGTAAAGTAGGGCAGCTAACCGTCTTAAAAGTTTCTTCTCATTTAAAATATGGTTTCACTTGAAAATTAAACCATGTCTGTGATATCACTAAAGAGATTCAAGTTGCAGGCAAGTAGAATGTCAAGTGCCTTGCAACTGGATGTCTTCCCAATAAGACAGTCTTACAGATTTAAAGACTTGTTTGTGGGTTATGTTACATAAACTAACATGTGTTTTTTGTTTTCAAAGGGCATAAGCCTATGACTGCATTACCTGAGTGATTGTACGCATAAGCCTCACTTAATCCTCTCTGCAGTGCTGCCTCGTGAGACTCAGGGGTTTGGCTGAACTAAATGGCTGGGTTGGTTAAGAATGGGGTGGTCTGTGGGCTTCACTTTAAAACGGGTTTCTCTTTTCTATCCTAATGGCTTAGACAGAAAGGGCCCAGAGGTCTGAGAGGGGGGAAACATAAACTATTTCCCTCAGCCCAAACTAAATATAATGGGCAAAAGGGTTTTGGACAGGCGAGATGTGCCTAGCACACTTTCCTCCAAAGAAGCGCCCCCCCTTTTTTTTCCCTAATGTGGAACATTGAAAAATTAATCCCTGCCTTTTGTCATCTAGTAGTTATGGATTGAATGATGTCTTTTAACACTTTTAGCCAAATCTGTTGCCCCCAGAACACAACAGGGATGCCAGCCTGTTAAACCAAGCACGCCGTTGTCCGGAGACAGCCAACTGACCTGGAGTCTGCACAATCCTTCCCCATGTGGGAAGGCCACCCTCCCCTCCAGACCCTCACTTTTATCAGGGATTTCTGGACCCAAGGGTAGGTAGGACGACGACCATGTCCAGCTTGAAGCAGCTAGAGGAGCTTGAGACCTTCGCCCATTGTCCTTTACAAGATGACAAAGGGTCTTAACATCTGAGAGGGAGGGATATTTATTTTTTATGAACCATGGGTATGGACTTGGGGGGGGGTTGCGGAGGGAGGGAGATGCTGGGTGGAGAGGAGTAAAGGGGAGAAAATTGGAACTATTGTAACAGTATAATCCATAAAGAAAAGCTGGAGAAAAAAAAAGATAACTAACTTTGTGCTGAAAAGAAACTTACTGATACAGTGATTAAGTGTTAGAACTGTGACAAGTAGCATTACTTGTCTGAGGTTGTATAGACCTTAAATTTTGATCTCCAAACACTGGTGTTCTCTCTATAATACCACATCCTACTTCATCGTCACTTCTCTTAAGATCTGAAGCCACTTGCATGAGCAAGGCTCTTCACATTTCACCTTTCTTTCAGAGCTAAAGGAGGACGGTGATGTGAACGTATATTTACTATGAAGAGAAAAGAGATCAATGTTTTACCCTGAAAGGTGGATGTTAATCCAAGTTTAAGGAAGAATATCCTCAGAAGTAGTTATGGGGGAAGGTATCCAAAGGTGAGGAGTTATATTGATGAGAGAACCCTAATTACAATTCAAAAAAATTCCAAGAATTATTAAAATTCACAGAGTAAACTGAAAATGCATAGAGTAAATAAATAAATTATAACAGAATGATAGATGCCATGGACTGTGGTTTATCAATGGCCTTTGTGAATTTTTTTGTCCATTTTTTTATGAAAAAAATTTGTTTTAAATTTAATCTTTATTGTATTTTTTCCCATTACTATTTTGTCCCCTTATACTCCCATGCCCAAGCAATTACAACACTGTTGTCCATGCCCATGAGTTTTTTATCCTTTTGGTTCAATTCCCCCCACCCACTAACCTCCCCAACCCCAAATAGCTATCATCTTCTCTCCATCTATGAGTCTGTTTCTGTTTTGCTCTTTAGTTCAGCTTTACCATTAGATTCCACATATGAGTAAATTCATATGGTATTTGTTTTTCTCTGACTGGCTTATTTCACTTAGCATGGTGTTCTCTACGTTGATCCATACTGTCACAAAGGGTAAAATTTTCTTCTTTCTTACAACAGAGTAGTATGCAGTACCTCAACAGTACTTGTTGTTTGTTGATTTATTGATCATAGCTATTCTGATAGGTGTGAGATGGTATCTCATTATATATTTTTTTAATTTTATAAGTATATTTTATTGATTATATTGTTACAATAGTTCCAATTTTTTTCCTTTTGCTCCCCTCCGCCCAGCACAACCCCTCCCCCAACAAAACCCCTCCCCAAGTCCATGCCCATGGGTCGTACATACAAGCTCTCCTGCTTCACCCTTTCATATATTCTTCTGTTTTTAAACAATTAATTAATTAATTAATTAGTTATTTTAACGATAAAAAATAAAAATCCCTCCCTCTCAGATTTAAGACCCTTTATAATCTTAAAAAAACAATGGGCGAAGGTCTCAAGCTCCTCTAGCTGCTTCAAGCTAGACATGGTCATCGTCCTTCCTACCCTTGGGTCCATAAATTCCTAATAAGAGTGGGGGTGTGCAGGCAGGGGTGGCCTTTCCACATGGGGAAGGATCATGCAGACTCCAGGTTGGTTGGCTGTCCCTGGACAACGGCATGCTTGATTTAACAGGCTGACATCCTTGTTGTATTCTGGAAGAAACAGATTTGGCAACAGGGTTAAAAGACATCATTCAATTCATAACCACTAGATGACAAAAGGCAGGTATTAATTTTTTAATGTCCCACATTAGGGAAAAGAAGGGCTTCTTTAGAGGAAGGTGTACCAGGCATATCTCACCTGTCCAAAACCCTTTTGCCCATTATATTTAGTTTGGGCTGAGGGAAATAGTTTAGGTTTCCCCCTCTCAGAACTCTGGGTCCTTTTGGTCCAAGTCATTAAAATAGAAAAGAGAAACCAGTTTTAAAGCGAAACCCACAGACCACCCCATTCTTCACCAACCCAGCCACTTATTTCAGCCAAACCATTGAGTCTTAGGAGGCAGCGCTGCAGACAGGATTAACTGAGGCCTATACATACAGACAATTACTCAGGTAATGAGATCATAGGCATATGCCATTTTACAACAGAAAACACATGTTAATTTATGTAACATAACCCACATACAAGTCTCTAAATCTGTAGGACTGTCTTATCGGAAAGACATCCATTTGCAAGGCATTTGACATTCTTCTTGCCTGTAAATTAAACATCTTTGATAATACCACAGACATAGTTTAACTTTCAAATCAAAACAAACTTTAAACAAAGATAAACTTTAAAGACGGTTAGCTGCACTACTTTATAGTCTACCATTGAGCATTGTGATTTTCCTTGAATCACAATTTTTCTCCCTAGGATTACCCTCCTTGTCATTTAAGGGACTGCATTAGGTCCATTTTTAATTTATCCTGTTCATTTGCATAAATACAACAAGAGCAGCAAATGATCACTCATGATCTTTAATTCTGCTTTGCTGGAACTTACACAAGGAACATTTAGGGTGACACTTAGTCTGCCATTCAGGGCACAGAAGCAGAACCACATACCTGGCGTTCAGCCTAGCCTGTAAACACCCATCTTTTTCACATCCTTCTGGTTTTCCATTGTGCCTTAAGGTCCCTTCTATCCATCTTTCAGGAAAACAACCTTCATTCCTTCCCTGGAAAGATTGCCATGGACCACACATCCAACCAAGGTACCAGGCCTTTTATATCGTGGGCTTTTATTACCTTTGAAAGTCAATCCCAGTTCCTGAGGGCTATTTGATAACAACCAAAGCCCAAGCATGTCTCCTTTAGGCATGACATTCCAATAAAAGTCTTAGTAAAAAAAAAAATCTCTATTAACAACTGGTCTTATTATTTTTATGCAAAGTAACTTATGTCATTACTTACTTGTTTAGAATGCCAAACTCTGGAGGGATCAGATAGGGAGAAAAATATACAGTGTGAAGGAAAATCCTTGTCCTTCTAATATTCACTGAACTTGCATTTCCATTCTTTATATTTTTATTTTTTCTCCCAACTAAAAATTTTTTTTAAATTTTTTTATTGATTATATAGTTACAACCGTTCCAATTTTCTCCCCCTTGTTCCCCTCCACCCAGCACCCCCCTCCCCCAGCAATCCCCCCCAAGTCCATACCCCTGGTTCGTAAAAATTAACTATCCCCCCCCTCTCAAATATTAGGACCCTTTGTAATCTTGTAAAGGACAATGGGCGAAGGTCTCAAGCTCCTCTAGCTGCTTCAAGCTGGACATGGTCGTCGTCCTACCTACCCTTGGGTCCAGAAAACCCTAATAAGAGTGGGGGTGTGGAGGGGAGGGTGGCCTTCCCACATGGGGAAGGATCATGCAGACTCCAGGTCAGTTGGCTGTCTCCGGTCAACGGCGTGCTTGGTTTAACAGGCTGGTGTCCTTGTTGTGTTCTGGGGGCAACAGATTTGGCTAAAAGTGTTAAAAGACATCATTCAATCCATAACTACTAGATGACAAAAGGCAGGGATTAATTTTTCAATGTTCCATATTAGGGAAAAAAAAAAAAAAAAAGGCTTCTTTGTAAGAAGGTGTGCCATGCACATCTCGCCTGTCCAAAACCCTTTTCCCCATTATATTTAGTTTGGGCTGAGGTAAATAGTTTAGGTTTTTCCCCCTCTCAGACCTCTGGGCCTTTTCTGTCCAAGCCATTAGGATAGAAAAGAGAAACCCGTTTTAAAGTGAAGCCCACAGACCACCCCATTCTTCCCCAACCCAGCCATTTAGTTCAGCCAAACCGTTGAGTCTCAGGAGGCAGCGCTGCAGAGAGGATTAAGTGAGGCTTATGCGTACAGATAATCACTCAGGTAATGCGATCATAGGCTTATGTCCTTTGAAAACAAAAAACACGTGTTAATTTATGTAACATAACCCGCAAACAAGTCTCTAAATCTGGAGAAGAATCTTTTAAGGCAGTTAGTTGCCCTGTTTTATACTCTACTACTGATCATTGTGATTTTCCTTGAATAATAATTTTTCTCCCTAAGGTTACCCTCCTTGTCTTTAAAGGGACTACATTAAGTCCATTTTTAATTTATCCTGTTCATTTGCATAAACATAACAAGAGCAGCAAATGATCACTTATGATCTTTAGTTCTGCTTTGCTGGAACTTACCCAAGGAATATTTGGGGTGACCTTCAGTCTGTTCTTCAGGGCACAGAAGCTGTGCCACATATCTGGCATTCACCCTTGCCTGTACACACCTGTTTATTCCAAGTCTTTCTGGTCTTTCCTTGTGCCTTAAGGTCCCTTCTAGCCATCTTTCAGGAAAACAACCTTCGTTCCTTCCCTGGAAAGATTGCTGTGGACCGCACAACCAACCATGGTACCAGGCCTTTTATCTCACGGGCTTTTATTACCTTTGAAAGTCATTCCCAGTTCCTCAGGGCTTTCTGGTAACAATCTGAGCCCAAGTATGTTTCCTTTAGGCTTGACATTCCAGTCAAAGACTTGGTCAGAAAAAAAAAAAAGAAAAAAGAACCTCTGTTGACAACTGGTCTTATTAGTTCTATGCAAAGGAACTTATGTCATTACTTACTTGTTTAGAATGCCAAACTCTGGAGGGGTCAAATAGGGAGAAAAATATACAACATGAAGGAAAATCTTTGTCCTAATATTCACTGAACTGGCATTTCCATTCTTCATATTTTCATTTTTCCCCCACTAAAAAATTTTTGTTTGTTTTTCCATTACAGTTGTCTCACTTTTTTAGCCCTCTTGTTTCCCTGCACCCTGTCCCTCCCGTCCCCACATTTAGTCCCCACTCAGTTGCACCTGTCTGTGGGTCATTCATATATATATATATATTTTTTAACTTGACCCATCCCCTTACACCTTTCTTTTCCTCCCCCCCGCCCCCCTTGTTACTGTTAGTCTACTTCTTGTTTACATACCTCTGGTTCAATTTTGCTCATTTGTTTGTGTTGTTCATTAGTTTCCTGTAATAGGTGACAGCATAAGGTATTTTTCTTTTGTTGCCTGGCTTATTTCACTAAGCATAATTTTCTCTAGTTCCATCCATGTTGTTGCAAATGGTAGAAGTTCCTTCTTTCTTTCTGCTACATAGAATTCCATTGTGTAAATGTACCACAGTTTTTTGATCCACTCATCTATAGATGGGCACTTAGGCTGTATCCAGCACTTGGCTATTGTAAATAGTGCTGCTATGAACATTGGAGTGCATAGGTTCTTTTGAATTGGTGTTTCAGGATTTTTTGGATATAATCCTAGCAATGGAATTGCTGGTTCAAAAGGCAGTTCCATTTTTAGTTTTTTAAGGAAATTCCAAACTGTTTTCCACAGTGACTGCACCAATCTGCATTCCCACCAGCAATGCACCAGGGTTCCCGTTTCTCCGCATCCTCTCCAGCACAAGTTGTTTGTTGATTTGTTGATGATTGCCATTTTGACTGGTGTGAGGTGGTATCTCATTGTGGTTTTAATTTGCATCTCTCTGATGGCTAGTGATGTTGAGCATACTTTCATATGTCTATGGGCCCTCTGTATGTCTTCTTTGGAGAAGTGTTTGTCCAGGTCCTTTGCCCATTTTTTAATTGGGTTGTCTGTCTTCTTGGTGTTGAGTCGTATGAGTTCTTTATATATTTTGGAGATCAATCCCTTGTCTGAGATGTCATTGGCGAATATATTTTCCCATATGGTTGGTTTCCTTTGCATCTTGCTGATGTTTTCTTTAGCTGAGCAGAAACTTTTTAGTTTGATGTAGTCCCATTTGTTTATTCTTTCCTTTATTTCCCTTGCCTTAGGAGATATATCAGTGAAAATGTTGCTACGTGGGATATCTGAAATTTTCCTTCCTATTTTTTCCTCTAGGACTTTTATGGTGTCACGGCTTACATTTAAGTCTTTGATCCATTTTGAGTTTATTCTGGTGTATGGTGTGAGCTGGTGGTCTAGTTTCATTTTTTTGCATGTCCTTGTCCAGTTCTCCCAACACCATTTGTTGAAGAGGCTCTTTTCACTCCATTTGATGTTCTTTCCCCCTTTGTCAAATATTAGTTGACCACATGAACCTCGGCTTATTTCTGGGCTCTCTATTCTGTTCCATTGATCTATATGTTTGTTTTTATACCAGTACCAGACTGTTTTGATTACCGTGGCCTTGTAGTATAGTTTGGTATCGGCTATTGTGATTCCTCCTACTGTGTTCTGCCTCAAAATTGCTGTGGCTATTCGGGCTCTTTTTTGGTTCCATATACATTTTTGAAGTATTTGTTCAAGGTCTGCGAAATATGTTGCAGGTATTTTAATAGGGATTGCATTGAATCTATAAATTGCTTTGGGTAGTATGGACATTTTAATGATGTTGATTCTTCCCATCCATGAGCATGGTATACGCATCCATTTATTTGTATCTTCTTTAATTTCTTTCTTCAGTGTTATGTAGTTTTCTGTGTACAGGTCTTTTACCTCTTTGGTTAAGTTTATTCCTAGGTATTTTATTTTTCTTGTTGCTATGGTAAATGGGATTTTTCTTTCAGTTTCTATCTCTGAGTTTTTATTGTTGCTGTATAAAAATGCCTTTGATTTCTTAATATTGACTTTGTATCCTGCTATTTTGCCGAATTCACTTATTAGATTGAGTAGTTTTTTTGTGGAGTCTAAAGGATTTTCTATGTACACTATCATGTCATCTGCAAATAATGACAGTTTTCCTTCCTCTTTTCCAATTTGGATGCCTTTTATTTCTCTTTCTTGTCTGATTGCGGTGGCTAGAACTTCCAAGACTATGTTGAATAGGAGTGGGGAGAGCGGATATCCTTGTCTTCTTCCTGATCTCAGGGGGAATGCTCTCAGTTTTTGCCCATTGAGTATGATGTTGGCTTCAGGTTTCTCATATATGGCCTTTATTATGTGGAGGTATGCTCCCTCTATTCCCATTTTGCTGAGAGTTTTTATCATAAATGGGTGTTGTACTTTATCAAATGCTTTTTCCGCATCTATTGATATGATCATGTGGTTTTTGTCTTTCATTTTGTTTATGTGGTGTATCACGTTTATTGATTTGCGAATATTAAACCATCCTTGCATCCCTGGGATGAATCCTACTTGATCGTGGTGTATGATCTTTCTAATGTGTTGCTGGATCCGGTTTGCCAATATTTTGTTGAGGATTTTAGCATCTATGTTCATCAGCGATATTGGTCTGTAGTTTTCTTTCTTTGTTGTGTCTTGACCTGGTTTTGGAATTAGGGTTATACTGGCTTCATAGAACGAGTTTGGGAGTCTTCCCTCTTCTTGTATCTTTTGGAATAGTCTGAGGAGGATAGGGGTTAGTTCTTCTCTAAATGTTTTGTAGAATTCACTTGTGAAGCCATCTGGTCCTGGGCTTTTGTGTGCTGGGAGTTTTTTGATTACTGCTTCAATTTCGCTAGCTCTTATTGGTCTATTCAGACTTTCTGCTTCTTCTTGATTCAGTTTGGGCAGACTATAGTTTTCCAGGAATCTGTCCATTTCCTCTAGGTTGTCAAATTTCTTGCCATACAGTTGTTCGTAATAATTTCTTATAATTTTTTGTATTTCTGTGGTATCAGTTGTGATTTCTCCTCTTTCATTTCTGATTTTATTTATTTGGGTTCTCTCTCTTTTTTTCTTGATGAGCCTGGCTAAAGGCTTGTCAATTTTGTTTATCTTTTCAAAGAACCAGCTCCTACTCTTGTTGATCTTTTGAATTGTTACTTTAGACTCTATGTCATTTAATTCTGCTCTGATCTTGATGATTTCCTTCCTTCTACTTGATCTGGGTTTTGCTTGTTGTTCTTCCTCTAGTTCTTGTAGCTGTAGGGTTAAATTTTTTATTAGAGATTCTTCTAGCTTTTTTAGGTTGGCTTGTATTGCTATGAACTTTCCTCTAAGGACTGCTTTCGCTGTATCCCATAGGTTTTGGGTTGTTGTGTGTTCATTATCATTGGTTTCCAGGAACTTTTTGATTTCTTCCTTGATGTCATTGTTAACCCATTCATTATTTAATAGCATGTTATTCATTCTCCATGAGTTTGAATGTTTTTGAGTTTTTTCCTTGAGGTTGATTTCCAATTTTAAGGCATTGTGATCTGAAAAGATGCTTGATATAATTTCAATTTTCTTGAATTTATTGAGGCTTGTTTTGTGTCCTACCATGTTGTCTATCTTTCAAAATGTTCCATGTGCACTTGAGAAATATGTATATTTTGCTTCTTTGGGGTGTAAACTTCTATATATATATCGACTAAGTCCATTTGATCTAAAGTGTTGTTCAGTGCCTCAATATCTTTGGTGTTTCTTTGCTTTGAAGATCTGTCCATTGTTGACAATGGGGTGTTAAAGTCCCCTACGATGAGTGTGTTGCTGCCTATATCTTTCTTGGAGTCTTTCAAAATTTTCCTTACATATTTGGGTGCTCCTAAGTTGGGTGCATATATATTTATAAGGGTTATATCTTCTTGATGGATTTTTCCCTTAAGTATTATGAAATGCCCTTCTTTGTCTCTCTTTATGGACTTTGCTGTGAAATCTGTTTTTTCTGATATAAGTATTGCTACCCCGGCTTTTTTTTCATGTCCATTTGCTTGAAATACTTTTTTCCATCCCTTTACTTTCAGTCTGTGTAGATCTTTTGTTCTAAGGTGGGTCTCTTGTAGACAGCATATATGTGGGTCATTCTTTCTAATCCATTCAGCTACTCTATGTCTTTTAATTGGAGCGTTTAATCCATTTACGTTTAAGGTTATTACTGATAAGTACTTATTCATTGTCATTTTCCCCCTTTGTACTCGTGTTCTTCTCTGTTTCTCTGTTTCTTTATATTCTTAGAGCAGACCCTTTAGCATCTCTTGCATTGCTGGTTTGGTGGAGATGTATTCTTTTAGTCTTCCTTTGTCTGAGAAACTCCTTATTTCGCCTTCCATTTTGAATGAGAGCCTTGCTGGGTAGAGTATTCTTGGTTGTAGGCCTTTGTTTTTCATTGCTTGGAATATTTTTTGCCATTCCCTTCTGGCTTGTAGTGTTTCTGCTGAGAAATCTGAGGATAGCCTTATTGGAGCTCCCTTGTATGTTATTAGTTGTTTACCTCTTGCTGCTTTTAGGATTCTCTCTTTGTCTTTGGATGTTGCCATTTTAATTATGATGTGTCTTGAGGTGGGCCTGTTGGGGTTCATCTTCATTGGGACCCTCTGTGCCTCCTGGATTTGCGTGACTCTTTCTCTCCTCATGTGAGGGAAGTTTTCTGTCATTAGTTTTTCAAAGAGGTTTTCTATCCATTGCTCTTCTTCTTCTCCTTCTGGAATTACAATGATACGGATATTGTTACGTTTCATGTTGTCCTGCAGCTGTCTTAGAACCTCTTCAGTCTTGTTCAGTCTTTTTTCATTTTGTTGCATTGTCTGGGAGTTTTTGTGTACGTTGTCCTCCAGCTCGCTGATCCGATCTTCTGCTTCCTCTAGCCTGTTTTTAATTCCTTCTACTGTGTTCTTCAATTCAGAGATTGTATTCTTCATTTCCTCCTGGCTCTTATTGATAGCTTCCATGTCCTTTTTGATGCTGGTATAATTCTCAGTAAGTTCCTTATAGTTCTTCTGGAGTTCACTGTAGTTTTTCTGGAGTTCTTTGTAGTTTCCGCTGAGCTCATTTAGCTTCTCCATAATCCATGTTTTAAATTCTGTATCTGATATTTTGCTCCCCTCTATTTCATTTAGCACTCTTTCTGGGGATTCTACCTTTCCTTTTGATGGGGGGTTGTTTCTCTCTCTCCCCATTTTTGTGATTCCTTTTGTTTGTTGGTGCTTCTTAGAATGATCAGTTCTTCCTGGATCTGCCTCTGGTAGCGTCAGATCATGTACCAAACTGGCCCTATGCAGCCTGTTGGAGATTTCCAGGGATCTACTGCCTTTGTCTCTCTTCTTTAGTTGTTACTATACTCAATCTGTGATCAGCCGTCAGGCTTAAGGACCGTGGGTGTGGCAACTTAATTCCTGTAGGCAGGGCTTTTATTTCCCCTTAGTATGACACCACTTGGAGGGGGATGATCTGTCTGCTGTACTGTGGCTGAGTCAGCACTGGCTGGTCCTCGGAGGGGGTTAGTGTAGCTTCCACTTACTCCTCCGCCCTCCTGGATCTCCGTCTGTGTTGTCCTTGATGATATTTCTTTAATCTGTCTAGTTGTATTTCAGCTACTTTTTGGTGGATCTTTTTCTCTGGTTAGTTGATTGAGAGTCACTCTGCCCACCTTGTCTTGAGATCTTTTGTGAAGGTGCTGCTAAAACATAATTACACAACCCAGGCAAGAAACCCACACCCTCCAATGTCTCCCCCAAATACAATCCCACTATAGGCTGCAAATGAGCCTGTGTTAATATACTTGTGGAGATACTGGGACTCTTATTTCGTAGGAGAAACAGAAAGGAGTTGTTTTAAATGAAGGAAGGGTAATTTTTGAGCTGGAAGTTGATAGAGTATTAATGTTAGCAATTGGGATCAAGGTTATGTAAGAGAGCAATTCACACTTACACTGTCTGTTTGAAAAGGAGGGGAGGGTTACAGTGTGGAGAGAGAAAGTGGAAGTGTATAGTATTAGGATTATATAATCGGTATATACTATATGATTAGCGTGGGAGGTAGGGTAGACACAACAGACATCCAGGTAGACAGACAGCCAGAAATTGAAAGAGAGGGCTGGGGAGGTTAGAAGGTATGAAATAGATTGAGAGAGAATTTTTTAAGGATAAAAATACAGAGTAGAAAATAGCAAGACAGGAAGGGAGAGTGGAAAGAGAGAGAGAAAGTAGAGAAGAGAAGGGTAGGAGAGAGAACAAAAGAAGAAGGGGAGGTAGAAGAGAGGGGACTGGATTAAAATTCTTTTTTAAAGTATATGTTATAAAAAAGATTAGGAGATTAAAACATGATATAAAGTTGCAAGATAGAGAGAAAAGGTGAATATAGAGAGAGAGGAATAGGAGATAGGAAAGCAAGAGGATTTGGGAGGAAAAGAGCTCTGAGGAGGGAAGGAAATCAGGAGGAAGAGGAGATATTAGGGAGGGGAGGATTGAAATTGAAGAGTTGGCAAAAGATAGGATGAAGGAGAGAAATACAAGAGGTAGGGAAAGAAGTGGGGGAGTGGGGTAGAAAAAGAGAAGGGGTAAGAATGGGAGAGTAAAGGGAGAGGGGGATAGATTAGAATTATAATTTGAATATTAAGAGATTAGAATATAAAGTGTAATAGGGAGAGAGAGAGATTATGTATAGGGAGAGAAGGAAAATAAGGACAAGAGATGAAAGAAAAATGAATGTAGACTGAAGGGGGACAAAATAAAGAAAGAAATTTAATAAAGTTGAAGGTGCGTAGCGCAGAGAAAGGAGAGGGTGAGAAAGGGAGAGAACTTAAAATTATAAAATTAACTGAGAATAGGATGCAGGGGAGAATGCTAAGGGGAGAGAAGGGAGGGAAGGGGAGGGGAGAAAAGGAGTGAGAATAAGAAGGGACTGACGGTAGGGGTAGTTAGAGAGAGAGTGAGAGATAAAAGAATGAGGATTTTAACTCAATTCAGCTTTTATGCACAGTCTCTGGGTATTTTTGGTTTGTTTGTTTTTTGGTTTTTCCTTGCTTCCTTCCTGAGTCTGCTCCTATTCAAAATTCCATGAGTTTCAAATCTTTTCTGGTTGGTTGGCTGGCTGTGGGAGGGTTCTGCTTGATTCTGGGATTGCTAGTCTTTTTTTCGTGGGCCTACCGCCGCTCTGCTGTGAGCTGCCTTTAGTAGTCCCCTCCTGAGGCACCCTCAGCCCCCCTCAGGCTTGTCCAGCTACTCCTTCCCTCTGTTGGTCCAGCCTGAGCCCGCCAGCAGTCCCCGCCCTGCCTCCAGTCCTGTCTCTATTCTCAGGCTACAGCTTCTGCTCTCTTCCCTGTCTATATGCCTGCGCACCTTACCTCTCTCCCTGTCTCAAGATCGTCCTTTTGTTCTGCAGGACTCTGGCACAGTCGGTCAAAGTTCCGGGCCCAGTGGCCCTTTCCTGCCCAGGCCTTCTCCCCTAGTCTGGAGCTTTGCAGTGGCTTTCCTGCCTGTGCTCTTCTCCTTGCCCCAAAACTTTCTCTATTCCGAGCTACCGCTTCCGCTGGCTTCCCTGTCTATCGGCCTGCGCGATCTATCTTTCTTCCCGCCACAGCACCGTCCCTTTGTTCTGTGGGACTCTAGTGTGGTTGGTCAGCGCAGCACTCTCCTTCCCCGGAGCTCTCTGCCGGTCTGGAGCTCCGCAGCAGCCCTTCCCTGCGGGCCCTTCTCCTTGCCCTAAAACCGTCTCCCCTCCAGAACCTCCGCCTCCGCTCTCTTCCCTACTTACACACCCTGCATGTCCTATTTCTCTCCTAGCCCCAAACCTGCCTTTTGTTCTGTGGGATTCTAGCGCGACTAAAGAGCAAACACTGATATCAAGAACACAGTTTTCCCCCGGTCCGGAGTTCCGCAGCAGCTTTTCTGTGCGGCCCGTCTCCTTGCCCCAAAACTGCTCCTTTGTTCTGTAGGGCCCTAGCGCAAGTGCTGGGCGCACCCGGGATGCCGAGCTTTCCGTCGGAGGTTGCAGCTGAGGATGTTTCTCTCTAGACTCAGGTCACACAGTTTCTCCCAGTCCTGGTTGTTCACTGTTCTCTCCCTCCTCTGTCTTTTTCGGCCAAATCCTCTCCCTAACTCCCTACAAGAATTCACTCCCGGCTAGTGAGCTCTCCGGCTTGATACTGCAAACGCACGGAGTCTCAGAATGACTCAGCCTGCAGTTTGTGATAAACCCCTCCACCCCCCTCCACGCTGTTCCCACGATCTCCTCCCCGTTCACGTTATCAGATATTCCCACTCACTCAGTCATTCCTCCCCGAGTTTGTTCCTCCTGGATTGTCTCCTTAACAGGAGCGAGCTGAGAACACTGTTCCTACTCCGCGGCCATCTTGGTCCCCCCCCCACTAAAAATTTTTGTTTGTTTGTTTTTCCATTACAGTTGTCCAACTTTTTCCCCCCTCTTACTTCCCTGCACCCTGCCCCCCCTTCTCCCACATTCAGTCTCCACCCAGTTGTCCATGTCCATGGGTCATTTATAGATGTTCTTTGACTAGACCCTTCCTCTTCTTACCCCCTTCTCTCCCTCCCATCTCCCCCTTTGTTACTGTTAGCTTATTCCTTGTTTACATACCTCTGGTTTAATTTTGCTCATTTGTTTGTGTTGTTCATTAGTTTCCCGTAATAGGTGATAGCATAAGGTATTTTTCTTTCATTTCCTGGCTTATTTCGCTAAGCATAATTTTCTTTAGTTCCATCCATGTTGTTGCAAATGGTAGAAGTTCCTTCTTTCTTTCAGTACTTATTCATTGTCATTTCCCCCCTTTGTACTCGTGTTCCTCTCTGTCTCTCTCTGTTTCTTCATCTTCTTACAGCAGACCCTTTAGCATTTCTTGCAATGCTGGTTTTGTGGAGATGTATTCTTTTAGCCTTCTTTTGTCTGGGAAACTCCTTATTTCACCTTCCATTTTGAATGAGAGCTTTGCTGGGTAGAGTATTCTTGGTTGTAGGCCTTTGTTTTTCATTGCTTGCAATATTTTTTGCCATTCCCTTTTGGATTGTAGTGTTTCTGCTGAGAACTCTGATGATAGCCTTATCGGAGCTCCCTTGTATGTTATTGGTTGTTTCTCTCTTTCTGCTTTTAGGATTCTCTTTGCCTTTGAATGTTGCCATTTTAATTATGATGTGTCTTGAAGTGGGCCCATTGCGGTTCATCTTCATTGGGACTGTGTGCTTCCTAGACTTGCATGACTCTTTCTCTCCTCATGTTAGGGAAATTTTCTGTCATTAGTTTTTCAAAGAGGTTTTCTATTTCTTGCTTTTCTTCTTCTCTTTCTGGAATTCCTAGGATACAGAATTCCTATGATAAAACGTTTCATGTTGTCCTGCAGCTGTCTTAGAGCCTCTTCAGTCTTGTTCAGTCTTTTTTCATTTTGTTGCACTGTCTGGTAGTTTTTTCTACATTGTCTTCCAGCTCGCTGGTCCGATCTTCTGCTTCTTCTAGCCTGCTTTTAATTCCTTCTATTGTGTTCTTCAATTCAGAGATTGTATTCTTCATTTCCTCCTCACTCTTATTGATAGCTTCTATGTCCTTTTTAATGCTCTTGTAATTCTCTGCAAGTTCCTTATAGCTTTTCTGGAGTTCCTTGTAGTTTCCCTGGAGTTCTTTGTAGTTTCCGCTGAGCTCATTGAACTTCTCCATAATCCAAGGTTTCAATTCCATATATGATAGTTGGCTCCCCTCTATTTCATTTAGCACTCTTTCTGGGAATTCTACCTTTCCTTTTGATGGGGTTTTTTTTCTCTGTCTCCCCATTTTTGTGACTCCTATTGTTTGTTGGTGCTTCTTAGAATGATCTGCACTTCCTGGATCTGGGCCTGGTGGCATCAGATCATGTACCAGTCTGAGCCTAGGCAGCCTGTTGGAGACTTCCAGGGATCTACTGCTGTTGTCTGGCTTCTTTAGTTGTTAATCTGTTCAATCTGTGATTAGCTGTCAGGCTTAAGGACTGTGAGTGTGGCAGCTTAATTCCTGTAGGCTGCGCTTTTGGTTCCCCTCAGGCTGACGCCACTTGGAGTGGGGAGCAATGGTCTGCCTGCAGTACTGGGGATGAGCCAGTATTGGGACCCAGTTGGCTTCTTCCCCCGTTCTTCCCCCAAAGCCATCACACCAAACTCTCCTCAAGCGTCTCTAGTCCTCTCTGTCTTCCCTCCACTTGAGCTCAGGGTAAGTGGGGGCCAAAATATTTTCATATGTGATCCTCTTAAGAGCTCTTTTTCTCCAGCTGTTTCTCTCTGGCTTGCAAGAAACCCTGTGGCTTTTTGCTTTTCACAGCTGGATACTATTTTACTTTCCACTCTGTTGATGTAGGCTGGGAAGCTCAGCTGGGGGTTTAGACTCTGCCCTTCTCAGGGGGAATCCCCTGCTGCTGAGCTGTTTCTCGGTCCCTTCAGCTGCCACCCATGTGAGCCTAGCTAGCCCTTCCATGTCTCCGCACTCCGTACTGGTCACGTTGTGATGTAGCGGCCTTTTCTGTCTCTTCGTGGTTGTAAGACTTCTCTCTAGCTAGTCTTTGGTTGGTTATTCCAGATAATTTCTCCAAAATTAAGTAGTAAATCCAGACTAGTTCTGGGAGGAGGTTGGTGTAGCTTCCAGTTACAATTCTGCCATCTTGTTTCTCCTCATTATGGTTTTAATTTGCATTTCTCTGATCATTAGTGACATTGAGCATCTTTTCATGTCTATTGTTCATCAGTATGTCCACTTTAGGGAAATGTTTAACCAGGTCATTTGCCCATTTTTAAATTAGGTTCTTTGTCTTTTTGATGGTGAGTCTTGTAAGTTCTTCATACATTTTTTATATTAACCTCTTATCAGATGTATCAGCAAATATGTTCTCCCATTCTGTGGGTTGTCTTTTTATTTTGTTGATGATACCCTTTGCTGTGTAACATTTTTTAGTTTGATGTAGTCCCATTTGTTTCTCTTTTCTTTTGTTTCCCTTGTCTGGGAAGATTAAAAAAAAATTGCTATGAGCAATGTCAAAGATTTTGCTGCCTATATTTTCTTCTAGAATTTTTATGGTTTCAGGTCTAACATTTAAGTCTTTGATCCATTTGAATTTATTTTTGTGTGTGGTGTAGGAAGATGGTCTAGTTTCATTTTTCTTAGCATATCTGTCCAATTTTCCCAACACCATTTGAATAAACTATCTTTATCCCATTGCTTCCTTTGCTAAATATTATTCTAAGCATTAGGTCTATTCTCTGTGTTTCTCTGGAGCTCAAAGCCTGGTGAGTGTGCAGGAATTAAGCAAATAATCAAACAAAATATATATTTACAAAATAAAATAAGTGTTACTAAGGAGAGGTGCATATTCCACAAGACCACATAACAAAGATGTATTATTAGGTTCTTTGGAAGTAAGTAACCAAAATTTATTTGAACAACCTAAGCAAAATGGAGCAGTATTTGGAGGTTGTGGGACAATTCAGTATAAATATGGAGTGGCTGATAAACCCGGGGTCGGTGAGAGAGGAAGCAGAGCTGCTGCAGGCATCTAGGTAGCTAGGATAAAAAAAAAAAAAAAAACAGGCTCTTCAGATAAATTAGCTTGACTTTCCATTGCTGCAATATTGCTTAAGGTAAACATTTCTCTGAAGTAGTGTTGGGTGACCTGGTGCAGGTCACAGATCTTCTACTTGGTTAGGGAAAAGGATATTGCTTTGATTGAGAATCCTATAAGTTCTGCATGCAAGGAGGGAAGAACGTTCTCAAGAAAACCAAGCTCTATTTCCCAGAAGTTTAATGGTCATTGTGCTGCTAGAAACAATAGATTTCTACTCAACAAGAGGACTAGACTAAACCTTAGGAAAGGTTTCCTGGAGGAGAGTTATTGAACTGAAATATGAATAATGAGGAGAAATTAACTAGAGAAAGATTAGATGTGTATGTCACCAAGGGTTAGTTTTTTAGGCATAGAGAATGCACAATGTGTACTCACATGAAAGGCTAATTAAAGACAAAATTAACTCCTTAAAAATGTGCCTTGTGAACTTCCTTTCAATGCCATGCATGTATTATTTATTAACAATCATCTCTGTTATCAGCAGTATCACCACTACCTCTAAGTATGGAAATAAAGTACACAGTCTATGAAAATCAACAAAAATTAGCTACATATTCTCCCTTTTCAGACACTTGCTTATAGCTTTTAAGAAAATGTTGGTTAGAACCACTTTTCTGAAAACTAATTTCCTTAAGGTGTACTCTATGACCCTTGTCATGTTTTAGTAGAGGATTTCTTAAGAAGGTGATTATGGTAAGCTGTGGGAAAGCACAGAGTTTCTCCTCTTTACCTGTTATTGGAGTGAGGAATTATGTTTCACTATGCCCCTTAGCACATTCATAATGTATTCTTGTCTTTCATTCTTTTCCCTTTAAACTGTGTACATAATTACTTTTGCTAGGCAAAAGTTCCACCATTCTGGAAACTGAATCAGCTTCTCTATACTGCTTACTGTGCAATGTTGACCAAAGCATTTTACTTGTCTCTGCTTAGGTTCCTTTAATTATACAAGTAGTAATGAGCATACTCTGAAGAAATCTTGGAAAAATTAATATTTTTTAAATTTTATGGACAAGTAAAAGAAAGTCTAAGGAAGCAACGAGACCTGCCAAACATCACACAGCTTCCTTGTGACATAGCTGAATTGAAAACACAAGTAATTCTTTTATTCACAATGCTTATACTGAGAGAACTTGCATGTGTACTGTAAAGAAAACATTGTATGTAAAATAGAAACCAGGGTTTTTTTTTTACTTTTTATTTTTTATTGTGTTTCTCTTACAGTTGTACCACATTTACCCCCATTTCCCCCACCCCTCAGCCCACATCTTCTATCACATTCAATCCCCACCCCGTTGTCCATGTCCATGGGTCATTTATACTAATTCCTGGACTAGACCCTTCCCCTAAATACCCTAATTCTCGCCCTCCCCCCCTCCCTTGGTAACTGTTGGTCTACTCCTTGTTTACAAGTCTCTGGTTCAATTTTGCTCCTTTTTTTTTTGTTGTTTATTAGTTTCCTGTATTAGGTAACATCATATGTTATTTGCTTTTCATTGTCTGCCTTCTTTTGCTAAGCATAATTCTCTAGTTCCATCTGGGTTGTCAGAAATGGTAGGAGTTCCTTCTTTCCTTCTGCTGCAAAGTATTTCATAGAGTAAATGTACCACAGTTTTTTGATCCACTCATGTACAGATGGGCACTTAGGCTGTTTCCAGCACTTGGCTATTGTAAATAGTGCTGCTATGAACTTAGGGGTGCATAAGTTCTTTTGAATTGGGGTTTCAGGAATGTTTGGGTATAATTCTAGCAGTGGAATCGCAGGTTCAAAAGGCAGTTCCATTTTTAGTTTTTTGAGGAAAGCCCATACTGCTTTCCATAGTGGCTGCTCCAGTCTGCATTCCCACCAATGGTGCACTAGGGTTTCCTTTTCTACGCATTCTCACCAGCCCTTGTTGTTTGTTGATTTGTTGATGATGGCCATTCTGACTAGTGTGAAGTGGTATCTCATTGTGGTTTTCATTTGCATCTCTCTGATACCTAGTGATGTTGAACATTCTTTCATATGCCTATGGACTGTCTTGATGTCCTCTTTGGAGAAGTGTTTGTTCAGGTCATTTGCCCATTTTTAAATTGGGTTCTCTGTCTTCTTGGTGTTGAGATGTCTAACTTCTTTATATATTTTGGACATCATTCTCTTGTCAGAGGTATCATTGGCAAATGTTTCGTCATATGGTTGGTTCCCTTTCATGTTGTTGATATTTTCTTTTGCTGAGCAGAACCTGTTGAGATTGATGTAATCCCTAATCCCATTTGTTTATTTTTTTCTTTTTTCTTCAGCTTTATTGAGATATAATAAATAAAACTATAAAGTATACAAAGTGATGATTTGATGCATGTAAATAATGTAAAAGGATTCTCACCATCAAGTTAATTAACATATCCATCACATGACATGTTCAGTTTAAAATAATTTTTAAAAATAATTTATTTGTTTATTTATTTAGTTTTAGAGAGAGGGGAAAGCAGAAAGAGAGGAAGAGAAACATCACTGTGTGATTGCCTCTCACTCATGCCCCCAACTGGGGACCTGACGTGCAACCTAGTCATGTGCCCTGACCGGGAGTTGAACCAGCAACACTTGGTTCACAGGCTGATGCTCAATCCACTGAGCCACACCAGCCAGGGCAAAGAAAAAACAAAAAAAAGGCCTGGCTGCTGTGGTTCAGTGGATTGAGCATCAGCCTGCGAGCCAAGTGTTGCTGGTTCAACTCCCGGTCAGGGCACATGACTAGGTTACACGTCAGGTCCCCAGTTGGGGGCATGAGTGAGAGGCAACCACACAATGAAAAAAAAAATTGAGTTTATTTTATTGATTATATTGTTACAATAGTTCTAATTTTTTACCCTTAGCTCCCCTCTGCCCAGTACCCCTCTTCCTTCCAGCAATCCCACCCCCTTAGTTCATGTCCATGGGTTGTGTATATAAGTTCTTTGGCCTCACCCTTTCCTATATTATTCTTAACACAACGCTGTCTATTTTGTACCAACCGATTATGCTTCTTAGTCCCTGCACCATTTCCCCATTTCTCCCCCTCCCACATCCCATCTGATAACCCTCCAAATGATTCTCATACCTATGATTCTGTTCCTATTCTGGTTTGCTTAGTTGGATTTTGTTTTTGTGTTTTTATATTCAGTTGTTGATAGTTGTAAGTTTGTTGTTTTTAGTGTTCATAGTTTTGATCTTCTTTTCTTAAATAAATAGCTTTGACATTTCATATAATAACGGCTTGGTGATGATGAACTCCTTTAGGTTTACCTTGTTTGGGAAGCACTTCATCTGCCCTTCCATTCCAAATGATAGCTTTGCTGGATAGAGTAACCCTGGTTGCAGGTTGCCTTTCACCACATTGAATACTGCTTGCCAAAGTGTCCTCTGCGAAATCAGCTGATAGTCCTATAGGCATCCCCCCTGGAGGCAACTCTCTGCCTCTCTCTTGCTGCCCTCAGGACTCTATCTTTATCTTTCATCTTTGGCATTTCAGTCATGATGCGTTTTGATGTGGTCCCCTCTGGGTCCAGCTCGCCTGAGACACTCCATGCTTCCTAGACCTGTATGTCCATCTGCTTTGCAAAATTGGGACATTTCCCTCATTTTTTTCAATTCTTGCTTCCTCATTCTATACTGGTTGACTATTTTTTTCTTATATTCCAAATAATTGATTTGAACCCCGGTTTCCTTCCCTTCACCATTGGTTTTGTATGGATTTTCCTTCATTTCACTTAGCATAGCCTTCACTTCTTCTCTTATGCTTTTGCCATACTCAAGCATATCTGTCAAGCCTGTGAGATTCTTTATCACCAGTGTCTTGAATTCTTCATCTGTTAGGTTGTCTATTTCCTCATTTATTAGGTTGGGTATCTCCTTGTCGCTCAGTTCTCTTACTGGAATCTTGATCCATTCCCCCTTTTCGGCCATACTTCTCTGTCTCCTCATTCTGACAGACTCCTGTGTTTGTTTGCCTCTGCGTGCCAGGTAGAGCTGTGGCTCCTGTTATGTTGTAAAGGGCGGAGCCTTAGGGATTCATCAGTACAGGGTAACCTGTTTCACCACATTGGGTCCTAGAGGGAACAATGCCGACTGCTCAGCACTCGCCCTTTTTCCAGTCACGTCTCCCACTTCCACACCAGATTGGTGCCTCTCTAGCTGCTGCCCTGGCTGTCATTCCCAGAGTGGGTGGGTCTGTGGATGTTCTAGGACCATAGGGGCCCTTTTAACAAGCAAAATATGCTGAGACCAGAAGTTTCTGCCTCAACCCCAACCCCCACTGGTCTGCACAGTCAGAAGCAATGAGGCTTGATTTTCCCCAGTGCTGAGACTGTGAGCTGCGAGGTCCTGTGAGGAGATAGGAATGTTTGCTTTCCAGGTGTCCCTCCTGACATTTTAAAATGTGTGACTGCGCTTTCTGCTGGCCTGCCGCTGCTGCCAATGCTAACGCCACCACACCGCATCCTCTCCGCCCTGGCTCCACCCCTTCCACCTGTCTGGATGAGTACTTCTTTTTTATATCTTTCTTTGTTGGACTTCCATGCAGTTTGATATTCTGGAACTTCTGGTTGTTTCTAGTTTTGAGGTAGTTGTATTCTTTCTTAGTTGTGGAGGGAGACACAGCGTGTCTGTCTACACATCCATCTTGGCCAGAAGTCCCCATTTGTTTATTCTTTCCTTTATTTCCCTTGGCTTAGGAGATATACTGGCGAAAATATTGTTACATCGGATATCTGAAATTTTCCTGCCTATGCTTTCCTCTAGGATTTTTATGGTGTCATGACTTGTATTTAAGTCTTTATAATGTGTTGAATTTATTATGATGTAGGGTGTAAGTTGGTGGTCTACTTTTATTTATTTTTTTGCATGTCCTTGTCCAGTTCTCCCAGCACCATTTTTTTGAAGAAGTTCTTTTCACTCCATTTTATTTTCCTTCCCCCTTTGTCAAATATTAGTTGACCATATAGACCTGGGTTTATTTCTGGGTTCTCTTTTCTCTTCCATTGATGTATATGTCTGTTGTTAATCCAGTACAAGACTGTTTCAATTTCAGCGGCTTTGTAGTATAGTTTAACATCAGGTATTGTGATTCCTCCTACTGTGTTCCTCTTCCTCAGGATTTCTGAAGCTACTTGGGGTCTTTTCTGATTCCATATAAATTTTTGAAGTATTTTTTCTAGGCCTGTGAAATATATCAATGGTATTATAATAGCGATTGTGCTGAATCTACGAGTTGCTTTCAGTAGTATGGACATTTTAATGATGTTGATTCTTCCCATCCATGATCATGGTATATCCTTTTATTTAGTTGTATCTTCCTTAATTTCTTTCTTCAGTGTTATGTAGTTTTCTGAGTACAGGTCTGTTACCTCCTTTGTTAAGTTTATTCTTAGGTACCTTACTTTTCTTGTTGCTATAGTAAATGGTATTTTCTTTTTTGTCTCTGTCTCTCATATTTTATTGTTGGTGTATAGAAATGCCTTTGATTTCTGAATATTCACTTTGTACCTTGCTATTTTGACAAATTCACTTACTAGGTTGAGCTGTTTTTTAGTGGAGTCTATAGGGTCTTCTTTGTATGCTATCATATCATCTGCAAATAATGACAGTATTACTTCTTTTCCTTTTTGAATGCCTTTTATTTCTTGTCTGATTGCTGTGGCTACATCTTCTAAGACTATGTTGAATAGAAGTGCAGAAAGTGGATATCGATGGCTTCAGGTTTCTCATATATGACCTTTATTATGTTGAGGTATGCTCCCTCTATTCCCATTTTGCTGACTGTTTTCATTATAAATGGCTGTTGCACTTTATCAAATGCTTTTTCATCATATATTGATATGATCATGTGATTTTTGTTGTTCATTTTGTTTATGTGGTGTATTACACTTATTAATTTGTGAATATTAAATCATCTTTGCATTTCTGAGATTAATCTCACTTGATCATGGTGTATGATCTTTTTAATTTGTTGCTGAATCCGATTTGCCAATATTTTGTTGAAGATATTAGCATCTATGTTCATCAGCGATATCAGTCTGTAGTTTTTTTCTTTGTTGTGTCTCGACCTGGTTTTGAAATTAGGGTAATACTGGCTTCATAGAAAGAGTTTGGGGCTCTGCTCCTTACAACATAACAGAAGCAACAATTCTACCTAAGACACAGATACAAACAAACACAGGAGCCTTTGAAGATGAGGAGACAGAGGAGTATGACCCAAAAGAGGAAACGGATCAAGGTTTCAGTGGGAGAACTAAGTGATGAAGAGATACTCAATCTAATAGACAGAGAAGTCCAAACACTGGTGGTAAAGGTGCTCACAGGCTTGACAGATATTCTTGAGTATGACAAACACATTAGAGAAGACGTGAAGGCTATGCTAAGTAAAGCAAAGAAAAATCCTCACAAAACCAGTGCTGAAGGAAAGAAAACAAGGGTTCAAATCAATGATTTGGAAAATAAGGAAGAAAAAAACAGCCAATCAGTACAGAATGAGGAAACAAGAATCAAAAAAAATGATAAGAGGCTTGAGAAACTCTGGGACAACTTTAAACGTGCCAACATCCGAACCATGGGGGTGCCAGAAGGAGAAGAGGAGAGGAAGAAACAGAAAACTATTGCGAAAAAAATAATGGAGGAAAACTTCCCAAATTTGACTAAGGAAATAGACATACAACTCCAGGAGTCTGGGTGAGCTGGACCCAGAGGGGACCACCCCAAGACACATCATGATTAAAGTGCCAAAAGTGAAAGATAAAGAGAGAATCCGAAAAGCAACAAGAGACAATAAGAGAGTTGTCTACAAAGGGGTGCCTATAAAACTATCAGGTGATTTCTCGAAAGACACTTTGCAGGCAAGAAATGACTGGAAAGAATATTCAATGTGATGAAAAGCAAGGGCCTACAACCAAGGTCACTCTATCCAGCAAAGCTATCATTTAGAATGGAAGGGCAGATGAAGTGCTTCCCAGACAAGGTAAAGCTAAAAGAGTTCATCATCACCAAGCCATTATTATATGAAATTTCAAAGGGACTTCCTTAAGAAAAAGATCAAAACTATGAACACTGAAATGACAACAAACACAACTATCAACAATTGAATCTAAAAAATAAAAGCAAAATCCAATTAAGCAAACCAGAATAGGAACAGAATCATAGGTGTGGGGATCATTTGAAGGGTTATCAGCAGGGAGGGGGAAAGGGAGAAATGGGGAAATGGTGCAGGGATTAAGCATAATTGGTTGGTACAAAGTAGACAGAGAGATGTTAAGAATAATATAGGAAATGGTGAAGCCAAAGAACTTATATGCACAACCCATGGATGTGACCTAAGGGGGATGGAATTGCTGGAGTGGAGGGGGCTACTGGGCAGAGGGGAGCAAAGGGGAAAAATTGGAACTACTGTAACAACACATTCAATAAAACATACTTAAAAAAAAAAACTTACTGAGAGGGCCATTATGAGGCAAGAGAAGGAAAGAGCAGTGACCACTCCCAGGAAAAGGCATGGACTACAAGTTAAGAGGGCAATAACCTCCAGAGGCCACCTGGCATTCAATGGTGACACTATACATAAAGGTAGTCAGAGGCCCAGCTCCAAATGAAAGTATACTTAGGCTTTTCAAGACCTTCAGAAAAATTTATTGGATAATCAGGTAGGACAGAGAAAAGGGTAGAACCTCCAGGACAGAGAAAGAGATACCAGGAGGTATGTTTGGAAAATGAGACCCACCTGGCTTAAATCCCAGAAGATGAGTACTAGAGTCAGTGAGGTGGGAATAGAAGAGATCCTGGAAGGGCCAGATGACCACCAGAATGGCTACACACCCCAGTCTAATTTGAGGGGCTAATGGGAACTCATGCCCAGGAAGGCCCTGGAAGGATTGCAGACTCCCATGAGACCCAGAAATGCTGGCCCCCCTGCTCCACCTCAGGCTGAGAGACAGAAGTGAGAGAACGAATAATCCCCGTCTCTGCAATAATGGCAATTGGGAAAGTGATGGTTACCTTAAAAGAAGAAAACTGTGCACTGTTAGCCCAGCATTTTGATGCTGTTTGTAAAAAAAAAAAAAAAAAAATCTATATTTTTACATAAAAAAAAAAAAGAGTTTGGAAGTCTTCTCTCTTCTTGGATTTTTTTGGAGAAGTTTGAGAAGGGTAGGCATTAGTTCTTCCCTAAATGTTTTGTAAAATTTCCTGTGAAGCAATCTGGTCCAGGGCTTTTGTGTGTCTGGAGTGTTTTCATTACTGCTTCAATTTAATTAGTTGTTATTGATCTATTCAGGCTCTTCCTTCTTCTTGATTCAGTTTCGGAAGATTATACATTTCCAGTAATTTGTCCATTTCATCTAGGTTGTCAGATTTCTTGCCATACAGTTGTTTGTAGTAATTTTTTACAATCTTTTGTATTTCTGTGGTATCGTTTGTGAGTTCTTCTATTTCATTTCTGATTTTGTTTATTTGAGTCCTCTCTATTTTTTTCTTGATGAGCCTGGATAAAGGCTTGTTGATTTTATTTATCTTTTCAAAAAACCAACTCCTGGTTTTATTGATCTTTTGAATTGTTTGTTTAGTCTCTATGTCATTTAATTCTGCTCTGATCTTGATGATTTCCTTCCTCCTACTCGCTCTGGGCTTTGTTTGTTGTTGTTACTCTAGTTCTTGTAGCTGTAGGGTTAGATTTTTTATTTGAGATTCTTCTATATTTTTAGGTAAGATTGTATTGATATGAACTTTCCTCTCAGGATTGCTTTTGCTGTGTCCCATAGGTTTTGGGCTGTTGTGTGTTCATTATCACTTGTTTCCAGAAACTCTTTGATTTCTTCCTTGATATCATTGTTAACGCATTCATTATTTAATAGCATGTTATTCATTCTCCATGAGTTTGAATGTGTTTGAGATTTTTCCTTGAGGTTGGATTCCTGTTTCAGATCATTGTGGCCTAAGATGCTTGATATAATTTCAATTTTATTAAATTTGTTGAGGCTTGTTTTGTGTCTTTCCATGTGGTCTATCTTTGAAAATGTTCCATGTGCACTTGAAAAGTGCACATTTTGATTTTGTGAGGTGAAAGGTTATATATATATATATATATATCAATTAAATCCATTTGATCCGGAGTGTTGTTCAATGCCTCAATGTCCTTGGTGTTTCTTTTCTTTAAAGATTTGTCCATTGTTGACAATGGGGTGTTAAAGTCCCGTACTATGAATGTATTGATGTTGATATTCTTGTAATCTTCCAAGATTATCCTTATATATTTGGGTGCTCCTATATGTTTACAAGGGTTATATCTTCCTCATGGATTATTCCCTTAAGTATTATGAAATGTCTTTCTTTGTCTGTTTTTATGGCCTTTGCTGTGAAATCTGTTTTGTCTGATATAAGTATTGCTACCCCAGCTTTTTTTTTCATGTCCATTTGCTTGGAATACTTTTTTCCTCTCTTCACTTTCAGTCTGTGTACATCTTTTGCTTTAAGGTAGGTCTATTGTAGACAGCATATATATGGGGCATGTTTTTGTATCCATTCCACTAACATGTCTTTTGATTAAAACATTTAATCCCCTTACACTTAATATTATTATTGACAGGTATCTATTCATTTCTAATTGTACCTGTATTCCTCTCCCTCTGTCTTTTTCTTCTTTTCTTAAAGCATTCCCTTTAACATCTCTTGCAATGCTGGTTTGGTGGAGATGTATTCTTTTAGTCTTCCTTTGTCTGAGAAACTCCTTATCTCACCTTTTATTTTGAAAGAGAGCCTTGATGGGTAGAGTAGTCTTGGTTGTAGGCTTTTGTTTTTCATTGCTTGAAATATTTTTTGCCATTCTCTTCTGGCTTGTATTGTTTCTGTTGAGAAATCAGCTGAAAGCTTTATCAGAGCTCCCTTGTATATTGTTTGCTGTTTTCTCTTGATGCCTTAGGATTCTCTCTTTTCCATTTAATTTATGATGTCCTTGGTGTGGGCCTCCTTTGGTTCATCATCACTGGGACCCTCTGTGCTTCCTGTACTTGTGAGACTCTTTCTCTCCTCATGTGAGGGAACTTTTCTGTCATTACTTTTTCAGTCAGGTTTTCTATTCCTTGCTCCCCTTATTCTCCTTCTGAAATCCCTATGATATGGATATTATTACATTTCATGTTGTCCTGCAGCTCTCTTAAACTCTCTTCATTTTTTTTCTGTCTTTTTTAATTTTGTTGCACTGTCTGGGAATTTTTTTCTACGTTGTTCTCTAGCTCGCTGATTCGATCCTCTCCTTCATTTAGTCTGCTTTTGATTCCTTCTACTGTGTTCTTCATTTCAGAAATTGTGTTCTTCATTTCTTTCTGGCTCTTATTGATAGTTTCTATGTCCTTTTTTATGCTGGTGCAGTTCTCAGTAAGTTCCTTGTGACTTCCCTAGATTTCTTTTTAGTTTTCTTGGAGTTCTTTGTTGTTCCCCTGCAATTCATTGTAGATTTCTCTAAGTTTGTTGAGATCATTGAGCTTCATCATTACCATTGTTTTGGATTCCATGTCTGATAGTTTTCTTGCCTGTTCTTCATCTATCCCTCCTTCTGGGAATTCCTCCTTTCCCTTTGATGGGGTGTTATTTCTCCATCTCCCCTTTTTAGGTAGCTCATCTTATTTGTGTCTGCTTCTTATACTTACCTGCTTTTATTTCCTGCCTTTGTGGTGTGACCTTATTGTATACAGTTGTTGAGCTGCTGCCTCCAGATGATGCCCCTTGGAGAAGAATAGTCTGCTTAAAAGATTCTCCCATAGCACTGGGGATGATTCTGCACTGGGATCTAGTTCACTGTTCCTCCTGCTCTTTCTCTAGAGCCAGCACACAAAACTTTTACAAAGCACCTTGAATTCACTTCACCCTCCTTTTGGCATAGACAAGGGTGATTGTGCCCCCTCATGCAGGATGGGGATGCGCTGGGGGCTGGCCAATTATGCACCACGGTGGGAAGACCACAGGCTGTTCTGTGTACCACCTGGGGTGGGCTGCAGGTTGGTGGGTGGACCTGGTCACTCCTGTGTGTGCGACCTGGGACAGGGTAGGGAGGTGGAGTGGGCCAGTGCAGTCCTCTGCATGCGTTCCTCAAGAATCTTGCCCACCCCTAAACTTTCCTCCCCAGTCTACAAAATCAATCAAAAGAAAGAAAGAAGAAAAAAAAAAAAAGCACACACACACACTCACAAAAAAATAAGAAATAAAAGATATGCTGTTCCTTGCTTTTCAGAGCCAGACACCACCTGGCCCACTCCTGGCTCTGCAAGTGAGCAGAGCCTCGCTCTCCACCCCTTACTCCTCTTGAGGAAACCTAGGAGCACTAAAAAACCTTTGTGCACTGCCAGCCACAGGCCGGGGAGCCAAGCCAGCCAGAACTTGCATCTTGCCCATTTCTCTTTCGCAATCCTCACCAGACAGGTCGCTCTGAGATAGTCTTCTCTGATGTCAGCAGCCGCAAGGTCCAACTCCTGCCAGTATCCAGATGTTAACTGAGATGCTTTGTCCACTATTAGCTTTAACTACAGACAGGTCTTGGGAGTAAGCAAGAGCGTACCTCCCCTCACTCCTCTGTCATCTTTCTGATCCTAAAAATCTAGAAACCAGGGTTTTGAGTTCTAGATGTAACACTTATTATCTATGTCACCTTAAATAATCACTTAACCTTTCTAAACCTCACTTTTCTCATTTTAAAAGGAGGATAATAATGCCTGCCAATCCCATTCAGGGTCAGTTTAAGGATCAAAAGGAAAGAACATATATATGGCTACTTTTCACACCATAAAGTGAAATGCAAATATGTGACATTACTGTAATAAATTACATTTGGAAAAATTTGAAAATTGAAGCTCTGAGATGCTGAATAGCTTACCCAAGTTCACTGGGTCATTTTCTGTCTAAGGAGATCTCTGAACTTCAAGCTCATTTACCTTGCCTCTTAACTCTGAAATTTCCCTTTTATCTGAAAGCACAAAGTGTCATATGCTAATCTTTAAAAAATTTGGTTTTAATTAAGCGCTACCTGGAGTGTTGCGATATGGTAATAAATGTATAGTTCATTATAATTAATTCTATTCCTAAATCCCTACCTTGTTAAATAGAGCAAGAAAAATAAAGTTAGTCATAATATGTAAACTAGCCTATTGAAAACATAAATTAAGAATGTTTTAAAAGTTCAATTTTGACCTTCAATTGAAAGGGAGAAAACATTTGCCAAAGTCATGATGTAACCATGCAGACTGGGATTTGGCCACTTGTCACCCTTATATATGACTCAGCAGTTTGTTCTGAAAGAAATACAATATTAGTAACAGGGTTCCACCTTTGGGGGCTGAGAGCACTCCTCTCACAAGACCCATAATTTCCTTTGCTTTCCAAAAGACCACAGGCCAAAACCATGCCCAGAAGTTCTTCATTTCCTTATCTGTCCTTTTGGAACTTAAGCTAGCCATACAAACAGATGGCTATCCTCTCTCGAATGTGCACTTGTGGGTTTCAGAGTTGCGATCTTCTCACAGCAGCTCTCTTTTTCATGATCTGGGGTGCGCTGCTCTCAGTCTCCATGGAGCAGTCCAGGAATCATATGCCATGCTACACCTAATTATGGTGTTCAGATTCTGTAGCACAGAGGGGCATGCACATGAGCATGGGACCTTGCCTCCAGGAATGATCTCCCATCCATGGGGAATCTAAGGCCCTGGTGGGCCCTGTATCTTCCTGGTCCCATGAGTGCTCCCATTATGCAGGCATCAGGCCAGAGGCCCAAAATGTCCAAATGCCAAAAGTCTAGAGAGAGAGCTTGCACCTAGCTTGAAAGCCAGAGTCCCAAACCTCCGAACCAAGAAAGCCACTTTTCCATACCAAGTGCATATGCAAGAGAGAGAGCCTTTCCACGCCTCTGCTTTTAAAAGGCCCTCCCAAAATTTCACATGCACAGGAAGCCAGTAGGAGTGTGGAGCTTTTCCAATGGTGCATCAGTGCCTGCCATTTTTGTCAGCTCTCCAGTGACCTTGGCCCTTTTTTGACTGCCATTTTTAACAAGGGCAAAAGTTTCGCAGCCACCCATGGGCACAAACACATTTGCTCATCCAGGGTGAGGCATATGTCTCCCACCACCCCCAACCCCCCGCCCTCCCACACGTCGTGCAGGTGCTCTTTGAGTTCTCCCCAAGCTGTGTCAGGAGTGACTCTGCTGGTGCACATTTGCATAACCATGCTGTCTTGTTTATAGTTTGCTCCTGGCAGCAGCCTCCTTTCCCAGCCCCTCCCTTTGGGAAGGCCTGGGCTGCATTATTCTGCCTGTGTTATGCAATGTGCCTTAAGCACTGTGCCTTCTGTGCTATGGGCTCCTCCCTGCCTTGGAGGAGTGGTATTTTTAATCTTCCACTTTGGCAACTTTCTCCCCCCCTGCATTTTTGCTTTAGGGGGTGGGGTTCCCCTGGATCTGGGGTCTTCCCTGTTTTCCAGGGACTTCTGTTCTGAACTATTCGGTTACAATTATGCATTTTAGAAGCATAAAAATTTCTCCTATTATATCTAGCATTGATAAGGATATCCCCCCTGGCTGGTTTGGCTCAGTGGATTGAGCGTCGGCCTGCGAGCTAAGTGTCGCTGGTTCGATCTTCCAGTCAGGGCACATCAGAGAAGGAAAACTCTGACTCCAAAAAACCTCCGCTGCCTTGCGGCATACCTCTTCAGGGGAAAGGCAAGGGAGTAAACCCTGACAGAAAATCCGGAGCCAGAGTCCCTAAGGCGGTTTGACGTTGTAGTCAACACCGGCAACTCCTGCGGCGCACCTGAAACCAAGCTGTATTGACTCCGTCTTTCCCTTGGACCCTTCAGCTGCGAAGAGAGGGGGGTCTGCTGCATGGGCAACAGCAGACCCTCCATATCACCCTGCCCAGGCTCTGTAGCTTCAGCTTCACTGGAGAGGACACTCCAGTGTCATCGCAAGATGTCAATTCAACACGGGAGGAGACAGATACCGTGTCACTCCCGAGTCGGACTGCACAACCATTCTGGGCGGTGCAGATAGACTCTTAAGAAGCTACACCATCGTCTCTCGAGACAGACGGCTGCCGACGACGACGATAAAGATATCTCTCCTGATAGAAATACTACTAGTATCCCACAAGGAAAGGAGAATACAATGACTAGTCAGTTGACCTTTGGCCTCAGGCCAGAGTCTAGGCTCTCGAGGAGGATGCCCTGGTATAATCCTACCTTTTCACTATTAATCCTCCCTTAAGTCATGCCACCATCATTATCTTCTTCACCATCAACCATAATTGCCATCATCCTCATTGATAAGATTTATTGAACATTTGCTATGTCCCTGGCATGATATATAGTGTGTTACATGTATTATCTCAAATTTTACTAGAGCCCCAAGCAGTAATTATTATAATTACCTCATGATTTTAAGGGCAACACAGGTGCATCTCATACATCTTTGTACCCCAGAGTGCTTGCAAATATGGTCTGCTTCTATTTCCTCTTCTATAAAATAGAGATAATGATGGGACTCACCAAGTGTTGCTAATAGGATTATATGAAGCACCATAAAGCATCTAGCACCATGCCAGCCACATAGTACACCCTCAATAAATAATAATTATAACTTAGGTTGGAACTAAAACACATGTTTGTTTGGGGAGCTTATGATAAAGAGTAATTCCCCAAACCTGGGGATGAGAAATTTTTAAAATTTCTAAAACAGTTTACTCTCTCAATGGTAACCATGGGGATACATCACACTCCCTGAAAATGTTGCATCATAGGGTTTCTATTCCTTTCGAGAGACTTTTTGAACTCAGGTTGAAACCTATATACGTCATTCTTTTTAATTTTATTTGTTATTATTATTTTTTCTATTACAGTTGCCTCACTTTTTCCCACATTGCTCCCACCCCCCACCCAGCCCATCCCTTCTCCCACAGCCAATCCCCATCTCGTTGTCCATGTCCATGGATTATTTATACTAGTTTCTTTACTAAACCCTTCCCCTACTTACTCCCCTCCTTTCTCTTGCCCTCTCCCCTCTGGTAACTGTTACTCTGTTCCTTGCATACATGCATCTGGTTCAATTTTGCTCATTTGTTTGTGCCCACTGCATCACAGAACGCAGTCAAGTATTTAAAAATAGGCGGCAACCATTTTAGAGAAGAGAGGAGATCCAGGTGGTTTGCAAGGAGAACAGAGGAAAATTCCATGCAGCTTGCAAAAGAGAGAACTCCATGCTGCTTTGAAAGGGAAAATACCATGTGGCTTTGAAAGAGCAAAGCACATGTTTTCCTGGACTGTTATATGGAGGCTGATGACATCATACCCCAGATCCTGAAGGAGACAGGTGACAGATAAGGTTTGGGAAACTTCAGGGCATGTTTTTGGCTTCTAGCCTTTTGGGGAGCAAGGGAAGTGCTGGGTCCCATAGAAGAACAGGGCTCCGAGCTGAACTGCACACTGCTCTCCCCAGGTTGGAATACTGTAAATAAAGACCTGTTTTACTCAACACTAGTTGTTGGGTTTTATACCAAGGCACCACGTGAAAGAACCCCCTTCTCTCTATAACAATATCATATGGTATTTTTCTTTTGTTGCCTGGTTTATTTCACAGTATAATTCTCTCTAGTTCCATCCATGTTATTGCAAATAGCAGGAGTTCCTTTTTTTCTGCTGCATAATATTCCATTGTGCAAAGGTACCACAGTTTTTTGACCCACTTACCTACAGATGGGAACACAGGCTGTTTCCAGCACTTGGTTATTGTAAATAACACTGCTAAAATATTGGGATTCATAAGTTCTTTTAAATGGGGGTTTCAGGATTCTTCGGGTATAATCCTAAAAGTGGAATCACTGGTTCAAAAGGCAGTTCCATTATGAGTTTTTGGAGGAAATTTCATAGTGTTTTCCATAGTGGCTGCACCAGTCTGCATTCCCACCAACAGTGCATTTAGGTTCCCATTTCTCCACATCCTTGCCTGCACTTGTTTGTTGATTTCCTGATGATGGCCATTCTGACTAGTGTAAAGTGGTATCTCATTGTGGTTTTTATTTGCATCTCTCTGATGGCTAATAATGTTGAGCATTCTTTCATATGCCTATGGATCTTCTGTATGTCTTCCTTGCAGAAGTGTTTATTCAGGTCCTTTGCCCATGTTTTGAGTTTTCTGTCTTCTTGGTGTTGAGACATGTGAGTCCTTTATATATTCTGGAGATCAATCCCTTGTCTGAGGTATCATTGGCAAATATGTTTTCCCATATGGTTGGTTCCCTTTTCATCTTGCTGATGTTTTCTTTTGCTGAGCAGAAACTCTTTAGTTTGTGGTATTCCCATTTGTTTATTCTTTCTGTTATTTCCTTTGCCTTAGAAGATGTATTAGTGAAAATATTGGTACTTGGGATACCTGAGATTTTCTAGAGTATGTTTTCCTCTAGGACTTTTATGGTGTCATAGCTTACATTTAATTTTTTGATCCACCTTCACTTTATTCTGGTGTGTGGTGTAAGTTGATGATCTAGTTTCATTTTTTTGTATGTCCCTGTCCAGTTATCCCAACACCATTTGTTGAAGAGGCTCTTTTCACTCCATTTCATGTTCCTTCCCCCTTTGTCAAATATTAGTTCACCATATAAACCTGGGTGTATTTCTGGGCTCTCTGTTCTGTTCCACTGATCTATATGTCTGTTCTTATGCCAGTACAAGGCTGTTTTGATTACCATGGCCTTGTAGTATAGTTTGATATAAGGTATTGTGATTCCTTCTACTGTGTTCTTCCTCAAGATTGCTGTAGCTATTTGGGCTCTTTTTTGGTTCCATATAAATATTTGAAGTATTTGTTATAGGTCTGTGAAATATGTCATTGGTATTTTAATAGAGATTGCATTGAATCTATAAATTGCTTTTGATAGTATGGACATTTAATGATGTTGATTCTTCCCACCCATGAACATGGTATATGCTTCCATTTATTTGTATCTTCCTTAATTTCTTTCTTCAGTGTAATGTAGTTTTCTGAGTATAGATCTTTTACCTCTTTGGTTAAGTTTATCCCTAGGCACTTTATTTTTCTTGTTGCTATAGTAAATGAGATTTTTTTCCTGGTTTCTATCTCTATACTTCATTCTTAAAATGGTGCCAATTAATGCAATTCTCTAAAAAAAACTTCAATTATACAAAAACTACATATTGAATAATTATAATTAATAACACAAAAATATTCTTAGATTTTAAGTTAAAATATGTACAAGGGGACCTCAAAATCCCCAGAATTTACTTATGAGAAATTGTGTATTTTTTGTACATGTTTAAACTTCAGTCACCTTCAAAGTACTTTGCATTTGATGCAATATAAGTACCAAGACTTTTTGTTTGTTTAAGTAGATTTTATTGATTATGTTGTTACAGTAATACCAATTTATTTTACCTTTGCTCCCCTCTTCCCAGTACCCCCCTTCCCTCCAGCAATCCCATTCCCCTTAGGTCATATCCATGGGTCGTGCATATACGTTCTTTGGCTTCATCCCTTTCTGTATTATTCTTAACTTCTTCCTGTATATTTTGTACCAACCAATAATGCTTCCTAGTCCCTTCACCATTTCCTCATTCCCCCCCACTTCCCCCTTGCTGCTAATAACCCTCCAAATGTTCCACATACCTATGATTCTGTTCCTATTCTGGTTTGCTTAGTTGGATTTTGTTTTTATTTTTTAGATTCAGTTGCTGATCGTTGTGAGTTTATTGTAATTTTAGTGTTCATAGTTTTTGTCTTATTTTTCTTAAGTAAGTCTCTTTGACATTTCATATAATAATGGCTTGGTGATGATGAACTCTTTTAGCTTTACTTTGTCTGGGAAGCACTGTATCCACCCTTCCATTCTAAATGATAGCTTTGCTGGATAGAGTAATCTTGGTTTTAAGTCCTTGCTATTCATCACCTTGAGTACTTCTTGCCAGTCCCTCCTTGCCTGCAGTTTCTTTTGAGAAATCAGCTGACAGTCCTATGGGCACCCATTTGTAGGTGACTCTCTTCTTTTCTCTTGCTGCTATTAAAATTCTCTCTTTATCTTTACCCTTTGGAATTTCGATCATGAGGTGTCTTGGTGTAGTTCTCTTTAGGTCTAGCTTGTTTGGGACTCTCTGTGCTTCCTGGACTTATATATCTATTTACTTCACCAAATTTGGGAAGTTTTCCTTCATTATTTTTTCACATAAGTTTTCAATTTCTTGCTCTTTCTCTTCTCCTTCTGGCACCCCTATGATTCAGATATTTAAATGTTTAAAGTTGTCCTAGAGATTCCTAAGCCTCTCCTCATTTTTTTCAATTCTTGTTTCCTCATTCTGTACTGGTTGACTGTTTTTTTCTTCCTTATGATCCAAATCATTGATTTGAGCCATGGTTTCCTTCCCTTCACCATTTGTTTTGTGTGGATTTTTTGTTTCATTTAGCATAACCTTCACTTCTTCCCTTATGCATTTGCTGTCCTCAAGCTTATCTGTCAAGTCTGTGAGCATCTTTATTACCACTGTTTTGAACTCTGCATCTTTTAGATTGGCTATCTTCTCATCTGTTAAGTTGGCTATCTCCTTTTCATTTGATTCTCCCAGTGGAACCTTGATCCGTTCCCTCTTTTGGACCATACTTCTCTGTCTCCTCCTCTTGACAGGCTTCTGTGTTTGTTTGCCTCTGTGTCTTAGGTAGAGCTGTTGTACCTCTTATGTTGTAAGGGGTGTAGTCTTAGATACAGTATTCATCAGTATAGGGCGACCCATTTCAGCACATTGTAGAGGTGTTTGTGGGGGAGTAGTTTAAGAGGGAACAATGCTGCTTTCTCAGCACTTGCCCCTTTTCCAGGCACCTCTCCCACCTCCATACAGGACCCACACCTCTCTAGCTGTTGCCCTGGCCATCATTCTTAGAGTGGTTGTGTCTGTGGATGTTCTAGGACCATAGGAGCCCTTTAAACAAACAGACTCTTCTGAGAGAGTGGCAGTGTCTTCCCCCACCCCAACCCCCACTGGTTTGCACAGCCAGAAGCAATGAGGCTTAATTTTCCCCTGCTGGGGTTGTGAACTGTGTGGTCTTGTCTGGGGCTGGGAATGCTCCTCAGGTGTCCCTTCCAACTTTAAAAATGTGTGTCTGCATTTTCACCGGCCTGCCACTGCTGCTGCTGCATCTGCTGCTGCTATTACACCATGTCCTCTCTGCTCCAAGTCCACCCCTTCTACCTGTCTGAGTGAATATATCTTCTTTATATCTTTTTTTTAAAGTATATTTTATTGATTATATTGTTACAATAGTTCCAAATTTTTCCCCTTTGCTCCCCTCCGCCCAGCAACCCCCTTCCCCAACAATCCCCTCCCTAAGTCCATGCCCATGGCTCACCCTTTCATATATTCTTCTTCTTTTTAAAAAAAAATAATTAATTAATTAGTTAAATATTTTAACAATAAAAAATAACAATCCCTCCCTCTCAGACTTAAGACCCTTTACAATCTTATAAAGGACAATGGACGGTCTCGAGCTCCTTTAGCTGCTTCAAGCTGGACATGGTCGTCGTCCTACCTATCCTTGGGTCAAGAAATCCCTAATAAGAGTGGGGATGTGGAGGGGAGGGTGGCCTTCCTACAAGGGGAAGGATCGTGCAGACTCCAGGTTGGTTGGCTGTCTCTGGACAACGGCATGCTTGGTTTAACAGGCTGGCATCCTTGTTGTATTCTGGGGGCAACAGGGTTAAAGGACATCATTCAATCCATAACCACTAGATGACAAAAGACAGGTATTAATTTTTCAGTGTCCCACATTAGGGAAAAGAAGGGCTTCTTTGGAGGAAGGTATGCCAGGTACATCTCACCTGTCCAAAACCCTTTTGCCCATTATACTTAGTTTGGACTGAGGGAAATATTTTAGGTTTCCCCCCTCTCAGGCCTCTGGGCTCTTTCTGTCCAAGCCATTAGGATAGAAAAGAGAAACCAGTTTTAAAGTGAAGCTCACAGACCACCCCGTTCTTCACCAACCCAGCCACTTAGTTCAGCCAAACCATTGAGTCTCAGGAGGCAGCAATGCAGACAGGATTAAGTGAGGTCTATACGTACAGACAATCACTCAGGTAATGAGATCGTAGGCTTATGCCCTTTGAAAACAGAAAACACATGTTAATTTATGTAACATAACCCACACACAAGTTTATAGATCTGTAGGACTGTCTTATAGGAAAGACATCCAGTTGCAAGGCATTTGACATTCTTCTTGCCTGTAAATTAAACATCTTTGATAATGCCACAGACATAGTTTAACTTTCAAATGAAAACAAATTTTAAATGAAAAGAAACTTTAAAGATGGTTAGCTGCACTACTTTATAGTTTACCACTGGGCATTGTGATCTTCCTTGAATCTTGATTTTTCTCCCTAAGATTATCCTCCTTGTCATTAAAGGGACTGCATTAAGTTCATTTTTAATTTATCCTGTTCATTTGCATAAACACAACAAGAGCAGCAAATGATCACTTATGATCTTTAGTTCTGCTTTGCTGGAACTTACGCAAGGAACATTTAGGGTGACCTTCAGTCTGCCCTTCAGGGCACAGAAGCAGATCCACATACCTGGCATTCAGCCTTGCCTGTAAACACCTGTCTTTTCCAGGTCCTCCTGGTTTTCCATTGTGCCTTAAGGTCCCTTCTAGCCATCTTTCAGGAAAACAACCTTCATTCCTTCCCTGGAAAGATTGCTATGGACCGCTCATCCATCCAAGGTACCAGGCCTTTTATCTCGTGGACTTTTATTACCTTTGAAAGTCAGTCCCAGTTGCTCAGGGCTTTTTGGTAACAACCAAAGCCCAAGCATGTCTCCTTTAGGCATGACATTCCAGTCAAAGTTTTAGTCAAAAAAATCGTTATTAACAACTGGTCTTATTAGTTTTATGCAAAAAAACTTAGGTCATTACTTACTTCTTTAGAATGCCAAATTCTGTAGGGATCAGATAGGGAGAAAAATATACAGTGTGAAGGAAAAACCTTGTCCTTCTAATATTCACTGAACTTGCATTTCTATTCTTTATATTTTTATTTTTCCCCCCACTAAAAATTTTTCTGTTTGTTTGTTTTTCCATTACAGTTGTTTCACTTTTTTCCCCCTCTTGCTTCTCTGCACCCTGTCCCTCCCTTCTCCCACATTCAGTCCCCACCCAGTTGTCCATGTCCATGGGTCATTTATACATGCTCTTTTACTAGACCCTTCCCCTTCTTACCACTTCTCTCCCTCCCATCTCCCCCTTTGTTACTGTTAGTTTATTCCTCGTTTACATACCTCTGGTTCAATTTTGCTCATTTGTTTGTGTTGTTCATTAGTTTCCTGTAACAGGTGATAGCATAAGGTAATTTTCTTTTGTTGCCTGGTTTATTTCGCTAAGCATAATTCTCTCTAGTTCCAGTCATGTTGTTGCAAATGGTAGAAGTTCCTTCTTTCTTTCAGTACTTATTCATTGTCATTTTCCCCCTTTGTTCTCGTGTTCCTCTCTGTCTCTCTCTATTTCTTCATCTTCTTAAAGCAGACCCTTTAACATCTCTTGCAATACTGGTTTGGTGGAGATGTATTCTTTTAACCTTCTTTCGTCTTGGAAACTCCTTATTTCACCTTCCATTTTGAATGAGAGCCTTGCTGGGTAGAGTATTCTTGGTTGTAGGCCTTTGTTTTTCATTACTTGGAATATATTTTGCCATTCCCTTCTGGCTTGTAGTGTTTCTGCTGAGAAATCTGATGATAGCCTTATTGGAGCTCCCTTGTATGTTATTAGTTGTTTCTCTCTTGCTGCTTTTAGGATTCTCTCTTTGTCTTTGAATGTTGGCATTTTAATTATGATGTGTCTTGAAGTGGGCCTGTTGGGGTTCATCTTCATTGGGACCCTCTGTGCTTCCTGGACTTGCATGATTCTTTCTCTCTTCATGTTAGGGAAGTTTTCTGTCATTAGTTTTTCAAAGAGGCTTTCTATCCCTTGCTCTTCTTCTTCTCCTTATGGAATTCCTATGATATGGATATTATTACGTTTCATGTTGTCCTGCAGCTGTCTTAGAGCCTCTTCAGTCTTGTTCAGCCTTTTTTCATTTTGTTGCACTGTCTGTGAGTTTTTGTCTACGTTGTCCTTCAGCTCACTGATCCTATATTCTGCTTCCTCTAGCCGGCATTTAATTCCTTCTACTGTGTTCTTCAATTCAGAGATCGTATTCTTCATTTCCTCCTGGCTCTTATTGATAGCTTCCATGTCCTTTTTGATGCTGGTATAATTCTCAGTAAGTTCCTTATAGTTCTTCTGGAGTTCACTGTAGTTTTTCTGGAGTTCTTTGTAGTTTCCGCTGAGCTCATTGAGCTTCTCCATAATCCGTGCTTTCAATTCCATATCTGATAGTTGGCTCCCCTCTATTTCATTTAGCACTCTTTCTGGGGACTCTACCTTTCCTTTCGATGGGGGGTTGTTTCTCTGTCTCCCCATTTTTGTGACTCCTATTGTTTGTTGGTGCTTCTTAGAATGATCTGCACTTCCTGGATCTGCCCCTGGTGGCGTCAGATCCTGTACCAGTCTGGGCCTAGGCAGCCTGTTGGAGACTTCCAGGGATCTACTGCCTTTGTCTGGCTTCTTAGTTGATAATCTATTCAATCTGTGATTAGCTGTCAGGCTTAAGGACCGTGGGTGTGGCAGCTTAATTCCTGTAGGCAGGGCCTTTGCTTCCCCTCAGGCTGTCGCCACTTGGCCGGGAATGGTCTGCCGGTCGCGTTGTGATGTAGCGGCCTTTTTTGTCTCTCCGTGGTTATAAGACTTCTCTCCAGCTGGTGTTCGGTTGGTTATTCCAGATGATTTCTCCAAAATTACGTTGTAAATCCAGACTAGTTCTGGGAGGAAGTTAGTGTAGCTTCCACTTACTCCTCCGCCATCTTGTTTCTCCTTCTTTATATCTTTTTTTGTTGGACTTCCCTGCAGCTCAATTTTCTGGAACTTCTGGTTATCTCTAGTTTTGAGGTAGTTGTATTCCTTCTTAATTGGAGGGAGACACAGCATGTCTGTTTTCGCCTCCATATTGGGCAGAAGTCCCAAGATGTTTATCCACTGCTCAAAAAAGTTTTTAACTCGTTAATTTTGACACATTTTAATGTTTCTGCCATTTTTTGTTTCCCCTCATCCACATTGGCAAAACATTTTCCTTTAAGGACTTTTCTCATCCTGGGAAATAAAAAGAAAAAGTTGCTCAAGGTGAGATCCAGTGAATAAGGAGGTTGCGGCATAGAGGTCATCCTGTCTTTTGGTCAAAAATTGCTGAACACTCAGTGTGGTGTGAGCAGGTGCACTTGTAAATCACCCATCTTGAAATGGGCAAATATGTTGTGTCTTCAAAAAAAAAAAAAATCCAGTGATGCCAAACACAGCCTCTCACAACAATGCCAGCTGGTACACTGATACAGATGGATTCCTAGAACACTCACCTAGTGAGGAAAGCCTGTTTAAGGGGCCTGACCTCCAGAAGATAATTCTTTTTTGGAGTTACTTCTTCTTACAGTGTGTCCCATATATATGTCTTTGTATATACACACATATACATTTATGTGTGTGTCAGTGGGTGGGTACATAATTATCGATAAAGAGTGGTTAAAATACATAAAAATGTTGAGTGGATTGTAGATTAAATAATTTATTTTTTAAAAGGAATTTTTGAACATTTTAATATGTACCTATATTACTTTCTGTTAAAGAAACCCTATTTTCTTTTCAAAGAAAAGGAAGAAGTGAGAAAGAATGGGAAACTTGTTAAGTGATAGGTAGCCTGCAATACACCTTAGTTTCTAAGATTTGCATACTCACAGTTGGACTTTGCTTTGTTACAGAAAGAACCTGGCTACAGGTTCCATTACGCCCATCCAGGGATGCCAAAACTGTTATAGAGAGAAAGGGGGTTCTTTCACATGGTGCCTTGGTGTAAAACCCAGAAACTAGTGTTGAGAAAAGCAGGTCTTTATTTATAGTATTCCAACCTGGGGATGGCAGTGAGCACCTCAGCTCAGATCCCTGTTCTTCCACGGGACCCAGCACTTTCCTTTCTCCCCAAAATGCTAGAAGCCAAAAACATGCCCAGAAGTTTCCCATCTCTTATCTGTCAGCTGTCTCCTTCAGGATCTGGAGTACGATGTCATCAGCCTCCATATAACAGTCCAGGAAAACATGTGCTTTGTCCTTTCAAAGCCACATGATATTCTCCCTTTCCAAGCCGCATGGAGTTCTGCTCTGCCCTCCTTGCAAACTGCATGGATCTCCTCTCTTCTTCTCAAAGCCACATGGAGAACTTCTTGCTAAAATGTTTGCTGCATGTTTTTAAATCCCTGACTGCATCCTGTGATGCAGTGGGCACGGTAACCAGTTGTGACCATTCACAGAACCTTGCGCAGGCTCTGTATGCTCTTCCCTCACTATTTCATAGTCAAATTCCCTCCCATCTCCTTGGTACCTTGGAAGAACCAAAGCCACTTGTATAACTAAGAGACTAACTGCTAGCAATAATCATGCAAAGGTATCTTAAAAGCTGTTCTCTTTTCCCCATCCCCCAACCGGCAGGCTCTGGGAAATTTTGGAGACCGCCACTCTGTAACAGGATCACCAAGAATCCTGCCCACCATGACAAAACCACTGTATAACTGGCTCCAGAACTTCCATTTCTTTGAAAAACCATGTTTTATATAAGTTGTTCCCAAACTGAGCAGAAATACTGCTCATTTGTAGTCAAGTTTGAGAATATAATCTAAATGTAGCTTAACATTTATTGATGGTTCACTCTGTGCCAGGCTCTACCACTCTATAAATTCATGCATGTAATCCTCAAAATAACCTCAGGAGTTAGGTTCTCTTGATTTAAGGAACATTAATCTCCCACCCTTCTGTGGGAACTGTTCAAATCATTTGGGAAACAGTGAACAAAATTTTTTTCTTGTGGAGCTTTCATTCTAGTGATGGTAGCCAAGTAATGCTGCCAATTTCCAAATACAGAAACTGAGATCCAGAGAAATTAGGCAAATTTCTCAAAGTCACAAACCTCAATTGATGGACCTGTGGTTTGAACCCAACATCCCATCCCCATTATTTGTGCTCTAAACTGCTGCTGCTGCAAAAAAAGTCCTATTGGAAATATCATTCAGGAGAACTTTGAGTGTGCAATTATTGAGACAAATCCTGGTCCTGAGTGTAAATTCACATTCTGCCCTGTATGTTATGCATAAGTGAATCACTTCAAATTTTGTCTTAAAAAACTTTGGCCTTGAGATCAAATGTTATTTAGTTTGAATAAGAAGACACAGGGTAATCCCCAAATTTCAAGTATTCTTAGACATGTATATTCCTAATATGCCACAAATACTAGTTTAGGCATGTGTTAGGTTTGAAAATGTACTCTGCTTGATTTCCTACTCAAGTGGAATGGAGAGAAGACTCTCATCAACAAGATATAATCAAGGTTTATAGAAGAAAAAAAAAGAAAGAAGGCAATGTGTCTCCTCTCCTGCTATCCTTGAAACTGAACATGCTTACTCTTCTCTACAGCTTAGCTATTCAAAGAATGGAACCTAGGCTGGGCTCCAGGGCAGATTCTGGAATCTACATATAAAAAGTTTCTATAGTTCTCTGAGCACAAGAAAGATGAGGCTTGATGTTTGAAAAGATTAGACTGAGCTGGAATGTGCCAGAGCACATCTCTTTTTTACCCTTGCTAGTCTGTATGATTACATTTATGCTTAACTGAAAGAAAATATATCTTGAAATAATGCATGAAAAATTAAAAGAATAAACCAAGACATTAAACCTCTAGCTGAGGCCTACTATTTGGATTTATGTTGAACCTTTGAATAATTTGCATGATTTAAATTTAAGTTCTAAGCCAATTTCCATGACTCAATAAGCAGTTGAGTCTACTGGTATCCCCACATAAGTGGACTTTGAACTAGAGCTGAAGAGGCTGAACACTATCACAGGACCTTCTGAGCCTTGGGCTTGCCCATATTGAGGTACTTCAAATGAAGTAACTAAAAGGAAAGTGGTACCAACTACGTCTTCCCAAGAATTAAAACAGTGAGTTTTTCAACAGCCAGGACTTCTAACCCCTTCATGGTTATAACCAATATATTAGCATGGTTTCTAGCATATAGTAGGCTCTTAATAAATGTCTGCTAGCTGAATGGCTCACTGTATACTTTTGATTCTTTAAGCATGAATGAAGAGAATTTTCTTTACAGCCCTGACTGGTGTGGCTCAGTGGATAGAGCACAGGCTTTTTATAGGTTCTATATTCATAAGGAGTTTTTATGCTATTTCCACAATATTCTTAAGAAAAGTAAAAGAATGTTTATTAACTCTGTCAGATTTATCAATAGATAAAGCAACTATTGCTCAAAAAAATTTGAATTCATTTCAAAGTGTAGATGCAGAATATCACCAAAGTAAATCCTCTGGAAGAAACAGAATATTCGTTACGGGGATGACAAGTTAAAAGAAAGCCATGATAATGTATTTTATGTGCACAGTGTAAATTCTGCAATCTTGAAATAGTTTCCTCCTGAGGTACAAGCAACTTTCAGCCTCTGCTTTAGCTGGTGATTACAAAAGATCTCAGAGATGGTTTGTGAGGAGTACAGTGCTGTGGGCTGCTGTTCTTTATTCCTCCTGCAAGCACAGCAACCTGTCTTTCTGACCCTGAGCTTGCTTTTTCTACTTTGCTAAGAAGAACATGCAACGAAGAAATGGGTTAGTTTTCAGGGGTCTCATTAGTACCCTTTCTTACCGCTCATTAAAATAATGACTGTCAGCCTTCAATCCAATGTCATCGGCAGCCGTCCGTCTCGAGAGACGATGGTGTAGCTTCTTAAGAGTCTATCTGCACCGCCGAGAATGGCTGTGCAGTCCGACTCGGGAGTGACACGGTATCTGTCTCCTCCCGTGTTGAATCGACATCTTGCGATGACGCTGGAGTGTCCTCTCCAGTGAAGCTGAAGCTACAGAGCCTGGGCAGGGTGATATGGAGGGTCTGCTGTTGCCCATGCAGCAGACCCCCCCTCTCTTCGCAGCTGAAGGGTCCAAGGGAAAGACGGAGTCAATACAGCTTGGCTTCAGGTGCGCCGCAGGAGTTGCCGGTGTTGACTACAACGTCAAACCGCCTTAGGGACTCCGGCTCCGGATTTTCTGTCGGGGTTTACTCCCTTAGCCTTTCCCCTGAAGAGGTATGCCGCAAGGCAGTGGAGGTTTTTTGGAGTCAGAGTTTTCCTTCTCTGATGTGCCCTGACTGGAAGATCGAACCAGCGACACTTAGCTCGCAGGCTGATGCTCAATACACTGAGCCAAACCAGCCAGGGCAATGTAACGAAAGGTTAATTGGTAATCTCTTTTTTGGGAGGGGTTGTCAGACCCTGCTGTGTGCTGCTGATAGCTGCAGCTTCAGAGTGAGCACAGCAGAAACAGCCTGATTAGCCCTGTGATTATTCCATATACAATATAATCAGGCTGAGATACTACAAAAATGAGGTGTCTGTCTTCTTTCAGAATTAAGTACAAGAAGTAGCAGCATAAAAAGAAGGTTGAGGAGAAGGTGGAATGCTTCACACACAATCAATCTTTAGTGATCCTAGAAGAGTCTGGTGGAATCTTGGTTCTACAGAGATAGCAACGCTAATTTAAATTAGACACACTAAGAAAAAAATTAAACAAAACCACCTTAAACCCTGTCAGGACTATGCTAAGGTATAAACCAGCAAACAGACAGCGACAGGCACACAAAGCATTTAGTGTGTTTAATAAAACCAATCAACACACCAACATTTCAAATCAGGTTAAAAAAAAAAAAGCCTGTCCTCTTTTATAAGCACAGTGTGACAGACATTTACCTCCTCTCCTTTTAAAGACGCCACAAAGACTGAGCTATGAAAACTCAATCCTACCCAAGAGCCTTTTTGTGCAAATGTTCTCTTTGGGCAAGCACTTTCCCAAGAGTATACCAAAAGGTTCATAGGCACATTCACTCTGTCAAGGCCATTAGAATTTTATCTGGTAAAGCACTTTTGTTGCTCACTACATTTGCACTAGTGTGTCACTTGGTCAGTGGCCTAGGACATTTGGGCTTCTTTAACAAAATATCACAGAATGGGTAGCTTAAAAACAACACACATTTATTTCTCACAGTTCTGGAGGGCAGGGAAGTACAAAATCAAGGCACCAGCATAGTCGCTTGCTGGTGATGTTCCTCTTCCTGCTTCAAAGCTGGCACCTTTTTGCTGCATCCTCACATGGTGGGGGGAGGAAGAGGCCCAGCTAAAGCTTCTTGTATAAGGGCATTAATCTCATTCATGAGAGCTCTGCCCTTGTGACTTAATCACCTCTTAAATTGCCTGTATCCTAATGCTATCATCTTTGTGGGTTAGGATTTCAACATGAGTTTTGGAGAGACAAACATTCAGACTGGTATAAAACGAAGATCCACACATCCTAATGGCCTTCAAAATCACTTAACTTCAGAAAATTTTCAGTCTTTAATGACACGTTTGCCACCAGGAAAAGGGTGGCAGCCATAGAAACCATAATAATTTTGCCAAAGTGGCATAAAGCTCTTTAACCAGTGTTTCTCTCTGAACTCGTTCACTATCCTCTCCCATGACTCACTGCTTAGTCACCTGAACCATTACCAAAAAGCAACTTTCTCTTCTTAATGCACAGATGTGCTTTTCTGATACCATTATAATGCCATCAGCCTCTGCTCTTCAGCCAAACCAAGTCTTTCCTTTGTCTCCAAATTCTCCTGGGAGATTTACTTTCTGCAGCAAAGGTTCCCAACTGGCCCTATTTAGTATACAGTCACTTCTGCTATCCAAACTTCCATTTTTTATCTCTATGGATTGTATGGTACTCATAAGTGTATATCTGGACAACTGAACATATATCACACAAACACACTCACATACACCCACATATTCATGTTTTAGATTCATTGCTTTTAATGGACTACAGTCGAAGGTATTGCAGAAATTTCTTTTTGCCTACTAGTTACTACCTCCACATTGTCACTGACTGATATGTAGAGACTGGCTAAAAGTTTGGGAAAGAATAAATTTCTCAAAACAGAGGCATGAAGAAAAATATCAACCAAAACATTTTAAGTCTTTCCACTTTCATTTTTTATTTTGACTTCTCTTTTGTTTCTCATAAAACAACACTTTCTGAGTTTACATCATTTTCCACAAATTTCCTAAAAATGACATTTTACTTAAAGAGCTATTCATTACTTTTCTTGCCTCATCATCCTTAGCAGTAATGGCAGACATTTTCATGTTTAGGACACATGTTTAGGAGAAATCTGCTTGCCTCTGCTTAGATCTAACTAACTAAACTAATATAAATATACGTGTATATGCATGCACACACACATATGCACCCATATATAAAGTTGTGGTTGATAAGAAAAAAATGTGTTTAGACACAAACTTTATTTCATCATCTGTGACATGAAAATGTATTTCGGTTCACGTATTGATGCTCTACATCTTGGAGGGTAAAAATTTATAAGTAAAAATGAATATATATTTTAAAATGTGAATAGTCAGCTATAGATTCAATACAACTAGAAGTTAATTTGTGGACATGACTTATATTCTGTATTCAAACTCATGTATTACCAAGAATTTGGTGCTGTGATAGAAGCCTGAAGAGTGCTAGTTTCGGAGACAATTCTGCCCAAGGGACGGGAGGCCTTTTAGCCATTTTTCCTCATTGAACCCATTTATTTTTTATTAGGGACCCCTGTGGCAGAATTTGAGTAAAGCAACAATAACAGCATGACTTCAAAAACAAAGGGCCACACAAAATCTTGAAATCTTTGAGGGTGGGATTGAATATTCACCACTTTCAGTAAGCATTCATGACCATTGTTGATGCCATCAAATGAACTATGTATGTGATTTGCTGTGAAACAAAAATTCTACCCTGAAAATGTGAGTTATGTCTTTATCTTCTAATCTTCTCTTCTATTTTAGAAAATAATGGATTTTTGTTCAATTCTATTATGTACCTTTCTATTAAACCTAGACAAAACTGGATAGGAATGCCTGATTAATTGAGCTAATAATATCATTTGTTGTTGAGTATTTCTCTGGTTATCATCAGCCAGTATAATTTTTAATCTTTAGAATTTTCCAAAAGAATATATCAAACTTATTCACTACTATTGGCCCAACTGCATTATAGAAATTTGAACATAATAGATCTATTATCACATGCTAAATCAATCTTCTTGAATTATCCAATATTTATTCATGTTTTGGGTATATTTGGTATTGAATCCGATTTTAGTATAGTGCACACACTTTCATTTTCCTCAACCTGAAGCAATGAAATTTAGGTCCACTTATTTTAAATTTCTTACATCTTCCCCTTCCCCCAACCAACAATCATTATAGACTGTATTTTGTCAAACTTCTAAGGGCAGATCCATAGATTTTATGGTATCAGAGACATGATGATGTTTGGCCATTTAGGGATAAAGAAATGACAGAAAAGATGTGTGGTTGCCCTTAGCAACTGCTGCATCACATGCTATTTGTGTTATCTGTGAGCTGCAGAGCATCACTTTCTTTGTAAGAAACAAAAATGTACACATAGTACATTCCATAATAGTTTTCAGCTACAATAATAATAACCCAAGGAGTGGAGCACGTATTCCCTTGGTTTCACTTTCCTGTTTATCATAGGGATATTTTCAAAATGTAATACTTTATTTTGTCTTGCTTTTAAGAAAAAACTCAACTGAAAGATATTTTTGTGGAGAAAATAAGAGGCAGTGGAGCATTGGATTTGACCACAATAGCAGGATATTTAAAATAACAATAACTACTTCAGTCAATATTTTGAAAGACTCCCTAGTACAGAAATCTGGCTTTCAGACAATTTTCTCTTCAATTTCTTCATGTGCATATATTAATTTTTCTCCTTTCAAGTCCACAGCACAGTGTTTGTTGTAAGGGGACATTAAAACAGGCATGTCAGTTTTAATTCTAGGTATTCTGAACACAATTAAATATTGTTCAGATATTTTATAGTCTGGGAGGAAGTTGTTTTGTGCCAACTGAGCCATTTAGATTTTTAATAGTCTCACCTCTGGAAACTGTTTAAGTATTTCTCTGTGGGTTGACTGACCTACCTGCCTTTTAAAAAGGTAATTGTAATAAAAAATCCATTAAAGTTTCCTATTATTTTTCAATATGTTAAGATATGTTAGGCATTTATCACTATAAAAATAAATAATATTTTTCAAAATTGACCCTCAAACAAAAGACCCCACCTGAGGTGAGGTGAATGTGTTTTTGTTTGTTCATTTGTTTGTTTTTTTAGGGGAGGATACATTGATGTAAACTTACCAATTTAAGGATGTCTCTTCAGTGATAAATGGTGTAGTTGTTAGAGTCATTCACAAGTTTAGTGTCTCTCCTCCTTCTATTACATGATAAGATTGGATTGTACATTCTAGCTCCTTTCAGTTTAATTCAGGCCACGTGATTTTCTTTTGCCAGTAAAATATAAGCAGAAGGGACATGGGTCACTTGATGATGAAGCCTAATGAGCCTGTGCTCTCAGTTGGCTTTCCCATTGCTTGCCCCTTAAGCAGTGGTAGAAACACATGTGGAGGCAGAGCTTCTATCATCTCAGACTCCTGAGTTACTACTCTGAATACGATTCCACCTGCAGCTAAGAATTTGAGAGTTTTCAGTCACTGCAATATAATCTAGCACAATTTGATAAATATAAATATGAAAAGGAAACAAACAAAAACTCTAAGGTTACTAAAGTTTAATCACTGCACAGGAGATTAGATTGCTTTTGTTTCACCTTTAGGTTGAACAGCTGAGGATGGGGTTGTAGATTCTCCCCAGGAACTCTGTGGTAGATTCCAAGCATCGCTTGTATCCTTGCCCTTTTCCATGCTGTTTTTCAAAGTCTTCTATTCTGATTCTGAGTTTAGCCATATTACCTCCTTTGGAATGTCAGCAAACATTAAAAAAAAATCTTGAAAATGTACAATTGTGCATTTCCTCTGTCTTCTTTCTCTTCCACTGCCATCAGAACATGCCTGGGATAACCTGCTGAATGGTGAGAGATAAGTAACAGAACCATGTTGCCCTGTTCATCCTATCCAAGGTCAGTTCAAATGAAAGTACAGTCAGCCAAATCCAAGACATATGAGGAAACCCAACCAAAATCAACAAAACACTTAGGTAGCCATCCTAGGCATGTGAGCAATAAACACTCATTGTTGCATGCCAGTAAAGTTTTGTGATCATTTGTTGCAGAACATTATTGTGGAATTAGGTACCCGATATGTCCTCCTAACCCCTATTCCTCATTCTCACTTTCCATAGGCCCCTGTGACACATCATCCCCTAGGATAATTTCATACTTGTTATTCCTTCACAAGTTTCCCTCCCACATCCTTTATGAAAAATAACTCTTCTTACATAGCTACACTCCTTGCCATGACATTGGATTAAAATAAACTCTTCTACCCAAATTGCATGTGTGTGTGTGTGTGTGTGTGTATGTGTGTAAAACATTATGTGTTTTGGGAGATTTTACACATGCAAAAATATTTCCAAGCCTGAGTACTTTTAATTAATCAAGTCTTCTCCATTCTTCTAATCCAGACAACTGGCTCAGTGGGAGAATTAAGCATCTGTGTTTTATCCTTCTGCTAACACTGAAATAGATCACTTATTTTACATTGCCCTACGACTGAGGATAAGTTAAAGAAGGCAAGAAACTGCCAGGGTACAAAAAGTATCTGAAATTTTAGTAACATTTTCTAATTTGTTCACAGTTTGTTTTCTCCTCTTAGAATTGCATTAAAGTAATATTTAATTGGTTGCATTCATATACAAGAAAGGAAAGATGTATTTCTGAGAATCATTATGAACCAAAATACAGAAAAAGATTTAGCATATCCCAGAATATATTATTATTTTATAGATTTCTTAAAACTCCCTCAATCTATTGTGGTAGTTTTGCTTATGGGAAGTCTGACCTTTATCCAAAAGATGTTAGTAGATGTTAAAATGAGAGGTTTTGGATAAGTCAGAATTATGTTGAATCAAAATTACTTCTAATAGTCAGAGCCCACCGCTGTATTATTTTAATACCTTTTGAAGGTTTTAATCCCCAGATTTGTAATGACCTTTCAAGAACATGAAAATACAACAGAACAACTATCATTCAGAAACATCAGAAAATTGAGCTGTATGGAAGTCCAACAACTAATAAATTAAAGAAACCACATTCATCCAGATAGGTAGGAGGGACGAAGGGGTGGAGAGGTAGAAACATAGAGATGTGGAATGGGCTGATTCCACACCCATGAGTGGTAGATATAAAAAAGAGGGATATCTTAGAAGTGAGGGATCCCAGCCCAGGGTTCCAATGTCAGGAAGATAAGTCCTCATAAATGTTGGCTGCAAAAACTAGTAGGGGTTGGGTCAGTGGAAGAAACTGCAGGATTCTCAGGCATCTCTTCTTGAAAGGTCCCTCAAAGGGACTTATGCAGACTCACTTCCTCTGGGATCCAGCACTGGGACAGCACCTTGAAGGGCACCAATGGCATATGGGGAGGAACTAAGGTGTCTGGCATGAGGGTGAGAGTTGAAGGACAGCTTTCTCCTGGACAGAATTGCAGAGAGTGGCCATTGTTCCTTAATGAGCCCTCCCCAACACAGAGCCACAGTGTGGCAAGCACCATATTTGAATCTCCATCAACCTGGCTCACATGGTTAGTCCCATGCTGATGATTCCCATCCAACTTATGGACCCACCCAAGCTGCTAACAGTGGCTTTTTCATATAAATGGCTGGGCTAGGTGCAGGCTTAAGATACTCCTAAATCCACTCAAATAAGCAATTTCTAAGCCCAGTTCCTCTCACTGAGTTGCTCTGGGTCAGGCACTAGCAGCAGCCAACTGAAGATCTCATTATAGTTGTGAGAAATGCTCACAATAAAAACTGGGACACAGGACTTGAGCAGTAAAGCGAGGCCTTTATTCATGAGTCTGCAGAGCCGGGCGCACCCTCACAGTCAGGAGAATGTGCGCGCCAAGTAGACAAAGGAAACTGGTTTTATAGTCTTAGCTTCCCCACCCTGAAATTGCCACACTAAAGTGATTATCTTCCTTGCCCTAAAGTGAGAGCAATTAGCTTCCCCGCCCTAACGCAATTAGCTCCCCCTCCCTTCTCCTTCTTCCCCGTTTCTCCATTACTGGTTACTCCGGAGTTACAATCTAACACGGTTATCTAAATGCCCCTTCCGTGGTTTGTAGATATGCCAGTGCTGTCAACTCCCTTCTCAGAGATCCTCTAATTACATTTGCCCTTAAGACCCTTTAATTACATTTGCCCTTTGTTACTAATGACTTTTTACTGGTTTGGGAGTCACTATGTCCTTGTTTCTAACATAGTGTATTGCAAAGGGCCCCAGACAGAGTACAGGTGATGGCTAACCTTGACCTGCACCACCTGGAAAAATCCAGAGCCTGACCACCCAGTGTATAGCTATAGACCACATCAGAGAACCACTACCCAACAACCTCCACAAGCCATGGAAGGAGATGGTTGCTGGCCAGTGGTCAGAGCCAGTCCTAATAGTTGTCTGACCTGAATAAATAACCCCAACATTAATCTACTTAAAGCAATCAAGATTCAACTGCAAGGGAAGGGAGTACTCAGAACACATGGAGGGCTCACCTTGGGTACCCAGTTATAGGGGAGGCTGTGCCATTGCTCCCCACAGGACACCTACTACATTAAATTACATGACCAAGACATGGAGTCAAAGCAGCTCTACCTACTACATAGAAACAAACACACGGAGGCTGCCAAAATGTGGAGGCAAAGAAATATGGCTAAAAAGAAGGAATGGAACAAATCTTCAGAAAAAGAACAAAATGGAGATAAGTGATCTATCAGATGGAGAATTCAAAACACTGGTTATAAGGATGCTTAAGGAAATCAGTGGGTACTTCAACAGCATAAAAATGATCCAATAGAAATGGAGGAAGCACTGATTGAAATAAAGAACAATTTACAGGGAATCAACATTGGAGAAGAGGAAGCCAATAAATGATTTGGAACATAAGGAAGAAAAAAAATATTCAATCAGTATAGCAAGAAGAAAATAACCTAAAAAATGAAGATACTTTAAGGAGCTTCTGGGACAACTTCAAGTTTTCCAACATTTGCATCATAAGGATGCCAGAAGGAGAAGAGGAAGAGCAAGAAATTGGAAACATATTTGAAAAAATAATAAAAGAAAACTTCCTTAATTTGGTGAAGGAAATAGACGTACAAGTTCAGGAAGCACACGGAGTCCCAAACAAGGTAAATGCAAAGAAGACCACACCAAGACACATAAAATTAAAACACAATAGGCTAAAGATAAAAAGAGAATCTTAAAAGCAGCAAGAGAAAAGTAGATAGTCATCTATAAAAGAGTTCCCATAAGACTGTCATTTAATTTCTCAGAAGAAATTTTGCAGGCAAGAAGGGACTGGCAAGAAATATTCAACTTGATGAAAAGCAAGAACCTACAACCAGGATTACTCTATCCAGCAAAGGTATCATTTAAAATGGAAGGTCAGGGGAGGTAAGATGGCGGAGGAGTGAGGAGAGGTTGCGGTTTTAGGCTCCGGAGACCCGTCTAGAGTTTGGTCTAATTGCAGACAGAACATCTCAGTGAGCAGCTGGACATTGGCGGGAGTTGAGCCAAGGCACTGCTGGATTAGAGAAAATCCATCTGGGAACAACCTGTTTAGTGAGGATAGCGGAGAAAAAGGGGACGAAACGGGATTCCTGACTGGGGCGGCTGCCCGAGCTGTGGCGGGAAGCACACAAAGGATTTTTGGCGACCACAGGCTACCCCAGAGAGGAGTCAGGCGGAGAGCGGATCTCTGCCCGCTGGCAGAGACGGGACTCGACCAAGTGGCATTGGCGCTGAAGGACAGGAGACAGCGTGCTACCGGGCAAGTGAGAACATAATTCTCCTTTATATTTTTCTCTAGTGGATGGTGGAGACGGGAGGAAAGTTTGGGTGTGGTAGGCCGTTCTGGAGGAGCCCAGGCGCAGGGGCGCGCTAATCCACTCCTCAACCCTACCATTGGGTCACGGGGGCGCACATAGGGAAGTGCTCTCATTCACTGGCCCAGGTGCGCGGGGCCGTGAGTCCAGGCGTCCCTCGGACATTCCCCAACGGACATAAGATCAGTGCCCCAACGGGCACAGGGAGGGCCCACTGAACACGCAGAGGACTGTGCACAGACACCCCTAGACAGCTCCCGTGGGCGCAGGGCCCCAGGCCGGAAAGCAGACCACTAGCGCAGGCTCTGTTTGTGCCCGCCCAGACGGGTGAGGGAAGGCGGGCGGCTGCAGCACGGGAACAGCGAGAGGCGGCGACCCACGGACGCTCGATTCCACTGAGCGCAAGTGTCCCTGGCCCTGCCCTAAGAGGCGAGAGACCAACTCCCGGAGCTCGGCTCAGCGGGACTGAGGGCACGGGGCAGCGTGCGAGCGTGAAAGCACCTCAGCCCGGGGTCAGTGGGAGCTCTCTGGCCGCCTGTGCGGGCAGGGTCACCTTGGCGCAAACGGGGAACCGCCGCGGCCCAGTGAAAGAAGGAGCCAATCCCGGGGAAAGCGCTCGGGCCGTCCGCGCGGGCAGGGTCACATCGGCGCGAACGGGGAACTGCCGCGCCCCAGCGAAAGAAGGAGCCAATCCCGGGGAAAGCGCTCGGGCCGTCCGCGCGGGCAGGGTCACATCGGCGCGAACGGGGAACTGCCGCGCCCCAGCGAAAGAAGGAGCCAATCCCGGGGAAAGCGCTCGGGCCGTCCGCGCGGGCAGGGTCACCTCGGCGCGAACGGGGAACTGCCGCGCCCCAGCGAAAGAAGGAGCCAATCCCGGGGAAAGCGCTCGGGCCGCCCGCGCGGACAGAGACACCTTGGCACGAACGGGGAACCACCGCGGCCCGGCAGCAGTGGGCTCCAACCGCGGGGCAAACTCTCGGGCCGTCAGAGCACGCAGGGGCTTACGCGCAAGGGCACCTCAACTGGCTACAGCGGGCAGCAAGGTAGCGCACCGCGCCGGCAACTGCGGGCGCGCACCATAGCGGCAACCGGGTGCGCACACCAGTCCGGCAAAAGAACAAGAACCTCTGACCTGCCACACTAGACCAGCTGCGGACCCAGAAAAAGAAGGCAACACACCAAGGCTAAAACGGAGTAAAAACATCGTTTTTTTTTTCTCCAAATTTTTTCTCCCAAATTTTTTCTCCCTTGTTCTTTCTTTCTTCTTAATAATTTCTTTTCTTTCCTTCTTTCTTTATTCTTTTCCTGGGTTTTTTTGGGGGGGGGTTTGGGGGGTATATATATATATATATTTTTTTTTTTTTTTGGTTCAATTTTTTTTTCTCTCTCTTTTTTCTTTCTTCTGTATTCTTTCTTTTCTATCTTTCTTTGTTCCTTTCTTGCTAACCTTTTGGGGTTTTTTGGGGGGGTTGTGGTAAATTTTTTATTTTCTTCTCTTTCTCTCTTCTTTTCTTTCTTCTATTTTCTTGGGGATTTTGGGGGGGAGTGTTTTTCCTCCACCTCTTCCAATAATAACAAACTTTATCTCTAACGTGTTGCATATAACCTCTCCTTCTCATCCTTTCTCTTTAATAGTGGTTTATTCGTTTGTGTGTCTAGCTTAGCCCCCCTATTACTTTAAATAATACAATATAATTACTATATAAACCCAAATACAATACAATCCCACTTTCTTACTATACTAAGTATTTTTCTATCCTTTTCTTCTATTTTTCTTAACATACAATGTAAATATTACTAACTGGCTTGCACAGTCTCAACTATTATTAATCTATCAACCCCTCTATCAAAAATTATATTTTTCCTCCCCAAAAACAACTCGTATCTATTCTTCTTATAGTATAAAAGCTCAAATCTCTTTACATTTATATTAATACGGGCTAGTTGGCTAACGATAGCAGGATAGAGTGGGGGATACTTTCTGAGGGTGTGGGTCTCCTGCCTGGGCTGTGTGTTTATGTCTTTAACAGCATATCCACAAAAGAACTCAAGACAAAGCAGATAGAGTGACTCTCAACCAAGTAGCCAGAAGGAAGATCCTATCAAAGAACATCTGAAATATAACCGAACAGCATAAACAAACGACATAAAGGGTAACTTAAGACCATCAGGCTCAGGATATCAAAGAGACTGCACCACTGAAACTCCCAGACCTTTGATAAAGAATATTACACCACAAAGGAGGGAAGTCAAAGCAGACTACCCCCCCAATAAATAAATAAATAAATAAATAAATAAATAAAAACAAAAAGAATCCAACATGGTAAGACGCAAAAATAACCCCTCAATGAAAAGAAAAGAGGAATCCTCAGAAAGAGAGATAGACGAAATAGACATAGCCCAAATGTCAGACATGGAATTCAAAACAATGGTGGTAAAGAAGCTCAATATACTCGACATCCTTAAAATCAACTATGACAACCTTCAAGGAAGTTACCAGCAGCTCCAAGAAAATTACAGGGAACTGGCAGAGAACTACACCAGCATAAAAAAAGACATAGAAATCGTTAACAAGAACCAGGAAGAACTTAAGAATACAATCTCTGAACTGAAAAACACAGTAGAATCAGTCAAAAGCAGACTAAACGAAGCAGAAGATCGGATTAGTGAGTTAGAAGATAATGTAGAGAAAAACTCCCAGACAATACAGCAAAATGAAAAACGATTGAAAAAATATGAACAAGATGTAAGGGAATTACAGGATAGCATTAGGAAAAATAATTTAAGGATCATCGGAATACGAGAGGAAGAAGAAAAGGAACATGGAATTGAAAATCTGATAGGAGAAATAGTGACAGAAAATTTTCCGAACCTGATGAGAGGAAAAGCTATGCAAGTCCAAGAAGCACTGAGAGTTCCAATCAAGAGGAACCCCCAAAAACCCACTCCAAGGCACATCATAGTTAAAATGGCAACATTCCAAGACAAAGAGAGAATCCTAAAAGCAGCAAGAGAAAAGCAGCAAATAACATACAAGGGAGCTCCGATAAGGCTATCAACTGATTTCTCAACAGAAACATTACAAGCCAGAAGGGAATGGTCAAAAATATTTCAAGCAATGAAAAACAAAGGCCTACAACCAAGAATACTCTACCCAGCAAGGCTCTCATTCAAAATAGAAGGTGAAATAAGGAGTTTCTCAGACAAAGGAAGACTGAAAGAATACATCTCCACCAAACCAGCATTGCAAGAGATGCTGAAGGGACTGTTCTAGGAAAAAACAAGAGAGGAGAGGAACAGAGGTACAAAGGGAAATGAATAAATACACGTCAATAATAACCTTAAATGTAAATGGATTAAATGCTCCAATTAAAAGACATAGGGTAACGGAATGGATAAGAAAACAGGACCCACATATTTGCTGTCTACAAGAAACACACCTCAAAACAAAAGATTTACACAGACTGAAAGTAAAGGGATATAAAAAAATATTCCAAGCAAACGGACCGGAAAAAAAAGCCGTGGTAGCAGTTCTCATATCAGACAAAATGGATTTCAAAGCAAGGACAATAAAAAGAGACAAAGAAGGACATTTCATAATACTTAAAGGAACAATCCATCAAGAAGATATGACTTTGATAAACATATATGCACCCAACATAGGAGCACCCAAATACGTAAAGCAAATACTAGAAGACCACAAAAAGGATATCAACAACAACACACTCATAGTAGGGGACTTCAACACTCCATTATCAACAATAGACAGATCATCAAAGCAAAGAAACACCAAGGATATACAGGCATTGAACAACACACTAAACCACATGGATCTAACTGATATATATAGAACTTTTCACCCCAAAGAAGCAAAATATACATTCTTTTCAAGTGCACATGGGACATTTTCAAAGATAGACCACATGATAGGTCACAAAACAAGCCTCAACAAATTCAAGAAAATTGAAATCATATCAAGCATCTTTTCAGATCACAATGCCTTGAAACTAGAAATCAACCTCAGAGGAAAAAATCAAAGACACCCAAACTCATGGAGATTGAATAACATGCTATTAAATAATGAATGGGCTAACAATGACATCAAAGAAGCAATCAAGAAATTTCTAGAAACTAATGATAATGAGCACACAACAACCCAAAACCTGTGGGACACAGCAAAAGCAGTCCTGAGAGGGAAGTTTATAGCAATACAGGCATATCTGAAAAGGCTAGAAGAATCTCAAATAAAAAACCTAACCACAATGCTACAAGAACTAGAACAACAACAACAAACAAAGCCTAGGGCAAGAAGAAGGAATGAAATCATCAAGATCAGAGCAGAACTAAATGACATAGAGACTAAACAAACAATCCAAAAGATCAACGAAACTAGGAGCTGGTTCTTCGAAAAAATCAACAAAATCGACAAGCCTCTAGCCAGTCTAATCAAGAAAAAAAGAGAGAAGACACAAATAAACAAAATCAGAAATGAAAGAGGAGAAATCACGACTGATACCTCAGAAATACAAATGGTAGTTAGAAATTACTTCAGACAACTGTATGACAAGAAATTTGACAATCTAGAAGAAATGGACAAATTTCTAGAAACATACAACCTTCCAAAACTGAATCAAGAAGAAGTGGAAAGTCTCAACAGACCAATAACAAAGAAGGAAATTGAAACAGTAATCCAAAATCTCCCGGCACACAAAAGCCCTGGACCGGATGGCTTCACAGGCGAATTCTACAAAACATTCAGGGAAGAACTAACTCCTATCCTCCTCAAACTGTTCCAAAAAATCCAAGAAGAAGGGAAAATCCCAAACTCTTTCTATGAAGCCAGTATTATCCTAATCCCCAAACCAGGTCAAGACACAACAAAGAAAGAAAACTACAGGCCAATATCACTGATGAACATCGATGCTAAAATCCTCAATAAAATATTGGCAAACAGGATCCAGCAACACATCAAAAAGATCATACATCATGATCAAGTGGGCTTCATTCCAGGGATGCAAGGATGGTTTAATATTCGCAAATCAATAAATATAATACATCACCTAAACAGAATGAAAGACAAAAATCACATGATCATATCAATAGATGCAGAAAAAGCATTTGATAAAGTTCAACACCCATTTATGATGAAAACACTCAGCAAAATGGGAATAAAGGGAGCATATCTTAACATAATTAAGGCTATATATGAGAAGCCTGAGGCCAACATCATACTCAATGGACAAAAACTGAAAGCATTCCCCCTGAACTCAGGAACGAGACAAGGTTGTCCACTCTCTCCACTCCTTTTCAACATAGTGTTGGAAGTCCTAGCCACAGCAATCAGACAAGAAAAAGAAATAAAAGGAATCCAAATTGGGAAAGAGGAAGTGAAACTTTCATTATATGCAGATGATATGATAGTATACCTAGAAAATCCTATAAACTCCACTAAAAGACTACTCAATATAATAAGTGAATTTGGCAAAATCGCAGGGTACAAAATAAATATACAGAAATCCAAGGCATTTCTGTACACCAACAATAAAATAGCAGAGACAGAGACAAAAAAGAAAATACCATTTACTATAGCAACAAGAAAAATAAAGTACCTAGGAGTAAACTTAACCAAAGAGATAAAAGACCTGTACTCTGAAAATTACATAACATTGAAGAAAGAAATTAAGGAAGAAACAAATAAATGGAAGCAAATACCATGTTCTTGGATGGGAAGAATCAACATCATCAAAATGGCCATACTACCCAAAGCAATTTACAAATTCAATGCAATCCCTATTAAAATACCAATGACATATTTCACAGACCTAGAACAAATACTCCATAAATTCATATGGAACCAAAAAAGACCCCGAATAGCAAAAGCAATCTTGAGACAGAAGAACACAGCAGGAGGAATCACAACACCAGATATCAAACAATACTACAAAGCCACTGTAATCAAAACAGTATGGTACTGGCATAAGAACAGACATATAGATCAGTGGAACAGAATAGAGAGTCCAGAAATAAACCCAGGCCTCTATGGTCAACTAATCTTTGATAAAGGAGGAAGGAACATAAAATGGAGTGAGAAGAGCCTCTTTAACAAATGGTGCTGGGAGAACTGGATAGGGACCTGCAAAAAAATGAAACTAGACCACCAACTTACACCACACACGAGAATAAACTCAAGATGGATCAAAGACTTAAATGTAAGCCGTGACACCATAAAAGTCCTAGAGGAAAACATAGGCAAGAAAATATCAGATATCTCACGTAACAATCTCTTCACGGATACATCTCCTAAAGCAAGAGAAATAAAGGAAAAAATAAATAAATGGGATTACATCAAACTGAAGAGTTTCTGCTCAGCAAAAGAAAACAACAGCAAACTGAAAAGGAAACCAACCATATGGGAAAACATATTTGCCAATGACATCACAGACAGGGGACTGATTTCCAAAATATATAAAGAGCTGATACGACTCAACATCAAGAAAATAAACAACCCAATTAAAAAATGGGCAAGGGACCTGAACAAACACTTCTCCGAAGAGGACATACAGAAGGTCCATAGACACATGAAAAAATGCTCAACATCATTAGCCATCAGGGAGATGCAAATAAAAACCACAATGAGATACCACCTTACACCAGTCAGAATGGCCATCATCAACAAATCAACAAGCAACAAGTGCTGGCGAGGATGTGGAGAAATGGGAACCCTACTGCACTGTTGGTGGGAATGCAGACTGGTGCAACCACTATGGAGAACAGTATGGAATTACCTCAAAAGATTAAAAATGGAACTGCCTTTTGAACCAGCGACTCCACTACTAGGATTATACCCGAAGAATCTTGAAACACCAATTCAAAAGAACTTATGCACCCCTATGTTCATAGCAGCACTGTTTACAATAGCTAAGTGCTGGAAACAACCTAAGTGCCCATCTGTAGATGAGTGGATCAAAAAACTGTGGTACATTTACACAATGGAATACTATGTAGCAGAAAGAAAGAAGGAACTCCTACAATTTGCAACAACATGGATGGAACTAGAGAGAATTATGCTTAGTGAAATAAGCCAGGCAAAGAAAGAAAAATACCATATGATATCACCTAATACAGGAAACTAAAGAACAACACAAACAAAGGAACTAAATAGAACAAAAAGCAGAATAGCAGTCAATAGGGGGGAGGGGAGAGGGAGAGAAGGGGGATAAGTAAGGGAAGGGTTTAATTAAAGAGCCTGTATAAAAGACTCATGGACATAGACAACAAGGAGGGATATGATTGCGGGAGAGGGGGTGGGCTGGGTGGGGGAGAGAAATTGGGGGAAAAGGGGACAACTGTAATTGAAAAACCAAAATAAAAAAAAATAAAAAAAAAAATGGAAGGTCAGATAAAGTACTTCCCAGACAAGGTAAAGGTAAAGGAGTTCATCACCAAGCCATTATTATATTAAAAGTTAAAGGGGCTTATTTAAGAAAAAGAAGATCAAAACTATGAACATTAAAATGGCAATATATACATATCTATCAACAATTAAATATAAAAACAAACTAAGAAAACAAGCAGAACTGAAACAGAATAATAGATATGGAGAACATTCAGGTGGTGGTGAGTTGGAAGGAGGATCTGGGGTAACGGGGTAAAAGGTGGAGGGATTAAGAAGTACAAATTAATGTTGTGGTTAGAGAATAGGTGGAGGGGGGATTTTAAGAGCAAGTATAGGCAATGGAGTTGCCAAAGAACATTATTTATATATATGCATGACCCATGGACATGAACAAAGGAAGGGGGATCACCAGAGGGAATGGGGGGTGCTGGGTGGAGGGTGTCAAAGACAGAAAAACTGGGATGACTGTAATAGTAAAAAATAAAGAAAAAACAGAAAAAAATGCTTTTTCTTTTCTCGTTCATTTTTTCCCCTATCTGGAAAGTATTAATCCCTCTCTTTCCCTTAAGTATGTATATAAGCTATAGACCAACATGATTACATTCCTACTTTTTTGTTTTATCAACAGCAAATATGTATCAGTAGCTCCATAAAAGGAATTTTAGCCATTTTGTAGCACTCTTTGGATAGGATTATAAAAGCCCAATCTTTAAAACCGAAGTCAAAATCTCTAATGAGTTGAAGAAGAAAGACTAAGGTTTTGTTTCTTCTGTTATAATATCAGAGAGCAAACAAAACATCTTTGAAGTTGTCTCACTCTGCACGCATTACTACTTCTATAATGTACTTAATAGGTATGTATATGAATGGTTTCAACTAATTTATAAAGTGTAATAATTTACCTGACAATAAACTGTCATTTACTTATTGTAAATCCACCAAGTTTATCAGAGCAAATTATGATTTTGGAACACTGTTAAACACTCTGAATATTTTCATAGTAAATCAACACTTGGTTGTTTAACGCAGGTGTTTCTATAATTTGTCACTTTAAGAAAATTAAATGCTCAATATCCCTCAAGCACTTTCACCTGTCAAGTGTATTGGCCTATTATTAGTATACAAAATGAAAATATAAAATGTGTAAAATATTAACTGATTAAAGACTTGATTTTGCTTATTCTGATTTTGGATATGTCTTTCTTGTGCATTCATGTTAAACATATTTTCAACCCCCTCAAAAGAAAGTTAAACTTGCTAATGATAACATTTAGCAAGAAATTCAGGTGTTGTGTTCAAATTAAGACCTTGATTTTAGGACTTCTGGCCAAGATGGAGGCCTAGATTGACATGCTCCCTCTCCCCCCACAACTAAGAAGGAATACAACTACCACAAAACCAGCAATAAACAGAATTTCCAGAAAATAAATGGAAGTCTGATGTATGAAGTTATAAAGAAGTGGTGCTCATCTGGACAGGTAGGAGAGGCAAAGCCGGGGTGGCGAGGTCAATCTATGCTGTCAGCGGCAGCAGTGGCAACAGTGGTGGGACAGCGGTAAGCACAGACACCTGTATTTAGGACAGGTGAGAAGCAACTGGACAGCACCCCGAGCTGAGGACGAGACAGGTCAGCTTGTGATTCCAAAACTGGCGAAAGCAGACCTCCATTGCCTTGGACGGTGAGGACTGGAGCAGGTGGGGATGGAGGAGGGTCCTGGTGTCTCAGGGGAGAGTGAACGACGGGAATCCATCTTGGATTCCCACCCCCGCAGAAAATGCCACAGCATGGTGAGAAGAGTCGCCCGGTTGTGACGAGTGCACGGGGCTCCACCCCCTATAGCATAGGAGGTGTGACAGCCCTGCCCAGGAAGCAAAGGTAAACACAAAATTGTCAGGATGGAACACATCATGATAGAGATCTCAGTGATGCAGCTGACCAGACAGCAAATATCTAATCTAATGGACCAGCAGATAGATAATCTTTCTAAGACTCAGTTCAGAGCTTTGGTTATAAAAATGCTTACAGACCTAACAGTAGATCTTAAACATGATGGGGAAGGAGTGAAGGCTAGTCCTGCTGAAATGAACAAGAACACATACGAAACTAGTAGTGAGGGCAAGAAAACCAGGGATCAAATCAACAAATCGGAACATCGGGAAGGAACAAAAAGTGAACCAGTGCAGAAAGAGGAAATGAATAGTGAGGAAAATGAGGAGAGGGTCAGAGACTTATCAAACAGCGCTAAGTGGGCCAACATCCAAATCACAGGGTTGCCAGAAGGTAAAGAAGAAGAACTAGAAATTGAAAAATTATGTCAAATAATAATGAAGAAGAACTTCCCTAAACTGGGGAAGGAAATAGACTTACAGGTTCAGGAAGCATAGAGACTTCCAAAACACTGGACCCAGGGAGAATCACACCAAAACACATTATAATCAAAATGTCAAAAATTAAGGATAAAGAATCTTAAAAGCAGCAAGAGAGAAGAGAATTACATACAAAGGGGTCCCCATAAGACTATCAGCTGATTTCTCAAAAGAAATTCTTCAGGCAAGAAGGGACTGGCAAGAAATATTCAAAGTAATGAAAAGCAAAAACCTACAACCACGATTACACTGTCCAGCAAAACTGTCATTCAGAATAGAAGGGCAGAGAAAGTGCTTCTAGGACAAAGTAAAACTGAAAGAGTTCATCAGATCCAAACCACTGTTATATGAAATGTTAAAGGGACTTTTTTAGGAGAAGGAGGATCAAAACTATGAACATTAAAATGAAAACGGTATCACAACAACCAACAAAAGAAGCTAGGACACTGAAACAAAGGCAAACTAAGTAGGCAATGAGAGTGGGAAAAGAATTATAAGGACTTCCGGCTAAGATGGAGGCTTAGACGGACTTGCTCGGTCTCCCTCTACAACTAGAGAGGAATACAACTACTTCAAAACAAAAGATAACTAGAAATTCCAGAAAATAAAACTACACGGAAGCCCAACGTACAAAGTTATAAACCAGCGGCACTCTTTGGGCAGGTAAGAGCGAAAGTAGGCAGTGCTGTTTGTGGTAGCACCAGGGACAGCAGCAGGGAGAGCAATCCCAGCTGCAGTTGAACCCCAGCAGCTCCTGACCCCAACGCTGGGAAGAGCAACCACCACATCGCCGAACAGTGAGGCCCAGAGTGTGGGAGGATGGATCCCGGTCTCCTAGCAGAATAACTGCAGGAATTCATCTTGGACCCCCACCCCCACACAAAGCGCCACAGCGCTGCGAAATAGGTTGGAGATCACCACTGGTCACTGGGCAGTGACGACAAAGTACCACAGCGTGGCGAAAAAGGTTGCTGGTCCACCACCGGTTACCGGGTAGTGACCACAAAGGGCCACAGCACAGCGAAAAAGGTTGCGGATTGCCGCCGGTCGCTGGGTTGTAACGAGTACACAGGCACTGCCCCCTATAGCCAGCCCAAGAAAACAAAACGCATCTGTCAAAATGAGGCAGACAACTATAGAAATCCCGGTGGCGCAGCTCACCAGGTGACAGATGAAGAACCTGACAGATGAACAAATAAGAAACCTGTCAGAGGCTCAGTTCAGGGTCATTGTTATCAGGTGGCTTACAGAATTAACAAAAGATCTGGAAAAAGATGAGAAAGAATCGAAAAACACTCATACTGAAAGGAACAAAACCACATATGAGACAGATGGTGAGGAAATAAAATCCAGAGTTCAAATCAACAAACCAGAACACAGAGAAGGAACAAACAGTCAACCAGTGCAGAGAGAAAAAACGGGAAGCAAGGAAAATGATGAGAGGATCAGAAACCTCTGGGACAGCTATAAAAGGCCCAACATAAGAATCATTGGTTTGCCAGAGGGTGAAGAAGATGAACTAGAAATTGAAAAATTAAGTGAAAATATAATAAAGCAGAACTTCCCAATTCCCAAACTTGGAGAAGGAAATAAACTTACAGGTCCTGGAAGCACAGAGAATTCCAAAACAACTGGACCCAGGGAGAACCACTCCAAGACACATTATAATCAAAATGTCAAGACTTAAAGATAAAGAGAGAATCTTAAAAGCAGCAAGAGAGAAGAAAATAATCATGTACAAAGGGGTCCCAATTAGACTATCAGCTGACTTCTCAAGGGAGACCCTGCAGGAAAGAAGGGACTGGCAAAAAACATTCAAAGCAATGAAAATCCAAAACCTACAACCACGAATACTTTATCCAGCGAAGCTGTCATTCAGAATAGAAGAGCACAGAAAGTGTTTCCAGGACAAAATAAAACTGAAAGAGTTCATTAGATCCAAACCACTGTTATATGAGATGTTAAAAGGACTGGTTTAGAAAAAGGAGGATCAAAGTTATGAACACTAAAATGAAAACTACATCACAAAAAACAACAACAGAAGCTAGGGAATTGAAACAAAGGCAAACTAAATAGGCAATGAGAGTGGAAAAGAACTATAGGTATGGCGAGCATATTGGGGGGATGTCAGCAGGGAAGGGGAATGGGGAGAGGGAGGGAGATGGTATAGGAATTAAGAAACATCGTAGGAGGGAATAGAATAGACAGAGAGAGGTTGAGAAGAACTATATGCACAATCAATGAACATGGACTAAAACGGGGGGACAAGGGGAGGGAGGGGGGCCACCGGGTGGAGGGGAGCAGAGAGAAGGGAAATTGGAACAAATGTAACACTGTAATCAATAAAACACATTTAAAAAAAAAGAATTATAAGTGTGGGGAATATTATGAGGGGAGGTGGGCATGGAGGGGGAAAGCGGGTAAGGGAGAGAGATGGTACAGGAATTAAGAAGCATAGTAATAGGGAGTGGAGTAGACTGGAAAATGTTGAGAACAACTATATGCACAACCAATGGGCATGGACTGAGGGCGGGGGGACAACTGGAGGGAGGGGTGTCACTGGGTGGAGGGGATCAAAGGGAAGAGAAATTGGGACAACTGTAACTATGTAATCAATAAAGCATATTAAAAAAGATTTTTTAAAAAGACCTTGATTTTAAGAAACAAATAGGCTTCCATTTTACAAATCATGTCTTGAAGAAAAATAAAGGAAGATAGAAAAGCAGTGGGCTATTGCAGCTATATAGTTTCATGCTTTACTCTTCTAAACAATGACTGAGATTATTGTTCATGGCAAGGTGTTAAATGATTTCATAAATTATTCAATGGCATTTTTGAGCACAAATATGCAGGGAGAGGAGAGGGGATTGTGCTATGAGAAAACACAAAGCAAAAGTAGAGTAAGACTAGGTCCTTGCCCCCTCAAAAACCTTACCATCTAGTTTGGAATGCAATACTAAATGAGAAACAATTAGCAAACAAGTGGATGCTAAAGTTTCAGAAATGAGGTGAAACTGGAGGTAAATTTTAGGAAACTTGAACAGAAGAAAATCTGGGAGAGGAAGCAATTAGCACTAGCAAAAGCATAGAGGAAATAATAAACATGAAGTCCTTGAAAACTGTAGTTTGAGAGACTGGAAAAAGAAGCTACCGTCTTTACTGCATTAAAAAGTTTTTATTTTAGTAATTTTTATTATTTATTTATAAGCTTTTAAAATTTTCCATTATAATTTTTTATTTATCCCATGGGTGATTTAGAAATGCATTTTTCATTTCTGAAACTATCAGTGCCCTTTCTTTTTCTTTTTGTTTTTGATGCTCCTGCTTAATTGTATTATCATCAGAAATTAATCTTCATATCATTCTCTGAAATTTTTGATATCTGCTTTATATTTAATATGTATTCAGCTTTCATGAATGTGTTCTTATGAAAAAAAGGCATAAATATCTAATTCTCAAGTGAAGAGTTTTCTTTATATAGGTCCATGAAATAAAATGTACTAATTATGCTATTTAAATCTTCTATAATTTTATTAAACTCTGTCTCCTTAACATACCAATTGAGAAAAGTTTATTGAAATCTTGCATTATAATGATATATTTGTATATTTATTCCTGAAGTTCTATCCATTTTTGCTTCGTAAATCTTGAAGCTATTTTATTAGTTACATGTACATAATATATTTTATTATCATCTAGTTATCCTCTTTACCCCTAATAATATTTTATTCTAAAGTATCTTTTGTCTGGTATTAATATAGTCATGCCAGCCTTATTTAAAACTTGTTAGTATATAGTTTTTATTTGCCTGGTATGTATTTTTCAATATTTTTACTTTTAAAATGTCCATGTTTTTATGTTTTAGTTGTATTGCTTGTAATTTTTTACCACTCTTACTCTTTTTATTGGGTGAGTTTAATTCAGTAACATTTATTGACTTACTGATATATTTGAACTTGAGCTTGTTTCTATAAACTTATACTTCTCCTTTCTTCTAATGAGCTTTAAAAAGAATAAAGTAAACCAATATAAATGTTTCAAGGACATTTGAACACTAATCCTAATCACCCATTCTGACTTCCACAATATTGGTTTTCATTTCACACACTGGATATTCTATTTGTTATTATTTTATAAAGACATCTACTTATACACCTATATGTCACTGTGTTCTGTGCCCTCCATTCATGTTTTATTATCAAAAATTACTTCTCTGGTTATTTTCTTGCTGTCTGAAAGACATCCTTTAGAAGTTATTTTGTTAATGGTCTGTTGGTGATGAATTATCCCATTTTTGGTTTATTTCAAAATGATGTTTCCATCCTTATTATTGAAAAATAATTTTCTGGGTACACCATTGTAGATAGACAATGATTTTCTCAGCAGTTTAAAATTATTACATTCTCCTGGATTGCATTGTTATATTTAAGAAGTCTGCTACTATTCTAATTGTCATTCCTTTGTAGGTGACTGTTCTTCCTCTGGGTTTTTGTAAACTGTTTTTACGTTGATGTTCCACAGATATACTACAATATTCCTAAGTGTGAATTAAAAAAATATATCTCTCTTGGTATTTCAGATCTTGTATCTGTGGATTTAAGTTTCTTTTTAATTAGTTCTGGAATATTTTCATCCATTATCTCTTTAAATGAAGCTCTCTATTCTCTGTATAATTTCCTTCTGGTATAATTATTTGTACTAGACTTTCTCCTTCTACCCTACATGTTTCTAAAAGTTTCCTTGTCTCTCTCAGCTCACTAAAAGTAGTAGCATCTTAGCCATTATTTTTTTCTCTTCAGTTGTTTATAATCTACTCTAAAACCTATCCAGTGAGTTTTTAGCTTTTTTTTGCCATTTCTAAATGTTATATTTGTCAATTTATCAATTTTTACTGGCCATTTTATAGTATTTTATTGTTTTCTCTGTTGTACACGATCTTTCATGTCATTAAATATTTCATACAGTTATTTGCAGCTCCTCGAAAGTCTTAATCTGTTACTCCTAAAGGAAACAGTAAATTAAGGATTTTAAATCCATTTAAACTGCCCTTCAAAAGTAAATTCTATAGACAAAAATTATCAGTTATGGAAGATGTAAGGAGATAGTATATATGAGCTTTTCTTAAGAAACTTACAAGATAGCAACCCAAGTCAAACAAAAGATGACTAGGGAAACTACAACAAAGGGTAAGCATTGAAAATATTTAACAGGATACTTGATTAAAAATGATAGAATGGATTACAAAGCACAAACACAATAAAATTATATATGTCTTAATAATGATGGAATAATAGAACTTAAGTAAAAGAAGTAGGAGACCAAAGAAAGAAAGTAGAGACAGGAGGTATAACAGCTTTAATGATTGCCTAACAGCTGGGAGTCAATATCACTTAAAATAAATTGGAAAGTAGAGAGGGTCCCAAGGAAAAGCTGTTGTGAGAGTCTAAAAAGTGAGGTCCAGCTCCCTGAAAGAATACTAACCTACCCATGTAGTACATCACCATGCCTTCTGACCTGGCGAAGAAGAAAGCAGCCAAGAAGGGAGCTGCCACAGTATTACAGTGGCCCAGAAAGAGACTTGAAGAAAAAGGAGATGTCGTAACAAAATCATGGGAGGCAGAGGTAAAAATGAGGAGGTCAATGGCCAAGAGACCAGAAAAGTAGATTTTCTGACCAAGGAGCTGGAGGACTTAGAGATAAAGAATGCTGCTGCTTGAGCAGTCACTGACATCCTTGTGTCTCACCCCAACAGGACTGACATTCACATTCTCAACCTTTCCCTAATCTTTCATAGTCAAGAGCTGCTCTGTCATACCAAACTGGAATTAAACTCAAGCTGTCATTAAGGCTTTCCTGGATTAAATGGAATTAGAATATCCATTCTGCTCTCTGCTACTGGGAAATGTTAATTGCCCATCCCTGAGCACATCAACATCTATTATCTGACTCAGGAGTTGCCCCCTAATGTCAAGACACCATCACAGTGTGTGATGGGAGTCAAATCAGAGTGGGCCATGCTACAGAGGGTGGCTGAGAAGTTGGCTCAAAAGGCTGCAGTGTGTGAGAAGCTCACGGAGTTCTATGAGCCTCTGGAGGAGTTGGATACTGAAAAGACCAAGATAAGGCCTCATGGATCCTGCATGGACTGGGTTTCACTCTTGCTATGCAGCACAAGAAAGTAAAATATTTCAGTGGGGGCTAGAGGATGAGGGGTGTCCTCTCCAGAGCCCTCTTCATTAGGCCTTTATGGCTGCTCCTGGTCAAGCCCACCAACCACCTGGACCTCGATGCTTGTATGTGGTTGGAAGAGGATCTAAGGCTTTTAAGTGCATCCTGGTCATCTCCCATTTCCAAGACTTTTTGAACGGTGTCTGAACCAACATCACTCACATGCACAACAAGAAACTGAACTATTATGTGGGTGATTATGATGAATATGTGGACAGGACTGGAGCTAGAGGAGAACCAGATGAAAGAGGTTTCACTGGGAGCAAGATCAGATCGCTCACATGAAGAAATACATTGTTAGGTTTGGTTATGGCAGTGCTAAGCTTACCCTGAATGCCCAGAGAAAGGAGAATACAGAAAATGATGGCATCGGGACTGACAGAGAAGGTTGTTAGTGATAAGATATTGTCATTTTACTTCTCATCATGTGATAAGATCCCTCCAGCAGTCATTATGGTGCAAAACAACAGCTTCTAGTATACAAAAGATGGGTCTTGCATCTAAAACATTCTAGAATTTGATACTGACTGACATACAAGTGGCTCTGGTAGGGCCCAGTGCAGCAGGGGAGTCATCGCTGCTGAAGATGCTAATTTGAGAGTTACTACCCACATACAGGATTATTCAAAAATACTCTCATATCAAGACCATTAGCATTTAAAAGAACACATTGACTTAGAGCTCTCCCCTTTGAGGTACACAATAAAGTGCTACCCAGAGATTAAGGAAAAAGAATAAATGAGAAAGATTATTGGATAATATGGGCACACTAGGAAACAGCAGAAGAGCCTGATCTGGAACCTGTCTGATAGGCCGAAGTTCTGAGTGTGTCTAGCCTGGCTGGCCAAGTAGGACCCCACATGCTGTTCCTGGACAAGCCCACCAATCACCTGAATATTGAGACCATTGACATCCTGGCAGATGCCATCAATAGGTTTGAGGATAGTATGATGCTGGTCAGCCATAATTTCAGAATTGGTCATCCATTATTTCAGACTCAGTCAGCAGATGGCACAAGAAATCTGGGTCTGCAATAAATAGACAATCAAAAGTGGCCTGGAAACATGCTGGCCTTAAAAGAATGCCTCAAGTCCAAACTGGTGGGCCAGGACCCTCAGATCATCAAGAAGACCCACAATGTGTGAGCTCCTGCCCCATCCAAGCAGAGTAGAATCCCTGGGAAAGTACTTCTGCATTGCTGAAATACGGCTTCCTAGCTCCTCCCATATCCGCACCTGCCATAGCTGAACTCAGTGATCCTAACTGTAGCTGGAGAGTCCCTGTCCTTCCAATAATTTTTGTCTACATCTGGGCTCAGCTGGCTGTTTCCACCAACTCCTTGCTTGTTCCTGACTATGAGTGATACATACAGAGGCACCTGAGGGTTAACAGAAGAGCCCGCATCCTTGTTGGCCCATGAAGGAACTTAGGATCCAGATCTTCTGGGTTTGGGTGATGTTGTATGAATACTCCTCAGTCCATCACCTCCATTCCTTCCTGCTTCTCATTTTGAGCTCTAAATCAAGGCCTTAGTCCTGATAAGTTTTTAAGTAATTATTTAACATTGTGACTTTTAGATCTGTGTGACATCTACAAAGGGTAAAATAAAGAAAGAATAAGCAAAAATAATAATTAATTAAAAAATTTGTAAGCAAGAAATAGAACAAAATCATACACCAAGGAATGAGAGGTGAATAGCTGAAGTGGCCATGTATGCCTCTGAAGGAGGGAGTATTTTACCATTGACATAGATTAGAATTTCTGGTGCATGGTAATAATAAAAAGCAGATATATTGTAAGTTTTGTGATTGTGTTTAAATTTCTTATAGACAATATACTCCTTTATTGCTATACCTAGGATAGACTACCACCACTGTTTCTCATGATATGTCACCAATAGGCAAATAAGCCTATCAAACACTACATTAAAAAAATACTAAAAAATAACATTACTAACTAAAATGTACTATTGAGAGGACAAAGAAGAAATGAGGAAGAAAATAAGATGTATTAATTTTATTATTGTTTCCATTATAAAGCTAACATATACAGTTTAAAAAAATAGAGGACCAAGATCATACATAAAGTCATTATACATATAATTAATTTTATAAGAACAAAAATGTAAACTTTTAAACTATCAAATGATCTATAAATAAAAAATAAAGCAAAGCAATCGGACACACTGATCAAGACTTCAGTTAAAAAATAAAAAGAGATAAAAAATACTATGATATTATAGCATATCTCTAATATATCACTAAATGTAAATTGGCTAACTTTAAAAATTAAACAATTTTTTATTTTATTTGAAAGATAAATCAACTGAATTTTTATTAAAAATATGCATCAAAGAAAATGATTAAGACAGATTGCAATTAAAAGGATAGACAAACTTATCCTAGAAATAGACAAATAAAAATAAAGCATAGATCGTGATTTTACTATTAGACAAGATGACATTCAGTTTCAGTTGAGATGTAAAAACATAATTCAAGATTATAGGAGAATTAAAAACAAGTTACTTGACAGGTTAAAAATAAAGGTAACTATAAGAATATATTTAAGCTGTTTAGGCAAAAGAGAATTTTTTCTATTACAGATGACATTTAATATTATTTTATATTAGTTTTAGATGTACAGTGTAGTGGTTATACATTTATGTAATTTGTAAAGTATTCCACCCTATAATTTTAGTAAAAAACATAGCACCATACAGTTTTTACAATATTATTTACTATATTCTCTACACTGTACTTTACATCACTATAACAATTTTGTAACTACAAATTTGTATTTAACCACTTAACCTTTTTCATCCAGCTCCCAAACACCCACACATCTGGCACCCATCAGTTAGTTCTCTCTATCTATGAGTCTGTTTCTGTTTTGTTTGCTCATTTATTTTGTTCTTTAGATTCCACATGTAAATGAAATCATATAATATTTGCCTTTCTCCATCTGACACTTCACTTAACATAATACCCCCTATATCAATGTATCTTGTTGCAAATAATAAGATTTCATTATTTTTTATGGCCAAGTGTGTATAGATATATAGGTACCATAACTTCTTTATCCAATTATTTATTGATGGGCACTTAGATTGCTGCTATATCTTGGATATTGTAAATAATGCTGAAATGAACATAGGGGTGCATATATCTTTTCAAATTAGTGTTTTGGATTTTTTCAGATATATACCCAGAAGTGGAATTACTGGGTAATATGATAGTTCCATTTTTAATTTTTTGAGGAAATTCTATACTGTTTCCCATAGTAGCTGTACCAATTTGCATTCCCACCAAGAGTGCACAGGGCTCCCTTTTCTTCACATCCATGTCAACATGTGTTGTTTGTTGGTGTATTGCTGATAGCCATGAATAAATATCACTTGATTATACTATATAATATTTTTAATGTGTTGCTGAATTCGGTTTGCTACTATTTGGTTGAGGACTTTTGCATCTATATTCATCAGGATTTTTGACATATATATTTGGTAAAGTCTTTGATTTTGAAATAAGGATAGTTGGTAGCTTCATAAAATAAGCTTGCTAGGCTTCTTTCCTCTTGAATAACTTGAGAAGGATAGGTGTCAATTCTAATTTGAGTATTTGGTAAAATTCATTTGTGATCCATCTGCTTCATGACTTTTGCTTGTTGGAAGTTTTTGATTACTGATTCAATTTTGATGGTAGTAATTTGTCTGGTCAGGTTTTCGGTTTCTTCTTGATTCAGGTTTGAAAGATTATGTATTTCCAGGGATTTATCCATTTCTTCCAGATTGCCCCATTCATTGACATAAAATTTTTTGTAGTATTTTTTATAATCCTTTGTATTTCTGTGGTTTCAATAGTCTTTTCTCTTCTTTCACTTCATATTTTATTTAATTGGGTTCATTCTCTCTCTCTCTCTCTCTCTCTCTCTCTCTCTCTCTCTCTCTCTCTCTCTCTCTCTCTTTCAATGAATCTGGTTAAAGGGATATCAATTTTGTTTATCTTTTCAAAGAACTTTTTTATTTTATTGATTATTTGTATTGTTTTTTATACTCTATTTTGTTTATTTCCATTTTAATCTTATTTTCCATTTTTCTACTTACTTTAGGATTTGTTTGTTGTTCTTTTTCTAGTTTCTTTAGGTGTAATTTTAGATTATTTATTTGAGATTTTTCTTGTTTCTTGAGGTAAGCCTGTATTGCTAGGAATTTTCCTGGTAAGACTGCTTTTGCTATGTCCCATAGATTTAGGGTCTTTTTGTTTTTATTTTCATTTGCCTCAAGGTATCTTTTGAGTTTTTCCTTAATCTATTTATTAACCCATTCATTGTTTAGTAGCATATTATTTTATTTATATATATATATGAATTTATCCTGTAATTGATTTCTAGTTTTATACCACTGTGGTTGAAGAAGATGCTTGATATCATTTCAATCTTCTTAAATTTACTGGTATTTGTTTCGTGGCCTAATATATGGTCTACACTGAAAAATGTTCTATGTGCACTTAAAAATAATGTATATTCTGCTGTTTGGTGTGAAATGCTCTGAAGATATCAATTAAAACCATCTGGTCTAGTGTGTCACTTAAGGCAGCTATCTCCTTGTTGATTTTCTCTCTGGAACGTCTATCCATTGATGTTAATGGGGTGTTAAGTTCCCCACTATGACTGTAATACTGTTGATTTCTGCTTTTATGTCCATCAATATTTGTTCTTCAAACTCAGGTGCTGCTGTGTAGAGTAAATAAATGTTTACAAGGCTTATATTCTCTAGTTGGATTACTCCTTTTATTATTCTTAAATGTCCTTTTTTGTCTCTTATAGCTTTTGTCTTAAAGTCCATTTTGTCTGATATGTGTGTTTTTACCTCAGGTTTTTTTGTTGTTCCATTTGCATAAAATAATTTTTTATTCTCTTTAGTTTAAGTCTGTGTTTGTCTTTCAATATGAAGTGGGTCTCTTATAGACAGCATGCATATGGGTCTTGTTTTTTCTTTTTATCTATTCAGCTACCCTATGTAAAAAGAGAATTTTAGTATTATCTAGAAGATATTACAGAACCCTAATCAAGTTTTTATTTTTTCCTTCTTATCTTCTTTTTCCAAATATTTATTGAGTATCATCTATGTCTCAGACACTATTTAGCCTTTTGTAAATCAGCAGTGAATAAAGCAGATGGAAATTATGACTTTCATGAATCTGTATTCCAGTAGAGGAAAATTCCAATGGAGATGTAAACAGATAGACTATATTCTGAATAGATATAAGTATGAAGGAGGAGAATATAGCAAGAAATTAGGATAAGAGAATATAGAGAACATTGCTATTTTAGACAGGGTGTCAAGAGAAGGCCTGACAGAGGAGATAACATTTAAGTAAAGACACAACGGAAGTGAAAAACATAAAATCAGGGAAGAGTATTGACAGGCCAAAGAAACAGTAGATGTAACATCTCTAAAATGGGTGTATGTCTGACAAATGTGAAGACCTATAAGAAGACTAGCATGGTTAACTTCTGGCCAAGACAGAAGCGTAGACAGACACGCTGCATCTCCCTCCACAATTAAGAAGGAACACAACTACCTCAAAACTAGAGACAACCAGAAGTTCCAGAAAACTGAGCTGCATGGAAGTCCAACAAAAAAAGATATAAAGAAGAAATACTCATCCAGATAAGTAGGAGGAGCGGAGCCTGGGCAAGAGGACGCAGTGTAGTGGTGCCAGCAGAGGCGGCAGCGGCAGCAGTGGCAGGCCGGTGGAGAATGCAGTCACATGTTTTAAAAAGTTGGGAGGAACAGCAGGGGAGCATTCTCAGCCCCAGACCAGGCCACACAGCTCACAGTCCCAGTGCCAGGGAAAACAAGAGCCTCATTGCTTCTGACTGTGCAGATTAGTGGGGGTTGGGGCAGAGGAAGAAACTACCAGTCTCTCAGTAGGGTCCATTCATTTAAAGGGTCCCACAGTCCTAGAACATCCGCAGACCCACCCACTCTGGGAAAGACATCAAGAGAAACAGGTAGAGCGGCACTGGTCCGATACAGAAATGGGAGAAGTGCCTGAAAAAGGGGGGAGTGCTGAGCAAGCAGCATGGTTCCCTCTCAGACCCCTCCCTGACACACAGTGCCACAATGTGGTGAAACGGTTTACCCTGTATTGAGGAATAACCAAGACTCCACTCCTTACAACATAACAAGTGTGATAGCTCTACCTAAAACAAAGAGGCAAACAAAAACGGGAGCCTGTCAAGATGAGGAGACAGAGAAGTATGGCCCAAAAGAGGGAATGGATCAAGGTTCCAGTGGGAGAACTAAGTGATGAGGAGATAGCCAACCTAACAGATACAGAGTTCAAAACACTGGTGGTGAAGATGCTCACAGGATTAACAGATATGCTTGAGTATGGCAAACACATAAGGGAAGAAGTGAAGGTTATGCTAAGTAAAACGAAGAAAAATCCACACAAAACCAATGGTGTAGGGAAGGAAACCGTGCTTCAAATCAATGATTTGGAACATAAGGAAGAAAAAAACAGTCAACCAGTACAGAATGAGGAAACAAGAATTGAAAAAAATGAGGAGGGGCTTAGGAATCTCTGGGACAACTTTAAACAATATCCAAATTGTAAGGATGCCAGAAGGAGAAGAGGAAGAGCAAGAAATTGAAAGCTTATGTGAAAAAATAATAAAGGAAAACTTCCAAAATTTGGCGAAGGAAATAAACATACAAGTCCAGGAAGCACAGAGAGTTCCAAACAAGCTAGACCCAAAGAGGACCACACCATGACATATCCTAATTAAAATGCCAACGGTTCAAGATAAAGAGAGAATCTAAAAAGCAGCAAGAGAAATGCAGAGAGTTACCTACAATGGGGTGCCTATAAGACTGTCAGCTGATTTCTCAGAAGAAACTTGGCAGGCAAGAAGGGGCTGGCAAGAACTATTTCAATGCATGAAAAGCAAACACCTACAACCAAGATTACTCTATCCAGCAAAGTTATCATTTAGAATGGAAAGGCAGATAAAGTGCTTCCCAGACAAGGTGAAGCTAAAAGAGTTCATCATCACCAAGCTATTATTATATTAAATGTTAAAAGGACTTATTTAATAAAAGAAGACCAAAACTATAAACACTAAAATGACAACAAACTCACAACTATCAACTGATTCTAAAAAATAGAAACAAAATCCAACTAAGCAAACCAGAATAGGAACAGAATCATAGGTATTGGGATCATTTGGAGGATTATCAGCTGGGAGTGGGGAGGAGGAGAAATGGGGAAATGGTGCAAGGATTAAGAAGCATAATTGGTTGATACAAAATAGACAGGGGAAGTTAAGAATAATACAGTAAAGGGTGAAGCCAAAGAACTATGTGCATGACCCATGGACATGAACTAAGAGGGGTGGGATTACTGGAGGGAGGGGAAATACTGGGAAAAGGGGAGCAAAGGGGAAAAAAATTGGGACTACTGTAACAACATAATCAATAAAATATAGTTAAGAAAAAAAGACTAGTTTGGCTAAAGCTGATGGAAGGTACAAAAAGAGCTGAAGTCAGAGAAAAAATGGGGAGTGGTTAGCAGAGTTTCCAGGGTCTTATGGGGTGTTATAACAATATTGGCTTTGACTTTGGGTGAGATAGACACCATTAGAGGGCTTTAGTGGGGGGAGTGAATCAATCTGCCTATAAGAAGTGAGAAAAGGAAAGGAGAAAAATTTAGTTGGTTAACAGAAAGGGCACAGTTAAATTTTTATATTATATATTTAAAGGTGAAATATGTATACTTTTTTACTTTAGTAATAAAGTAGTGCCTTTAAAACACATAGAAGAGAATATTTATAAAATTCTTATTCCATAGCAAATTAAGTTTACAAATATTGAAAATGAAATGTAACTTTCTAGAACAATTATCAAACTTCAGCATGCATCATAATCACCTAGAGGGAGTGTCAAAACAGATTTCTGGGCCTCATCCCCAGCATTTTTTGTTCATTTCTGCTGAGAGGAGACCTGACAATTTGCATTTCTAACAAGTTCCCAGATGATACCTCTGCTGCTTAGTCCAGAGCCTGAACTTTGAAATTCACATGATGTATATAAGCATTATAGAGATGATCTGAGAATTATAGGCAGTTTTAGTAATTCTGTTGAGAAAATTACTTTGTGTTTTGACCTCCAGTATTTAGAACTTCCAAACACTTATTCTCTCTTGATTGATATTTGAAAACAAAATGACTGGGTCCTTTCCATGTTTATTCATCTACTACAAATGAATTAAATAGTGCAAAAGAAGATTATAAGCTTTCTTCTTATGAAAACATATTTAACTTCTTTTAATTTTCTGAAATTGATAGTGAATTTTTTGAGGAGGCCAAAATATTTTCATTATAATTACACTCTCCGTGTTCTGAAAATGAAATATGCAATCCAAGCTTATATGAAATATTATCTGGACAATGATTTGTTTTTTTGTTAGGTATTATACTTTTTAGAATAAAAAGTGTAAGAAACTAAATAAACTTTTCCTAGTGTGTTTGCTGTGATTTTGGAAACAATATGCCTAGGAAAAGCTACTGGAATGATAAAATAGTACTGGAATGCTGAATCTATTGAATGGAATTGTTGTGCAAAGTTTTCATAAATATTCTTCATTATCAGCAAAGTAAATAAGAAAAGCATTTGGTAATGCAGATTTTTAAAGTATTTAATATAGTCCAGGTGTAACCACAGAACCAGCTCCAAATGGTCTGATCCTGCTTAATGAGATAACTGAGTTGCTTTTCAGAGACAATAGGACAATACCACAAGTCATGCAGCTGAAGCATGTGCAGAGAAGAGATCACTGACCACCACATGTACCCAGATCCAAAGTCTCCCCTCCCCCCCCAACCAATGCCATGGAACTAAAGTACCAAGTAATAATCAAACCTGCATTCCAGAACCCTGTCAGAAGCAGATGGTCCATTGTCCAGAAAGATCTTATGTTAATGCCCCTTACAAGAAAAGACCAAGCTCCAAGTTCCTCCAACCAAAACTTGCCCCTCCAGCACCTCTGAATACCTGCTCCCCCATCCCCTTAAAAACCCACCCTGAACCCTGGATTGAGGAGTTCAGGCTTTTGAACATTAACTCGCCATTCTTCTGGGTATCACCATTTATAATAAAATAGGTAGATACTGGAAATATCAGGGGTAACACATAATAAAGGATATGATTGTCTAACCACTGTAATATACACCGGAAACTAATATAATGTAATATTGAATGTAAACTGTAATTTGAAAAATAAAACATAAAGAAAGCATAAAAGTAGCCAACTTTCAAATAATGACAGTTTTCCTACCTCCTTTCCAATTTAAATGCATTTTATTCCTTCTTGTCTGATCACTGTGGCTAAAACACCAGTACCATGTTGAATTAGAGTGGTGAAATCAGACATCTTTGTCTTGTTTCTGATCTTAAGGGAGACACTTTTAGTTTATGTCTATTGAGTATGATGTTGGCAGTAGGTTTTTGTATATGGCCTTTACTGCCACTTTGCTAAATATTTTTATCATAAATGGGTGCTGGATTTATCAAATGCTTTTTCAGCATCTATTGATATAATCATGCGGTTTTTGTCCTTCATTTTATTTATGTGATGTATTACATTTATTGATTCGTGAATATTATAACAACCTTGTATCCCTGGAATAAATCTGACTTGATCATAGTGTATGATCTTTTTAATGTATTGCTGGATCTGTTTTGACAATACTTTGTTGAAGATTTTAGCATCTATGTTCATCAGAGATATCAGTCTGCAACTTTCTTTCTTTCTTATATTGTTATCTAGCTTTGGGATTAGGATAATACAGGCCTTGTAAAAAGAGTTTGAGAGTCTTCCTTCTTTTTGAGTTTTTTGCAATAGTTTGAGAAGGGGAGGTGTTAGTTCTTTGAATGATTGGTAAAAGTCAATATAATAGTGTACATAGAAAACCCTATAGACTCCACCAAAAACTACTCTACCTAATAAATGAGTTTGGCAAGTAGCAGGATGCAAAGTTAATATTTTTTAATGTGGGAGAGGGGGGAAGGTGGGTGGGGCAGGGGAGAGCAATGGGGTGAAAGTGGTACAACTGTAATAAAACAACAATAAAAATTATTTTAAAAAAGAAAGTAATCAATGGCATTTTTGTACAATTAACTATCAGAAAGAGAAACTGAGAAAAAGTCCCATTTACATAGCAACAAAAAATGAGGTTCCTAAGAATAAAAGGGGGTTAAAGTTTTGTCCTCAGAAAACTACAGAACACTGAATAGAGAAATTGAGGAAAATACAAATAAATGGAAGCATATATTGTGTTCATGGATTGGAAAAATGAACATCATTAAAATGTTCATACTACCCAAATCAACCTATCGATTCAATGTAATTCCTTTTAAAATACCAATGGTATATTTCACAGATCTAGATCAATTATTTCAAAAATTTATATGGAACAAAAAGAGACCCTGAATAGCCACAGCAATATTGAAAAAGAAGAACAAATTTGGAAGGATCACAAAATCTGATACCAAATTATACTACAAGGCCACTGTCATCAAAATAGTCTGGTACTGGTATAAGAATACAGAGAAGGAAAACTCTGACTCCAAAAAACCTCCGCTGCCTTGCGGCATACCTCTTCAGGGGAAAGGCTAAGGGAGTAAACCCCGACAGAAAATCCGGAGCCGGAGTCCCTAAGGCGGTTTGACGTTGTAGTCAACACCGGCAACTCCTGCGGCGCACCTGAACCCAAGCTGTATCGACTCCGTGTTTCCCTTGGACCCTTCAGCTGCGAAGAGAGGGTGGGTCTGCTGCATGGGCAACAGCAGACCCTCCATATTACCCTGCCCAGGCTCTGTAGCTTCAGCGTCATCACAAGATGTCGATTCAACATGGGAGGAGACAGACACCATGTCACTCCCGAGTCGGACTGCACAGCCATTCTCGGCGGTGCAGATAGACTCTTAAGAAGCTACACCATCGTCTCTCGAGACGGACGGCTGCCGACGACGGTATAAGAATAGACACATAGATCAATGGAACAGAATATCGTTGTCGTTGTCGGCAGCCGTCCGTCTCGAGAGACGATGGTGTAGCTTCTTAAGAGTCTATCTGCACTGCCGAGAATGGCTGTGCAGTCCGACTCGGGAGTGACACGGTATCTGTCTCCTCCCGTGTTGAATCGACATCTTGCGATGTCGCTGGAGTGTCCTCTCCAGTGAAGCTGAAGCTACAGAGCCTGGGCAGGGTGATATGGAGGGTCTGCTGTTGCTCATGCAGCAGACCCCCCCTCTCTTCGCAGCTGAAGGGTCCAAGGGAAAGACGGAGTCAATACAGCTTGGCTTCAGGTGCGCCGCAGGAGTTGCCGGTGTTGACTACAACGTCAAACCGCCTTAGGGACTCCGGCTCCGGATTTTCTGTCGGGGTTTACTCCCTTAGCCTTTCCCCTGAAGAGGTATGCCGCAAGGCAGCGGAGGTTTTTTGGAGTCAGAGTTTTCCTTCTCTGATGTGCCCTGACTGGAAGATCGAACCAGCGACACTTAGCTCGCAGGCCGACGCTCAATCCACTGAGCCAAACCAGCCAGGGTAAACAGAATATAGGTCCCAGAAATAAACCCATGTCTCTATGGTCAGTATTTAACAAAGGGTTCATGAGTATACAATGAAATAAAAATAGCCTCTTCAATAAATAGTGTTGAGATAATTGGAAAGGTACATGCAAAAAAAATGAAACTAGACCACCAACTTACACTGTACAACAGAAGAAACTCAACATGGATAAAAAAATTAAATATATGCTGATACCATAAAAACCCTAGTGGAAAACAGGCAGTTAAATTTCAGATATCTCATATAGTAATATTTTTGCTGATATATCTCCTAGGGCAAGGGAAATAAAGGAAAAAATAAACAAGTGAAACTACATCAAATTGAAAAGCTTCTGCACAGCTACAGAAACAATTATCAAAATGAAAAGGAAACTGACTGTACGGGAGAACATATTTGCCAATGATACAGTGGACAAAGGTTTAAACTCCAAAATACATAAAGAACTCATATGACTCAACAGAAAGAAGACAAACAATCCAAATAAAAAATAGGCAAAGGGCCTGAATAGACACTACTTCAAGGGGGACATAGAGATGGCCCATAGACATATGAAATAATGCTCAACATCACTAGCCATCAGAGAGATGCAAATTAAAACCACAATGAGATACCACCTTACAACTGTCAGAATGGCTATCAATAAATCAACAAACAAGTACTGACAAGGATGTGGTGAAAAGAGAACCCTAGTGCACTGGTGGTGGGAATGTAGACTGATGCAGCTACTATGGAAAACATCATGGAATTTCCTCAAAAAATTAAAAGTGGAACTGCCTTTTGACCTAGAAATTCCACCTCTGAGCATATACACTAAGAATCCCAAAACACCAATTAAAAAGAACTTATGCACCCCTATGCTTATAGCAGCACAATTTACCATAGTTAAGAGTAGGAAACAGCCTAAGTGACCATCAGTAGATGAGTGGATTAAAAAAACAGTGGTACATTTACACAATGGAATGCTATGCAGCAGAAAGAAAGAAGGAATCCCCACATTTTGAGACAGGATGGGTGGAACTGGAGGGTATCATGCTAAGTGAAATAAGCCAGTCTGTGAAAGAAAAATACCATATGATCTCACTTGTAAGAGTAATCTAATGAACAAAATAAACTAATGGGCAATATAGAATCAGAGACATAGAATCATGGAATGGACTGACAGCAGTAAGAGGGAGGATGGAGGGGGGCACTTTTTGAAAGAAGGTGAAGGGATTAGTCAATGAATATATATGAAGGACCCATGTACATGGACAGAGGGGTGGGGATTTGCTACGGAAGTGGGGGCAGGCTGGGTGAAGGAGGTGAAGGGGGAGATAATTGGAACAACTGTAAAACACAAAAACTTATTGTTATAATAACATGCCAAGAAAATTTGGAAAACACAAACTATGAGAAAGCAAATAAAGATTAAGTCACTAAAAAAAAAAAAAAAAAAAAGCTGTCCTGGCTGCTGTGGCTCAGTGGATTGAGCGTCAGCCTGCGAGCCAAATGTCGCTGGTTTGATTCCCAGTCAGGGCACATGACTAGGTTGCAAGTCAGGTCCCTCCTTTCTCCTCTCTCTAATAAAATAAAATTAAAATAAAGAAAGAAAAACAAACAAATAAATAAATTATTTTTTTTTAAAAAGCTAATCTTTCTCCACTGCAATTCTCAATGTTTAGTATTTGGCTCTGCTAGCACTGGGTGGACTAACTTACTGTTCAATAAGAAAAGGAAATTGCTTCAGTTTCATTGCTTTACATATTTTCAGTGAACCAGTGAGGTTTCACATGTTAATTTAGTATTTAGAAAATCTGCCAGCAAGTGAGAAACCAACAAAACCAATGTGGAAAAGAGGGAAGATATTATTTAAAGGTAGTCAAATGATTTGTGAGCTTATTAATTTCTTCCTGAAAATAAAAGTTAACAATTGACTTGTTATGCCCTAAAAATGAAACGTAAGTTTATGTAGCTACAAGTACATTTGTTCTCTGTATCCATGTAAAACATAAGACAAAATAAGTCATTTAGACTCAAAATACAGGATTTATTAAATCTGTCAGTTTGATGAAAAATGATTTCAGGATGCAGGTATCTTGTGACTTTGTTTTTGACATAAAAGGGGTGACAGATTAATTTCCTTTGGATTATTCCAAACTGGATTATTTTAAAATTGTGCTTTTGGGAAGTTTTTCTCAAATATATGTTTTGTTTACATCTGAGAAAACTTCACAAAGAAGATATAAGCAGATGCCATGCATATATTTTTATTATTGGTCTCTTTATTTGCACATTTACTTTAGAATTTCTGAAAGAATATTAATTATTTCAAAAATATAATTTCCTCAGCATATAGAAGGACATTTTAAATGTAGTAGACAATTATAAACTTTCCGTATTGGTCTATTCCAGAGGTAAAATAATTACTCTATATAAACATTTTAGGTACTACTCATTGCATATTGAGGTAATTATATTAATTACTTGTAAAGCTAGATATACATGTTCACTGAGAAAATTTGTGATCTTCATCAATATGAGCCTTAGCATTAAAGTCTGAAATTTTTTCAAGTATCTGGACAGAAGTTATTAAAGCCTAAATATTATCCATCTTTGTTCCTTGCATTTTCCCTGTGTCTTACACATACCAAGCACAAACCAATAAAAGCTTGTTAAATGAATGAAGATATTTCAAGTAGGTGGTCAATAAACACTAGACTTCAATATAGGGATGCTATTGCTTTTTAAATTTGTCACTATCTATTTTTTATGTGGGAATGGTAGATGAGGCAGGAAAAGATATAAGATTTTATAAATATTCATGCAGCACTTTATATATGTGTGCTTTATAAATATTGATTTGTTTAATCCTCATAGCAACCCTATGAGGTACCTACTATTATTTTTCCCATTTTGCATATGATGACACTGAGGAAAAGGACAACTAAGAAAACTGCTGATTATAGAGTTGTGATGAAAACCAATCTGCCTCCAGAGAACATGCTATTGTGGAGGCTAAGATATTAATACTTTCTCTCCCACCTTCTAAGTACTTATAGCTGGGCTAACAATCAAATTAGCAGAGAGATTAAGAGAAGAGAATCAATTTTTAATGTATGTTAATAGAGAATTCATATATGCATCATAAAATAGTGAGGGAAAATTTGGTATATATGTCATTTTGGACAAAGGAGAAAAGGGGGAAATATCGTAGATTTAAAAAAGTGAGAATTGATGATTTTCAGATAATTAAGGAGAAGCAGAGCACACATGGAAGCTAAATTTTTTCTGGGCAACTAAGAAAACAATGAGACACAGGAGTTACCTAATAAACATGCCCCTGCTTGTTTTTTAAGATTAAGCTAAAGTAAATACGTTAAGACATTTTTCCTGCAGCAAATTTTACATTTGAATATCTTGGACAGGAAAGGAGGATGGTAAAATGTTCTTTCTGAATCTTGTTTCTTAATAACTAGTTTAAAATCAGTATCACAGACTTCTGGCCAAGATGAAGGCATAGACAGATGTGTTGCATCTCCCTCCACAACTAAGGAGGAATACAACTACTTCAAAACTAAAAACAACCAGAAGTTCCAGAAAATTTAAGTGTATGGAAGTCCAGAAAACAAGGATATAAAGAAGAAATACTCATCCTGACAGGTAGGAGGGGCGGAGCCCGGGCGGAGAGGACATGGTGTGGTGGTGGCAGCAGTGTCAACAGCCGCAGGCGGGCGGAAAGTGCAGTTACACATTTTAAGAAGTCAGGAAGGACACCTGGGGAGCGTTCCCAGCTCCTCACCAGAGCAGTTCACTGTCCCAGTTCCTGAGAAAATCAAGCCGCATTGCTTTTGACTGTGCAAACCAGTGGGGGTTGAGACGGAGGCGGAAACTGCCGGTCTCTCAGCAGAGTCTGCTTGTTTAAAGGACTCCCACAAACCTAGAACATCCGCAGATTCACCCACTCTGGGAACAATGGCCAGGGCAGCAGCTAGAGGGGCACCAGTCCAGTGCAGAAGTGGGAGAAGTGCCTGGAAAAGGGGCGAGTGCTGGGCAAGCAGCATTGTTTCTTCTTAGACCCCTTCCCCACAAATAGAGCCACAACATGGTGAAACAGGTCGCCCGTTACTGACCAATACTTAAGGCTCCGCCCCTTACAATGTAGTAAGAGCGACAGCTCTGCCTGGGACACAGAAGCAAACAAACACAGGAGACTTCTGGCCAAGATGGAGGCCTAGACTGACACGCTCCATCTCCTTCCACAACTAAGAAGGAATTCAATTACTGCAAAGCCAGCAATAACCAGAAGTTTCAGAAAATAAATGAAAGTCCAATGTATGAAGTTATAAAGTGGTGCCGATCCAGACAGGTAGAAGGGGTGAAGCCAAGGAGGAGAGGTCAAGTAGTGCTGTCCGCGGCAGCAGCAGTGACAGTGGCAGGACAGTGGTAAGCACAGACACCCGTATTTAAGGGGAGGCGAGAAGCGCCTGGGGAGCACCATTGGCTGCAGACCAGACCCATCAGCTTGCAAGTACAAAACTGGGGAAGGCTGACCCTCATTGCCTTGGACTGTGAGGCCCGGTGAGGGTGGGGACAGAGGAGGAGGCTCCTGGTCTCTTAGCAGAGATTGAATGGCAGGAATCCATCTTGGATCCCCACCCCCACAGAAAATGCCCAGTTGTGATGAGTGCACAGGGCTCCACCCCCTATAGCGTAGGAGGTGTAACAGCTCTGCCCAGGAAGCAAAGGTAAACACAAAATTGTTCTGGATGGCACAGATCATGATAGAGATCCCAGTGATGCAGCTGACAAGACAGCAAATTTCTAATCTAACTAAGCAGAAGACAGGAAATCTTTCTGAGGCACAGTTCAGAGCTTTGTTTATAGAAATGCTTACAGACCTAACAGCAGATCTTAAACAAGACAGGAAAGGAATGAAGGCTAGTCCTGCTGAAATGAACAAGAACACATACGAAAGTAGTGGTGAGGGAAAGAAAACCAGGGATCAAATCAACAAATTGGAACATCGGGAAGGAACAAACAGTCAACCAGTGCAGAAAGAGGAAATGAGAAATGATGAAAATGAGGAGAGGCTCACAATCTGATCAGACAGCTATAAGTGGGCCAACATCCGAATCATAGGGTTGCCAGAAGGTGAAGAAGAAGAACTAGAAATGAAAAAATTATGTGAAAAAATAATGAAGCAGAACTTCCCTAACTTGTGGAAGGAAATAGACTTACAGGTTCAGGAAGCATAGAGACTTCCAAAAAACTGGACCCAGGAAGAACCACACCAAGACACATTATAATCAAAATGTCAAAAATTAAAGATAAAGAGAGAATCTTAAAAGCAGAAAGAGAGAAGAAGAGAATTACATACAAAGGGGTCCCAATAAGACTCTCAGCTGATTTCTCAAAAGAAACTCTGCAGGCAAGAAAGGACTGGCAAGAAAAATTCAAAGTAATAAAAATCAAAAACCTACAACCATTATTATTCTATCCACCGAAGCCGTCATTCAGAATAGAAGGGCAGAGAAAGTGCTTCCAGGACAAAGTAAAACTGAAGGAGTTCATCAGATACAAACCACTGTTTTATGGGATGTTAAAGGGACTGTTTAGGAGAAAGAGGATCAAAACTATGAACATTAAAATGAAAACTATATCACAACAATCAACAAAGAAGCTAGGGAACCAAAACAAAGCAAACTAAGTAGGCAACGAGAGCGGGAAAAGAATTATAGGTATAGGGAACATTTTGGGGGGAGGTAAGAGGGGAGGGGGAAGGGGGAAAGGGAGGGAGATTGTACAGGAATTAAGAAGCATAGTAGGAGGGAGTGGAGTAGATAGGAAGATGTTGAGAAGAACTATATGCACAACCAATGGGCATGGATGGGGGGGCAACTGGAGGGAGGGATGTGGATGTCACTTGGAGAGGGGAACAAATGGAAAATAAATTGGGACAACTTTAACAGCATAATCAATAAAGCATGTTAAAAAATAAATAAAATAAAATAAAATCAGTATCACAAAAGGCCGTTTTAGGATGGCCAAACTTTGGTCCCCTTCACTGTGAACCACTAAACTATATCAATTCTTTTCACGTTCTAACATTTCTTTCTTCTGTTGTATAGACTTGGGGTTTAGCCATTGTAAATGCAATGTAGGTCACTCAGTTGTAGATAGGAGTAAAGTAAAATGTAGCTGGTTAAATCATTGAATCTGTAACCTAAAGGTAAGGTCAAGAATATCTAGCAGAGTATTCAAAGATATGAGAAGGTAGGTGAGAGAATTCATGCATAAGGTAGCCTTATGAGAGTAATTCCAGCACAGTGGAAGTAATAGAGGAAGGCCCTTCACCCATACATCATCATCATCATCATCATCATCATCATCATTTGTTTGGGGAAATAAGGTGTATATGAACAAAACTCTGACCTTTATAAAAATCTTTCACACAATTCTCATGCAATATTTTCTGTTTAATTTCACTGTTCAGAAGTATTAACATGACCACTTCTAGATGGAAGGAAACTAGAAATGAAGGAGTAATAGATGGAGTCGGGATCAATCAACACTCTACAAAACAAAAAGCAAAAGCTTTACAATGAATACAAAACCATATGCGTGGAAATGTCATTGCACCATTATTTATAATAATAAAAACTGGAAACATCCTATGTATCCAACAATAATGAAAAAAACAAAGTTTTGTCCTATGTTTCCAATGGAAAAGAAGCAATATTTAACATTATATTTATTAAGAGAAAGGTATTAAAACATTCTGACATAATATTAAGTAAAATAAAACAGTATACATTACAGCACAAAACGTTAGTAGTAGATCTTTCTAAGATAGTGGGGAAAATATGCAATTTTCAATATTTCAGTTATACTAATCAATATTTTCAAAGAATTTTACAATGATAATATTTTCATAAGTATAGTTGTAGGGGCACCAAATATTCCCTGTAAAAAGTTTCAATATATAAGTATGTAAGGGCTTTAAATGTTCTTTGTAAGAAGTAGCAAGGACTTGCTAAAAGGCCTTGGAAAAAGGAATGTAAGAAGGAGTGTTATAGCAATTAGTGATTTACAAGCTAAAAGGACTTCAGCCTCTATCACCTCCCATTTGCTTGCTTGTGTCTGGTTTATAACTTTTGTGAAGGTTGTGCTTTGCAGAATGTCTAGCCCTTTGAAAATAAATTGCCTCACAGGGAGTTCGTCCCTGGCTGAAGAGCTATGCTGCCGTCGAAGATAACCTTTAGCCTTGCGAATTTCTGTTCCTGTTACTGCCAAGACATTCCTGCAGTCCTGCCCAGCCCCCTCTTCCTAAGGCTGTTTCCCGCCAAAGAAGAAACAAAGAGACTGCACCAGTATAAAAATCCAGCGTTTAGACTCCATTGTAGGTTGGAGCATGTTACAGACCTGCTCAGGGTCTGCCCAACTCCTGGCCAATATTAAAAATCCTTTGCTTAACTTTATACACCGCTTCAGAGTGTTCAATCTCGCCTATGTAGCCGTAACATAGTAACCAATAGACTTTTTCAAAAATAAATTTTGAAAGCATTACAAATCAACTGCTGCATGGGCAACAGCAGACCCTCCATGTCACCCTGCCCAGGCTCTGTAGCTTCAGCTTCACTGGAGAGGACACTCCAGCGTCATCGCAAGATGTCGATTCAACACGGGAGGAGACAGATACCGTGTCACTCCCGAGTCGGACTGCACAGCCATTCTCGGCGGTGCAGATAGACTCTTAAGAAGCTACACCATCGTCTCTCGAGACGGACGGCTGCCGACGACGACGACAAATCAACTCTCACTACACAAAGAAAGAAAAAAGAAACATTAATGGATCTTATATCCCTCACAAAAGCAAAGTAAGAATAAAAAAACCAGGACTCAGAGAGAAAAAGAACCAATGTAGTCCTAAATATCTTCATGGTTTTTGTTGGTTTGTGTTTTGGTTATTTCAGCACTCTCTCTCCAGGTTACCTCCATCTGATTTTTTAGGTCTAATTGTCTTATTTTCCATGTATCACCACTCAAAAACCAATGATCAGGAAGAAAAGTCTGATAATCCTACCCTGGGTCACATATTCAACCTATGGTCAAGGAAGCAGAATTCTATCAGTGACAGTCTTATTGGAATTATGTGAATTGGAGAATAGGCTATTTCCCAAAGGAAAGGATTCTGTTCAGACAAAACAACATGTGTAATACCAGCAGAAAAATTGTTTTTTTTTAATTAAAATCAAAGTCAATAAAACCCTAGGTTGTGAAAATGCAAAAAGAATTGGTGATATTTTGGAAACTCCAAGGATAGTCAGTGACAAAGTTGGAGGAGAATTTAGGTGCCTGTCTTTCATAGTGGGCATATGACTGATTTAAGATCATAGCAGTCAAATGGGAGTGCTTAATTTAAATGCAAATGGCTTGAAATTAGCACCCAAGAAGCTTAGTCTGGAGTAAGGGCTGCATAGCTAGATTTTATTTTTTGGCAGTGCAAAATTTAGTCAAATGAGTGGCTATTTTATTGATCTGAATGTCACAAGAAAGATTCATTCCCTAGGGCACCCTGCAAATAAGGAAAAGGATTAACAATATGTGAGTGCCCTTTGTGAACCACACAGTAGGCTAAGAACTTAACATGGATGATATTACTTTTCCTAATGACTCTGTAAAGTAAGACATATCCATATTTTAGAGTTGAAAAACCAGTTCATATAAATTAATGTACTCAGATTATATACCAATGAATGGTACAGCTGAGATTCAAACTCCAATTTAGGGTGTTGGAATCCAGCTAAGCAAATTGGGTTCAAACCAGAGTTCTTGCTCTGCTCCAGTTCAGTAACTAAGACAGATTTCAATTCCTAGGGATTTGACCCATGTAAACATGACAAGAGTTAGAGAGAGGAAGCTGAAGACTTCACCCAATCCATAAAAGTATCAAAATAAAGTAAGGAGAGCCTATTCACCTGTAGCAGAAAACATACTATTCTACTTCCCTGCTGGTTGATACTGATTCATAGTTTGAGAGGAGCAGAAACATTATTGGACTCAGTGAGTACAGGTAAGCAGAAATCAGCTAAATTGAAAGAATTTATGATATAGGACAGTCTATGGACTGGAATACAGGGGAAATGGGACAAGTCCAAAAAAACACAGGGACAAAGCAAAACATACACTAAGGCTATGGATCAAGATGTTGTAATATACAGTTGCATAACAAATTACACCAAAACTTTACACCAAAATAACAACAAAATTTATCAGTTTAAAAATAAAATGTACATAGTATCTGTAAGGCATGAATCTGGAAGTATATTAACGGGGTCCTTTTGGCTCAAGGTCTCACATATGAAGTTGCAATCAAGATGTCACCATACCAAGTCATATAAAGGCTTGACTGGGCCTGGAGGGTTCATTTCCAAGGTGGTTCATTCACATGCCTGCCTGATATTTTAGGAAAGGAAAAACTATGGAGACAGTAAGAAGATCAGGGTTTGTCATAGGTTCTTGGGAAAGGAGGGAAAGATAAGTGGAGGTACCAGAGGAGTGACAGGGCTGTGAAACAATATTCTGTATGATATTAGAGTGGTGGATACCATAATGGTTATCTCAGCACTATTGTCAAAACTCATAGAATATACAACTCAAAGAGTGAACTCCTGATGCCAATATGGGCTTTAGTTAAAAATAGTGTATTGCCCTGGCTGCTGTGGCTCAATGGATTGAGTGTCAGCCCGCGAACCAAGTGTCGCTGGTTTGATTCCCAGTCAGGGCACATGCCTGGGTTGCAAGTCAGGTCCCCAGTCTGGGGTACATGAGAGGCAACCACACATTGATGTTTCTCTCCCTCTCTTCCTCCTTTCCCCTCTCTTCAAAAATAAATAAAATCTTTTAAAAAATAGTGTATTGCTATTGGCTCAACGATTGTAAGAAATGTAACATACTAATGCAAGATGTTAATAATATTGGAAAATGAAGAGGTTGAGAGGTATGTAAGAACTCTACCTTTTGCTCAATTTTTTCTGTAAACCTAAAACTACTCAAAAATAGTATGTTAATTTTAAAATGAAATAATTAGAAAAATTTAAATAGCAGTAACAATAAAAATAAATGAAAGCACTCCTTAAATTGCCAATTGTCTCTTTTAATTTTGGTAAAGTGTATATAATATAAAATATGCCATTTTAACTGTTTTAAGCATACAATTCAGTAGCATTAATTATATTCACAGTGTTGTGCAACCATCACCATTGTTTCCAAAGCTCTTCCATCATTCCAAATAATTACTCGGAAACCATTAATCAATAACTCCCAATTCCCTCCTCCTCCCAGTCCCTGTTAACCCCAATCTACTTTTTTTCTCTAAGAAAATTGACTATTCTAGGCGTTTCATGTAAGTGGAATCACACAATGTGTGTCTTTTTTTGTATGGCTTATTTAACTTACCATAATGTTTTCAAGATTTATCCATGTTGTAGCATGTATCAAAACTTTATTATTTTTGATGGCCAAATATTATTGCATTTTATGTATATTACCTTGGACACTAGGGATGTTTCCACATTATGGGCATTGTGAATAATGGAACAATAAACATCAAAGTAAAAATTTCTGTTCAAATCTCTAGTTTCAATTCTTATGGATACACCTTGGAGTGGAATTGGCAGCTTACATGGTGAAACTGAAATTGTTTTCCACAGCGGTTGCATCATTTTACACTCCCACCAGCAATGTCCAAAGAATCCAATGTATCCACATCTCACCACCACTTATTTTTTTTTCATTTAATTATAGCCACCTAGTATATATGAACTGCTGGAGTGGTATACCATTGTGATGTGGACTCAAATTTTTCTAATGACTAAGGATGTTGAGAATCTTTACATGCACTTAGCCCCTTGTATGTCTCCTTTGGAGAAATGCCTATGCAAGTACCCATTTTTCTAAATGGTGTCATTTTGCTAAATTTTAGTTTTTAAAAAATATTTTCTGCATATATCTGTTATTAGATATACAATTTGAAAATATATTGCCTCATTCTGTAGATTGTCTTTCCTGATATGGTCTTCTGGTGTACAAAATTTTTCATTTTAATGATGTACAAATTATGTATTTTTTCTTTGAGGGTCATATCTAAAAATCTATTGCAAAGTTCAAGGTAAGAAAATTTAGCTCTATTTTCATCTAAAATGTATGATTTTAGTTCTTATACTTAAATCATTGATCCATTTTGAGTCAGTTTTTATATATGATATGAGGTAAGTTTGCAACTTAACTCTTTTGCATGTGGAAATCTGGTTATCTCAGCACTAATTGATGATGTTATTGTTCTTTCCTCATTCAATGGACTTGGGACCCTTTAAAATGGGCCACAGGTTTATGGACTTATTTCTGGATTCTCAATTCTAACATATTAGTTTATTTATCTATTCTTAGGCAAAAACCACACTGTTTTGATTAATATAACTTTCTAGGAAGTCTGGAAATCAGAAAGTGTGAACCCCTTGACTATATTCGTCTTTATCAATATTATTTTGGTTGTTTGAGTCCACTGCATTCAATACGAATTTGAGGATCATCTTTTTCATTTCTCAAAAAAGCTGTTAGAACTTTAACAAGGAATTTGTTAAATCTGTAGATCACTTTGGCTATTACTGATATTACCATTATTAAACTTTCTATAAAAGTGAAATGTCTTTACATTTGTTTAGTCCTTTCTTAACTTATTTTAGCATTGTTTTGTAGTTTTTATTATACAAGTCTTTCACCTCCTTGGTTAAACATTCTTAGGGATTTTACTCTTTTAGATGCTATGATAAATATAATTACTTTCTAAATTACTTTCAATTGTTCATTGTCTGTGTGAGAATCATAATTGACTTGGTGTTCATCTTGTATCTTGCAACATTACTGATTCATTTATTACCCTGGTAGCTTTCTTGTGGATTCATTATTTTCTAGATTGTCATCTGCAGACTGAAATTGTTTTATTTCTAGGCTTCCAATTTGAATACCTTTTATTTCTTTTTATTGTCTCATTGCTTTGGCCAGAACTTCTGAAATAATGTTGAATAGCATGGTGAAAGTGGGCATTCTTGTCTTGTTCCTGATCTTATGGGGAAAGCTTTCAGTTTTTTGTCACTGAATATGATACTAACTGGAGGAAGAAGGTTTCATAAATTCTCATTATCCTGTTGAAGAAGTTCACTTTCTATCCCTAGTTTATTGAGCATTTTATCATGAAAAGGTGTTGGATATTGTCAAATGCCTTTTCTGCATATACTGAGATAACATTTTTTTTCTTTTTTTAAGGTGATTACATCTTTATTTCAGATTGTATGATTATATACTTGGAAAAAACAAAAAAAAATCAATAAAAAACTCCAAGAAATAACATTAAGTAAAATTATCAGACATAAATACAAATATTACTTATGTTGCAAAACAATCATTTAGAAAACATTAAACATACGAAATTATAAATATCTAAAAAGCAAAACAGAAAAACTATTGAAATAACTTCAAAAATAATTTTAAAATGTTAACAAACTGGGAGGAGGGGAAGATGGCCTCGGAATAGGGATAGTGTTCTCAACTCGCTCCTGTTAAGGAGAGACTCCAGGAACGAATGCGGAGAGCAGTGACTGACTCAAAAATTATCCTTCCTTCATTTAAAACAACTCCTATGTTTCTCCTACAAAATAAGAGTCCCAATATCTCCACAAGTATATTAATACGGGCTCATTTGCAGCCTATAGTGAGATTGTCGTTGGGGGAGATATTGGAGGGTGTGGTTTTCTTGCCTGGGTTGTGTGATTACGTTTTAGCAGCACCTCCACAAAAGATCTCAAGACAAGGTGGGCAGAGTGACTCTCAATCAACTAACCAGAGAAAAAGATCCACCAAAGAGTAGCTGAAATACAACCAGACAGATTAAAGAAGTAACATCAAGGACAACACAGACGGAGATCCAGGAGGGCAGAGCAGTAAGTGGAAACTACACTAACCTCCTGCCAGGACCAACCAGTGCTGACTCAGCCCCAGTACAGCAGACAGACCATTCCCCTCCAAGTGGTGTCAGACTAAAAGGAAATAAAAGCCCTGCCTACAGGAATTAAGCTGCCACACCCACGGTCTTTAAGCCTGACAGCTAATCACAGATTGAGTAGATTAACAACTAAAGAAGACAGATAAAGGCAGTAGATCACTGGAAGTCTCTAATAGGCTGCCTGGAGCCAGTCTGGTACATGATCTGACGCTACCAGAGGCAGATCCAGGAAGAGCAGATCATTCTAAGAAGCACCAACAAAGAATAGGAATCACAAAAATGGGGAGACAGAGAAACAACCCCCCATCGAAAGGAAAGGTAGAATCCCCAGAGAGAGTGCTAAATGAAATAGAGGGGAGCAAAATGTCAGAAACGGAATTCACAACATGCATTATGGAGAAGCTGAATGAGCTCAGCGGAAACTACAAAGAACTCCAAGAAAACTACAAGGAACTACAGAAAAACTACAAGAAAATCACAGAGAATTACAAGAGCATTAAAAAGGACATAGAAGCTATCAATAAGAGCGAGGAGGAAATGAAGAATACGATCTCTGAATTGAAGAACACAGTAGAAGGAATTAAATGCCGGCTAGAGGAAGCAGAAGATCGGATCAGCGAGCTGGAGGACAACATACACTAAAACTCCCAGACAATGCAACAAAATGAAAAAAGACTGAACAAGACTAAAGAGGTTCTAAGACAGCTACAGGACAACATGAAACGTAATAATATCCATATCATAGGAATTCCAGAAGGAGAAGAAGAAGAGCAAGGGATAGAAAACCTCTTTGAAAAACTAATGACAGAAAACTTCCCTAACATGAGGGGAGAAAGAGTCATGCAAGTCCAGGAAGCACAGAGGGTCCCAATGAAGATGAACCCCAACAGGCCCACCTCAAGACACATAATAATTAAAATGGCAACATTCAAAGACAAAGAGAGGATCCTAAAAGCAGCAAGAGAGAAACAACTAATAACATTCAAGGGAGCTCCAATAAGGCTATCTTCAGATTTCTCAGCAGAAACACTACAAGTCAGAAGGGAATGGCAAAAAATATTCCAAGCAATGAAAAACAAAGGCCTACAACCTAGAATACTATACCCAGCAAAGCTCTCATTCAAAATGGAGGGTGAAATAAGGAGCTTCCAAGACAAAAGAAGGCTAAAAGAATACATCTCCACCAAACCAGGAATGCAAGAGATACTAAAGGGTCTGTTCTAAGAAGATAAAGAAACAGAGAGAGACAGAGAGGAACACGAGTACAAAGGGGAAAAATGACAATGAATAAGTACTTATCGGTAATAACCTTAAATGTAAATGGATTAAACGCTCCAATTAAAAGACATAGGATAGTTGAATGGATTGGAAAGAATGAACCACATATATGCTGTCTACAAGAGACACACCTTACAACAAAAATCTACACAAACTGAAAGTAAACGGAAGGAAAAAAGTATTTCAAGCAAATGGACATGAAAAAAAAAAGCCAGGGTAGCAATACTTATATCAGACAAAACAAATTTCACAGCAAAGGCCATAAAAAGAGACAAAGAAGGGCATTTCATAATACTTAAGGGAAAAATCCATCAAGAAGATATAACCTTTATAAATATATATGCACCCAACTTAGGAGCACCCAAATATATAAGGAAAATTTGAAAGACTCCAAGAAAGATATAGACAGCAACACACTCATAGTAGGGGACGTTTAACACCTCACTGTCAACAATGGACAGGTCTTCAAAGCAAAGAAACACCAAAGATATTGAGGTACTGAACAACACTCTAGATCAAATGGACTTAGTCGATATATATAGAACTTTTCACCCCAAAGAAGCAAAATATACATACATCTAAAGTGCACATGGAACATTTTCAAAGATAGACCACATGGTAGGACACAAAACAAGCCTTAACAAATCCAAGAAAATTGAAATTATATCAAGCATCTTCTCAGATCACAATGGCTTAAAATTGGAAATCAACCTCAAGGAAAAAACTCAAAAACATTCAAACTCCTGGAGAATGAATAACATGCTATTAAATAATGAATGGGTTAACAATAACATCAAGGAAGAAATTAAAAAGTTTCTAGAAACTAATGATAATGAACACACAACAACCCAAAACCTATGGGCTACAGCGAAAGCAGTCCTAAGAGGAAAGTTCCTAGCAATACAGGCCTACCTAAAAAAGCTAGAAGAATCGCTAATAAAAAATTTAACCCTACAGCTACAAGAACTAGAGGAAGAACAACAAGCAAAACCCAGATCAAGTAGAAGGATGGAAATCATCAAGATCAGAGCACAATTAAATGACATAGAGTCTAAACTAACAATTCAAAAGATCAACAAAAGTAGGAGCTGGTACTTTGAAAAGATAAACAAAATTGACAAGCCTTTAACCAGGCTCATCAAGAAAAAAAGAGAGAGAACCCAAATAAATAAAATCAGAAACGAAAGAGGAGAAATCACAACTGATATCACAGAAATACAAAGGATTGTAAGAAATTATTACGAACAACTGTATGGTAAGAAATTTGACAACCTAGAGGAAATGAACAAATTCCTAGAAACCTATAGTCTTCCCAAACTGAATGAAGAAGAAGCAGAAAGTCTGAATAGACCAATAACAGCTAGTGAAATTGAAGCAGTAATAAAAAAACTACTACACACAAAAGCCCTGGACCGGATCGCTTCACAGGTGAATTCTACAAAACAATTAGGAAACAACTAACTCCTATCCTCCTCAGACTATTCCAAAAGATACAAGAAGAGGGAAGACTCCCAAACTCGTTCTATGAAGCCAGTATAATCCTAATTCCAAAACCAGGTAAAGACACAACAAAGAAAGAAAACTATAGGCCAATATCGCTGACGAACATAGATGCTAAAATCCTCAACAAAATATTGAAAAACCAGATCCAGCAACACATTAGAAAGATCATACACGACGATCAAGTAGGCTTCATCCCAGGGATGCAAGGATGGTTTAATATTCGCAAATCAATAAACATAATACAACACATAAACAAAATGAAAGACAAAAACCACATGATCATATCAGTAGATGCAGAAAAAACATTTGATAAAGTCGTCGTCGTCGTCGTCGTCGGCAGCCGTCCGTCTCGAGAGACGATGGCGTAGCTTCTTGAGAGTCTATCTGCACCGCCGAGAATGGCTGTGCAGTCCGATTCGGGAGTGACAATCCCTGCCGCACTTGGTACAGGTGAAGGCAGATGGCTGTTGTTGCTGCTGCTGACGCTGCTTCCGCCTCGATCTTTTCTGGACCGCCTCCTCATTGCGCGCAGCCTCCGCGCGTGACGTACCTTGCCTGACCGCGAGCCTCCAGGCTAGGCGGTCGTCTGCTTGAACTTCCCATGTGTTGAGATTGATGGAGCATTGTGTCATGTCCTTTTTGCAGATGTCTTTGAACCGCAGTTTTGGGCGCCCTCTCATCCTCTTGCCTTCTGCTAGCTCGCCGTAGAGGAGGTCTTTGGGGATACGGCCTGCATCCATTCTTTTGACATGGCCGAGCCACCTGAGGCGTCTCTCGCTAAGAACTGCATGCAAACTGCTCATATTGGCTCGCTTCAGCACCTCGGTGTTGGGGACCTTATCCTGCCATTTGATAAAGTACAACACCCATTTATGACAAAAACTCTCAACAAAATGGGAATAGAGGGAGCATACTTCAACAAAATAAAGGCCATATATGAGAAACCTGAAGCCAACATCATACTCAATGGGCAAAAACTGAGAGCATTCCCCCTGAGATCAGGAACAACACAAGGATGTCTGCTCTCTCCACTCCCATTCAACATAGTGTTGGAAGTTCTAGCCACAGCAATCAGACAAGAAACAGAAATAAAAGGCATCCAAATTGGAAAAGAGGAATCAAAACTGTCATTATTTGCAGATGACATGATAGTGCACATAGAAAACCCTATAGACTCCACAAAAAAACTACTCAACCTAATAAGTGAATTCGGCAAAATAGCAGGATACAAAGTCAATATTAAGAAATCGAAGGCATTTTTATACACCAACAATAAAAACTCAGAGACAGAAACTGAAAGTAAAATCCCATTTACCATAGCAACAAGAAAACTAAAATACATAGGAATAAACTTAACCAAGGAGGTAAAAGACCTGTACTCAGAAAACTACATAACACTGAAGAAAGAAATTAAAGAAGATACAAATAAATGAATGCATATACCATGCTCATGGATGGGAAGAATCAACATCATTAAAATATCTATACTCGTCGGCAGCCGTCTGTCTCGAGAGACAATGGTGTAGCTTCTTAAGAGTCTATCTACACCGCCGAGAATGGCTGTGCAGTCCGACTCGGGAGTGACACGGTATCTGTCTCCTCCCGGTTTGAATCGACATCTTGTGATGACGCTGGAGTGTCCTCTCCAGTGAAGCTGAAGCTACAGAGCCTGGGCAGGGTGATATGGAGGGTCTGCTGTTGCCCATGCAGCAGACCCCCCCTCTCTTCGCAGCTGAAGGGTCCAAGGGAAAGACGGAGTCAATACAGCTTGGCTTCAGGTGCGCCGCAGGAGTTGCCGGTGTTGACTACAACGTCAAACCGCCTTAGGGACTCCGGTTCCGGATTTTCTGTCGGGGTTAACTCCCTTAGCCTTTCCCCTGAAGAGGTATGCCGCAAGGCAGTGGAGGTTTTTTGGAGTCAGAGTTTTCCTTCTCTGATGTGCCCTGACTGGAAGATCGAACCAGCGACACTTAGCTCGCAGGCCGACGCTCAATTCACTGAGCCAAACCAGCCAGGTAGAAATGTCTATACTACCCAAAGCAATTTATAGATTCAATGCAATCCCTATTAAAATACCAATGATATTTTTCACAGACCTAGAACAAATATTTCAAAAATTTATATGGAACCAAAAAAGAGCCCGAATAGCCACAGCAATTTTGAGGAAGAACACAGTAGGAGGAATCACAATACCTGATATCAAACTATACTACAAGGCCACGGAAATCAAAACAGTCTGGTACTCGCATAAAAACAGACATATAGATCAATGGAGCAGAATAAAGAGCCCAGAAATAAACCCAGGTCTATATGGTCAACTAATATTTGACAAAGGGGGAAAGAACATCAAATGGAGTAAAAAGAGCCTCTTCAAAAAATGGTGTTGGGAGAACTGGACAGGGACATGCAAAAAAAATGAAACTAGACCACCAACCTACACCATACACGAGAATAAACTCAAAATGGATCAAAGACTTAAATGTAAGCTGTGATACCATAAAAGTTTTAGAGGAAAAAATAAGCAGGAAAATTTCAGATATCCCACGTAGCAACATTTTCACTGATATATCTTCTAAGGCAAGGGAAATAAAGGAAAGAATAAACAATTGGGACTACATCAAACTAAAAAGTTTCTGCTCAGCTAAAGAAAACATCAGCAAGATGAAAAGGAGACCAACCATATGGGAAAATATATTTGCCAATGACATCTCAGACAAGGGATTGATCTCCAAAATATATAAAGAACTCATATGACTCAACACCAAGAAGACAGACAACCCAATTAAAAAGTTGGGAAATGACCTGAACAAACACTTCTCCAAAGAAGACATACAGAGGGCCCATAGACATATGAAAGTATGCTCAACATTACTAGCCATCAGAGAGATGTAAATAAAAACCATAATGTGATACCACCTCACAGCAGTCAGAATGGCCATCATCAACAAATCAACAAACAACTTGTGCTGGAGAGGATGTGGAGAATCGGGGACCCTGGTGCATTGCTGGTGGGAATGCAGACTGGTGCAGCCACTCTGGAAAACAGTTTGGAATTTCCTCAGAAAACTAAAAATGGAACTGCCTTTTGAACCAGCAATTTCATTGCTAGGATTATATCCAAAAAATCCCGAAACACCAATTCAAAAGAACCTATGCACTCCAATGTTCATAGCAGCACTATTTACAATAGCCAAGTGCTGGAAACAACCTAAGTGCCCATCTGTAGATGAGTGGATCAAAACACTGTGGTACATTTACACAATGGAATTCTATGTAGCAGAAAGAAGGAAGGAACTTCTACCATTTGCAACAACATGAATGGAACTAGAGAAAATTATGCTTAGTGAAATAAGCCAGGCAACAAAAGAAAAATACCTTATGCTGTCACCTATTACAGGAAACTAATGAACAACACAAACAAATGAGCAAAATTGAACCAGAGGTATGTAAACAAGAAGTAGACTAACAGTAACAAGGGGGGAGGGGGGAGGAAAAGAAGGGTGTAAGGGGAAGGGTCAAGTAAAAAAAAAATATATATATATATGAATGACCCACAGACAGGGGCAACTGAGTGGAGACTAAATGTGGGGGAAGGGAGGGACAGGGTGCAGGGAAGCAAGAGGGGTAAAAAAGTGAGACAACTGTAATGGAAAAACAAACAAAAAAATTTTTTTAGTGGGGGAAAAATGAAAATATGAAGAATGGAAATGCCAGTTCAGTGAATATTAGGACAAAGATTTTCCTTCATGTTGTATATTTTTCTCCGTATTTGATCCCTCCACAGTTTGGCATTCTAAACAAGTAAGTAATGACATAGGTTTCTTTGCATAGAACTAATAAGACCAGTTGTCAATAGAGGTTCCTTTTTTTTTTTTTTTTTTTTGACCAAGTCTTTGACTGCAATGTCAAGCCTAAAGGAAACATACTTGGGCACAGATTGTTACCAAAAAGTCCTGAGGAACTGGGAATGACTTTCAAAGGTAATAAAAGCCAGTGAGATAAAAGGCTTGGTACCATGGTTGGTTGTGCGGTCCACAGCAATCTTTCCAGGGAAGGAACGAAGGTTGTTTTCCTGAAAGATGGCTAGAAGGGACCTTAAGGCGCAATGAAAAACCAGAAAGACTTGGAAAAAACAGGTTTGTACAGGCAAGGATGAATGCCATATATGTGGCTCAGCTTCTGTGCCCTGAAGAACAGACTGAGGGTCACCCCAAATATTCCTTGGGTAAGTTCCAGCAAAGCAGAACTAAAGATCATAAGTGATCATTTGCTGCTCTTGTTATGTTTATGCAAATGAACAGGATAAATTAAAAATGGACTTAATGTAGTCCCTTTAAAGACAAGGAGGGTAACCTTAGGGAGAAAAATTATTATTCAAGGAAAATCACAATGATCAGTAGTAAAGTATAAAATAGAGCAACTAACCGTCTTAAAAGTTTCTTCTCATTTAAAATATGGTTTCACTTGAAAATTAAACCATGTCTGTGATATCATCAAAGATATTCAAGTTGCAGGCAAATAGAATTTCAAGTGCCTTGCAACTGGATGTCTTCCCAATAAGACAGTCTTACAGATTTAGAGACTTGTTTGTGGGTTATGTTACATAAATTAACACGTGTTTTCTGTTTTCAAAGGACATAAGCCTATGATCGCATTACCTGAGTGATTGTCTGTACGTGTAAGCCTCACTTAATCCTCTCTGCAGCGCTGCCCCCTGAGACTCAATGGTTTGACTGAACTAAATGGCTGGGTTGGGGAAGAATGGGGTGGTCTGTGGGCCTCACTTTAAAACGGGTTTCTCTTTTCTATCCTAATGGCTTGGACAGAAAAGGCCCAGAGGTCTGAGAGGGGGAAAACCTAGTCTATTTACCTCAGCGCAAACTAAGTATAATGGGAAAAAGTGTTTTGGACAGGTGAGATGTGCCTAGCACACCTTCTTACAAAGAAGCCCTTTTTTTTTTTTTTTTTCCTAATATGGAACATTGAAAAATTAATCCTTGGCTTTTGTCATTCAGTAGTTATGGATTGAATGATGTTTTTTAACCCTTTTCGCCAAATCTGTTGCCCCCAGAACACAACAAGGATGACAGCCTGTTAAACCAAGCACGCCGTAAACCGGAGACAGCCAACTGACCTGGAGTCTGCACAATCCTTCCCCATGTGGGAAGGCCACCCTCCCCTCCACACCCCCACTCTTATTAGGGTTTTCTGGACCCAAGGGTAGGTAGGATGGCGACCATGTCCAGCTTGAAGCAGCTAGAGGAGCACGAGACCTTCGCCCATTGTCCTTTACAAGATTACAAAGGGTCCTAATATTTGAGGGGGGGGGATAGTTAATTTTTACGAACCAGGGGTATGGACTTGGGGGGGATTGCTTGGGGAGGGGGGTGCTGGGTGGAGGGGAGCAACGGGGAGAAAATTGGAACTGTTGTAACAATATAATCAATAAAAAACATTAAAAAAAAGATGATTTTGTCAGATACAGAATTCTTGTCTAATGGAATTTTATTTCAGCCTTTGAATGTTATTCCACTACTCTCTGGTCTCCATGCTATCTGATGAGAAATAATTTGTTAATTATTGAGGATTCCTTACACATGATAAGTTGCTTTTCTACTGCTGCTTTCAATTTTCTCTTTTCTTTGGCTCTCAAGTTTTATTATGAAGTGTTTAAGTAAGGGTGCCTTTTATTTTATCTTACTTGGCATTTATAGACCTTTTGAATGTGTATGTTAATGTCTTTCCTCATATTTGGGAAGTGTTTAACAATTATTTTTCAAATTTTTTTCTATCTCTTTTTGTCTGTATGCTACTTCCGGGATTGCATTTTTCATATATAGATACTGTTGATGGTATTCCACTGGTTCTAAGTCTCTATTTACTTTTCTTAATTTGTTTTTCTTCCTGTTCTTCACACTAAATAATTTCAATTGGTCCCCATTCACGTTTGTTGATTTTTTTCTGCCTGCTTAAATTTACTGTTGAGTTCCCCTAGAAGAATTTTCAACTTAGACATTGTACTTTTAACTAAAGAATTTCTGTTTACCTCTTTTTATAATTTTTATTTTCCATTGTTATTTTCTATTTGGTGAAATGCATAGTCATATTTTTATTTAGTTCTTTAGATATGGTCTCTTTTAATATTTTAAACCTTTTTAAAATAACTGATTTAAATTCTTTGGTAAATTCAACATCTGAGATCCTTCATGGATAGTACAGATTGATTTTATTTTATTCCTTGTTTCTTTAGGTCTCATATATTTTTGTTAAATCTTAACACTTTAAATAATATAGTCAGCCACTCTTTTCTTAGGGTTTGTTGTTGCTGCTGCTCTTTGTAGTTTTTTTTTTTTTTTAGTGACTTTTAAAAATTAACTCTGTAAAAAATATATTCTTTGTCACATGTAAATACTGAAGTCTCTGTTCAGTTATTTTAATGGTCAGGTAATAACTGGACAAGGATTTTCTGAGATACTATAATCTAATTAGTTTCCCAGGCTTCACTGAAGGGCTCTGTATGCATGTTGGGGCATACCTTCAACATTCAGCCAGGCAGTTTAAATCCTGCTTTCACTTCCTACTGGAGGAGACTAAAGGTCAGCCAGACAGGAGTCCTTCCTAAGACTTTTCTGAGCATGCTCATGGAATCTGAACATGTGCACAGCCATTGGTATAAGCTGACACGTATGCATGACTTTTAAGATTCCCAGGGATATGTAAGAGTTTTATGAAGTTCCTGTGAACATCTCATTCCTGAGCTTTTCCTTTCAGGCTGCTTAGTTTATAATTTATTGTTTAACCCAGATGTTATTTACCTTTTGTTATGCAGCTGCAAAGTCAAATACTTAACAGTAAATTTTTAGCAAATGTTTAATAGAGAAAGGCTTGTCTGCACTGACTAAGCTTTGAGTCATGATGAATAAAGGGGGCTTTGCAAGTAGGTTGTCCTAGAATATCAGAAGCAGCTCCAATTTCATTCTGCTATCTCTAAGTGCTGCCAGGCTGCTGGTTTTCACGAAGACTGCAGACTGTTAGTTTTCAAGACTACCTGGCTCTGGACAGAGTTTAATCAGAATAGGACAAGTTAAATTGTCACAGTGCTTGTTGGTATTGTTAAAATTTGAAAAAAAATCAATAAATTCTTTCAAGACTGCTGCAAGCATTTGGTTAATTTATAGAGTTCTGAAAAAAATGAATTTGTCAATTTTTACCAATTTTCTTATTTGCTTTATGGAGGAGAGAATTTTAAGAGGCCCTATTTTGCCATTTTTGCTGAAATCATCTTGTTAAGGAGTTTTGCATTTATATGTATAAATTTTTAGATGTTTGTTTTTGTAAAATCTTTCCCAAGTTTTGATATTAATGCTAAACTCACTTTATAAATAGAATTGTAATTTTATCTCTTAGGAAAAGTTTTACCAGGTTTGTAAATACCTGTTTTTTCAAAGTTTTGGAGAATATTCTGTGAAATCATCTGGAACTAATTGCTGTTTGAGGGGATAGCACCTTGATCATGTTTTCCATTTATTTTATTTAAAGATGTATGTTCAGGTTTTTTATCTTTTCTGGCAATAATTCAGTAAATTATATTTTCCTTGAATATTAAATTATTTATTTAGATTTTCAAATTTAATTATGTAGGTTTGAGGAGGTAATCTTTCTTTTAGTTAACTCTAATTCTGAGCTTATATTCTTCTTAACATTGCTTACATTTTACTAGTGATCTTTCTCTTTTTTATTTTTAATTAGGTTAGCTAAAGATGTATTTTTGGACTTATTTATGAATTCTAATACCTTTTCTTTATTTAACTCAACTACTCTATTTTTATTAAATCATTAGTTTAAAGCTGTGTTATTTAGTTGTTATATTTCTAATTTTAAGTCAGATAATTAATTCATTTAATTTTATTCTGCTTTATTACTGATATACATATCCAAGGTCATGAATTTCTCCCTGAACACTGTTGTAGGTATAACTCAAAGGTATTGATATATAATGCTTGAATTATATATCTTAAAGACATTCATCAATTTTGTATTTCCTCTTTAACCCTCAAATTTTATGAAGATTTGTTTTATATTTACCAACAGAAAACACTGTTTTCGTGATTTTAAAAATATATAAAGTTCTAGACTTATTTTATTATAATCACAGAGTATTTCTGTGCAATAGCCATATCAGTTAATGCTATAGAGTCTATTGCAAAGGACTTTTCTTTATTTCTATAGAATACAGCATTCAATATATATGAAAAATTACCTATTAATTACACAGGGGAACAATTTTTAACATAATTTCTGTGGAGTTCGATTTTTCAGGTCTTTTAGACATAAATAGACATGCTGATTTCAAAACCACAGTTAGTTTTCTTCTATCACATCAAGTTTTTTCTGTAAAGCTTATCTTAATGCGACCATTTTATGCTAGATCAAGCCTGGAACGAGGGAAGCACTAGTGCTCTCCTATTGGCTCAGAGAAAACCTCCCTCAAGTGGGGAGGGGTGGGGGGCTGACCTAGGAGACCAGGGACAGGTTCATACTTGTCTAGGCTATTCAGCTACACATGACACAGTGTGGTGAGATGTTGTGTTCCACTCTCTATACTGAATGATATTCCGAAGTGTAATCCGAGTTCTTGTCTGTATGCAAGGAGTGAGCAGGATTTATTTTTTATTTACATACGTACTTATTTCCTTTCCTTCGGATCATGTCTGCCTCTGATATTTCTCATTGTAAGTGCCTAAATAACCCGATTCATTTAGTTATATCTGTGGCAGTTTCACCATTCCCAGTCAAAGGACAAACATCAGCACATTTGTCAGGCAAGCCTGTTTTGCATACCTTTTAAGTATATTTTACTGATTATGTTGTTACAGTAGTCCCAATATTTTCCACCTTTGCTCCCCTCTGCCCAGTACCCAGCTTCCCTCCAGCAAGTCTACCCCCCTTACTTCAAGTCCATGGGTCGTGCATATAACTTCTTTGGCTTCACCTTTTCTTATATTATTCTTAATATCCCCCTGTCTATTTTGTACCAACCAATTATGCTTCTTAGTCCCTGCACCATTTCCCCATTTCTCCCCCTCCCCCCTCCCAGCTGATAACCGTCCAAATAATCCCCATACCTATGATTCTGTTCCTATTCTGATTTGCTCAGTTGGATGTTGTTTTTAATTTTTAGATTCATTTGTTGATAGTTTTGAGTTTGTTGTCATTTTTGTGTTCATAGTTTTGGTCTTATTTTTGTTAAGTAAGTCCCTTTGACATTTCATATAATAATGGCTTGGTGATGATGCGCTCCTTTAGCTTCACCTTGTCTTGGAAGCACTTCATCTGCCCTTTCATTCCAAATGATAGCTTTGCTGGATAGAGTAATCTTGGTTGTAAGTTGCTTTTCACCACATTGAATACTGCTTGCCAGTTCCTTTCTGCCTGCAAAGTGTCCTCTGAAAAATCACTTGATAGTCCTATAGGCACCCCCCAGTAGGAAACTCTCTGCCTCTCTCTTGCTGCCCCCAGGACTCTGTCTTTATCTTTCACCTGTGGCATCTCAATTATGATGCGTCCTGGTGTGGTCCCCTCTGGGTCCAGCTCGCCCGGAACCCTCTGTGCTTCCTGGACCTGTATGTCCATCTCCTTCACAAATTTGGAAAGTTTTCCTCATTTTTTTTCAATTCTTGTTTCCTCATTCTGCACTGGTTCACTGTTTTTTCTTCCTTATGCTCCAAATCATTGATTTGAACCTTGGTTTCCTTTCCTTAATCATTGGTTTTGTGTGGATTTTCCTTTATTTCATTTAGCATAGCCTTCACTTCTCTTATGCATTTGCCTTATTCAAGCATATCTGTCAAGCCTGTAAGCATGTTTATCACCAGTGTTTTTAATTCTGTGTATGTTAGGTCATCTATCTCCTCATCTGTTAGGTTGGCTATCTCTCTGTTGCTTAGCTCTCCCACTGAAACCTTCATCCATTTCCCCTTTTGGGCCATACTTTTCTGTTTCCTCATTCTGACAGGCTCCTGTTTTTGTTTGCCTCCACATCCCAGGTAGAGCTGTGGCTCTTGTTATGTTGTAAAGGGTGGAGGCTTAGGGATTCATCAGTACAGGGCAACCTGTTTCACCACATTGTGGCACTGTATGTGTGGGAGGGTCCGAGAGGGGAGAAAGCCGTCAGCCCAGCACTTGTCCCTTTTCCAGGCACCTCTCCCACTTCCACACTGGACTGGTACCCCTCTAGCTGTTGCCCTGGCCATCGTTCTCAGAGTGGGTGGGTCTGCAGCCATTTTAGGACTGTGGTGGCCCTTAAAACAATCAGATTCTATGGAGACCGGCAGTTTCTGCCTCCACCCCAACCCCCACTGGTCTGCACAGTTAAAAGCAATGAAGCTTGATTTCCCCCGGCACTGGGACTGTGACTTCAATGTCCAGTGAGGAGCTGGGAATGCTCCCCAGGTGTCCCTCCTGACTTTTTAAAACATGTGAGTGCACTTTCCACCAGCCCACCGCTGCTGCCGCCACTGCCACCACACACTGCATCCTCTCTGCCCTGCCTCTGCCCCTCCTTCCTGTCTGTATGAGTATTTCTTCTTTATATCTTTCTTTGCTGGGCTTCCATGTAGTTTGATTTCCTGCAATTTCCAGTTGTTTCTAGTTTTGTGGTAGCTGTATTCCTTCTTAGTTGTGGAGGGAGATGCAGCGTGTCTGTATATGCCTCCATCTTGGCCAAAAGTCCTATTTTGCATATTTTAAAGTAAAACTTGGTGATCAAGATAGGTTTGGGCCCCTCACAAGGTGTGCAAGCAGCATGTCAAGAGTTTATGAATGTGGACAAAGGGAACACTTGATAAATTTCCATTTGGTATACCTATGGTTTGGTGAGAGGCCAGAGATCATTCAAGTGACTGTTACTTTTGTTTAGTGAAAACATCAGGATATAACAAGAAAAATAAATGTAAAATAGAGTATCCTAGTCTACCATCAGCTATATACCCAGTGCCTCATTCAGCTGAAATCCCAGTGCCAGTTTTCATTGAACTACCCTCTTTTGAAAAACAGGAGTATGGTGAAGAACTAAGTGACAGCAATGATGAAAATTTTGAGATTGAAGATGACTCAGTTTGTAAGGGATTTGATCAGCATGAGTTGAATGATTTGGCACAAGATTTGGGACTATCCAAAAAGGCTTCAGAACTCCTAGCATCAAGACTGCATGTGAAAAACTTGCTTGAAAAGGGAGCAGAGGTATCCTTCTTTGGATCAAGAGAAAATGGATTTATGCAGTACTTTTGAAGTGACGGTGGCTTTGTGTATTGCCATAACATACATGGTTTAATGGAGGAATTGGGAATTCTAATCTGGAATGGAACTGAATAACGACTGTTCATCGATAGCTCAAAGCGGAGCTTGAAGTGTGTCCTCCTCCACAATGACAATTTATTTGGTGCAGTCCCAATTGGCCACTCAGTTTGTTTTTGTGAAGAATATGAAGACATAAAGAGAGTCATTGATCTGTTGCAATATCACAAGCACAATTGGATCATCTGTGTTGACCTTCAAATGATCTGCTTCCTTCTTGGTCAGCAACACGGATACACCAAGTATCCCTGTTTTCTGTGCATGTGGGACAGCAGAACTTGTGAGAAGCATTGGGTGGAGTCGAATTGGCCTCTAAGATCTGACCTCAAACGTGGTGATCCAAACATTCTACATGAGCCACTTGTTGACAAAAAGGATATTATATTCCCACCTCTGCACATAAAACTGGGTCTCATGAAGCAATTTGTTAAAGCTTTGCCAAGTGCAGAAGACTGTTTCAAGTATCACATTTTGGAATTTCCTAGCCTGTCATTTGGAAAGAGAAAATACATTACTATGTATGTTTGGCAGCAGAACTTTACTACTTGTACACAATTTGACTTACAGTAACAATACATAGGCTTTATATGAATAAAAGAACTCTAAATGAACCATATATTCTGGTAATTTTTTCTTTATTTTGCTTTGTATGTAAATTTTGTATGATTTTGGGGACAAAGGGAGGGTATCCTGTACCTTAAAAAGTTGACCTGATAGAAAAAATTGGGGTCATTTTTGGATTCAGATGCTAAATTTATTCAAAAACAAGTGTCAGATCTAACTCAATGAAAATTGTGTTCCCCAGTGTTATATTATCTAGTTTTTCAATATTCTTATTTTTGTTCACTTAATATGACATAGACTGAGAGAGTATTGTCTTTCAACAAGTGTATTATTTTTTCTCATTTATTTCTTATGATTTCTGCTCTATGAATGCTTTTATTATATTACAGCTCTACTTTAGCCTACATGTAAATTGTATCCTTTATCACTTTAAAGTATTCATCTTTGTTCATTTAATTGAGCTAAAGTTTACTTTGTTTTAAATTAAAAACTTTACCTTTGGCTTACTTTCTTATTTACCTTTTATATATTTTTATTTGCCACTTCTCTGAATCACTTTGCCTTGAATGTATCTCTTGTGTATTCAGCATGAATCTTGGTTTTGCACTTTGACACAATCTTAAAGTTCTCTTTATTTTTCTTAATTTTCTTAATTTATTTTTATTGTTTTTCTATTACAGTTGTCCAACCTTTTCCCCACTTGCTCCCCACTACCCAGCCCACCTCCTCTCCCACAGGCAATCCCCACCCTGTTTTCCATGTCCATGGGTTACTTATACTAGTTCTTTACTAAACTCTTCTCTTACTTATCCCTCTTCTCTGCCTCCCCCCCCGATAACTGTTACTCTGTTCCTTCTTCAATTTTGTTCAATTGTTTGTGTTCATTAGTCTCTTGTTTCAAGTGATATCATCTAGTATTTTTCTTTTGTTGCCTGGCTTATTTCGCTAAGCATAATTCTCTCTAGTTCCATCCATGTTGTCACAAGTGGCAGGAGTTCTTTCTTTCTGCTGCATAGTATTCCATTGTGTAAATGTACCACAGTTTTTTGACCCACTCATCTACAGATGTGCACTTGAGCTGTTTCCAGCACTTGTCATTTTTAAACAGCACTGCTATGAACATAGGGGTACATAAGGTCTTTTGAAATGGGGTTTCTGGATTCTTTGGGTATAATCCTAGCAGTGGAATTCTGTTTCAAAAGGCAGTTCCATTTTTTGTTTTTTGAGGAAATTCCATACTGTTTTCCATAGTGGCTGCATCAGTCTGCATTCCCACCAACAGTGCACTAGAGTTCCCATTTCTCCACATCCTCGCCAGTACTTGTTGTTTGTTAATTTGTTGATGATGACCATTTTGACTGGTGTAAAGTGGTATCTCATTGTGGTTTTTATTTGCATCTCTCTGATGGCTAGTGATGTTGAGCATTATTTCTCATGCCTATGAACCCTCTGTATATCCTCTTTGGAGAAGTGTATTTTCAGGTCATTCGCCAATTTTTTAATTGAGCTGTCTTCTTGGTGTTGAGACATGTGAGTTCTTTATATATTCTGGAGATCAATCCCTTGTCTGAAGTATCATTGGCAAATATGTTTTTCCATATGATTGGTTCCTTTTTCATCTTGATGTTTTCTTGTTTTTTAAATTTATTTTATTGTTTTTCTATTACAGTTGTCCCACTTTTCCCCACCCATCTGATCCCTTCTGCTGATGTTTTCTTTTGCAGAGCAGAAACTCTTTAGTTTGATGTAGTCACATTTGTTTATTCTTCCCTTTATTCCCCTTGCTTAGGAGATGTATCAGTGAAATTTTTGCTACATGGGATATCTGAGATTTTCCTGCCTATGTTTCCTTCTAGTACTTTTGTGATGTCATAGTTTACATTTGAGTCTTTGACCCATCTTGAGTTTATTCTGGTGCGTGGTGTAAGAAGGTGGTCTAGTTTCATTTTTTTGCTTGTCCCTCCCCAGTTCTCCCAGCACCATTTATTGGAGAGGCTCTCTCACTCCACTTTATGTTCTTTCCCCCTTTGTTGAATATTAGTTGGCCATATAGACCTGGGTTTATTTCTGGGCTCCCTATTCTGTTCCATTGATCTATATGTCTGTTCTTATGCTAGTACCAGACTGTTTTGATTACAGGGCCTTTGTAGTATAGTTTTATGTCAGGTATTGTGATTCCTCCTCTTGTGTTCTTCTTCCTCAAGATTGCTGTGGCTATTCGGGGTCTTTTTTGGTTCCATATTAATTTTTGAAGTATTTGTTCTAGGTCTGTGAAACATGTCACTGGTATTTGAATAGGGATTGCGTTGAATCTATAAATTGTTTTGGGTAGTATGGGCATTTTAATGATGTTGATTCTTCCTATCCATAAACATGGTATATACTTCCATTTATTTGTATCTTCCTTAATTTCTTTCTTCAGTGTTATGTAGTTTTCCGAGTACAGGTCTTTTATCTATTTGCTTAAATGTATCTAGGTATTTTATTTTTCTTGTTGCTATAGTAAATGGGACTTTTTCCTAGTTTCTACCTCTGATATTTTATTGTTGTTGTACATAAATGCCTTTGATTTCTGAATATTGACTTTGTACCCTGCTATTTTTCCAAATTTACTTATGTCAAGTAGTTTTTTCATGGAGTCTATAGGGTTTTCTATGTACACTATCATGTCATCTACAAATAATGACTGTTTTACTTCCTCTTTTCCAGTTTGGTTGCCTTTTATTTTTCTTTCTTATCTAGGTGCTGCGGCTAGAACTTCCAATACTATGTTGAATAGGAGTGGAGAGAGTGGACATTCTTTTTTTTTATTTTTTTATTTTTTGGTTTTTCAATTACAGTTGTCCCATTTTCCCCCCATTGCTCCCCCCACCCAGCCCATCCCTTCTCCTACAATCATATCCCTCCCCGTTTTCCATGTCCATTAGTCATTCATACACGTTCCTTGACTAGACCCTTCCCTTACTTATCCCCCTTCTCTCCCTCCCCCCTCCCCCCTACTGACTACTATTCTAGTCTTTGCCTATTTAGTTCATTTGTTTGTGTTGCTCTTTAGTTTCCTGTATTAGGTGATATTATATGGTATTTTGCTTTCTTTAGCGTGAACATTCTTATCTTGTTCCTGATCTCTGAGGGAATGCTTTCAGTTTTCATCCATTGAGTATAATGTTGGCTTCAGGTTTTTTATATATGGTCTTTTTTATGTTGAGGTATGCTTCCTCTATTCTCATTTTGCTGAGTGTTATTATCATAAATGGGTGGTGTACTTTATCAAATACTTTTTCTGCATCTATTGATATGACCATGTGATTTTTGTCTTTCATTTTGTTTATGTGGTGTATTACATTTATTGATTTGTAGTCCTCTTTAAATTGGTGATATAAATCTATTTCTCTTTCCAGATATTTAAAATATGTTTGTTTTTGTTATGTAATAAAATAATTTTTTAAAGCACATACTCTGTCTCAGTATTTTCTTTTGTATAACCATGCAAATATTTACTTCATCATATTTAAATGGTTTCTTTATTCCCATCTATTACAAGTTAGATAAGCAGTGGACTTACTCTACTTACAGGTTCTTTCCTTCTTCATCCTATTTGCATTTATTATATGATCTTTACATTTTTAAGGCATATACCATTTACTATCTTTTCTGTCACTCTACTCCCACTTTTGGTTTTGTCATAAGTATACAGTTAATTGTATTCAAATTTCATTGTAAAACATTTTGTTTAATGTTTTCTTTCATCCGTTTTTGGCTCAAAATCATCCTCTTATGGTTTCCATGGAAGGGCTCACAGAAACAATAGTCTCTGAAATATTACCAATTTAAAAGCATTTATCTGTAGTCTTTACTCATGACTGGACATAAATTATTGACTTGCATTTTCTTTCGTTGAATACCTTGCAAATGTTGCTTCATTGCCTTTTAGTGTAGATTTTTTTATGTGGAGAAATATGAGGCCAGCTTAATTATTTTCTGCTTGTACATGAGTTAATATTTTTGTATGGCTGCTCAAAGAATTCTTTATTTTTAACAACTCTTAGATTTACTGTGGATTTCCCAGCATGACCATTGTTATTCAATATTTTTTGCACACATTTTTTCTTACTCAGTTCTTTCTATATGTAAATTTTCCTTTTATTCAGTAGAATTTTATTTAATTATATGTTCAAATATTTGTTCCATTTTATTGTTTTAGTTTTCTTCCCCATGTACTCCATTATGTATACACCCACTTTCCTTTTTTTAAAGAGTGGGGGGGTCTTCAAAAATTCCCAGAGCCTGAGGGTTGGGAGGTTGGGAAAAAGAAACAGCTTTTATGATGCCTTTGCATGATTATGGCTAGTAGCTTAGTATCTCAGTTATGCAAATGGATTTGCTTCTTCTAATGACCCAGAAAGATGGGAGGGGTTTTGACCATGGAATAGTGCTTAAAGAGCATACAGAGCCTGCGCAAGGGTCTGTGAATGGTCAGAACTGGTTACCACACCCACTGCATCAGAGGACACAATCAGGGCTTTAAAAATAGGTGGCAGACATTTTAGCTAGGTTCTCCATGTGGTTTTGAGAAGAGGAGAGGAGATCCATGTGGTTTGCAGGATGGAGAGAACACCGTGTGGCTTTGAAAGGAAAGGGAGAACTTTATGCGGTTTACAAGGAGGCTAGAAACTCCACATGGTTCTGCATTAAGAGCTGGAGAGCACCATAACACAGGCAAAACCTCCCCAATTCAGATCAAATGATTGGGAGCTGCTGGTAAAATTGAACTGTGTCTGGGAAGCAGGAAGACCGTATCTCTGGCTTTTCTAAAACTAGCCTGGTTTGGTAGGGGGAGGCAGATCTATGTGTTTGTGGGTGTTTTAAAGAAAATAAGACTTAATGGCAGAAATCTGCAAATAGTCTAAATCTATATAACTATTAAATAAACAATTCTTTTCCTTTTCACCAAACTCTGGTATTGAGAGTTATGCAGCAGGCAATTGGGCCCCTAATAACTGAACAGCCCATGGGTTCTGTTACACTTTGTCTGGCTTATAACAGTCATTTTCTCACCCATCCTTTTAAAACATGTTTTTATCCTTAGCATTGTTTCAATAGAATAAACAGTATTAACTCTTTTTTTATTTAATATTTATTGTATTTTTTCCATTACCATTTAAAACTTTTTATTTACTTTATTATTACCCTGATAATCATTTGCTTTCTAATTTCTATATTCTATGTTTCTATCCCTGTTTCACATATTTGTTTTATTTTGTGACTTCATCAGTTTTGTTTTTCTGATATTATTGTTATTCACCTACTTATTTTCTTAGTGATTCCAACTCACACTTCATTGCTTCTCTCTTATCATCATTTCTCTCCCAACTGTGTATTTCTTAACTATGATCTTCTTTATAAAATTGATTGGTTCAGTATTTTTTAAGTATTTTGTTATATTGGACCATATTCTGGTGAATGTTCTTTCGTTTCTAAATTCTGTTGTTCTTTTATATATTGTTTTTAATGATATCTTTGTATAAATACCGTGAAAGTTACTTCCTATATTATTCATTACTGAGTGAGTTGGCTTACCCTGGACAATCTCTTTGTAGGTTTCTTAGCATTGGAGCCACTAGAGCTATTTAGGTTTTACACCTAAATAAATTCTTTTTCTGTACTACCACAGTGGCAGATGACTTCTTGAAAATATGGCTTGTGTATGTGATTCTTTGTCTAGCTCTATTTGTTATCCTTTGGAATAAATTGAGACTAACCCTATAACCCATTTCTCACATCTAGTTTCCAACATAAAATTCAGTTTTTGCACTACGTGGTGAAAACCTATCATTTGGGATATTTTGTTCTGGTATTTTTTGAAATCTCTTCCTGAGCCAACTTTCTGGTTTTTGTCTTTGCTTCCTCCCTTGTGTTTTTTAACTGATCTGGGGATTATATCTGACTCGTGGTCTTATTGAAACTGTGATTTGAAGGTATGTACTTATTGGAATTCCCTCCTCTTCCTTATTGGAGAGAAAGCCAAAGGTAGAAGAATACACTACTATGTTTTTTTCTGTTTGATGCTGTGTCAATTCCCATCTAATAGGTTCTATTGTTTCTGTGAAGTGTGAGACATAAGGCAATGATGGGTAGCTTCAATATTTAAGAAGAATAAACAAGGTATTAAAAAGTATTTCAGAGAATAAGAAAGAAAATTTAAGAGACATTTCTAAAAACTGCTGGGATTTGGCTCTGGCTAGCTTACTCAGTTCAATGAAATGTCATCCCATACACCAAAAGTTTGCGGGTTCAATCCCCAGTCAGGGCACACACTTAGGTTGCAGGTTTAATCTCCAGTAGGAAACTGTACAGGAGACAATCAATCAGTATTTCTCTCTCATTTCTCTCCCTCTCTCTCTCTTTCATTTTTATCTCCCTCATCTCTCTATCAAGAAAAAAAAAGCAATAAAAAACATATCCTTGGGTGAGGATTTTAAAAATAGCTGTGATTTGTCGAGTGTTCATTTGATTTGCATGATCACACATACAGGGTTATAGATACCAATCTACAAATTGCTTGATGCTTTTTTGCTGGGCAAGAGATTGATCATCTAGATTTGAATTTTTCCTAGTTAATACTTGTGTTTAAAAATGTGAACTACAGTGACTACATGATCTAACAGGAACAGGATTTTTGCATGAGGAAAGAGGAGTAAAATCTACAAGATTGGACAGCAAAGAGGATACCAATCTCAGCATTGTATGAATTTTGAAAGAAAAACAAAACATTGTCCATTTATGATGATAGCAGGGAAAAGAAAAATGTTTTCATGAAACTGCCAAGTTTCATAGTAGATAAGCAAATGAAAGAAGCATTCAGAAAAGCTGTGAATATAGAGGACTTTTCTGATAATGCAGCAGGAGATTCAAGAATCACAATGCTAAGATTATAATCAGAGTTCAAGGAGCATCTTCTAGCCATCTTCAACTCAGTGTTCAGTAATTTTCTTAATTGTGGCTGAAGAAGTATGGCTGAGATAATTAGTCGGGTCAGACATTTAATGACATTGTACATAGATAATAGGTGGCAGAATTAGGTGAGATATATCACTTTTTTATGCCTGCACTTTCTCATCTGCATAGTAGTCTTGTGAATATTAAGGTAGATAACACATGTATAAGCCACCAAGCACAGGACCTGACATAGAGTAGGCACATACAAATGTGATACCTTATTTGTTTCTCAATCAGGATAGTGCTTCATTATATATTGGTATTCTCTTAAGGCTTTATTAACATGCAGTAAGGACTTCTTTGATACATTCCAGTGAGATCAGACTTTTTAGTTCTCCCTTGACATGGGCCTCCTCCTCCCTCATTCCCTAATCCCCTTTTACCTTCACTTTGTGTTGGAAACTATAAAAATACTTTGACCTAGGTATGAACAATATATTTTTCATTGCTATGCCTTTATTGCTGAGTTAGCTATGATGATCTCTTTTTCCTTAATTGGGCATGGAAACACTCAGGGACATTGACAACAGGGTGGGGATTAACTGTGGGGTGTAGGGTGAATAGGGAGGGGCAGAGGAGAGCAATGGTGGAAAAGTTGGGACAACTGTAACTGAACAACAATAAAAATAAAAATATAAAAAATAAAGAAAATAAGTAATAAATGAACTTACCATTGAATGGACATTCCCAGAGTTAATGCTCTAGGTATACATGTCTACATTGCTTTGCCTTCAAAATAAATCCCTTAAAGTTTTACAGTATCATAATAGAAATATTAATATTAATAATTAAGTTGGGTAACAATTTTAAAAATAGTTTAGTGTTGAACAAAAGCTCTCTCAATATTTGACAACTTATCAGAGAGGCACTTTAATTTTTTTGTTTCTCTTACATTTACTTATCCTTTTATTATTATCATAATCAAGGTATATATGAGCAAGCCACTCCATATTGAATTGACAGGGTATAATCAATTAGGTATTTGTTGCCTTCATACATCCACTGTCAGACTATGACAACAGCTGGCAGGGGTGAATGTGATGGATGTTGTTTATAGATCCCTTACAGTAGAATGAGTAGTAGAGGGAGACATGTCTCACCCACTACCTCAGAAGTCCTGAGACTGGTCTGATAATATTGCCAGGTATTCCAACATCACAAGAAACACTATGTTAGCACAGGAGAAGGAAAGTCCTTGAAATTCTATGCATCAGTCTCCACTATCTGGGAAAGAAAGCCTTTGAAACTGTGCTTTCCATCCCAAGGCCAGCAAGGCTGGGGAGGGTCAACAGTACCCAAAGAAGAAGCTTATAAAACAATTTTCATTAATTGCCTACCTCTGGTCACTATCTGTTTACAAGGGAGTCCTTAATGCTTACAGAAAGAGCCCATAAATAACTTTGGATAACTGCCCCAACTTTAATTAACTGCCTCCCTTCACTTATGTGTTTTACAGCAAGATGAACAAATTGAGTCTGGAGCAAGATAAGGATTTGGGCTAACAGAGCCCCATACATACCTATGTTTGGGTAGTCATGTTCCCCTGGGAAAGCTTGCACCACCTTTATCCATCAATCAATGTGTAACGTCTTCACCCTCATTGTCGGCAGCCGTCCGTCTCGAGAGACGATGGTGTAGCTTCTTAAGAGTCTATCTGCACCGCCCAGAATGGCTGTGCAGTCCGACTCGGGAGCGACACGGTATCTGTCTCCTCCCGTGTTGAATCGACATCTTGCGATGACGCTGGAGTGTCCTCTCCAGTGAAGCTGAAGTTACAGAGCCTGGGCAGGGTGATATGGAGGGTCTGCTGTTGCCCATGCAGCAGACCCACCCTCTCTTCGCAGCTGAAGGGTCCAAGGGAAAGACGGAGTCAATACAGCTTGGCTTCAGGTGCGCCGCAGGAGTTGCCGGTGTTGACTACAACGTCAAACCGCCTTAGGGACTCCGGCTCCGGATTTTCTGTCGGGGTTTACTCCCTTAGCCTTTCCCCTGAAGAGGTATGCCGCAAGGCAGCGGAGGTTTTTTGGAGTCAGAGTTTTCCTTCTCTGATGTGCCCTGACTGGAAGATCGAACCAGCGACACTTAGCTCGCAGGCCGACGCTCAATCCACTGAGCCAAACCAGCCAGGGACTTCACCCTCATACTGCCAACTATATAAGCCCTCAGAACAAAGGACTCACCCTCTTAGCCCTCTGGTCACACTAGGGAGAGCTTGGCACAACAGACTTTGGTTACCCTTGCTTTGGCTCTCCCACTCACTAATAAACTTTGTGTGCATGCTAATAGGCTCACTGATCTGTAATTATTTACTGCATTGGTGAGAAGAACTAGGGTTTCTGTAATAACAGATCCCTTCAGGACAAAGTGTCACTCTCAATATGACTTAAATGTTTTATCTCTGTACTATGTGGAGAATACTGTAGAGAATAAACAAATTACATTTTAATTCCATTTATATACAAATGAACAAAAACTTTTTACTTTAACAGCACTTAAATATTTAAACCTGACACCTCCATACAGCAATGTCTCTATTTGCTGTAGATAATATTTTATATAATCACGTAGTACAGTCATGTATTTGTAGTCTCCCAAGATGGAAAGGTGTTGAGTTATACTAAATGAATCATGCAAATGAGTACAGATTCTTTGTTAATTGGCCAATTGTCAGGTGATAAAAGTCATAGGAATGAAGGTGCATAATAGCTTGATATTTGCAAAATCACTATTTCCCACTGGTTCACAACCTTCTAATAACGACCAGATTCAGATCACAGCTGTGCCAGCTATAAGGCTGAATATGTTCTGAATTTTCATTTCCCCTTTTATTTTTATAGATCGCTGAGGAGTTCTTGGGTGTAGCTCACTTGCTTTTAGAGTAGAATGACAGTTTATTCTCAATGAGTAGCTGAGTGCACAAGGGCTTGTGAAGGAAGGAGGGAGAAAAGTCAGAGCAAGCCACATAATAATGATATGTTTGTTGGGAGTAACTGCTGGATTATGATAACCTAGCCTCTATATTAGAAAAGGTAATAAGGGGACATTATATCAGGTAAAAGAATAATGAGAAATGCATTACATGATTTCTAAGGAACATAGACTTTTCTTTTTATGTAAACAAGCAAACAAGCAACAACAACAAAAAACCCACCCAAATCCAATAAGCTAACCTCTGAATGGATTTCCTTTGACAGTCTAAACTATGAATTTTGATGGAGTACCAGATGTGAAGCCATAAAGAACTACCCTGCTGATGATTTCCATTTGAACAACAAAGCTCTTAAAGTGGGTTGGCTATTTTATCTGTAAACCATCCTTTCTATTTAATATCTTTGTATTACTGAGATGTAGTCTTCTTATTGAAATACTAGCTGCTCTAGACAGCTAACTTCTGGCTGTTATCTCACAAAATGCTTCCCTCTTTTCATGCCTCAATATAAGAAGCATTATCTTGGAGTAGAAGCTTGCAAATTAAAATGAAATCTTTAAGTCAGAAGGTTTATCATATGTCATACTTTAACTTTCTCCATGTTTTCATCAGCAAAGAATTATATTGTTCTTAAAAGTCTCTGCAAATGAATATCTCTATAATCAGCAAAGAATTATATTGTTCTTAAAAGTCTCTGCAAATGAATGTCTCTATAAATGGTCAATAAATTAGAGAGAAAATACCAACATAAGGTTTTCATTGTATGCAATTGATAGCATTAACCTGGATAATTACTTTAGTGATTTGAATACTGAGTTCTCATTTTCTGTATGCTTCTTTTTTGCTGTCTCTAAAATGATAATAATTAAACTGACCCAATTTTAAATCTGCAGCAGAAATTAGCATTAGTAAATTTTTGGAACTTACAAATAAAGGCAAAGATTTTTATTATAAGTACTCCCTGCCCTAGGGCAAGAACTCTCGTGTCTTATTGTGATGGAGCAATGAAATGCCAGAGCAATGAAATGTCAAGGTACTCATTATAATAAAGAATGAACTCAAGATTACAAAAGGTTTACTTCAGCTTTCTCCTGCTATAAGTCTGATTGTTTCTGATCTCCCAGTTTTCTGAAAATGGTTTCCCATTTTCTGTTCCTAGATAATATTTACAAGAGACTAAACGCTGTTTTATTTTACACCCTTCTTCCGTAGAATTAACCTAAATAGAACTCATTCTAGAAATACAGAGAAAGGAAATATGAGAGGAAGGGTTAAATCTCCAAGGAGCTCTCCTAATGCTCCTTTCTGGTTTGGCTTAAAATAGTATTTTTAGCTTTGTTTTCTTGAACTCATTTGGATGCTCCAGGATTGAAAGGCAGGGATGTGTTCAACTGATTCTCAACATATCCTAAGTCAATAAATCACAAAAGGTGATAAGATTTTTGCATAAGAATCACTGGGATGTTGGTTAAAAATAAAAGTTCTACAGACACATCCAATAACTATTGAAAAATAATCTCTTAAAATAGGACTCAGGATTCTTTCTGGAGGTGGTGGAGAAGAATGAAGCCTAGCTAAATAAGTTGTGAAACAGTGTTTCGATTGGATAGTGCTAAAAACAGGATAATAGGTCACAAATGGAGACATTTATGCTAAGTCCCACATCACCAAACCAAGACTTAATTATAGTTTTGACTCTCCAAGAAATAGAATCTTAAAGCAATCAGTTAGGAATTACCTGATCAGCACTAACGATAGATCCTGCCATCCACTACAAGAAATTAACCTTGCAGCAACCAATCTGCTTTTAGCTAGTGTAACCTCCTTGTTTCCAGTTCCTTCCACCTATAAAAGTCTTTGTTTTGTACATCTCTTCGGAGCTCCTATCTGACAGCTAGACTGGGTGGCTGCCCACTTCATCAGTCACTAAATAAAGCCAAAAAGATCCTTAAAATTTACCCAGTTCTCCACTAGAGAGGCAGCCACCTTCCTTCCCCCAGACATAATGAAATATCCTGGGTAAAAGTTTGTTCCGCTGTGGTCATGAAGACTCTGCTGGACAGAGCAGCTTCCAACCAAGCCTAGGGTGTGTGAGGCACATGTGCCTCACAGTTGAATGTTGTTTTTAACAATGGTATTAGGGTAAAGATAAAAAAACTACATCACTAGACTTCAGTTGGTAAATCTGTTTCTTGCAGTGAAACCGGTAAGCAATAATGAACTAATGTATACTAGGTGTGAGCAAATGAGTAAATACACTGTAGGTAATATAAACTAGGTTTCACACTGTCAGAAATAGAAGTTTACAAAATAAAAATGAAATAAAAACGCTAGAATAAACTATGTGGTGTTGGATTAGACTGAGATATCAATATGGATCCATGTTTATTTTAATATACACACAAATAGATAAATAACTAAATGTAGGTGTGTTTCTTTACATGGATTAGCATATCTCCAAATATTTCCTAGCTTCTGTTTTAGAAGAAGTGACACCCAAATCACAGTGAGCATACCTAGTGAACAGACCTTGGTTTCTAAATACTATTATTCAGTTAAAAGAGTCAGAGGTTCTTAGTGGAGTTGCTGATTCTAGAGCTGGAGCAGGAAAATTATAAGATGCTTCTGTAAGCATCTTGTATTTTCAGAATGTGAGAAAGTGTTTAAGAAAAAGAGAAAGGACACAGTCATTAATTTCAAAGAACCTCTATGGCCAAAGCTAGAACAATTAGTGTAACACAATAAATAATAATATTGGATTATCGTCGTCGTCGGCAGCCGTCCGTCTCGAGAGACGATGGTGTAGCTTCTTAAGAGTCTATCTGCACCGCTGAGAATGGTTGTGCAGTCCAACTCGGGAGTGACACGGTATCTGTCTCCTCCCGTGTTGAATCGACATCTTGTGATGACGCTGGAGTGTCCTCTCCAGTGAAGCTGAAGCTACAGAGCCTAGGCAGGGTGATATGGAGGGTCTGCTGTTGCCCATGCAGCAGACCCCTCCTCTCTTCGCAGCTGAAGGGTCCAAGGGAAAGACGGAATCAATACAGCTTGGCTTCAGGTGCGCCGCAGGAGTTGCCGGTGTTGACTACAACGTCAAACCGCCTTAGGGACTCCAGCTCCGGATTTTCTGTCGGGGTTTACTCCCTTAGCCTTTCCCCTGAAGAGGTATGCCGCAAGGCAGCGGAGGTTTTTTGGAGTCAGAGTTTTCCTTCTCTGATGTGCCCTGACTGGAAGATCGAACCAGCGACACTTAGCTCGCAGGCCGACGCTCAATCCACTGAGCCAAACCAGCCAGGGTAAATTGGATTATAACACAAAGAATTAAAGTAATATCCCTGAGTGCATATTGATACAAATAAATTGATAAAAAATAATAATGAGGGAAAATAAATAAATCTTCATTACAAAAGAATTCCTATTGATAAATGTAGAGGAAATGATAGAACTAGAAAATTACCATTAGAATAACAAAGTAATAAATCCTGTAAATAATATCAATTCATAAATGTTAAAATTAGTGTGTAAAACTTTAAGGGAAAAGAATATTTGTGTAGTCTCAAATTACCTCCCCCAAAATATTAACTACTGTGTTTTTTTATAACACATGTCAAAAAATTCTTTGATATTCCTCCTTACAGCAGGTGGAACTTAATTTCCCTTCCTTTGAATGTGGCTACAGTTAGTGACTCATTTCTAATGAAAACAGTATGGAAAGGGGAAAATAGTAACTTTGCAGGGTAGAAACATAGCAGATACTACTTTAACCAAGTAATCAAAGTTAAGATCACTAGTAATAAGTTATATTTATATTATTGATCCCTTAATATGACACAATGAGAAGGCAATGCCACTTTTTAATATATATCTCCCAAATCTATAGCCTCAGACCAATCATGAGAAAACATCAGAAGAAATTGTTAAGATCATGAAAAGACAAAAACAAAAACAAAAACTGAGAAACAATCACATACAAGAAGTGATTTAGGACACCTGACGAATAAATGCAATGATGTATCCTGGACTCAATCCTGAAACAGAAGGACATAACTACAAAAACTGAATAAATCTTCAAAAAATTTTTTAGGCTAGATAAAGTGTTTTTTTAATGTTTTATTGTTTATAGTGTTACACTTGTTCCAATTATTTCCCTATTCATCCCCCTATGTTCAACCCGCCCCACAATACCATAGTCAATCTCCACACATTTGTTCATGCCCATGGGTCCTTCATACATACATATATATACCTCCACTAATCCCTTCACCTTCTTTCAATCTGTCCCTGCCCCCCACTTGTACAGCTGTCAGCCTCTGTTTCTATTTTGCTCATTAGTTTAATTTGTTCATTAGATTTCTCTTAAAAGTGAAATCATATGGATTCGTCTTTCACCGACAGGTTTATTTCACTTAGCACGATAGTCTCCAGTTCCATTTACACTGTCACAAAAGGGAGGAACTCCTTCTTTCTTTCTGCTACATAGTATTCTACTGAGTAAATGTACCACATTTTAAAACACACTCCTCTACTGATGGACACGAAGGCTGTTTCCAACACTTAGCTATTGTAAACAGGGCTGCTATGAACACAAGGGTTTATAAGTTCTTTTGAATTGGCGTTTTGGGAGGGATTCTTAGGGTATATTCCCAGCAGTAGAATCAATGGATCAAAGGGATTTTCATTTTTAAGTTTTTGAGGACATTTCATACTGTTTTCCACAGTGGTTGCACTAATCTGCATTCCCACCGAGAGTGCAAAAGTGTTCTCCTTTCTCAGCATTCTCACCAGCACTCATTGTTGATTTGTTAATGATGGCCATTCTGACCAGTGTGAGGTGGTATATCATCGTGGTTTTAATTTGTATCTCTAGTGATGGCTAGTAATATTGAGCATCCTTTCGTATGCCTATGGGCCTTCTGTATGTTCTCCTTGAAGTGCCTGTTCAGGTCTTTTGCCAATTTTTAATTGAGTTGTTATCTTCCTGGTGTTGAGTCATATGAGTTCTTTATATATTTTGGAGATTAAACCCTGTACAATATATCATTGGCAAATATGTTCTCCCATACAATCAGCACTCTTTTTATTTTCCTGATTGTTTCTTTAGCTGTGCAGAAGCTTTTTAATTTGATGTAGTCCAGTTTGTTTACTTTTTCCTTTCTTTCTGTGGCTCTAGGAAATATATTGGCAAAAATACTGTTACATGAGATATCTGGAATTTTACTACCTATATTTTCCACTAGGATTTTTATGCTAGTAAGACTTATATTTGTCTTTTATCCATTTTGAATTTATTCTGGTGTAGGTGTAAGGTGGTGGTCTAGTTTCCTTTTTTTATTTTGTATGTATCAGTCAAGTTCTCCCAACATCATTTGTTGAAGAGACTATATTTACTCCATTGTATGCTCATGTTCTCCTTCTCAAATATTAATTCACCATAGAGACATGGATTTATTTCTGAGCTCTCTATTCTGTTCCACTGATCTATGTACAATTATATGTTCTTATGTCAATACCAGACTGTTTTGATGACAGTGGCCTTGTAGTATTGTTTGATATTAGGTATTGTGATATCTCCAACTTTGCTCTTCTTCCTCAAAATTGGTGAGGCTATTCAGGGGTCTCCTTTTGTTCCATAGAAAATTTTGATGTATTTGTTCTCAAAGTGTGAAATATGTCATTGGTATTTTAATAGGAATTGCATTGAATCAATAGATTGCTTTGGGTAGAATGAACATTTTAATGATGTTGATTCTTCCCATCCATGAACACAATATATGCTTCCATTTATTTGTATCTCCATCAATTTCTTTTTTCAGTGTTCTATAGTTTTCACATTATAGATTTTTAAACACCTTGGTTAAATTTATTCCTAGGTACTACTTTTTTTTCTTCCATTTTTGCTATGGTAAATGGGATTTTTAAAAGTTTCTTTTCCTGATAGTTCATTGAGGTGTAAAAAATACCACAGATTTCTGAATATTGACTTTGTATCTTGCTACTTTGCAGAAGGCATTTATTAGGTGAAGTAGATTTGGGGGGAAGTCTCTAGGGTTTTATTTTTTATTTTTTATTATATTTTATTGGTTATATTGTTACAATAATTCCAATTTTTTCCCCTTTGCTCCCCTCCACCCAGCACCCCGCCTCACCCAGCAATCCACCACCAAATCCATGCCCATGGTTCGTACATACAAACTCTCCCACTTCACCCTTTCATATATTCTTCTTCTTCTTCTTTTTTAAATAAATAAATGATTAATTAATTATTTTAGCAATAAAAAATAAAAACCCCTCACTCTCAGATATTAAGACCCTTTGTAATCTTATAAAGGACAATGGTTGAAGGTCTCAAGCTCCTCCAACTGCTTCAAGCTGAACATGGTCATCGTCCTACTTACCCTTGGGTCCAAAATTCCCTAATAAGAGTGGGGGAAGTGGAGGGGACGTTGGCCGTCCCCCATGGGGAAGGATCGTGCAGACTCCAGGTCAGTTGGCTGTCCCCGGACAACGGCGTGCTTGGTTTAACAGGCTGGCATCCTTGTTGTATTCTGGGGGCAACAGATTTGGAAAAAGGGTCAAAAGACATCATTCAATCCATAACTACTAGATGACAAAAGGCAGGTATTAATTTTTCCATGTCCCACATTAGGGGAAAAAAAGGGGGGGCTTCTTTGGAGGAAGTTGTGCCAGACACATCTCACCTGTCCAAAACCCTTTTGCCCATTATACTTAGTTTAGACAGAGGAAAATATTTTAGGTTTCCCCCATCTCAGACCTCTGGGCACTTTTGGTCCAAGTCATTAGGATAGAAAAGAGAAACCAGTTTTAAAGTGAAGCCCACAGATGACCCCATTCTTCACCAAGTGATCCACTTAGTTCAGCCAAACCGTTGAGTCTCAGGAGGCAGCGCTGCAGACAGGATTAAGTCTATATGTACAGATAATCACTCAGGTAATGAGATCATAGGCTCATGCTCTTTGCAAACAGAAAACACATGTTAATTTATGTAATATAACACACAAACAAGTCTCTAAATCTGTAAGACTGTCTTATTGGAAAGATATGCAGTTGCATGACATTTGACATTCTTCTTGCCTGTAACTTAAATATCTTTGATGATACCACAGACATAGTTTAACTTTCAAGTGAAAACATATTTTAAATGAAAAGAAACTTTAAAGATGGTTAGCAGCTCTACTTTATAGTCTACCACTGATCATTGTGATTTTCCTTGAATAATGATTTTTCATCCTAAGATTACCCTCCTTGTCATTAAAGGGACTGCATTAAATCCATTTTTAATTGATTCTGTTCAATTGCATACACACAACAAGAACAGAAAATGATCCCTTATGACCTTTAGTTCTGCTTTGCTGGAACTTATGCAAGAAACATTTAGGGTCACCTTCAGTCTGCCCTTCAGGGCACAGAAGCTGAGCCACATACCTGGCATTCAGCCTTGCTTGTACACACCTGTCTTTTGCAAATCCTTCTGGTTTTCCATTGTGCCTTAAGGTCCCTTCTAGCCATCTTTCAGGAACACAAGCTTTTTTCCTTCCCTGGAAAGAATGCTGTGGACCGCACAACCAACCACGTACCAGGCCTTTTATCTCGTGGGCTTTTATTACCTTTGAAAGTCATTCCCAGTTCCTCAGGGCTTTTTGGTAACAACCAGAGACCAAGTAGGTCTTTTTTAGGCATGACATTCCAGTAAAAGTCTTGGTAAAAAAACAAACAAACAAACAAACAAACAAACAAAAAAAACTTCTATTAACAACTGGTGTTATTAGTTTTATGCAAAGAACCTTATGTCATTACTTACTTCTTTAGAACGCCAAACTCTGGAGGGATCAGGTAGGAAGAAAAATATACAGTGTGAAGGAAAATCCTTGTGCTTCTAATATTCACTGAACTTGCATTTCCATTCTTCATATTTTAATTTTTCCCCCACTAAAAATTTTTTGTTTGTTTTTCCATTACAGTTGTCCTACTTTTTTTCCCCTCTTGCTTCCTTGCACCCTGTCCCCTCTTTCCCCAACATTTAGTCCCCACTCAGTTTTCCATGTTTGTGGTTCATTTATACATGTTCTTTGACTAGACCCTTCCCCTTTTTACCCCATTCTCTCCCTCCCACCTCCCCCATTGTTACTGTTACTGTACTCCTTGTTTACATAACTCTGGTTCAATTTTGCTCATTTATTTGCGTTGTTCATTAGTTTCCTGTAAGAGGTGACAGCGTAAGGGATTTTTCTTTTGTTGCCTGGCTTATTTTGCTAAGCATAATTCTCTCTAGTTCCATCCATGTTGTTACAAATGGTAGAAGTTCCTTCTTTCTTTTTGCTACATACTAGTCCACTGTGTAAATGTACCACAGTTTTCTGATCCACTCATCTACAGATAGGCAATTAGGTTGTTTCCAGCACTTGGCTATTGTAAATAGTGCTGCTATGAACATAGGGGTGCATATGTTCTTTTGAATTGGTGTTTCAGGATTTTTCTGTTATAATCCTAGCAATGGAATTACTGGTTCAAAAGGCAGTTCCATTTTCAGTTTTTTGAGGAAATTCCAAACTGTTTTCCATCGTGGCAGCACCAGTCTGCATTCCCACCAGCAGTGCACCAGGGTTCCTATTTCTTCACATCCTCTCCATCACAAGTTGTTTGTTGATTTGTTGATGATGGCCATTCTGAATGGTGTGAGGTGGTATCTCATTGTGGTTTTTATTTGCATCTCTCTGATGGCTAGTGATGTTGAGCATTCTTTCATATATCTATGGACCTTCTGTACGTCCTCTTTGGAGAAGTGTTTGTTGAAGTGTTTTGCACTTTTTTTAATTGGGTTGTCTGTCTTCTTGGTGTTGAGTCGTATGAGTTCTTTATATATTTTGGAGATCAATCTCTTGTCTGAGATGTCATTGGCAAATATCTTTTCCCATATGGTTGGTTTCCTTTTCATCTTGCTGATGTTTTCTTTAGCTGAGCAGAAACTTTTTAGTTTGATGTAGTCCCAATTGTTTATTCTTTCCTTTATTTTCCTTGCCTTAGGAGATATATCAGTGAAAATGTTGCTACGTGGGATGTCTGAAATATACCTGTTTATTTTTTCCTCTAGGACTTATATGGTGTCATGGCTTACATTTAAGTCTTTGATCTATTTTGAGTTTATTCTGATGTATGATGTAAGTTGGTGGTCTAGTTTCATTTTTTTGCATGTCCCTGTCCAGTTCTCCCAACACCATTTGTTGAAGAGGCTCTTTTCACTCCATTTGATGTTCCTTCCTCCTTTGACAAATATTAGTTGACCACATAGACCTGGGTTTATTTCTGGGCTCTCTATTCTGTTCCATTGATCTATAGGTCTGTTCTTATGCCAGTACCAGACTGTTCTGATTACCGTGGCTTTGTAGTATAGTCTGATATCAGGTATTGTGATTCCTCGTACTGTGTTCTTCGTCCTCAAAATTGCTGTAACTATTTGGGCTCTCTTTTGGTTCCATATAAGTTTTTGAAATATTTGTTCTAGTTCTGTGAAAAATGCCATTGGTGTTGTAATAAGGATTGCATTGAATCTGTAAATTGCTTTGGGTAGTATGGACATTTTAATGATGTTGATTATTTCCATCCATGAGCTTCCCTTTATTCGTATCTTCCTTAATTTCTTTCTTCAGTGTTATGTAGTTTTCTGAGTACAGGTCTTTTACCTCCTTGGTTAAGTGTATTCTGAGTTACTTTATTTTTCTTGTTGTTATGATAAATGGGAATTTTCTTTCAGTTTCTCTCTCTGAGAATTGATTGTTGGTGTACAGAAATGCCTTTGGTTTCTGAATATTGACTTTGTACCCTGCTATTTTGCCGCCTTCAGTTATTAGTTCAAGTAGCTTTTTTGTGGAGTTTATAGGGTTTTCTATGTACACTATCATGTCATCTGTAAATAATGACAGTTTTACTTCCTCTTTTCCAATTTGGATGCCTTTTATTTCTCTTTCTTGTCTGATTGCTGGGGCTAGAACTTCCAACACTATGTTGAATAGGAGTGGAGAGAGTGGACAGCCTTGTCTTATTCCTGACCTCAGGGGAAATGCTCTCAATTTTTGCCCATTGAGTATGATGTTGGCTTCAGGTTTCTCGTATATGGCCTTTATTATGTTGAGGTATGCTCCCTCTATTCCCATTTTGCTGAAAATTTTCATCATAAAAGGGTGTTGTACTTTATCAAACGCTTTTCCTGCATCTATTGATATGATCATGTGGTTTTTGTCTTTCATTTTGTTTATGTGTTGTATTACGTTTATTGATTTGCGAATATTAAACCATCCTTGGATCCCTGGAATGAATCCCACTTGATCGTGGTGTATGATCTTTCTAATGTGTTGCTGGATACTGTTTGCCAATATTTTATTGAGGATTTTAGCATCTATGTTCATCAGCGATATTGGCCTATAGTTTTCTTTCTTTGTTTTGTCTTGACCTGGTTTTCGAATTAGGGTAATACTGGCTTCATAGAACGAGTTTAGGAGTCTTCCCTTTTCTTGGATCTTTTGGAATAGTCTGAGGAGGATAGAAGTTCGTTCTTTCTTGAATCTTTTGTAGAATTCAATGTGAAGCCATCTGGTCCAGGGCTTTTGTGTGCCGGGAGTTTTTTGATTACTGCTTCAATTTCACTAGTTGTTATTGGTCTATTCAAGCTTTCTGCTTCTTCTTGATTTAGTTTTGGAAGACTATATGTTTCCAGGAATTTGTCCATTTTCTCTAGGTTGTAAAATTTCTTGCCATAAAGTTTTTCATAATGATTTCTTACAATTCTTTGTAATTCTGTGGTATAGGTTGTGATTTCTCCTCTTTTGTTTCTGATTTTACTTATTTGGGTCCTCTCTCTTGTTTTCTTCATGAGCCTGGTTAAAGGCTTGTCAATTTTGTTTATCTTTCCAAAGAACCAGCTCCTACCTATGTTGATCTTTTGAAATGTCAGTTTAATCTCTATGTTATTTTATTGTGCTCTGATCTTGATGATTTTCTTCCTTCTACTTGATCTGGGCTTTGCTTGTTTTTCTTCCTCTAGTTCTTGTAGCTGTAGGGTTAAATTTTTTATTAGAGATTCTTCTAGCCTTTCTAGGTCGGCCTGTATTGCTATGAACTTTCCTCTCCGGACTGCTTTCGCTGTATCCCAAAAGTTTTGGGTTGTTTTGTGTTCATTATCATTAGTTTCCAGAATCGTTTTGATTTCTTCCTTGGTGTCATTGTTAACCCATTCATTATTTAATAGCATGTTATTCATTCTCCATGAGTTTGAATGTTTTTGAGTTTTTTCCTTGAGGTTGATTTCCAATTTTAAGCCATTGTGATCTGAGAAAATGCTTGATATAATTTCAATTTTCTTGAATTTGTTGAGGCTTGTTTTGTGTCCTATCATGTGGTCTATCTTTGAAAATGTTCCATGTGCACTTGAGAAGAATGTATATTTTGCTTCTTTGGTGTGAAAAGTTCTATATATATCGACTAAGTCCATTTGTCTAGATTGTTGTTCAGTGCCTCAATATCTTTATTGTTGCTTTGCTTCAAAGATCTGTCCATTGTTGACAATGGGTTGTTAAGGTCCCCTACTATGAGTGTGTTGCTGACTATATCTTTCTTAGAGTCTTTCAAAATTTTCCTTACATAGTTGGGTGCTCCTATGTTGGATGCATATATATTTATAAGGGTTATATCTCCTTGATGGATTTTTTCTTAAGTATTATGAAATTTCCTTCTTTGTCTTTTTTTATGGCTTTTGCTTTGCAATCTGTTTTGTCTGATATAAGTATTGCTACCCCAATATTTTTTCATGTACATTTGCTTGAAACACTTTTTTCCATCCCTTTACTTTCAGTTTTTGTAGATCTTTTGTTCTAAGGTGTGTCTCTTTTAGACAGCAGATATGTGGGTCATTCTTTCTAATCCATCCAGCTACCTTATGTCTTTTGATTAAAGCGTTTAATCCATTTACATTTAAGGTTATTACCAATAAGTACTTATTCATTGTCATTTTCCCCCTTTGTACTCGTGTTCCTCTCTGTCTCTCTCTGTTTCTTCATCTTCTTAAAACAGACCCTTTAGCATCTCTTGCAATGCTGGTTTAGTGGAGATGTATTCTTTTAGTCTTCCTTTCTCTGAGAAACTCCTTATTTCACCTTCTATTTTGAATGAGAGCCTTGGTAGGTAGAGTATTCTTGGTTGTAGGCCTTTGTTTTTCATTGTTTGGAATATTTTTTGCCATTCCCTTCTGGCTTGTAGTGTTTTTGCTGAGAAATCTGATGATAGCCTTATTGGAGCTCCCTTGTATGTTATTAGTTGTTTCTCTCTTGCTGCCTTTAGGATTCTCTCCTTGTCTTTGAATGTTGCCATTTTAATTATGATGTGTCTTGAAGTGGGCCTGTTGGGGTTCATCTTCATTGGGACCCTCTGTGCTTCCTGGACTTGCATGACTCTTTCTCTTCTCATGTTAGGGAAGTTTTCTGTCATTAGGTTTTCAAAGAGGTTTTCTATCCCTTGCTCTTCTTCTTCTCCTTCTGGAATTCCTATGATACGGATATTTTTATGTTTTATATTGTCCTGCAGCTGTCTTCGAACCTCTTTAGTCTTGTTGAGTCTTTTTTCTCTTTGTTGCACTGTCTGTGAGTTTTTGTCTACATTGTCCTCCAGCTCGCTGAGCTGATCTTCTGCTTCCTCTAGCCTGCTTTTATTTCCTTCTGTGTTCTTCAATTCAGAGATCGTATTCTTCATTTCTTCCTGGCTCTTATTGATATCTTCTATGTTCTTTTCCATGCTAGTGTAATTCTTAGTAAGTTCCTTGTATTTTTTCTGGCGTTCCTTGTAGTTTCCCTGAAGTTCTTTGTAGTTTCCGCTGAGCTCATTGAGCTTCTCCATAATCCATGCTTTCAATTCCATATCTGATAGTTGGCTCCCCTCTATTTCATTGAGCACTCTTTCTGGGGAGTCTACCTTTCTTTTCGATGGGGGGTTGTTTCTCTGTCTTCCCATTTTTGTGACTCCTATTGTTTGTTGGTGCTTCTTAGAATGATCTGCACTTCCTGCATCTGCCTCTGGTGGCGTTAGATCATGTACCAGTCTGGCCCTAGGCAGCCTGTTGGAGACTTCCAGGAATCTACTGCCTTTGTCTGTCTTCTTTATTTGTTAATCTATTCAATATGTGATTAGCCGTCAGGCTTAAAGATTGTGGGTGTTGCAGCTTAATTCCTGTAGGCAGGGCTTTTGCTTCCACTGAGACTGATGCCACTTGGAGGGGAATGGTCTGCCTGCAGTACTGGGGATGAGTCAGCACTGGGACCTGGTTGGCTGCTCCCCCAGGTCTCCCCTCAAAGCCACTGTGCCAAACTCTCCCCAAGTGTCTCCAGTCCTCTCCGCCTTCCTTCTGCTTGAGCCCAGGGTAAGTGAGGGCCATAATATTTTTGTATGTGATCCGCTTAAGAGTTCTTTTCCTCCCGCTCTTTCTCTCTGGCTAGGATAAAACCGTGTGGCTTTTCACTTTTCACAGTTGATGCTTTTTTACTTTCCACTCTGTTGATGTAGGCTGGGCAGCCCAGCTCGGGGTTTAGACCCTGCCCTTCTCAGGGGGAACCCCCAGCTGCTGATCTGTTTCTCAGTCCCTTCAGCTGCCACCCGTGGGAGCCTAGCCAGCCCTTCCGCGTCTCCGCACTCCCTACCGGTCAAGTTGTGATGTAGCGGCCTTTTCTGTCTCTCCGTGGTTATAAGACTTCTTTTCAGCTAGTGTTCAGTTGGTTGTTCCAGATGATTTCTCCAAAATTAAGTTGTAAATCCAGACTGGTACTGGGAGGAAGTTAGTGTAGCTTCTACTTTCTTCTCCACCATCTTGGATCCAGTCTAGGGTTTTCTATGTACACTATCATGTTGTCTGCAAAATAATGACAATTTTACTTCTTCCTTTCCACTTTGGATGCCTTTTATTTCTTCTTATTGTCTGAATGCTGTGTTCTGAACTTCCAGTATTAGGTTGAGAAAGAGTGATGAAAGTACACACCCTTGTCTTGTTCCTGATCTTAAGGGAAATGATTTTAGATTTGCCTATTGAATGTTATATTGGCAATCGATTTCTCATATATGGCCTTTATTATATTGAGGTATACTCCCTCTATTCCCACTTTGGTAAGTATTTTTACGATAAATGGGTACTGTCCTTTATCAAATAATTTCTTTCTCAGCATCTATTGATATGGTCATGTGATTTTTGGCCGTCATTTTGTTTATGTGGTGTATTAAGTTTTTTGACTTGGGAATATTATACCATCCTTGTATCTCTGGAATAAACCTCACTTGATCACAATGTATGACCTTTTAAATGTGTTACTGGATCTGGTTTGCCAACATTTTGTTGATGATTTTAGCATCTATGTTCATCAGAGTTATTGGCTTGTAATTTTTTTCTTCGTTTTGTCTTTACCTGGTGTTAGAATTAGGATAATACTGGCCTCATAAAAAGAGTTTAAAAATCTTACCTCTTCTTGAGTTTTATGGGAATAAGCTGAGAAGGATAGGTGTTATTTGTTCTTTGAGTGTTTGGTAAAATTCACCTGTGAAGTCATCTGGTCTAGGGATTTTGTGTGTTGGGAGATTTTTGGTTATTGCTTCAATTTTACTAGTTATCAGATGATTCAGGTTTTCTGCTTTTTCTTTATTCAGTTTTGGGAAATTGTATGTTTCTAGATATTTATCCATTTTACCCAATTTGTCCAATTTATTAGCATGTAGTTTTTCAGAGTAATTTCTTACAATTCTTTGTATTTCTGTGGTGTCAGTTGTTACTTCTCCTCTTACATTGATTTTATTTATTTGGGTCCTCTTTTTTTCTTGATAGGTCTAGTTAAAGGTTTGTCAATGTAGTTTATCTTTTCAATGAAGCAGTTCCTGGATTCATTTATCCTTTGAATTTTATTTTTAGTCTCTATGTCATCTGTTTGTAGTTGCTACTCTAGTTCTTTTAGATGTAAGTTTAGGTTGCTTATTAGAGATTTTACTGTCTCCTTTAGTTTGGCTTGTACTGCTATGAACTTCCCTCTCAAAACTGCCTTTGTTGTGTTCCACAAGTTTTGGTTTGCTGTGTGCTCATTTTTTATTTGTTTCCAGGCACTTTTTTATTTCTTCCTTGATATCATTGTTGACCCATTTATTATTTAATAACATGTTATTCATACTTTATATATTTCAATGTTTTTGAGTTTTCTCTTGAGGTTGGTTTCAGTTTCAAGTCCTTGTGATCTGAGAAGATGCTTGATATAATTTAAATTTTCTTGAGGCTTGTTTTATGTTCTCTGATGTGGTCTTTGAAAATGATCCATATGGCTTGAAAAGAATTCAAATTTTACTTCTTTGGGGTGAAATGTTCTGTAAATATCAATTAAATCCATTTGACCTAGAGTGTAGTTTAATGTCACAATATTCTTGTTTATCTTTTGTTTGGAAGATATATCGATTGTTGCCACTGGGTTGTGAAACCCCCCTATAATGATTGTATCACTGTCAATTTCTTTCTTAAATTTGTTTTGGACTTTCCTTATATATTTAGATGCTCCTATGTTGGGCGCATATATATTTACAAGGGTTATATTCTCTTGTTTGACTACTCTCTTAAGTATTATGTAGTGACCTTGTCTCTTGTTATTACCTTTGTTTTGAAGTCTATTTTGTCTGATATAAGAATTGTTACCTCGCGTTTTTTTAATGTCCATTTGCATGGAATATTTTTTCCATACTTTCAGGCTGTGTGAATCTTTTGTTCTGAGGTGGATCTCTTATAGACAGCATATATGTAAGCCATGTTTTGTGATCTATTCAGCTACCTTATGCCTTTTGATTTGGACACTTAATCCATTTATGTTTAAGGTTATAATTGGTAGGTGTTTATTCATTGCTATTTTCCCTTTGTACCTGTGTTCCTTTCTTCTCTCTCTCTTTTTCTTCTTCTTAAAGAAGTCCATTTACCATCTCTTGCAATGCTTGTTTTGTTGAGCTGTACTCTTTTAGCCTTTTCTGTATGGGAGGCTCTTTATTTATCCTCCCAATTTGAATGAGAGCCTTGCTGGAGAGAGTAGTTTTGTTGCAGGTCAATGCTTTCCACTACTTGGAATATTTATTGCCATTCCCTTCTGGTCTGTAGTGTTTCTGCTGTGAAATCAGTTGATAGCTTTACTGGAACTCCCTTGTATGTTACAAGCTGTTTTTCTCTTGCTGTCTTTAAGGTTATTTCTTGTCTTTAAATTTTGCCATATTAATTGTGATGTGCCTTGGCATGGGCCTCTGGGTTCATCTTGTTGGGACCCTCTGTGCTTCTTGAACTTGTGTAACATTTTCCCTCATCAAGTTAGGAACATTTTCTGTCATTTTTTTCAAACAGGTTTTCCATCTCTTATTCCTTGTCTTCTTCTTCTGGTATTCTTATGATGCAAATATTTTTATGTTTGCCATTGTCCTAAAGTGCCATTCTTCTTCATTTTTTTTTTTCCATTTTGTTTCTCTGAATGGGTGCTTTTTTTCTAACTGGTCTTCCAAATCACTGATTTGATCCTCTGCTTCATAATACCTGCTTCTAATTCTTTCTGGTCTGTTTTTCATTTCAGATGTTATATTCTTCATTTGCATCTGGTTTTATTCATAGTTTCTATGTCCTTTTCCATGTTGATGTAGTTCCCACTAAGCTCCTTGTAGATCCCACTAAGTTTCTTGTGGTTCTCACTAAGTTCCTTGGCCATCTTTTTCACCATTGTTTTGAAATTTATATCTGATAAATTGCTTGCCTCAACTTCACTTAAGTCTTTTTCTGGTGATTCTTCCTCTCCTTTGAATGGGGGTTGTTACTTTGTCTCTCCATTTTAAGTGACCTTTTTTGTTTGTTTCTACATATTATATTGATTTCCTTTGACTCCCTGTCTTTGTGGGGTCACCTTCTGTGACAGGGATTTCCATAAGACTCAGTGGTGCAGTCTCCTTGATCTCCAATGCTGTTGTTCAGTTTCTGACAGGAAAAAAAAAAAAAAAACAGAAAAACACCAGAATAAAAACCCACACCAACAAAAATACCCCCCCACAACAACAATATCAATGACTAATGAGCAGAGATTAATAAAAGTGGAAAAAGAATAAAAATATTATGAGAAAGTTAAAAAAGAATATAAGATTATAAAGGACAAAAATTATTTTGAGAGGGTATATGTAGGAGAAAGAAATATGTATTGAAAGCAGAGTCTGCTTGTTTATAGGGCCTTCATGTTCCTAGAATGTCTGCAGACCCATCCACTCTGGGAACAACAGCAAGGGAAACAGCTGGAGAGGCACCAGTCCCATACAGGAAGTGGGAGAAGTGCCTGGAAAAGGAGCAAGTGCTGAGCAAGCTGCATTGTTCCCTCTCAGACCCCTCCCCCACATACAGTGACACAACACAGTGAAACAGGTTGCCCATACTGACGAATACCTAAGACTCTACCCTTTACAAAATAACAGGTGTGACAGCTCTACCTAAGACACAGGGACAAATAAACACAGAAGCCTGTCAAGGTGAAGAGACAGAGAATTATGGCCCAAAAGAGGAAATGGATCAAGGTTCCAGTGATAGAACTAAGCAATGATGAGATAGTCAACCTAAAAAAGGAAGAAAGAAAGAAAGAAAGAAAGAAAGAAAGAAGTATTAAATAGAAATAAGGTGAAAAAAGGTAAAAATAAAATTTTAAATGTAAATAAGAAGAAGAAAGAAAAGACAAAATGAAGAAAGAATGGGAAAGAATAAAATATAAAGTTTGAAATCATAAAAAACAATTGTGAAAAATAGAAAAAAATTGAGGAAAAACAACAGCCACAGCAATATCAATGACAAATGAGCAAAGATCAACAAAGATGGAAAGACAATAAGACTATTATAAGACAAAAAAAACCAATATGAGATGATTGAATGAAAGAAAAATGATTTTGAGAGGACTGAGGGAAGAGAAACAACCAAGAGTAAAAAATATAAACAATTTGAAGAAAGAGAAAAAATAAATTTAAAAATTAAAAGCAGGAAGGAAAAAAGGCAAAATGGAGTAAGATGAGAGAAGAGTAAATGAGATTTGAAATTTATAAAAAGACAAGTGAATTAATAGGAACAAAATTGAAGAAAACGTTGGTAAAAAGCTATGCAAAAGGAAAAAGAACACAGTTAAAAATGATGAGGTGAAATTTATAGAGTCCAGTGCTTGCCTGCTGGCCTCTCCTTCTGGATTTTACTCTGGCAATGTCAGATGCCATACCCATGTAGCTCTAAGCAGCCTGCTCAGGGCTACAAGTGATTCATAGTCTGTGGCTGTCTCCTTCAGGCTTAAAATCCAGGATGGTCCTTGCTTCTCTTCTCTCCTGGCTTTTCATCAGCACAAGGCTAAGGGGTAGAATAGAGCCTGAGCCAGCATGGCTTTCCACAGCTGAGAAAAGTTCATACAGGTCCCCTCCCACTTGGCATCTCCCTTTTTTTCCCCTGTGAATATGCATCCAGCAGGTGGCTCTTGTTCTGCATGAAAGGGATGGACACAGCTTCTCCTTTCCAGAGTATTTTATTCTGTGGTGCAGGGAGAAGTGGTGTTTGTCTGGCTGCAAAGAATCTCAAGTGCTCAACTCTTGCCCTTCTAACTTCCAGCCCACTGCATTTGCAGGAGACAGAGTACAAAACTCCATGTTCTGAACAGCATCAGGCTTGCTAGCTGAACTGCGAAGCGCCCAGCAAACCCCTCATTGCACAACTTTCTGTTCTCCCTGCCCAACTGGATTCAGTGGAACAAACTTCTCTTTCAATCTGGTCTATTTGCTAGAAGAGTAGCTGTGTGGGGGGTCCTTGTACAGGCATATTTCAGCTCCTTTATGAAGTTTCTATGCAGTACCCACACTGAAGTACTGAGTCACTGTCTGGTTCTTTGCACATAACCTCTCCCCAAAAAGCAAAATGTGTTTTACCATCATCGCTGGAGCAGCCTGCTGGTGCCTCTGAGACCCAGGAGCAGCAACCTGATCATTTTAGGGGATTGAGTCCCTATATGGAAATCTGTAGGTTGGCACTTCCATTGTAGTCTTCTCTCACTGTTTCTGTGTGTGTGTTGCATAGGTCTCCCAGATTCCATATGTCCTTCCCAGTCACTCCCTGTTAGTGTTGGGGATCCCAGTGTGGAACTAGAGCTCCCTTCCCCAAAACAGGAGGGAGCTCCAAAGCTGTTATTTATGTCTGGTCTTTCTCCACGGCTGCAGGTGCCATGCACAGGGTGTTTCACCTACAACTTATAAATAACATCTCCTTACTGGATGATACAAAACATTTTATATAATTCTTGGCTTCAGAACTTATATCAATCAATTTGATTGTCCAGCTTAATTGTCGGAAGACCAGCTGAAAATCTGAGTTGGGAACAAGAGCAAGTGGACTCAGCTTCCATCTACTTGACTACCATCTTTAATTCCTCAGTTTAGTTAATAGTCTTGTGCCAATGTCAATTTCTTAATCTTGATAAATGTACCATGATTATGTAAGATGCTAACACTAAGGAAAACTGGGTGAGGTATATATGAGAACTTTTGCCTTAGTCAGCTCAGGTTGCAATAAACAAATACCATGGACTAGGGGGCTTAAACAACAGAAATTTGTTTTTTTCACAGTTCTGTAGTCTGGAAGTCCTAAATCACATTGTTAACACAGTTGGTTTCTGGTGAGAACTTACTTCTTGGCTTATGGATGGACACCTCCTCATTTCTTCTTATGGTCTTTCCTCAGTGCATATGTTTAATAGGAGAGGAGAGAGATAGAGAGAAAGGGAGAGAGAGGAAATGTAAGGTGATAATTTCAATCAAGCCATTATGATGATTTTTCCTCTTCAATATATGATAGTCTGGTATGTTGCTAACCAAGAGCCTTAAAACTTGGTTGTGACTACTTGTATTTTCATAAACACAAATATGTCCACAAGTGTTTTCTTTCTTTTTTCTTTTTAAAGTAATTTATTTTTACTTGTTTGTTTATTTATTGATTTATTTTTAGAGAGAGGGGAAAGGAGAAAGAGAGGGAGAGAAACATCACTGTGTGGTTGCGTCTCACTCGCACCCCTAGCTGGGGACCTGACATACAACCGAGTCATGTGCCCTGACTGGGAATTGAACTAGCTACACTTGGTTCACAGGCCGACGCTCAATCCACTGAGCCACCATAAGTGTTTTTTAATATGTGTAGTATAGTAAAAATATGACATTATTTGTGAAACCCTTAAGTTTCTAACAAAGAACTGAGAACTGACATTTTTATTAATGTAGTATTAAATGTTATATGTATACTAATAAGTAGACATCAATGAGTCAATGGATTGCAAAATCTAATTTTGACAGCAGTTCAACTCTTCAAGATCAGTGAGTAATGAGAAAAAAATGTCAACTATTTAAGATTGAAAATAATTTCCAAAGAAGTTTATTCCTGTTTCCTTTTCATGTCCTATAAACACACACACACACACAAGTAAAAATGCAAACCAACAAATTTCAGTGGATTGTTAATAATTGGTCTGCAGTGACTTAATCCTGAATTCGTTCTGTTATATGTTTTGGCAGCTTGAAACTCTATATATTTTAGTTTTTTTTTTCTATTCCTTAAATGTAGATTGCTTGATGGTGTGTAAGAGAGCTAATTAGATATAAATACCAACCAGCATCCAAATAACAAGAATCATAATGATCACACAGTGAACAGCTGTGCCATTCAATAAATTGGTTCCTTCTCTAATACTGCAGCAGTTCAAACACTTCCTAGCACCAAAAATGTTTTTCTCCTTCATAGGCCAGATTCAAATGCTTCAGAAGGCCAGAAAAGTCTGAGGCTTTGTGAACTTTTGTTACAAAAGTCAGATCAAGTTCTTATTGTTTCTGGCCTTCTCTGATTTTGTAACTGACAACACAACAGCATATAGGAGTAATGCTTATGGGAACAGTGCAAGGAGGGAATACTGAATTGTAATTGAGGATTGAGAAGTAAATAGCTGCCTTTTGTAAAATTGAGCCCTATTTGGTTTTGTTTTGTTTTACCATTTTGTGTTTTGATCTACCATCGAAAAGGTTTGTGGCAGTGTTTTAATGTCACTGTTGATTGACAGCTCTAAATTCAATTTAATTCATTACATTTTTATATAGTGTCTGCTCAGTGCATTGGAGCTAATTTAAGATCTGGCAAACTAAAGAGACATTGTTTCCTTCTTCCCTCAAGGAGCTAACAGTCTAGTTTTGTGGAGGAAACAAAACCCCCCTTATTATTATAAAACAAAATAAGAACATATTGTGATCTCTGGTGTGGGGGCACGGAGGCTAGACATCACTCTGGGAAGTCATTGAGGACTGAGGAGTGATCCCAAATAAGTAATTTAGAAAGGCTTCTCTGAGGAAGTGACATTTAAGCTGAGACCCAATTTAAGCTAATAAAAAGAGAATACCCCCATGCTTCCATAGAACAAAAATCAACAAAAGTCCATACTACTTTTTTGTGATTATATCTCTCGGTCCTATTTTGAAGTTTTAAAAAAGTGCTGCCAATGTTTACTTAAAAGTACTGTTTTACTGCCCTGTTACCCTTCTAAAACTCCACTAATATGACAAACAACTTATTAAAGCAGGAAGGGGCCATAATATTAATAAGATAATAAGAACTGTAAGGGAGACACAGGAAACAAATTTCTGCAATACAGAAAGCAAGTGGATGAGAAGAAACTGACTTGGCATACCCAGGAAAGCTAAACCCCATGCTTGTAGTTGAGAAAGTCAAGAGAATCAACCAGTTTTATGCCATCATACTCTCCAAAACCTCTAGAGGGTAATGAAAGGAATTCTAGAAAGTGAATATGGGGCTAAAAGCTGGAAGATTGGTTTAAAACATTTACTTGAGGACTTAGAACCCAACCCCCGACTCAATTTCATGTAGCTGATACCCTTCTCTTGCCCTATCCTTGGAAAAATAATGGAAGTCAATACTTTAGAGAAGGTAAAATAAAGTATTTCTGGAATAAAATAAACTAAATATAACTACAGACAGCTTCTGTAATAAAACAAGAGATGTGTAAAAGTTCATGTGTTGACTATTAAGAGCCACATAATCCCCCCCCCCCCACTGAGATTCTAGAATGCTGACAGCCAGGTCTATACTGCATAGTAAGACGATCAGAAATTACATCTGTCCTCAAGAAAAAGAATTTAGCCAGATAATACTACCATAAAGCACAGTCACAAAACCCACCCTGCAACCAGAGCTTCCATTAGGCATTGAAAACAGCCTACAATATAAAAGATGGATATTAACACATATAGACATAACAAAGCAACTTGGAAGAAACAGACTCTGAACTTTAAAAAATGTAAAAATTAAGAGCTTCAGAGACGTAAGAGAGGTTATTATCCCATGAAACAATAACTCCTAGCTATAGAAAGAACATTAAAAGAACAACAGAGGAGAGGATATGATGGCAACGGAGTAGTTACAGGCACTGTCCACTTGCTCCCACCCTGAACTGGACCTGGAGTGAAAACACAGAATGGAAATTGAAGGAGAGTGGCAGTGAGTGAGTGCAAACACAGATAAGAATGCAGGGACTGAGCAGGAGCGGCCAAGAACTGGAGCATACAGGGCTCCCAAGAGCCAGCAACCTGTGTTTCCTAAGCAGGGGCCTGCCACAGTGTAGAGACAGCTGCTTCTGGCTGCACAGTGTAGAGATAGCTGAGGATCATCTCAGGAGTCACAAGTTTTGGAGTGGAGAGAGAAGACCTGGGAGGTGCAGGCCCTAGAAACTGCTAGCCCTAGGTGGAAGATCACTAGAGAAAGCAGGGCCAGGACTCCACCACCACCCTGTGTTACTGAATCACCAAAGGGTTCCCCCTGGCACCACACCACCTGGGAAAGATCCAGTGAGAAACTATATTAAACAGTTGGAAGCTCAAGAAAGCAGAGACCAGTTCTGATCATGAGACTGTGTGTTTTTTAGGGAGGGAGTGCATGGAGAATGGGGACCCCAGAGAACAGTGCTGCAACGAGAGGACCACACAGAGACTTTTAAAAGGGGAGCTGAAGCAGGACCTGAGAATGGGAAGGGACCCAGGGTTTGTGCACCTGTGTGTGGGAACAGAGGGTCTGATAAACAAAAACTAAGAGGGTCACAGTGCAAGGCAGGAACAGGGAGTGGAACCTGACTTAGTCCAGCTCAGAGCGGAGGGTTCTGAGTGTCAGAGAGGAGAATTTGACAGAGCCACCAGTGGGAGAACAGAAAGCTCTGGACTGGGATGGCGGAGCTGAATGCAGGAGTATCCAGCTGAGAACATTTCCACAGAGGAAAGAAGAAAAAGCTTTGGAAAGGCCCTCTGCCAGACACCAGGAGCTACACAACTCCTCAGGTCAACAAGTTTTTGCAGACTGGGGAGGAATATCTGGAGGCATGGTGAGATTCTTGAAGGGAGGGCATACAGGTTTGCATTTGTGCCTACTTGCCCTGTGTTCCAGCAGAGAGAGACCAAAGTGGATTAGAGATGCTTGGGGAGAGTTTGAGGCAGTGGTGTTGGGGAGAGAGAGCTGGGTGAGCAGAGGACCAGACCCCAGTGCACACTCATCCCCAGTACTGTGGGAGAATTCTTTTAAGCAGACCACTCCCCTCCAAGTGGCATCAGCCAGGGGAGAATCAATAGCCCCGCCTGAAGAAATTATCTGGCCCCACCCCATGGTGCTTAAGCCTGACTGCAGATTACAGAGGAACTAGAGTAAAAACAGATGCAGTCAGAACACTGGTAATCTCGAACAGGCTGTCTAGATCCAAACTGAGACACAATCTGACATCACCAGGGGCAGGTCCAGAAAGTGAAGAAAGTGGCAAAAAACAGATACTACAGAGATGGAGATGAATTCCACAGTGATCTTCTAACAGTAGTTATTTGTTTCCTGCATATCTTTTTAACAATCATTTCTTATGCCCCCAGTCTGTGCATTATAAGTAACTAGTCTTTATATTTTAGTTTATTTCAAATCTCATGTTTCTCCTCCTTTTCCTCATTCAGTTTTACAATCTGATTTCCTTTTCTTCTTTTTGCTTCAAATTCTATCTTCTCTCTTGCTATGACTCATTTCCAATCTACACTCATTATTTCTCACCTCTCCAGCCTATCCAAACCATTTTTCTTGTCATTAGTCACCTCACATTCTTTTTTCTCATCATAAAATACACTTATTCTACTCCACCTTGATCAGCCTGTGCCCAACGAATGTGATATGGTGGTATTTGTTGCATTTCTGCAACTTTATTCATAGATCTTCAAAATTTTGGTATTTCAAATCTCAAATTTTATTATCCCCCTCACCTACTCCATTTGTACCTTCCTCCAGCCCTTTCCTTCTGTTAATTTAAACTTGAATTTTTCCCTCTTGAACCTGGTTTTTATTCCTCACCTTTAGTATTCCTTCTCCCTTTCTCATCTCAAAATCCCTTCCCTTTACTCCAGACACCCCTTAATCTTCCCTTTCTTTCTCTTTACCTCTTAATACCATCCCACCTGTATCAATCTTTGCTCATAGATTGTTAATAGCGCTGTGGTGAAACTTCTTCTCTAATTTGATTCCTATTTTTTCCTATTGATCTTATGGTCTTACCTATTTTCTTATGTGTTCCTTCTTGCACACACACACACACACACACACACTATATATATATATATATATATATAGTCTTCTGTTTAAACATAATACTGTACACTACCCCCCACTTCATTCTGACTTCTTCCTTCACTTTAAAGAAGATATCTTAAAAATATCTTTTAAAAAATATTTTATTTATATATTTTTAGAGAGAGGGGAAGGGAGAGAGAAAGAGAGGGAGAGAGACATTAATATGTGGTTGCATTTTGCACAACTTAAACTGGGGACCCAGCCTACAACCCAGGCATGTGCCCTGACTGGGAACCAAATCAGTGACCCTTTAGTTCACAGGTCAGCACTCAATCCACTGACCCACACCAGCCAGGGCTCTTTTTATATCTTAATTAATAATTAATGTCTAATAAAAGTTGATGGATACATGTGTAAACATGAAAAATAAAATAAATCTACCTGACTAATGATGAAAACACAACCATAGAAAAATGTGTGGGAAGCAGGTAAAGTATTACTTCGAAAGAAAATTTACATTTGAATATATAAACAAACAAGTCTTCTTTATATAAAAAAGCATGGCTCAAAGTTCTTGATCTTAATTTTTACTTTATGAAGCTAAAAAAAGAAGAAATAAAACCCAAAGTAGAAAAAATAAAATCATAAAAATAAGAGCAAGGATCAATGAAATTTCCTTTTTCATATACAACATAAATTTTACTTTCTTTCTCTCATTGCCTTGTCCCTACTCACTATTATTATTGCTCTTCCCCATCCCCTCTCAAAAATTATTTTCTTTCAGTTAGTCAATTCTTATTTGTTTTTCCTTTCTTATAATAGTCTTAATCTCATTACATCCTTATTAATACCAGCTCATTTACAGTTGATACTGTGACTGAGGGCGGGGGTTCTTTGTGGGTATGAGTTTCTTCCCTGGGCTGGTGGTTTTGTTTTAGCAGCAGTTCAACAACAGTTTACAAGATGAGGTGGGTACAGTGACTCTCAGTCAGCTAGTTGGAGTGAAGGACCCAACAAAGACCAACAAAACAACAGCCAAAACCAGACATCACAAATAAATGGTATCAAGGGCATCCCAAGAGTATCAAGTTCAGGAGATCAAGGAGTCTAAACCCCACAGGATCCCTACAGCAGAAGGTTACACTATGAAGGCAGGAGTCAAAGCAGATCAATATAAGAAGTGGAAACACAAACGAAGAGTCACTTAAATGAAGAGATGAAGAAGCAAAACCCCATCAAAAAGAAAGGAGGAATTCCTAGAAAAAGAGGTAAATGAAATAGAGGCAAGAAAACTCTCAGACATGGAATTCAAAATAATGGTATAAAGAAAGCTTGATGACTCATTGAGCTAAGAGAAAACTGCAATGAACTACAGGGCAACTACAAAGAATTTCAGGGAATCTATAAGGAACTCACTGAAGACTACACCAGTATTAAAAATTATGTAGAAACTATCAATAAGAGCTAGAAAAATGAAGAATACAATTTCTGATTTGAAGAACACAGTAGAAAAACTCAAAAGCAGGCTAGGTGAAGAAGAGGAGTAGAATAGCGAGCTAGAGGACAACATAGAAAAAAACTCCCAGACAGTACAACAAAATGAAAAAAAAAAAAGACTTAAAAAGAATGAAGAGGGTTTAAGAAAGCTGCAGGACAACATTAAATGTAACAATAGCTGTATTATTGGGATACCAGAAGGTAAAGTGGATCGAGGGATAGAAAATTCATTTGAAAAAATAATGACAGAAAAATACCTGAACATGATGAAAGAAAAAGTCTTGCAAGTCCAAAAAGCACAGAGGGCCCCAATGAAAATGAACCCAAGCACGACCACCCCAAAACACATCATAATTAAAATGACAACATGCAAAGGAAAAAAAGAGAATCCTAAAGGCAGCAAGAGAGAAACAGCAAATAACCTACAAGGAAACACCAATTAGAATATCAGCTGATACCTCAACAGAAACACTACAAGCAGAAAGAAGTGGCAAAAAAAATATTTCAAACAATGATAAACAAAGGCCTAAAACCAACACTACTCCACCCAGAAACCCTCTCATTCAAAATGGAAGGTGAAATAAAGAGTTCCCTAGGCAAAAAAAGAAAAAAGGCTAAGAGAATAATTTTTACCAATCCAGCATTGCAAGAGATGGTAAAGGGACTGCTTTAAGAAGGTGAAAAAAAAAAAAACAGAGGGAGAGAGAGAGAGAGAGAGAGAAGAACACAGGAGGTACAAAGGGGAAAAATAGCCCTTAATAAGTCCCTATCAATAATAACCTTAAATGTAAATGGATTAAATGTTCTAATCAAAAGACATAAGGTAGCTTAATGGATGAGAAAATAAGACCCACATATATGCTGTCTACAAGAGACTGACCTCAGAACAAAAGATCTACACGGACTAAAAGTAAAGGTGTGGAAAAAAATTTTCAAGCAAATAAACAGGAGAAAAATGTTGCGTAGAAATACTTATATCAGACAAAATAGATTTCACAAAAAAGACCATAAAGAGAGACAAAGAAGGACATTTCATAATACTTAAGGGAACAATCTATTAAGAAGATATAACAATTGTAAACATATATATACTCACATAGGAACACCAAAATATATATGGAAAATCTTAGGGGATATCAAAAAGCATATCAACAGCAACACACCACCAGTGAGGGATGTTAACACCTCATTGTCAACAATGGACAGATATTTCAAGCAAATAAACACCAAGGATGCTGAGGCATTGAACAACACTCTAGTTCAAATGGAATTAATTGATATATACAGAAACAATCACTCCAAAGAGGCAAAATATACATTCTTTCAAGTACACATGGAACATTTGAAAGATAGACGACGTGGTAGGACACAAAACAAGCCTCAACAAATTCAAGAAAATTGAAATTATATCAAGCATCATCTCAGATCACACTGGCTTGAAACTAGAATCCAACCTCAAGGAAAAAGCACAAAAACATACAAAGTCATGGAGAAAGAATAACATGCTATTAAATAATAAATGGGTTAACAATGACATCAAGGAAGAAATCAAAAAGTTTCTGGAAACAAATGATAATGAAAACACAACAGCCCAAAACCTATGGGACACAGTGAAAGCAGTACTAAGAGGGAAGTTCAAGGAAGTTCAAAGCAATATAGGCCTACCTAAAAAGGATAGAAGAATCTCAAATAAAAAAACCTAACCACAATGCTACAAGAACTAGAACAACAACAACAAACAAAGCCTAGGGCAAGAAGAAGGAATGAAATCATCAAGATCAGAGCAGAACTAAATGACATAGAGACTAAACAAACAATCCAAAAGATCAACAAAACTAGGAGCTGGTTCTTCGAAAAAATCAACAAAATCGACAACCCTCTAGCCAGTCTAATCAAGAAAAAAAGAGAGAAGACACAAATAAACAAAATCAGAAATGAAAGAGGAGAAATCACGACTGATAACTCAGAAATACAAATGATAGTTAGAAATTACTTCAGACAACTGTATTACAAGAAATTTGACAATCTAGAAGAAATGGACAAATTTCTAGAAACATACAACCTTCCAAAACTGAATCAAGAAGAAGTGGAAAGTCTCAACAAACCAATAACAAAAAAGGAAATTGAAACAGTAATCCAAAATCTCCCAGCACACAAAAGCCCTGGACCGGATGGCTTCACAGGCGAATTCTACAAAACATTCAGGGAAGAACTAACTCTTATCCTCCTCAAACTGTTCAAAAAAATCCAAGAAGAGGGGAAAATCCCAAACTCTTTCTATGAAGCCAGTATTATCCTAATCCCCAAACCAGGTCAAGACACAACAAAGAAAGAAAACTACAGGCCAATATCACTGATGAACATCGATGCTAAAATCCTCAATAAAATATTGGCAAACAGGATCCAGCAATACAGCTTTTTGATCATACATCATGATCAAGTGGGCTTCATTCCAGGGATGCAAGGATGGTTTAATATTCGCAAATCAATAAATATAATACATCACCTAAACAGAATGAAAGACAAAAATCACATGATCATTTCAATAGATGCAGAAAAAGCATTTGATAAAGTACAACACCCATTTATGATGAAAACACTCAACAAAATGGGAATAAAGGGAGCATATCTTAACATAATTAAGGCTATATATGAGAAGCCTGAGGCCAACATCATACTCAATGGACAAAAACTGAAAGCATTCCCCCTGAACTCAGGAACTAGACAAGGTTGTCCACTCTCTCCACTCCTTTTCAACATAGTGTTGGAAGTCCTAGCCACAGCAATCAGACAAGAAAAAGAAATAAAAGGCATCCAAATTGGGAAAGAGGAAGTAAAACTTTCATTATATGCAGATGACATGATAGTATACCTAGAAAATCCTATAAACTCCACTAAAAGACTACTCGATATAATAAGTGAATTTGGCAAAATCGCAGGATACAAAATAAATATACAGAAATCTAAGGCATTTCTGTACACCAACAATAAAATAGCAGAGACAGAGACAAAAAAGAAAATACCATTTACTATAGCAACAAGAAAAATAAAGTACCTAGGAGTAAACTTAACCAAAGAGATAAAAGACCTGTATTCTGAAAATTACATAACATTGAAGAAAGAAATTAAGGAAGAAACAAATAAATGGAAGCAAATACCATGTTCTTGGATGGGAAGAATCAACATCATCAAAATGGCCATACTACCCAAAGCAATTTACAGATTCAATGCAATCCCAATTAAAATACCAATGACATATTTCACTGACCTAGAACAAATACTCCAGAAATTCATATGGAACCAAAAAAGACCCCGAATAGCAAAAGCCATCTTGAGACAGAAGAACACAGCAGGAGGAATCACAACACCAGATATCAAACAATACTACAAAGCCACTGTAATCAAAACAGTGTGGTACTGGCATAAGGACAGATATATAGATCAGTGGAACAGAATAGAGAGTCCAGAAATAAACCCAGGCCTCTATGGTCAACTAATCTTTGATAAAGGAGGAAGGAACATAAAATGGAGTGAGAAGAGGCTCTTGAACAAATGGTGCTGGGAGAACTGGACAGGGACGTGTAAAAAAATGAAACTAGACCACCAACTTACACCACACACAAGAATAAACTCAAGATGGATCAAAGACTTAAATGTAAGCCGTGACACCATAAAAGTCCTAGAGGAAAACATAGGCAAGAAAATATCAGATATCTCATGTAACAATCTCTTCACGGATACATCTCCTAAAGCAAGAGAAATAAAGGAAAAAATAAATAAGTGGGATTACATCAAACTGAAGAGTTTCTGCTCAGCAAAAGAAAACATCAGCAAGATGAAAAGGAAACCAACCATATGGGAAAACATATTTGCCAATGACATCACAGACAGGGGACTGATTTCCAAAATATATAAAGAGCTGATACGACTAAACATCAAGAAAACAAAAAACCCAATTAAAAAATGGGCAAGGGACCTGAACAAACACCTCTCCGAAGAGGACATACAGAAGGTCCATAGACACATGCAAAAATGCTCAACATCATTAGCCTTCAGGGAGATGCAAATAAAAACCACAATGAGATACCATTTTACACCAGTCAGAATGGCCATCATCAACAAATCAACAAGCAACAAGTGCTGGCGAGGATGTGGAGAAACAGGAACCCTACTGCACTGTTGGTGGGAATGCAGACTAGTGCAGCCACTATGGAGAACAGTATGGAATTACCTCAAAAGATTTAAAATGGAACTGCCTTTTGAACCAGCGACTCCACTACTAGGATTATACCCGAAGAATCTTGAAACACCAATTCAAAAGAACTTATGCACTCCTATGTTCATTGCAGCACTGTTTACAATAGCTAAGTGCTGGAAACAACCTAAGTGCCCATCTGTAGATGAGTGGATCAAAAAACTGTGGTACATTTACACAATGGAATACTATGCAGCAGAAAGAAAGAAGGAACTCCTGCCATTTGCAACAACATGGATGGAACTAGAGAGAATTATGCCTAGTGAAATAAGCCAGGCAAAGAAAGAAAAATACCATATGATATCACCTAATACAGGAAACTAAAGAACAACACAAACAAAGGAACTAAATAGAACAAAGAGCAGAATAGCAGTCAATAGGGGGGAGGGGAGAGGGAGAGAAGGGGGATAAGTAAGGGAAGGGATTAGTCAAAGAACCCATATAAAAGACTCATGGACATGGACAATGGGGAGGGATATGATTGCGGGAGAGGGGGTGGGTTGGGTGGGAAAAAAATAAATAAAAGAACAAGAATCACAACTAATACCACAGAAATACAAAGGATTGTAAGAAATTACTACAAACAAATATATGATAAGAAATTTGACAACCTGGATAAAATGGACAAATTTCAGGAATGATATCATCTCCCAAAACTGAATCAAGAAGATGCATAAATCCTGAATAGACAAAAACAGTCAGTGAAATTAAACCATTAATCAAAAAACTCCCAAAACACAAAAGCTCTGGACAGGGTGGCTTCACAGGTGAATTTTACAAAACAGTTAGGGAAGAAAAAAACTCCTATTCTTCTCAAACTAATCCAAATAATCCAAGAAGAGGAAAGTCTCCTAAACTCTTTCTATGAGGCCAGTATCACTCTAATTCTAAAACCAGGTCAAGACACAATAAAGAAAGAAACTACCGGCCAATATCACTGATGAACATAGATGTTAAAATTCTCAACAAAATACTGGCAAACCAGATCTAGCAACACATTAAAAGGATCATACACCACGATCAAGTGGGATTCATCCCAGGGATGCAAGGATGGTTTAATATTTGCAAATCAATAAACATAATACACCACATAAACAAAATGAAAGGGAAAAATTACATGATCATATCAATAGAAACCAAAAAAACATTTGATAAAACACAATACACATTTATGATGAAAACACTCAGCAAAGTGGAAATAGAGGGAGCTATACCTCAACATAATAAAGGCCATATATGAGAAACCTAAAGCCAAAAACATACTCAATGGGAAAAACAAAGCATTCCCCCTAAAATCAGGAACAAGACAAGGATGTCCAGTCTTTCCACTTCTATTCAACAGAGTTTTGGAAGTTCTAGCCCCAGCAACCAGACAAGAAAAAGAAATAAAAGGCATCCAAATTGGAAAAGAGGAAGTAAAATTATAATTACTTGTAGATGACACGATAGCATACATAGGAAACCCTATAGACTCCACTAAAAAACTACTCGACATAATAAGTGAATCTGTCAAAATAGCAGGGTACAAAGTCAATATTCAGAAATCAAAGGGATTTCTGTAAAACAACAATAAAATATCAGGGAGAGAAACTGGAAAAAAATCCCATTTACTATAGCAACAAGAAATATTAAGTACCCAGTAATAAAATTAACCAAGGAAGTAAAATAACTGTACTCAGAAAACTACATAACACTGAAGAAAGAAATTAAGGAAGATACAAATAAATGGAAGCATATACCATGTTCATGGATGGGAAAAATCAACATTACTAAAATGTCCAAATTACACAAAGGACTTTATAGATTTAGCACAATCCCTATTAAAATACCAATGGCATATTTTATAAACCTAGAACTAATACTTCAGTTATTTTTATGGGACCAAAAAGACCCTGAATAGCCACAACAATCTTGTAGAAGAAGAACATAGTAGGAGAAATCACAATACCTAATATCAAACTATACTACAGGGCTACTGTAATCAAAACAGCTTGGTACTGGCATAAGAACAGACATATAGATAAATGGAACAGAAGAGAGAGCTCAGAAATAAACTCAGGTCTATATGGTCAACTAATATTTGACAAAAGAAGAAAGAACATAAAATGGAGTGAGAAGAGCCTCTTCAACAAATGGTGCTGGGAGAACTGGACAGGGAAGTGCAAAAAACAAAACTAGACCACCAACTTACACCGCACACCAGAATAAACTCAAGATGGATCAAAAACTTAAATGTAAGATGTGACACCATAAAAATGCTAGAGGAAAACATAGGCACAAAATGTCAGATATCCCATGTAACAATAAATTCACTGATACATCTCCTAAGACAAAGGAAAAAATAAACAAATGGGACTAAATCAAACTAGTTTCTCCTCAACAAAAGAAAACATCAGCAAGATGAAAAGGCAACCAACCATAGGGGAAAATATATTTGCCAATGATACCTCAGACAAAGGATTGATCTCCAAAATATATAAAAAACATATACGACTAAACACCGAGATGATAGACAACCAAAATAAAAACTGGACAAAGCACCTCAACAAACACCTCTCCAAAGAGGACAGATAGAGGGTCCATAGGCATATGAAAGAATTTTCAACATCACTAGTCATCAGAGAGACGCAAATAAAAACCACAATAAGATACCACTTTACACCAGTCAGAATGGCCATCATCAACCAATCAACAAAAGAGTACTGGTGAGAATGAGCAGAAATAAAAACCCTAGTGCACTGTTGGTGGGAATGCAGACTGGTGCAGCTACTATGGAAAACAGTATGGAATTTCCTCAAAAAAACTAAATATGGAATTTTCTTTTTAACCAATGTTTCCACTGCTAGGATTATACCCTAAGGATCCTGAAACCCCAATTCCAGCACCAGGGAAAATCAAGCCTCGTTGCTTCTGACTGTGCAGACCATTCAAGTTTGAGGTGGAGGCAGAAACTGCCACTCTGTCAGCAGAGTCCACTTGTTTAAAGGGCCTCCATGGTCCTAGAATGTCTGCAGATCCACCCTCTCTGGGAACGATGGCCAGGGCAGCAGCTAGAGGGGTGCCAGTCTGGTGCGGAAGTGGTAGAAGTGCCTGAAAAATGGGCGAGTGCTGGGCAGGCGGCATTGTTTTCTCTCAGACTCCTCCCCCACACATAGTGCCACAACGTGGTGAAACAGTTCACCCTGTACTGATGAATACCTAAGGCTCTGTGACTTACAATGTAACAGGAGAGACAGCTCTACTTTGGACGTGGAGGCAAACAAACACAGGAGCCTGTCAGAATGAGGAGACAGAGAAGTATGGCCCAAAAGGTGGAATGGATCAAGGTTCCAGTGGGAGAACTAAGTGACAAGGAGAAAGCCAACCAAACAGATGAGGAGATAGACAACCTAACAGATGCAAAATTCAAAACACTTGACAGATATGCTTGAATATGGCAAATGCATAAGAGAAGTGAAGGCTATGCTAAGTGAAATGAAGAAAAATCCACACAGAGCCAATGGTTAAGGGAAGGAAACTGGGGTTCAAATCAGTGATTTGGAACATAAGGAAGAAAAAAACAGTCAACCAGTGCAGAATGAGGAAGCAAGAATTGAAAAACATGAGGAAAACTTCCAAAATTTTGTGAAGGAGATAGACATACTGGTCTTGGAAGCACGGATGGTCCCAGGCGTGGTGGACCCAAAGGGGACCACACCAGGGCACATCATGATTAAGATGCCAAAAGTGAAAGATAAAAAGTCTTGGGGGCAGCAAGAGAGAGGCAGAGAGCTGCCTACTGGAGGGTGCCTATAGGATTATCAGCTGATTTATCAGAGGACACTTTGCAGGCTGGAAGGGACTGGCAAGCAGTATTCAATGTGATGAAAGGCAGCCTGCAACCCGGATTACTCTATCCAACAAAGCTATCATTTGGAATGGAAGGGCAGATGAAGTGCTTCCCAGAGAAGGTGAAGCTAAAGGAGTTCATCATCACCAAGCCCTTATTATATGAAATGTCAGAGGGACTTACTTAAGAAAAGGAAGATCAAAACTATGAACACGAAAATGACAACAAACTCACAACTATCCACAACTGAATCTAAAAAATAAAAACAAAATTCAACTAAGCGAAGGAGAACAGGAACAGAATCATAGGTATGGGGATCATTTCGTGGGTTATCAGCTGGGAGGGGAGAAATGGTGAAATGGTGCAGGGATTAAGAAGTATAACCGATTGGTATAAAATAGACATGGGGAAGTTAAGAATAATATAGGAAAGGGTGAAACCAAAGAAGTTATATGCGCGACCCATGGACATGAACTAAGAGGGGTGGGATTGTTGGAGGAAAGTGGGGTACTGGGTGGAGGGGAGCAAAGGGGAAAAAATTGGAACTATTATGAAAACATAATCAATAAAGTATACTTAAAAAACCCTGAAATCCTAATTCAAAAGAATGTATGCACCCCTATGTTCATAGCTAAGTGCTGGAAACAGCCTAAGTGCCCATCTGTAGATGAGTGGATTAAAAAACAGTGGTACATTTATATAATGGAATACTATGTAGCTAAAAGAAAGAAGGAATTTCTGCCATTTGAGACATCATGGAACTAGAGAGAATTATGCTTAGCAAAATAAGCCAGGCAATGAAAGAAAAATACCATATGACATCACCTGATACAGGAGACTAATGAACAACAAAATACAAATGAACAAAATTGAACTAGGAACAGAGTAACTGTTATCGGGGTGGGGAGGGAGGGAGGGAGGTAAGGGAGGTAAGTAGGGGAAGGGTTTAGTGAAGAAACTAGTATAAATAACCCATGGACATGGACAACAGGGTGAGGATTGACTGTGGGAGAAGGGGTGGTCTGGATGTGGAGTAGCAATGAGGGAAAAAGTGGGACAATTGTAATAGAAAAACAATAAAAATAAAATTTTAAAAAGTGTGAATGTCGTAGGCTTAAAGTTGTTCAGTTTCCTTAAACTATCCTCATTTCTTTAAATTCTTCTTCTTTTTTTTTAAATCTTCTGATTGGGTAATTTTTGCTTCCTTATCTTCCAAACCTCTGATTTGATCCTCTGCTTTCTGTACTCTACTGTTGACACTATATCATGTACTCTTCACTTCAGTTACTGTATTATTCATTTGACTGGTTCTGTTTTACATTTTCTATCTCCATGTTTAGTCTTCCTGTATCTTTGCTGAAGTTCACACTAAGTTCATCTACTCTTTCCCTTAGTTCATTGAGCATCATTATAAACTGTGTTTTGAATTCTGTATCTGGTAGATTGCTTGTCTTCATTTTGTTTAGTTCTTTTTCTGAAGTTTTGTTCTGTTTTTTTTTTTTTTTTTTCCTTTGAGTAATGTATTTTTGTCTCCTCACTTTGGCTGCCTTTCTGTGTGTCTATGCATTAGGTAGAACTGTTACATTTTCCAGTCTTGGTAGAGATACTTTATGTAGTGGGGCTCCTAAAGGGACCAATGGCATAACCTTCTGGGCCACCTCATCCAGGAACTCCAGGTACTCCCCCCATGTGGTCTGCTGTATACTCCTATTGTAGTTCGGCCTTGATTGTACTTGGCATGTCAATGGGAGGGATTTATCCCAGGCCCATCAGCCTCAAGGATTGGTCATGTCCACTGACCTCTGTAGAGGATCTGGTATACAGGAACTGACCCCAAATTGCAGGACTTTCTTCAGCCAGGCTCCAATGTCCACTGAGAATGCCCCTTGAGTGTGCTTTTGGAGTTTACTGGGTTTTGCTCCGATGTGGTCTAAAGCTGTCTAGTTGATGCCCTGCCTCTGAGGCTTCATTTGAATTATAGGCCAAGGTCAGCTGATGCCTGTGCCCTACCCAGGGCAACCAGGAATGAGCTATAAATCTATCTTCATATGGCTGCTACTTGTTGTGATCTTAGAGGTGCCTAGAAAATGTAAAATGACAAACCAAGACTAGCTTCTGGTAGTGTCAACCCTGGGGCCACATCACCATGGTTGTGAGGCACCCCAATGCTAGATACCACTTGTTTGGTTTTAGGAAAATCTAAGACATGAGAGAAGACAGACAGTTTCTATTGGATAGCCTCTAAAAAGGCTTGGGTGGGCAAAAAAGTTGGGTTTAGGGTCTCAGGAAATCACAGGGCAGGATGAACAGTGTTAGCCAGATTGATGGGGACACAGGTATGGCACCCATCTGCCAACTCTCTGGGGAAATTACTCAGCAAGGAACAGTGGCCTTTTCCAGCACTTCTGCCTGGGAGAAAGTTGGCCCTCCAACCCTTGCCCTGATGCCAGACACTTCAATTCCTCTCTGCATGTTCATAGCGCCTTTTGACCTGTTACCCCAGTGCTGGAGCTCTGGGAAAGTTATTCCATGATTAAGTCCATTTTCAGGCCCTTTAAATGGAATGCCTGGAACTCCAGAAGCCCTCTGTCTCAGGCATAATTCCTCCTTGTTTTCACAACCAGATGTTAGAGAGACTTCTCTACATGACACTGGAAACCTCAGTTAGGGAGCCTGATGTGGGGCTAGGACCTCTCACTCCTCAGGGTGACCTCCTCAGTCAAGATACTTCTCTCAATTTTGAATCACCACAAGTGGGTCTGGTACCAGCCCATTTATTCCTTGTTTCCACCACTCCTGTCAGTCTCAGTGTAGCTTCTTCTTTATATCCTTAGTGTAGTATTTCTGTTCAACTATATTTCAAGTGGTTCTCTATTATGGTTGTTCTACAGTTAGTAGTAACTTTGATGTGATTGAGGGAGGGTGTAATTGCCACATTTACTTACTCTGTGATGTTTACCAGAAGCCCACCATTAATTTTTTTAAAGTCTATATGTCACTTATTTCTTTAATAAATTTTATTTATCACTTATTTTGTAGAAGTATAGAGGTGGTTTCCCTGAGTATGCAATGATAAAAAAAAAAGTCATGGTTCCTGCCTTCCTGGATCTTAGAGATTAGTGAAGATAGTAAATATCTATGTGTTATATGTAAATAAATTACATAATGCTTTGATTCTTAAACTTTTTCTTATATCTCTGAAATCTATGTGTATCTTATATTTGTCTATGCATCATTACTTAATTGGTTGCATTTTAAATTTGTTTTTATTGATTTATAAAATAATAGTGCATAAGATTCAATGAAAAACATACATATTCACCGTGATGTATGTTGTATTTTTTTATATTTTGCTTTGCTACCATTACACATATGTTTTCTTATTCTCAGAACATTATATCCAATGCAAGAAAAAAACACCGGAGTACATGGCTTTATGCTTCTTCTCAAATATTACCTTAGAAGTTATCAGCTACAATATATTCTGAACTATGGTAATTGAGGTGGTGATGGAAATAAATGGAACAATTTGCAAAGTATTTAGGACACAGAGACAGGAGGACAGAATGGATGTGAGAGATAAAGGGCCAAGATATGGGTTGGTTGGTATAAAACCAAAATGACATATGAAAAACAATTGATGAAGATTTTCTAGAATAACAAAAAGTAATTTTTTGGAGTAATTTCAAATAGTATAGTAGTCAAATTAATACGTTCTTTAAGAATATAAACTAAAACTTTTAACTCAGTAAACTTACATATTGTATAGAATAATATTATGTACAACGTCAGTATGTTTCAGTTACTACATAAAGTACAGTATTGCCTCACTTATCACGGGGATTATGTTCCAGAACCCCTCGCGAAGTAGGAACCTTACGTTTATTCTACATTCTTAAACCTACATAACTTTAACAACATACATATACAGTACCACAAAACCCCGCAAAATAGCAAAAAATGTGTGATAAATAATTAAATATAATATTTTTAAAAATCCAGCAATATAGTCAGGCCACGATAAGTGAACCATGATATAGCGAGGGACTACTGTAATACTTTTGTATTGGCCACTTTTTAGTGGCCGATATCCCTGAACAATCTGTAATTTGGATCAGTAATTTAATCCACACGACTAATTAGTACTATTGATGTTAACTAGAAAGAAATATTTAATATCTTTTTAATCAAGAAATCTCAAATCCAGCAAGGAAAAATTATGTTTCTTTAGCCTCAAACAATGGCAAGATAGTGTTTTAAATATCTAAAGGCAAAACTGTATTTTATTCTAAAGGAATAAAAAAATTAAATTTTTTAATAATAAGACCAAGTAAATCTTTTGAAAGGGTTATCATCTATTGAGCATTGTATTATCACCATATTGATATATAGTATCAAAATTTTGGAACCAATAATAAACAATCCTTTCTACTTATACAACAAATTCTTTTCAAAATAATTTTATTGCATTTATTAACTCCATGATGTTAGAAAGTGACCCAGATTTTATTCCTAATTTTATATGTAACAAAAACATGTCTAATATAAAAAGAAACTAAGAGGAAATAGCATGTGCCAGTGGAAATGTTGTATGATCACCTGAGAAGGATGCTAAAGAGAAGATTTAGCAGGGGGTTAGTGATTGTGTGTGTGTGTGTGTGTGTGTGTAAGTATAAATATAAATATATATATATATATATACATATATATATTTCTTTTACATCTCTGAAATTTTATGAAAGTCAATAGAAGAGGTGTAAATTTTACTTATGCAACCCTTGTCTAAAGTTAAGAATATGGACACCAAAATTACACTACCTGGGTTCAAATCCTTATTCTTCCAGTTTACTAGCTCTATAACTTCAAACAATTTCCTTCACTGATCTGTTTCAAAGTTTTGTAAAACAGGGACAGTAATAATAATAATTGCAAAGAGTGGTTGTCAGCATCAAATAATATATGGAAGGTTTTTAGCATGGAGCTGAATACATAACAGACACAAAATAAGTATCACTTGTTATTAATATTATTCACCAGGTGCTACAGGTAATTAGAAGTACTTAGCTTACACCTTTACGAGTAACATAACATCAAGTTACTGTCAAATGTAAGTGAACTTAAATAGTAACTGTAGTAGAACATCAGTTTTATCATATGTAAAATAAAAGAAAAAATTGTTTTTTATCTAAAGTAGGGTTTTGTTTCATACAGTTTGAATGACATAAAGTATAATTAAACAAATGACATCATTACTTTAATTTTACATAGTAAAATTAAAAACTGACCCTTTGAATACATTTGGAATATTTTACCCTTTCATCAGATTAGATAGATTTTAGTTTAAGTATTTATGGAACTGTCTTCCTTATATTGTTAGTCTCAAAAATAAGAACTCTTGAAAACATTGTGGTTAAACTTACAATGGACATGCTCTGAGCAATATTGTGCTTTTTACTGCAATAAGAAACAAATGTGAAATCAGAAATTGCATGGTTAATTTCTCTCTGGAGCTTCCCTCTAGTGTTTGCTGCACCAGTAAACACTCAATTGGATAAACGACCACATAAATGATACATACTAAATTATGAGAATCATAACTTTATCCATGTATTCAACAAACCATTTCTTTAAATACAGGGAAAAATAGAGACGACTGTTTTGCAGTATTAATAACTAAAGAACTGATTCATTCTAATACAGTCTGACCTAGGCAAAATGATAAAAAGAGAACATTATTATTTTGCAGGACAAGACATGGCCCAATTTAAAAATAACTCTAAATTATTAAGAAGCACTTGAATAGAAGATGTCATTGGGAAAATCATATACCAAATTACCATGAACAAATTTTAAATGCCCACATTTTAACAGATAAATCAGTGAGCTGAAGTATAAATTTCTTAGTTTAAGTGTATATTTGTTCATTTTGATATGTTGTATTTATCTCCTATGTACTGTAATAACTGAATATAATTACCATATAAATTCTGAATTTTACTCAAGTTGTAGGTAACACTAAATACTGAGCAGGCAGTTTGACATCTTCAATGAATGTACCTATATGGATAAAATATAATTACCCTTGGAAGTTGAACAATATGTTTTTATTAATGAATGCCAATATATGAGTTTTATAATATTTTAAATGTATTTTAGATGCAGATGTGTTTTAGTCTACACACAAACACATGTATTCATAGCTTCTTGTCTAATTTCCTAGAGTAAACCGTGCTTATTTTATACAATATGATGTTAAAATATTTCCTTGGGAAAATGATTAAAAGAGCCTTGAAATCTTTAGGCACAAACCCAAAGACAAATATCACACAGCAACAGAAAGTACACAAAAGTTAAGTTTTAAACAAACAGATGTATGTATTCTCCGTTTTGGATAAGGATAAACATTTATAGTCTTTCTGTAAAATACATTTGAATTGTTATTTTTCCTCCCTGCTGACAAAATAGATTAGTCTAGATGATTGCTGTTCCTAAAAGGTTTTGTACCTTTCACTCAGCAATTTAACTGCTACCAAATTACCCTTTTTACCAACCTTCTCCTGTCAAATTTAGACAGAAATTTGCATTTTTCATTTTGGTTCTTTCTAAATTTAAAATGCCCTTATCATTTTCCCTACTCCTAATTCTTTCCTTAAGAAATAGAATACAGTGGTGGAGAAAGTTTTCCTTCCTGTGCCTACCAGCAAGTTCTCCCTGCAGATAGTGTGAAATACAGTTTAAAATAATGCTGATAAATTCAAATAAGAGGAAGGAGGAAGGTTATATTTGGTGCAATTCAACATCATCTCTGTTGGTTTTATTTTTAGAGTCAGTACCCCTTAGTACATTTCTAATTTTGCCAATAGGTGTGAATAAGACATATCAGGATCCTGCCATTGAAATGTAAACAAAAGGAGTCCTCTCACACTAATGTGTTATATTCAAAATATACAGAAGCATGTCCTTTGGTTCAAAATCATAAACATGTGCTAACCCAAAGCACAACCATCTACCCTTCCAGGTGTTTTTCTTCCACTTACACATGGTTTCCTTATTGCCATAAAATAGATTGAAAAGTCAGAAGGGTCAAGCTGAAGTATATATCAAAGTCATAGATGTCCTTAATTTAGTAAGGGAAATACCTACCATACTGTTCACCTATTGAATAGCTTACTGGATATTTTATTAAAGTCACAACTGAGGTAGTGCACCTCTGGGGAGGAGACGTGACCATTACACTAGGGAAGACAATTTTGGTTGAGTTAAATCTGACACTTGTTTTTAACTAACTTTTGGCATCTAAATCCAAAAATGACATCAGTTTTATCTATCACGTCAATCTTTTAAGGTAGAGGATACCCTCCCTTAGTCACAAAAAAAACATACAAAATGTACATACAAAAGAAATTTTTTTAAATTACCTGAATATACTCTTTATTTGGAGTTATTTTATTTACATAAAGGCTATATACTGTTGCTGTGAGTCAAATTGTGTACAAGTGGTAAAGTTCTGCTACCAAACATACATAGTAAATTATTTTATCTTTTCAAACAACAGGCTAGAAAATGCCGAAATGAGACACTTGGAAAAGTCTCCTGCACTTAGCAAAGTTTTAAAAAATTGCTTCACAAGACCCAGTTTTATGTGCAGAGGTGGGAATATAATGTTCTTTCTGTCAACAAGTGGCTCATGTAGAATGTTTGGATCACCAGGTTTGAGGTCAGATCTTGGAGGCCAATTTGACTCCACCCAACGCTTCTCACGAGCTCTGCTGTCTTACATACACAGAAAACAGGGATATTTGGTGCATCCACATTGCTGACCAAGAAGGAAGCAGATCATTTTAAGGTCAACACAGATGATCCAATTGTGCTTGTGATATTGCAACAGATCAATGACTCTTATTTATGTCTTCATATTCTTCAAGAAAAAAAAACTGAATGACCAATTGGGACTGCACCAAATAAATTGCCATTGTGGAGGAGGACACACTTCAAGCTTCATTTGGAGTTAGTGATAACAGTTGCCATTCAGTTGTGTTCTAGATTGGAATTCCCAATTCCTCCATTAAACCATGTATACTATGGCAATACATAAAGCCACCATCACTTCAAAAGTACCCCAGAAATGCACTTTCTCTTGATTGAAAGTAGGATACATTTGCTCCTTTTTCAAGCAAGATTTTCTAATGTGGTCTTGATGTTAGGAGTTCTGAAGCCCTTTTGGATAGTCCAAAATCTTGTGCCAAATCATTCAACTCATGCTGATCAAATCCCTTATGAACTGAGTCACTTTAATTTCAAAATCTTCATCATTGCTGTCACTTAGTTATTCACCATACTCCTGTTTTTTGAAAGAGTTCAATGAAAACTGGCACTGGATTTCAGCTGAATGAGGTACTAGGCATATAACCGATGGTAGACTAGGATACTCTATTTTACACTTATTTTTCTTGTATCCTGATGTTTTCACTATACAAAAGTAACAGTCACTTGAATGATCTCTGGGGCTCTCACCAACCATAGGTATACCAAATGGCAACTTATCATATGTTCCCTTCGTCCACATCCATAAACCCTTGATACACTGCTTGCACACTTTGTGAGCGGCCCAAGACTTATCTTGATCACCAAGTTTTACTTTAAAATATGCAAAATAGGCTTGCCTGACAAAGGCACTGAAGTTTGTCCTTTGACTGAGAATGGTGAAACTGCCACAGATATAACAGAATGAATCAGGGTTGTTTAGGCACTTATGATGAGAAATAACAGAGGCAGACATGATCTGAAGGAAAGGAAATAAGCATGTATGTAAATAAAATAATAAATTCTGCTAACTCCTTGTATACAGACAAGAACTCAGGCTACACTTCAGAATATGATTCACTATATAGAGCAGCACACAGCTTCTCACCACACTGTCTCATGTGTAACTGAATAGCCTAGACAAGTATGAACCTGTCACTGGTTTCCAAGGCTGTCCCTTACCCCTTCCAACTCAAGTGAAGTTGGCTCTCAGCCAATAGAAGAGCACTAGTGCTTCCCTCGATCCAGGCTCAATCCAGCCTAGAGTGGTCACATTAAGATAAGCTGTACAGAAAAACCTTGACGTGATAGAAGAAAACTAACTGCGGTTTTGAAATCAGCATGCCTAACAAGTTTAAAAGACCTGAAAAATTGAACTCAACAAGAATTATGTTAAAAATTGTTCCCCTGTGTTATTCACCTTAGTTTCCCCAGTGCCTATTACAGTGTCTCTCAAAGAAGAGATCTTGAATAAATGGTTGTAATGAATGAATTAATGATAAGAAACAAATAAATAAATTGTTAATAAACCCTAAGAGGGTTCTAAATGTCTATATAAAAACTAAATAGGATTTTTAAAAGCATTTAACTAAGAGGGATGGTTAGAGTGCCAACAGATCAGATTTCCATCCTTAGTGGATCAACTCTTTGCCTCTTTTGGGCTTTCATAGAGCATAAATGCATTCTAATACAAATGGCAATGAACAGACAGGAAATTTTCATACTAGTGCTCACAGGCTATAGTTTACACATGTGGTGGGCATTTAAATATGGTGTTGTTCTACAGATCTGCTTGTCAGATATCACCAATCCATTCAAAGAAGCACAAATTCAAGGAAAAACAGTTAAATCAATTCCTGTCTTAGTGAAGCTGAATAAAATAACAATGGAATGTACCAGATTGGGTGATCTAACACCATATTATCCAAAGGCTAAAATTAAACAACCTAACTAATTAAGATGCCTCTTCTTCTCTCTCTTCTGTCTACCCAATGGCTAATCAATTTGGCAGTTATTCAGTGGCTCTGACTCTTTAGCTCATGTTATGTACATAGCCATAGACTAAACTGGACAAGCAAATTTGAAATGCTCACTCAGCATGTACTTTCTACGTGATCTGCTTTAAGCAACATTTTAATGAAAAGAAGATATGTATCAAGGTGTTCTATGTTTTAACATTTTTCTGTTTAAAAACCCAGCTTAATGCACACATATGGTTAATATGTAATCAAATTTTCTCTATTAGACTTTGAAAAATGCCTTTAACGTGCTTTATGGTAAATATTAAATGTGATTTTTTCCCTTTTGTTTCAAATAAATTGTTATCCACAGTACATTCACAACGTTTGTGTTTTGACAAATTGATTACATTTGCTATCTCCAGTAGCCTGATAGAAGGGGTAAAAAGCCTTAAATTAAGCAGTCCTGAAATAATTCTGTTTTTCAAATGATGAGTTTTAACAAAATGTGATGATGATTAAAAATGCTAAGGTGCTGAAAATAGAGAGGACTACAGAAAGATGAATGACAGAGTTTGTCTCAAAGAAAAGGTTAAACAATGAGAGGTTACAGCAGATATTGATTATGGAATATAAAAACACTAAATCCCGAATAAAAATTTAGACATACCTGCAATTCATAGTATTATCTCAAATAGCAGCACATTATTCTAATCAAAAAGGAAAAATATGATCTCACTTATAAGTGGAACCTAATGAATGAAACAAATAAATGAGCAAAATAAAACCAGAGGCATGGAAACAAGGAACAGACTGACAGTGACCAGAGAGGAGGGGGAAGGAGATAATGGAGGAAAGATGAGGAAGGGTCTAGCCAAAGGACATGTATAAAGGGCCCATGGACTTGGACAACGAAGTGGAGATGGACTGTGGGAATGTGGGGGGGGGTAGGTAGGGGAGAGCAATGAGGAAAAATTTGGGACAACTGTAATTTAACAATATATATATTTTAAAGAGCCCTAGCTGGTATGGCTCAGTGGATTGAGCCCTAGCCTGTGAACCAAAGAGTCACGGGTTCAATTCCTAGACAGGCACATGCCTGGGTTCTGGGCCAGGTCCCTAGTTGGGAGTGCATGAGAGGCAACCAGACACTGATATTTCTCTCCCTGTCCTTTTCTCTCCCTTCCCTGCTCTCTAAAAATGAATAAATAAAATCTTTTAAAAAGAAAAAAGAAAAGCAAAACCCTGGATGGTGTGATTCAGTGGACTGAGTACCAGCCTGCAAACCAAAGGGTTATGAGTTTGATACCTGGACAGGGTGTATGCCTGGGTTGCAGAACAGGTTCCCAGTTGATGGTGCATGAGAGACAACCACACATTGATGTTTCTCTGCATCTTTTCCTCCCTCCCTTCCCCTCTCTCTAAAAATAAATAAAATCTTTTAAAAAATGAAAAAAAAAGAAAGAAAAACAAAACTTTCTTATTGCAAATAAGTACACAAAGTTTTTCTTCTAATTTTCAGGGGGAAAGTATATTATTTTTCTTCTGGCTGTTATAGACATGGTTTTTATGGACCCAATAATACATATTACCAAATTTATTATTTGTAGACAAGGGAGAGAGCTGTACTTTTTTTATAATACTCATGTCGCAGAATTCCTAATTGTCTGAATTATAAAACATTAGATGCATTGTTGGAATAGATGACCTTTCAGATCTCTTCAAACCCCAATACTAAACAGATCCATGAATCTAATAACATCCATGTTATACTTGCTGAGTAATATTGGAGAAATGTGAAGCATAGAGATGAATCTCACCTCTCTTCCTAGAATTCAAGCTAGTGCCTAGCTATTCTATCACATAGAGAGAATAGCTTAAGGAGACCAAATTATACAAATCTTTAAATGTGTTACTTTGGTTTCAAGCAGCTTCTCTATAGAGAAAATGTTGCTTGAGAGTATTAAGGGCACATGTACATATAAGGAAGGCAGAGTCCATGACTATTAAGAGATTTTTCAAGGTGAAAATCAGAGTGCTAAAAAAGAAGATATTGATTAAACAACTGAAGGAAAAAGATGGTATCTTGGAATAATTTATTAACTATTCTCAAGTACTTAACACTTTTTGGGAACTAATGCAAATAAATGCTTAATAAAAATAATTTTTGGAAATGAGAACAATGGATCTTAATAGAAAAGTGTTTAAACCCACAAATTTTATCTTCCAAAAATTTGGCTAAAAGTAGTTCAGAAGACAATAAATTAGCATTTTAATATCATTTTCAAGATGGAGAAAAATAAATTATAAAAATAGAATTAATTTTAGCTGTGATTTGATCATTTCAAGGGTCATGAGTGTTCACATTTTAACACATCATGAATGCATACTCAATTTGTGTGCTGAATTCTATCAATAAAAAAGTAGACTCTATTCTCTGAAAATATTCCCTGAAGGGGAAACCTACTATGTGACAACATCTGTGTAATATTTTCCTAAACATTACACTAGCCATATAAAATAATTAAGCTATAATTATGTGAATATATCTTGAAACTCCAGAAACAGAAGAATGACAATTATTACCACTGCCATATATAACAATTCCAATAATTGTCTTTGTCATCTTCATTTCTCTCATATTAACTCAGGACATGGATGAGAGGCCTCATGATTATACTCTGTAATATAGGCAAGCAGGACCATGGGGGAAAATGCAAAACCCAAACAATGGCGGGGGGCAAGTGCTGGGAGAACACTTCCAGCAATGAAAGCTGAATTTGAAGGTACATCCAGATGAACAGGATAGTATCCAAACAGCACAGAAGTCTTGATACCAACTGAAAAAGTATTTGAGAACCAAAATGAAAAAGCAGAGTCCCAATAAGTAGGCAGGGGACTAAATTAGAGACTTTATAGAAAATAGTCCTTAGGCTTCTAGTCAAGAAGAAAAACGTCATCAAGAAATATGTCTGTAAGTAACTGGGATAGTAGAAAAAATAGGTTAAAATCTAGAAGTGAACAACAAAGTTCTATAGCACTGATCTAATGCTGAGAGATAAGGAGAGCTGAAACTCACAGCCAACAGATATAATCCCTGGGCACCTCTAATTTTGGATCTAATTAATATAAAGGAGATGGGGTGGGGAGAACAATAAGAGATTCAATAAAATAGTGAATAGGTCCTGATTAGCAGGAGATAATGAAGTTGAAATATTTTAACTGCATACTATACAGTATTCAATGCACATAAAATACCTAATATGTATTGGGCTCCATTATATGTAATAATAAAATAAACACCTGAGAGCCCACCACCCAATCTCTTTGCTACAAGTTAAAAAAGCCATTGACTTTACCTGTGTACTTCTTCCCTAAAGCCCTGCATTTATCCAAAGGTAATAACTTCATTTAAAATTTTGTGTATTCATCACCAAGATGAAAAGGAAACCAATCATATGGGAAAACATATTTGCCAATGATATCTCAGACAGGGGACTGATCTCCAAAATATATAAAGAGCTTATACGACTCAACATTAAGAAAACAGACAACCCAATTAAAAAATGGGCAAAAGAACTGAACAAAGACTTCTCTGAAGAGGACATACAGAAGGTCCAAAGACACATGAAAAAAATGCTCAACATCACTAGCCATCAGAGAGATGCAAATAAAAACCACAATGAGATACCACTTTACACCTGTCAGAATGACCATCATCAACAAATCAACAAACAACAAGTGCTGCTGAGGATGTGGAGAAATGGGAACCCTACTGCACTGTTGGTGGGAATGCAGACTGGTTCAGCCACTATGGAAAACAGTATGGAATTACCTCAAAAAAATAAAAATGGAACTGCCTTTTGAACCAGTGATTGCACTGCTAGGATTATACCCAAAAAATCCTAAAACCCTAATTCAAAAGAACTTATGCACCACTATGTTCATAGCAGCACTGTTTACAATAGCTAAGTTCTGGAAACATCCTAAATGCCCATCTGTAGATGAGTGGATCAAAAAACAGTGGTAATTTACACAATGGAATATTATGCAGCAGAGAGAAAGAACTCCTACCATTTGTGACAACATGGATGGAACTAGAGAGAATTATGCTTAGTGAAATAAGCCAGGCAAAGAAAGAAAAAATACCATATGATATCACCTAATACAGAAAACTAAAGAACAACATAAACAAATGTACTAAACAGGACAAGGAGCAGAATAGCAGTCAATAGAGGGGAGGGGGAAGGGAGAGAAGGGGGTTAAGTAAGGGAGGGGTCTAATCAAGGAACGTGTATAAATGACTCATGGACATGGACAACGGGGAGGGATATGATTGTGGGAGAAGGGGTGGGCTGGTTGGGGGAGTAGCAATGGGGGAAAAATGGGATAATTGTAATTTAAAAAAAAATTAAATTTAAAAAAATTTTGTTTATTATTCACTTCCTTTTTAAAATAATTTTTCATATTTATGAATTTTTAAACAAGAATGCTTTCTTTTGCCTGATTTTTAGCTTTATAAAAATAAAATCATACTGTATATAATCTACAATGACTTAAATTTTCACTATTTTTCTAAGAATTATCCAGTGTTTGGGTGTGAGTTGTAATTGGTTATTTTTAATGCTATATGGTATTCTATTTTTTAATACACCAAAATGTATTTATCAATTTATTTATCCATTTTCTTAGCAATAGTATGAACAATGCTGCTATCACTAATTTCTATACAATTCTCCTAGTGTGTTGTATAAATGCGGTGGAGTTACGGAAGTAATTCCAGCAAGGAGAATGAGTCGGTTGGAGGGCTGCCGCACGCTCTGGTAGGTCAGCAGCGAGCGGCGCAAAGACCTCTCCTTTTATTGAGTTTTACAAGTATAGAGATCAATAGGGAGAGTAAGGAATGAGCTCACAGGCACATTCAAATATTGATTACAATATACAATTACTTACTTGGGATTAAAACAAAAGGAGGTTAATATATAAACTATAAAGAATGATTCCTATCAAAAACAAAAAACAGGAATTCAATCATCTATTCTTTTAAGACTATGGGAACAGATACACTGTTCCTTAAACATTAACAGAAAGCACACAAGGTTAAGCACTACCAGCACTACCTGTGCTAGGCTTTGTTTGGTTTCCTTGTCAACATCAGGGAAGATGGAGTACTCAGCAAGATTCCTTTTAAGTCACAGGATGTCTTGAAACCCTGAGGCCTGATCAGTCAAAGACCATCGGTGCCAGCGAGTCCAGCTCGCTAGACCGAGAGGCAGGAGAACATGCCTCAGTTTAGGAACCTTGATTTCCAGCATCACTAGTGAACGTGTATAAGTGTTCCTTAAGATCTACTCCTGATTTGAAATTCCTGGGTCATAGAGTATACAAGTGTTTAACTTTACAAGATAATGCTACATTGTTTTCCTAAGTGTGTGTCAAATTTACTCTTTCTTCAGCAGATTCTGTGTATTGCACTTAGTATTGATAATCTTAATTATTTTTCAGATGCATAAAAAGGTATTTAATGGCATTTTAAATTTGTATTTCTCTGATTAGTAACAAAATAAACATTTTCTTCATATCTTTATTCTCCACACTTGATTTACCTTTTTCAAAAATTTTATAGTAACATTTTCCATTTCAGCTATTGGGTTGTGGTTTTTACTTGATGATTTATAGTAGTTTCTAAAAAGTATATTCTACATATTAATCATTTTGCAGTATATATATATAATGCACTATCTCAATTTAAGGCTATTTCACTCTTAACAATGAACTGAAGTTCTCATTTTTTAATGCGTCTATTATTGATTTATCTTTTCTGGTTAATATCTTTTGCATCTGCTAAATATCCCTATACTAAGCTTATGAATATATTCTTTCATAGTTCTTTCCTAAAAGTTTGTCTAACATTATGTTCCAAATCAACCAAAATAAGGGATTTAATTTAATGACATAAGATAATTTCAATAATTCAGCAAATCCTTAGGAGTGATACAATAGGCAAGGTATTATACTTGGAGCTGGATTCATTTATAGTTATCTCTTTAAATATAATACTATGTTTAATTCTCTTCTCCCACACATATGAGAATCTTGCACTAATAATCATGACCAAAAGAGTGTTAAAATGAAACAGACCCAAAATGCAGTCACTTGTGGTAAACCCCACCAAGACTTAATAACTGTATATCTAAATCACAGATTAAGTCTCTCCCAGAAGTAGAATTTAAAACCAATTAGCCTGCAAAGTCTGAGCAACTCTACTGAAATAATGTGCCTGATAAGACCCCCTGCCTTCCCCTAAGGGAAGGTGACCTTGCATGAAATAATACACTCTTTTAATCTCCTCTCTCACTGTCATGCCTACAAACATCTCGAATTATGTATTCCATACACAATGGAATACTATGCAGCAGATGTGGGAGACAGGCAGGCGTGGTTTTAAAGCCTTTGATGACAGCTATGTGGAGCCCATCCAAAAATAAGATCTTGAGTCTTAACCAGCTGGTTCTTTATCTTTCATGCTTGCTCTGAGTCCCACCCTCTGGGGGATTTTAAAGATAGAATAGAAATACAAAGTGACTTTTAAGGAAAAGGGAACCTGCTCTGTTTTTCTCTGTATAGTCTCAAATCCTTGTCAGTAAAATGTGAAGAACAGAACAATTAAGTAAGAGGAAATGTTTTTGACCTTGTGTAAAACAGTTGGACGTTTCAACCCTGTATTGACCTGCATTTCCCTTTCACTCCCTACCATTTGGGGAAGGACCGCATGTTTTCCTTATATATTTCGGCATGTGGAAAGTAGATAAAAACCCTGGCTAATGAAGAAACGAGGGTAATTTTCCTCAGAGAAAACCCCCTATTTCCCTTCCTCAGATGGTGTCTCAGTAGTTTCTTCATCCATTCTGAGGGACCCAGAGTCTCTTTCAGGTGGCGTCCAACATGGGGCTGAGGACTCGCTGAAGTGCCACTGGCTATGAGCCAAGGACTGTGGACAGCACACCTAGACAGAGGGAAAAATTGGCCAAATCATCCCAAAAGAAGGGACAGCAGCACCATTTCTTTGGTAAGGCCACCAGCATGTTTAGTTAAAGGGAGCTTTCTTTTCTTTTCTAAAATTTCTGCTCTCTTTTCTAAAAATTTCTTAGCTGTTTTGTTTCTTTCTATATACTCACATTCATTTTCACTCTCTCTCCTCTCAAAAAATCACCACAACACTGCGGGCACAGGACAAGTAGTTAACATGCCTGCTAGGGGTACTCGCTGAGGAACAAGATTCCCATGACAGGATAAGCTGGAACATGGACGAAAACAGAAACACTGGGTTTACCGCCAGTCAGAAGACAAAGTCCACATGATGCTAGGCACACTGTAAAAACAATCACAGCCCCATCCTGTGGCATTTCCCAACTTAGGATTTATATATATAAGAGAGAGAGAGAGAGAGAGCTGAATAACTTTCTTTCATAAAAATTCTGTTTCTATTTTCTATCGGGGACGAGTTTTTCTAAAGAACAGGATGGTTATTTCCGCTGGCTCTTTCAGTTCCTAAAAGCTGCAGGATGTCAGTTGGAAAAAAAAGAATTTACTTAATCTACTATGGGCAGTAAATTTGCACTACCCTGGTTCCCAGATAAAGGGTGATATGATTTAGAGGTGTGGGAAACAGTATGACAGAAACTTAAATGTCTCTAGGAGAACAGGATCCCCATAGGTCATCAGAATTTAGTTACTTCGTGTATAGTTTGTATAGCTTTAACTCCCCTGCATATTTCTTCAGTAAAAACTAAAAGCAAAGTAAGCGAGGAGGAAATTTTCAGTTTGGAGGATGATCCCACCATCTCAAATATTCAGGCGAAGGAAAAGGAGAGATTAAATACCTATGATGAGAATTTTGCCAAGAAAACATTAAATCCGCCACCCACAGGGGTGGTGGAGGCTAGGACCACCCTGCCCATGGTGCCTCTCCAGCCCTGGGACAAAGAACCTGAAATTTGGCCAGCACCGGCACTACAGCCACCGCCATTTGTTAATGAAACCCCTACGGCTATGCACAGCTGCCTGCAGGAAGTGGTAGAAACCAGCGATTGGAAAGCTATATCAGTTTTTCCCATAATTGTAAAGCAAGGTCAGAGAGGACAAGTAACTTATAAGGTCTTACCCTTTGAAACATTCAAAGAACTAAGAAAGAGTGTTCAAGAGAACAGGCTCCAGTCACCTTTTACATCTGGAATAATTGAGGCAATAACAGAGGGGTACACTATGACTCCCTGTGATTGGAAGAGCTTAGTCAGAATTGTTCTTACCCCAGCTCAATACACAATTTGGCTCATTGAGTATACTGACTGCTGTCATCACCAAGCAGCGATAAACACAGACCACCAAATTCCTATTGAATTTGAAATGCTCACTGGCACTGGCGTGTATAATACAGCCAATGCACAAGCTGCTTTAGATCCCTGGGTTTTTGCCCAGTGCTTGGCAATCTCCTTGAAGGCATGAAGGCGAGTCCCAGATTCCAATGTCCATGGTCCCAACTCATTTGTTAACATTCACCAAGGGGCTACAGGAGCGTATACGGATTTTATAGATAGGTTGCAACAAACAATCCAAAGGCAGGTAGAAAGCCAGGAGGCGGCTCAGATGTTAGTGCTTCAGCTAGCTTATGAAATGCCAATATGATTATAAAAAATGCTAACCCCAGTAAAATCTACTTTTACTGACATAGAGCAATATTTAAAAGCATGCCAAAATATAAGGACTGAGGAGCACAAGGTTACCTTGCTAGCTGCTGCTATTTCTACAAACCTAAAATGCTTTTGGTGCGGCAAGCCTGGCCATATGCAGCAAGAATGTCATTCTGGGCCTAAGAATTCAGAAAAATCAAAAGATCCAAATCAGCTGTGCCCCCACTGCCAAAAAGGCAGGCATTGGGCCAATCAGTTCCGATCGAAATTTGATAAAGACGAGAACCCCTTACAACAGGGAAACAGACGGGGTGGGGGGGGCACGAGCTCTGGCACCCCAGCCCACAACAGGAGCTCTGCAGAGACAGGCAGACAGTTATTTTGGACTGAGGGAAGTGCTGAGTCACAGAACTCAGGGCTGCATGAGGGGAAAGCGCAGGAATAGGCCTGGTCTCCACCTGGGTATTAATCTTAAAGGAACAGGATCAAATTTCCCTGCTCCTACAGGACCATTGCCTAAAGGCACAGTAGGACTAATTATAGGAAAATCCAGTGTTACTACTAGAGGAATTTTAGTTCATCCAAGTATTATTGAGTCAGACTATGAAGGAGAAATTGAAATAATGCTATAGGCTTCTGAATATCATGTAACTCCTCCAGGCACCCGTATAGCGCAGCTCCTTCTCCTTCCCTGTATAGTACCTAAAACCCAGAATGCTGTACAGGGAGAGGGGAATGTTGGAAGTACAAATGATCAACTGTCTATTGGAAAACCTCTATTCTATTAAATAAACCTATAATTGAGATTAAAATTAAGGGTAAAGTCTTCCTTGGACTATTAATTACTGGAGTTGACATTTCAGTGATTTCTAACCAATTCTGGCCCTCCGAATGGTCCCTAATAGAGGCTGACACTCCCCTAACAGACATAGGATGTTTCGCCCAGCCTAAGAGAAGGGCCTGGTTGCTCTGGTGTTATGGCCCAGAAAGCAAAGAGGGGCGTATTCAACCCTATGTCCTCCTGGCCCCATTAAATATATGGAGAAGAGACCTTCTTACTCAATGGGCAATGAAAATTACCCTGCCACATTTTCCCTAATGGCCACTGTCCCAGTATCTCCTCTACCTCTCACCTGGCTTAAAGATTCATCTAGACCAAGCCCTAATTATGGGGTCTCTTGATCCTCAATTACTCAATCAATTTTTGTCTTTGCAAATCCTACTAGATAAAAGAAAGCACTGTTTTTTTTATCAACTATATTCACTCCCATACAGGCCTTCATGGCCCTATGGCAGAAGGCAACACCCGAGCTGATGCCTTAGTAAGCGTCATAACTACCTTTCTAAAGGCAGTTGCATCGCATCAGTTTTATTATCAAAATAGTCATGCGCTTCGCCAAGAACTTAGCCCTCCATGCTCCCAGGCTAAGCAAATTATTAGAGAATGTGCAGACTGTCAGGCCATGGGCAAGTCACCCCCAGCATGGGTGTAAATCCTCGGGGACTAGCTCCATGAATAATTTGGCAGACGGACGTCACTCATTACCCTCCTTTTGGAAAACTTAAATATATTCATGTCTCAATTGATACCTATTCTGGAGCATTACATGCCACTGCTCTTGCAGAAGAGTCAGCAAAGCATATTCAAACACACTGCCCCGAGGTGTTCAGCTACTTAGGACGTCCACAACAAATAAAAACTGACAATGGATTAGACTATGTAGCTCACTCCACCCAGGAATTTCTACAAAGATGGGATATTGAACATAAAATAGGCATTCCTTATAATCTTATAGGCCAGGCCATTGTGGTAAGTGCCCATCATAATTTTAAAAATCTTCTCATAAAACAAAAAAGTGGGAGTATGCAGTCCCCTCCAAGAGATTTAACTATGTTAGCAGTGTATACCTATAATATTTTTAAACTGTGATGACTCTTACTTCAGCTATTGAATGGCATTTATGCTGCCATGGACCAAAGGATAGGGGAACTTGCCCCCTAGTGTTATACTGGGACCCTCAAGAAGAAGAAAGTTGGGAAGGCCCAGTTGATTTACTTTCATGGGGAATAGGGTATGCGTGTATTTCTACCCCCAACAGGTCCTTTGTTGCTTCCTTCAAAGCAAGTAAAGCCGTTCCATGGGTGACAAACATCCGCTGTTCCAGTGGGAACCATCCCAAGACGAGCAGACCGGGTGCCTAGAGACTGCGATGAAGCAACTAAAATAGATGTCAGCGAATGAGCAATGCCACTGGTGCTGAAGCCCTTGGAGGTGTGATGAAAAAAAGAAAGCAGAGAGACTTCCAGGCAGGATGGAGGCATAGACAGACACGCTGTGTCTCCCTCTGTAGCCAGGAAGGAATGAAGCTGCCTCAAGGCTAGAAGCAATCAGAAGTTCCAGAGCACCCAGCTGCATGGAAGTCCAGCAGACAAAGATATGGATAGGAGGTACTCATCCGGGAGGGGGGAGGGTGTGGAGCCAGGGCAGGGAGTATGCGCTGTGGTGGCTGCAGCAGCAGCAGGCTGGCAGAAAGCCCAGTCACATGTTTAAAAAGGTCAGGAGGGACACCTGGGGGGTGTTCCCAAGTCCTCACTGGACCTCGCAGCTCATGGTCCCAGCACTGGGGAAAATAAAGACTCATTGCTTCAGACATTGCAGACTAGTGGGGGTTGGGTGGAGGCAGAAACTGCAGGTCTCAGTAGAGTCCTCTTGTTTAAAGGGCCCCCATGGACCTAGAGTATCTGCAGACCCACCCACTCTAGGAACAATGACCGGGACAGCAGCTAGAGGGGAGCTAGTACAGTGCGAAAGTCAGAGAGGTGCCTGGAAAATGAGCGAGTGCTGGGCAGGCAGCATTGTTCCCTTTTGGACACATCCCCCAAATGCAGTGCCAAAACGTAGTGAAACAGGTTGCCCTGTATGGACAAATCCCTAAGGCGCTGCCTATTACAATGTAACAGGAACATCAACTCTACCTGGCACATGGAGGCAAACAAACACAGGAGCCTATCAGAATGAGGAGACAGAGAATTATGGCCCAAAAGTGGAAATAGATCAAGGTTTCAGTGGGAGAACTAAGTGATGAGGAGATAGTCAACCTCACAGATGAGGAGATAGACAATCTAACAGATGCAGAATTCAAAACACTGATGATAAAGATGCTCACAGGCTTGACAGATATGCTTGAGTATGGCAAATGCATAAGAGAAGAAGTAAAGGCTATGCTAAGTGAAACAAAGGAAAATCCACACAAACCAGTGGTCAAGGGAAGAAAACTTGGGTTCAAATCAATGATTTGGAATATAAGGAAGAAAAAACAGTCAACCAGTGCAGAATGAGGAAGCCAGAATTGAAAAAAATGAGAAAAACTTCCCAAATTTTTCAAAGGAGATGGACATACAGGTCTGGGCAACACAGAGGATCCCAGGTGACCTGGACCCAGATTATACCACACCAGGAAACATCATGACTGAGATGCCAAAGGCGAAAGATAAAGACAGGGTCCTGGGGGCAGCAAGAGAGAGGTGGAGAGTTGCCTACAGGGGGGTTACAATAGGACTATCAGCTGAATTATTCAAAGGACAGTTTGCAGGCAGGAAGGGACTGTCAAGCAATATTCAATGTGATGAAAAGTAACCTACAACCAAGATTATTCTATCCAGCAAGACTATCATTTGGAATGGAACGACAGATGAGGTGCTTCTCATACAAGGTAAAGCTGAAAGTGTTCGTCATCACCAAGTCTTCATTTTATGAAATGTCAAAGGGAGTTACTTAAGAAAAAGAAGATCAAAAGTATGAACATTAGTGGAGGAGGAAAGATGGCGATGGAGTAGGTAGTGGTGTTGTCTGCTTGCTCCCATTGCAGAAGGACTGAGAGTGCAAACACGAAGAGGAATGAGTGAGCACAGATTTCAGACAGCATGAACAGTGAAGAGAGTGTGGGAGCAGCTTGACGTAGGGTGGAAAATTTGGCCACACTCTCCAGGCTGAGTCGCTGGGCCTCCCAGACTGGGACCTCGGCCACACTGCACCCGAAAAGAGAAGCTGCTGACCAGCTCATTAGCCGGGATCTGCTTGGCAGTTTCCCACTGCCAAGGGTGCACCAACCAGCAAACTCCCAGACAGAGTCAGCAAGAAGGTTTTGTTGAAAAAGCTGGAGGCATGGGAAGATAGTGAACAGCCCAGACTGTGCGAAACTATAAACTGAATCTAGATGTGGACTCCCTTGGCTGGCAACCCTGGATTGACAACTCTGCACTCCAGGCGCTCGCACCAGGGCTCCGCCAACCAAAGGGGCAGAACTGAACCAGGCAGACGGGCCCATATGGGAAAGCTGCGGTGGAACTGAAGACTCGATAAGGACCCCAGGTGGGCAGGTGCTGTGCGCAGGCGTACAGGGAGGGACGCGAGTTGGTGCTGTAGTTTGGAGGCAATACAGATATTTTTTGGAGAAACAGAGACAGAACTTGAGGCTGGGCAGAGACTGTTGGCATGTGCACACTGGCCCACCAGCAGAACAGCATTGCTAGACAAGCCTGAGAAGACCTGAGGGTGCCACAGGACCAGGGGGGAGGGGACTCAAGTAAGTGAGGCTAACAGCAGAGAGGTGGCAGGCCCACGAATGAGAGACTAGCAGTCTCAGAATCAACCTGAGTCTCCTCACAGTCAGCCAGCCAGAAAAGATTTGAAATCCTTGTAATTTCGACCAGGGGCGGATACAGAAAAAGAAGACAGTGCCCAAAGGTTGCACTGGGTAAAAACTCTTTCTTTAATCTGTTTCCTACCTTCTATCTCTCCTTTCTTCTTCTTTAATTTTTGTTTGTTTGTTTGTGTGTTTTATTTATCATCCCTCTCAAACTAAACATATAGCATATAACTGCTATATAAACCTAATACTATACACTTCCACTTTCTCACTTCATTCTACATTCTTCTCTTCCATTTTCAAAATACGATGTAAATATTACTTACTGTCTCACATAGCCTTGATCCTACTTGCTACTATTATTATTCTATCATCTTACCTCTCAAAAATCATCTTTCTTTCATGTAAAACAACCCTTAACTGCTTCTCCTACAGTATAATAGCCTTAACCTATCTATATTTATATAAATACTGGCTCATTTGCTGCTGACAGTAAAATTGCAGATGTGGGATATTTTTTAGGGTGTGGGTTTTTGCCTGGATTGTATGTTTATGTTTCAACAACATCTCCACAAAAGAACTGAAGACAAGGTGTTGCAGAGTGACTCTCAATCAACTAGCCAGAGGGAAGGATCCACCAAAAAGTAATTGAAATACAACCAGACAGCTTAAAAAAATGGCATAAAGTCCATCCCAAGAGCATCAGACTTAGGAGATCAAAGAGACTGCACCACTGAATCTCCCAGGTCTCCTATACAGAATCTCATACCACAAAGGTGGGAAATCAGGCAGACAAATGTAATAAACAAAAACAAACAAGAAGAATCCAACATGGGAGACACAGAAACAACCTGCCAATGAAAGGTAAAGAGGAATCCCCAGGAAGAAAGATAGATGGAATAGACATACGCCAACAATCAGACATGAAATTCAAAAGAATGGGTATAAGGAAGCTCAATGAACTTGACAAACTCCAAGAAAACTTCAAAGAACTCCAGGTGAATTACAAGGAACTCCAGGGAAACTACAAAGAATGCCAGGGAAGCTACAAGGAACTTACAGAGAACTATAAGAGCATAAAAAAGGACATAGAAACTATCATTAAGAACGAGGAAAAAATGAAGAATAAAATCTCTGAACTAAAAAACACAGTAGAAACAATCTAAAGCAGGCTGAATGAAGCAGAGGATCAGATCAGTGAGACAGAGGACAATGTAGAAAAAAATTCCCAGAAAATACAACAAAATGAAAAAATATTAAAAAAGCATAAATAGATCTGGATCCAAAGGGTGAAGGAGTAAGTGGAAGCTACCCTAATCTCCTCCCAGGGCCACTCTGGACTTAAAACTTAATTGTGGAGAAATCATCTGGAATAACCAACTGAACATTAGCTGGAGAGAAGTCTTATAACCACGGAGAGACAGAAAAGGACGCTTCATCACAACGTGACCAGTAGAAAGTGTAGAGAAGCAAACGAGCTGGCTGGACTGTCACAGGTGACAGCTTAAGGGACTGAGAAACAGATCAGCAGCTGGGAGCCCCCCCTGAGAAGGGCAGGATCTAAACCCCCAGCTGGGCTTCCCAGCCTACAGCATCAGAGTGGAAAGTAAAATAATATCCAGCTGTGAAAAGCGAAAAGCCACAGGGTTTCTTGCTGGCCCGAGAGAAACAGCTGGAGAAAAAGAGCTCTTAAGTGGATCACATATGAAAATATTTTGACACCCACTTACCATGGGCTCAAGCAGAAGGAGGGCAGAGAGAACTAGAGATTCTTGGGGAGAACTTGGGGCAGAGGCTATGAGGGGAGAACTGAGGGAGCAGATGAACGGGTCTGGGTGCTGACTCAATTTCCATACTGCAGGCAGACCATTCTTCTACAAGTGGTGTCAGCCTGAGGGGAAGCAAAATCCCCACCTATAGGAATTAAGCTGCCACACCCTCGGTCCTTAAGCTTGACAGCTGAATGCAGATTGAATAGATTAACAACTAAAGGAAAGAGTCAAAGGAAGTAGACCTCTGGTAGTCTCCAACAGGTTGCCTGGGTCCAGACTGGTATAAGATCTGATGCCACCAGGGGAATATCTAGGAAGTGCAGATCAACATAACAAGCAGCAACAAACAAGAAAAGTTACAAAAATGGGGAGACAAAGAAATAACCCCCAATCGAAAGGAAAGAAGGAATCCCCAGAAAGAGTGCTAAATGAAAAAAAGGAAACAAACTATCAGACATGGAATTCAAAGCATGGATTATAGAGAAGATCGATGAGCTCAGCAAGCTCAAAGAAAATTACAAAGAACTCCAGGGAAACTACAAGGAACTCTAGGGAAACTAGAAGAAACTTACTGAGAATTACACTAGCATAAAAAAGGACATAGAAGCTATTAATAAGAGCCAGGAGGAAATGAAGAATACAATTTCTGAATTGAAAGCAGTCTAGAGGAAGCAGAAGACCAGATCAGCGAGCTGGAGGACAACATAGAATAAAGTTCCCAAACAGTGCAATAAAATTAAAAAAGACTGAAAAAGAATGAAGAGGTTTTAAGAGAGCTGCAGGACAACGTGAAACGTAATAATGTCCATATCATAGGAATACCAGGAGAATAAGAGGAGCAAGGGATAAAAAATCTGTTTGAAAAACTAATGACAAAATACTTCCTTAACTTGATGAGAGAAAAAGTCACACAAGTCCAGGAAGCACAGAGGGTCCCAATAAAGATGAACCCCAACAGGTCAACTTCAAGACACATCACAATTAAAATGAAAAAGAGAGAATCCTAAAAGCAGCAAAAGAGAAACAGCTAATAACATACAAGGGAGCTCCAATAAGGCTATCATCAGATTTCTCAACAGAAACACTACAAGCCAGAAGGGAACGGCAAAAAATATTCCAAGCAATAAAAAACAAAGGCCTATAACCAAGAATACTCTATCCAGCAAGGCTCTCATTCAAAATGGAAGGTGAAATAAGAAATTTTCAAGAAAAAGGAGGCTAAAAGAATACATTTCCACCAAACCAGCATTGCAAAAGATGTTAAAGGGTCTGCTTTAAGGAGATCAGGAAAAACAGAGAGAGAGAAACACAGAGAGAGAGAAACACAAATACAAAGGGGAAAAATGACAATATACAACACTCATTTATGATGAAAACACTAAGCAAAGTGGGAATAGAGGAAGCAGACCTCAACATAATAAAGGTCATATACGAGAAACCTAAAGCCAAAAACATACTCAATGGGAAAAACTGAAAGAATTCCTCCTAAGACCAAGAACAAGCCAAGGATGTTCACTCTTTTCACTTCTTTTTTATTTATTTATTTATTTTTTAATTTTTATTTTTTGGTTATTCAATTACAGTTGTCCCATTTTTCCCCCATTGCTCCCCACTCCCAGCCCATCCCTTCTCCCAGAATTATATCCCTCCCCGTTGTCCATGTCCATGAGTCATTCATATAAGTTCCTTGACTAGACCCTTCCCTTACTTATCCCCATTCTCTCCCTCCCCCCTCCCCCCTACTGACTACTATTCTAGTCTTTGCGTATTTAGCTCATTTGTGTTGCTCTTTAGTTTCCTGTATTGGGTGATATCATATGGTATTTTGCTTTCTTTCCCTGGCTTATTTCACTAAGCATAATTCTCTCTAGTTCCATCCATGTTGTCGCAAATGACAGGAGTTCCTTCTTTATTTCTGCTACATAGCATTCCATTGTGTAGATGTAACACCGTTTTTTGATCCACTCATCTACAGACGGGCACTTAGGCTGTTTCCAGCACTTAGCTATTGTAAACAGGGCTGCTATGAACATAGGGTGCATAAGTTCTTTTGAATTAGGGTTTTAGGATTTTTCAGGTATAATCCTAGCAGTGGAATCACTGGTTCAAATGGCAGTGCCATTTTTAGTTTTTTGAGGTAATTCCATACTGTTTTCCATAGTGGCTGAACGAGTCTGCATTCCCACCAACAGTGCAGTAGGGTACCTGTTTCTCCACATCCTCGCCAGCATTTGTTGTTTGTTGATTTGTTGATGATGGCCATTCTGACAGGCGTAAGATGGTATCTCATTGTGGTTTTTACTTGCATCTCTCTGATGGCCAATAATGTTGAGCATTTTTTCATGTGCCTATGGACCTTCTGTATATCCTCTTCGGAGAAGTGTTTGTTCAGGTCCTTTGCCCATTTTTTAATTGGGTTGTTTGTTTTTTTGAAGTTTAGTTGTATAAGCTCTTTATATATTTTGAAGATCAGTCCCCTGTCTGTGATATCATTGGAAAATATGTTTTCCCATATGGTTGGTTTCCTTTTCATCTTGCTGATGTTTTCTTTTGATGAGCAGAAACTTTTTAGTTTGATGTAGTCCCATTTGTTTATTTTTTCCTTTATTTCTCTTGCCTTAGGAGATGTATCCGTGAAGATATTGTTACTTGTGATATCTGAAATTTTCCTGCCTATGTTTTCCTCTCGGACTTTTATGGTATCACGGCTTCCATTTAAGTCTTTAATCCATCTTGAGTTTATTCTCGTGTGTGGTGTAAGTTGGTGGTCTAGTTTCATTTTTTTGCATGTCCCTGTCCATTTCTCCCAGCACCATTTGTTAAAGAGGCTCTTCTCACTCCATTTTATGTTCCTTCCTCCTTTATCAAAGATTAGTTGACCGTAGAGGCCTGGGTTTATTTCTGGGCTTTCAATTCTCTTCCACTGATCTGTATGTCTGTTCTTATGCCAGTACCAGACTGTTTTGATGACAATGATTTTGTAGTATTGTTTGATGTCTGGTATCGTGATTCCCCCTGCTGTATTCTTCTGTTTCAAGATTGCTTTTGCTATTCGGGGTCTTTTTTAGTTCCATATAAATTTTTGGAGGATTTGTTCTAGGTCAGTGAAATATGTCATTGGTATTTTAATAGGGATTGCATTGAATTTGTAAATTGCTTTGGGTAGTATGGCCATTTTGATGACGTTGATTCTTCCCATCCAAGAACATGGTATTTGCCCCCATTTATTTGTATCTTCCTTAATTTCTTTCTTCAATGTTGCATAATTTTCAGTGTACAGGTCTTTTATCTCTTTGGTTAAGTTTATTCCTAGGTACTTTATTTTTCTTGTTGCTATAGTAAATGGTATTTTCTTTTTTGCTTCTGTCTCTGATATTTTATTGTTGGTATACAGAAATGCCTTAGATTTCTGTATATTTATTTTGTACCCTACTATTTTGCCCAATTCACTTATTATATTGAGTAGTCTTTTAGTGGATTTTATAAGGTTTTATAGGTATACTATCATGTCGTCTGCAAATAGTGGTAATTTTACTTCTTCTTTCCCAATTTGGATGCCTTTTATTTCTTTGTCTTGTCTGATTGCTGTGGCTAGGACTTCCAAGACTATGTTGAATAGAAGTGGGGAGAGTGGACAGCCTTGTCTAGTTCCTGATTTCAGGGGGAATGCTTTCAGTTTTTGTCCGTTGAGTATAATGTTGGCTGCAGGCTTCTCATATATAGCCTTAATGATGTTAAGGTATGCTCCCTCTATTCCCATTTTGCTGAGTGTTTTCAACATAAATGGGTGTTGTACTTTATCAAATGCTTTTTCTGCATCTATAGATATGATCATGTGATTTTTGTCTTTCATTTTGTTTAGGTGATGTATTATAGTTATTGATTTGCGAATATTAAACCATCCTTGCATCCCTGGGATGAATTCCACTTGATCATGGTTTATGATCTTTTTGATGTATTGTTGGATCCTGTTTGCCAAAATTGTATTGAGGATTTTAGCATCTATGTTCATCAGTGATATTGGCCTGTAGTTTTCTTTCTTTGCTGTGTCTTGACCTGGTTTTGGGATTAGGGTAATACTGGCTTCATAGAAAGAGTTTGGGATTTTTCCCTCTTCTTGGATTTTTTGGAATAGTTTGAGGAGGGTAGGAGTTAGTTCTTCCCTAAATGTTTTGTAAAATTTCGCTGTGAAGCCATCCGGTCCAGGGCTTTTGTGTGCAGGGAGATTTTGAATTACTGTTTCAATTTCCTTCTTTGTTATTGGTCTGTTGAGACTTTCTACTTCTTCTTGATTCAGTTTGGGAAGGTTATGTGTTTCTAGAAATCTGTCCATTTCTACTAGGTTGTCAAATTTCTTGCCACATAGTTGTTTGTAGTAATTTCTTATAATTGTTTGTATTTCTGTGGTATCAGTTGTGATTTCTCCTCTTTCATTTCTGATTTTGTTTATTTGGGTCTTCTCTCTTTTTTTCTTAATGAGCCTGGCTAGAGGCTTGTCAATTTGGTTTATTTTTTCAAAGAACCAGCTCCTAGTTTTGTTGATTTTTTGGATTGTTCGTTTCGTTTCTATGTCGTTTAATTCTGCTTTGATCTTGATGATTTCCTTTCTTCTTTTTGCCCTAGGCTTTGTTTGTTGTTGCTGTTCTAGTTCTTGTAGATTTACGGTTAGGTTTTTTATTTGAGATTCTTCTAGTCTTTTCAGATATGCCTGTATTGCTATGAACTTCCCTCTTAAGACTGCTTTTGCTGTGTCCCATAGGTTTTGGGCTGTTGTGTGTTCATTGTCATTAGTTTCTAGAAATTTCTTGATTTCCTCTTTTATGTCATTGTTAACCCATTCGTTATTTAAGAGCGTGTTATTCATTCTCCATGAGTTTGGGTGTCTTTGATTTTTTTCCCTGAGGTTGATTTTTAGTTTCAAGGCATTGTGGTCTGAAAAGATGCTTGATATGATTTCAATTTTCTTGAATTTGTTGAGGCTTGTTTTGTGTCATATTATATGGTCTATCTTTGAAAATGTCCCATGTGCCTTTGAAAAGAATGTAAATTTCGCTTCTTTGGGGTGAAAAGTTCTATATATATCAGTTAACTCCATGTGGTTTAGTGTGTTGTTCAATGCCTGTATATCCTTGGTGTTTCTTTGCTTGGATGATCTGTCTATTGTTGATAATGGAGTGTTGAAGTCCCCTACTATGAGTGTGTTGTTGTTAATATCCTTCTTGTGGTCTTCTAGTATTTACTTTATGTATTTGGGTGCTCCTATCTTGGGTGCATATATGTTTCTCAGTGTTACATCTTCTTGATGAATCGTTCCTTTAAGTACTATGAAATGTCCTTCTTTGTCTCTTTTTATTGCCCTAGCTTTGAAATCCATTTTGTCTTATATGAAGACTGCTACCCCAGCTTTTTTTTCAGGTCCATTTGCTTGGAATATTTTTTTATATCACTTTACTTTCAGTCTATGTAGATCTTTTGTTTTGAGGTGTGTTTCTTGTAGACAGCAAATATGTGGGTCCTGTTTTCTTATCCATTCCTTTACCCTATGTCTTTTAATGGGAGCATTTAATCCATTTACATTTAAGGTTATTATTGACATGTATTTATTCATTTCCCTTTTGTATCTCTGTTCTTCTACTCTTTTTTTTTTGTTTTGTTTTTTCTCTTCCTTTTTCTTAGAATATTCCTTTTAGCATCTCTTGCAATGCTGGTTTTGTGGAGATGCATTCTTTTAGTCTTCCTTTGTCTGAGAAAGTCCTTATTTCACCTTCTATTTTGAATGAGAGCCTTGATGGGTAGAGTATTCTTTGTTGTAGGCCTTTGTCTTTCATTGCTTGAAATATTTTTGACCATTCCCTTCTGGCTTGTAATGTTTCTGTTGCGAAATCAGTCGATAGCCTTATTGGAGCTCCCTTGTAAGTTATTTGCTGTTTTTCTCTTGCTGCTCTGAGGATTCTCTCTTTGTCTTGGAATGTTGCCATTTTAACTATGATGTGCCTTGTAGTGGGTTTTTGGGGGTTCCTTTTTATTGGAACTCTCAGTGCCTCTTGGACTTGCATAACTTTTTCTCTCATCAGGTTCGGAAAATTTTCTGTAACTATTTCTCCTATCAGATTTTCAATTCCATGCTCCTTTTTTCTCCCTCTCGTATTCTGATGATCCTTAAATTATTTTTTCTAATGCTATCCTGTAATTCCCTTACATCTTGTTCATATTTTTTCAATCTATTTTCATTTTGCTGTATCATTTGAGAATTATTACCTACATTATCCTCTAACTCACTAATCCGATCCTCTGCTTCGTTTAGTCTGCTTTTGACTGATTCTACTGTGTTTCTCAGTTCAGAGATTGCATTCTTCATTTCTTCCTGGTTCTTGTTGATAGTTTCTATGTCTCTTTTTATGCTGGTGTAGTTCTCTGCAAGTTCCCTGTAATTTTCTTGGAGCTGTTGGTAACTTCCTTGGAGGTTGTCATAGTTGTTTTTGAGGTTTTCGAGCATGTTGAGCTTCTTCACCACCATAGTTTTGAATTCCATGTCTGACATTTGGGCTATGTCTATTCCATCTACCTCTCTTTTTGGGCATTCCTCTTTTCTTTTCATTGAGAGGTTGTTTCTGCATCTTAGCATGTTGGATTCTTCTTGTTTGTTTTTGTTATTTGGATTTGTCTGCTCTGCCTTCCTACCTTTGTGGTATGAGATTTTTTATGGTAGATCTGGGGGTTTCAGTGGTACAGTCTCTTTGATCTTCTGAGCCTGATGTTCTTTGGGTACCTTTTATATCTTTTGTTTATGCTGTCTCGTTATATTTCAGATTTTAGTTTTTGTTAGGATATTCCTTCTGGCTTGTTGATTGAGAGTCCCTCTATCCACTTTATCTCGAATTCTTTTGTGGAGATGCTGTTAAAAAGATAAACACACAGCCCCAGTAGGAGACCCGCACCCTCAAAATATCCCCCACCCTCTATCCTGCTATCATCAGCCTATGAGCCAGTATTAATATAGATGTAGAGAGATTAGAGCTTTTGCACTATAGGAAGAATAGATAAGAGTTGTTTTAGTGAAGGAAAAATATGGTTTTTGAGAGAGGGGATAATAGGTTAATAATAGTTGAGACTGTGCAAGACAGTAGGTAATGTTTACGTTGTATGTTAAAAACTATAGAAAAAAAGGGGAAGAGTGCAGAATATAGTAAGAAAGTGGAATTATATAGTATTGGATTTATATAGTAGTTATAGTCTATTTACTTAGAGTGAAAGGGAGGCTAAACTAGGCCCACAAACAGACAACAATTGAAAAACAGGGGTAAGAAGGAAAGGTTATATAAACCAGATTAGAGACATAGTTTGTTTTTTCTCCTTCCTTCCCCTCCTCCCTCCTCCCCTCCTCTTTCAGGAAGAAAAGAAAAAGGAAAAAGGGAAACAGAAAAAAAAAAAGCAGAATGTTTTTACTCAGTTCAGCCTTCTTGTGTCGTCTTCTTTTTCTGCATCCACAGCTGGTCTAATGTGATGGGTCAGAGGTTCCTATTCCTTGCAGCAGTGGTGTGCGTGAGGTGGCCGGCAGGGCGCAATGCAAGGCAGCCAAGAGCCCACCTCAGGTCTGCCACACCGCGCTCCAGGAAAGCAGCCCGAGCCAAGCTCCAGGAAAGCCCTCCAGGTGTTTTTTTTGGCTCGAGCACCGGTGCGCGCCCAAAGTGTCTGGGGAACTAAGCTCCGGCCTGCCGCGCTGCGCTACTAGAAAGCTGGCTGCGCTGCACTCTGAGAAAGCCGGCCGCGCTGCACTCCGGGAAAGCCCTCAAGGTGTTTTTTTTGGCTCAAGCACAGATGGGCGCCCAAGGTGTCTGGGGAACTAAGCTCAGGCCTGCCACACCCCGCTCCTAGAAAGATGGCCACGCTGTGCTCCTAGAAAGCAGACCACTCTGAGCTCCGAGAAAGCCCTTGAGGTGTTTTTTGGCTCGAGTGCAGTTGTGCACCCAAGTGGCTGGGGAGCTAGCCTCAGGTTGCAGTGCCGTGTTCCGGGAGTTTGTTTTTCGCCTCTTAGGGCAGGGCAGCAGACACTTGTGCTCAGTAGACGTGAGTGTCTTTGAGTCGCTGCTGTCCGCTGTACCCACACCGCAGCCACCCACCGTTCCCGCACCTCCTGAGCGGACACACGGAGAACCTGGGCAAGTGCTCTGCGCTCCGGATTCCTGCCTGGTACTTCGACCTGGTGCCCACTGGGCTGGCCAGGGGCGACTACACACAGTGTTCTGCGTGTCCAGTGGGCCCTCCCTGCGCCCGTTTGGTCATTGATTTTATGTCTGTTGGCGTGTGTCCGAGGGGCCCCTGGACGCACAGCCCTGCGCACCTGGGCCAGTGAATGAGGGCACTTCCCTATGCGCGCCCCCATGACCCAAAGGGAGGGTTGGGGAGTGGATGAGAGCACCACTCCGCCTGTGCTCCTCAAGAATGGCCTACCACCCCCAAACTTTCCTCCCCTCTCCACCATCCACTAGAGAAAAATAAAAAGGAGAATTATGTTCTCACTTGCCCGGCAGCACGCTGTCTCCTGTCCTTCAGCGCCAATGCCACTTGGTCGGGTCCGGTCTCTGCCAGCGGGCAGAGATCCGCTCTCCTCCCAACTCCTCTCCCAGGGCAGCCCGTGGTCCCCAAAAAGCCTTTGTGTGCTTCCCGCCGCAGCTCGGGCAGCCGCCCCAGTCAGGGATCCCATTTCATCCCCTTTTCCTCCGCTATCCTCACTAAACAGGTTGTTCCCAGATGGATTTTCTCTACTCCAGCAGTGACTTGGCTCCACTCCTGCCAGTATCCAGCAGCTCACTGAGATGTTCTGTCTGCAGTTAGCCCAAATTGGAGACGGGTCTCCGGAGCCTGAAACCGCAGCCTCTCCTCACTCCTCCACCATCTTGCCCTCTCTCTTTTCACTTCTATTCAACAGAGTTTTAGAAGTTCTATCCACAGCAATCAGACAATAAAGAGAAATAAAAGGCATCCAAATTGGAAAAGAGGAAGTAAAACTGTTATTTGCAGATGACATGATAGTGTACACAGAAAACCCTATAGACTCCATGAAAAAAATACTCGACTTAATAAGTAAACTTGGCAAAATAGCAGGGTACAAAGTAAATATTCAGAAATCAAAGCCATTTCTGTACACCAATAATAAAATATTAGCTATAGAAACTAAAAAGAAGATTTCATTTACTATAGCAACAAGAAAAATAAAGTAACTAAGAATAAGACTTCCAGCCAAGATGGAGGCAAGGACAGACACACTGCATCACCCTCCACAACTAAGAAGGAATAAAACTACCTCAAAACTAGAAACAACCAGAAGTTCCCGAAAATCAAACTGCATGGAAGTCTCGCAAACAAAGATATAAAGAAATAATACTCATCCAGACAGATAGGAGGGGCAGAGCTGGGGCAGAGAGGACTCAGTGTGGTGGCGGCAGCTGGGCAGCGGCAGCAGGGCATCAGCAGCAGTGACAGTGGCAGGCCAGGAGAAAGCCCAATCATATGTCTTAAAAAGTCATAAGGAACACCTGGGGAGCATTCTTAGCTCCTCACGGGACTTCACAGCCCATGGTCCCAGCAGTGTTGAAAATCAAGCCTCATTACTTCTGACTGTGCAGACCAGTAGGGGTTGGGGTGGAGGCAGAAACTGCTGGTGTCAGCAGAGTCTGCTTGTTTAAAGGGCCCCCATGGTCCTAGAATGACCGCAGACCCACCCACTCTGGGAACAACAGCCAGGGCAGCAACTATAGGGGAGCCAGTCTGGTGCGGAAGGGGGAGAGGTGCCTGGAAAAGGGGCGAGTGTTGGGCAGGCAGCATTGTTCCCTCTTGGACAGATCCCCCACATACAGTGTCACAACGTGGTGAAACAGGTCGCCCTATACTGACAAATCCCTAAGGCTCCGCCCTTACAATGTAACAGGAGCATCAGCTCTACCAGAGATGTGGAGGTAAAAAAACACAGGAGCCTGTCAGAATGAGGAGACAGAGAAGTATGGCCCGAAAGGGGAAACGGATCAAGGTTCCAATGGGAGAACTAAGGGATGAGGAGATAGTCAACCTAACAGATGAAGAGATAGACAATGTAACAGACACAGAATTCAAAACACTGATGATAAAGATGCTCACAGGCTTGACAGATATGCTTGAGTACGACAAACGCATAAGAGAAGAAGTGAATGCTTTGCTAAGTAAAACAAAGGAAAATCCACACAGAACCAATGGTGAAGGGAAGGAAACCTGGGTTCAAATCAATTATTTGAAACATAAGGAAGAAAAAAAGTCAACCAATGAAGAATGAGGAAGCAAGAATTGAAAAAAATGAGGAAAACTTCCTAAATTTTGCGAAGGCGATGGACATACAGGTCCAGGAAGCACAGACGGTCCCGAGCGAGCTGGACCCCGAGGGGACCACACCGGGACGCATCATGATTGAAATGCCAAAGGTGAAAGATAAAGTCAGAGTCCTGGGGAAAGCAAGAGAAAGGCAGAGTTGCATACTGGGGGGTACCTGTAGGACTATCAGCTGATTTCTCAGAGGACACTTTGCAGGCTGGAAGGGATTGGCAAGCAGTATTCAATGTGGTGAAAGGCTACCTGCAACTAGAATTACTCTATCCAGCAAAGCTATCTCTTTGAATGAAAGGGCAAATGAAGTGCTTCCCAGACATGGTGAACCTAAGGGAGCTCATCATCACCAAGCTATTATTATATGAAATGTCAAAGGGACTTACTTAAGAAAAGGAAGATCAAAACTATGAACACTAAAATGACAACAAACTCACAACGATGAACAACTGAATCTAAAAGAAAAAAGAAATCCAACTAAGCAAATGAGAACAAGAACAGAATCATAGGCATGGGGATAATTTGGCAGGTTATCAGCTGGGAGGGGGAGGGGAGAAATGGAGAAATGGTGCAGGGACTAAGAAGCATAATTGGTTGGTACAAAATAGACAGGGGGATTTTAAGAATAATATGGATAAGGGTGAAGCCAAAGAACTTATATGCATGGCCGGTGGACATGAACTAAGGGGGGTGGGATTGCTGGAGGGAAGGGGGATACTGGGCAGAGGGGAGCAAAGGGGGAAAAAACTGGAATTACTGTAAAAATGTAATCAATCAAATATATATAAAAGAATTAAAAGTTTTAAAAAAAATGTACCTAGGGATAAACTTAACCAAGGATGTAAAAGACCCATACTCAGAAAACTACAAGACATTGAAGAAAGAAATTAAGGAAGATACAAATAAATGGAAGCATATACCATGTTCACATATGGGAAGAATCAGCCTCGTTAATATGTCCATACTATCCAAAGCAATTTATAGATTCAATGAAATCCCTATTAAAATATCAAGGACATATTTTACAGATGTAGAACAAATACTTCAAAAATTTATCTGGAACCAAATAAGACCCTGAATAGCCAAAGCAGTCTTGGGGAAGAACACAGTAGGAAGAATCACAATACATGATATCAAAATATACTACAAGGCCATGATAATCAATACAGTCTGGTACTGGCATAAGAACAGATATATAGATCAATGGAACAGAATGGAGAGCTCAGAAATAAACCCAGGTTTATATGGTCAACTAATACTTGACAAAGGGGGAAGAAACAGTAAATGGAGTGAAAAGACCCTCTTCAACAAATGGTGTTGGGAGAACTGGACAGGGACATGCAAAAAAAAAAAAAAAAAAAAAAGAAACTAGACCACCAACTTATACCATATGCCAAAATATTATCAAGATGGATCAAAGACTTAAATGTAAGCTGTGACACCATAAATGTCCTAGAGAAAAACATAGGCAGGAAAATTTTAGATATCACACATAGCAATATTTTCACCGATATATATCCTAAGGCAAGGGAAATAAAGGAAAGAATAAACAAATGGGACTACATCCAACTAAAGTTTCTGCTCAGCAAAAGAAAACATCAGCAAGATGAAAAGGAAACCAACCATATGAGAAAACATATTTGCCAAAGTTACCCCAGACAAGGGATTGATCTCCAAAATACATGAAGAACTTACATGACTCAACACCAAGAAGACAGACAACCCAATTAAAAAATGGGCAAAAAAAACTGAACAAACACTTTTCGAAAGAGGACATACAGAGTGTCCCAAAGCATATGTAAAATGCTCAACATCACTAGCCATCAGAGAGATGCAAATAAAAACGATAATGAGATACCATTTTACACCAGTCAGAATGGCCATCATCAACAATCAACAAACAACAAGTGCTGGCGAGGATGCGGAGAAATGGTACCCTAGTGCACTATTGATGAGAATGCAGACTGGTGCAGCCACTATGGAAAACAGTATGGAATTTCCTCAAAAAAATGAAAATTGAACTGCCTTTTGAAACAGCAATTCCACTGCTAGGATTATATCCATAGAATCCTGAAACAGCAATTTAAAAGAACCTATGCACTCATGTTTATATCAGCACTATTTACAATAGCTCAGTGCTGGAAACAACCTAAGTGCCCATCTGTAGATGAGTGGACCAAAAAATGTGCTACATTTACCCAATGGAGTACTTACTATGTAGCAAAAAGAAAGAAGAAACTTCTACCATTTGCAGCAACATGATGAAACTAGAGAGAATTATGCTTAGCGAAATAAGCCAGGCAATGAAAGAAAAATACCATATGATATCACCTAATACAGGAGACTAATTAACAATGCAAATGAATGAGTAAAATTGAACCAGAGATATGTAAACAAGGAATAGACTAACAGTGACAAGGAGGGAGGGGGGAGGGAGCGAAGTGGGTAAGAAGGGGAAGAGTCTAGTCAAAGAACATGTATAAGTGACCCAAGGACATGGACAATGGGGTGGGAATTGACTGTGGGAGAAGCGGTGGGTGGGGTTAGGGGAAGCAATGGGGGAAAAGGTGAGACAATTGTAATAGAAAAACAATAAAAGTAAATAAACAAACAAACAAACAAATTTTAAAACAGAAAAAAAAAAGGATACTGAGAGTGCGTCCACTCCTTGTCACATGAATGACAGTATCTGTAGCATTTAAGAGTCCTTTAAAAGTTTCACGTTTTAAGACTGAATGGCATGTGCCTTTTATGGTATCTAGATATATCACAAGCATCTGTGGCAATCAGTTTCCTTCTCTCATGTATTCCAATTTGATTTGTTCAATCTCGGTTACCAGGGAATAGTCCTAACGTTAAAGCTTATCAAGGTCCTGAAGCACAGGAGGGAGTCAAAAAAAAAAAAGAAAAGAAAAGAAAAAGAAGGTGGGAACTCCTATCTTTTTCAACCGCATACATCAAACAGGAGACTATCCTGCTAAGTGAAATAAGCCAGTTGGTAAGTGAAAAATACCATATGATCTCACTTACAAGAAGAATCTAATGAACAAAATAAACTAACAAGAAAAATAGAACCAGAGACATGGAAACATGAAACAGACAGCAGCCAGAGGGAATGGGGAACAAGAATAATGGTGGAAAAGAAGAGTTGGGTCTAGTCAAATAACATGTATGAATGACTCATAGTCATGGACAATGGTGTGGGGATTGACTGTGGGAGTGGAGGGGGTGGTGGGGTGGGCAGAGGAGGGAAAGGGGGGATTGGGACAACTGTAATAAAATAACAATAAAAAAATAAAAAGTATGTAATTCTCTAGCGTACTCTTTACAAAAAAAACAACCAAACAAAAATCTGGTTGTAAAATGGGTTGAAGACTCAAATGTACACTTCTCCAAAGAAGACATACAGGTGGCCAATATATATGTAAAAAGATGCTCAAAATCACTACTCATCAGATAAATGCAAACTAACTTTCTTAAGTGTGTTTATGCCTTCCAAGGGTATTACTTTTGTCATTTCAAAAGTGTGTTAACCTATATGCACAAGAACAATGTATAGTGCTGGCTTAAAATTATTTCACTAAAGAAGTTATAGGCCTGTGTCATGACTACTCACTATGACCTGACCAGTTAGAAATTTATGATTTATTATAGCATCCGTTTTTTGTCTACGTGATGCTTTGGTCAGTAATGGACTGCAAGTAAGACAATGATCCCATAAGATTATAATAGAGCTGAAAATTCTCTATTGATGTCATAGCCACCATCATATTACAGTGAAATGTATTATTCACATGTGGTGATGAGGGTGTAAACAAATCTACTACACTGCCAGTCATATGGAAGTAAAGCACATGTAGTTATGTACCTGTCAATAATAATAATAAATGACTGTTGCTGGTTTTTGTAGTTATTAATTCTCTACTATATGTTTTTATTATTATTTTAGAGTGTACTCCTTCTATTTTCACAAAAATGTTTGCTATAAAACAGTCGTCGTCGGCAGCCGTCCATCTCGAGAGACGATGGTGTAGCTTCTTAAGAGTCTATCTGCACTGCCGAGAATGGCTGTGCAGTCCGACTCGGGAGTGACACGGTATCTGTCTCCTCCCGTGTTGAATCGACATCTTGCGATGACGCTGGAGTGTCCTCTCCAGTGAAACTGAAGCTACAGAGCCTGGGCAGGGTGATATGGAGGGTCTGCTGTTGCCCATGCAGCAGACCCCCCCTCTCTTCGCAGCTGAAGGGTCCAAGGGAAAGACGGAGTCAATACAGCTTGGCTTCAGGTGCGCCGCAGGAGTTGCCGGTGTTGAGTACAAAGTCAAACCGCCTTAGGGACTCCGGCTCCGGATTTTCTGTCGGGGTTTACTCCCTTAGCCTTTCCCCTGAAGAGGTATGCCGCAAGGCAGCGGAGGTTTTTTGGAGTCAGAGTTTTCCTTCTCTGTATAAAACAGTATGCCCTGTTATATTGGTGGCAGCAGTCTTATACATCTTGAGTTTACCGCATCTCTTGATTGCATTATTTTCTCTTGTGCTTGATTTAATCTTGTGTTGTTTTGTACAGTAACATGCTATGTAGGCTTGTAGCCTATGAGCAATAAGCTATATCATATAGCCTAGTTGTGTAGTAGGCTGCTCCAATCTAGTTTTGTGTAAGTGTATTCTATGATGTCAACACAATGAAAAAATCACCTAACAGAACATTTCTCAGAATGTATCCTCCTTACCAAGCAGCACGTTTATATATTAAATGTCTCAGAGAATTTTAAATTATAAGTATTAATAAGTTCGAGTGAAATAATTTCTTTAGCTAACGTTTCTCACTTTTTGCATGCCAATATTAAAAATGGTGCAAAGTGATATTTAATTGCTTTAAAACTTAGACTTATGCAATCTGAGGTTCTAGAGAACTTTTACTTATGTCTTTTTTTATTGTTTTTCTATTAGTTGTCCCATTTTTCCCCCATTTCTCCCCCCCATCCAACCCATCCCTTCTCCTACAGTCATTCCCCACCCCGTTGTCCATGTCCATCAGTTATTTATACTAGTTTCTTTACTAGACCCTTCTATTTACCTCCCTTCTCCCCCCCCCCAATAAATGTTTTTTTGTTCCTTGTTCGATTTTGTACATTTGTTTGTGTTCTTCATTAACCTCCTGTATTAGGTGATATCATATGGTATTTTTCTTTCTTTGCCTGGCTTATTTTGCTAAGCATAATTCTCTCTAGTTCCATCCATGTTTTCACAAATGGCAGGAGGTCCTTCTTTCTTTCTGCTGCATAGTATTCCATTGTGTAAATAAACCACAGTTTTTTTAACCCACTCATCTACAGATGGACATTTAGGCTGTTTCCAGCACTTGGGTATTGTAAACAGCACTGCTGTGAATATAAGAATGCATAAGTTCTTTTGCCTTGACCCCATTTGGGGTATAGGGATAGTTAGGCATCATCAAAATTCAATCTGTCAGCAAAAATAGAAGGAATCATTGTGTATAGATTCTTTTTTCTCTAGGATGAATATATTTACATACACTATCATTTATGATACTGAGATTTAAGAGCTACAAAAAATATAATAAGAAAATAACCCATTTATTGGTAAAAACACAATTAGTAGGTGCCAGTTTGCAAATTGTGAAAAATATAATACATATATACTAACACAGTTAACACAGTTTAGGTATGTAAATTTAGCAACACCATATCTATTAAAAATTTTAAAGAAATCATAGTGCCAGAATATTTCCATAAGTTGGAAGAATTTATGTATTAAAGGTATATATGGTAAAAGATGGAGTTAAAGCTTAGCTTGTCTCTTTACTTTGAAAAGTCAGTGCCAGATTCTAATGAGTTTAATGATTCTGTTTTTTTCCCTATCAAATTAGAAAATGGTATGGTGTTTGTTAATATCTCTTTAACAAACTATTAGAATTACTTTCTGCTGGATTAGATTATGTTTCTGTTTATAAACATTCTATAAATCAGTTAATAATCCTTAGTTGTTGGACTCAGAGTGAACAGCATACCCATTTTTCTTCCTAGATAGACTTTCCCTTTGCTGCTGTTCATTCTGCAGTGGGGAAAATGGTGAAATTGTACACAGGAATTATGTTTGATTTTTGTCTTTCAATTTTTACATAGTTTTTTGTTCACAATCCATGCTCTGATATTGTGCTCAAGAGATGTCAAATTGTCAGAATTATCTTCCTGCAAGTTTCCTTCACACAGGAGTCTGCTATGTCTAAGAAGCTCCCTTCTGTGTCAATATAACACTTTCAGTATATTCAGTAGCTGTTGTGGCTTTCCTCACTTTTGAGCAAGCACACCACATTTGTTCCTTGTAGTTTTCACACAATTGTGTATAATATTTTTGAAATATTATTCTATGCATGTTTCTTTGTACTTTACCTTGCTTGAATGAACTTATTAACCCATGTTGGTTTGTACATTTGTATTTTCTCACACTTTTTTTCAACATATGAATTATTTTAAGAAGATGGTATATTCTGTTAATTTTTCATTCACTCAAGTTTTATTGGATTTTGTACTATACAGTTTACTATACATAAGAGATAAAAATATAATTAAGGTAGAGGACCTGCCTTGTAAGTGATAAATGATGTAATGAGTGATTATGAAGGATCTGACTCTGCTTAAGTCAGTGGAAATAAGATGAGATGTCACAAAGAGAACACGCTTAAACTGAGTGTTGTAAGAATATCTGAATGGTAGTAGAATAAGCCACCACTAAATGTGCCTCTCTGGCAGTAAGATTATTTTGAGCTGATTATTTTTGAGAAACAGCAGACACAGGAGAAGCCCAGAAAATAGAAGTTTTCTTTTGAAAGGAAAATTTATAGTTACACAGAAAATCTCCATATCACAAGAAAAGTTAATTGTCCTTCTACCCTTCCCCCACTTTTCTTTTGTCTTTAGCTAGAGATTGTATTTAAACTGGTGATTTAGGCTATCTTCATGAGTTACTCATATTACCTTGGGTATCTCCCATGTATACAAGAGGTATGCATATTAATAAACTACTGTTTGTTTTTCTCTTGTTCATCTGTCTTTTATTACAGGGGTGTCAACTACAAACTCAGAAGAGAAGAAAGAAAATTAATTTTCTTCTTCTAAATATCTTACAAAAAGATAAAATGAGAAAAAACAGCATAGCATAGCATATCTGTCAGTTCAGATAATATGTAGTTGAGCATAGTCTTACTAAGGAGGTAAAACATTATACTGTAGGTCAATGATTCCCCTTGGTAAACATTAGAGTAAGGTAAGAAGCATTTAAAAATGCCTCTACCCAGATACTACCTTCCTAAGATTATAATTTTTGGCTTTTGTTGAATAAAGAAGATAATCTGTAAAAGCTTCCTGGTTATTCTAATCTACAGCCAGTAAGAAACCACCACTCTACACAATGGAGGGCCATAGAAGGGTTTTAAGGGGAACAGTGAATGATAATGTTTTTTTAATAAAAATACAATTACATTTAACATTCAATATTATATTGTAGCACAGTGATTAGACATTTATATAAATTATGAAGTGATCCTCTTGATAAGCCTAGAACCTACCTGACACCATAAGGTAGTTATTACAACATCATTGACTATATTCTCTATGCTATACTATACATATCTGTGACTATTTTGTAACTGCCAGTTTACTTCTTAATCACTTTACCTTTTTCACCCAGACTTCCAGCTTCCTTCCCATTTGGCAACCATCAATTTGTTCTCTGAGTCTGTTTCTGTTTTGTTTATTTTGTTCATTATATACCACATATAAGTAAAATCATATGGTATTTGTCTTTCTCTGCCTGATTTATTTCACTTATCCATCCACTCATGTTTTTGGAAATGGTAGGATTTCATTCATTTTTTATAAATCAGTAATATTTTATTGTATGTATCTACCATTTCTTTATTCAATTTTCTATCAATGGACACAAGTTGCTTCCATATATTGACTATTTTAAATAATGCTGCAATAAATATAGGGACACATATATCTTTCCAAATTGGTGTTTTGGATTTCTTCAGATAAATCCCCCAAAGTGGGATTGCTGGGTCATATGGTAATTTTATTTTCAAGTTTTTGAGGGACTTCCATGCTGGCTGGACTAATTTGTGATCCTGCCAACAGTACACAAGGATTCCCTTTTCTCCACATCCTTGCCAACACTTGTTGTTTGTTGATTTATTGATGGTAGTGATTCTGACAGGTATTTCATTGTGGCTTTAATTTAAATTTCTTTGAGGATTAGTGATGAGCCTATTTTTATGTCTATTGGCCATTTTAGGTTCTCTTTGGAGAGTGTCTATTCAGGTCCTCTGCCCGTATTTTAAAAATCAGATGTTTTATTTTAAGTTGTATGAGTGCTTTATGTATTTTGGATATTAACTCTTCATTGAATGTATTATTGGCAAATATATTCTCCCATTCAGTAGGCTGTCATTTCATTTTGTTGATTGTTTCCTTGCTGTGCAAAAGCTTTTTAGTTTGATGTAGCCCCATTTGTTTATTTTTTTCTTATTCTCTCTCTTGCCTGAGAAGACATATCCTAAATAATATTACAAAGAGCAGTGTCCAAAATTTTACTTTTTATATTTTCTTCTAGGAGTTTTATGGTTTTTGGTTTTACATTTAAGTCTTTAATATATTTTGAATTGGTTCATGTATATGGTGCAAGGAAGTGGTTGTTTGATTTTATTGCATGTATCTGTCCAGTTTTCTCCATACCATTTATTGAATAGACTGTCTATAGCCCACTGTATATTCTTGTTCCCTTTGTCATATATTAATTGATCATATAGACATGGGTTTGTTTTTGATCTCTCTGTTCTATTCCATTGATTTATGTGTCTGATTTTTATGCTTATGCCATATTGTTTTGATTACTATAGCCGTGTAATATAGTTTGATATCAGGTACCCTGATACCTCCAACTTTGTTCTTTTCAAGATTGTTGTGGTTATTCAAGATCTTTCATGCCTCTATATAAATTTTAAGATTATTTGTTCTGCTGTGAAAAATGTCATTAGTATTTTAATAGAGATTTAATGGAATCTATAGATTGCTTTGGGTTGCATGGACATTTTAACAATGTTAATTCTTCCTGACCATTAACATGATACATGCCTCCATTTATTTGTATCTTCTTCAATTTTCATCTTCAATGTTTTATAATTTTCTGAGTACAGATCTATTACCTCCTTGAATAACTTTATTCCTATGTATTTTATTGTTTTTGATGCAATTGTACATGGTATTATTTTCTTAATTTCTCTTCCTCATAGTTGGTTATTGGTTTATAAAAATGCAACTAATTTTAAAAAATTAACTTTCTACATGAATGATAATTTGGGGAAATTGTTTTGTTTAACTTGAATGATATAAAAGATATCACTCTTCAATATTTTGCTAATCCAAAATGAGATTTTCTGTATCAAAGCAAAACATATGAAAATAAGGACAAAGTAGTAAGTTTTCTATAAAGATAGATTTATTCTATATAAAGATTTCTTATTCTGATATTGTATCATCCTTAGGTTGTGTTAATATGTTTATTTTATGAAATAATAGTGAACATACATATTAATTTTTGATATCGGTCTTTGAAGTCTTTACTTGGCAAAATATTAGTTTTGTTTTTCACCATTAGAAGAGGATACAATTTCTAGATTCTTTCTTTCTTTTGTTTTTATTTTCACAAATAAGATATGAAATGTATTCTATAAGGTGTGTGACATGTACAAATATTAAATGTACAACTCAATGAATTTTTACATTTGTATATACGGTTAAAAACAAGACAAGAGGCCCAAAATGGAGATGTTTATGCTATGTCCCACATCACCAAACTAAGACTTAATTACAGTATTGGCTTTCCCAGAAATAAAATGTTAAAGCAGTTCATCAGAAATCACCTGATTAGCACTACTTACATAAACTGCCTGATAGACCACTGTCATCCCTCAAAATAATAACTTTGCTATATCAATCTAGCTATGTTGTCTAATATAACTTCCATGTTACTGCTTCCTTCTGCCTGTAAAAGTCTTTTTTTTTGCACAGCTCCTCGTAGCTCTTCTCTATTTGCTTGATTAGATGTTACCCAATTCATGAAATATTGAAGAAAGCCAATAATATTTTTAAAAATTTACTCAATTAACTATGTTCTTTAACAATGCATCTGTATCAACAACCTACACTATGATACAAATCTTCTAACCCCATTCTATTGAATTTCCAACCCTCCACCATTGACAACAACTGCTGATTTATAGCATCAAAGATTAGTTTTGTCTATTATTGTACTTAACATAAATGGAATCATACAGTATGTTTTTTTTGTGTGTGTATTTGTATGGTTTCTCATAGTTAACATAATGTTTTTCTTATTCAGCCAGGTTGTTGTATAAGTTTTAGTAGTTTTTTTTTTTTAATACTCTGCAGTGTTTCAGTGTATGATATTAGCACAACTTGTTTACTTATTCTTCTATTGATTGATGATTGGGCCATTTCTGTTTTAACCTATTATGAGTAAAGCCAGTATGAGCATTATTATGGGTCTTCTTGTCAGAAAATGTACCCATTTTTCTTGATTATACTCATAAGGGTATAATTTCTTGGTAATAGAATCTGGATATAAGCCTAGTATAATATATTTAGCATATATTAAAATAAAACACAATGTCAACTAAAGAGCTTGCATAAAATTACACTGCCATTACCAACATATGAAAACTCCAACTGTTCTTTTAATTAAACATTTAGTGTTGCTCTGTTATAATCATCCCAATTTCTCCTGCTTTTCTCTCTTCTACCAAGCCCAACTTCCACTACCACAATCTCTACCTTGTTGTCCATGTCCATGGATCATTCATATGTGTTCCTTGACTAGTCTCTTCTGCTTCTTTCTACAATTATATCCCTGCCCACTCTCCTCTGGTTGCTGTCATTCTGTTCCTTGTATCCATGTCTGGTTCTACTTTGCTTGTTTGTTTGTTTTATTCAATAGGTTCCTCTTACAGGTGAGATCATATGGTACTTCTCATTTACCAACTGGCTTATTTCACTTAACTTAATAATCAACAATTTTATCCATGCTGTTACAAAAGGTAGCATGTCCTTCTTTCTCTCTGCTCTGAAGTTTTCCATTGTGTAAATGTACCAAAGTTTTTTTTTTTTTTTTTTATCAACTCCTTTACTGATGGGCACTTAGGCTGTTTCCAGCACTTGGCTATTGTAAATAGTGCTGCTATGAACATTGGGGTGCATATGTTCTTTTCAATTGGGGCTTCAGGATTCTTAGGATATAATCCCAGCAATGGAATTACTTGGTCAAAAGGCAGTTCCATTTTTATTTTTTTGAGGAAATTCCGTGTTGTTTTCCAAAGTGGCTGCACCAGTCTGCACTCCCACCAACAGTGCACTAGGGTTCCCTTTTCTCCATATCTTCATAAGCACTTGTTGTTTGTTAATTTATTAGTAACAGCCATTCTGGCCATTGTGAGGTAGCATCTCATTGTGGTTTTAAGTTGCATCTCTCTGATGGCTAGTAATGTTGAGCATCCTTTCATATGTCTATGGACCATCTGTATGACCTTGGGAGGAGTGGCTATTCAGGTCCTTTGCCCATTTTTTATTGGATTGTTTGTCTTACTGGTGTGGAGTGGTATGGGTTCTTTATATATTTTAGAGATCAAAACTTTTGTCTGAGTTATCATTGGCAAATATGTTTTTCCACACAGTCATTCCCTTTTCATTTTGATGGTGGTTTCTTTAGCCATACAGAAACTTTTTAATTTGTTGTAACCACATTTTTATTTTATTTAATTTCCATTGCCCTAGGAGATATATAGCCAAAAAATATTGCTGCACGGGATATATGAAATTTTATTGCTTATGTTTTCTCTGGAACTTTTATGGTGTCAGAACATATATTTAAGTCTTTTATCCAACTTGATGTTATTCTGGTGTATGGTGTAAGTTGGTGGTCTAGTTTCAGTTTTGAGCTCATACCTGTCCAGATCTCTCAACACCATTTATTGAAAAGATTATTTTTACTCCATTCTATGCTCCTGCTCTCCTTTGTCAAATATTGATTGAACATAGAGACACGGGCTTATTTCTTGGTTCTCTATTCTGTTTAATTGATCTGTGAGTCTGTTCTTATGCCAGTAACAGTCTCTTTTGATTACAGTGGCCTTGTAGTATAGTTTGTTAGCAGGTATTGTGATTCCTTCGACTTTGTTCTTCTTTCTTAAGATTGATGAAGCTATTTGGGGTTGTTTTTGTTTCCATAAAAATTTTTGAAATATTTGTTCTATCCCTATATATGTGAAATATATCATTGGTATTCTTATAGGGATTACATTGAATATATAGATTACTTTAGTTACTATGCAAATTTTAATGAGGTTAATTCTTCCAATCTATGAACCCAGTATATACTTCCATTTATTTGTACCTTCCTTATTTTCTTTATTTAGTGTTCTATAGCTTTCTGAGTACAGGCCTTTTACCTTCTTGGTTAAGTTTACTTCTAGGTACTTTATTTTTCTTGTTGATATAGTAAATGGGATTTTTCTCCCTAATGTATTTTCCTGATACTTCAGTGTTGGTGTACAAAAATGCCTTTGATTTCTGACTATTGAGTTTGTACCTTGCTATTTTTCCAAATTAACTAATCAGGTTGAGTAGGTTTTTGGTGGGTATTATAGGGTTTTTGATGTATACTATCATGTCATCTGCAACTAATGACTTCTTCCTTCCAACTTGGATAACTTTTATTTCTTTTTCTTATGTGATTGCTGTGGCTAGAACTTCCAATACCATGTTGAATAAAAGTGGTGAAAACAGACACCTTTGTTCCTTATTTTAAAAAGAAAGATTTCAGTCTTTTCCCTTTGAGTAGGATGTTGGCTATAACTTTATGGCCTTTAATATGTCGAGGTATGTTTCCTCTATTGCCACTTTACTTTTTTTTTTTTTTTTTCATAAGTGAGTACTGGATTTTACCAAATGCTCTTTCAGCATCAATTGATATGATCATTTGATTTTTCTGGTGTTTTATTATATTTTGTGGTGCATTATGGTTATTACTTTGTAAATATTGCACTATCATTGCATCCCTGGGATGAATCCCACTTGTTCATTGTGTATGATCCTTTTAATATATTGCTGGATATAGATTGTTTTTCAGGATTTTATCATTTACATTAACCAGAGGTATTGGCCTATAGTTTTCTTTCTTTGTTTTGCCTATATCTGGTTTTGAAATGAGGATAATACTGGCCTCATAAAAAGAGTGGGAGTCTTCCCTCCTCTTGAATTTTTTGGAATAGTTTGAGAAGAATAGGAGTTATTCTTCTTTAAGTGTTTCGTAAAATTTGCTTTTGAATCTATCTGGCCCAAGGTTTTGTGTACCATGAGTTTTTAGACTACTGCTTCTATATCATTAATTGTTATTGGTCTCTTCAGGCTTCTGCTTCTTCTTGATTGCTTGGAAGATTGTATGTTCTAGAAATCTGTCCAGTTTATTTAGATTGTCAAATTTCTTGGCATATAGTTCTTCATAGTTATTTCTTACGGTCTTCTGTATTTCTGTGGTATCAGTTGTGATGACTCCCTTTTCATTTCTGATTTATTTGGGGGGTGTCCTCTCTTTTTTCTTGATGAGGCTTGTTAAATTTATCAATTTTGTTTATCTCTTCAAAAAACTAGCTCCTGGATTTATTGATCACTTGAATTGATTTTTTGGTCTCTATGTCATTTAATTCCACTCTGCTCTTGATTATTTTCTTCCCTCTACTTGCTCTTGGTTTTAATTTTAGTCCTCTAGTTCATATATATGTAGGGTTAGGTTGTGTTTTTTTGTTGTTGTTGTTGCTGTTGTTCTTTTATTTTTTTAAGTATATTTTATTGATTATGTTGTTACAATAGTTTCAATTTTTCCCCCTTTGCTCCCCTCTTCCCAGTACCCCCCCTTCCCTCCAGCAATTCCACCCCCTCCCCTTAGTTCATGTCCATCGGTCATTTCATATATGTTCTTCGCTTCACCCTTTCCTATATTATTCTTAATTTCCCCCTGTCTATGTTGTATCAACCAATTATGCTTCTTAATCCCTGCAACATTCCTCCATTTCTCCCCGTTCCCTCCTTCCAGCTGATAACCCTCTGAATTATCCCCATACATATGATTCTGTTCCTATTCTGGTTTGCTTAGTGGAATTTCGTTCTTACTTTTTAGATTCAGTTATTGATAGTTGTGAGTTTTTTGTCATTTTAATTTTCATAATTTTGATCTTTTTTTCTTAAGTAAGTCCCTTTGACATTTCATATAATAACAGCTTGGTGGTGATAAGCTTCTTTAGCTTTACATTTTCTGGGAAGCACTTCATCTGCCCTTCCATTCTAAATGATAGCTTTACTGGATAGAGTAATCTTGGTTGTAAGTCCTTGCTTTTCATCACATAGAATACTTCTTGCCACTCCCTTCTTGTCTGCAAAGTTTCTTTTGAGAAATCAGCCAATAGTCTTATAGTAACCCTTTTGTAGTTAACGCTCTCATTTTCTCTTGCTGCTTTTAAGATTCTCTCTTTATCTTTGACTTTTGTCATTTTAATTATGATGTGTCTTGGTGTGATCCTTTTTGGGTCTAGCTTGTTTGGGACTGTTGTGCTTCCTGGACTTGTATGTCTATTTTCATCACCAAATATGGGGAGTTTTCCTTCACTATTTTCTCACATAAGTTTTCAATTTCTTGCTCTTCCTCTTCTCCTTCTGGCACGCCTTTGGTTTGGATGTTGGCATGTTTAAAGTTGTCCCAGAGGTTCCTAAGCCTCTCCTCATTTTTTGAATTCTTGTTTCCTCATTCTGTACTGATTGACTGTTGTTTTCCTCCTTATGTTCCAAATCATTGATTTGAACCTTAGCTTCCTCCCCTTACCATTGGTTTTGTGTGGATTTTCCTTAGTTTCATTTAGCATAGCCTTCAATTTTTCCTTTATACGTTTGCCATACTTCAGCACATCTGTCAAGCCTGTGACCATCTTTATCACCAGTGTTTTGAACTCTGCATCTGTTAGGTTGGCTATCTCCTCGCTGCTTAGTTCTCCCACTGGAACCTTGATCTGTTCCCCCTTCTGGGCCATACTTCTCTGTCTCCTCATCTTAACAGGTTCCTGTGTTTGTTTGCCTCTGTGTCTTAGGTAGAGCTGTCGCTCCTGTTATGTTGTAAAGGGCAGAGCCTTAGGTTTTATCATCTGTAGAGGGTGACCTATTTCACCACGTTATGTTGTTGTATGTGGGGGAGGGGTCTGAGAGGGAACAATGTCACTTGCTCAGCACTTGCCCCTTTTCCAGGCACTTCTCCCACTTCACATGGGACTGGTGCCTCTCTAGTTGTTTCCCTGGCTCTCGTTCCCAGAGTTGGTGGGTCTGCACACATCCTAGGACTGTGGGGGCCCTTTAAACAAGTGGATTCTGCTGAGAGACTGGCTGGTTCTTCCACTGCCCCAATGCCCACTGGTTTGCACAGTCAGAAGCAATGAGGCTTTATTTTCCCTGGTCCTGGGACCGTGAGCTGTGTAGTCTGGTCTGATGCTGAGACTGCTTCCCAAGTGTCCCTCTCCACTTTTTAAAACATGTGACTGCATTTTCCGCCGGCCTGCCACTGCTACTGCCACATCTGCTGCCACCACCACACCACATCCTCTCTGCCCTTGTTCCACCCCTCCTACCTGTCTCGATGAGTATTTCTTCTTTATATCTTTCTTTGTTGGACTTCCATGCAATTAGATTTTCTGAAACTTCTGGTTGTCTCTAGTTTTGAGGTAGTTCTATTCCTTCTTAGTTGTGGAGGGAGATACAGCATGTCTGATTAGGCCTTGATCTTGGCAGGAAGTCCTGTAAGGTTAGGTTGTTTATATAAGAGTTTTCTCTTTTTTTAGGTATATCTGTATTGCTATGAACTTCCACCTCAGGACTGCCTTCACTATATACCATTGGTTCAGGGCTGTTGTGTGTTCATTTTTATTTGTTTCTAGATAGATTTTTATTTCTTTCTAGATCTCCTTGTTGACCCATTCATTATTTAATGACACGTTATTCAGTCTCCAAGAATTTGAATGTTTTGGAGTTTTTTTCTTGAGGATTTTCAGTTTCAAGCCATTGTGAGCTGAGAAGATGCTTGCTTTGATTTCAGTTTTCTTGAATTTGTTGAGGCTTGTTTTCTAGCCTACCATTTGGTCTACCTTTGAGAATGTTCCCTGTGCATTTGAAAAGAATGTATATTTCACTTCCTTGGGGTGGAAGGTTCTGTATATAACCAATTAGGTTTATTTTATCTAGAGTGTTGGTTAATGCCACAATATCCTTGTTGATTCTTTGTTTGGAAGATCTGTACTTTGTTGACCATGGGGTGTTAAAATCCCCTACAATGACTGTGTGCTATCGACATCTTTCTTGAAGTCCTCCAAGATTTTTCTTATATATTGATGTGCTCTTATGTTGGGTTATATCTTTTTGATGGACAATTCCTTTAAGTATTACATAGTTACCTTCTTTGTCTATTTTAATGGCCTTTGCTGTGAAATCCATTTTGTCTGATACAAGTGTTGGTACCCCAGTTTTTTGTTCATGTTCATTTGCTTGGAATATATATATTTTTTATCTCTTCAATTTCAGTCTGTGTGGTTCTTTTGTTCCTAGGTGGGTCTCTTGTAGACAGTATATATATGCTTAATGTTTTCTTATCCATTCGGCTACGCTATGTCTTTTGATTGGAGGATTTAATCCATTTACATATAAGGTTGTAATGATAGGTACTTTTTTTCTGGTATTTTTGCGTGTGTGTGTGTGCCTGTGTTCCTCTCTTTCTCTTCTTCTTTATCTTCTTAAAGCAGTCCCTTTAACATGTTTTGCAATGCTGGTTTGGTGGAGGTGTATTTTTTTAGCTATTTATTTATTTATTTATTTGTCTGAGAAACTCCATATTCAACCATAATTTTTCAATGAGAACCTTGCTGGGTAGATTAGTCTTGTCTACAGATGTTGACTTTTCATTATTTGTAATATAAGCATGATGCAAAAAAAAAAAATGTCCGATTTCGGGGTCTATTTTAAAAATGAAAAGCCCATGATTATGAAAATATTTATTTGTTAATATAGCCTCCTTTGCTTTCTAGATCCTCATTCCATCTGCCAACTAGCTTATAAATGCCACATTTGTAAAATTCTTTAGGTTTTGAAGCAAAATATGAATCCAACTCATTTTCAACCTCTTCTCTTGATGTCAACTTAAGACCATCAAAATGGTTCTGTAGTCCCTGAAATAAGTGATAATCAGAAGCAACAAAATCAGGAGAATATGGAGGATGAAGCAATATTTCCCAATCAAGCTCTTTCAAGAAATTTTTGGTAAGTTGAGCTGTGTGAAGATGAGCATTATTGTGATGTAAGATGACACCCTTTCTGTTGACCAAGGAGGGTCGCTTTTGGTTCAAAGCTGCTTTCAAACAATGAAGTTGTTCACAGTAAATATTAGCAGTAATTGTTTGATTATTGTCTAACAGTTCGTAATGGACAATTTCTTCCATATGCCACCATATACTCAACATGATCCTTGGATGAAGTCCTCCTCTTGGTTGTTGAACTCTTCTTCCTCCTTGACTGATCTATGATTGGTGGCATTTAATGTTATGGTAAAGGATCCACTTCTCAGCACCTGTAACAAGCCTACCTAAAAATGGTGACTGACGGTGTCTCAAAAGCAATGATTCACAACAAGCACACACTTTTGCAGATTCTCTGGAGACAATTTGTGTGTAAACCATTTTTCAACTACTGAAATCTTTCCAATCCTTTTCACTTGGTGTAGCACAGTTGTATGGGCTATGTTAAATTGTTCTGCAAGTTCTCTAGAGGTAATGGTGGGGTTTTCTGTGACAACATCTTCCAACACTTCGGAATCAAGATTTTTTTGGACAACCCTCTTTTGGCTTAATTTGCAAACTGAAATCCCATTTTGGAAATGGGAAAACTACCTCCTGCAACTTCTTTCAGTCACTGCATCATCCCCATAAGCACTCTGAATAGACTTTGCTGCTGTACTTCCATGGGCACCTTTATGAAACTCATAGAGTAAAATATTTCTAATGTGATCTTTAGATGGGATGAACATGTGTGCAAATATTGCAGATGATTACGAATAATACTTTGATAATCTGAAAAAATAAGGTATAAATTGGTCACTGTGACATCAAAAAACTATCAGGAGGGTGGAGGAAGATGGCGGAGGAGTGAAGGGAGGCTGCACTCTCAGGCTCCCGAGACCCATCTGTATTTTGGACTAATTGCAGACAGAACATCTCAGTGAGCAGCTGGACACTGGCAGGAGTCGAGCTTTGGCACTGCTGGATTAGAGAAAAACCATGTGGGAACAATCTGTTCAGTGAGGATAGCAGAAGAAAAAGAGATGAAACGGGATTCCTGACTGGGGTGGCTGCCCGAGCTGTGGCTGGAAGGACACAAAGGCTTTTTGGTGACCACAGGCTTCCCCAGAGGGAAGTCAGGAGAAAAGCGGATCTCTGCCCTCTGGAAGAGACGGGACTCGACCAGGTGGCATTGGCGCTGGAAGACAGGAGACAGCGTGCTGTTGTGCAAGTGAAACCGTAATTTTTTTTTTTTTTGTCTTTTTCTCTTACGAAGTGCGGAGAGGGGACGAAAGATTGGGGGTGATAGGACATTCTTAAGGAGCGCAGGTGCAGGAGTGCGCTCACTCACTCCACAACCCTCCCCATAGGTCGCGTGGGTGCGCATAGAGAAGTGCCCTCATTCACTGGCCCAGGTGCGCAGGGCCACGCATCCAGGTGTGCCTCGGACACACCCCAACAAACATAAGATCAGTGCCCCAACAGGTGCAGGGAGGGCCCTATGGACACACAGAAGATTGTGCGCAGTTTCCCCTGGCCAGTTCCAGTGGGCGCCAGGCCAGAGTGCCAGGCCGGAGCGCAGAGCACTTGCTCAAGCTCTCCTCATGCCAGCCCAGGTGGGCGCAGGAACGGTGGGTGACTGGGGTGTGGGAACAGCGGGTAGCAGCGACTCACAGACACTCACTTATACTGAGCACAAGTGTCTGGGGCCCCACCCTAAGAGGCGAGAGACCAACTCCCAGAACGTGGAGGGGCAGGCCTGAGGCAAGCTCTCCAGCAGCCTTGGGTGCGAATGGGCACGCAAGCGCAAAAGCACCTCGCCTGCTTCAATAGGCACCAATCGCTCACGTCCACTGTGCACAGTGTCTGGAGACCAGCCCTGGGAGGCAAGAGAACAACTCTCAGAGAGCCGCATGGCACACCTGAGGTGGCTCTCGGGTGCCTTGCGCGTGCAGGGGCACCTCAGCTAGCTCCAACGGGTGCCAAAGGAATGCGCTGTGCCGGCCACTGCACACACACCACTGCTGCAATGAATAGGAACCTCTAACCACCACATTAAACCAGCTGTGGACTCAGAAAAAGAAGACGACACACAAAGGCTGAACTGAGTAAAAACATTCCTTTTTTTTTTCTCTTTTTCTTTTTCTTCCTGAAAGGGGAAGGGAAGGAGAGAGTAGGGAAAAGGAAGGGAAAAAAACAAACAAACTATATCTCTAATTAGTTTCATACAAATCTCTCCTTCTCATCCTTCCTCTTTAATTGTTGTTTATTTGTTTGTGGATCTAGTTTGGCCTCCCTTTCACTCTAAATAAATAGAATATAACTACTATATAAATCCAATACTATACAATTCCACTTTCCTACTATATTCTGCACTCTTCCTTTTTTTCTTCCATAGTTATTAACATAAAATGTAAATATTACCTACTGTATTGAACAGTCTCAACTATTATTAATCTATTATCTCCTCTCTCAAAAATAATATTTTCCTCCCTAAAAAAACTCTTATCTATTCTTCCTATAGTATAAAAGCTCTAATCTCGCTACATTTATATTAATACTGGCTCATTGGATGACAATAGCGAAATAGAGGGTGTGGGTCTCCTTCCTGGGCTGTGTGTTTATGTTTTTAACAGCATCTCCACAAAAGAACTCAAGACAAAGTGAATAGAGTGACTCTCAATCAACTGGCCAGAAGGAAGATCCTAACAAAGAGCATCTGAAATATAACCAGACAGCATAAACAAATGACATAAAGGGTACCCCAAGAACATAAGGCTCAGGAGATTAAAGAGACTGTACCCCTGAAACCCCCAGATCTACCATAAAAAATCTCACACCACAAAGGTGGGAAGTCAAAGAAGACAAACCCAAAAAACAAACATAAACAAGAAGAATCCAACATGCTAAGACGCAGAAACAACCTCTCAATGAAAAGAAAAGAGGAATCCCCAGAAAGAAAGGTAGATGGAATAGACATAGCCCAAATGTCAGACACGGAATTAAAAACAATGGTGGTGAAGAAGTTCAATATACTTGCCAACCTTAAAAACAACTATGACAGCCTCCAAGGAAGTTACCAACACCTCCAAGAAAATTACAGAGAACTTTCAGAGAACTACAGAAGCATAAAAAAAGACATAGAAACTATCAACTAGAACAAGGAAGAAATGAAGAATGCAATCTCTGAACTGAAAAACACAGTAGAATCAGTCAAAAGCAGACTAAACGAAGAAGAGGATCAGATTAGTGAGTTAGAAGATAATGTAGAAAAAAATTCTCAGACGATACAGCAAAATGAAAAAAGATAAAAAGTATGAAGAAGGGGTAAGGGAATTACAGGATAGCATAAGGAAGAACAATATCAGAGTCATTGGAATTAAAGAGGGATAAGAACAAGGAATACAAAAACTGATAGGAGAAATAGTGACAGAAAATTTTCCCTACCTGATGAGAGAAAAAGTTATGCAAGTTCAGGAAGCACAGAGAGTTCCAATAAAGAGGAACCCAAAAAAACCCACTCCAAGATACATCATAGTTAAAATGGCAACATCCCAAGACAAAGAGAATTCTAAAAGCAGCAAGAAAAGAACAGCAAATAACATACAAGGGAGCCCCGATAAGGCTATCGACCGATTTCTCGACAGAAACACTACAAGCCAGAAGGGAATGGTCAAAAATATTTCAAGCAATGAAAAACAAAGGCCTACAACCAAGAATACTCTACCCAGCAAGGCTCTCATTCAAAATAGAAGGTGAAATAAGGAGTTTCTCAGACAAAGGAAGACTAAAAGAATACATCTCCACCAAACCAGCATTGCAAGAGATGCTAAAGGGAATGTTCTAAGAAAAAAGAAGAGAAAGAAAGAGGAGAGGAACAGAGGTACAAAGGGAAATGAATAAATACATGTCAATAATAACCTTAAATATGAATGGATTAAATGCTCCAATTAAAAGACATAGGGTAACAGAATGGTTAAGAAAACAAGACCCACATATTTGCTGTCTACAAGGAACACACCTCAAAACAAAAGATTTACATAGACTGAAAGTAAAGGGATATAAAAAAATATTCCAAGCAAATGGACCTGAAAAAAAAGCTGGTGTAGCTGTCCTCATATCAGACAAAATGGATTTCAAAGCAAAAGTAATAAAAAGAGACAAAGAAGGACATTTCATAATACTTAAAAGAACAATCCGTCAAGAAGATATAATACTGATAAACATATATGCACCAAACAGAGGAGCACCCAAATACATAAAGCAAATACTAGAAGACCACAAGAAGGATATTAACAACAACACACTCATAGTAGGGGACTTCAACACTCCATTATCAATAATAGACAGATCATCAAAGCAAAGAAACACCAAGGATATACAGGCACTAAAAGACACACTAAACCACACGGACTTAACTGATATATATAGAACTTTTCACCCCAAAGAAGCAAAATATACATTCTTTTCAAAGGCACATGGGACATTTTCAAAGATAGACCACGTGATAGGACACAAAACAAGCCTCAACAAATTCAAGAAAATTGAAATCATATACAGCGTCTTTTCAGACCACAGTGCCTTGAAACTAGAAATCAACCTCAGAGAAAAATATCAAAGACATCCAAACTCATGGAGAATGAATAACACGCTATGAAACAATGAATGTGTTAACAATGACATCAAAGAAGAAATCAAGAAATTTCTAGAAACTAATGACAATGAACACACAACAGCCGAAAACCTATGGGACACAGCAAAAGCAGTCCTAAGAGGGAAGTTCATAGCAATATAGGCATATCGGAAAAGGATAGAAGAATCTCAAATAAAAAATCTCATCCTAAAGCTACAAGAACTAGAACAACAACCAACAAAACCTAGGGCAAAAAGAAGGAAAGAAATCATCAAGATAAGAGCAGAATCAAATTACATAGAGACTAAACAACCAATCCAAAAAATCAACAAAACTAGGAGATGATTCTTTTCAGTCTTTTTTTATTTTTTTGCACTATCTGAGATTTGTTTTCTATGTTGTCCTCTAGTTCACTGATCCAATTCTCTGTTTCATCTGGCCTGCTTTTAATTTCTTCCACTGTTTTCTTCATTTAATATACTGTATTCTTTCTTTTCCTCCTTGCTCTTATTGATAGTTTCTATGTTTTTTCTATGCCCATGTAGTTCCCTGTAAGTTCCTTGTAGCTTCCATAGCTTCTTGACATCATTATAACCATTATTTTGAATTCAATGTCTGATAATTATTGGCTTCAATTTCATTGAGCAGTCTTTCTTGGAATTCTTCTTTTTCTTTCATTTGTGGGTTGCTTCCTTGTATCCCTATTTAAGTGACCCTTATTGTTGATTTCTGTATATTAAATTGATCTGTTTTGACTCTTCATTTTTCAGTGTGACCTTCTGTGTTACGAGATCTCTGGGACTCAGTAGTGCAGTCTCCTTGTACTCCTGAACTGGATGCTGTTGGGATGCCTTTTATGGCATTTATGTGGACTCTGGTTATGATTGGGTTTTGGTTGTTGTTGGGTCATTCTTTGGGAGGTTCTTACCTCCAGCTTCCTTTATGAGAGTCACACTGCCCACCACCACATTTTGTATGGTGTTGTACAGTTGCCACGAGAAATAAACAAAATATCCCAGGATATAAAACCTACACTTGCAGTTATAACACCCACTCACAACAACACTCGTCGTCGTCGGCAGCCGTCCGTCTCGAGAGACGATGGTGTAGCTTCTTAAGAGTCTATCTGCACCGCCGAGAATGGCTGTGCAGTCCGACTCGGGAGTGACATGGTATCTGTCTCCTCCCATGTTGAATCGACATCTTGCGATGACACTGAAGCTACAGAGCCTGGGCAGGGTAATATGGAGGGTCTGCTGTTGCCCATGCAGCAGACCCCCCCTCTCTTCGCAGCTGAAGGGTCCAAGGGAAAGACGAAGTCGATACAGCTTGGGTTCAGGTGCGCCGCAGGAGTTGCCGGTGTTGACTACAACATCAAACCGCCTTAGGGACTCCGGCTCCGGATTTTCTGTCGGGGTTTACTCCCCTAGCCTTTCCCCTGAAGAGGTATGCCGCAAGGCAGCGGAGGTTTTTTGGAGTCAGAGTTTTCCTTCTCTGATGTACCCTGACTGGAAGATCGAACCAGCGACACTTAGCTCGCAGGCCGACGCTCAATCCACTGAGCTAAACCAGCCAGGGCAAACAACAACACTATCAACAGCAAATAAGCAAATATTAATAAAGGTGTAAAGAGATTAAGACTATTATAAGAAAATAAAAGTGAATATGAGATAAGTAGCTGACTGAGGAGAAATTATAAGAATAAGAAACCAAAATAAGGTGAATAAAGATGAAAACAGAATTTATATTGTAATTTTAAAAGGGTGGGAATAAGGCAAAATAAAGTAAGAAAAGGGAAAAATATAGCAGGACACTTAAAAGAATTTCTTAACAATAGTGACAAAATTAGGAACCAGATTGGAGAAAAGGGTCCACCGAGAAATATCAACAATAAGTGAGCAAATATTAATATCAGCAGAATGGGAATAAAAAAGAAAATAAAAAGTGCTTATAAGATATCTAGAGGGAAAAAATGTGATTTTGAGAATATAGATGGAGAAGAAATTCTAAGAATGAGGAATGAAAACCAGGCTAAAACAGGGGAAAAGTAAAATTTAAAACAAAAAATAAAAAGAAAGGGAAGGAAGTTCCAGCCAAGATGGAGGCTCAGACTGAAACAATTGGTCTCCCTCTACAACTAAGAAGGAATACAACTACCTCAAAACAAAAGATAACTAGAAATTCCAGAAAATAAAACTATATGGAAGCCTAACGTATGAAGTTATAAACCAGCGGTGCTTGTCTGGACTGGTAGGTGGGGCAAGATCAGAACTAGGACAGAAGGGTCGGGCTGAGCTGTCCACGGTAGCAGCAGGAATAGCAGCAGGACTGTGAAAAAAGCCAGGGGAGCAATCCTGGCTGCAGTCAAGACCCGGCAGCTCATGATTCCAATGCTGGGGAAAGCAGACCTCCCATTGCCTTGGACGGTGAGGCTGTGGGGAAGGAGCCTCCCAGTCTCTTGGCAGAGAGTAATGTCAGGAATCCATCTTGGACCCCTCCCCCCACACAAAGCACTGCAGAGCGGCAAAAAAGTGTGCCGATCACCATCGGTTGTTGATCGCTGCCGGTCGCCGGGCAGTGATGAATGCATGGGGCTCCGCCCCCTATAGCCTGCCCAGGAAGAAAGCTAAACACAAATCTGTTAGAATGAAGCAGACAACGATTGAAATCCCAGTGACGCAGCTGACCAGGCAGCAGATGAGAGACCTGACAGAGGAACAAATAAAAAACCTTTTTGGGGCTAAGTTCAGAGCTATAGTTATAAGGTGGCTTACAGAACTAACAAAAGATTTGGAACAAGACAGGAAATGAAAGCTACTCATACTGAAAAGAACGAAAACACATATGAGTCAAGTGGTGTGGAAATAAAATCCAGAGATCAAGTCAACAACTAACAACATAGGGAAGGAACAAACAAACAACCAGTGCAGAAAGAGGAAACAAAAAGTAAGGAAAGTGAAAAGATCAGAAACCTCTGGGACAGCTATAAGAGACCAAACATTCTGATTATAGGATTGCCAGAGGGTGAAGAAGAAGAACCAGAAATTGAAAAATTATGTGAAAAAATAATAAAGCAGAACTTCCCTAACTTTGGGAAGGAAATAGACTTACAGGTCCAGGAAGCACAGAAAGTTCCAGAAAAACTGGCCCAAGGAGAATGACTCCAAGACACATTATAATCAAAATGTCAAAAATTAAAGATAAAGAGAGAATCTTGAAAGCAGCAAGAGAGAAGAAAAGAATCATGTACAAAGGGGTCCCAATTAGACTATCAGCTGATTTCTCAAGGGAAACCCTGCAGGCAAGAAGGGACTGGCAAGAAATATTCAAAGTAATGGAAATCCAAAACCTACAGCCACGAATACTCTATCCAGCGAAACTGTCATTCAGAATAGAAGGGCAGAGAAAGTGCTTCCAGGACAAAGTAAAACTGAAGGAGTTCATTAGATCCAAACCACTATTATATGAGATGTTAAAGGGACTGGTTTAGAAGAAGGAGGATCAAAACTATGAACACTAAAATGAAAACTACATCACAAAAACCAACAACAGAAGCTAGGAAATCAAAACAAAGGCAAACTAAGTAGGCAACAAAAATGGAAAAAGAACTATAGGTATGGGGAACATATTGGGGGGAGGTCAGCAGGGAGGGGGAAGGGGGAAAGGGAGGGAGATCGTACAGGAATTAAGAAGCATAGTAGGAGGGAATGGAGTAGACAGGAAGAGGTAGAGAAGAACTATATGCACAACCAATGGACATGGACTAAAAGGGGGGGACAACTGGAGGGAGGGGGGTCACTGGGTGGAGGGGAACAGAGAGAAAAGAAATTGGGACAACTGTAACAGCATAATCAATAAAACATATTTAGAAAAAATAAAAGAAAGGGAAGGAGAAAGGCAAAATGAAGTAGGAGAGGACAATGGTAAAGTTTGAGATTTGAAATACAAAAATAGTGAAGATCTAGGAATAAAACCGAAGAAATACTACAACAACCACCATACCAACAACCAACAAGGGAAGACTGATAAAGATAGAGAGACTAAGGGTATTTTAAGAATGGAAAAAATAATGTGAGATGATTGATAAGAAAAATGGTCTTGAGAGGATGGAGGGGGGAGAAATAGTAAGAGTGCAGAATAGAAATGAGTTATAGCCTGAGAACAAATAAAATTTAAAACAAAAATAAGAAAAGGAAGGAAGTAAAATGGAGATAGGGAAGGGAGCAGCAAAATATGAGATTTTAAAAAAAACTAGTGAAATAAAAGGCACAAACTTGAAGGAAAAGAAATAAATGTTTAAAAAACTATGCAGGAGAGAAAATAATGCAAATAATGAAGAAGTCCATGGTGCAATTCATCTCCATAGAATCCAGGATTACCACTGTCTTATTTCTGGATGTGCTCCTGGTAACGTCAGATGGTGTCCTACTCTGGTCCTAGGCAGCCTGTTCAAAACTACAAGTGATCCACAATCAGTGGCTACCTCCTTCAGACTTTTCTGGTCTCTGCTGTTGTGTCCTACTCGCTTTACATCAGCCCAGGGCCCAGGAGTGGTTCATTTAATGACCCAAGAAGACTGCCAGTACCTTCTTCACCTGTCTCCAGATGAGGCTGCTTGTGTGATTCAGAGGGTAGGCATCTTCGGTTACCCTCAGGAAGGCACTGTTAAGTTTTCAGGGAAGATGGTGGGAGTGTTTCTTCACCCTCTTGTCACATGACTTGCTCTGTCTCAGATTTTCACCAATAATGTACAGTTTTTGGTGAATTAGCTGTCCATTCCCTGTGAGGGACCAATCTGTGTTTAAGGAGAAGCTCTTTTTGCTTTTATCAGAGAACAGCTCTCTCTAGGTGAAGAGGCTGGGAAGGGCCCTGAATACCCTTTGTTGTACCTATCTCTAACCTCTGCTCTGCTGGTTTCAGTGGATCAGGGCCTGAGGAACAATGTAGCTCATAGTGCCTGGTAGAAAGAGCCCTTTTAGAGCTTCTAAGCTTTCACCTGAAGATATGCACCCAGAAGAAGCCTCCTGAGCCTGGCCTCATTGATCTACAGAGTCTTTAATTCCACAGGTGGGGGTTGGGCATGCATGCCTGTGAGGGTACTTCCCTAGCTGCAACAAATCTCAGGTATTCAGCTGCTAGCCATCCTTGTATGTGCCCCAGCACAGGGTTCCTGCCAAGTCCTTAGTCTTGCTTCAGCTCCTCTTTTTAAACAGTTTCTGTGTGGCCCCCATGCTGCAGAACAAGCCCTGGGGGACCTGTTATCCATGCACTCCTACTCCCCAAAGAGCACAGTCTCCATCTGTCAGGGCTGGCCACAGTCTGCCAGAGCCTCTGACAGTTTCAGATAAAATTTCTCTCTATATTTCTCCCAGATGGCACTGGGAAGTGTCCCATAGTGATACTATAAGATGGTCTGCTCCCACCACACTGTTTCTGCAGCCACTGCTGCTACAGCCATCTCCTTCTGCTCCCGGAAGTCATGGCTCCTGAGCCAAACCAGTTTCCTCAGTCAGATTCTGTCCCATTCATGGTGCCTGTGGCACTTGGTGTCTGGGAGGTGACAATCCCTTCTCCAGTAAGTACCACAGTCCCTAGATCCTAGCCCCTGGTGGCAGTGGGGTGCATAGCCTTGCAGGAACAGAGGGCATAGACACATCTGGGCTCTGAGGTGCAGGCACTCCGTAGGCTTCTTCTTGAGGGGGACATTTTAATTTCCTCAAAATGGCTTTTGCCCCAAATCTGAGCATCCAGAAGTGCCGGGTTGGGCAGTGGTGACACCTCTGCTCCACTAGGAGAGCCTGGGCCACCTGTTCCTGAGTGCCCTGCAGGTGAGCAGGCTCTTGCCCACTCATGCATATGCCCCACACACTTGTCTGCATACACACTCACTCACACACACTGTCAAACACTCTCAGCTGGATTTTTGAGTTGATTGCTCTGTGGTTTAGCTACAATACAAGTTTGGAACTGAGAGTAAGTGGATGGAGCTTCCAGCTACTCTGCAGCCATCTTTGATCCTGAATCTAAGTCCTTGGAAAATTTGTTCTTGCTAAAGATCTAAAAATGATTATTTATTTTAATGATGAACATTTTCCAATTGTTCTTTATGTTTGTCAACTCTGGGAATTATGTTTACAATTTTGGTGAGTGTGTTACTATATCTTAATAGTGATAGTTCTAAAAGTTCTGTTGTTTTATCTTTCACATTTAGGTCTATGACACATCTCAATCTGATTTTTTGTATAAGGTGTGACATGGGGATAAAAGTTCATTTTCTTTCTTATGTATATGCAATTACTCTGACATCATTTACAGGGGGATCTTAGATGTACATTAATCAGGTGACTCTGTATGTGTGGACCTATTTTGGATTCCCAATCCAGCTTCACTTGTCTATTTATCAAAACTTTCATTAACACCATACTGCCTTAATAATTATGGGTTTAGAGTTAGTCCAGAAATCTAGTACTGTAAGCTCTCCAAATTTGTTTTTTCTTCAAGATTATATCGAATATTCACAAATCTCTACATTTTTTTATTTTTAAAACTTTCTGATTTATCTACTGTTTTTCTATTACAAATGTCCCACTTTTTCCCACATTACTCCCCCCACCCAGCCTACCCTTTCTCCCACAGTCAATCCCCACCTCATTGTACATGTCTATAGGTCATTTATACTAGTTTCTTCACTAAAACTTCCCCCTCCTTACCCTCCTTTTCTCCCTCCCCACCTTCCCCCCTTCTCCTTAAGGTAACTTAGTCTGTTCCTTGTTTGCATACCTCTGGTTCAATTTTGCTCATTTGTTTGTGTTATTCTATAGTTTCCTCTATTAGGTGATACCATATGGTATTTTTCTTTTGTTGCCTGGCTTATTTTGCTAAGCATAATTCTCTCTAGTTCCATCCTTGTTATCTCAAATAATAGCAGTTCCTTTTTTATTTCTGCTGCATAGTATTCCACTGTGTAAGTGTACCAGTTTTTTGATCCACTTATCTAAAGATGGGTATTTAGGCTGTTTCCAGAACTTAGCTACTGTAAATAGCACTGCTATGAACATAGGGGTGCATAAGTTCTTTTGGTGTTTCAGGATTCTTCAGGTATAATCCTAGCAATGGAAATTCTGGTTCAAAAGGTAGCTCCATTTTTAGTTTTTTGATGAAATTTTATACTGTTTTCCATAGCGGCTGCACCAGTCTGCATTCCCATCAATGGTGCACTAGGGTTCCCTATTCTCCACATCCTTGCCAGCACTTGCTGTTTGTAGATTTTTTGATGATGACCATTCTGACTGATGTGAAGTGGTATCTCATTGTGGTTTTTATTTGCATCTTTCTCATGGATAATGATGTTGAGCATTCTTTCATATGCTTATGGGCCCGCTGTATGTCCTCTTTGGAGAAGTGTTTGTTCAGGTCCTTTGCCCATGTTTTAATTGGATTGTCTCTCTTCTTGGTGTTGAGTCATATAAGTTCTATAAATATTTTTCACATTAATCCCTCATCTGAGATATCATTGGAAAATATGTTTTCCCATACAGCTGGTTCCATTTTCATCTTGCTGATGTTTTCTTTTGCTGAACAGAAGCTCTTTAGTTTGTTGTAGTCCCATTTGTTAATTCTTTCCTTTATTTCCCTTGCCTTAGGAGATATATCAGCAAAAATATTGCTACATATGATATCTGAAATTTTCTTGCCAGTGTTTTCCTCTAGGATATTTATGGTGTCACGATTTATATTTAAGTCTTTTGTCCATCTTGAGTTTATTCTGATGTATGGTGTAAGTTGGTGGTCTAGTTTCTTTTTTTTTTTTTGGCATCTCCCTGTCCCGTTCTCCCAGCACCATTTGTTGAAGAGGTTTTTCTCACTCCATTTTTTGTTCTCTCCTCCTTTGTCAAATATTAGTTGTCCATATAGACATGGATTTATTTCTGGGCTCTCTATTCTGTTCCATTGATCTATATGTCTGTTCTTATGCCAGTACCAGATTGTTCTGATTACAGTGGCTTTGTAGTATAGTTTGTGCCAGGTGCTGTTAATCTCCCTGCTGGGTTCTTCTCACTAAGGATTGCTGTAGCTATTCGGGGTCTTTTTTTGTTCTATGAGAGTTTTTGAAGTATTTTTTCTAAGTCTGTGAAATATGTCATTGGTATTTAATAGGGATTGCACTGACTCTATTAATTACTTTGGGTAGTATGGACATTTTAATGATGTTGATTCTTGCCATTCATGAACATGGTATATGCTTCCATTTATTTGCATCTTAGTTTTTTTATTCAGTGTTCTGTAGTTTTCTGAGTATGGGTTTTTTACTTCCTTGGTTACATTTATTCCTAGGTACTTTATTTTTCTTATTGCTATAGTAAATTGAATTTTTTTTCTAGTTTCTATGTCTGATATTTTATTGTTGGCATTCAGAAATGCCCTCAATTTCTGAATATTGACTTTGAACCCTGCTATGTTGCCAAATTCACTTATTAGGTCAAGGTGTTTTTTTCATGAAGTCTATAGGGTTTTCTTTGTACACATGTCATCTGCAAATAATAACAGTTTTACTTCTTGTTTTTCAATTTGGATGTTATTATGTCTTTTTATTGTCTGATTACTGTGGTTATTACTTCCAAGATTATGTTCAATAAGAGTAGAGAGACTGGACATCCTTGTCCTTTTTCTGATCTTAGGAGGAATGCTTTCAGTTTTTGCTCATTGAATATGATGTTGGCTTCAGGTTTCTCATATATGGCCTTATTTTGTTGAGATATGCTCCCTCTATTCCCATTTGATGAGTGTCCTCATCATAAATGTTTTTATCAAATGTTTTTTAAGCATCTATTGATATGATAATCTAATTTTTGTCTTTAATTTTGTTTATGCGGTGTATTACATTTATTGACTTGGGAATATATAACCATCCTTTCATCACTGGGATGAATTCCACTTCATTATAGTGTATGATCTTTTTGATGAGTTGCTGGATACAGTTGCCAATATTTTGTTGAGGATTTTAGCATCTATGTTCATCAGCAATAGTGGCCTGTAATTTTCTTTCTTTGTTATGTCTTGATCTGGTTTCGGCATTAGGATAATACTGGCCTCATTGTAAGAGTTTGGGTGTCTTCCCTCTTCTTGAACTTTTAAAAATAGTTTGAGAAGCATAGCAGTTAGTTCTTCCCTAAATGTTTTGTAAAATTCACCTCTGAAGGCATCCAGTCCAGAGCTTTTGTGTGCCAGGAATATTTTTATTACTGCTTCAATTGCCCTAGTTGTGATTGGTCTATTCAGGCATTCTGCTTCTTCTTGATTTAGTTTTGGAAGATTTATATGTTTCCAGAATTTTTTAATTTCAACTGGGTTGTCAAAGTTCTTGTTATACAGTTGTTCATTGTAATTTCTTACAATTCTTTGTATTTCCACGGTATGGGTTGTGATTTCTCATCTTCCATTTCTGATTTTGTTTATTTGGGTCCTCAATCTTTTTTTATTGATAAGCCTGGTTAAAGGTTTGTCACTTTTCTTTATTTTTGCAAGGAATCAACTTCTGGTTTTATTGATCTTTCAAATTGTTTGTTTAGACTATATCATGTAATTCTGTTCTGATCATGATGATTTCTTTCATCTTACTTGCTCTGGGCTTTGTTTGTTGTAGATCCTGTAGTTCTTGTAGTGGTAGGGTTAGATTTTTTATTTGAGATGTACTATACTTTTTCGATAGACCTGTATTGCTATAAACTTTCCTCTCAGGACTGCTTTTGCTATGTCCCATAGGTTTTGGGCTGTTATATGTTCATTTTCATATTTCCAGAAACTATTTGATTTCCTCCTTGATGTCATTGACAATCCTTTTATTATTTAGTAGCATATTATTTATCCTCCATTAGTTTGAATGTCTTTGAGTTAGTTTCTTTGAGGTTGATTTCCAGTTTCAAGCCATTGTGATCTGAGAAGATGCTTGATATAATTTCAATATTTTAAAATTTGTTGATACTTGTTTTGTGTCTTACCATGTGATCTATCTTTGAAAATGTTCGATGTACACTTGAAAACACTGTACATTTTGCTGCATCGGGGTAAAAAGTTCTAGTTATATCATCTAGGTCCATTTGTTTTAGAGTATTGTTGAATGTCTCAATCCTTGGTGTTTCTTTGATTTGAAGATCTGTCCATTATTGACAATGGGGTGTTAAAGTCCCCTTCTATAATTGTGTAGCTGCCAATATTCTTCTTGTAGCCTTCCAAGATTTCCTTATATATTTGGGTGCTCCTATATTGGATGCATATATGTTTGCAATCATTATATCTTATTTATGGATTATTCCCTTTGTATTATGAAACGTCCTTCATTGTGTCTTTTTATGGCCTTTGTTGTGGAATCTATTTTGCTTGATGTAAGTATTGTTACCCCACCCTTTTTTTTATATCTGTTTGCTTGATATACTTTTTTCCATCCCTTCACTCTCAGTCTGTGTACATCTTTTATTTTGAGGTGCCTTGTAGACACCATATATTTGGGTCATGTTTTTGTACCCATTCCACTATCCTATGTCTTTTGATTGGAGCATTTAATCCATTTACATTTAGGGTTATTATTGATAGGTATTTATTCATTGTGACTTTTTCCCTTTGTACCTGTGTTCCTCTTTCTCTCTCTTTTTCTTCTTCTTAAAGCAGGCCCTTTAGCATCTCTTGCAATTCTGGTTTGGTGGAGATGTATTCTTTTAGTCTTCCTTTGTCTGAGAAACTCATTATTTCTCCTCCCATTTTGAAAGAGAGCCCTACTGGATAGAGTAGTCTTGGTTGTAGACCTTTGTTTTTCCTTGCTTGAAACATTTTTTGCCATTCCCTTCTGGCTCGTAGTGTTTCTGTTGAGAAATCAGCTGATCGCCTTACCGGAGCTCCCTTGTATGTTTTTGCTGTTTTTCTCTTGCTGTTTTTAGGATTCTCTTTTTGTCTTTGAATGTTGCTCTTTTTATTATGATGTGTCATGGAGTAGGCCTGTTTGGGTTCATATTCTTTGGGACACCCTGTCCTTCTTGTACTTGTGAGACTTTTTCTCTCATCATGTTCAGGAAGGTTCCTGTAAACACTTTTGCAATTAGGTTTTCTCTCCCTTGCTCCTCTTCTTCTTCTTTCTTCTTCTTCTTCTTCTTCTTCTTCTTCTTCTTCTTCTTCTTCTTCTTCTTCTTCTTCTTCTTCTTCTTCTTCTTCTTCTTCTTCTTCTTCTTCTTCTTCTTCTTCTTTTCTTCTTCTTTTTCTTCTGTTATCACTACCATACAGATATTATTATGTTTCATTTTGTCCTGAAGTTCTCTTAAACCATTTTCATTCTTTCCCGTCCTTTTTTCATTGTGTTGTACTTCTTTATTTTTTCCTATGTTGTTCTCTGCTTCATTCAGCCTGCTTTGGATTCCTTCTACTGTGTTTTTTAGTTCAGAAATTGTATTCTTCATTTCTTCCTAGCTCTTATAGATAGTTTCTATGTCCTTTTTAATGCTGGTGTAGTTCTCAATAAGTTCCTAGTAGTTTCTCTGGAGTTCTTTGTAGTTCTATGGAGTTTTTTGTAGTTTCCCTGGAGATCTTTGTAGTTCCCCTGGATTTCATTTTAGTTTTCTCTGAGTTTGTTGAGTTAATTGAGCTTTCTCATTACCATTATTTTGAATTACATGTCTTATAGTTTGCTTGCCTCTATTTCATCTATCCCTCCTTCTGGCAATTCCTCCTTTCCTTCTGAGGGGGTTTTGTATAGGGAACCACTCCTTGTGGTTTAGGGAATTGTAGCCCCAGTCTGAGCATGACCTGCTGCCAACATTCTGGCTGTGCTTGTCTTTAAGTCTCGACAACGGCTGCATGGGAGACATACCTGAAAATCATTCCGAGGCTTTCCATGGGAGTTAGATTCAAAGAATACTTGTTAACTTTAGAACTTGCTCTGCTTTCCCTTATCTCTTAATTAAATATAAACAATATCTAGCAGGGAGTATATGAAACATTGTACCTAGTGCTTAAACCTTGTACCTAGTGCCTGTGTGGGGTCAAGATGTTTAATAGACCTTGGCACAGACTATTCATTGTACCCGTTGTACTGGAACGTGTAATCAGTTATTGTCAACTGTAACCTGGGCACCTGAAAGCTATTGATGATTTATGAATTTTGATCTTGTATCTCCCATGTGTTTCCTTCTCAATAAAAGGCATACGGGACAGAGGTCTAGCTGCTGTTCTCCACTAGGGAGAGCAGACACCTTCCTTCCCCCAGACATTATGAAGTGTCCTGTGTGAAAGTTTGTTCCGCCGTGGTCACAAAGACTCTGCTTGGCAGAGCAGCTTCCAACCAAGCCTAGGGTGTGTGAGGCACCTCCGCCTCAGTTTTGTTTCTTTGTCTTTCTGTTTTAGGTGGCTCTTCTTGTTTATTTCTGCTTCTTAGGTTGATCTGATTTTATTTCCTGCCTTTGTGGTGTGAACTTCTGTGGTAGGAATCCTGTGGGATTCAGTGGCACAGGCTTCTTAATCTCCTGAACCTGATGTTCTTGGGGTGCTCTTTATACCTTTTATTTTGACTCTCTGGTGGTATTTTGGTTTTGGTTCTTGTTGTGTTTCTCTTTGGTGGGTCCTTCCCTCCAATTAACTGACTGAGAGTCACTCCACCTACCTTGTCTTGTAAACAGTTGTTGAGCTTCTGCTAAAACAGAGCCACAAGTCCAGGCAAAAATCCCATACTCCCAAAGATATCCTCACCCTCAACTGTTGTCTCAACTACAAATGATCCAGTATTAATAAGGATGTATAGAGAGCAGGAGACATAAAACTCCTGTAGAAGATCTCAGTGGAATTGGTTTCCATCGTATCTGGTTTGTTTGTTTGTTTCCACTTTCTTTTCTTTCTGGATCTGTCTCTAATGTTCCACTTTGGATCTCGGTAGTCTATTCAAGCTGAATAGTGTTCTACTGCCCATGCCTATCTCTTTTGGTAGTTTTTTTCTCTAATCATACTGTAATCTGCAGTCAGGCTTAAGCACCATGGGTGCGTGACCAAGTAAATTCTCTGGGAGGGGCTGCTGCTCACCCTCCGGCTGATGCCACGTGGAGGGGTGTAGTCTATGTAACAAATTTCTCCCATAGCACTTGGGATGAATCTGCACTGGGATCCAGTCCACTGCTCTCCCAGCTCTTTCTCCAAAACCAGTGCCTAAAACCTTTCCTAAGTACCTCTAGTTCACTTCACCATCCTTTGGCTGCAGCCTGAGGAGGGTGGGCCAAATGTATCCCTGCTCACGCATTCTGCTTGGGCTGGGTTGGTGGGCCATAGGCGACCCTGCTTGCTGTCATGGCCGAAGCCAGGGAGGCCAGGATGCTTTCCTGCATGTGTGCTCCTCAACAACCTTGCCCCTCCCCTAGCCTTTCCTCGCTGGTCAGCAAATAAAAAATCAAACAAAAAAACAAAAAGCAAAAAACAAAAAACAAAAAGGAAAATAAAAGAAAAAAACACACAAAAAGTATATATATAGATAGATAGATATAGATATAGATATATAGATATAGAGATATATATCTATATATATACATATATATCTATAGATAGATATATATAGATATATATGCTGCTCCTTGCCTATTCTATGCCAGTGGGCACATCCTTAATCTCAACCTTGACTCCTCTCAGGGTAAGCCTAGGGGCATTGAAAAATCTCTCTGCATAGCCAGCCACTGCCCCAGGAACCAAACCAGCCAGAACTCCCCTCTCTCCTAGGTTTCCTCTGCAATCTTCACCAGATAGGTTGATCCGAGGAGGTCTCCTCTGCTGCCAGCTGCCCTAAGGCTTAACTACTGCCAATATGCAGATGGTAGCTGAGATGATTTGTCCACAATAAGTCGAAACTCCAGGCCATTTTCGGGAGTAAGCACGCGCAGCCTCCACTCACTCCTCCACCATCTTCCTTCCACTCATATTTCTTTTCCATATTCTATTGTTATTCTTGCCTAATATCATGGTTTTATCTGTTACATTCATAACAAAAACTCAGATCTATGCCTGGCCTAAATGCTTTAAAAACACCACTCTATTTTAATTTAACACAATTTTCTCATATTCAATATTATACTGACAAACAGCAAAACTGCCCAGTAGTCTCATCACATAATTCGTTTATATACTTAAAAATTACATCTTTTATGACTTAGCCTTCTTTTTGCTATGATAAGTAGCTCCAATTCTTTTAACCTTTTCTTATAGAGCTTGTTTACCATTCTTTTGAAATTCTTTATTATACTTTTCTGTACTTTTTCATATCTCTATATTTACTTTACAGTATGAAAATTCACTCATTGTGAAAGGGACTGGCCAGCCAGGTGGTCTCCCCAGACTTTCCCAGGACATTTTTAGTCTTGCCCGGGCCATTTGTGATCTCATAACAGAATCTCCTGTAATTGCCTATGGCTCCAGTGTACCAGACCTTCTGCAGGTGAGAACTTGCTGACCTTTTCTGAAACATATATTATGCTTTCTTAAGAAGGGAACTGCACTGTCTGCCTTGTCACACCCCTTCCCTCAGAACCCTTAACAACCTCACTGTGCCCTCTCTGGCTGCTGCAGTCTGCCCAGACTCAGACTGTCTGTTGGCTTTGCTCCGATAAAGGCACTGACTTGATCACCTAGTCCCTCTCTTCCTTTGGTGGATACCTAACACTTTCTACTATTCAGAAAATATTTTGACTACTATTAGTTCCAATGAAAGTGTATCCTAATTTAGGGTGCTAATACCCTACTGGGTTTCATTATTCAACTTGTGGGTAAGAGTAGTAACTTTCCTGTTATGTTTGATTTTAGCTGGTTCTGTTCCAAAGGATACAAAAGGTAAAATTAATATAATACAAATGACATCATGACCTCACTCAAAGTTGTGGGTTTTATGCATAGCAACTTGCCATTACTTTTTAAAAGCATGTTTTATTGATTATGTTGTTACAGTAGTTTCAAAATTTTCCCCTTTCCTCCCCTCTGCCCAGTACCCACCTACCCTCCAGCAATCCCACCCGTCTTAGTTCATGACCATGGATCATGCATATAAGTTCTTTGGTTTCAGCCTTTCCTATATTATTCTTAACTTCCCCCTGTCTATTTTGTACCAACCGATTATGCTTCTTAATCCCTGCACCATATCCCATTTCTCCCCCTCCCCCGCCCAGCTGATAACCCTCCAAATGATCTCATACTTATGATTCTGTTCCTATTCTGGTTTGCTTAATTGGATCTTGTTTTTATTTTTTAGATTCAGTTGTTCATAGTTGTGAGTTTGTTGTCATTTTAGTGTTCATAGTTTTGATCTTTTCCTTAAGTAAGTCCCTTTGACATCTCATATAATAATGGCTTGGTGATGATGAGCTCCTTTAGCTTCACCTTGTCTGGGAAGCACTTCATCTGCCCTTCCATTCCAAATGATAGCTTTGCTGGATAGAGTAATCCTGGTTGCACGTTTCCTTTCATCACATTAAATACTGCTTGCCAGTCCTTTCCTGCCTACAAAGTGTCCTCTGAGAAATCAGCAGATAGTCCTATGGGTACCTCCCTGTAGGCAACTCTCTGACTCTCTCTTGCCGTCCCCAGGATTCTCTCTTTATCTTTCACCTTTGGCATCTCAATCACGATGCGTCCTTATGTGGCCCTCTCTGGGTCCAACTCGCCTGGGATGATCCGTGCTTTCTGTACCTGTATGTCCATCTCCTTCGCAAAATTTTGGAAGTTTTTCTCATTTTTTTCAATTCTTGCTTCCTCATTCTGCATTGGTTGACTGTTTTTTTCTTCCTTATGTTCCAAGTCATTGATCTGAACCCCAGTTTCCTTCCCTTCACCACTGGTTTTGTGTAGATTTTCCTTCGTTCCACTTAGCATAGCCTTCACTCCTTCTCTTATGTGTCTGCCATACTAAAGCATATCTGCCAATCCTGTGAACATCTTTATCACCAGGGTTTTAAACTGCATCTATTAGGTTGTCTATCTCCTCATCGCTCAGTTCTCTCTCTGGAACCTTGATCCATTTCCCTTTTTGGGCCATACTTCTCTGTCTCCTCATTCTGACAGGCTCCTGTGTTTGTTTGCCTCCACATCCCAAGTAGAGCTGTTGCTCCTGTTACATTGTAAGGGGCAGAGCCTTAGGGATTCATCAGTACAGAACAACCCGTTTCACCATGTTGTGGCGCTGTATGTGGGGGAGGTGTCCGAGAGGGAACGCTGCCACCTGCCCACCACTCGCCCCTTTTCCAGGCACCTCTCCCATTTCTGCACCAGACTGGCGCCCCTCTAGTTGCTGCCCTGGCTGTCTTTCTCAGAGTGGGTGGGTCTGTGGATGTTCTAGGACCATGGGGGCCCTTTAAATAAGTGGACTCTGCTGAGACTGGCAGTTTCTGCCTCCACCCCAACCCTCACAGGTTTGCATAGTCAGAAGCAATGAGGCTTGATTTTTCCTCGTGCTGGGACCATGAGCTGCATTGTCTGGTGAGGAGCTGGGAAAGCTCCCCGGGTGTCACTCCTGACTTTTTAAAGTGTGTGACTGTGCTTTTCCATGGGCCTGCTGCTTCTGCCTCTGTTGCCACCACCACACCACATCCTCTCCGTCCCTCCTACCTGTCTGGATGAGTATTTCTTCTTTATATCTTTGATTACTGGACTTCCATGCAGTTTGATATTCTGGAACTTCTGGTTGTTTCTAGTTTTGAGGTAGTTTTAGTCCTTCTTAGTTGTGGAGGGAGATGCAGCATGTCTGTCTATGCCTCCATCTTGGCAGGAAGTCTGCAACTTGCCATTATTAATTTACATTGTGCACTGTATGAAAGGAACTAAACTAAATAGAGTCCAGATTTGGGTACATCTAAGCTTATTCTATAGTATATTCTAGGGTTTCAGCTAAAGAGGTGCTTATTAGCTATGCTAAAGATCATTCTAAGCAAAAAAACTCAAAACCCAGAAGCATATTGGACATAAGTATCAGTTTAAAGAAATATAGTGTCTTATTTATTAATAAGGAGTGATTAGCCACAGACGACTGTGGAAAATTTGGATATGTTAACTTCTATTTTATAAAATAGCTGGTGACATGGATTTTAATTCTAAGTGCCTCCACACCAAATTTTTCAAAAAGAATCCCCTTTAAACCACTGTCCCCATGAATACTCCAGCCATTCACAAAATATACTCACACATCTTTTCTCATTAGGGCTTCATAAGTTCCAGGAACAGTTTGTGTAGCAATTATAACTATGTTAGACCTGGACATATCATAGAGCTGTCTTGTTTATAGGCTGACAGTAAAGAACCTATAGGGATCTAGAACATTACAAATCTCCAAACTTTCTTGGGGCTATAAGGAAGTCTCAAAAGCACTAATGAAAAGCAGGTTGCAGACATTAAGCAGGTATTCAATTGTGTTGAAGGCAGACACACATGTATCCAAGTACAAGGTAAATGTTGATCCAAGATAAGACCAATATTTACCTCAAGTAACAGTGCATCTTGAAGCTGACCAAAACCCTAATAGATGCATGTATTTTTAACTACATTTCATTACCAAATTTAATTGTGACAAAAAAATTTTATCTACTTTTATTTTGGAATCTGAGAAATATTTACAGCAACTCCAGAAAGCAGTAGCACTTTTTGTTATATTTCTGTAGTCCATTTATTAAGATAAATGGACCAAAGTCTGTAAGTTCTTAATTTTGTTATAATTAGCTTTGTGCTTTCCTCCTGGAAGACGTGCAATTTACAACTATAGGTTGAGAATGAAAAACTTTGGAAAGAGAAGATTTGACTTAAAATGTTGTTTCTGCCATATGTTTAAGCATTCTGAGGCTCAACTATACAATGGAAAAGCATATCAGTGCCTGACTTATCAGCTTGTTTTGAGAATCAAATGAGATAAAGTTCTAATCCTCTGATGACTGTATCTCTCATCAACACTTTACATTCATATGCCTAAGGGAGCTGCCTAAACTCATGTCTTTCTCATCTAAATTAACATTTCTCTTGTCACTACCCTCCCACTCACCTATCAACCCACAGCAATCTGCCTTCCACGCTTACCACTAAATTAAACCTGCTTTTCATTTATCACCTAATTCTTCACTGATATGTCTGATGAGTTCTCAGTTCTCATTTTGTTTGATTTCCTAACAGCATGCCTCACTCTTGTCCACGTCCTAATTTGAAGATCTCTATTCCTTGGCTTCTATGTCTCTGTGTTCTCTTGGATTACCATTTGCCTCTCTATGGTGATTATTTCCCAGTATTCTTCAAGAACACATCTTCCCTTACCCAGCTGTTTTCTATTACCCTGTCCTAAGCCCTCTTCTCTTGTCATTGTGCACACTCTCCCTGCATGGTCTCACTCAGTTTTGTGGATAATCATGAGCAACTGTGAGCTGTTGACTCTAAAATCTATAACTCATTCATGCAAACCAAATAGAATATGTTTCCAGATTTGATGTCTTTCCTGATTGTCACACGTGTGTATTTGAATGTTCACAATGGAGTTCATCATCTTTCTGACCATTTTCATCCTGTGTTCTTTATATTGGCTAATGCCCAGTTGCCAAAACCCAAAATGTGGGTCTCATTTTTTATTGCTGCTGCTTTCTGAATTCCCACACTCAAGCAGCTGCCTATTCCTATTGATTTTGCTTCCCTGAATGACATGAGAGAAGGAACTATATAAATAAGTAATAGAAGAACATTCCAGGCAGAGGAGATAACAAGGTTGTTCTCAAGGAACAGCAAGGAGGCCAGTGTATATGAAACAATGTGTCTGGGGTGTGATGAAGCAAAATTGGTAAGAAATGAAATCAGAGAGGTAGCAAAATAGCCCTCAATTATGGTCTTGGCTCAAATGTCATCTCATCAGAGAGGCCTTCCTTGACAACCCACTGTAAATTAGCAATATTTACATTCACACTCTGCACTTCCCCACATACTACTTTATATTACCCCTAAAATATATAACGTTTATTAGTTATTATTGTCTCTTCACTTTCCATCTCCCCTAGCGTATTGTTGTTTTCAAAAGGGCTATCACTCACGAATAGGTACCCAGTGCCGAGAAAAGTGTGTAAAGAACATAGTAAGCTCTTAATAATTGTTGACTGAATGAATACACAAAATGCCTAAAGCATAATAGGTGCTCAATGAATTGTAACATCATCATCATCATCATCATCATTACTATTGAGTAATTAACACACTTTGAAAAAATAAAACACCATGTAAATTCTAAACTAGGAATTCACAAGTACAAAGTGCATAACTAATTGATTATTGGTAAATCTGGATAAGAAAATCTGTAGTATCCACCAGAGCTCCAGGGCATGACACATATAAACCCCTGGTGTCCATCTCACACAAGCCTAAGGTGACAGGATATTGCAGTTGTTGCTGAAAATTAGAGAAATCTATAATATAAAAACTATATTTTTGGTGTCCGCGGAGCAATCTGATCATGTGGAAGTAACTCTAAAGATACCATTAGTAGCAACACAAAGATGAAGACCTCAGTACAACTTCATTTTCAAACTTTCTAGACCTAACTAGTGACTGCCTGGTGTCAAGGTGATCAGTAGCCCTTGGTCCCAATTGTCTCATCATGCCAACCCCTGAGGCTGTGCCAGCTGCAGACAGTGGCTCAGTAGATTAGCTGGTACAAAGCAAACTTTCATTTTATTATTCTTTAAGGAGGGGTACAAAACAGATTAATTTCAAATGAAGTTAATTGCCACGGGAAACAGCAATGTACTGCACCAAAGACATTTATATTAAATAAGAAAAAATATATATTATAAATAAAAAAGTTTAACTTTTTGATAAATATCAACAGGACTATGTAATTGAAGCTTTCTCTAAGGAAAACATCCATGGGTTACTGTAAATAGTTCAATCAAGTTAGCTTTGTGTAGGACCTAGTTCCCAAAAGCCTTTAAAGGTTATTGGCAACATTCATAAGAGGAAATCAAATACTATTACTAGAGGCAATAGATCACTTATACCCTTAGGATCCAAGACTCAGCTTTAAGTAGTTGACTGTATATGAAGCTGGGAAGGGGTCATAGTAAAAATAGTCCTAGTGGTGTTTAGCTGCTGCATATAGACTAGAATCATCAACAGAAGTAGATCATTATTTATTCTTTGAAACTGTTTAAACCTGTGGGAAGGTAGATACAAGATAAAATGGATTTGTATTTTCAATGAAAGTAAAGAAATTAAAAGCAGGAGCTACATTTTAAGATATTAGGCCCAGAAACTTGAACTGGGGCAGGAGGTAAATGGTGTAAACCTAAAAGTCAGGCATGAAGTCAACAAAGAAGTGAACAAACCTAGGAAATAAAAAGATCCAGCTAGATAACTTCCTAGAACTAAGGAAAAACAAAAACAAAACAATAAGTCCTTTATACAGACAAAGATTCCCAAATATCATCACTTACCATTTTATATAAATCATCTCATTCCTTTACTTCACTAAATTTATTTATTTAAAATGGAGCTATATTGTAACTGGTGGTCCACTATCACTTGTTATTAATAGATGTGACCATACAATTAATACAATATGAATTAAACAATATAATTATATTCCAAATAGATGCTGCTAGTCTTGCCTCTTTACTTAAAAATCACTTTTGTATTTATTTTAAAAGGACATTAGCAACTCTTTGACTGTTATTAATGACAAATAACACAAACTAAGGCTTTCTCATTAATGTAATCAGAAGAACTATATGAGCATCGTAAAAAAATTAACTTTTTCATTATAAATCACCTATCACGTGCCTGGGCCCCCTCAGTAGTATGTATTCCATACTTAGGAAAATTTAAGTAAAATAAATAACAATATAGATACCATAGTCTAATAGGAACTAAATGTAAGAAGGAACCACAAAGCAAGAGTAAAAAAGTTACATTAACAATCAGGAATTGGCATATTTACAGTGACTGAAGATATGAAACACTTAAAAAACTTTTCCATGATATGGGGGTTGTGGGAGTATGCAAATGAGTGATTATAATGAAATTAAGATTATGGAAGAGATGAAGTTATTAGTAATGACAAGGACTAGTGAATAAAAGTGTCCATAGAACTGAGGATTCCTGAAGAAGCCAAATGTTATTACCAGTGCTCAGAACCCATCATGATTCCTGATTATGGAGAGTAGAATGTCTAGAAGAAGTCACATCATAGTCCCAGTATGAATTTTCACTGTTGACCCACTGATGGTATTGAGAACACTTGGAGAAGCTGAATGCCACTTTTAGTACTCAGGCTCCCTATTGATCTCTTATGATGGATTAGATATCCTGAAATGTTGTGATGTTAGTTTCAGGGTATGAGGCCCACTATTAATTCCTTTTGGAAGAGTATAATGATTATTTTTGAAAATTTATGAGAATATCCCTTGACCCCTGTTTATGGAGTTCAAGATGACTTCTGGGAAATTCAGGTATTGTCCCAAATTCACAGATCTCCTTTTTATTCCCATCAATGGTGAACTCACCCAATAACGTCACTTTAAGTACCATATATATAACTAAGAACCTTAAGTTTTTAACTTTAGCTCACACTTCCTTTTTGAATACATTATTTATATTTCCAATTGCCTATCAACATCTTCACTTAAATCTCTAATAGGCACTTAAAAATCAACATCTTCAAAGCTAAACTCAATATCCCTCTTCCTTGACCGATACAAAAGCCACAATCTTTAACCATTTTAGTAAATGACAAATTTCACCATTCACAGCTCAGGTGAAAAATATATATAAATCATTCTTCATCCTTGTATTTATCTCATACTATATATCCAACTCATCAGAAAATCCAGTTTGCTCCTTAAAACTTATCCAAAGTCCAGCCACTTTTGATGATTTCTAGAGCTAAAACACTGGCCTAGTGCCAATAATTTTTTAGGCCTGGATTACTACAGTATCTTCCTAACTGGACTTTTTGATTACACTCTTTCCTCCTCCAACCACTTCACCCCACCATGACCAAAGTATTCCCAACACAGCATCTAAGTCATATATCATCCCATTCTTCTGCTCAGAACCCTTCAATGGCTTCCCACCTTACTTAGTATGAAATCTGAAGTGCATAAAGTGGCCTACAAAGCCCTAGATAATATACCCTCCTTCCATTAACTCTCTGACCCCATGTCCTGCTACTTTCCTCTTCACATATTTGATTTTAGTTGTATTAGCTTCCTTACTGAGCCTTAAAAATGCCAGGCATGCATGCTCATTAGAGCCTTTGCATTGGCTGTTCCTTCCACCTGGAATGTTTCTCACCAAACATCTGCAATGCTAACTCCCTAAATTACTTCCAGATTTCTATATTTTATGAAGATATTACATTGTATTTTTTAATTAAATTTATTGGGGTGACATTGTTTAATGAAATAATACAGGTTTCAGAGGCACAATTCTATAATATACCATCTGTACACAGCATTGTGTGTTCACCACCCCAAGTCGTCTCTTTCCATCACCATTTATCCCCCTATACCCTCCTCATCTAACTCCACATCCCTCCTCCCAGCAATCTCCACAATGTTGTCCAAGTCCATGAGTTATTCCTATGTTTTTTTATATTTTTTGCTCAATACCCTGATGGCCCTAACCAAGCCCCTACCCTCCCAATAGCTGTTAGACTACTCTATCTATGAATCTGTCTATTTTTCTTGTTAATTCAGTTTGTTCATTAGATTACATATATGAGTAAAATCAGATGGTACTTGTCTTTCTCTGACTGGCTTATTTAACTTAGCATAATTCTCTCCAATCTAGGTCCATGCAAGCTGTCACAACAGGTAAGATTTTATTACTTTTCATGACTGAGCAGTATTACATTATTTAAAAGTACCATAACATTTTTATCCACTCATTGGCTGACAGACATTTGGGGTGCTTCCAAATCTTGGCTTTTGTAAATAATGCTGCAAATAACATAGGAATGCATATACCCTTTTGAATCAGTGTTTCAGGTTTCTTCAGATATATTCCCAGAAGTGGAATTCCTGGGCCATCAGGGAGTTCCATATTTATCTTTTTGAGGTAACTTCATGATGCTTTTCACAGTGGCTGCAGCACTCTGCATTCCCACCAATAGTACAAAAGGGTTCTCCTTTCTCTACATCTTCACCAACACTTGTTGTTTCTTGACTAATTGATGTTAGCCATTCTGACAGGTGTGAGGTGATATCCCATTGTGATTCTAATTTGCATTTCTCTGATGATTAGTGATGTTGAGCATCTTTTCATGTCTATTGGCCATCTGTATGTCCCTCTTTGAAGAAGTGTCTATTCAGGTCCTATGCCAATTTTTTAGTTTTGTTTTTTTTTTGTGTGTGTGTGTGTTGATTTTTACAAGTTCTATATAAGTTTTGGATATTAACCCATTACCAGATGTGTCAACAAAGAGTTTCTCCCATTCAGTGGTTTCCTTTTCTGTGAAAAATCTTTCTAGTATGGTATAGTCTCATTTGTTCATTTTTTCTCTCTTCTTTTTATTGCCTGAGCACACACGCATATCAGAAAAAAAGTATTGCAAAGAAATGTCTGAGATTTTACTGCTTATGCTTCCTTCTAGGATCCTTAGGGTTTTGAGTCTCACATTTAAGTTTTTAAGTTGTTATATTTTATTGTTGTTCAATTACAATTGTTCTAATTTCCCCCTATTATTTTCCTTTGCCCCAACCACCCCCCTGCTCCCACAGTCAATCCCTAACTTGTTGTCCATGTCCATGGGTCCTTTATACTTGTTCCTTAACTAGACCCTTCATTTTCTTTTCCCTGTTACCCCCTTCTGCCTCCTTTCTGGTTGCTGTCAGTTAGTCCATTACTTTTTTTTCTCTGGTTCTATTTTGATCATTTGCTAGTTTTATCCATTAGGTTCCACTTATATGTGAGATCATACGGTATTTGTATTTTGCCACATAGCTTATTTTACTTAGCATAATACTGCCATTTCTATCCATGCTGTTGCAAATAGTAAAAGAGTTCTTTCTTTATTTCTGCTGTGTAGTATTCCACTATGTAAATATGCCACCATCTTTTGGTCCACTCCTTTACTGGTGGGCACTTAGGCTGTTTCCAGTGGGATACAAAGTCAATATTCTGAAATTGATGGCATTTTTGTATATCAACAATGAAATATCAGAAACAGAAATTAAGAAAAAAATCCATTTACTCTTGCGATAAAAAATAAAGTACTTAAGAGTAAAAATAATAAAGGAGGTAAGTGATCTGTACTCAGAAAACTGCAGAACACTGAAAAAAGAAATTAAGGAAGACACAGGTAAATGGGAGCATATGCCATGTTCAGGGATTAGAAGGATTAACAAAATTAAAATGCTCATACTACACAAAGCAATCTTTAGAATTAACACAATCCCTATTAAAATACCAAATACATATTTTACAGATAAGAAAAAGTATTCCAAAAATTTGTATGGAACTTTAAATGACCATGAATAGCTTGAGTATTTTTGAGAAAGAAGAACAAAGTAGGAGGAATCCCAATACCTAATATCAAATTATATTACAAGGCAACTGTAAACAAAATAGTTTGGGATTGACATAAGAACAGACACATAAATCAATGGAAAAGAATAGAGCCCAGAAATAAATGCAAGTCTCTATGGTCAATTAATATTTGACAGTGGGGAAAGGAGAATAAAATGGAGTAAAATCATCTCTTCAATAAATGGCGTTGGGAGATCTGGACAAGTACATGCAAAAAAAAAAAAAATTTAAACTAGACCACTACCTTACACCATACACCAAAATAGACTCAAGATGGTTAAAAGACTTAAATGTAACTCATGACACCATAAAAGTCCTAGAGAAAAACATAGGCAGGAAAACTTTAGATATCTCACACAGCAATATATTCACCAATCTATCTCCTAAAGCAAGGGATATAAAGGGAAGAATATACAAATGGAACTACATCAAATTTAAAAACTTCTGCATGGCAAAAGAAAATATCATGAAAATGAAAAGGGAACCAACTTTCTGAGAAAATCTATTTGCCAATGATACTCAGACAAGGGATTGATCTCGAAAACATAAAAAGTACTCATACAACTCAATACCAGGAATACAAACAATCCAATTTAAAAAATGGGCAAAATACCTGAGCGGACACTTCTCCAAGGAAGACATGCAGAGGGCCAAAGACATATGAAAGGATGCTCAACATCACTAGACATCAGAGAGATGTAAATTAAAACTACAATGAGATACCCCCTCACACTATTATTAAATTAACAAATAACAAGTGCTGGCAAGGATGGAAAGAAAAGGGAATTCTAGTGCATTGTTGGTGGGGATGTAGACTAGTGCAGCCACTGAAAAACAGTATAGAATTTCCTCAACAAACTAAAAATGAAAATGCCTTTTGATCCAGTGATCCCACTGCTGAAATTATATCCTAAAAATCCTGAAACAATTATTCAAAAAAAAAAAAAAAACATGACTAAAAAAATACAAAGAAGTGAGTGGAGGCTGTGTTTGCTTACTCCAAAGACCGGTTTGGAGTTTCAGCTAATTTTGGAGAAAGCATCTCAGTTACCACTGGATACTGGCTAGAGTTGAATCTTGAGATTGCTGGTGACAGAGGAGGCCAAACCAAAGTGACCTGTCTGCAGCAGATCAACAACTGTTTACAAGACAAAGTGGGAAGAGTGACTCTCATTCAGCTAGCTGGAGGGAAGGACCCACCAAAGAGCAACACAACAACAAGGAAAACCAAAATTCTATCAGACAGCCCAAATAAAAGGCATGAAGGGCATCCCAAGGTCATCAGGTTCAAGAGATGAAGGAGTCTGCACCACAAATCCCCAAGAACTCCTACCACAGAAAGTCAAAACACAAAAGCAGGGAGTCAAAGCAGAATAATCTAAGGAATAAAAACAAGATGAGAGACATAAATGGGGAGATGAAAATATAACACCTCATCAAAAGGAAAGGAGGAATTCCCAGAAGGAGGGGAAGATGAAATAGAATCAAACAAACTAGCAGGCATGAAATTTACAATGATGGTAATAAGGAAGCTCAATGAACTCAACAAACTCAGAGAAAACTACAACAAACTCCAGGCGGACTTCAAGAACTGGAGAGAAGCACAAGGAACTTATTGAGAACTACACCAGCATTAAAAAGGACATAGAAAGTATCAATAAGAGCCAGGAGAACATAAAAAATGCAATTTCTGAATTGAAAAACACAGTAGAAGGAATCAAAAGCAGGCTGAATGAAACAGAGTATCAGGTCAGTGAGCAAGAGGACAATGTAGAAAAAAATTCTCAGTGCAACAAAATGAAAAAAAGACTAATGAAGAGTGAAGAGGTTTTAAGAGAGCTTCAGGACAATATGAAACATAATAATATTTGTATTATATGAAACCAGAAGGAGAAGGGGAGGAGCAAAGGATAGAAAACCAAGTTGAAAAAGTAATGACAGAACACTTTCAAAACATGAGGAGAGAAAAAGTCCCACAAGTACAGGAAGCACAGAGGGTCCTAAAGAAGATGAACCTAAGGACAACCACACCAAGGCACATCATAATTAATATGGCAACATTCAAAGATGAATTCTAAAGCACCAGAAAAAAAAACAGCAAATAATATACAAGGGAGTTCTGATAAGGCTTTCAGCTGATTTCTCAACAGAAACACTACAAGCCAGAAGGGAATGGCAAAAAATATTTCAAGCAATGAAAAACAAAAGCCTACAACCAAGACTACTCTACCCAGCAAGGCTCTCTTTCAAACTGGAAACCGAAATAAGGAGTTTCCCTGACAAAAGAAGACTAAAAGAATACATCTCCACCAAACCAGCATTGCAAGAGATGTTAAAGGGAATGCTTTAAGAAGATGAAGAAAGGCATCTGTCAAAATGAGGCAGACAACTATAGAAATCCCGGTGGCACAGCTCACCAGGCAACAGATGAAGAACCTGACAGATGAACAAATAAGAAACCTGTCAGAGGCTCAGTTCAGGGCCATTGTTATCAGGTGGCTTACAGAATTAACAAAAGATCTGGAAAAAGATGAGAAAGAATTGAAAAACACTCATACTGAAAGGAACAAAACCTCATATGAGACAGATGGTGAGGAAATAAAATCCAGAGTTCAAATCAACAAACCAGAACACAGAGAAGGAATAAACAGTCAACCAGTGCAGAGAGAGGAAACGGGATGCAAGGATGAGAGGATCAGAAACCTCTGGGACAGCTATAAGAGATCGAATATATGGATCATAGGATTGCCAGAGGGCGAAGAAGAAGAACTAGAAATTGAAAAATTAAGTGAAAATATAATAAAGCAGAACTTCCCAAACTTGGGGAAGAAAATAAACTTACAGGTCCAGGAAGCACAGAGAGTTCCAAAAAAACTGGACCCAGGGAGAACCACTCCAAGACACATTATAATCAAAATGTCAAAAGTTAAAGATAAAGAGAGAATCTTAAAAGCAGCAAGAGAGAAGAAAAGAATCATGTATAAAGGGGTCCCAATTAGACTATCAGCTGACTTCTCAAGGGAGACCCTGCAGGCAAGAAGGGACTGGCAAGAAATATTCAAAGTAATGAAAATCCAAAACCTACAACCATGAATACTTTATCCAGCGAAGCTGTCATTCAGAATAGAAGGGCAGAGAAAGTGTTTCCAGGACAAAATAAAACTGAAAGAGTTCATTAGATCCAAACCACTGTTATATGAGATGTTAAGAGGACTGGTTTAGAAAAAGGAGGATCAAAACTATGAACACTGAAATGAAAACTGCATCACAAGAAACAACAACAGAAGCTAGGGAATTGAAGCAAAGGCAAATTAATAGGCAATGAGAGTGTAAAAAGAACTATAGATATGGGAAACATATTGGGGGGGAGGTCAGCAGGGAAGGGGAAAGGGGAGAGGGAGGGAGATGGTATAGGAATTAAGAAACATCATAGGAGGAAATGGAATAGACAGAGAGAGGTAGAGAAGAACTAGATGTACAACCAATGGACATGGACTAAAAGGAGGGGACAAGGAGAGGGAGGGGGGGCCACCGGGTGGAGGGGAGCAGAGGGAAGGGAAATTGGAACAAATGTAACACTGTAATCAATAAAACACATTAAAAAATAAAAATAAAAATAAAATAAAACAAAAAAGAAGATGAAGAAAGAGAGAGAACACGAGTACAAAGGGAAAAAAATAACAATAAATAAGTATCTTTCAATAATAACCTTTAAATGTAAATGGTTTAAATCCCCCAATGAAAAGGCATATGGTAGCTGAATGGAAAAGAAATCATGACCCACCACAGAACAAAAGATCTACATAGACTGAAAGTGAAGGGATGGAAAAAATATTTCAAGAAAATGGACATGAAAACAAAGTTGGAGTACCAATACTTATATCAAACGAAAATAGATTTCACAACAAAGGTCATAAAAAGAGAAAAATAAGGACATTTCATAGTACTTAAGGGAACAACTATCAAGAAGATAAGGGCTTGGTAAACATATATGCACCCAACATAGGAGGACCCAAATATATAAAAAAATCTTGAAAGACTGCAAGAATATTGACAGCAAACACACTCACAGTAAGGGACTATAACATCCAGTGTCAACAATAAATGAATCTTTGAAGCAAACAAACACCAAGGATATTGAGGCATTGAACAACACTCTAGATCAAATGGATTTAATTGATAGATATAACACATTTTACCTCAAAGAAGCAAAATATACATTCTTTTCAAGTGCACATGGAACTTTTTCAAATATAGACCACATGGTAAGACGCAAAACAAGCCTCACAAATTCAAGAATATTGAAATTATATCAAGCGTCTTTTCAGATCACAATAGCTTGAAAATGAAAATCAACCTCAAGGAAAAAATTTGAAAACACTCAAATTCATGGAGAATAAATAATATATTGTTAAAGAATAAATGGGTTAATAATAACATCAAGAAGAAATAAAAAAATTTTTGGAAACAAGTGATAGTGAACACACAACAGCCCAAAACCTATGACACAATGAAGGCAGTCCTGAAAGGGAAGCTTATAACAATACAGACCTACCTAAAAAGGAAGAAAGAATCACAAATAAAAAAGCTAACCCAACATCTACAAGAACAAGAGGAACAACAACAAACAAAGCCCAGATTAGAAAAAAAGAAAATTATCAAGATCAGAGCAGAATTAAGTGACACAGAGACTAAACAAACAATTCAAAAGATCAATAAAACCAGGACCTGGTTCTTTGAAAAGATAAACAAAATCAACAAGCCTTTAACCAAGCTCATCAAGAAAAAATAAGACAGGACCCAAATAAATAAAATCAGAAAGGAAAGAGGAGAAATTACAACCAATACCACAGAAATGCAAAGGATTGTAAGAAATTACTACAAACAACTATATGACAAGAAATTTGACAACCGTGATGAAATGGACAAGTTTCTGGAAAGATATAATCTTCCAAAACTAAATCGAGAAGAAGCAGAAAGCCTGAGTAGACCAAGAAAAACTAGTGAAATTAAATAAAAAAAACTCCCAGCACACAAGAGCGCTGTACCGAATGGCTTCACAAGTGAATTTTACAAAAATTTAGGGAAGAACTAACACCTTTTATTCTCAAACTATTTCAAAAAATCAAAGAAGAGGAAAAACTTCCAAACTTTTTCTATGAAGCAAGTATTACCCTAATTCCAAAACCAGGTCAACACACAAGAAAGAAAGAAAACTACAGGCCTATATTACTGATGAACATAGATGCCAGAATCCTCAACAAAATATTGATCCAGCAGCACATTAAAAGATCTTACATCACGATCAAATGGTATTCATCCCTGGGATGCAAGAATTTTTTAATATTTACAAATCAATATACATAATCCACCACATAAACAAAATGAATGACAAAAATCACATGTTCTTATCAATGGGTGCTTAAAAAGCATATGATAAAATACAACACCCACTTATGTTGAAAATGCTCAGCAAAATGAGAATAGAGGGAGCATACCTCAACATAATAAAGGCCATATATGAGAAACCTGAAGCCAACATTATAATCAATAGGCAGAAACTGAAAGCATTCCCTCTAAGATCAGGAACAAGAAAATGACAACCACTCCCTCCAGTCCTTTTCAACATAGTCTTGGACATTCTAGCCACAGAAATCAGACAAGAAAAAGAAATAAAAGACATCCAAATTGAAAAAGAGGAAGTAAAACTGTAATTAGTTGCAGATGACATGATAGTGTACGTAGAAAACTCTATAGAGTCCACTACAAAGGTACTTAATAAGTGATTTGGGCAAAATAGCACGGTACATAGTCAATATGAAGAAATTGAAGGCGTTTCTGTACACTTACAATAAAATATCTGAGATAGATACTAGAAAAAAATACCATTTACTATTGCAACAGGAAAAATAATGTACCTAGGAATAAACTTAACCAAGGAGGTAAAATATCTGTATTTGTAAAACTACAGAACATTGAAGAAAGAAATTAAGGAAGATACAAATAAATGGAAGCATATATCATGTTCATAGATCGGAAGAGTTATCATTAAAATGTCCATACTACCCAACACAATTTATAGATTCAACACATTACCTATTAAAATACCAATGACATTTTTCACAGACCTAGAAAAAATACAGGTATCCCCCGTATAACACAGTACTTCGATACGAGGGGTTCACTCTAACATGGCTAGATAATTGGGGCCAACTCCTCTATAAGACAAAATTAGGGAAATCCCCATACAGTACTGAACATGATAAAAGCTTTTAAGAACAAAAGATAACTCATTTAAAAGTTTTCACTTGAGTGTATACGTTGTATCAGATTTGCCTGTAGAATTTTAAAATTAATCAGAATTTTAAACACATTCTGTTCATGGAGTATTAATTATGCTTTAAAACTTTGTGTTTTTCTTTTTACTACATTACACATCCATATTTCTTAAATGAAGTTTCTTACAAAGAAAGGAGCCAAAGTTTAAGAGAGAACTTTAAAAATGCTTAGCACCAGATAACAAAATGCATAAAGATATCTCAGCTAAAAGCAAGCAATCTAAAATAAAAGGTTTTGTGTTTTTTTGCAAAAAGTAGAGCATAGAAATCAAGATAATCCTGAAGAAAGTTCAGATGAGGATATCTTGTCAAAAAGAAAATGAATTTGATTAATGGAGCTTAGTAGTGATGACAAGGAAACATTACTTAATTCATATTAATATGTAATACTTTTGATGACAATTGCTTTAATAAATATATTCCTCTTAATTATAAAAATATAATATTATCTTTTTAAATTTTGGAACTAAGCTCCTCTCTTTTTTTACTAGTTCTTTATTTTGTATAAAACATATTCACTTAACATAGCATTTGTTAGGAACCTAACAACCATGTTATACGGTGGTTATGTGTACTTCAAAAATTTAGATGGAATCAGAAAAGACCCCAAATGTTTGCAGGAACAATGAGGAATGAAAACACAACAGGGGAATCACAATACCTGATATAAAACTATACTACAAGGCCACTGTAATCAAAACAGCCTGGTACTGGCATAAGAACAAACATATAGATCGATGGAACAGAATAAAGAGCTGAGAAATAAACCCAGGTCTATCCAGTCAACTAATATTTGGCAAAGGGAGAGGAAACAAAATAGAGCAAAAATAGCCTCTTTAACAAATGGTGCTGGGAGAACTGGACAGGGCCATGCATAAAAAATGAAACTAGACCACCAGCTTACAGTATACAGCAAATTAAACTCAAGATGGATAAAAGGCTTAAACATAAGCAGAGACACCATAAAAATCATAAAGGAAAACATAGGCAGGAAAATTTCAGATATCCCAAGTAGCAATATTTTCACTGATATATTTCCTAAGGCAAGAGAAGTAAAGGAAAGATTAAACAAATGAGACTACATCAAACTAAAGAGTATCTGCTCAGCAAAAGATAACATCATCAGCATGAAAAAGAAACCAACATATGGGAAAGCGTACTTTCCAATGATACCTCAGACAAGGGATTGATCTCCAAAATATATAAAGACCTTATATGACTCAACACCAAGAAGAGAGGCAGTCCAATTAAAAAATAAGCGAAGGACCTGAACATTTCTTCAAAGAGGACATAGAGAGGGTCCATAGGCATATGAAAGAGCGCTCAACATCACTAGCTATCAGAGAGATGCAAATTAAAACACAATGAGATACAACCTCACACCAGTCAGAACACCAGTCACGCCATCGTCAACAAATCAACAAACAAGTACTGGCAAAGATGTGGAGAAAAGAGACCCCTAGTGCACTGTTGGTGGGGATGTAGACTGGTGCAGCCACCTTGGAAAATAGTATGGAACTTCCTAAAAAAACTAAAAATGGAACTCCTTTCTGATCCAGTAATTCCATCGCTAGGATTATACCTGAAGAATACTGAAACACCAATTCAGAAGCACCTGTGCACTCCTATGTTCATAGAAGCACTATTTACAATGGCCAAGTGCTGGAAATAGCCTAAGTGCCCATCTGTAGATGAGTGGATCAAAAAACTGGTACATTTCCACAATGGAATACTATGCTGCACAAAGAAAAAGGAACTCCCACTATTTGCGACAAAAGAGATGGAAGTGAAAAGTATTATGCTTAATGAACTAAGGCAACGAAAGACAAATACCATATGATATCACCTAATACATGAAACTAATGAACAACACAAGCAAATGAGCAAAATTGAACCAGAGGCATGTAAACAAGGAGCAGACTGACAGTGACCAGGGATGAGGGGAGAGGGGGCAAAGTGGGGAAAGATGGGGAAGAGTCTAGTCAAGGTACTAGTATAAATGGCCCATGGACATGGACAACGGGGTGGGGATTGACTGTGGGAGAAGGGGAGGGCAGGGGCGGAAGAGCAATGGGAGAAAAAGTGGGACAACTGTAATAGAAAAACAATAAATAAGTAAATAAATAAGAACCCATGCACTGCAGTGTTCATAGCAGCTTTATTAACATTTATGTTCTAATCCATTTTGAGATTTTTGTGTGTGTGTGTGTATGGTGTAAGAAGGTGGACTAGTTTCATTTTTATGCACGCATATCCCCAATATTCCTACACCATTTATTAAATAGACAATCTTTACCCCATAGTATGTTTTTGTTTTCTTTGTCAAATTAATTGACTTAAAAATATGAATTTATTTATGAGATCTTTATTTTGTTTCATTGATCTATATATTTTTATTATGCCAGTGCCATGCTGTTTTTAGTACTATGGCGTTGTACTCTAGTTTGGTATCAGGTAGCATGATTCCTCCAAATTTGTTCTTCTATCTCATTTGCTGTTGTTAATTTGTATATTTTGTTGTTCCATAAAAATTTTTGGTATGTTTGTTCTAGTTCTGTGTCATAATCCATTGGTACTTTGATAGGATTTATGTTGAATCCATATCTAGTACAGACATTTTAGTGATGCTAATTCTTTTTATCCATGAACACAATATATGCTTCCACTTATTTGTATCTTCAATTTCTTTCTTTGTCGTCATATAATTTTTTGAGTACAGGTCTTTTAAGTTCCTGGCTATATTTTATTCTTTTTAAATCATGTGAATGGAATTGTTTTGTTTTCTTTCTGATAACTCAGTATTGGTGTATAAAAATGCAACTGGGGACTTCCAGCCAAGATGGAGTCCTAGACAGACATGCCTGGTCTCCCTCTAAAACTAAGAAGGAATACAACTACCTCAAAACTAGAGACAACCAGAAGTTCCAGAAAATCAAGTGCATGGAAGTCCAACAAACAAAGATATAAAGAAGAAATACTTATCCAGACAGGTAGGAGGGGTGGAGCCAGGGCAGAGAGGATGCGGTGTGGTGGCGGCAGCAGTGGCAGCAGCAGCAGGCCAACAGAAAGTGCAATCACACATTTTAAAAAGTGGAGAGAAACACCTGGGGAGTGCCCCCAGACCCAGACCAGACCACACAGCTCATGGCCCAAATGCCAGGGAAAATGGAGCCTCATTGCTTCTAACTATGCAAACCAGTGGGGGTTGGGGTGGGGGAAGAAACTGCCAGTCTCTCAGCAGAGTCCGCTTGTTTAAAGGGCCCCCATTGTCCTAGAACATCCACAGACCTACCCACTCAGGGGATGACAGTTGGGGCAACAGCTGGAGAGGTTAAAGTCCCATACAAAAGCGCAAGAAGTGCCTGGAAAAGGAGCAAGTGCTGAGCAAGTGGCCTTGTTCCCTCTCTGACCCTTCCCTCACATATAGCACCATAACATGGTTAAACGGGTAGCCCTGTACTGGTGAATACTTAAGGCTCCACCCCTTACAACATAACAGGAGTGACAGCTCTATCTAAGACACAAGTGCTTCCCAGACAAGGTAAAGATAAAAGAGTTCATCATCACCAAGCCATTATTATATGAAATGTTAAAGGAACTTATTTAAGGAAAAGGAGATTAAAACTATGAACATTGCAATGACAACAAACTCATAACTATCAACAACTGAATCTAAAAAGTAAGAATAATAACCAACTAAGCAAACCAGAATAGGAACAGAATCATAGGTATGGGGATCATTTGGAGAGTTATCAGCTGGGAGGGGGAAGGGGGATAAATGGGGAAATGGTGCAGGGATTAAGAAGCATGATTGGTTAGTACAAAATAGGCAGGGGGAAGTTAAGAATAATATAGGAAAAGGTGAAGCCAAACAACTTATATGCATGACCCATGAACATAAACTAAGGGGGTTGGGATTGCTGAGGGAAGGGGTATATTAGGCAGAGGGGAGCAAAGGGGAAAAATTGGGAGTACTGCAACAACACAATCAATAAAATATTCTTTAAAAAATGCAACTAGTTTTTGAATATTAATTTTGCATCCAGCTACTTTGCCAAATTCATTTATTAGATCTAGTAGACTTTTGGTGGAGTCCTTAGGGTTCTCTGTATGTAATATCTTGTCATCTGTGAATAATTACAGTTTTATTTCCTCCTTTCAAATTTGTATGCTTTTTTTTTTAATTCTTATCTGATTGCTATGACTAAGACTTCTAGTGCAATGTTGAACATGAGAGGTAAAAGTGGACATTCCTGCCTTTCCAGACCTTACGGGAAACATTTTTATTTTTTTGCCTACCGTGTATGATGTTGTCTGTGAGTTTCTCAACTGTGGCCTTTATTATATTGAGGTATATTTCCTCTATTCTTACTTTGCAGAGTTTTTAATATAGATGGGTGCTGGATATTATCAAATGCTCTTTCTGAATTAATTGATACAGTCATGTGGTTTTTATCCTTCGTTTTGTTTATGTGGCTATTGTATAAACCTTGGATCTCTGGAATAACTCCACTTGAGGATGGTGTATGATATTTGCAATACATTTCTGGATCAGGTTTGCTATTATTTTGTTGAGGATTTTAACATCTATGTTTATGAGATATATTGGCCTATAATTTTCTTTCTTTGTAGTGTCATTATCTGATTTTGGAATTAGGATAATGCTGGCTTCATAAAATAAGCTTGGAAGTCTTTTCTCTTCTTGAATTTTTTGGAATAGTTTAAAGATAGGTGTTAATTCTTTGAATGTTTGGTAAAATTTTTCTATGAAGCTGTACAGGGCAGGACTTTTGTTTGTCAGACATTTTTAAATTAATTATTTGATTTTATTTGTTTTAATGTGTTTATTTAAATTATCTGATTCTTTCTGAGATTCATTTTTGAAAAACTAAGTTTCTAGGAATTTATCCACCTCTTTCAGATTGTCCAATTTGTTGGCAATATTATCTTAGAGTTTTTTGTTTCTTTGATATAATTTATTTCTTCTCATTCACTTTTGATTTTATTTATTTCGTTCATTTCTTTTTTTTTTTTTCTTGATGAGTCTGGTTTAAAGTATATCATTCTTCTTTATGTTTTAACAATGCTAGCTCTTGGTTTCTTTGATCTTTTGTATTGTGTTTTTAGATTTTATTTAATTTACTTCTGCTCTGATTTATATTATTTTCTTCCTTCTAGTCACTTTGCACTTTTTTGCTGTTCTTCCTCAAGCTCCCTTAAGTGTAGCTTGTTTATTTGAAATTTTACTTGTTTCTTTAGATAGAATTTTCCTCTTAAGACTTCTTTTGCTATGTCCCATAGATTTTGGGTTATTTTGTTTTCCTTTTCTTTTATTTCAAGTTATCTTTTGAATTTTTTCTAGATTTTATTATTAATACATTCATTGTTTCACCTATTTTTTAAATGATTGATTTTTAGTTTCATAGCATTATGATCAGAGATTGTGTTTGACATAACTCTAATCACCGTAAATTTATTGAGACTCTTTTGTGACATGACATGTGATCTATCCTGAAAATGTTCTGCGCTCACTTGAAAAGAACTTATATTCTCTGCACGGGGGCTATAGGTCAGGCGGAACCATGTTCTGCAGCACCGGCTCCAGTGGGCTTTGGTGAGAAGATGGCAGAGGAGTGAGAAGAGGCTGTGCTTTTTGGCTCCCAAGACTTGTCTGTAGTTTGGACTAATTGCAGACAGAATATCTCAGAGAGCAGCTAGACACTGGCAGGAGTTGAGTCTTGACACTGCTGGATTAGAGAAAACCATCTGGGAACAACCTGTTTGGTGAGGATAGTGGAGGAAAAAGAGACAAGATGGGATTTCTGACTGGGTTGGCTCCCTGAGCTGAGGCTGGAAGTACACAAAGGCTTTTTGGCAACCACAGACTTCCCCAGAGAGGAATTGGGAGGAGAGCAGATCTCTGCCTGCTAGCAGAGGCAGGAATGGGCCAGGTGGCATCTGGTGCTGAAAGACAAGAAACAGCCTACTGCTATGCATGTGAGAATGTGATTTTCCTTTATATTTTTCTCTTGTGTACTGCAGAGAGAGGAGGAAAGGTCAGGGGTGATAGGACATTCTTCAGGAGCACAGGCGCAGAAGTGCACTCTCCTACTCCCCAACCCTCCCCTTGGGTTGTGCGGGCCTGCACAGGGAAGTGCCCTCATTCACTGGCCCAGGTGCGCAGGGCCAAGTGTCCAGGTGCCCCTCAGATGCACCCCAACAGACATAAGATCAGTGCCCCAACAGGCGCAGGGAGGGCCCGCTGGGCACGCAGAAGACTGTGTGAAGACACCCCTGGCCAGCCCCAGTGGGCACCAGGCTGAAGCGCAGACCGCTTGCGAGGGCTCTGCTTGTGCGGGCTCTGCTTGTGACCGCCCAGGGGGATGTGGGAATGGTGGGCGGCTGTGGCGCGGGAACAGCGGATGGTGGCGACTCACAGACACTCACTTCCACTGTGCACAAGTGTTCGGGGCCCTGCCCCAAGGGGAGAGAGACCAACTCCCGGGGCGTGGCTCAGCAGGCCTGAGGCTAGCGCGCAGGTCACCTTGCGTGCGCACAAGCACCCTGGCCGGCTCCAACCAGTGCCAAACAAACGCACTGGCCACTGCGGGTGCACACCACTGCTGCAAGGATCAGGAACCTCTGCCTCGCCTCGTTAGACCAGCTGTGGATCCAGAAAAAGAAGACAACGCAAAAAGGCTGAACTGGGTAAAAACTCTTCTTTTGTATTTTTTAAAATTTTTATTTCTATTTTAGTTTTTTCATTTGTATTTTAATTTATTTAAATTTCTTATTTTTAATTTTAATTTTTACTTTTATTTATTTTTAATTTTTAAAAACTATCTCTTTAATTTGTTTCATACTATCTCTCTTTCTCATCCTTCCTCCTTAATTTTTGTTTATTCGTCTGTCTAATTTAGCCTCCCTTTCACACAAAGTAAATAGAATATAACTACTATATAAATCTAATACTATACAATTCCACTTTATTAACATATCCTGCATTCTTCCCTCTTTTTCTTTTATTATTAACATACAATGTAAATATTGCGTACTGTCTTGCATAGTCTCAACTCTACTTGCTACAATTATTTATCTACCATCCCCTCTCTCAAAAAACTTATTTTTATACTTTAAAAACAACTCTTATCTATTCTTCCTATTGTATAAAAGCCCTACTCTCTATATTTATATTAATACTGGCTCATTTCATGATGATAGAGGGATAGAGGGTGGGGAATATTTTTGAGGGTGTGAGTTTCCTGCCCGGACTGTGTGTTTATGTTTTTAACAGCATCTCCACAAAAGAACACAAGACAAAGTGGACAGAGTGACTCTCAATCGAGTAGCCAGAGGGAAGATCCTACCAAAAAGCATCTGAAATATAACCAGACAGCATAAACAAACGACATAAAGGGTGTGGGGGACAGGAAGACATGGGGAGATGTGGGAAGCAGACAGGCTTGGTTTAAGAGACTTTGACCACTGTGCGGAGCCGCCCCAAGCTGGGCCCACAGCCAGCAGGTTGTCTCCCAGGCCTGCTCTGAATCCCATCCTCAGGGGGATTTTAAAGATACAATAGAAATCCAAAGTGGCTTTGTTTTTCTCTGTAAAGCCTAAAATCCTTATCAGTAAAATGCGAAGAACACAACAATTCAGTAAGAGGAAGTGCTTTTGACCTTGTGTAAAATACCTGGATGTTTCAACCCTGTATTGATCTGCACTTCCCTTTCACTCCCTACCATTTGGGGAAGTGCTTTATATTTTCCTTAATTACTTCCGCATGTGGAAAGTGGATAAAAAATCTGGCTAATAAAGAAACGAGAGTGATTTTCCACTAGAGAAAACCCCTCCTTCCTTCCTCAGATGAAGAGTGTCTGAGTAGTTTCTTCATCCACTCCGAGGGATCCAGAGTATCTCTCAAGTGGTGCACAAACGTGGGGCAGAGGACTCACCGAAGTGCCACTGGGTACAGGCTAAGGACTGTGGACAACATGCCTAGACAGAGGGAAAAATTGGCCAAATCATCCTGAACTGAGGGACAGCGGCACCGTCTTCATTGGTAAGGCCGCCGGCATGTTTAGTTAAAGGAAGGGAACTTTCTTTTCATTTCTAAATTTTCTCCTTTCTTTTCTAAAAAATTTCTCAGCTGTTCTGTTCCTTTCTATTTACTCACATTCATTTTCACTCTATATCTTCTGAAAAAAATTGCCACAACACTGCGGGCACAGGACGAGTAGTTAAAACGCCTGCTAGGGGTACTCACCGATATACGAGACTCCTGTGACAGGATAAGCTGGAACGTGGACCAGGACAGAAACACTAGGTTTCCCGCCAGCCAGAAGACAAAGTTCACACAATGCTAGGCACACTGTAAAAACAATCACAGCCCCATCCCCGTGGCATTTCCCAACTTAGGATTTATATATAAGGGAGAGAGATATATATAAATAACTTTATTTCATAATAATTCTGTTTCTATTTTCTTTTTATCATGGGGACGGGTCTTTCTAAAGAACAGGATATTTATTTCTGCTGGCTCTTTCGGTGTTTAAAAGCTGCAGGGTGTCAGGTGGAAAAAAAGGATTTGCTCAATCTATTAAGAACAGTGAATCTACACTGCCCATGATTCCCAGATAATGGGTCGTATCATTTAGAGGTTTGGGAAACAATAGGACAGAAACTTAAATGTCTCCAGGAGAATAGGATCCCCATAGGTCATCAGAGTTTAGTTACTTGGAGTATAATTCATACAGCTTTAACTCCCTTGTATATTCCTTCAGTAAAAACTAAAAGCAAAGTAAGTGGGGAGGAAATTTCCAGTTTGGAGGATGATCCCACTTTCTCAAATATTCAGGAGAAGGAAAAGGAGAGATTAAATATCTACGATGAGAACTTTGCCAAGAAAGCATTAAATCCGCCACCCACAGGGGTGGTGGAAGCTAGGACCACCCTGCTCACAGCTCATCTCCCGCCCTGGGACAAAGAACCTGAAAGCTGGCCTGTGCCAGCACCTGAGCCTCTGCCTCTGCCGCTAGTTAATGAAACCCCCATGGCTATGCACAGCTGCCTGTGGGAAGCGGCAAAAGCCAATGATTGGAAAGCTATATCAGCTTTTCCTATAATTGTAAAGCAAGGCCAGAGAGGACAAGTAACTTATGAGTCCTTACCTTCTGAAATATTTAAATAACTAAGAAAGAGTGTTCAAGAGAACAGGCTCCAGTCATCTTTTACATCTGGAATAATTGACGCAATAACAGAGGGGTACACTATGACTCCCTGTGACTGGAAAAGCTGTTCTCACTCCAACTCAGTACACAATTTGGCTAACTGAATATACTGATCACTGCCATCAGCAAGCAGCAGTAAATGCAGACCACCAAATTTCTATTAAGCTTGAAATGTTCACCGGCACTGGCACAAATCATACAGCCAAAGTGCAAGCCGCTCTAGATCCCCGGGTTTTTGCTCAGTGCTCGGCAATCGCCTTGAAGGCATTGAGGCGAGTCCCGGAATCTGAATCCAACATCCGTGGTTCCAACTCATTTGTTAACATTCGCCAAGGGGCCATGGAGGCAAATATGGATTTTATAGATAGATTGCAACAAGCAATTCAGAGGTAGAAAGCCAGGAGGTGGCTCAGACCTTATTGCTTCAGTTAGCTTATGAAAATGCCAATAATGACTGTAAAAAGGCACTAACCCCAGTAAAATCTACTTTTACTGACATAGAGCAATATTTAAAAGCATGCCAAAATATAGGGACTGAGGAACACAAGGATACCTTGCTAGCTGCTGCCATTTCTACAAGCCAGAAATGCTTTCAGTGCGGCAAGCTCGGCCATATGCAGCAAGAATGCCATTCTGTGCCCAAGAATTCAGACAAACAAAGAGCTCCTAATCAGATGTTCCCTCACTGCCGAAAAGGCAAGCAATGGGCCAATCGGTGCCGATCAAAGTTCGATAAGGATGGCAACCCCTTACAACAGGGAAACGGACAGGCGTGCGTGAACTCTGGCACCCCAACCCACAACAGGAGATCTTCAGAGACAGGCAGCCAGTTATTTTGGATGCAGAGAGGTGAGTTGCAGAGCTCATCGCTGCTCAAGGGTGAAGCACAGGGATGGACCTGGTCTCCACCCAGGAATTAATCTTAAAGGAACAGGATTGAATTTCTCTGGCTCCTACCGGGGTATGAGAGCCATTGCCTAAAGGCACAGTAGGACTAATTATAGAAAAATCTACTGTCACTACTAAATAAATTTTAGTTCAACCAAGTATTATTGATTCAGACTAAGAAGGAGAAATTGAAATAATGTTGCAGGCTTCAGGATATCATGTAACTCCTCCAGGCACCCATATAGCGCAGCTCCTTCTCCTCCCCCATATAGTACCCAAAACCCAGAATGCTGTACAGGGAGAGGGGAATGTTGGAAGTTAAAATGATCAATCTGTCTTTTGGACAATCTCCATTCACTTAAAATAAACCTATAATTGAGGTTAAAATTAAGGGTAAAGTCCTCCCTGGACTATTAGATACTGGAACTGATATTTCAGTGGTTTCTAACCAATTATGGCCTTCGGAATGGCCCCTAATAAAGGCTGATGCTCCCCTAACAGGCATAGGAGGTCTTGCCCAGCCTAAGAGAAGCACCTGCTCGCTTCCGTGTTATGGCCCAGGTGGCAAAGAAGGGCGTATTCAACCCTATGTCCTCGTGGCCCCATTAAATATATGGTGAAGAGACCTTCTTACTCAATGGGAAATGAAAATTATGCTACCACATTTTCCCTAATAGCCACTGTCCTGATATCTCCTCTACTTCTCACCTGGCTTAAAGAAACGCCAGTGTAGGTTGACCAGTGGCCACAAAAGGGGGGGAAATTAGAAAAACTTCATGAATTATTTCAACAACAACTTGAGGCAGAGCATATAGAACTTTCTAATAGCCCCTGGAATACTCCAATCTTTGTAGTTCCTAAAAAATCTGGAAAATGGAGACTTGTAGATGACCTCAGAAAAATTAATGGGAGCTTCAACGGATGGGAGCTTTACAACCAGCCATCTCTAACCCAGCCTGCATACCTAAAGACTGGCCACTCTTAGTCCCAGTGCTTAATAATTCTCAGCCACTGCAACAGTTCAAGTGGAAAGTCTTGCCGCAAGGCATGCTAAATAGTCCTACTATTTGTCAGCATTTTGTACATCAAGATTTACAGCCCACTAGAGAGCAACATCCCAAGTCCATCATATGGACGATATTCTGGTTGCTGCCCAGTCTCAAGGGCAATTAGCTAATACCTTTGCTCATTTACAGCAATCTGTATCCCAAGCAGGCTTATAACTTGCACCTGTAAATGTACAGCAGTCAATGCCTTGGATGTACTTAGGTTATGTGATCTCTCATAGAACTATTCGGCCTCAAGTAATTCAAATTATTTCACCAAGGCCCTTAACTCTTAATAATCTCCAACAGTTGTTAGGCAGTATCAACTAAATACGGCCTAGCCTTGTCATTACTACCCACTAATTAACTCATCTTTTTAACACCTTAAAAGGAGACTCTGGTCTTAATTCTCCTCAGACCCTGTCTCCACAGGCAATAGAAGAGTTAAACCTTGTCAATCAGCATAATAGTAATTGGTAGCTGGAAAGAATTAGCCCTCAGTATCCTGTCAGGCTCTTCTGCTTTCCAACCTTAGATACTCCCACATGATTAATAGGCCAATTGCAGCCACATCTAAGCATGATTGAATGGCTATTTCTCCCTCATCAGCCTCAATGCACTATCACCACTTATATAACAACTGTTTGCCACTTAATGGTCAAGGGCCATGAGAGGACTCAGCAACTTCTTGGTCAAGACCCAGTGGTCATTCATGAGAAGAAGAGGAGTGTGGAATAGAAAAACTGATAGGAGAAGTAATGACAGAAAATTTTCCCAACCTGATGAGAGAAAAAGATATGCAAGTACAAGAACCACAGATAGTCCCAATGTAAAGAACCCAAAAAAATGCACTCCAAGGCACATCATAATTAAAATGGCAACAGGCAAAGACAAAGAGAGAATCCTAAAAGCAACAAGAGAAAAACAGCAAATAACATACAAGGGAGCTCCGATAAGCCTATTGACTGATTTCTCGACAGAAACACTACACACCATAAGGGAAGGGCAAAAAATATTTCAAGCAATGAGAAACAAAGGCCTACAACCTAGAATACTCTACCCAGCAAGGCTCTCATTCAAAATGGAAGGTGAAATAAGAAATTTCCCAAACAAAGGAAGACTAAAAGGATACATCTCGACCAAACCAGCATTGCAAGAGATGTTAAAGGGAATGTTTCAAGAAAAAGAAAAAAAAAAAGAAGAGAAACACAGGCACAAAGGGAAATGAATAAATACATGTCAATAGTAACCTTAAATGTAAATAGATTAAACACTCCAATTAAAAGACATAGGGTAATGAAATGGATAAGAAAACAGGACCCATACATTTGCTGTCTACAAGAAACACACCTCAAAATAAAAGATTTATACACACTGAAAGTAAAGGGATACAAAAAAGTATTCCAAGCAAATGGACATAAAAAAAAGCTGTGGTTGCAGTACTCATATCAGACAAAACGGATTTCAAAGCAAGGGCAATGAAAATAGATGAAGAAGGATATTTTATAATACTTAAAGGAACAAACCATCAGGAAGATATAACACTGATAAACATATATGCACCCAACATAGGAGCACCCAAATACATAAAGAAAATACTAGAAGATCACAAGAAGGATATTAACAGGAACACACTCACAGTAGGGGATTGTAACACTCCATTATCAACAATAGACAGATCTTTGAAGCAAAGAAACACCAAGGTTATACAGGCATTGAACAACATATTAAACCAAAAGGACTTAACTGATACATATAAAACTTTTCACCCCATAGAAACAAAATACACATTGTTTTCAAATGCACATGGGACATTTTCAAAGATAGATCACATGATAAGATACAAAACAAGCTTCAACAAATTTAAGAATATTGAAATCATATGAAGCATCTTTTCAGACCACAATGCCTTGAAACTAAAAATCAACCTCAGAGAAAAATATTAAAGTCGTCCAAACACATGGAGAATGAATAACATGCTATTAAATAATGAATGGGTTAACAATGACATCAAAGGAGAAATCAAGGAATTTCTGGAAACTGATGATAATGAACACACAACAGCCCAAAACCTACAGGACACAGCAAAAGCAGTCCTAAGAGGCAAGTTCATAGCAATACAGGCATATCAGAAAAGGATAAAAGAAGCTCAAATAAAAAATCTAACCCTAAAGCTACAAGAAATAGAACAACAACAACAAACAAAGCCTAGGGTAAGAAGAAGGAAGGAAATCATCAAGATCAGAGCAGAATTAAATGACATAGAGACCAAACAAAGAATTCAAAAAATCAACAAAATTTGGAGCTGGTTCTTTGAAAAATATACAAAATCGACAAGCCTCTAACCAGGCTCATCAAGAAAAAAAGAGAGAAGACCCAAGTAAACAAAATCAGAAACGAAAAAGGAGAAATCACGACTGATACAACAGAAATACAAACAATTGTAAGAAATTACTACTAACAACTGTATGGCAAGAAATTTGACAACCTAGAAGAAAAGGACAAATTTCTAGAAACATGTAACCTTCCAAAACTGAATCAAGAAGAAGTAGAAAGTCTCAACAGACCAATAACAAAGAAGGAAATTGAAACAGTAATCCAAAATCTCCCTGCACACAAAAGCTCTGGACCGGATGGCTTCACAGGTGAATTTTACAAAACATTTAGGGAAGAACTAACTCCTACCCTCCTCAAACTATTCCAAAAAAAGCAAGAAGATGGAAGACTCCCAAACTCTTTCTATGAAGCCAGTATTACCCTAATTCCAAAACCAGGTCAAGACACAACAAAGAAAGAGAACCACAGCCTAATATCACTAATGAACATAGATGCTAAAGCCCTAAACAAAATATTGTCAAACATGATCTAGCAATACATCAAAAAGATCATACACCACCATCAAGTGGTATTCATCCCAGGGATGCAAGGATGGTATGATATTCGCAAATCAATAAATATGATACACCACCTAAACAAAATGAAGGACAAAAATCACATGATTATATCAATAGATGCATAAAAAGCATTTGATAAAGTACAACACCCATTGATGATGAAAGCGCTCAGCAAAATGGGAATAGAGGGAGTATACCTTAACATAGTTAAGGCTATATATGAGAAACCTGACACCAACATGATACTCAATGGACAAAAACTGAAAGCATTCCCCCTGAAATCAGGAACAATACAAGGCTATCCACTCTCTCCACTCCTATTCAACATAGTGTTGGAAGTCCTAGCCACAACAATCAGACAAGAAAAAGAAATAAAAAGGCATCCAAATTGAGAAAGAAAAAGTAAAACTATCATTATATGCAGATGACATGATAGTATACATAGAAAACCTATAAACTCCACTAAAAGACTACTCGATGTAATAAGTGAATTTGGGAAAATAGCAGGGTACAAAATAAATATACAGAAATGTAAGGCATTTCTATACACCAACAATAAAATACCAGACACAGAAACAAACAAACAAACAAAAAAAAACACCATTTACTATAGCAACAACAACAACAAAAAAATACCTAGGAATAAACTTAAGCAAAGAGATAAAAGACCTGTACTCTGAAAATTATGTAACATTGAAGAAAGAAATTAAGAAAGATACAAATAAATGGAAGCAAATACCGTGTTCTTGGATGGGAAGAATCAACATCATCAAAATGGCCATACTACCTAAAACAATTTACAGATTCAATGCAATCCCTATTAAAATACCAATGACATATTTCACAGACCTAGAACAAATACTCCATAAATTTGTATGGAACCAAAAAAGACCCCGAATAGCAAAAGCAATCTTGAGACAGAAGAACACAGCAGGAGGAATCACAATACCAGACATCAAACAATACTACAAAGCCACTGTGATCAAAACAGTCTGGTACTGGCATACAGACAGACATATAGATCAGTGGAACAGAACAGAGAGTCCAGAAATAAATCCAGGACTGTATGGCCAACTAATATTTGATAAAGGTGGAAGGAATATAAAATGGAGTGAGAAGAGCCTCTTTAACAAATGGTGCTGGGAGAACTGGACAGGGACGTGCAAAAAAAAATGAAATTGGACCACCAAGTTACATTACACATGAGTATAAACTCAATATGGATCAAAGATGTAAATGTAAGCCGTGACAACATAAAAGTCCTAGAGGAAAACTTAGGCAGGAAAATTTCAGGTATCTCACGTAACAATATCTTCACGGATACAACTTTTACGGCAAGAGAAATAAAGGAAAAAATAAACTAATGGGACTACATCAAACTAAAGGGTTTCTGCTCAGCAAAAGAAAACATCAGCAAGATGAAAAGGAAACCAACCATATGGGAAAACATATTTGCCAATGATATCACAGACAGGGGACTGATCTCCAAAATATATAAAGAGCTTATACAAGTCAACATCAAGAAAACAAACAACCCAATTACAAAATGGGCAAAGGACCTGAACAAACACTTCTCCGAAGAGGACATACAGAAGGTTCATAGACACATGAAAAAATGCTCAACATCATTGGCCATCTGAGAGATGCAAATAAAAACCACAATGAGATACCACTTTAAACCAGTGAGAATGGCCATCATCAACAAATCAACAAACAACAAATGCTGGCGAGGATGTGGAGAAACGGGAACCCTACTACACTGTTGGTGGGAATGCATGCTGGTGCAGCCACTATGGAAAACAGTATGGAATTACCTCAAAAAACTAAAAATGGAACTTCCTTTTGAACCAGTGATTCCATTGCTAGGATTATACCCGAAAAATCCTAAAACCCTAATTCAAAAGAACTTATGCACCCCTATGTTCATAGCAGCACTGTTTACAATAGCTAACTGCTGGAAACAGCCTAAGTGCCCATCTGTAGATGAGTGGATCAAAAAACAGTGGTACATCTACACAATGGAATACTATTCAGCAGAGAAAAAGAAGGAACTCCTGCCATTTGTGACAACATTGTTGGAATTAGAATTATGCTGAGTGAAATAAGTCAGGCAAAAAATAAAAATACCATATGATATCAACTAATACAGGAAACTAAAGAACAACATAAACAAACAAACTAAATAGGACAATGAGCAGGAAAACAGTCAATAGGGGCACAGGGAGGAGGGAAAGAAGGGGGATAAGTAAGGGAAGGGTTTAATCAAGGAACGTGTATAAGTGACTCATGGACATGGACAATAGGGAGGGATATGATTGTGGAAGGAAGGGTGGGCTGGGTAGGGGGGGCAATGGGGGAAAAATGGGACAACCCTAATTGAAAAACCAAAAAATAAAATTAAAAAAAAAAAAAAAGAAAAGAACACATATTCTACTGCTTTGGGCTGAAATGGTTTGAAGATATCAGTTAAATCTTTCTCATTTAGTGTGTCGTTTCAGTCTTCCATTTTCTTGTTGATTATCCATCCAGAAAATGTATCCATTGATGTCAATGGGGTGTTGAAATCTCCTACTATTACTATATTACTGCCATTCTCTCCCTTTATGTCCATCAAGATTTGCTTTACATATTTAGGTGCTCCTATGTTGGGTTCATAAATGTTTACAAGGGTTATATCCTCTTGTTGGATAGTTCTCTTTACCATTATATAGTGTCTTTCTTTGTCTCTTACTATAGGGTTGGCTTTTAATTCTATTTTTTCAGATATGAGTATTCTTACGTCAGCTTTTCTGTTTCTTTTCCATTTGCATGAAATATCTTTTTCCATCCCTTTATTTTAATTCTAGGTGTATCTTTCATTCTGAGGTGGTTCTCTCATAGTCAGCATATATATGGGTCTTGTTTTCCTATCCATTAAGCTACCCTATATATTTTGTTGGGAACATTTCAGGCACTAAAATTTCAAGTGATTATTAAAAGATGGAGGCATAAATATACGTGCTGCTGCTTCTCATAGCTAAGAAGAAATTTACAACCACTTCAAAACTAAAAAAAAAAAAAAAACCAGAAAATCCAAAAAATCAAAACTACAGGGAAGTTTGGCAAGAAATAAAGAAGAAATAATCAACCTGAAAGGTAGGAGGGGCAGAGCTGGGACAGAGAGAAAGAGAAAGAGGAGTGGAGCAAAAGCTACAGGGGTGGTGCTTGGCGGCAGAACGACTAGAGATGGGAAGCTCGTGGGAGAGCAGCAGACGGGCATGGCTAGCAGCAGCCCTGATGAAAAACACAGTCATACCATTTAAACCCAAGAAATGATCCCAGACCACACAGCTTGCAGTTCCAGATCCTGGGAAAATAGAGCTGCATTGCTTCTGACTGTGAAAGTAAGTGGGGACTGGGACGGAAGAAGAAGCTGCCAGTCTTGAGAAGGAGGTAGCTTGCTTAGTATGGGAAGAAAAATAAGTGCCTGGAAAAGCTGCAGCAACCAGCACTTTCCCCTCTCAGACCAGTCCCCCACATACAGCACCGAAATGCGTTGAACTGGTCACCAGCACTAACAAATACCTAAGGCTCTGCCCCCTATAACATAAGAGGTGTGACAGCCCTTGCCTAAATCACAGAGGCAAACACATAAAGATGAAGAGACAGAGAAGTATGACCCAGAAATGGGGGCAGGTAAAGGTCCCAGTGACACAACTAATCAATGAGCAGGTAGCACACCTAATGGATGAAGAGATAGAGAGCTTGATGGATGCACAGTTTAAGGCATTGGTGATTAGGTTGCTCACAGACTTGACAGCAAATGTTAAACTGGATGGAGGAAGAATGAAGGCTATCCTGGGTGAAATGAAGGAAAATCCATATGAAACAAGTGGTGAAGGAAAGGAAACCGGCATTCAAATCAACAAATAGAAACATAATGAAGAAACAAACAGTAAACCAGTACAGGAGGAAATGAGAATTTTAAAAAATAAGGAGAGGCTTAGAAACTTCTGAGATAGCTATAAATGTGCCAACATCCAAATCATAGGGTTGCCAGAAGGTAAAGAGGGAGAGCAAGAAATTGAAAAATTATATGAAAAAATAATGAAGGAAAACTTCCCTAGTTTGGGGAAAGAAATGGACATACAGGTTCAGGAAGCACAGAGAGTCCCAAACAAACTAGACCCAGGATGACCACATCAAGACACATAATAATCAAAATACCAAAGGTTAAGGATAAAGAGAGAATGTTAAAAGCAGCAAGAGAGAAGAGGAGAATTAACTACAAAGGGGTACCTATAAGACCATCAGCTGATTTCTCAAAAGAAACATTGAAGGCAAGAAGGGACTGGCAGGAAATATTCAAAGTGATGAAAAACAGCCAAGATTACTTTATCCAGCAAAGTTATCATTCAGAATGGAAGGGCAGAGTAAGTGCTTCCCAGACAAAGTAAAACTGAAGGAGTTCACCATCACCAAGCCATTATTATATGAAATGTTAAAGGGACTTATTTAAGAAAAAGAAGATCAAAACTATGAAGATTAAAATTAAAACAGTATCATAACTATCAACAACAGAAGCTATGGAATGGAAATAATGGTAAACTAAGCAGACAACTAGAGTGGGAACAGAATCATAGGTATGGGGAGCTGGGAGGGGGAACGGGGAGAGGGAGGGAAATGGTGCAGGAATTAAGAAGCATAGTAGAGGGTGGGGAATGGAAAGGGGAATGTTGAGGGAAACTTTATGCACAACCCATGGCCATGGACTAAGGGTGGGGGACTGCTGGAGAAAGGGGGATTGTTGGGTGGAGGGGAACAAAGGGATAAGAAATTGGGACAACTGTAACAGCATAATCAATAAAACATACAAAAAATGAAGTAATTATTGGTAGTTACATATTTATTGTCATTTTATTCTTTTAATTATGTTCCTCCTCCCATTCTTCTCACTCCTCCTCCTTTTTACTCTCTTTCTTCTCCTTTTTCTTCATCTTCTTTATCCCCTCATCATCATCCTCTTTTGTTCTTCCTCCTGTTCTCTTTTCTAAAGCAGGTCCTTTAAGAAATTTTTTTTGTAAGACTCGTTTGGTAGTAACAAAGTCCTTTAGATCTATTTTCTCTGGGAAGCTCCTTATTTCTCCTAAAATTACAAATGATACCCTTGGTGTGTAAAGTAGTTTTCATTGTAGGTCCTTGTTTTCATCACTTTAAATAATTCATGCCAGCCCTTCCCAAGGTGTCTTAGGCAGTTGGGATATTTTAAATAAACTGAATGGTTGTGATTTGATCCTCAATCAGAGCACATATCTTGGTTGTGGGTTCAATCCCAAGTGGGGTGCAATTTGGAGGAAACCAATCAATGATATTTTTTTACATTGATGTTTCTCTCTCTCTCTCTCTCTCTCTCTCTCTCTCTCTCTCTCTCTCTCCCTTTCTCCCCACCCCCCCTTGCTCTCTGGAAGCAATGAAAAATTTTTTCAGGTGAGGACAAAAAAGTAACAGAAAAAAATATGTATAGATTTCATACCAATCTCTTCTTTTTTTAAATAAAATTAATTATTTATTTGTTTATTTATTTTATTTTTAGAGAGAGGGGGAAGGAGAAAGAGAGAGAGAGAAACATCACTGTGTGGTTGCCTCTCACTCGTGCCCCCAATCCACTGAGCCACAGCAGCCAGGGCCCAATCCCTTCTTGCCTGAAATGTTTCGTTTGAGAAATCTTCTGACAGTCTTTTTTTTTTTTTTTTTTACAATTTTATTTATTTATTTAGTTATTTATTCATTATTTATAGAGAGAGGGGAAAGGAGAGAGGGAGAGAAACTTCACTGTGTGGTTGCCTCTCACGCGTCCCCAACTGGGGACCTTATGTGCAACCTAGTTATGTGCCCTGAATGGGAATCAAACCAGCAACACTTGGTTTGCAGGCCGACGCTCAATCCACTGAGCCACCACAGCCAGGACCTTCTTCTGACAGTCTTATGGGAGCTTCCTTGCAGGTAATTAATTGTCTTTCTTTTTTGGCTTTTAGGATTCTCTCTTTCTCTTTAGTCTTTGTCATTTTAATTATGATGTGTCTTGGGGTAGACCTCTTTGAGCCATCTAGTTTGTGACTCTGCATTTCTTGGTCTTGTGTGTCTTTTTCCTTCACCACGTTAGGGGAGTTTTCAGTCACTATTTCTTCAAGTAGGTTCTCTAACTCTTGCTCTCTCTTTTTTCTTTATGGTACCTCTATGATGTGGATGTTTTCACACTTCATGTTGTACCAAAGGTTTCTTAAACTATCCACATTTTTTAAAAAAAAATTTTTCTGGCTCTGTAATTAAGAATGTTTTCTACCTTGTCTTCCAAATTGCTGATTTGATCCTCTGCTTCATGTAACCTACAGTTTATTCCTCCCAATATATCATTTACTTCAGATACTGTATTCTTCATTTCTGGCTGGTGTTTGTTATGGTTTTTACAATCTTTTTCATGCTGTTGAGCACCTTTATACCCATTACTTTGAACTTTATATCTGATAAGCTGTTTGCCTCCATTCCAGTTATCTTTTTTTGGGGGGGTGTGTGTCTCCTATTCTTTAAGTTGGGGCCTGTTTCTTTGTCTCCCTATATTGGCTGCTCCTTTGTATTTGTTTTTATGTATTAGAGAGATATGCTTTGACTCCCAGTCTTTATAGAGTGACCTTATGTTGCAGGTGTCCTATGGGGCCCAATGGTGCAGCCTCCTTAATAATCTGACCTGCATGCTCTGGGAATGTCCTTTGTGTGGGTTATGTGGTCATCCTGTTTTAACTGAGTCTTGATTGCTATTGCCTTATTCGTGTGTATGATTAACCCTCATCCGGCTGACTCTGTGCCTCAACTCCAACCATGGCATGTGAGCTGTTGTGCAGATGTTGCCCCCCCCAAAATTTGAGTTTGCCTCAGAAGATTTTGGTGCCTGTCAAGATCTCCCTTTGGATATGCTGCTTGTGAAGATTATTGAAACTTACTGTGTTGTTGTCTGATCTGGCCACAGGGTGTGTTGACTCTGCATCTCTGTGAGGGTTTTTTATGCAGACCAATGGCAGATGATGCCTGTTATTGGCCATAAGAAACTTGTTTGGAGCTACAAGCACTTCACTCTTTGTGGCTGTTTCTTCCAGGCCTGGTTGCACATGGAAAAAAAACCAAGCTGCACACCAAGGCTGAATTTTACCAACACCAGACATGGGGGCAGGTCAGAGAAAGTCCCAAGTCACCCTGAGATTTACTTCCACCAACTTCCGCTTCTAGGCTGACTTTTATGCTCAGTAACTTAAAGTGTCTCTGGCTGTACTGCTCATCAGGGTGAAAGCTCTGCAGGGTGGGACAAGATGGAGTCCAGAGGGTAGGGCTATTTCTTTCCCTCAGGGTGATACTGCACTGAGGGTAGAGCTCCACTTAATAAAGATGATATCAGACTGCAGGCCAATAAGGAGGCATAGAAAGACACGCTGCATCTCTCTCCACAACTAAGAAGGAATACAACTACCTCAAAACTAGAAACAACCAGAAGTTCCAGAAAATCAAAGTGCATGGAAGTCCAGCAAACAAAGATATAAATAAGAAATACTCATCCAGACAGGTAGGAGGGGTGAAGCTGGGACAGAGAGGATGTGGTGTGGTGGTAGCAGCAGTGGCAGGCTGGCAGAAAGCACAGTCACACATTTTAAGAAGTCAGGAGGTACACCTGGGGAGGGTTCCCAGCTCCTCACTGGACCTTACAGCTCATGGTCCCAGCAAGTCTCATTGCTTCTGACTGTGCAGACCAGTGGGGGTTGGGGTGGAGGCATAAACTGCCGGTCACTCAGTAGAGTCTTCTTGTTTAAAGGGCCCCCACTAGAACATACACAGACCCACCCACTCTGGGAACGATGGCTAGGACAGCAGCTAGAGGGGCACCAGTCCGGTGCAGACGTGGGAGAGGTGCCTGGAAAAGGGGTGAGTGCAGGGCAGGCAGCATTGTTCCCTTTCGGGCCCTTCCCCCACATATAGCACCACAACGTAACGAAACAGGTCGCCCTGCACTAACAAATCCCTAAGGCTCTGCCCCTTATGACATAACAGGAATAATAGTTCTACCTGGAATGCGGAGGCAAACAAACACAGGAGCCTGTCAGAATGAGGAGACAGAGAAGTACGGCCCAAAGGGGGGCATGGATCAAGGTTCCAGTAGGAGAACTAAGCAATGAGGAGATAGCCAACCTCACAGATTAGGAGATAGACAACCTAACAGATGCAGAATTCAAAACATTGGTGATAAAGATGCTTACAGGCTTGACAGATATGCTTGAGTATGGCAAATGCATAAGAGAAGAAGTGAAGGCTACGCTAAGTGAAACGAAGAAAAATCACACGAAATTAGTGGTGAAGGGAAGGAAATCAGGGTTCAAATCAATGATTTGGAACATAAGAAAAAATCAGTCAACCAGTGCAGAATGAGGAAGCAAGAATTGAAAAATATGAGGAAAACTTCCCAAATTTTGTGGAGGAGATGGACATAGAGGTCCGGGAAGAACAGAGAGTCCGGGGCAAGCTGGACGCAGAAGGGACCCATAAGGATGCATCATGATTGAGATGCCAAATTGAAAGATAAAGACAGAGTCCTGTGGGCAGCAAAAGAGAGGCGGAGAGTTGCCTACAAGGGGGTGCCTATAGGATTATCAGCTGATTTCTCAGAGGACACTTTGCAGGAAGGAAGGGACTGGAAAGCAGTATTCAATGTGATGAAAGGCAACCTGCAATGAGGATTACTCTATCCAGCAAGAGTATCATTTGAAATGGAAGGGCAGATGAAGTGCTTCCCAGAGAAGGTGAAGCTAAAGGAGTTCATCATCACCAAGCCATTATTATAAGAAATGTCAAAGGGACTTACTTAAGAAAAAGATCAAAACTATGGACACTAAGGAAGAAATGAAGCAAGGAAGCAAGGAAGGAATAAACGAAACAGTTCCGAACTCTTTCATAGCTCTAGATAGTTGCTAGATTTTCATGAATTCTTAAATTCTCACTACCGGACCTCAACCTTAGCTGCACCCCAATAATACCCATGGAGTTAAAAAAATACAGATGTGAGACTTCAGGCCAAGATGGAGGCATAGACAGACATGCTGCATCTCCCTCCACAGCTAAGAAGGAATACAGCTACCTCAAAACTAGAAACAACCAGAAGTTCCAGAAAATCAAAGTGCATGGAAGTCCAGCAAACAAAGATATAAAGAAGAAATACTCATCCAGACAGGTAGGAGGGGCGGAGCCGGAGCAGAGAGGACACAGTGTGGTGGTAGCAGCAGTGGCAGTGGCAGTGGCAGCAGCAGCGGCAGCAGCAGGCTGGCAGAAAACATTTTAAAAAGTTCCACATTTTAAAAAGTCAAGAGGGACACCTGGGGAGCATTCACCGCTCTTCACCAAACTATACAGCTCATTGTCCCAGCATCGGGAAAATCAAGCCTCATTGCTTTTGACTATGCAAACCAGTGGGGGTTGGGTCAGAGGCAGGAACTGCTGGTCTCTCAGTAGCATCCGCTTGCTTAAAGGGCCCCCAGGGTCCTAGAACATCCACAGACCTACCTACTCTGGGAACGATGGTCAGGGGTTAGAGGGGCACCAGTTCAGTGCTAATCCAGAAAGGTAGGAGGGGCGAAGCCAGGGAGGAGAGTTCAAGCTGTGCTGTCTGCGGTAGCAGCAGAAATGGAAGCAGGACAGTGGTAAGCACAGGCACCCGTATTTAAGGGGAGGTGAGAAGCGCCTGGGGAGCACACCCAGCTGCAAACCAGATTGGTCAACTTGCGATTCCAAAGCTGGGGAAGGCAGACCTACATTGCCCTGAACAGCGAGGCCTAGAGGAGGGGTGCAGAGGAGGAGGCTCTTGGTCTCTCAGCAGAGAGTGAATGGCATGAATCAATCTTGGACTCCCATGCCCCGCAAAAAATGCCACATCGTGGTGAGACGGGTTGCCCAGTTGTGAGGAGTGGATGAGGCTCCACCCCCTATACATAAAAGGTGTGACAGCCCTGCCCAGGAAGCAAAGGTAAACACAAAATGGTCAGGATGGAACAGACCATGATAGAGATCCCGTTGACACAGCTGACCAGACAGCAAATATATAATCTAATGAAGCAGCAGGTAGGAAATCTTTCTGAGGCTCAGTTTAGAGCTTTGGTTATAAAAATGCTTACAGACCTAACAGCAGATATTAAACAAGATGGGGAAAGAATGAAGGCTAGTCCTCCTTATATGAACAAAAACGCATACGAAGCTAGTGGTAGGGGCAAGAAAACCAGGGATCAAATCAACAAATCGGAACATAGGGAAGGAACAAACAGTCAACCAGTGCAGAAAGAGGAAATGAGAAGTGAGGAAAATGAGAAGAGGCTCAGAAACTTATCAGACAGCTATAAGCAGTCCAACATCCAAATCATAGGGCTGCCAGACATGAAAAAGAAAAATTAGAAATTGAAAAATTATGTAAAAAAATAATGAAGCAGAACTTCCCTGACTTGGGGAAAGAAATAGACTTACAGATCCAGGAAGCACAGAGAGTTCCAAAAAAACTGGACCCAGGGAGAACCACACCAAGACACATTATAATCAAAATGTCAAAAATTAAGGATAAAAAGAGAATCTTAAAAGCAGAAAGAGAGAAGAGAATTACATACAAAGGGGTCCCAATAAGACTCTCAGCTGATTTCTCAAAAGAAACTGCAGGCAAGAAGGGACTGGCAAGAAATATTCAAAGTAATGGAAAGCAAAAACCTACAACCATGATTAGTCTATCCAGCGAAGCTGTCATTCAGAATAGAATGGCAGAGGAAGTGCTTCCAGGACAAAGTAAAACTGAAGGAGTTCATCAGATACAAACCATTGTCATATGAAATGTTAAAGGGACTTGTTTAGGAGTAGAAGGATCAAAACTATGAACATTAAAATAAACACTGTATCACAACAACAGAAGCTAGGGAATTGAAACAGAGGCAGACTAAACAGGCAACAAGATTGGGAAAAGAATTATAGATATGGGGAAAACTTTGGGGGGAGGTCAGTGGGAAGGGTGAAGGGGGGAAAGGGAGAGAGATGGGACAGGAATTAAGAAGCACAGTGGGAGGGAGTGGAGTAAATAGGAAGATGTTGAGAAGAACTATATGCACAACCAATGGGCATGGACTAAGGTGGGGGGACAACTTGAGGGAGCGGGGTCGCTGGGTGGATGGGAACAAAGGGAAAAGAAATTGGGACAACTGTAATAGCATAATAAATAATGCATATTAAAAAATCTATGAACACTAAAATAACAACAAACTCACAACTATCAACAACGGAATCTAAAAAATAAAAACAAAATCCAACTAAGCAAATCAGAATAGAAACAGAATCATAGGTATTGGGATCATTTGGAGGGTTATCAGCTGGGAGCGGGGAGGGTGAGAAATGGGGATATGGTACAGGGATTAAGAAGCATAATCGGTTGGTACAAAACAGACAGGGGCCAGTTAAGAATAATATAGGAAAGGGTGAAACCAAGGAACTTATATGCATGACCCATTGACATGAACTAAGGGGGGTGGGATTGCTGGAGGAAGGGGGTTACTGGGCAGAGGGGAGCAAAGGGGAAAAATTAGAACTACTGTAACAATATAATCAATAAAATATACTTTAAAAAAAGAAAAGAAAGATGACACCTACCATATGAGGGAATGACTCAGCCCAGGAATACTGGTGGCTTTCCTTTTAGCTCTTTCCCCAAAGGCACAAACTCAGACTCCCCTACATGACTCTAATCTACTCTTCCCTCCCTCCACTTGAGCACAGGTTGAGTGGCTGCCAGCCAAATTTTGGGCACTCATTCTTTAAGAGGGTGCCTGTGTCTCTAGCCATCTATCCTTGGCAGACAGAACCTTCACTGTTTTTCACAGCCAGTTGTTATTCGGGCACCTCTTCTCAGCTCTGCCATTCATGACTGGGGAGCCCAGCGCGGGTTTAGACCCCATGCCTATTGGGGAAACCCCTTAAAGATGAGATATTTCTCCAGAACTTCAGCTGTTGCTATGGGGAAGCAAAATCAGCCTTTTTATTGTCTCTGTCCTTCCTATCAGGCTTCAGGTGGATTTTTCTGTAAATATTTGGTAATAAGACTTCTCTTCACCTAGGCTTTACTTGGCTATTCAAGACGATTGTTCTATATCTTAGTTGTAATTCCAGTTTGGTCCTGGGAGGAGGTGAGTGTAGCTTTCACCTACTCCACTGTCATCTTGGATCCATCCAGGTATCACTTTCTCAATGAGGCCTGCCACAACAACTCCTATTTCAGTTTCCAAACACCTACCACTCCATGGCTATCCTTATATAAGTAATTACCTTGTTCTATTTTTTCCAAATCACTTACTACGTTACATCATACCATTTAATTAGCTTACCATGTTTATTGTCTATCTCCTTTCCACCCAACTGTTCTGTAAGTTTGATGAGAACAGAGGTATTCATTGGATTCCAAGTACCTCAGACACTTCCTGGCACATAGTGAGTGCTCAATAAATACTTGTTAGATGACTTTCAAACATTCCAATATACATTAATGTAGTTGAAAGTCTTTTTATGCAGTGTCATTTGAGGAAATATTTTTATTTTGCCTGAAACTTAATAAGTATTTATTATCATTTGGAGAAATTATATCAAAGATAGCACTGGCACATAGCATTTGTATTCCTGAGTAATGAGTAGATATGAAGTAAACATGGGTAGTTGTCAAGTCATAATGATTTTATTACAGTGATAAGCATCTTTTATGTTTTTTGGAGTAATTTTGCCTGTGAATTTGCATATTAAATACATATAATTTGATTATAAATTACTTTTCTTTCATTTACCCTTTATATTACTGTTAGGACATTTTTTTCTTTAATAGTATGTGTCAGGTTAGAGTATATATAAAATATATAAGAATTTTCAAGTAAGTTTTAAGGCATAATTATTATAAAGTGGGTACTGGGTTGAGAATCCTAGCAATGGAGCAATTAATACTTTCATATTGCACAATTCATCTTTAGTTTGCAACTTTACAGAGATAAGCATCTGGTCACTCTGAAAATAGGGGGCATATGGAACAGTTTATATCCGCTAATGATTATTAAAAGACTAACTTATGGAAAGAACTCACCAGTTCCACAAACTTTCTTGCTATGGCAAGGGAGCACAATTTGCATGTCTATGATAATAAATAAATCTGACTTCTGTGCCATCATTAGCTACAACTATAAATTAGACAACTTTTGTATAAAAGCTTTGCTCCTTTCTCCCTCCTAAGCATCAACCTTCCAATACATTTTCTATCTAAACTCAACAAGATAGAAATCCAGATGTATATCCGTTTGCCTATGCCTAATGTAGAACAAGTCTTCCCTCTTCTTGAATTTTTTTGGAGTAGTTTGAGAAGGATAGAGTTAGTTCTTTCCTAAATGTTTAGTAAAATTCACCTGTGAAGCCATCCTGTCTGTGACTTTTGTGTACTGGTAGTTTTTTTTATTATTGCTTCAATATCACTGGTTGTTATTGTCTTATTCAGGCTTTCTGTTTCTTCTTGATTCAGTTTTGGAAGATTACATGTTTCCAGAAATTTGTCCATTTCACCCAGGTTGTCCAATTTCTTGTCATATAATTGTTCATAATAATTTCTTACAATCCTTTATATTTTTGTGGTATCAGTTGTGATTTCTCCCCTTTCATTTATGATTTTATTTATTTGGGTCCTCTCTTTTTTTCTTGATGAATCTGGTTAAAGGCTTGTTGATTTTGTTCATCTTTTCAAAGAACCATCTCCTGGATTTATTGTTCTTTTAGAGTTTATGTCATTTAATTCCGCTGTAGGTTGGGGAGCCCAGGTTGGGAAGACTTTCAGGGAACTGATATATCTTTATGTACCTTCAGCTGCTGCCCATAGGGGCCCAGGCAGCTCCCTCGGATCTCCTCCGCACTCCCTGCCAGTCACATGTGATGCAGCGGCCTCCCCCATCTGTCCATCATTACAAGGCTTCCCACTAGCCAGTGTTTAGTTGGTTACTGCATATGATTTCTCCACAATTAAGCTGCAATTCCAGATTGGTCCTGGGAGGACATTAGCATAGCCTCCACTTACTCCTCCGCCATCTTGGATCAATTTTGACAGTTTTAAAACAAAATCAAATTGTTTCTTTCTTCCTCTTAGAGTTCTTTGTCCTCATCAACTTGAACCTTGTTTGAAGTTCATGCTAACACAATATTTAATGTATGTAGTTACTACCTCTGTCTTTCAGGTCTGTACCAGTTGAGTACAAATTTAGCAAAGAATAGGCAGCCCTTTTACTTCCATGTATTGCAGATGACACTGATGATGATACTGATGTACATTTGTGCAATTTTGTCTGAAAAGTCTAATGTGTGGTCCCTTAGTACCATATAAACGATAGCTTTTTAAAGTTTCTGTCACCATCTGAATCCCAAAGCAATTAATCAGTTAAAAAAGTTTGATTCTCTCCCACAAACTGGCTTAAAAAAACTTTGGCAAATAATAGCCTATTGTATTTTTTAATAATATAACTTTATTTATGTAAATAATTGCAGTTGTGATATCATCATCTATTTGAACGCTTGGCCAAAACTATGAACTGATTACTAATATTCATGCATACTATCCCACAAATAGAATAATTCACTTCAATGTCTTCTGGTGTTCATGATTTAGTTTTTAGCTTAGGTATTCTAAACTATAGCAAAGTTTTCCCTCTCTTTTGGCATCAATTCACTCTCTGCCTCACTTTTTCTTTTCTCTCCTCACCAACCAAACTCCAGCTATGCTCTGAGCTTCCCCTATGTTTTCTCTCCCCTCCCAACACCAGAGAAGCAGTTGTCACTAACAGCAAAGAAGGAAGGAGAGGGGTAGAAAGGGGGGATAAAAAATGATAGAGTATTATAAAGAAAGAACAGATGAATAAACATGTGGTGACTCTGATTCCCTTCACACTTTCTAGTGCCACTCAACTCCTGAACCTTACCTTCAGTTAGAGCTGTAACATGAGAGGCCAAACATCACTTAGAAGAAGCAAATGCTATGACCTATATTTTGGAAATATTATGTGTCCACTTCCATTTGAACTAGAAGCTGTAAAGAAGTTCATGAGATGTGAGATATTGCAACTTTCCCAAGGTCCTTCTGGAACTTGCTGAAGATCTAGAACTTCAGAAAATTCAGGAATCATCCATATCAGTGGTGTTGCAGCTAGTCTAGATATCTTGAACTCTATGTCATCTAGGGATCTAAACATCAAGGCACAGAATCAGCAGAATATCTTACCATTAATGTTAATGTTTGACAGAAAAACCAAGAACTATTTTGCAGACATTGGACACAGAAACCAACCAGTTTAGTTCCACTTACAGTGATGGCTGATATTGTTTGTGCATTTAGCTGGAAGTCATGATTCGTTCTTCAGCTGGTAGCCAATGTCACCAAACCCCAACAACACAGAACACATAAAAGACTTGACATTGGATGCAATTTGTTATATCTGCCAAGATATTCACACAGAGTAGCCACAGGATAAATTTAATGAGATCCTGACTGCCATAACTCCAGAGAAGAGGAAAGACCATCCTAATATTCATGTGAAATTAGTAGCTACTAAGGCACTCCTGAATTGTTGGAGTTCATCAAAGCAAACTCTGACAAAGAATCTGAAAGATAATATCTTTTCCAGATAGTCTATGAATCAACCTATTATGATAATAGATGTTAATGATTAGATTATAGAAATTAGTGAAAATGCCTTGAATATCAGTACATGGAAACACATATGAGTCCTGTGTTGTGTGTGTGTGACCACAATTGAGGTAAAATAGTAATTTTTATAAAGTGGCTCTATAAAAAATAAAAGACTGTTCCAACATCTGTGATGACAAAATAGTTGTGGCCATTAAAGCTGAAGAGGCAACAGAACAAGGAAGGATCCAGAGCACACAGCAAGATCTATGCCAAGGGAACTTTACAATTGAGATAGCATTTTTCACACAAACATGAGCAAGGGTGATGTAAATGATAATGCTTCTGGTCACCTGATGTGAAGATGATGTTGTCTCACATGCCCTTTCCTCTCTTGAAGAACATATCAATAACACTAATTAGTGATGCCAGAATACTACTGTGATAGACTTTGCCTATATCTTGGAAAAAGAGAAATTAATGATCTTAAACTACTAGTTATAGAGTCAATGCTTATCTTAGTATCAATAATTGGGGACCCTTATGTAAGTTGTTTGATACACAACTATATATATGAAAGGCAGAATTCTCAAGTTGCTCTATGAAGCTGCCTTCAATAATGTCCACTTGGCTTCTCTACTACAATGTCCAATAGAAGCCCTGAGTGCTGCATCCAGGATGGCCTCAAATGTATACTGGGACTTTTCTAGTCTAGATGAAGCTGCATATAAAATTACGTAAGTGATTATTAGGGAGAAACTGCTACTTACCTCTTATTATCATATTTCAGAAGCTTCTGGAGATCATAGAAAGAACTGATGGTCACCAGAACAACCGGAGAAGTGCTGCATACGAAACCTTGATAAAAACTATGAAAAACAGTACCAAGCACTATTGCCCTTCAGTTCTAAAATTGACTCGGGCAGATCTGTTCTAACAGCAAAAAGTGTATCAATATAGATGAAGTCACATATAAAAGAACTTCTTATAAATTTCAATTAAATGACCTTCAGTCTTTGCTCTACATAACTCTACAAAATGTTCGCTGAAAAGTGCGGCATTAAGAATAGGTAATGTCGACTTCTGGACAACATGGAGGCTTAGACTGACAGGCTCTGTCTTTCTCCAGAACTAAGAAAGACTAAAACTACCACAAAACCAGAAATAACCAGAAGTTTCAAAAAATAAAACTGCATGGAAGTCTAACGTATGAAGTTATAAACAAGTGATGCTCGTCTGGATGGGTAGGAGGGGCAAAGTCAGAGTGGAAAGGTCAAGCAGTGCTGTTGGTGGCATCAGCAGCGACCACAGTGGGACTGCAAGAAACACCAGTGGAGCAGTCCTGACTGCAGTTGAGACCCATCAGCTCACGATTCTAACACTGGGGAAGGCAGACCCCCATTGCCTCAGACTGTGGTGCCCAGAGGGCATGGGGATGGAGGAAGAGGCTCCCAGTCTCTCAGCAGAGAGTAACGACAAGAATCCATCTTGGACTCCCGCCCCCACACAAAGCGCCACAGTGTGGTCAGACTGGTAGCCAGGCTGTGACAAGTGTTCAGGGCTCTACACTGGATAACATAGGAGGTATGGCAGCCCCACCCAAGAAGGAAAGATAAACAAAAATGGTCAGGATGGAAAGAATAATAATTGAAATACCAAATATGCAGCTAACCAAAAAGCAGATACGGAATTAACCGATGAATGAATAGAAAACCTTTCTGAGGCTCAGTTTAGAACTATAGTCATAAGGCATCTTATAGAATTAACAAAAGATATTGAAGAATACGGGGAAAAAATGAAGGCTAGTCATGCTGAAATGAACGAAAACACATACGAGACAAGTGGTGAGGAAACAAAAATCAGAGATCAAATTAACAAATCGGAAAATAGGGAAGGAACAAACAGTCAACCCATGCAGAAAGAGAAAACAAAAAGTGAAGAATATGAGGAGAGGCTCAGAAACTTCTGGAACAACTTTAAGAGAACGAACACCCAAAATAGGGTTGCCAGAAGGTGAAGAAGAAGAACTAGAAATTGAAAAATTATGTGGAAAAATAATGAAGCAGAACTTTCTTAACTTGGGGAAGGAAATAGACTTACAGATCCAGGAAGCACAGAGAGTTCCAGAAAAACTGGACCCAGGGAGAACCACTGCAAGACACATTATAATCAAAATGTCAAAAATTAAAGATAAGAGAGAATCTTAAAAGCAGCAAGAGAGAAGAAAAGAATCATGTACAAAGAGGGCCTGATTAGACTATCAGCTGATTTCTCAAAGACTCTGCAGGCAAGAAGGGACTGGCAAGAAATATTCAAAGTAATGAAAATCCAAAACCTACAACCATGAATACTCTATCCAGCACAGCTGTCATTAAGGATAGAAGGGCAGAGAAAGTGCTTCCAGGACAAAGTAAAACTGAAGGAATTCATTAGATTCAAACCACTCTTATATGAGATGTTAAAGAGACTTGTTTAGGAGAAAGAGGATCAAACCTATGAACATTAAAATGAAAACTGTATCACAACAACCAACAACAGAAGCTAGGGAATCAAAACAAAGGCAAACTAAGTAAGCAACGAGAGTGGGAAAAGAATGATAGGTATTGGGAACATATTTGAGGGAGGTCAGTAGAGAGGGGGAAGGGGGAAAAGGAGAGAGATGATGCAGGAATTAAGAAGCGTAGTAGGAGGGAATGGAGTAGACAGGAAGAGGTTGAGAAGAATTATATGCACAACCAATGGGCATGGACTAAAAAGGGGGGGACTGGAGGGAGGGGGGACAACTTGAGGGAGGAGGTTCACTGGGTGGAGGGGAGGAGAGGAAAAATAAATTGGGACAACTGTAACAGCATAATCAATAAAACATATTTAAAAAGAATAGGTAATGCTGTCACTGTTAAGGATTTTTATTGGAGACTGTAAGATAAATGGAAGGGTCCTGTCACATCTTGAAATTCAGTATCTTACTTTTTGTTGGTGGAGAACATGGGGAATGAGATTGTCCATAGTCTTTGAAGCCACAAATTCTATAAGTGTTTGGTGATAGTGCTCTTGTTATTTATGAAGAGTTTGACAAATATCTAGAGGTAGTATTGAATATGTTTCAGCAAACCTTTCAGTCCCAGCTGAACAGTCAGAATGCAATATTGTGGATTATATGAATGAGCCAAGGGAAGGCTGCTTGGAAGCTGATACTGTAATTGTCTAAGGACTGGAGGGACAAGATTCAGAAGGACAAGGATCAAAGGGGAGTGCATACCTAGACATACTGCTGATGCAACCAATGGTAGCATTTAGTCTAACTTCATTAAACTTCATTGCTAGATTTGAGGGTCATACAGACAGCATAAGTACTGGTACTGTTAACCTGATAGGGAACTTTTATATACAGCATGTGGAAAGGATGTACTGAAATTAAAAGCAGCTAGGTTGAAGATTCTTGAAGTCTTAACTAAGGGATAGAGTCAAAACTAGCAAAAGTAAATATTTGTTCCATGGACAGCAAAATACCTGAAGAAAAAAACTTAAGAACCAATGTCAATATATGACCACTGAATGATACTTAAGATCATCACCAAAAAATGTGCAAATATTTTGAAAAACCTTGTAGTCAGAGTGAGCACAGATGCTGAAAACACACCACATTGAAAATTCTACAACAGAAACAGCACCTATTAACAGCAGCACTGTGGATTAGCCATGAAAACACTGATTTCAGAGAAAACCATTAAAAGAGCCATCTTGGAAAACAGAAAAATAATCTATTTACTTATTTAAAGAAGAAAAGGCTGAAAGTGAAGAGGAGAATGAAGAAAGGAGAAAGGTGAAGGGCAATGAGAAGGAGAAGCGGAAATTATTTCTTCCCAAGGAATACTATAATTCGCTGTTTGGTATTTCAGTTGGTGCTGAGTGGAATGACTTGTTTTTCCAGAGAGGTCTGGACCAGTGGTTGTGTTCTGTGATAAAAAGTGGCTTGACCTATTCTACTGATGATCATAATGGAGCCTGGGTTTGGGTAACTTTGTCACACAGCACTGTATGCATTCTGTTTAAAAGAAAGTGAGGAATATTTTACAATCTGAGTGTGGGTGAATGAAACTATAGCAATATTCTCAACTTCAAGTCATTGAAATCTAACATTTTCTATTAAAAAAGTAGAAAGAGGGGTGCTAAATATCACATTCCATAAAACTATCTAATGTTCTGTCTATTGATGGACCACAGGTGATGTAAAAGTAAAAAAAAAAAAAAAAAAAGGTAAGAAATAAAAGAATTAAGCCACATTTTTTTAGGTTTTTTGGTGGTTGTTAATTATTAACATTATTTTTAGGGAAAACATTAACAAATGGTCAGCATAAAAGTCTAGACTCCCAAGATAAAAGTAAAACAAGACAAAACAACTCACAATATAAAAAACTTTATGGAAAGTGGCAGCATAGGAGACAAGAAAGGTCCCTCTTAACTTGTGTATGACAACCTGGATACCCACCCCATCTTTTAAAAAGGTGATGCCAAGGAGTTTACAAAAAAGTTTACAATAAATACAAATACATAAAAATATAGCAAACTTTATTTTTATTTGAAAAATAAGAACAAATTTAATGATCAAAATCGAGTAAAAAAAATGACAAAGTTTGACTTTCTATTCTCTTTTATTTGATTGTCTCCAACATAGTATTATTTTCTAATGACATTTTAAAAACAAATAACTACTAAAATGACCCAAAAATATGCATAAGTTATGTGCATATAATCACACCTCCCATGATGAAAACAACACTTATAAAAGGTTTCATGTTGCCACTGCAATTAAATATTAATGTAATGATCTTAAACCCTCCATAAGAAAAACAAACATTTTGGGTAAGATACAAATATTTTTCTCTCAAAAATAAAAGGAAAAAAAGCAATCATTTTTTCTTCATGGAAATCTATTGTGAAATCAATTCTAATGTAATAGACCTTTATAATTATATTTGGATAATTGTATTATGTATTAAAATACTCCCAAACTATAATTAACAGTGTCATACATCCAGTTCTAGCCTGATGCTTCCAAACTGGTCCATTTTTTACAAAGCAAAAATGTGAGCAGGTTAGATTTAGTCAAACAAAGCACTGAAAAAAGTAAATCTCCTGTAATGAGCAGTTCTCAAAAAATTGCTGAAGGCTGGTTCAACTAAGCTTTGATTCAAAATATGGATGCTTATCTGATAGTTATACAAACTTATCTGGAATTGAACATCTTTGTTCTTAAAAAACTGCACAAAAAATATGACACTAATTTTTCTGCTTTGGTTCACAATAGGTCACAATATCAAAAGAAGTGCCCAGCTAGGAAATAGAAATGTGGCTAGAAATAAAAAAGGGGTACTGAAATGAGAACTGTCAGAACTCTGAAACTGTATGGGAGCAATAAATCTCAATGAAGCGAGGGAATATAAGTAAATATCAAATGAGAGAGGGATGAAGTACGAAGGATGATGTGTTTATTTGAAAACAAAACAGAAATATGTCTGTGTTGTTTTTTTAAAGCATGAGTTAATCTATTTTTTATTTTTACATTTTTTAAATTAATGCATAGTAAACATACAATATTATGTTACTTTCAGATGAAAAGACTAGTGATTCATCATTTATATTTTTTATGATATGATAATCACAATAATCCTAGTAACCATCTATCATCACATAAAATTCTTTATTTTATTTTATTTTATTTTATTTTTTGGTTATTCAATTACAGTTGTCCCATTTTCCCCCCATTGCTCCCCCCTTCCAGTCCATCCCTTCTCCCACAATAGTATCCCTCCCCGTTGTCCATGTCCATGAGTCAATCATATACGTTCCTTGACTAGACCCTTTCCTTACTTATCCCCCTTCTCTCCCTCCCCCCTCCCCCCTACTGACTACTATCTAGTCTTTGCCTATTTAGTTCATTTGTTTGTGTTGCTCTTTAGTTTCCTGTATTGGGTGATATCATACGGTATTTTGCTTTCTTTGCCTGGCTTATTTCACTAAGCATAATTCTCTCTAATTCCATCCATGTTGTCGCAAATGGCAGGAGTTCCTTCTTTCTTTCTGCTACATAGTATTCCATTGTGTAGATGTAACACAGTTTTTTGATCCACTCATCCACAGACGGGCACCTAGGCTGTTTCCAGCACTTAGCTATTGTAAACAGGGCTGCTATGAACATAGGGGTGCATAAATTCTCTTGAATTAGGGTTTCAGGATTTTTCGGGTATAATCCTAGCAGTGGAATCACTGGTTCAAATGGCAGTTCCATTTTTAGTTTTTTGAGGTAATTCCATACTGTTTTCCATAGTGGCTGCACCAGTCTGCATTCCCACCAACAGTGCAGTAGGGTTCCTGTTTCTCCACATCCTCGCCAGCATTTGTTGTTTGTTGATTTGTTGATGATGGCCATTCTGACAGGCGTAAGGTGGTATCTCATTGTGGTTTTTACTTGCATCTCTCTGATGGCCAATGATGTTGAGCATTTTTTCATGTGTCTATGGACCTTCTGTATGTCCTCTTCGGAGAAGTGTTTGTTCAGGTCCTTTGCCCATTTTTTAATTGGGTTGTTTGTTTCTTGATGTTGAGTCGTATAAGCTCTTTATATATTTTGGAGATCAGTCCCCTGTCTGTGATATCATTGGCAAATATGTTTTCCCATATGTTTGTTTCCCTTTCATCATGCTGATGTTTTCATTTGCTGAGCAGAAACTTTTTAGTTTGATGTAGTCCCATTTGCTCATTTTTTCCTTTATTTCTCTTGCCTTGGGAGATGTATCCGTGAAGATATTGTTATGTGTGATATTTGAAATTTTCTTGCCTATGTTTTCCTCTAGGACTTTTATGGTATCACGGCTTCCATTTAAGTCTTTAATCCATCTTGAGTTCATTCTCGTGTGTGGTGTAAGTTGGTGGTCTAGTTTCATTTTTTTACACGTCCCTGTCCAGTTCTCCCAGCACCATTTGTTCAAGAGCCTCTTCTCACTCCATTTTATGTTCCTTCCTCCTTTATCAAAGATTAGTTGACCATAGAGGCCTGGGTTTATTTCTGGGCTTTCAATTCTGTTCCACTGATCTATATGTCTGTTCTTATGCCAGTACCAGACTGTTTTGATCACAGTGGTTTTGTAGTATTGTTTGATGTCTGGTATCGTGATTCCTCCTGCTGTGTTCTTCTGTTTCAAGATTGCTTTTGCTATTCGGGGTCTTTTTTGGTTCCATATGAATTTTTGGAGGATTTTGTTCTAGGTCAGTGAAATATGTCATGGGTATTTTATTAGGGATTGCATTGAATTTGTAAATTGCTTTGGGTAGTATGGCCATTTTGATGATGTTGATTCTTCCCATCCAAGAACATGGTATTTGCCTCCATTTATTTGTATCTTCATTAATTTCTTTCTTCCATGTTGCATAGTTTTCAGTGTACAGGTCTTTTATCTCTTTGGTTAAGTTTATTCCTAGGTACTTTATTTTTCTTGTTGCTATAGTAAATGGTATTTTCTTTTTTGCTTCTGTCTCTGAGATTTTATTGTTGGTGTATAGAAATGACTTAGATTTCTGTATATGTATTTTGTATACTACTATTTTGCCAAATTCACTTATTATATCAAGTAGTCTTTTAGTGGATTTTATAGGGTTTTCTAGGTATACTATCATGTCGTCTGCAAGTAGTGATAGTTTTACTTCTTCTTTCCCAATTTGGATGCTTTTTATTTCTTTGTCTTGTCTGATTGCTGTGACTAGGACTTCCAACACTATGTTGAATAGAAGTGGGGAGAGTGGACAACCTTGTCTAGTTCCTGATTTCAGGGGGAATGCTTTCAGTTTTTGTCCATTGAGTATGATGTTGGCTTCAGGCTTCTCACATATAGCCTTAATGATGTTAAGGTATGCTCCCTCTATTCCCATTTTGCTGAGTGTTTTCAACATAAATGGGTGTTGTACTTTATCAAATGCTTTTTCTTCATCTATAGGTATGAGCATGTGATTTTTGTCTTTCATTTTGTTTAGGTGATGTATTATATTTATTGATTTGCGAATATTAAACCATCTTTACATCCCTGATATGAATTCCACTTGAACATGGTTTATGATCTTTTTGATGTATTGTTGGATCCTGTTTGCCAAAATTTTATTGAGGATTTTAGCATCTATGTTCATCAGTGATATTGGCCTGTAGTTTTCTTTCTTTGTTGTGTCCTGACCTGGTTTTGGGATTAGGGTAATACTGGCTTCATAGAAAGAGTTTGGGATTTTTCCCTCTTCTTGGATTTTCTGGAACAGTTTGAGGAGGGTAGAAGTTAGTTCTTCCCTAAATGTTTTGTAAAATTCGCCTGTGAAGCCATCCGGTCCAGGGCTTTTGTGTGCAGGGAGATTTTGGATCACTGTTTCAATTTCCTTCTTTGTTATTGGTCTGTTGAGACTTTCTACTTCTTCTTGATTCAGTTTGGGAAGGTTATATGTTTCTAGAAATCTGTCCATTTCTACTAGGTTGTCAAATTTCTTGCCATAGAGTTGTTTGTAGTAATATCTTATAATTGTTTGTATTCTGAGGTATCAGCCGTGATTTCTCCTCTTTCATTTCTGATTTTGTTTATTTGGGTCTTCTCTCGTTTTTTCTTAATGAGCCTGGCTAGAGGTTTGTCAATTTTGTTTATTTTTTCAAAGAACCAGCTCCTAGTTTTGTTGATATATTTTATTGTTCGTTCAGTTTCTATGTCCTTTAATTCTGCTTTGATCTTGATGATTTCCTTTCTTCTTTTTGCCCTAGGCTTTGTTTGTTGTTGCTGTTCTAGTTCTTGTAGCTTTATGGTTAGGTTTTTTATTTGAGATTCTTCTAGCCATTTCAGATATGCCCATATTGCTATGAACTTCCCTCTTAGGACTGCTTTTGCTGTGTCCCATAGGTTTTGGGCTGTTGTGTGTTCATTGTCATTAGTTTCTAGAAATTTCTTGATTTCCTCTTTGATGTCATTGTTAACCCATTCGTTATTTAAGAGCGTGTTATTCATTCTCCATGAGTTTGGGTGTCTTTGATTTTTTTCCCTGAGGTTGATTTTTAGTTTCAAGGCATTGTGGTCTGAAAAGATGCTTGATATGATTTCAATTTTCTTGAATTTGTTGAGGCTTTTTTTGTGTGTCCTTCCATGTGGTCTATCTTTGAAAATGTTGCACGTGTATTTGAAAAGAATGTATATTTTGCTTCTTTGGAGTGAACATTTCTGTATATATCAATTAAGTCCATTTGATCTACAGTGTTGTTCAATTCCTCAATATCCTTTGTGGTTCTTTGCTTTGAAGATCTGTCCGTGTTGACAATGGGGTCTTAAAATCCCCTAGTATGAGTGTGTTGTTGTTGATATCCTTGAAGTCTTCCAATATTTTTTCTTATTTATTTGGGTGCTCCTACGTTGGGTGCATATGTTTTCAAGAGTCATATCTTCTTGATGGAATTTTCCTTTAAGTACTATGAAGTGTCCTTCTTTTTCTCTTTTTATCGCCTTTGTTGTGAAATCTACTTTGTCTGTTATAAATATTGCTACTCCACCTTTTTTCCCATGTCCATTTGCTTGAAAAACTATTTTCACTTTCAGTCTGTGCAGCTCTTTTGTTCTGAGGTGGGTCTCTTGTAAACAGCATATATGTGGGTTGTTTTTCCATCTATTCAACTACCTTATGTCTTTTGATTGGATCATTTACCCCATTTACATTTAAAGTTATTATGGATAGAGATTTATTCATAGTTATTATTCCCTTTGTACCTGTGTTCTTTTTTTTTTCTCTCTCTCTCTCTGTTTTTCTTCTTCTTCTTAAGCCAGTCCCTTTAGCATCTCTTGTAATGCTGGTTTGGTGGAGACGTATTCTTTTAGCTTTCTTTTGCCTGGAAAACTCATTAACTTCACCTTCCATTTTGAATGAGAGCCTTGCTGGGTAGAGTAGTCTTGGTTGTAGGTTTTTGATAATTTATTTGTTTTTTTATTATTTTATTTATTTATTTTTTAGAAAGAGGGAAAGGGGAAAGAGAGGGAGAGAAACATCACTGTGTGGTTGCCTCTCACTCGCGCCCCCAACTGGAGACCTGATGTGAAACCGAGTCATGTGCCCTGACTGGGAATCGAACCAGCGACACTTGGCTCGCAGGCCGTTGCTCAATCCACTGAGCTACAGCAGCCAGGGCTAGTTGTAGGTTTTTGTATTTCACTGCTTCAAATATTTTTTGCCACTCCCTTGTGGCTTATAGTGTTTCTGTTGAGATATCAGCTGATAGCCTTATTAGTGCTACCTTGTATGTTATTTTCTGTTTCTCTCATGATGCTTTTAGGATTCTCTCTTTGTCTTTGAATGTTGCCATTTTAATTATGATGTATTTTGGAATGAGCCTGTTTGGGTTCATCTTCATTGAGACTCTCTGTTCTTCCTGGACTTGTGAGACTTTCTCTCCCATCATGTTCAAGAAGTTTTCTGTCATTATTTTTTCAAACAATTTCCTATCCCTTACTCTTCTTCCTCTTCTTCTGGTATCTCAACGATACAGATCTTATTATATTTTATATTGTCCTGCAGCTCTCTTAAACCATCTTTGTTATTTTTCAATCCTTTTTCATTGTGTTTTACTGTTTGGGATTTTTGTGTGTGTGTGTGTTGCCCTTTAGTTCGCTGATCCAATCCTTACTTCACCTAGCCTGCTTTTGATTTTTTCTACTGTGTTCTTCAATTCAGGAATTGTATTCTTCATTTCCTGTTGTCTCTTATTGATTGTTTCTACATCCTCTTTAATGCTGGTGTAGTTCTCAGTGAGTTCCTTGTAGCTTCCCTGGAATTCATTGTAGTTGCCCCATAGTTCTTTGTAGTGGTCTCTTAGCTCATTGAACTCATTGAGCTTCCTTAATACCATTATTTTGAATTCCATGTCTGATTATTTGCTTGGCTCTATTTCATTTATCACTCTTTCTGGGAATGCCTCTTTTCTTTTTGAGGGGGTTTTGTTTTTTCATCGCCAAATTTTAGGTGACTCTTTTTATGTCTTTCTCCTTCTTATATTGCTCTTCTTTGACTTCCTAACTTCATTCTCTGACCTTCTGTGATAGGAATCCTGTGGGATTCAATGATTTAGACTCTTTAATATCCTGAACTTGATGCTCTTGGGATGCCCTTTGTGCCATTTATTTGTGCTGTCTGGTGTTATTTCTGTTTTGGTGGTTGTTGTGTTTCTCATTGTTGGGTTCTTCACTCCAGCTAGCTGACTGAGAGTCACTCCACCTACCACATCCTTTAAACTATTGTTGAGCTACTGCTAAAACAAAACTGCAGCCCAGGCATGAAACTCACACCCACAAAGATAATCCCCACCCCCAATCACAGTATCAACTGCAATGAGCCAGTATTAGTAAAGATGTAATGAGACTAAGACTATTATAAGAAAGGAAAAACAATTAAGTGTTGACTAACAAAGAAAAATTATTTTTGAGAGTGGAGGTCAAGGGGAATTAATGGTAGTGAGTAGGGACAAGGCAATGAGAGAAAGAAAGTAAAATTTATATTGTATATAAAAAAGGGAGGTAGGAAGTCAGAATGAAGAGAGGTGAAGGATACAGTATTAGGTTTAAACAGAAGTTATTATATATATATATATATATATATATATATATATGTGTGTGTGTGTGTGTGTGTGTGTGTGTGTGTGTGTGTGTGTGTGAGACAGAGAGAGAGAGAGAAGGAACATATTAAAAAGTAGGGAAGATGAATAGGAAGAAAAAAATATGAACTGAATTAGAGAAAAACTTCATCACAGCGCTATCAACAACCTATGAACTAAGATTAATATAGGTGAGATGGTAGTAGGAGGTAAAAAAGAAAGAAAGAGAATATAAGATATTTCTGGAGGAAAGAGAAGTGACTTTGAGATGAGAGAAGGAGAAGGAATACTAAGGGTGAAAAATGAAAACGAGGTTATGACAGGAAAAAATTCAAGTTTAAATTAACAGAAGGAAAGGACTGGAGGAAGGTACAAGTGGAGTAGGAGAAAGGGATGACAAGATTTGAGATTTGAAATACCAAAATAATGAATATCTATGCTTACAGTTGAAGAAATGCCACAACTACCACCACATCACACTCAATGGGCACAGGCTGATCAAGGTGGAGGGAGAATAAGTGTAGTTAATGACGGGAAAAATAATGTGTCAAGAAAAATGGTATGGAGAGGTTGGAGTGGTGAGAAATAGTGAGTGTAGATTAGAAATGAGGCATAGCAAGAGAGAAGATAAAATTTAAAACAAAAATAAATAGAGGAAATCAGATGGTAAAGTTGAATAAGAAAAGGGAGCAGAAAAATATGAGATTAGATATAAACTATATTATGAAGACTAGTTACGTAAAATGCACAGACTGGGAGGACAATAAATGAATGTTGAAAGGATATGCAGGAGACTTATAACTCTTATAGAAGATCACAGTGGAATTTGACTCTATAGTATCTGGTTTTTACCGCTTTCTTCTTTTTCTGGATATGACTCTGGTGACATTGGATCATGTCCCAGTCTGGATCTAGGCAGCCTGTTTGAGACCACCACCATTCTGCTGCCTGTTTGTGCCTCTTTTGGTTTTTATTCTAGTTGCTCTGTAATTTGCAGTCAGGCTTAAGCCCCATGGGACAGGGCCAAGTAATTTATTTGGGTGGGGCTATTGCTTCCCCTCTGGCTGATGCCACTTGGAGGGCAGTAGTGTGCTTAAAAAGTTTCTCTGACAGCACCAAGGATGAGTCAGCACTGGGGGCCCATCCACTGCTCCCACAGCTCTCTCTCCTTGATACTACCACCCCAAACTCTCTCTAATATACTCCATCCTCCCTCACCCAAAGCCCAGGGAAAGCAGGTGAGAATGCAATCCTGCACACCCTCCCCTCAAGGATCTTGCCACATCTCCAGCCTTTCCTCTCTGGTCCACACACACACACAAAATTTGTTATTTTATGCTTCCCACAGTCAGTCGCCACCTGGCTCACTCTCAGCTGTGCCAGCAAGGCTAGCCTGGGGTTCACACTCCACTCCTCTCAGAGATAACCCTTGGGGCACTGAAACATCTCTCCACACTCCTGCGTTGCCACTTGCCAGAGCCCAGATGGCACTCCCTCATCTCTTCCATGATCCATAGCAGACACTTTGCAATGAAGCAACCTCTTCCATCCACCCACATCTACAAGGCTTAAATACAGCCAGTGTCCAGTTGACCATCCAGATGATTTCTCCACAATTAAGCTGAAATTCCAGACTGGTCCCAGGAGAAGGCCAGCGCAGCCTCCACTTACTCCTCCACCATCTTCCTCTCCCTAACAATAAGAGTAACTAGGACTCCCAGCAAGATAGAGGCCTAGACAGACACGCTGTATCTCCCTCCACAACTAAGAATGAATACAACTATCTCAAAAATATAGACAACCGGAAGTTTCAGAAAATCGAGCTGCATGGAAGTCCAACAAACAAAGATATAAAGAAGAAATATTCATCCAGACAGGTAGGAGGGGTGGGGCCTGGGCAGAAAGGACATGGTGTAATGGTAGGAGCAGTGGCCGAAGGGCAGAAAGTACAGTCAAACATTTAAAAAAGTTGAGAGGGACATCTGGGGAGTACTCTCAGCCCCAGACCACAGAGCTCATGGTTCCTGCACCAGGGACAATAAAGCCTCATTGCTTCTGACTGTGTAAACCAGTGAATATTGGGGAAGAGAAAAAACTGCCAGTCTCTCAGAAGAGTCTGCTTGTTTAAAGGGCCTCCGTGGTCCTAGAACGTCCACAGACCCATCACTATGGGAAAAACAGCCAGGGCAACAGCTAGAGAGGCTCCAGGCCCATACAGAAGTAGGAGAAGTGCCTGGAAAAGGGGCAAGTGCTGAGCAAGTGGCATTGTCCCCTCTCAGACCCCTCCACCACGTACAGTGTTACAACGTGGTGAAAGGGGTCACCCATACTGACTAATACCTAAAGATCCCCCACTCTTACAATGTAACAGGACTGACAGCTCTACCTAAGACACAGAAGCAATTAAAGGAGCCTGTCAAGATGAGGAGACAGAGAAATATGGCCAAAATGGGAAGAAGATCAACGTTTCAGTGGGAGAACTAAGCGATGAGGAGATAGCCAATCTAACAGATGAGGAAATAGCCAACCTAACCAACGTAGAGTTCAAAACACTGGTGATAAAGATGTTCACAGTCTTGACAGATATGCTTAAGCATGGTAAATGCATAAGGGAAGAGGTGAAGGCTATGCTAAATAGAACGAAGAAAAATCCACACAAAACCAATGGTGAAGGGAATAAAACCTGGGTTTAGATCAATGATTTGGAATATAAGGAAGAAAAAAAGAGTCAAACAGTACAGAATGAGGAAACAAGAATTGAAAAAATTGAGGAGAGGGTTAGGAACCTCTGGAACAACTTTAAATGCGCCAACGTACAAATCATAGGGGTGCCAGAAGGAGAAGAGGAAGAGCAAGAAATTGAAAGTAATGAAGAAAAACTTCTCACACTTGGCAAGGGAAATAGACATACAAGTTCAGGAAGCACAGAGAGTCCCAAACAAGCTAGACCCAAAGAGGACCTCACCAAGACACATCATAATTAAAATCCCAAAGGTCCAAGATAAAGAGAGAATCTTAAAAGCAGCAAGAGGAAAGCAGAGAGTTACCTGCAAAGGGAGTGCCTTTAAAACTATCAGATGATCTCTGAAAAGAAACTTTGCGGATAAGAAGGGACTGGCAAGAAGTATTCAATGTAATGAAAAGCAAGGACATACAACCAAGACTATTCTATCCAGCAAAGCTATTATTTAGAATGGAAGGGAAGATAAAATGCTTCACAGACAAGGTAAAGCTAAAGGAGTTCATCAGCACCAAGCTATTATTATATGAAAGTCAAAGGAACATATTTAAGAAAAAGATCAAAACTATGAACACTAAAATGACAACAAACCCACAGCTATCAACAACTGAATATAAAAAATAAAAACAAGATCCAACTAAGTAAACCAGAATAGAAACAGAATCATAATTATGGAGGTCATTTGGAGGGTTATCAGCTGGAAAGGAGAAGGGGAACAATGAGAAAATGGTGCATAATTGGTTGGTACAAAGTAGACAGGGAAAAGTTAAGAATAATATAGGAAAGGGTGAAGCCAAGGAACTTACATGCATGACCCATGGGCATGAACTAAGGAGGGTGGGATTGCTGGAGGAAAGGGGGGATACTGAGTAGAGGAGAGTGAAGAGAAAAAATTTGGGACTACTGTAACAACATAATCAATAAAATATACTTAAAAAAAAAGAACCCATACATGGACTCACCTACTCAAACTCACTCCCTCTGAGTTCCAGCACTGGGGTAGCAGACTGAAAAGTACCAGTGGCACACTGGGAGAAACTGGGGTGTCTGACATCAGGGTGAGCAGAGGTTATTGTCCCTTTTCTGAGCCCACCTCCCGAAGGGCCACTGAGCTCGGAAGCTGGTAGCATATCTGAGACTTTATCAACTTGGCTAACATTGACCTGCCTTGGAGATCCCCAGAGCCTCTGCCCAACCCAACTTATGGTCCCACCCAAGCTTCTTTCCATGTGAATATTTTGTCTTTGCTCATGCTGCACAACTTCCTAAACCCTCTCAAATGAACAACAGCTGGTCTCACTGAGCCCCAAGCATGGCACTGGCAGCAGTCAGCCTAGATTCACAGCTTGGCTTCACCTTGGACTCTCCAAGCTCAACATGAGTAGAAGCCATCTTAGATTTCTTTGTAGCTCAGGCAGGGTGAGCCTGGGAAAAATACAGGTGGGTGCTGACCTTGGCCTGCACTTCCCAGGAAACTGCAGGGCCAGTGCACAAAAAGTAAGAGCTACAGACCACGTCAGAGCAATGCTGCCCTGCCCCAGCACAGCTGATCCTCTACAGAGGAGGGAGGTTGATGTCAAGTGGTCACAGCCAATCCTTGCAGCTGACTGGTCTAGGGAAATCCATTCCACTGATCTTCCAAAAGCAATCAAAGCTCAAGTACAAGAGGAGGGTGTACTCAGCCCACATGAAGGGCACACCTCGAGTACCCAGCTTCCGTGATAAGAAAGGCTATGCCACTGCACCCTACAGGACACATACTGTATTAGGCTACACTACCAACACAGGGAGCCATAGCAGCTCTACTTAGTACACAGAAACAAACACAGGGAGGCTGCAAAAGTGGGAGAAAAAGAAACATGGCCCAGGTGAAAGAACAGATCAAAACTCCAGGAAAGGAGCTAAATGAAATGAAGATAAGCATCTATCAGATGCAGAGTTCAAAATGTTGGTTATAAGGATATTCAAGGAACCTAGTGATGACCTCAGCAGCATGAAAAAGATCAAGTAACAAACAAATGATACACTAATTGAAGTAAAGAACAATTTACAGAGAAACAACAGTAGAGTGGATGAAACCAAGAGTCAAGTCAATGATTTGGAACATAAGGAAGCAAAAACAACCAATCAGAACAAGAAGAAAAAAGAATCCAAAAAAATGAGGATAATATAGGCAGCCTCTGCTACAACTTCAAGTGGCCCAACATTCACAACATAGGGGTGCCATAAGGAAAAGAGAATGAGAAAGATATTAGAAATTTCAAAAAACAGTGAAAGAAAACTTCCCTAATTTGGTGAAAAAAATAGACATGCAAGTCCAGGAAGCACAAAGGGTCCTAAACCAGGTGGATGAAAGAGGTCCACTCCAAGACATAGCATAATTAAAATGCCAAAGTTTAAAGATAAAGAGAGAATTTTAAAAGCAGCAAGAGAAAAGAACTTAGTTACCTACAGGGGAGTTTCCATAAGACGTCAGGCTGGAAGAGATCAGAAAGAAATATTGAAAGTCATGAAAAGCAGGGACCTACAGGCAAGATTTCTCTACCCAGCACAGCCATCATTTAGAGTTGAAAGGCAGATAAAGAGCTTCCCAGACAAGAAAAAACTAAAGGTCTTAATCATCACCAAACCATTATTATGTGAAATATTAAAGACATTTTTTAAATAAAAAGATCAAAACTGTGAACAATAAAATGGCAAAAATATGTGTCTATCAACAATTAAATATAAAAAAATTAAGCAAACAAGAACATAGACAGAATCATGGATACAGAGAGCTTTTTGATGGTTACCAGACAGGAGGGAGTGGGGGGAATGAATGAGGAAGTGAGGAGATTAAGAAGTATAAATAGGTAGTTATAGAATAGCCATGAGGGTGTAAAGTACAGTATAGGAAATGCAGTAGCCAAAGAACTTATATGCATGACCCATGGGCAAGAACAATGGTGGGAGATTGCCTGAAGGAGCTGGGGGTGCTGGGTAGAGGTGAAAAAAATGGGTAAAAATTAGGATAGCAGTAATAGCATACTCAATAAAATATAATTAAAAAATAAAAAATATTGCATTTAAATGTATTTTTAACAAAATGAGCCACATACTCTCGGTCTTACTCACCCCAAAGGGAAGCAAGAATTCAATTTATTTCTTAATGGTGAGCCTAGGGAACTGTACCCCAAATTATTCCTACTGTGACCAAACTGTTCTTTTTTTATTAAATTTATTGAGGTGACATTGTTCAATAAAATAATGTAGGGTTCAGGTATACAGTTGTCTAATACATCATCTGTATATTGTACTGTGTGTTCACCACCCTAAGTCAAATCTCTTTCCATTACCATTTATCCCCCCTCTACCCTCTTCTACCTTCTCCTACCCCTTTCCCCACTGGCCATCACCATACTGTTGTCTGTATCTATAAATTTGTTTTTGCTTAATCACCTTTCTCTTCTAGCTCCCCAACTCCCTCCTATCAGGCAGCTGTCAGTCTGATCTCTGTGTGAATGAATATGTTTCTATTTTCCTTTTTTGGTTTATTTATTTTTATTAGATTTCACATAGAAGTGAAATAATATGATATTTATCTTTCATTGACTGGCTTATTTCACTTAGCACAATATCTCCCAGTTCATCCATGCTGTTGCAAAATACAAGATTTCCTTCTTTTTTATGACCAAGTAATATACCCTTGTGTAAATGTATCACAGATTTTTTTAACCATTCATCTACTGATGGGCCCTTCGGCTGCATCCAGGCTGTGGTTATGGCAAAGAATGCAGCACTGAACATAGGGTGCACACATTCCTTTGAATCAGTGTTTCAATTTTCTTTTTTTATTTTTTTTAATTCTATTTTTTGTTATTCAATTACAGTTGTCCTTTTTTCCCCCATTGCTCTCCTCTCCTAGCCCATCCCTTCTCCCACAATTATATCCCTCCCCGTTGTCCATGTCCATGAGTCATTCATATACGTTCCTTGACCTGACCCTTCCCTTACTTATTCCCCTTCTCTCCCTCCCCCCAACCCCCTACTGACTACTATTCTAGTCTTTGCCTATTTAGTTCGTTTGTTTGTGTTGCTCTTTAGTTTCCTGTATTGGGTGATATCATATGGTATTTTGCTTTCTTTGTCTGGCTTATTTCACTAAGCATAATTCTCTCTAATTCCATCCATGTTGTCGCAAATGGCAGGAGTTCCTTCTTTCTTTCTGCTACATAGTATTCCATTGTGTAGATGTACCACTGTTTTTTGATCCACTCATCCACAGACGGGCACCTAGGCTGTTTCCAGCACTTAGCTATTGTAAACAGGGCTGCTATGAACATAGGGGTGCATAAGTTCTCTTAAATAAGGGTTTCAGGATTTTTCGGGTATAATCCTAGCAGTGGAATCACTGGTTCAAATGGCAGTTCCATTTTTAGTTTTTTGAGGTAATTCCATACTGTTTTCCATAGTGGCTGCACCAGTCTGCATTCCCACCAACAGTGCAGTAGGGTTCCTGTTTCTCCACATCCTCGCCAGCATTTGTTGTTTGTTGGTGATGGCCATTCTGACAGGTGTAAGGTGCTATCTCATGGTGGTTTTTACTTGCATCTCTCTGATGGACAATGATGTTGAGCATTTTTTCATGTGCCTATGGACCTTCCATATGTCCTCTTCGGAGAAGTGTTTGTTCAGGTCCTTAACCCATTTTTTAATTGGGTTGTTTGTTTTCTTGATGTTGAGTCGTATAAGCTCTTTATATATTTTGGAGATCAGTCCCCTGTCTGTGATATCATTGGCAAATATGTTTTCCCATATGGTTGGTTTCCTTTTCATCTTGCTGATGTTTTCTTTTGCTGAGCAGAAACTTTTCAGTTTCATGTAGTCCCATTTGTTTATTTTTCCCTTTATTTCTCTTGCCTTGGGAGATGTATCCTTGAAGATATCTGAAATTTTCCTCTAGGACTTTTATGGTATCACGGCTTACATTTAAGTCTTTAATCCATCTTGAGTTTATTCTCGTGTGTGGTGTAAGTTGGTGGTCTAGTTTCATTTTTTTACACGTCCCTGTCCAGTTCTCCCAGCACCATTTGTTCAAGAGCCTCTTCTCACTCCATTTTATGTTCCTTCCTCCTTTATGAAAGATTAGTTGACCATAGAGGCCTGGGTTTATTTCTGGGCTTTCAATTCTGTTCCACTGATCTATATGTTTGTTCTTATGCCCGTACCAGACTGTTTTGATCACAGTGGCTTTGTAGTATTTTTTGACATCTGGTATTGTGATTCCTCCTGCTGTGTTCTTCTGTTTCAAGATTGCTTTTGCTATTCGGGGTCTTTTTTGGTTCCATATGAATTTTTGGAGGATTTGTTCTAGGTCAGTGAAATATGTCATTGGTAGTTATAATAGGGATTGCATTGAATTTGTAAATTGCTTTGGGTAGTACGGCCATTTTGATGATGTTGATTCTTCCCATCCAAGAACATGGTATTTGCTTCCATTTATTTGTATCTTCCTAAATTTCTTTCTTCCATGTTGCATAATTTTCAGTGTAGAGGTCTTTTATCTCTTTGGTTAAGTTTATTCCTAGGTACTTTATTTTTCTTGTTGCTATAGTAAATGGTATTTTCTTTTTTGCTTCTGTCTCTGAGATTTTATTGTTGCTGTACAGAAATGCCTTAGATTTCTGTATATTTATTTTGTACCCTGGTATTTTGCCAAATTCACTTATTATATCGAGTAGTCTTTTAGTGGATTTTATAGGGTTTTCTAGGTATACTATCATGTCGTCTGCAAATAGTGATAGTTTTACTTCTTTCACAATTTGGATGCCGTTTATTTCGTTGTCTTGTCTGATTGCTGTGGCTAGGACTTCCAAGACTAGGTTGAATAGAAGTGGGGAGAGTGGACAGCCTTGTCTAGTTCCTGATTTCAAGGGGAATGCTTTCAGTTTTTGTCCATTGAATATGATGTTGGCTTCAGGCTTCTCACATATAGCCTTAATGATGTTAAGGTATGCTCCCTCTATTCCCATTTTGCTGAGTGTTTTCAACATAAATGGGTGTTGTACTTTATCAAATGCTTTTTCTTCATCTATAGGTATGAGCATGTGATTTTTGTCTTTCATTTTGTTTAGGTGATGTATTATATTTATTGATTTGCGAATATTAAACCATCTTTACATCCCTGAGATGAATTCCACTTGAACATGGTTTATGATCTTTTTGATGTATTGTTGGATCCTGTTTGCCAAAATTTTATTGAGGATTTTAGCATCTATGTTCATCAGTGATATTGGCCTGTAGTTTTCTTTCTTTGTTGTGTCCTGACCTGGTTTTGGGATTAGGGTAATACTGGCTTCATAGAAAGAGTTTGGGATTTTTCCCTCTTCTTGGATTTTCTGGAACAGTTTGAGGAGGGTAGAAGTTAGTTCTTCCCTAAATGTTTTGTAAAATTCGCCTGTGAAGCCATCCGGTCCAGGGCTTTTGTGTGCAGGGAGATTTTGGATCACTGTTTCAATTTCCTTCTTTGTTATTGGTCTGTTGAGACTTTCTACTTCTTCTTGATTCAGTTTGGGAAGGTTATATGTTTCTAGAAATCTGTCCATTTCTACTAGGTTGTCAAATTTCTTGCCATAGAGTTGTTTGTAGTAATATCTTATAATTGTTTGTATTTCTGAGGTATCAGTCGTGATTTCTCCTCTTTCATTTCTGATTTTGTTTATTTGGGTCTTCTCTCTTTTTTTCTTAATGAGCCTGGCTAGAGGTTTGTCAATTTTGTTTATTTTTTCAAAGAACCAGCTCCTAGTTTTGTTGATTTTTTTTATTTTTCGTTCAGTTTCTATGTCCTTTAATTCTGCTTTGATCTTGATGATTTCCTTTCTTCTTTTTGCCCTAGGCTTTGTTTGTTGTTGCTGTTCTAGTTCTTGTAGCTTTATGGTTAGGTTTTTTATTTGAGATTCTTCTATCCTTTTCAGATATGCCCGTATTGCTATGAACTTCCCTCTTAGGACTGCTTTTGCTGTGTCCCATAGGTTTTGGGCTGTTGTGTGTTCATTGTCATTAGTTTCTAGAAATTTCTTGATTTCCTCTTTTATGTCATTGTTAACCCATTCGTTATTTAAGAGCGTGTTATTCATTCTCCATGAGTTTGGGTGTCTTTGATTTTTTTCCCTGAGGTTGATTTTTAGTTTCAAGGCATTGTGGTCTGAAAAGATGCTTGATATGATTTCAATTTTCTTGAATTTGTTGAGGCTTCTTTTGTGTCCTATCATGTGGTCTATCTTTGAAAATGTCCCATGTGCCTTTGAAAAGAATGTATATTTTGCTTCTTTGGGGTGAAAAGTTCTATGTATATCAGTTAAGTCCATGTGTTTTAGTGTGTTGTTCAATGCCTGTATATCCTTGGTGTTTCTTTACTTGGATGATCTCTCTATTGTTGATAATGGAGTGTTGAAGTCCCCTACTATGAGTGTGTTGTTGTTAATATCCTTCTTGTGGTCTTCTAGTATTTGCTTTATGTATTTGGGTGCTCCTATCTTGGGTGCATATATGTTTATCAGTGTTATATCTTCTTGATGAATCGTTCCTTTAAGTGTTATGAAATGTCCTTCTTTGTCTCTTTTTATTGCCCTTGCTTTGAAATCCGTTTTGTCTGATATGAGGACTGCTACCCCAGCTTTTTTTTCAGGTCCATTTGCTTGGAATATTTTTTATATCCCTTTACTTTCAGTCTATGTAAATCTTTTGTTTTGAGGTGTGTTTCTTGTAGACAGCAAATATGTGGGTCCTGTTTTCTTATCCATTCCGTTACCCTATGTCTTTTAATGGGAGCATTTAATCCATTTACATTTAACGTTATTATTGACATGTATTTATTCATTTCCCTTTTGTATCTCTGTTCCTCTACTCTTTTTTTGTTTTTTCTCTTCCTTTTTCTTAGAATATTCCCTTTAGCATCTCTTGCAATGCTGTTTTGGCGGAGATGTATTCTTTTAGTCTCCCTTTGTCTGAGAAACTCCTTATTTCACCTTCTATTTTGAATGAGAGCCTTGCTGGGTAGAGTATTCTTGGTTGTAGGCCTTTGTTTTTCATTGCTTGAAATATTTTTGACCATTCCCTTCTGGCTTGTAATGTTTCTGTTGAGAAATCGGTCGATAGCCTTATTGGAGCTCCCTTGTAAGTTATTTGCTGTTTTTCTCTTGCTGCTTTGAGGATTCTCTCTTTGTCTTGGAATGGTGCCATTTTAACTATGATGTGCCTTGGAGTGGGTTTTTGGGGGTTCCTCTTTATTGGAACTCTCAGTGCTTCTTGGACTTGCATAGCTTTTTCTCTCATCAGGTTCGGAAAATTTTCTGTCACTATTTCTCCTCTCAGTTTTTCAATTCCATGCTCCTCTTCTTCTCCCTCTCTTATTTGTATAATCCTTAAATTATTTTTCTAATGCTATCCTGTAATTCCCTTACATCTTGTTCATATTTTTTCATTCTTTTTTCATTTTGCTGTATCATTTGAGAATTATTACCTACATTATCCTCTAACTCACTAATCCGATCCTCTGCTTCGTTTATTCTGCTTTTGACTGATTCTACTGTGTTTTTCAGTTCAGAGATTGCATTCTTCATTTCTTCCTGGTTTTTGTTGATAGTTTCTATGTCTTTTTTTATGCTGGTGTAGTTCTCTGCAAGTTCCCTGTAATTTTCTTGGAGCTGTTGGTAACTTCCTTGGAGGTTGTCATAGTTGCTTTTGAGGTTTTCGAACATAATGAGCTTCTTCACCACCATAGTTTTGAATTCCATGTCTGACATTTGGGCTATGTCTATTCCATCTATCTCTCTTTCTGGGGATTCCTCTTTTCTTTCCATTGAGAGGTTGTTTCTGCGTCTTACCATGTTGGATTCTTCTTGTTTGTTTTTGTGATTTGGATTTGTCTGCTTTGCATTCCCACTTTTGTGGTATGAGATTTTTCATGGTATATCTGGGGGTTTCAGTGGTGCAGTCTCCTTTATCTCCTGAGCCTGATGTTCTTGGGGTACCTTTTATATCGTTTGTTTATGTTGTCTGATTATATTTCAGATTTTTTTTGTGTGTGTTAGGATATTCCTTCTGGCTTGTTGATTGAGAGTCCCTCTATCCACTTTATCTCGAATTCTTTTGTGGAGATGTCAGTTCAGCCTTCTTGTGTCGTCTTCTTTTTCTGCGTCCACAGCTGGTCTAATGTGATGGGTCAGAGATTCCTATTCCTTGCAGCAGTGGTGTGTGAGAGGTGGCCGGCAGGGCGCAATGCAAGGCAGCCAAGAGCCCACCTCAGGTCTGCCACGCCGCGCTCCAGGAAAGCAGGCCACGCTGTGCTCTGGGAAGCTGGCGAGGTGTTTTTTTTTTTTTTTTTTCACTCAAGCATCAGTGTGCGCCCAAAGCGGCTGGGGAACTAAGCTCAGGCCTGCCGTGCTGCCCTCCTAGAAAGCAGGCCACGCCAAGCTCCGGAAAAGCCCTCCAGGTGGTTTTTTGGCTCGAGCACCGGTTCGCGCCCAAGGTGTCTGGGGAACTATGCTCCAGCCTGCTGCACCGCACTCCTAGAAAGCCAGCTGTGCTGTGTTCTGAGGAAGCAGGCCGCGCAGTGCTCCGGGAAAGCCCTTGAGGTGTTTTTTGGCTCCAGTGCCAGTGTGGACCCAAGAGACTGGGGAGCTAGCGTGAGGCCTGCAGCGCTGTGTTCTGGGAGTTGGTCTTTCGCCTCTTAGGGCAGGGCCGCAGACACTTGTGCTCAGTAGACGTGAGTGTCTGTGAGTCGCTGCTGCCTACTGTTCCCACACCTCCTGAGCGGGCACGCGCAGAGCCTGGGCAAGTGCTCTGCGCTCTGGATTCCGGCCTGGTACTTTGGCCTGGCGCCCACTGGGCTGGCCAGGGGCGACTGCGCACAGTCTTCTGCGTGTCCAGTGAGCCCTTCCTGCGCTCGTTGGGTCACTGATTTTATGTCTGTTGGCGTGTGTCCGAAGGGCAACTGGACGCGCAGCCCTGCGTGCCTGGGCCAGTGAATGAGGGCACTTCCCTATGTGCGCCCCCGTGACCCAGGGGGAGGGTTGGGGGTTGGATGAGTGCACTACTGCGCTTGCGCTCCTCAAGAATGGCCTACCACCCCCAAACTTTCCTCCCCTCTCCACCATCCAGTAGAGAAAATTATAAAGGAGAATTATGTTCTCACTTGCCCGGCAGCACGCTGTCTTCTGTCCTTCAGCGCCAATGCCACTTGGTCGAGTCTGGTCTCTGCCAGCGGGCAGAGATCCGCTCTCCTCCCAACACCTCTCCTGGGTAGCCTGCGGTCGCCAAAAAGCATTTGTTTACTTCCAGACACAGCTCTGGCAACCCTCCCAGTCAGGAATCCCGTTTCGTCCCCTTTTTCTCCGCTATCCTCACTAAACAGGTTGTTCCCAGATGGATTTTCTCTAATCCAGCAGTGCCTTGGCTCGACTCCTGCCAGTGTCCAGCTGCTCACTGAGATGTTCTGTCTGCAGTTAGCCCAAACTGCAGAAGGGTCTCGGGAGCCTGAAACGGCAGCCTCTCCTCACTCTTTCGCCATCTTCCCACCCAAGTGTTTCAATTTTTTTCAGCTATATTTCCAGAAGTGAGATCTCTAGGTCATAAGGTAGGTAGTTCCATTTTTAATTTTTTGAGGTAACTCAATACTGTTTTCTGGAGTGGCTGTTCCAATCTACATCTTCACTAGCAGTAAATGAGGGTTCCCTTTTCTCCACATCGTTGCCAATGCTTGTTTTTTGTTGATTTATTGATGATAGCCATTCTGACAGATGTTGAGTAATGCCTTTTTGTGGTGTTAATTTGCATTTCTCTGTGATTACTGATATTGAGCAGGTTTTCATATGTTTCTTTGACATCTGAATGTATGTGCTTTTTGGAGAATTTTCTTTTCAGGGTCATTTGCCCATTTTCTAATTAGATTGTTTGTATTTTGCTGTTCAGTTGTATAAGTTCTTTATAAATATCGGATATATTAGAGACTCAGACACTCACCATCTGAGGAGGAAGGGAGGGGGTTTTCTCTGAGGAAAATCACCCTCATTTCTTTATTACCAGGGTTTTTTTCTACTTTCCACATGCAGAAATGCATAAAGAAAACATGCAGCCCTTCCCCAAATGGTAGGGAGTGAAAGGGAAATGCAGATCAATACAGGGTTGAAATGCCCAGGTATTTTACACAAGTTCAAAAACATTTCCCCGTACTTAATCGTTCTGTTATTCACATTTTACTGACAAGGATTTGAGGCTAAACAGAGATAAACAGAGCAGGTTCCCTTTTCCTTAAAAGTCACTTTGTATTTCTATTCTATCAATAAAATCCCCTAGAGGGTGGGATTCAGTGCAAACATAAAAATAAGAAACCTGCTGGTTAAGACCCAAGTTCCCGTTTTGGGGTGGGCTCCAGACAGCGGTCGTAAAAGCCTTTCATACCACACCTGCCTGTCTCCCATACCTCCCCCTTCTTTATTAAGTACCTGAGATATTGAGGTAAGGCCAATGAAACCTGCTACCTGTTTTTCATGTATTTTGTCACAAGCAAATTATTTGCAAAGACACCTTAACACACAGAGTTTAACAATAACTAGAATGCATCCAATAGCTCCCATTACACAAAGTCTTAAATTTAGTTCATTAAACCAGTTTTTAGGGTTGAACCATTGTAAGTTTTCTTGCAATGTTTGAAAAACTTTTTGTTTAGTTAGTTTTTTAATGTCCTAAATTTGCTTCTGGAACTCAAACTGCAACTGGTTCACCCGGCTTTTAAGGTTAGTGGAAAAGGCCCCCTTTAGATGATTTTGGATCCCCTTCCATGAATGCTGGCTGAAGTTCCATTTTAAAGCGGTGACACAGAGTCTGGAAAACTCTGGATCACAAGTGAGCTGTTAGCAGGTGACCAGAGCATCCTGTCAGTTCCCAAGCCATATCCTTGCAGACTCCATGGCTAAGAGCCGGGCGAGGACTTCCTGGTCAATCTGTGTTTGTTGGAGCATTTCCTGTATGGAGTTAGTAAGGAGAATGTCTACTGCATGAGATGTCTGAATGGACTCAGGGCAATTACAGTGGTGGCAGCTGTCCCTGCAATGGTGATAGAAGAGACAATGCATGTGATGAGAAAACCTAGAAATCATCATACTCATGTTACAGAACCCCTGGGCTGCTCCAATTGAAAACAAACCCACGGGCTCTTTAGTTAGGGGCCCGATTGCCCGCCGCCAAAATTATAACTCTCAATACCAGAGTTTGGTGAAAAGAAAAAGAATTGTTTATTTAACAGTTATATAGATTTAGTTATTTGCGGATTTCTGTTATTAAGTCTTATGCTCTTTAAAACACCCACAAACACATATCCTTGCCTCCCCCCTTCCAAACCAGGCTAGTTTTAGGAAAGTTAGAGAAACCGTTTCCCTACTTTCCAAACACAGTTCAGCTTTACCAGCAGCTGCCAATCACTCAATCTGATTGGGGAGGTCCTTTCTGTGCTGTGGTGCCCTCCAGCTCTCAATGCAGGACCACCTGGATTCTCAGCCTCCTTGCAAACTGTCTTCTTCCTGCAAACTGTGTGGATCTTCTCTCCTTCTCAAAACTGCATGGCAAGAGCCTCTTAAAGCAGCCTGGAGACCCCTTCTCCAAGCCACATGGAGAAGGCCCCTTCACCAAGCCACGTGGAGGGAGCACACGAGAGAGCGAGAGCGAGCGCGCGCCAGAGAGAGAGTCAGAGCACCAGAGCCAGAGCGCGAGTGAGAGCCTGAGTCAGAGAGTGAGAGTGTCTCAGAGAGAGAGCACGAGCGAGAGCCAGAGAGAGTCTGAGAGCGAGCGTCTGAGAGAGTCTCCGAGCTAAAATGTCTGCAGCTGCTTATATATCCCTGACTGCGTCATCTGACGCAGTGGGCGTTGCAAACAGTTCTGACCATTCACAGACCCTTACGTAGGCTCTGTGTACTTTCTCCATACCGTCCCCTGGTTCAAGACTCCTCCCATCTGCCTGAGGCTTTGGATGCATTAAAGCCATTTGCATAAGAAAGACACTAGCCACCAGCCTCAGGTATGTGGAGGCATTCCAAAAGCTGCTTCCTTCTCCCCATCCCCCAGCTGCAAGCTCTGGGGATTTTTGGACTCCCTTGTTTCTGTAACACTGGCACCAGGAAGAATGCATGGTTAATGGCTGTGAGTCCTCCCGGGTTCTCCCATCCTCTGGTGACGTTAACCAGCAGCCACAACTCGGCCTGTCTACGGATTATAAAAACAGTTGTTAAATTGAGCTAGGTAACATTGCTGCAAGTAAGGCAGCTGGCATAAATGGAACCTGGTGAGAGAGTAAGGTTATATAAGTTGGAAACATTGTCATAAGTCAGTTGAGGCAGTCCTGGAGTGGCTAAAAAGAGATATGGGTGAGAAGTACAAACAGTGACCTAGGAATTATCAGTAATATCAAGAGTATAGGACATATATAGTCCTTTTGCCTTATAATGGGAATGGCCTCTAAGATGTTCAATAAACAGAAGGCCAATATGCCACAAATTACTGTGCCAAGGGCTGGTGTGTTCTGGAGAAACAATTCTCATGATTGGAGCTCCCAACCCTCCTTTACTCCAGCCAAGGATGGGGTATTTTTCATTAGGTTTTGCTGGACCATTACTGGTATATATGGCTCATCCTGCACCCCAGTCTCTCGCTATTAATGGGGTATGGGTGATTTGTTTAAATGAAGGCTTATTGCCTCGACACGAAGTCCAAGCCACCATGGTGGGAATTTGAGCCTTGGCCTGGCAAAGGGGACTATCAGGAGGGTTATTGTTGTTTCTATTTTGAGTCAGGTTAATTCCAACTGAAGTCAGTAGACAGTGAAGGGGAGGAGGCTGCTTTGACAGTTGTGTAAGAATATCATTGAAATTTAAGGGGTAAACATAAAGTATTAGTTAGGATAGAAAAACAGGTGGGTAATTGTTCTGCTAGGAAAGTGGTGCCTGCCAGGGCATGTATCCAATGTCGTTTTTCCTCCAGAGGCCCATCAGGTGGGAGCCATGTCTCACCTGTCCATTTAGTGTCATTAGAGGACAGTAGGGGCTCTGAGTGCCACCAGGTTTGAAGTTTAAAGGTAGGTGGGTCCAGAACATGGCTCCAATATATATGATGGGGCTCTGAGGCTAGGCCTAAGCCTCCAAAGCAAGTCAGTAAAGCAATTATAAGTAATACTTTAGTTGAATTAGAGGAAACTATGGCCATATAGGCCAGGAATCTATTCTCTGGGGTGTCCTCTGACTCTGTGTTTTGGAGAACCTTTTCAGCCTCTTTGTTGAGGACTGAAAGGAATAACTTTTCCCAAGTTATTCCAGGGGAAGGACTTTTGGCTCTCTTTTTTGCATTATGCCTCCAATGGCTTTGGCACTGGCAGTGTCGCTCATTCATTGACATCTTGTTTAGTTGTTTCTTCACGTTCTCCAGGTGTTTGGTCTGCTCATCCTGGGATGGTTGCCACTGGAACAGCAGATATTCATTGCCCATGGAACAGCTTTACTCATGTTTCAGGAAGCCACAAAGGACCTGTTGGGGTAGAAACATGCACATACCCTCTTCCCCGTGTTAGTGAGTCAACTGGGCCTTCCCAATTTCCTTCTCCTTGAGGGTCCCGGTATAACACTATGGGTTGAGTTCCCCTATCCTCTGGTCCATGGCGGCAAAAGTGTCATTTAATAGCTGAAGTAAGAGAATCATCACAGTTTAAAAAATTATAAGTATACAGTGCTAATATAGTTAAATTTTTGGGAGAGGACTGCATACTCCCCCTTTTTTGTTTTATGAGAAGATTTTTTAAAGTATGATGGGCTCTTTTAACAATGGCCTGGCCTGTAGGATTATAAAGAGTGCCTGTTTTATGTTTAATATCGCATCTTTGTAGAGAAATTCCTGGGTGGAGCAAGCTACATAGCCTGGTCCAATATCAGTTTTTATTTGTTGTGGATGTCCTAAGTAGCTGAATGCCTCAAGCCACTGTTTCTGAATATGCTTTCCTGACTCTCCTGCAAGAGTGGTGGCATGTAATGCTCCAGAATAGGTGTCAATTGAAACATGAATATATTTAAGTTTTCCAAAAGGAGGGTAATGAGTGACTTCTGTTTGCCAAATTATTCGTGGGGCTAGTCCCTGAGGGTTTACACCCATGCTGGGGATGCCTTGCCCACGGCCTGACAGTCTGCACATTCTCTAATAATTTGCTTAGCCTGGGAGCATGGAAGGCTAAGTTCCTGGTGAAGCGCATGACTATTTTGATGATAAAACTGATGCGAAGCTACTGCCTTTTGAAAGGTAGTTATGATGGTTCCTAAGGCATCAGCTTGGCTGTTCCCTTCTGCCATAGGGTCAGGAAGGCCTGTATGGGAGTGAATATGGGTGATAAACAAACAGTGCTTCCTTTTATCTAGTAGGTTTTGCAAAGACAAAAATAGATTGAGTAATTGAGGATCAAGAGACCCCTTAATTAGGGCTTGGTCTAGATGAATCTTTAAGCCAGGTGAGAGAGGTAGAGGAGATACTGGGACAGTGGCCATTAGGAAAAATGCGGCAGGGTAATTTTGATTTCCCATTGAGTAAGAAGGTCTTTTCCCCATATATTTAATGGAGCCCAGATGATGTAGGGTTGAATACGTCCCTCTTGGCTGTCTGGGCCATAACACCAGAGCAACCAGGCGCTTTTCTTAGGCTGGGCAAGACATCCTATGCCTATTAGGGAAGTATCAGCCTCTATTAGGGGCCATTCTGAGGGCAAGATTTGGTTAGAAAACATTCAAATGTCATTTCCAGTGTCTAATAGTCTGGGGAAGACTTTACCCTTAATTATAACCTCAATTAATAGGTTTATTTAATTGAATGGAGGTTTTCCAAAAGACAGATTGATCATTTGCACTTCCAACATTCGCCTCTCCCTGTACAGCATTCTGGGTTTTGGGTACTATATGGAGGAGGAGAAGGAGCTGTGCTATACGGGTTCATGGAGGAATAATATGATCACCTAAAGCCTGCAACATTATTTCAATTTCTCCTTCATAATCTGACTCAATAATAATTGGTTGAACTTCAATTCCTTTGGCAGTAACACCGGATTTTCCTATAATTAGTCCTGCTGTGCCTTTAGGCAATGGTCCCCATACCCTGTAGGAGCCAGGGAAATTTGATCCTGTTCCTTTAAGATTAATTCCCAGGTGGAGACCAGGTCTATTCCTGCACTTCCTGCTGCTGCATCACGGAGTTCTGTGACTCAGCACTTCCCTCAGTCCAAAATAACTGTCTGCCTGTCTCTGCAGAGCTCCTGTTGTGGGCTGGGGTGCCGGAGCTCGTGCCCCCCCTGTCCTTTTCCCTGTTGTAAGGGGTTCTCGTCTTTATCAAATTTCGATCAGCACTGATTGGCCCAATGCCTGCCTTTTCGGCAGCAAGGGCACAGCTGATTAAGAGCTTTGGTTTTTCTGAATTCTTAGGTGCAGAATGACATTCTCACTGTACATAGCCGGGCTGGCCGCACCGAAAGCATTTTTGATTTGTAGAAATGGCAGCAGCTAGCAAGGTAGCCTTGTGCTCCTCAGTCCCTATATTTTGGTATGCTTTTAAATGTTGCTCTATGTCAGTAAAAGTAGATTTTACTGGGGTTAGCACCTTTTTATAATCATTATTGGCATTTTCATAAACTAGCTGAAGCAATAAGATCTGAGCCGCCTCCTGGCTTTCTACCTGCCTTTGGATTGCTTGTTGCAACCTATCAATAAAATCCCGTGGCTCCTTGGTGAATGTTAACAAATGAGTTGGGACCATGGACATTGGAATCTGGGACTCGCCTTCATGCCTTCAAGGCGATTGCCAGGCACTGGGCAAAAACCCGGCGATCTAAAGCAGCATTGGCAGTATTATATGTGCCAGTGCCAGTGAGCTTTTCAAATTCAATAGGAATTTGATGGTCTGAGTTTACTACTGCTTGCTGACGGCAGCGATCAGTATATTCAGAGAACCAAACTGTGTATTGAGCTGCAGTGAGAATGGTTCTGACTAAGCTCTTCCAGTCACAGGGAGTTATACAGTGTACCCCTCTGTTATTGCCTCAATTATTCCAGACGTAAAAGGGGACTGGAACCCATTCTCTTCAACGCTTTTTCTTAGTTCTTTGAATATCTCAAAAGGTAAGGACTTATAAGTTACTTGTCCTCTCTGTCCTTGCTTTACAATCATGGAAAAAACTGATATAGCTTTCCAATCGCCGGCTTCTACCTATTCCAGCAGGCACCTTAGCATAGCCATAGGGGTTTCATTAACAGGTTGCGGCAGCTGCAACGCTGGCACTGGCCAGCTTTCAGGTTCTTCGTTCCATGGGCAGGGTGGTCCTAGCTTCCACCACCCCTATTGGTGGTGGACTTAATGCTTTCTTGGCAAAGTTCTCATCATAGGTATTTAATCTCTCCTTTTCCCTCACCTGAATATTTGAGATGGTGGTATGGCCCTTCGAACTGAAAATTTCCTCCTCGCTTACTTTGCTTTTAGTTTTTACTGAAGGAATATGCAGGGGAGTTAAAGCTGTACGAACTACACACCAAGTAACTACATTGATGACCTATGGGGATCCTGTTCTCCTGGAGACATTTAAGTTTCTGTCCGACTGTTTCTCAAACCTCTAAATCATATCACCCTTTATCTGCGAACCAGGGGTAGTGCAAATTTACTGCCTGTAATGGATTAAGTAAATTCTTTTTTTTCACCTGACATCCTGCAGCTTTTTGGAACTGAAAGAGCCAGCGGAAATAGACATCCTGTTCTTTAGAAAGACCTGTCCTCATGATAGAAAGAAAAGAGAAACAGAGTTTTTATGAAAGAAAGTTGTTTAGCTCTCTCTCTCTCTCTCTAATATATAAATTCTAAGTTGTGAAACGCCACAGGGAAGGGGCTGTGATTTTTTTTTACAGTGTGCCTAGCATCGCATGGACTTTGTCTTCTGGCTGGCGGGAAACCTGTTTCTGTCCCGGTCCACGTTCCAGCTTATCCTGTCATGGGAGTCTTGTTCATAGGTGAGTATCCCTAACTGGCATGTTAACTACTTGTCCTGTGCCCACAGTGTTGTGGCGATTTTTTGAGGGGAGAGAGAGTGAAAATGAGCGTGAGTATATAGAAAGGAACAGAACAGCTGACAAATTTTTAGAAAAGAGAGCAGAAATTTTAGAAAAGAAAAGAAAACTCCTTTCTTTAAGCATTCCAGCCGCCTTACCAAAGAAGATGGTGCCACTGTCCCTTTGTTCGAGATGATCTGGCCAATTTTTTCCCTGTGTCTACAGTCCTGTCCACAGTCCTTGGCTTGCAGCTGCTAACACTTCAGCAAGTCCTCTGCCCCATGTTCGTGTGCCACCTGAGAGAGACTCTGGGTCCCTCGGAATGGATGAAGAAACTACTTGGACACTCACCATCTGAGGAAGGAAGGGAGTGGGTTTTCTCTGAGGAAAATCACCCTCGTTTCTTTATTAGCCAGGGTTTTTATCTACTTTTCACATGCAGAAATGCATGAGGCATACATGCAGCCTTTCCCCAAATGGTAGGGAGTAAAAGGGAAATGCAGGTCAATACAGGGTTGAAATGCCCAGGTATTTTACACAAGTTCAAAAACATTTCCCCGTACTTAATCATTCTGTTATTCACATTTTACTGACAAGGATTTGAGGCTACACAAAGAAAAACAGAGCAGGTTCCCTTTTCCTTAAAAGCCACTTTGTATTTCCATTATATCTATAAAATCCCCCAAAGGGTGGGATTCAGAGCAAGCATGAAAGATAAGAAATCTGCTGATTAAGACCCAAGTTCCCATTTTTGGGCGGGCTCCACACAGTGGTCATCAAAGTCTTTCAAACCACGCTACCTGTTTTCCACAAGATATTAAGCTTTTATTAGATGTATCATTGGAAATATGTTCTGTTATTCAGGGGGATGTCAATTCATTTTTTGATGGTTTAATTTTCTGTGCAAAAACTAGTTTGATGTAATCCCATTTATTTGTTTCTTCTTTTGTTTCCCTCCCCCAAGAAGGTATATCAGAAAAAATATTGCTACAAAAAAATGTGCAAGATTTTACTGCCTATGTTTTTTCTATGAGTTTAATGATTTTCAATCTACTTTTAAGTATTTAATCCATTTTGAATTTATTTTTATGTATAGAGTAAGAAGGTGGTTTAGTTTCAATTTTTGCCTGTATATGTCAAATTTTCCCAACACCATTTATTGAATAGACTATCTTTAGCCATTGCATGCTTTTTCTTCCTTTGTCAAATATTGACAAAAAGTCATGAGTTTATTGCTGGGCTCTTGCTACTGATCCATTGATCTATATGTTTGTTTTTATGCCAAGACAATGCTATTTGATTATTTTGGCTTTGTAGTAGTATTGTTTTGTCCCTGGCTGGTTTGGCTCAGTGGATTGAGCGTCGGCCTGCGAGCTAAGTGTCGCTGGTTCGATCTTCCAGTCAGGGCACATCAGAGAAGGAAAACTCTGACTCCAAAAAACCTCCACTGCCTTGCGGCATAACTCTTCAGGGGAAAGGCTAAGGGAGTAAACCCCGACAGAAAATCCGGAGCTGGAGTCCCTAAGGCGGTTTGACGTTGTAGTCAACACCGGCAACTCCTGCGGCGCACCTGAAGCCAAGCTGTATTGACTCCGTCTTTCCCTTGGACCCTTCAGCTGCGAAGAGAGGGGGGGTCTGCTGCATGGGCAACAGCAGACCCTCCATATCACCCTGCCCAGGCTCTGTAGCTTCAGCTTCACTGGAGAGGACACTCCAGCGTCATCGCAAGATGTCGATTCAACACGGGAGGAGACAGATACCGTTTCACTCCCGAGTCGGACTGCACAGCCATTCTCGGCGGTGCAGATAGACTCTTAAGAAGCTACACCATCGTCTCTCGAGATGGACGGGCATGGGCAACAGCAGATCCTCCATATCACCCTGCCCAGGCTCTGTAGCTTCAGCTTCACTGGAGAAGACACTCCAGCGTCATCACAAGATGTCGATTCAACACGGGAGGAGACAGATACCGTGTCACTCCCGAGTTGGACTGCACAGCCATTCTCGGCGGTGCAGATAGACTCTTAAGAAGCTACACCATCGTCTCTCGAGACGGACGGCTGCCAATGAATGATGAGTATTGTTTTATATCAAGGAGTGTGGTTCCTCTAATTGTATTTTTCTTTCTCAAGATTTTGTGGCTATTTGGGGTCTTTTGTGGCTCCATATAAATTTTTGAAGTATTTGTTCTAGATCTGTGAAATGTGTCATTGGTATCTTGATAGAAATTGCATTAAATTTATAGATTGGAGAGTATTGGTATATTATTTTTATTTTTTAGATCTTTTATTTTCTTGGTTTTATTGTTTATGCTATTAGAGTTGGTCCAACTTTTCTCCCCATTCTCCTTCCTTAGCCCAGCCAGCCACCATTTCCATAGTCAATTGCCACACTGTTTTTCATGTCAATGGATTCTTCATATATAATCTTTGGTTTCAAACAGTATTCACCTTCTTTCTCCCCTGTTACTGCTCTCAAGCTATTCCACGATTCTATACCACTGTTCTATTTTGCTGATTAGTTAATTTTGTTCACTAGATTACTCTTATAAGGGAGATCATATGGTATTTTTCTTTCACCAACTGACTTATTTCACTTGGCCTAATATTTTCCAGCTCCATCCATGCTGTTGCAAAAGGTAGTTCCTTCTTTTAGTCTGCTGTATAAAATTCCATTGTGTAAATGCACCATGGTTTTTTAATCCATTCATCTACTGATTGGCACTTATGCTGTTTCTAAATCTTGGCTATTGTAAATAGTACTGTTATGAACACAGGCTTGCATAAATTCTTTTAAATTAGTATTTCAGGATTCTTAGAGTATATTCTTAGCACTAGACAAACAGAGTAAATGCAGGTTCATTTTTAGGTTTTTGAGGAAAATACATGTTTTCAAAAGTGCACCACTCTGCATTCCCACCAACAGTGCACTAGGGGTCCCTTTTCTCCACATCCTCACCAGAACTTTTTGTTTGTTGTTATTAATGATAATCATTTAATAATCATTTAGTAAGGTGTGAAGTGATGTCTCATTGTGGTTTTTATTTTCATCTCTGATGACTAGTGATGGTAAGCATTTTTTCATATGCCTATGGGCCCTCTGTATGTTGTCTTTGAGAAGTGTCTATTCAAGACCTTTGCTCATTATTAATTGAATTGTTTGTCTTCCTGGTGTTGAGTCATATGAGTTCTTTATATATTTTGGACTTTAAACCATTGTCTGACATGTCATTGGCAAATATGTTCTTCCATACAGTTATTTCCCTATTGTGATTATTATTTTGTAAAATTATTTACTTGTTTGTTTGTTTATTTATTTTTAGAGAGAGGGGAAAGGAGAAAGAGAGGGAGAGAAACATCATTGTGTGGTTGCCTCTCACTCACACCACCAACTGGGGAGCGGACGTGCAACCTAGTCATGTGCCCTGACGGGGAATCAAAGCAGCGACACTTGGTTCGCAGGCTGATGCTCAATCCACTGAGCCACAGCAGCCAGGGCCTTGTGATGATTTTTTAGCAGTGCAGAAGCTTTTAAATCTGAGGTAGTCTCCTTTGTTTATTGTTTCCTCTATTTCCATTATCCTAGGAGATATGTCAGCAAAAAAAATTGCTACTTGAGATATCTGAAATTACACTTTCTGTGCTTTCCAGTAGGGTTTTTATGGTATCACAACTTATATTTAAGTGTTTTATTCCTTTTGAGTTTATTCCAGTGTAAGGTGTGTGTTGGTGGTCTAGCTTAATTTAGGGGTATATATATTTCCAGTTGTCCTAACACCTGTATTGAAGAGACAATCTTTATTTCACTCTATGCTCATGCCTCCTTTCTCAAGTATTAATTAGCCATAGAGACATGGGTTTATTTCTGGGTTCCCTACTCTGTTCCATTAATTTATGTGTCTGTTCTTATGCTTGTAGCACACTGCTTTGATTACAGTGGACTTGCAGTATAATTTGATATCAGTAGTGTAATCACTCTAAATTTGTTATTTTTTCTTAAGTTTGCTGAGGCTATTTGGGGTCTTTTTTATCCATATAAAAATTTTCAGTATTTGTTCTAGATCTGTGAAATATGCCATTGGTATTTTAATAGAAATTGTGTTGAATCTATAGATTGCTTTGAGTAGTATGGACATTTTAATAATGTTAATTCTTCAAATTCATGAACTCGGTATATGCTTCCATTTATCTGTATCTTTCTCAATTTCTTCAGTGTTCTTCACTTTTCTGAGGTCTTTTACCTCCTTGTTTAAATTTATTCCTAGGTACTTTATTTCATTTTATTTTTGTTGCTGTAGTAAATGGAATTTTCTTCTTTGTTTCTCTTTCTGATAGTTCATTTTTGGTGTACAAAAATGCCATCAATTTTTCGATATTGACTTTGTATCCCACTATGTTGCCAATGTACTTATTAGATTAGCAGCTTTTTGGTGGAGTCTGTAGGGTTTTCTAAGTACACTTTCATGTCCTCTACAAATAATGACCATTTTACTTCTGCCTTTTCAATTTGGATGCCTTTTCTTTCTTACTTGTTTAGAATGCCAAACTCTGGAGGGATCAGATAGAGAGAAAAATATACAGTATGAAGGAAAATCCTTGTCCTTCTAATATTCACTGAACTTGCATTTCCATTCTTAATATTTTTATTTTTTCCCCCACTAAAATTTTTGTTTGTTTGTTTTTCCATTACAGTTGCCCCACTTTTTCCCCCCTCTTGCTTCCCTGTACCCTGCCCCCCCTTCTCCCACATTCAATCCCCACCCAGTTGTCCATGTCCATGGGTCATTTATACATGTTCTTTGACTAGACCCTTCCTCTTCTTACCCCCTTCTCTCCCTCCCATCTCCCCCTTTGTTACTATTAGTTTATTCCTTGTTTACATACCTCTGGTTCAATTTTGCTCATTTGTTTGTGTTGTTCATTAGTTTCCCGTAATAGGTGATAGCATAAGGTATTTTTCTTTTGTTGCCTGGCTTATTTCGCTAAGCATAATTCTCTCTAGTTCCATCCATGTTGTTGCAAATGGTAGAAGTTCCTTCTTTCTTTCAGTGCTTATTCATTGTCATTTTCCCCCTTTGTACTCATGTTGCTCTCTGTCTCTCTCTGTTTCTTCATCTTCTTAAAGCAGACCCTTTAGCATCTCTTGCAATGCTGGTTTGGTGGAGATGTATTATTTTAGCCTTCTTTTGTCTTGGAAACTCCTTATTTCACCTTCCATTTTGAATGAGATCCTTGCTGGGTAGAGTATTCTTGGTTGTAGGCCTTTGTTTTCCATTGCTTGGAATATTTTTGACCATTCTCTTCTGGCTTGTAGTGTTTCTGCTGAGAAATCTGATGATAGCCTTATTGAAGCTCCCTTGTATTTCTCTCTTGCTGCTTTTAGGATTCTCTCTTTGTCTTTGAACGTTGTCATTTTAAGTATGATGTGTCTTGAAGTGGGCCTGTTGGGATTCATTTCCATTGGGACCCTTTTTGCTTCCTGGACTTGCGTGACTCTTTCTCTCCTCATGTTAGGGAAGTTTTCTGTCATTAGTTTTTTTAAGAGTTTTTTATCCCTTGCTCTTCTTCTTCTCCTTCTGAAATTACTATGATACAGATATTATTACGTTTCATGTTGTCCTGCAGCTGTCTTAAAGCCTCTTCAGTCTTGTTCAGCCTTTTTTTTATTTTGTTGCACTGCCTGGGAGTTTTTGTCTACATTGTCCTCCAGCTCGCTGATCTGATCTTCTGCTTCCTCTAGCCTGATTTTAATTCCTTCTATTGTGCTCTTCAATTCAGAGATTGTATTCTTCATTTCCTCCTGGCCCTTATTGATAGCTTCTATGTCCTTTTTCATGCTGGTATAATTCTCAGTAAGTTCCTTGTAGTTTTTCTGGAGTTCCTTGTAGTTTCCTTGCAGTTTTTTGTAGTTTCTGCTGAGCTCATTGAGCTTCTCCATAATCCATGTTTTGAATTCCATATCTGACAGTTGGCTCCCCTCTATTTCATTTAGCACTCTTTCTGGGGATTCTACCTTTCCTTTTGAACGGAGGTTGTTTCCCTGTCTTCCCATTTTTGTGACTCCTATTGTTTCTTGGTGATTCTTAGAATGATCTGCACTTCCTGGATCTGCTCCTGGTGGCGTCAGATCCTTTACCAGTCTGGGCCTAGGCAGCCTGTTGGAGACTTCCAGGGATCTACTGTCTTTGTCTGACTTCTTTAGTTGTCAATCTATTCAATCTGTGATTAGCTGTCAGGCGTAAAGACCGTGGGTGTAGCAGCTTAATTCCTGTAGACTGGGCTTTTGCTTCCCCTCAGGCTGACGCCACTTCGAGGGGAATGGTCTGCCCTCAGTACTGGGGATGAGCCAGTACTGTGACCCGGTCGGCTGCTTCCCCAGTTCTCCCCCCAAAGCCACCACACCAAACTCTCCCCAAGCATCTCTAGTCTTCTCTGCCTTCCCTCCGCTCGAGCTCAGGGTAAGTGGGGGCCAAAATATTTTCGTATGTGATCCTCTTAAGAGCTCTTTTTCTCCAGCTGTTTCTCTTTAGCTAGCAAGAAACCCTGTGGCTTTTCACTTTTCACAGCTGATACTATTTTACTTTCCACTCTGTTGATGTAGGCTGGGAAGGTCAGCTGGGGGTTTAGACCCTGCCCTTCTCAGGGGGAACCCCCGACTGCTGATCTGTTTCTCAGTCCCTTCAGCTGCCACCTGTGTCAGCCCAGCCAGCCCTTCCGCATCTCCACACTCCCTACCAGTCACGTTGTGATGTAGCGGCCTTTTCTGTCTCTCGGTGGTTAAAAGACTTCTCTCTAGCTAGTGTTCGGTTGGTTATTCCAGATGATTTCTCCAAAATTAAGTTGTAAATCCAGACTAGTTCTGGGAGGAGGTTAGTGTAGCTTCCACTTACTCTTCTGCCATCTTGTTTTTCCCCTCCTTTCTTCTTGTCTATCTCTATTACTAGAACTTCCAGTACTGTGGTAAATAAGAGTAGTAAAAGTGTACTTTTATTGTTCCTGACCTTACAGGAAATGCTTTTAGGTTTTATTTTCCTATTGAGTATGATGTTGGCAGTAGGTTGTTCATTTACAGTTTTTTTTGTGTGTGTGTGCTGAGTTATGATCGCTCTATTTCCACTTTGCTGAGTGTTTTGTTTTTTTTATCATAAGCAAGTGCAAGATATTTTCAAATGCTTTTTCTAAATCTATTGATATGATCATGTTATTTTTGTCCTTCGTTTTGTTTATGTGATGTATTATGTTTATTGGTTTACAAATATTGTACTATCTTGAATCCCTGGAATAAAACTCAGTTAATCATGGTGTATGATCTTTTTGATGTATTGCTGGATGAAGTTTGCTAATATTTTGTTGAGGATTTTAGTATCTATGTTCATCAAAGATATTGGCCTATAGTTTTCTTTCTTTATTGTGTCTTTGCTGGTTTTGGAAATAGGATAATACTGGCCTCATAAAAGGATTTTGGGGGTCTTCCTTCTTCTTGAATTTTTTGGAATAGTTTGAGAAGAATAGGTGTTAGTTCTTCGAATGGTAAATTTCACCTGTGAATCCATTTGGTCCAGGTCTTTTGTGTGTCAGGAGGGTTTTTTTGTTTGTTTGTTTGTTTGTTTTTGTTTTTATTGCTGACTCAATTTTGCTAAGTGTTACCTATCTATTCAGCTTTTCTACTTCTTCCTGATTCAGTTCTAGGAGATTGTATGTTTGTAGAAATTTATCCACTTCACCCAGGTTGTCCAATTTCTTGGCATATAGTTGTTCATAGTAATTTTTTACAGTCTTTTCTATTTCTGTGGTATCAGTTGTTACTTCTCCTCTTTCATTTCTTAATTTATTTATTTGAGTCATCTCTTTTTAATTGATGAGTCTGGTTAAAGGTTTGTAAACTTTGTTTCTCTTTTCAAAGAACTAGGTTCTGGATTCATTGATCCTTTGACTTGTTTTTTAGTGCTTATGTTATTTAATTCTTCTCTGAGCTTGATTGTTTCCTTCCTTCTACTCATTCTTGGCTTTCTTTGTTACTGTTATTGTAGTTCTTTTAGATGTAGGATTAGGGTGTTTATTTGAGGATTTTCTATCTTCTTTAAGTAGGCCTGTAATACTATGAACTTCTCTCTCAGGACTGCTTTTGTTGTGTCCTGTAAATTGAGGTTTGTGTGTTTATTTTCATTTGTTTCCAGATACATATTTTATTTCTTCCTAGATCTCATTGTTAAACTAATTATTATTTAATAACATGTTATTCTGCCTCCATGTATTTGAGTGTTTTAGTGGATTTTTCCTTGAGGTTGGTTTCTAGTTTCATGCCATTGTGACCTGAGAAGATGTTTGATATAATTTAAAATTTTCTTATTTTTTAAGGCTTGTTTTGTGCACTGCAATGTGGTCTATATTTGAAAATGATCCATGTGCATTTGAGAAGAATTTATACGAGGTCTGCTCAGAAAGTCTAGTCATTTTTAATTTAATGAGAATGATTTGGGTGATATCAACATAACATGGCAACCAAAAAGTGGACTGGAATGCATATGTGTGAAAAATGATGACTTCACTGTATAGTCAGTGGGAGCAGTAGACTCCGTTGAGTGAGCATGTGTACTGTGTGGCTATCGCTTTCAAAATGACTGAATAGATCGACTAATCTGCATCAAATTTTGCATTAAGCTTGAACATTCCTCCACAGAAACTATTCAGATATTTCATAAGGCTGCAGTTATGGGCAACTGGTGATTGGTGGCTCCATCATGACAACCTGCCTGCTCTTGCATCATGACTTATACAGAGTTTTTGATCAAACATCAAATCACCATGGTAGCTCAGCCACCCTACAACCCAGATTTGTCACCATGTGAATTCTGGCTTTTAACAGAACTAAAATCACCTTTGAAAAGGAAGACATTTTAGACAATTGATGAGATTCAGGAAAATGTTTTGGAGCAGCTGATGGTGATTGGGAGAATTGTGTGAAGTCTCAAGGTGCCTACTTTGAGGTGGCTCAAGGTGCCTATTTTGAAGTGAAATGAGCCATCATTATCCAATGTACAGTGTTTCTTGTATCTTGTATCTTCAAATAATGCCTCTGTTTTTCATATTACATGGCTGGATACCTTCTGGACAGACCTCATATTTTGTTACTTTGTGGTGAAATGTTCTGTAAATATCAACTAAGTCCATTTCTTCTAGAATGTTATTAATGTCATTATGTCCTTGTTGATTTTTTGTTTGGAAGGTCTATTCATTGTTGACAGTGGGGTGTTGAAATCCCCTACAATGATTGTATTGCTGTCGATCTCTTTCTTAAAGACTTCCAACGTTTTCTTAGTATATTTAGATGCTTCTATGTTGGGTGCATGTATGTTTACAAGGGTTATATCACCTTGTTGGCTTATTTCCTTAAAGTATTATGTAGTGTCCCTGGCTGGTTTGGCTCAGTGGATTGAGCGTCGGCCTGCGAGCTAAGTGTCGCTGGTTCGATCTTCCAGTCAGGGCACATCAGAGAAGGAAAACTCTGACTCCAAAAAACCTCCGCTGCCTTGCGGCATACCTCTTCAGGGGAAAGGCTAAGGGAGTAAACCCCGACAGAAAATCCGGAGCCGGAGTCCCTAAGGCGGTTTGACGTTGTAGTCAAAACCGGCAACTCCTGCGGCGCACCTGAAGCCAAGCTGTATTGACTCTGTCTTTCCCTTGGACCCTTCAGCTGCGAAAAGAGGAGGGGTCTGCTGCATGGGCAACAGCAGACCCTCCATATCACCCTGCCCAGTCTCTGTAGCTTCAGCTTCACTGGAGAGGACACTCCAGCGTCATCACAAGATGTCGATTCAACACGGGAGGAGACAGATACCGTGTCACTCCCGAGTTGGACTGCACAGCCATTCTCGGCGGTGCAGATAGACTCTTAAGAAGCTACACCATCGTCTCTCGAGACGGACAGCTGCCGACCGATTATGTAGTGCACTTCTTTGTCTCTTGTTAAAGCCTTTGTTTTGAAGTCTAATTTGTCTAAGTATGGCTACCTCGGCTTTTTTATTTCATGTCCATTTGCATGAAGAAAATTGTTCTATCTCTTCACTTTAATCCTGTGTAAATCTTTTGTTCTGAGGCGGGTCTCTTGTAGACAGTTTATGCAGGTCTTATTCTCATCTATTCAAATACCCTATGTCTTGTGAATGGAGCACTTAATCTATTTATGTTTAAAATTATTATTGATAGGTACTCATTCACTGACATTTTTTCTCTTTGTACATGTGCTCCTCTCTATATGCATTTCTTCTTCTGCTTAAAGCAGTCCCTTTAGCAACTCTCACAATAATGGAATGCTCTTTAGTTAGCCTTCCATTTTAAATGAGAGCTGTTCAGAATAGATTATTCTTGGTTTCAGGTCTTTGCTTTTTGTTACTTGGAATATTTTATGCCTGTCCCTTCTGGCTTATAGTGCTTCTGTTGAGAAATCAGTTGATAGCCTTATTGGAGCTCCCTTTTATGTTACTAGTCATTTCTTCATTGCTACTTTTAAGATTCTCTGTTTGTTTTTAAATTTTACCATTTCAATTGTGATGTGTCTCAGAATGGACCTATTTGGGTTTATCTTGATTGGGACTCTGTTTTCTGAACATGAGTGACTTTTTCCTTCACCAAGTTAAGAAATTTTCTTTCTTTATTTCTTTAGACATGTTTTCTATCCCTTGCATTTTTCTCTTCCTTCTAGTATCCCTATCATGTAAATATTGTTATGTTTCATGTTTTCCCATACCTCCCTTAAAGTATCTTCATCCTTTTTAAGTGTTTTTTTTTTTTCATTTTGTTGCTCTGACTGGGTGACTTTTATCTACCTTGTCTTTCCACTCACTGAATTGATCCTCTGTTCTTTTCAAACATTTTATTATTCATTTTGATCTGGTCCTTATTCATAGTTTCTATTTCCTTTTTAATGCTGATGTAGCTCCCACTAAGTTCCTTGTTGCTCCTATAAAGTTCCTTGTTATCAATGGTTCTAAGTTCCTTGAGCATCCTTATAACCATTACTTTGAACTCTATATCTTATACATTGATTGCCTTAATTTTATTTATTTTTCTGGGAATACCTCCTTTCTATTTTATTTGGATTGTTTCTTTGTCCTCCATTTTATATTATTCTTTTCGCTTATTTCTATGTATTAGATTGATCTGATTTGACTCCCTGTTTTTGTGGGGTTGCCTTCTGTGATAGAAGTCCTATGGGATTCATTGGTGCAGTCTTCTTGACCTCCTGAGTTGAATGCTCTAGGGATACCCTTTATGCAATGTTTGTGGGCTGTCCCATTGTATTTGGGTTTTGATTGTTGTGTCCCATTCATTTGTTGATTTCTCCTCCAGCTCGCTGACTGAGAGTCAACCACCACATCTTGTATGCTGTTGCACAGGTGCTGATAGAACAAAAGAAAACAACACTGAAAATAAAATCCACATCAGAAAAGTTACCCTCCAAGAATAACAGCAAGAGGTCAAAGAAAAATAAAAATAAACTGTATAGTGAAAATAAGAATAGAAATGGAGGAGGAAAAATGGAGAAAATAAAAAGAGTAAAATATGAGAACTAAAATTTAAAAGTAGTGAGAAATTGAAACAAAAATGAAGAAAAATAAAATGGTAAAAAGCTATGCAAAAGAAAAAAATAACACAAAAGGAATAAAGTGGAATTTGTCTTTGCAGAGTTTAATGCTTGCCTGTTGGCTTCTCCTTCTGGATATGACTCTGGTGTTATCTGAAGTTGGTGTAAGCCAATGTGAGATGCTGCCCTCACCTAGCTCTAGGCAGCCTATTCAATGCTATGAGCAATCCACAGTCCGTGGCTGTGTTACAGTCAAATGAGTACCAGAAGGAAAATAAAGGCAGGACCCTTACCATTGAAGCAAAGGAAGGCATGTTTCACCTGCTGACCCAGTAATCCTGAGCCTGGTTTGATGAGGCTCCCAGGCATTCTGAAAAACACAAGTAAAATATGACAGTGCAGGAGAGGGAAGCCCTCCTGTGTATCATCTCCACTAACTGGGAAAAGGAAAACCTTGAGACTGTGTATTCATCCCAAGGCCTAGAAGGGGAGGGAAACTAAAGTGACCAAAGAAAAGCCCCTAAAACAACTTTGGTTAACCACCTGCCTCCCATCACATATGCAAAATGAATAGTCTGGGGCAAAATAATGATTTGGGCTAACAAACCCCCACACTATACCTACATTTGGGTAGTCACATCTCCCCAGGAAAGCTTATACCATCTTTACCCGCCAATCAAAATGTAAATTCTTTGCCCCCTCTTGGCCAACTATATAGGTCTTCAGAACAAAAGACTCTCTGCTCTTCTCTGACCACCTGGGTACTGGCCACACAGGTGCTGGTCACCCAGCCTTTTGCCACCTTTGTTTTTACCACCCTTGCTTTTGCTCTCCCATTCACAAGTAAACTTTGTATGCACACTAATAGGCTCACTAACCTGTAATTCTTTACTGCAGCGGTGTGAAGAACCACAGTTTCTCCAGTAACAGCTGTCTCTTTCAGGTTTTGCTGCATCCTGGATGTTCTTTGCTGCTCTGCGCTGCTGGCTTTTTATCAACACAAGGCCCAGGTATGGGTCAACTAACAACCAAAAGCAGTGCAGATACTGCCTCAGTCTGTCTGCCTGTAGTAGTGCTATTAGTGTTAGTCTATCTGCTGACCTGTCTGTTTCTGAGAGGCATTCTGGTGGAATCAGGAGGATGTGACCCCTAGATCTCCTATGAGGGGTACTATTATGACTTCAGGGAAGATGGTGGGTGTGTTCACAAATCTGAGTCTTTCCTAGATTCTTTCCTTGATGTCAACAGGGAGAAGCCCCTAGTAGGATAGTAAGTTGGACCTACAGAGCTCAGAGTTTGGGTATGCTGGAAACCAGGAGGGAGTTCCTAGGCTCTATAGTGAGTGAAGTAAGAGCTAATCTGGTTCCTGGGAAAGTGTATGTAATGGCTATTCCTTAAATCAAGTCTCTAACACCCCTGAGTCCGCCTATGCTGAAGTATCCTAGGCAGGGGATAAGATGCATGTTGGGGGACAGTAAGGAAGGAAGAAAAGGAAAAAAAACATGCTGGATATCAAAGGGTGTGGCAAGCCTGATTCCAGAGGGATGGGCTAGGAGGCTTTCCAAGGCTGGGGTTTAGTTTTTCTACAGGGTGGGGGTAATTGTTTGTCCCTTATGAGGGGTTTGTTCTCCTCAAGAAAAAAATGACTGCTGCAGTATGGTGTTTTATCCTAGTACCAGGAACCCAGGAGCCATCGCCCCATGCCTCTCCCTCTCCAGACTCTCCTCACGTGACTACAGTTTGTGTTGCCCTCCCTCTACCCAAGCCAAAGGTAAGAATGTCTGGGAACTTGAATCCTGTGTGGTGGCCCCTTATAATAAAAGAAAGGGGGTGGGGAGAAAAAGGTAGCTTTGTTACCAGCAGGTTCCATCTTTCCGTGGGGGACAAACAAAAAACAAAAAAACAAGCCAACGTGGCCTTTCACCGCTGGATGCTGTATGAGAGGGTGATCACAACACTAGCCCTCTGCGCTTTGGGAGCGCAGTCTGAGACCCAGGCTTCACTTACCTCTGGGAGATGTTCTCTCAGGCATGTGGCGGCCTCAGCCATGGCCTGTGAATGGTGCTGAACACTTTCATATCTACTTTTTCTACCAGTCACAGGGTGGTATCTGCCCATCCTTGTTTGAGCATCTCCTGTTCAGGTTTTTTTTTGGTGGGGGCGGTGCTCCCCTCCTTGTTTTATTTTCAGCTTAGTTCTGGTTGGGGAATGGTGGAAGATAAATTCTTGCAGCCCTGCCTCAGAATATTGACATTTTAATGATGTTAATTCTTTCTTTCCATGAACGCGGTACATGCTTCCACTTATATGTATCTTCTTCAATTATTTTCTTCAGTGTCTCATAATTTTCTGAGTACAGGTCTTTTACCTCCTTGGTTAAATTTAATCCCAGGTATTTTTTTATACAATTGTAAATAATATTTTTTGTTAGTTTTCTTTTCTGATATCTCATTATTAGTGTATAAAAGTGCAATTGATTTCTGCATTTTTATTTTGTAGCCTGTTACCTTACTGAATTTATTTATCAGTTCTAGTTGTTTTTGGTGGAATTTTTAGTATTCTCTATATACAATATCATGTCATCTGCAAATAATGATAGGTTTACTTCTTTCCTTTCTAATTTGGATGTCTTTTATTTCTTCTCTTTGTCTGATTTCTGTGGCTAGGGATTCCTATATTATGTTGAATAAGTGTAGTAAAAGCAGAGATCCCTGTCTTGTTCCCAATTTTAAGAAGAATCCTTATAGTTTTTGCCCATTGTGTATAATGTTGGCTGTGGGTTTGTCATATATGGTCTTTATTATGTTTAGCTGGGTTCCCTTTATTCCCATTTTGCTGAGATTTTTTATCATAAATGGATGCTGGATTTCATCAAATGTTTTCTCTCTATCTATTGATATGATCATGTGATTTTTCCCTCATTTCCCATATTTGGTGTGTCACATTTATTGATTTGCCAATACTGTACCAAACTTGCATCCCCAGAATAAATCCCATTTGGTCATGGTGTATGAACTTTTCAGTATATTTCTGGATCCAGTGTGCTAACATTTTCCTGAGGATTTTAGCATCTGTGTTCATCAAGACTATTGGACTATAATTTTCTTTCTTTGTAGTGTCTTTATCTTGTTTTGAAATTATGATAATACTGTCTTCATGAAATGATCTTGGGGTCTTCTTTCCTCTGGAATATTTTTGGAATAGTTTGAGAAAGATAGGTGTTAGTCCTTCTTTGAATGTTTGGTAAAATTCCCCTGTGAAACCATCCAGTCCAGGACTTTAGTTTGTTGGGGGTATTTTGATTACTCTTTCAATTACATTATCTGTAATCTGTATATTCATATTTTCTAATTCTTCTGATTCAGTTTTGGAAGACTCTGTTTTTAGTATTTATCCATTTTGTCCAGATTGTTTAATTTGTTGGCATATATTTTTCAATGACATTTTCTTTTTATTCTTCATATTTCTTTAATGCCAGTTGTTACTTGACCTCTTCCATTTCTGATTTTATTCATTTGGTTCTTATGTTTTTAAATATATTTTATTGATTATGTTATTATAGCTATCCTAAATGTTCCCCTTCACCTGGTACCCCCATTCCATCCAGCAATCCACCTCCCTTAGTTCATGTCTATGAGTTGTACATGTAAGTTATTTGGCTTCTCCATTTCCTTTATTATTCATAACATCCCCCTGTCTAGTTTGTACCTACCAATTATACTCCTTAATCCATGCACCTCCTCATTCATTCGACTCCTTCCCACTACCAAATGATTACACTCCAAATACTCTCCATATCTATAATTGTGTTCCTGTTCTGGTTGTTTCTTTAGTTTGTTACTTTAGATTCAGTTGTTGGTAGTTGTGAGTTTGTTGCTATTTTAATGTTCATAGTTTTTATCTTCTTTTTCTTAAATAAGTTTCTTTCACATTTCATGTAGAATTGGCTTGCTGATGATGAACTCCTTTAGCTTTACATTGTCTGGGAAGAACTGTAGCTGTCAAATTCTAAATGATAATTTTGCTGGATGGAGTAATCTAGGTTGTAGGTCCTTCCTTTTCATCACTTTGAATACTCTTGCCAGTCCCTTCTTCCCTGCAAAGTTTCTTTTGAGAAACCAGCTGATAGTCTTATGGGAACTCCTTTGTAAGTAACTCTCTGCTTTTCTCTTCTTGCTTTTAATATTCTCTCTTTAAATTTAACCTTTGGCATATTTTTGTTAAATTAAATTAGCTTCTTATACCTTTTATTTTAATTTTTATTGTTGTTCTATTACAGTTGTCCCAATTTTCGTTTTTTGCCCTCCTCTGTCCCCCAATCCATGCTCCCACAGTCAATTCCCACCTTGTCCATGTCCATGGGTCATTTATACTAGTTCCTTGACCAGATCCTTACCCTTCTTACCTCCTTCTTCCCCTCCCTCTCCCCTTTGGTCACTGTCAGTTTACTCCTTGTTTCCGTGCCTCTAGTTCTATTTTTCTTGTTTATTTGTTTTGCTCATTAGGTTCCACTTATAGGTTAAATAATATGGCATTTGTTTCTTGCCTCCTGGCTTAATTCATTAAGCAAAATATTCCCCAGGTCCTCCATGCTGTTGTGAAAGGTGGGAGTTCCTTTTTATTTCTGCTGCATAGTATTCTGTTATGTAAATGTACCACATTTTTTTGATCCACTCATCTACTGATATGCACTTAGGAAATTTAGAGCACTTGGATATTATAAATAATGTTGCTATGAACATAGGGGCGCACATATTCTTTTAAATTGGTGTTTCAGGATTTTTCAGTTATAATCCCAGCAGTGGAAATACTGGGTCAAAAGGCAGTTTCATTTTTAGGTTTTTGAGGAAATTTTATACTGTTTTCCACAATGGTTGTACTAGTCTGCATTCCCACAAACAGTGCATTAGGGTTCCCTTTTCTCCACATCCTTTTTTGTCAGCCTTATTGTTTGTTTTTTTGTTGATGAAGGCCATTCTGACTGGTGTGAGGTGGTATATCATTGTGGTTTTATTTGCATCTCTCTGATGGCTAGTGATGATGAACATCCTTTCATGAATCTATGGGCCCTCTGTATGTCCTCTTTGAAGAAGTGTGTATTCAGGTCCTTTGCCCATTTTTAATTGGATTGTTTGTGTTCCTGGTGTTGATTCATATAAGTTCTTTACATATTTTGGAGATCAAACCCTTGTCTGAGGTATCATCAGCAAATATGGTTTTTCATACGGTTGATTCCCTTTTCATTTTGCTGATGTTTTCTTTAATCCAAGCAGAAGCTTTTTATTTTGATGTAGTCCCATTTGTTTATTATTTCCTTTATTTCCCTTTCCCTAGGAGATATGTTGGCAAAAATATTGCTTCGTGGGATATCTGAAATTTTACTTCCTGTGTTTTTTTCTAGGACTTTTATGGTATCACAGCTTACATTTAATTCTTTATTCATCTTAAATTGATTCTGGTGTATGGTATAAGTTTATGGTCTTGTTTCAAATTTTGCATGTTCCTGTCCAGATCTGCCAACACCGTTTGTTGAAGAGGCTATTGTTACTATATTTTATTCTCCTGTCCCCTTTGTGAAATATTAATTGACCATAGAGATCTGGGTTTATTTCTGGGCTCTCTATTCTGTTCCACTGATCTATATGTCTGTTCTTTTTCCAGTACCAGACTCTTTTGATTACAGTGGCCTTGTAGTATAGTTTAATATCAGGCATTGTGATGTCTCCTACTTTGTTCTTGTTTCTCAATATTGCTAAGATTATTCAGGCTCTTTTTTTGTTACATATATATTCTAGAAATATTTATTCTAGATATGAAAAAATATGTCATTGGTATTTTAAAATGGATTACATTAAATTTATAAATTGTTTTGGGTAGTATGGACATTTTAATGATGTTAATCCTTCAAATCCATGAACATAGTATGTGCTTCCATTTATTTTTATCTCTCTTAATTTTATTTTAAAGTATATTTTACTGATTATGCTATTATAATTGTCCCAATTTTTCCCCCTTGCCACCCTTTGGCTGACAGCTCCTTTCCTTAAAACAATCCCCCCTCCCTTAGTTCATGTCAATGCATCATGCATATAAGTTCTTTAGCTTCTCCATATACTTTACTATTCTTAATATCTCCCTGTCTATTTTGTAATTACCAATTATGTTACTTCATCCCTGCATCTTTTCCCCCGTTCTCCCTTCATATGATCTCCATATCTATGGTTCTGTTCCTCTTCTAGTTGTTTGCTTGGATTATTTGTTTTTGTTTTTTGTAGATTTATTTGTTGATAGTTGTTTGTTGTCATTTTACTTTTCATAGTTTTTATCTTTTTTCTTAAATGTGTCCCTTTAACATTTCATATCATAAGAACATGGTGATGATGAACTCCTTTAGCTTTATCTTGTCTGGGAAGCATTTCGTCTGCCCCTCCATTCTGAATTATAGCGTTGCTGGATAGAGTAATTTTGGTTGTAGGTCCTTAATTTTCTTCACTTTGAATACTGCTCCCCAGTCCCTTTTTGCCTGTAAAGTTTTTTTTTTTTTTTTTTTTTTTTTAGACATAGGTGACAATCTTATAGGAACTCCTTTGTAGGTAATTGTCTTCTTTTCTCTTGCTGCTTTTAAGATTATCTCTTTATCTTTAACTTTTAGCATTTTAATTATGATGTGTCTTGGTTTGCTCCTCTTTGTGTCCATTTTGTTTAGGACTCTGTGATTACTGAGCTCGTATGTCTATTTCTTTCACCAAATTAAGGAAGTTTTTTTTTATTTTATTAAATAAGTTTTCAATTTCTTGCTCTTTCTCTTCTCCTTCTGGTATCCCTATGACTTGAACGTTCACACATTTGAAGATGTCTCATAGGCTCCTTATACTGTCCTTTTTTTTTAATTTTTATTTATTTATTTTACTTCTTGCTGTTCTGATTGAATGATTACTTCTTCCTTACATTCCAAATTATTGATTTGAGTCCAGGCTTCCCCTCCACTGTTGGTTCCCTGTATATATTTCTTTATTTTTCTTAGTGTGACCTTCATTTTTCCCTGGGTCTTTTTTATGTTGTTGCTGTACTCAATGAGTTATTTGAGCATCCTGATCATCAGTGTTTTGAACTCTGCATCTGATAAGTTTATAATCTCTCTTTTGTTTAGTTCCTTTTCTGGGCGTTTTGTTCTGTTCTTTCGTTTTGGACCATATTTCTTTGTCTCCACAATTTGGCAGCATCCCTGCCTTTGTTTCTGTATTTTTTTGTAGAGCTACTGTTATTCCATATCTTAGTAGTGTGACCTATTTTAGAAAAGACACATGTAACTTTTGTGGAATGGAGCCTTAGGTAATTTCCAGGGTAGGGCAACCCAATTCACCACTTTGTGGCTCTGTATTGGGGGAGGTCTTAGAGAGGGGGCAATGCTGCTGTCTGGCTTCTGGATGCTTACCTGTCACTTGCCCTCTTTCCAGTAACTTATTTTACTCCCCATATGCAACTGGTACTCTTCCAGCCTTGGTGCTGAATTCCAGAGGGTCTGGGTCTGTGTATGGTAAGTCCATGTGGGCCTCCTAAGTAGAGTCCCCTGAGAATCCAGAAGTTTCTTTCACTGCCCCAATCTCCACTGGTTTTTATAGCCTGAGGGTATGAAAATTTATCTTCCTGGCACTGGAACCCTGAGCTGTGCAGTATAGCCTTGAGCAGGATCACTAACTCCCGAGGTATCCCTCCTGATTTTTATCCACCACACATAAATGTGGGACTGCCTGTTCTGATGCTGTTACTTCTCTGTGCCACACCACATCTCCATGCCTCTGAGCCTGTCTCCACATCTCCACCCCTTCTACTCATCTGGATGAATGTGGTTTCTTTAAATCATTTTTTATCAGTCTCCCATAAACTCAATTTTATGACAATTCTGGGCATTATTTGTTTTGAGGTCTAGTTGTAACTTTTTCTGTGGTTGTGTGTGGGTGCATGCCCCAACTCCGTGGAAACTCTCTGTCCAACAGAGGTGTTGGGATCGTGGATGAGGAGAAATGAGTTGACCCAGGCACTGATTTCTGTCTGGGAAGAAGAGAGGTAGCAGCTCTCTAGAGGAGAAAAGCCCCAAACTCTCATTCCCTGTCCCTTTTATTGAGAAAGGTATGTATGGGCACTTATTTTTACAATACATAAATCACCAATCAGCTTCAAACACTTGGATTACTATCAACAATTACTGATTATAGATAACAATGCAAAGAACACAGTGAACATTCTAGATCAGGGTTCAGTGAACATTCTAGCATCAGATGACTACCAGGTGCAGGATTTCATATGTTTTCCAGGCTTTGATCTCAGACATTCTATTTACATTAAGCAACGGATAAGAAAAGCAGAGCAAGCTTCAAAGCATAATACACATTCTTTAAGTTCAGTTCCCACAAGAACCCTCGGAGTAGTCATCAGGTCATGCCTGCCTTCTAGCCCTCCTGGTTTTCTGGTCAAGACGTACAGGCCTCTTTCAAGGCCTGCCTTGTGGCAAGACTACAGTTCTTGATATCTCACAAAGCAATCCCCCACAGTTGTGCAAAGAGGTGAAGCATGTTTACCTATACCTCCATCTTGACCAGAAATCCTGATTTTTATTTTTTTTTCTTGATGACTCTGGGTGACATTTTTTCAACCTTTTTTATTTTTTCAAAGAACCAGCTCTTGATTTCATTGATATTTTGTATTGTTTTATAGACTCAACTTTGTTTATTTCTGCTCTGATCTTTCATAGTTCCTTTCTTCTACTCAGTTTGTGCTTTATTTCTTGTTCTTTTTCTCTTTCCTTTAAGTGTAAGGTTAATTATTTGAGGGTTTTTTGTTTGTTTGTTTGTTTCTTGAGATAAGCCTGTAATGCTCTGAATTTTCCTCTTAGGACTGTTTTTGCCATATCCTATATATTTTGTGTTTTTGTGTTCTTCTTTTCATTTGTTTCAAGGTATATTTTGATTTCTTCCTTGATCTTATTGTTAACCCATTAATTGTTTGGTGACATGTTATTTAGCCACCATGCCGTTGTGTGTTTTTCAGTTTTGTTCTTGTGATTGATTTCTACTTTCATACAACTATGGTTAGAGAAGGTACTTCATATGACTTTAATCTTCTTAAATCTATTTAGACTTGTTCTGTACCCAAATTGTTCTTAGTAGGCCATCTTTTTGTGTAAAGACAAGTTCAAGAGTTATGGAGAATAAATTAAATGCTCAATTTAAAAGCCTTGGAAGAAATTGAAGATCCATGGTGTGACTCTAACGAAATCCTTGCAGAGACTTCATCTTCTTATTGCTTATAGAAAGTAAGGTGCCCATTGAGAATTAAAAATGTAAGGCCAAAGGGCATGTGAAGTAAACTAATTCTCTGAAACCTGTATCATCTTCCCTTCCAGACTGTGGGTCTCTCAGTGGCTGCCACAGATGGATCTCTCTACTAACATCTAGTTTCCCATGCATTTCTCTTAAAGGGCCTGCACACAGATTTACTCAGACTTACTCCCTCTGAACTCCAGTGCTTGGGCAGCAGCTCAAAAGGGACCAAGGATATGGAGCAGGAACTAAATTGTATGACATCAGTGCGTGGGCTGGAGAGGCAGATTTCTCCCAGACTACAATAGTCCCTCTCTATATCGCAGTTCACTTATCGTGGCCTCACTATATTGTGGGATTTTAAAAAATATTATATTTAATTATTTATCGCAGATTTTTCGCTATATCGTGGGATTTTGCGGTACTGTATACGTATGTTGTTAAAGTTATGTAGGTTTAGGAGTGTAGAATAAATGTAAGGTTCCTACTTCATGGGGGGTTCTAGAACATAATACCCGAGATAAGTGAGGGAATACTGTACTCTCAGTAGTCATTGTTGCTTTACTGAGACTTCCCCTGAGGGAATAAGTGGGCACTATATCTGAGTACCCATTAACCTCGACAACACTGCATGCCCCACCCTGGTGATTCCTTTAGACCCCCACTTCACCAAACTTGCTTAAGGACCCACCCCAGATGCTTCCAGTGACTTTTTCATACAAACATCCTGTCTTGGCTCATGCTGTGGACTGTCCTAAAACCTCTTAAAGTTTCAAAAACCTCAAACAAGTAATATATGACTTCAGTATGCCCCATACCTTTAGCTAAGCAGCCCTAAGCTTGGCACTAGCAACAGATGTCCTCACATCACATCTTAACCTCTCCCAGACAACTCTAAGATCAACACAAGTGGCAACCATCTGCATATCACTCAGTGTACTTCATACCAAGTGGTCCCAAGCAGGGCACAAGTAACAGCTGACTTTGGCTTACAATTCACAAGAGGCCCTGGAATCAACACACTCTGGTCAGCTTCAGACAACACCAAAACATCACACAAACACCTCCACAGATGACACAGCAAAAGGACAAACTCAACATCAAAGCCCTGCTAAAGGGAATCCTGCTTCATAGGGTCAGAACCTTTGCACAATAGTCCTTTCATTGTAGTGGTCCTCACAACCAATTAGCCTGAGGGTCAATCACTCCCATTGATGTGCCAACAGCAATCAATGTTCAATTACAACAAGAGGGCACACACAAACCACATAAGAGATACGCCTGGAGCACCCAGTTCAGGTGACCAGGAAGACCAGACCTCTGGCCCCACAGACGCATACTATATAAAGCTACTCTACCAATACTGGGAGATGTAACAGCTCTACCTAATACACAGAAATAAACATAGGGACATAGCCATAATGAGGAGGAAAAGAAACATGTCCCAAATGAAAGAACAGAACAAAACTGCAGAAAAAGACTAGAAATTGATATAAGCAATCTACCAGATGTAGTTCAAAACATTAATTTTAAGGATGCTCAATGATCTCAACAGAACTCCAACTAAGAGATATAAAACACAAATATTATATAAAGCATAAAAATAACCATTCAAAAATGAAGAATACAATAACTATAATGAATAATACATTAGAGAGAATCAAGAGCATATTAGAGGTAGCAGAGGATTAAATTAGTAATTTGGAAGTTAAGGTAGCAGGACACACCCAAATCAAAAAGAAAAAAATAAGCATAGTTAAAGGGATCTCTGGGACGTCAAATGTACCAACATTCACATAATAAGGGTAACAGAAGAAGAGACAGAGCATGGAACTGGAAACCCATTTGAAAAAAATAATGACAGAAAACTTCCTTAAGCAGCAAAGGAAACACACACATAAACCCAGGAAGCACCGGGAGTCCCAAACAAGTTAAACCCAAAGAGGCACACAGCAAGACACATCAAAATTAAAATAACAAAAGTTAAAGACAAAGAGAGAATTTAAAAAGTTGCAAAAAAAAAAAAAGACAGCTACCTACAAAGGAGCTCCTATAAGACTGTCTACGGATCTCTCAATGGAAACTTAGCAAGCCAGAAAGGATTGGCACGAAATATTCAAAATGATGAAAGTACCTACAATCAAGATTACCCAGAAAAGTTATCAATTAACATTGAAGGACAGATAAAGAACTTCTCAGACAAGAAAAAGATTAAGGAATTCATCACTACCAAACCAGTATTACATAAAATGTTATAGGGTCTTCATTGAGAAGAAGAAAATAAAAGATTAAAAATATGAATAATAATATGGCAATAATTACATATTTATTAAAATAAATTTAAGTGTGAATGGATTAAATACACTAATCAAAAGACATAAGGAGACTGAAGAGATAAGAAAACAAAACCCTTACATATGCTGTTTATAGGAGATTCACTTCATATTGGAAGATGCACACAGATGAAAAGTAAAGGGAAGGAAAAAAAATATTACATGATAACAGAAACAAAACAAAAAGCTGGTAATGGGAAAAATACAATTAAAAATCTAGGATAAAAATAATTATACCAGATAAAATAGACTTTTTTAGCAATAATTATTTTTGTATTTTTATTGTATTTTTCCATTATCAGTTAGTCCCCTTACACCCCTCCTCTCCACAATCACCACACTCTTGTCCATGCCCATGAGTCCTTTTGTTGTTTTCTCAAACCCTCCAACCCCTAACTTCCCCCTCATTAGCTATCATCTGGCTCTCTATCAATGATCCTGTCTCAGTTTCACTTGTTAGTTCAGTTTGTTCATTTGATTCCATATATGAGTGAAATCATATGGTACTTGCCCCTCTGTGACTGGATTATTTCACTTAGCATAATGTTCTCCAGGTCTAGCGATGCTGTCACAAAAGGTAAAATTTTCTGTTTTATGGCTGATTAGTATTACACTATGTAAATGTCCCATAATTGTTTTATCCACTCATTCACTGATGGACACTTGGATTGCTTCCAAACCCTTGCAATTTTAATTAAAGCTACAATAAACATAGGGGTGCTTATGTTCTTTCAAATTAGTGTTTTCGGTTTCCTTCAGATATATTCCCAGAAGTAGGCTCACTGAGTCAAAAGGCAGAACTATTTTTAATTTTTTTGAGGTATCTCCATACTGCTTTCCACAGTGCACTAAAGTTCCCTTTCCTTCACATTCTCTCCAGCACTTGTTGTTAGTTGATTTACTGATGATATCCATTCAAACAGGTGTTAGATGATATCTCATTGTGGTTTTAATGTGCATTTCTCTTATGATTAATGACATTGCACATCTCTTCATATGTGTATTGGCCATCTATCTGTCCTCTTTGAAGTAGTGTCTATTCAGGTGTTTTGACCCACATAGCAACAGCAATCCTGAGAAATAAGAACAAAGTTGGAAGGATCACACTACCTAATATCAAACTATACTGCAAGGTCATAGTACTCAAAACAGCATGGTACTGGCATAAAAAAAAAAAAAAAAAAAAAAAAAACAGACACATAGATCAATGGAACAGAATAGAAAGCCCAAAAATAAACCTACATTTTTATAGTCAATTAATTTTTGACAGAGGAAGCAAGCACATACAATGGGCTAAAGATAGTTTATTTAATAAATGGTGTTGGGAAAATTGGTCAGATACATGCAGAAACATGAAAGCAGGCTACATTCTTACACCAAACACAAGAATAAATTCAAAATAGATTAAAGATTTAAATGTTAGACCTGCAACCATAAAAATTCTAGAAGAAAACATAGGCAGTAAAATCTTAGACATTTCTTGTAACAATATTTTATCTGATATATTTCCCCAGGCAAGGGAAACAAACAATCCAAAAATGGGACTACATCAAACTAAAATGTTTTTGTACAGCAAAGGAAATCATGAACAAAATAATTAGACAACCCACAGAATGGGAGAACATATTTGCCAATATATCTGATAAAGGGTTAATATAAAAAATTTATAAAGAATTTACAAAACTCAATGCCAAGAAAACAAACAAACCAATTTAAAACTGGGCAAAGACCTGAGTAGACACTTCTCCAAAAAAACCACAGAGATGGCCAACAGACATATGAAATTATATGCAACATCACTAATCATCAGAGAAATGCAAGTTAAACAAAAAATGTGTTATCATCTCATACCTGTCAGAATCGCTATCATCAATAAATCAACAAACAAGTGCTGGTGAGGATGTGGAGCAAGGGGAATCCTAGTGCACTGTTGGTGGTAATGCAGACTGGTGCTGCCACTGTGGAAAGCAGTATGGTGATACCTCAAAGAATCAGAAATGATCTTCCTTTTGACCCAGTGATCCCACTTCTGGGAATACATCCAAAGGAACACAAAACACTAATTCAAAAGAATATAAGCACCGCTGTGTTTATTGCAGCCTTATTTACATAGTCCAGATTTGGAAGAGCCCAAGTGTCCATCAGTAGATGAATGGATTTTAAAAAGCTATGGAGCATTTACACAAATGAACACTACCAGGCCATAAAAAAGAAAAAAAAATTTTTTACTCTTTGTGATAGCATGGATGGACCTGAAGAACATTATTCTAAGTGAAACTAGCCAGTCAGAGAAAGGCAAACACTATATTATTTCACTCATGTGGAATGTAATGAACAAACTGAACTAACAAGCAAAATAAAGACAGACTCATAGATGGATAGCAGAAATACAAGTATTGTGGGGAGTTTAGAGGTTGGAGGGATTGAACAAAAAGGAAAAATCATTCATGGACAGGGAGAACAGTGTGGCGATTGCAGGGGGAAGCGGGTGTAAGGGGGTTAAATGATAATGAAAAAATACAAAAATTTTCTTGCTGTTGCTTCCAATGTCAATGTACATAATATAATCACAATGTGACCAAAATTATTTGCCCTTTTGTCAAATGGGCACACTTAACTTCTAATCATTTAAAAAAGACACCTCACTAATAAACGCCTCTTCCATTTAGGTTTCAAAACAATTTTTTCTCTCCTCTACACCTTGTAAAATAGGAAACAGATACAGCTGTGTGAATACTGTTGCCCAGGTTGGTAAAATTTAAAGCTGATAGCCTTACAAAAAAATAAAGAGATTCTCAGCCAATTAAATATATTTGCATGCACACACACACACACACACACACCTCCTCTAATAAAAATAGTGCACCAGAACATTTTTTTCCTTATGTGCATTGTTTATATATATTATTCCTATCCCAAGGAAAGCGTATTGCTGTTAGCTGAAAGTTCATATTACTCCACAGTGATTCACAGATTTACTTGGCTTAGAGTACTCTCAACCCTCAAGAACTATCTTCCCTTCTTCTGTCACTCAATTTTCTTTTATTTTACCTCATCAATTATGTATCATTTGCTTACATGGTACATGGAACCATATTACAAAATGTGAGCGAGAGTAGATATGGTACAAAGCATCTTTAGACCTAGAGAGAAGATGAGGCATCTACAAATATTCACTTACATTTTATCTATTGCTTTTACTAAAATGCATAGTGTCTCCTTAAAAGTAGTGGCTCCTTAAAAATAAGGCCACTTCTTTTATTACCCAATAAAAGATTAATATCACATGCAGTCTTGTTAATGAGCCACAAGGAAGTGGAAACTATTTGTTGCCATCCAGTTTCACAAGCTTGCACATCTTGTCAGTTGAGTAGTTGGGGCACTGAAAATGAAAATGGTAGACAATTTTTTCTGTGCTGTTTCTCTGATTCCATCCTCAACTACTACCTAGTATAACCCTGCTAACACATCTTAGTTTAAAATAATGAATGTTTGATAAGCATGTTTCATTCTAACAGACTATATACTCTTTATGAAAACATAGATCAGGTCTATATCATACATCATATTTCTGCAGCCATTGCAATGCCTCTAACATAACAGATACTCAAGAAATATTTCTTGATTACTGAAAAACAAACAGTGTAAATAATCAGCTCTAATATGAATATCTCCCTCCCAGCATCATTAGAGATAACCTCAGGCAAAATTTACTTTCAATCAAATGAGTAAGTATATACAATAAATATGCCATATTTGATCATTGTCACCATGCTTTTTTTTAACAGAAGAGATTAATGAATGAAATATATAAATGCCTTCCAACTTCATGATTCCATGTTCCAATGGAACAGTAAGACTTACAGCTTACCATCAAAGATCCAGGTAGTTTTAAAGGTAGAAAATGAGAATGAAGTTGAAATATTATATAATATTTATCCCCAAAGTAGCATTAATTGCCAAGGACCTAGATGTCAAAAAGGCATGAAAAAGTGCACAATTATTGCAGCAGTTTACATGAGCAGTTTATACAAAGTAGGGTATCTCCAAAGGAAACCATGAAGGATAATAGTTCAACTTGAAACACAGAAGATAAAGAAGATAAGAATGCAAAAGAAAATGGTATTTTATTGACATGTAGAGTATGTTTTAACTTTGTATTCCTGACTGTGGAGCTCACCAATTACTAATGTTATAAATATAATATCATCCTCCTGAGGGAGAAAGAGAAAGGGCTTAAGAAATACCTCTCATGCCACAGATAATTAGGGAAGATGAAAGCTCATAGAGACCATGGAAGGAAAAATAGAAATGCCAGTAAACAGAATGTTATTGTCTTGAACATGTAGGAGAAAGGGTTCATATTAGAAAAACCTGTAGCAAAATCTTAGAAAGCAGGTTTTTCCGATCTAATTAAGAAGATTTAAGCTGAAACTACACAAATAAAGAAAAAATGCTTTTAAAATATTGTGTGCCCAACAGGCCGGAGCGCAGACAACTTACTCAGGCTCTGCTTATGCCCACGCAGGCGGGTGCAGGAACAGCGGGTGGTTGCGACAGACAGAGGCTCACTTCCACTGTGCCCAAGTGTCTGGGGCCCTGCCCTGGGAGATGAGAGACCAACTCCCAGAGCGTGGCTCTGCGGGACTGAGGCTAGTTCTTGGGCCAACTTGAGGGCACGCGGGCGAGCAAGTGCAGAAGCACCTCATCAGGCTTCATTCAATAGGCGCCAACCACTGTGCCCAAGTGTCTCGGACCCCGCCCTGGGAGGCGAGAGCCCAGCTCCCAGAGCATGCCTCCACAGGCCCGCGGCAAGCTCTTGGGCCACCGTGCCCGCGCAGGGGCGTGCGCACAAAGGCACCTCGGCTGCCTCCATCAGGTGCCAAGGGAGCATGCCCTGCTGGCCACTGCAGACACACACTGCTGATGCAAGGAACAAGAACCTCTGACCTGCAATATTAGACCAACCGTGGACACAGAAAAAGAAGATAACACATGAAATCTGAACTGAGCAAAAACATTCCTTTTTTTTTTCCCCCTTCCTTAAAAAAGGGAAAAAAGAAGAGAAGGGAGTAAGGGAATAAAACAAACTATATCTCTAATTTGTTTCATACAATCTCTCCTTCTCATCCTTCCTCATTAATCATTGTTTATTTGTTTGTGTGTCTAGTTTAGCCTCCCTTTCACTCTAAATAAATAGAATATAATTACTATATAAATCCAATACTATACAATCCCACTTTATTACTATATTCTAAATTTTTCGATCCTTTTCTTCTATTTTTATTAATATGCAATGTAAATATTACCTACTGTCTTGCATAGACTCAACTATTATTAATCTATTAACTCCTCTCTCAAAAATCATATTTTCCTCCCTAAAAACAACTCTTATCTATTTTTCTTAAAGTATAAAAGCTCTAATCTCTCTACATTTATATTAATACTGGCTCTTTGGCTGACGATAGCGGGATAGAGGGTGGGGGATATTTTTGAGGGTGTGGGTCTCCTGCCTGGGCTGTGTGTTTATGTTTTTAACAGCATCTCAACAAAATACCTCCAGACAAAGTGGATAGAGTGACTCTCAATCAACTAGCCAGAAGAAAGATCCTACCAAAGAGCATCTGAAATATAACCAGACAGCAAAAACAAACGACATAAAGGGTAACCCAAAAATATCAGGATCAGGAAATCAAAGAGACTGCACCACTGAAACCCCCAGATCTCCTATAAAGAATCTCATACCACAAAGGTGGGAAGTCAAAGCAGACAAACCCAAAAAAATATAAACACGCAAGAAGAATCGAACATGGTAAGTTGCAGAAATAACATCTCAATGACAAGAAAAGAGGAATCCCCAGAAAGAGAGGTAGATGGAATAGACATAGACCAAATGTCAGACATGAAATTCAAAAACAATGCTGGTGAAGCTCAATATAGTTGACAACCTTAAAAACAACTATGAAAACCTCCAAAGAAGTTACCAACAGCTGCAATGAAATTAGAGGGAACTTGCAGAGACCTACACCAGCATAAAAATAAAAAAAAAAACAAACAAACATAGAAACTATTAACAAGAACCAGGAAGAAATGAAGAATTCAAGCTCTGAACTGAAAAACACAGTAGAATCAGTCAAAAGCAGGCTAAACGAAGCAGAGGATCCGATTAGTGAGTTAGAAGATAATGTAGAGAAAAATTACTAAACAATACAGTAAAATAAAAAAAGATTGAAAAATATGAAGAAGAAATAAGGAAATTACACGATAGCATAAGGGAAAAACAATATCAGAATAATTGGAATTAAAGAGGAATCAGAGGAACAAGGAATAGAAAAACTGATAGGTGAAATAGTGACAGAAAATTTTCCCAACCTGATGAGAGAAAAGGTTATACAAGTTCAGGAAGCACAGAGAGTTCCAAAGAAAAGGAACCCCAAAAAACCCACTCCAAGCCACACCATAATTAAAATGGCAAATTTCAAACACAAACAGAGAATCTTAAAAGCAGCAAGAAAAAAACAGCAAATAACATACAAGGGAGCTTCGATAAGGTTATCGACCTATTTCTCAACAGAAACACTACAAGCCAGAAGGGAATGGTCAAAAATATTTCAAGCAATGAAAAACAAAGGCCTACAACCAAGAATACTCCACCCAGCGATGCTCTCATTCAAAATAGAAGGTGAAATAAGGAGTTTCTCAGAAAAAGGAAGACGAAAAGAATACATGTCCACCAAACCAGGATTGCAAGACATGCTAAAGGGAATGTTCTAAGAAAAAATAAAGGGGAAAAAAAAGAGGAGAGGAACAGATGTACAAGGGAAATGAGTAAACACATGTCAGTAATAACCATAAATGTCTATGGTTAAATGCTCCATTTAAAAGACATAGGGTAATGGAATGGATAAGAAAACAGGACGCACATATTTGCTGTCTACTAGAAATACACCTCAAAACAAAAGATTTACATAGACTGAAAATAAAGGGATATGAAAAAATATTCCAAGCAAACAGATCTGAAAAAAAAGTAGGGGTAGCATTCCTCATATCAGACAAAATGAATTTCAAAGCAAGAACAATAAAAAGAGACAAAGAAGGACATTTCATAATACTTAAAGGAACAATCCATCAAGAAGATATAACACTGATAAACATATATGCACCCAACATAGCAGCGCCCAAATACATAAAGAAAATACTAGAAGACCACAAGAAGGATATTAACAACAACACACTCATAGTAGGGGACTTCAACTCTCCATTATCAACAATAGACAGATCATTGAAGCAAAAAAACACCAAGGATATACAGGCATTGAACAACACTCTAAATCACATGGACAGAACTGATATATATAGAACTTTTCACCCAGAAGAAGCAAAATATACATTATCGTCAAATGCACATGAGACATTTTCAAAAATAGACCACATGATAGGACACAAAACAAGCCTCAACAAATTCAAGAAAATTGAAATCATATCAAGCATCTTTTCAGACCACAATGCCTTGAAACTAAAAATCAACCTCGGAGAAAAAAAATCAAAGACACCCAAACTTATGGAGAATAAATAACATGCTATTAAATAATGAGTGGGTTAACAATGACATCAAACAGGAACTAAAAAATTTCTAGAAACTGATGATAATAAACACACAACAGCCCAAAACCTATGGGACACTGCAAAAGCAGTCATAATAATACAGTAATACAGGCATATCTGAAAAGGATAGAATGTCAGATAAAAAATCTAACCGAAAAGCTACAAGAACTAGAACAACAAACAAAGCCTAGGGTAAAAAGAATAAAGGAAATAATCAAGATCAGAGGAGAATTAAATGACATGGAGACTCAACAAACAATTTAAAAGATAAATGAAACGAGGAGCTGGTTCTTAGAAAACATAAACAAAATCGACAACCCTCTAGCCAGGCTCATCAAGAAAAAAAGAGAGAGGAACCAAATAAACAAAATCAGAAATGAAAGAGGAGAAATCACGACTGATACCTCAGAAATACAAACAATTATAAGAACTTACTACAAACAACTATATGGCAAGAAATTTGACAACCTAGTAGAAATGGACAGATTTCTAGAAACATTTAACCTTCCCAAACTGAATCAAGAAGAAGTAGAAAGTCTCAATAGACCAATAACAAAGAAGGAAATTGAAACAGTAATCCAAAATCTCCCTGCACACAAAAGCCCTGGACCGGATGGCTTCACAGGCGAATTTTACGAAACATTTACGGAAGAACTAACTCCTACCCTCCTCGAACTATTCCAGAAAATCCAAGAAGAGGGAAAAATCCAAAACTCTTTCTATGAAGCCAGTATTACCCTAATCCCAAAACCAGGTCAAGACACAGCAAAGAAAGAAAACTACAGGCCAATATCACTGATGAACATAGATGCTAAAATCCTCAATAAAATATTGGCAAACAGGATCCAACAATACATCAAAAAGATCATACACCATGATCAAGTGGGATTCATCTCAGGGATGCAAGGATGGTTTAATATTCGCAAACCAATAAATATAATACATCACCTAAACAAAATGAAAGACAAAAATCACATAATCCTATCAATAGATGCAGAAAAAGCATTTGATAAAATACAACACCCATTTATGATGAAAACACCCAGCAAAATGGAAATAGAAGGAGCATACCTTAACATAATAAAGGCTATATATGAGAAACCTGAAGCCAACATCATACTCAATGGACAAAAACTGAAAACATTCCTTCTGAAATCAGGAACTAGAAAAGGGTGTCCACTCTCTCCACTCCTATTCAACATAGTACTGGAAGGCCTAACCACAGTAATCAGAAAAGACAAAGAAAAAAAAGGCATCCAAATTGGGAAAGAAGAAATAAAACTATCATTATATGCAGATAACATGATTGTATACCCAGAAAACCCTATATACTGCACCGAAAGACTACTCAATATAATAAGTGAATTTGGCAAAATAGCAGGGTACAAAATAAATATATAGAAATCTAAGGCATTTCTATATACCAACAATAAAATATCAGAGACAGAGACAAAAAAATATATACCATTTACTATAGCAACAAGAAAAAGAAAGTACCTAGGAGTAAACTGAACCAAAGAGATAAAAGAACTGTACTCTGAAAATTACATAATATGATGAAAGAAATTAAGGAAGATACAAATAAATGGAAGCAAATACCATGTTCTTGGGTGGGAAGAATCAACATCATCCAAATGGCCATACTACCCAAAGCAATTTACAGATTCAATGCAATCCCTATTAAAATACCAACGACATACTTCACAGACCTAGGACAAATACTCCAAAAATTCACAAGGAGCCAAAAAAGACCCCAAATAGTAAAAGCAATCTTGAGACAGAAGAAAACAGCAGGAGGAATCACAACAGCAGATATCAAACAATACTACAAAGCCACCGTGATCAAAACAGTCTGGTACTGGTATAAGAACAGACATATAGATCAGTGGAACAGAATAGAGAGTCCAGAAATAAACCCAGGACTATATGGTCAACTGATATTTGATAAAGGAGGAAGGAATATAAAATGGAGCGAGAAGAGCCTCTTGAACAAATGGTGCTGGGAGAACTGTACAGGGACTTGCAAAAAAATGAAACTAGACTACCAACTTACACCACACAAGAGAATAAACTCAAGATGGATCAAAGACTTAAGTGTAAGCAATGACACCATAAAAGTCCTAGAAGAAAACATAGGCAGGAAAATTTCAGATATTTCATGTACCAATATCTTCATGGATACATATCCTAAGGCATGAGAAATAAAAGAAAAATAAACAAGTAGGATTACATCAAACTAAAAAGTTTCTTCTCAGCAAAAGAAAACATCAGCAAGATGAAGAGAAAACCAACCATATGTGAAAACATATGTTCCAATGACATCACAGACAGGGGACTGAGTTCCAAAATATATAAAGAGCTTATACGACTCAACATCAAGAAAACAAACAACCCAATTAAAAAGTGGGCAAAAGACCTGAAAAAACACTTCTCCGAAGAGGACATACAGAAGATCCATAGGCACATGAAAAAATGCTCAAAATCATCAGCCATCAGGAAGATGCAAATGCAAACTACAATGAGATACCATTTTACACAAGTCAAAATGGCCATCATCAACAAATCAACAAACAACAAGTGCTGGCGAGGATGTGGAGAAACAGGAACCCTACTGCACTGTTGGTGGGAATGCAGACTGGTGCAGCCACTATGAAAAACATTATGGAATTACCTCAAAAAACTAAAAATGGAAATTCCTTTTGAACCAGCGATTCCACTGCTAGGATTATACCCGAAAAATTCTAAAACCCTAATTCAAAAGGACTCACGCACCCCTTTGTTCATAGCAGCACTGTTTACAATAGCTAAGTGCTGGAAACAGCCTAAATGCCCATCTGTAGATGAGTGGATCCAAAAACTGTAGTACACTTACACAATGGAATACTATGTAGCAGAAAGAAAGAAGGAACTCCTGCCATTTGCGACAACATGGATGGAACTACAGAGAATTATGCTTAGTGAAATAAACCAGACAAAGAAAGAAAAATAGCATATGATATCACCTAATACCAGAAACTAAAGAACAACACAATCAAAAGAACTAAATAGAACAAAGAACAGAATAGCAGTCAATAGCGGGGAGGTGGGAGGGAAAGAAGGGGGATATGTAAGGGAAGGGTTTAGTCAAAGCAAATGTATAAATGACTCATGGATATGGACTACGGGGAGGGATATGATTGTGGAAAAAGGGGTGGGCTGGGTGTGGGAGCAAAATGGGGGGAAATTGAGATAACTGTAATTAAAAAACCAAAAAATAAAAAAATAAAATAAAAAAATATTGTGTACCCAAACTTAATGCATGACACTCCATAGGACAAAGAAAAAGCATTTGGAAAATATCTCATAAATTCTCAGGAGAAAATAATAGGAAAGCTATTTGGAAGCCATAGTTTTAGCTTCAGATGTCTTATACCAATGGCATAAATATAGGTAATAAATGAAACAGCTTAAATTTCTCATAAAAAGACTTAGAGTTGAATAACTGTCACTGAGGCTTGCTTGGATAAAAATTTTAATTAAAGGTAATAATCTGTTTCAAAATAGATTTAATAAGAAAGATGGAATCATATGTTAGGAAGGTACAGAGTGGAAAAAATCCATGAATATAGAGGCAGAAGCATGCTAAAGAGAACTACCAAAAAAAATATTATAGTAGGAATTCTGTACAATCTGTTTGGCAACATGGAGGACATGGATGACATTTTCTTTTTATTATTATTATTATTATTATTAATTTATTTTATTTTTTTCTCTTTCTTTTATTTTTTGGTTCTTCAATTACAGTTGTCCCATTTTTCGCCCATTGCTCCCACCACCCAGCCCACCCCTTCTCCCATAATCATATCCCTCCCCGTTGTCCATGTCCATGAGTCATTTATACACGGTCCTTGACTAAACCCTTTCCTTACTTATCCCTCTTCTCTTCCTCCCCGCTCCCCCCTACTGACTACTATTCTACTCTGTCCTATTTAGTTTGTTTGTTAGTGTTGCTCTTTAGTTTCCTGTACTGGGTGATATCATATGGTATTTTTCTTTCTTTGCCTGGCTTATTTCACTAAGCATAATTCTCTGTAGTTCCATCCATGTTGTCGCAAATGGCAGGAGTTCCTTCTTTCTTTCTGCTACATAGTATTCCATTGCATAAATGTACCACTGTTTTTTGATCTATTCATCTACAGATGGGCATTTAGGCTGTTTCCAGCACTTAGCTATTGTAAACAGCGCTGCTATGAACATAGGGGTGCGTAAGTTCTTTTGAATTAGGGTTTTAGAATTTTTCGGGTATAATCCTAGCAGTGGAATCGCTGGTTCAAAAGGAAGTTCCATTTTTAGTTTTTTGAGGTAATTCCATACTGTTTTCCATAGTGGATGTACTAGTCTGCATTCCCACCAACAGTGCAGTAGGGTTCCCGTTTCTCCACATCCTCTCCTGCATTTCTTGTTTGTTGATTTGTTGATGATGACCATTCTGACAGGTGTAAAGTTGTATCTCATTGTCGTTTTTATTTGCATCTCTCTGATGGCCAGTGATGTTGAACATTTTTTTATGTTCCTATGGACCTTCTGTATGTCCTCTTCGGAGAAGTGTTTGTTCAGGTCCTTTGCCCATTTTTTAATTGGGTTGTTTGTTTTCTTGATGTTGAGTCATATAAGCTCTTTTTATATTTTGGAACTCAGTCCCGTGTCTGTGATATCATTGGCAAATATGTTTTTTCAATATGGTTGATTTCCTTTTCATCTTGCTGATGTTTTCTTTTGCTGAGCAGAAACTCTTTAGTTGGATGTAATCCCATTTGTTTATTTTTTCTTTTATTTCTTTTGCCTTAGGAGATGTATCCATGAAGATATTGTTACTTGTGATATCTGAAATTTTCCTGCCTATATTTTCCTCTAGGACTTTTATGGTGTCATGGCTTACATTTAAGTCTTTAATCCATTTTGAGTTTATTCTTGTGTGTGGTATAAGTTGGTGGTCTAGTTTCATTTTTTTGTAAGTACCTGTCCAGTTCTCCCAGCACCATTTGTTGAAGAGGCTCTTGTCACACCATTTTATGCTCCTTCACCCTTTAACAAATATTAGTTGACCATATAGTCCTGGGTTTATTTCTGGACTCTCTATTCTGTTCCACTGATCTATATGTCTGTTCTTATACGAGTACCAGATTGTTTTGATCACGGTGGCTTTGTAGTATTGTTTGATGTCTGGTATTGTGATTCCTCCTGCTGTGTTCTTCTGTTTCAAAATTGCTTTTGCTATTCGGAGTCTTTTTTGGTTCCATATGAATTTTTGGAGTATTTGTTTTAGGTCAATGAAATATGTCATTGGTATTTTAATAGGAATTGAATTGAATCTGTAAATTGCTTTGGGTAGTATGGCCATTTTGATGATGTTGATTCTTCCCACCCAAGAACATGGTATTTGCTTCCATTTATTTGTATCTTCCTTAATTTTTTTCTTCATTGTTGCGTAATTTTCAGTGTACAGGTCTTTTATCTCTTTGGTTAAGTTTTTCCCTAGGTATTTTCTTTTTCTTGTTGCTATAGTAAATAGTATTTTCTTTTTTGCCTGTCTCTGATATTTTATTGTTAGTGTACAGAAATGCCTTAGATTTTTTATATTTATTTTGTACCCTGCTATTTTGCCAAATTCATTTATTATGTCGAGTAGTCTTTTAATGGAGTTTGTAAGGTTTTCTAGGTATACTATCATATCATTTGCAAATAGTGATAGTTTTACTTCTTCTTTCCCAATTTGGATGCCTTTTATTTCTATGTCTTGTCTGATTGCTGTGGCTAAGGCTTCCAACTCTATGTTGAATAGAAGTGGAGAGAGTGGACAGCCTTGTCTAGTTCCTGATTTCAAGGGGAATGCTTTCAGTTTTTGTGCATTGAGTATGATGTTGGCTTCAGGCTTCTCATATATAGCCTTTATTAAGTTAAGGTATGCTCCCTCTATTCCCATTTTGCTGAGTGTTTTCATCATAAATGGATGTTGTACTTTATCAAATGCTTTTTCTGCATCTATTGATATGATCATGTGATTTTTGTCTTTCATTTATTTAGGTGATGTATTATACTTATTGATTTGCGAATATTAAACCTTCTTTGCATCCCTGGGGTGAATCCCACTTGATCATGGTGTATGGTCTTTTTGATGTATTGCTGGATCCTATTTGCCAATATTTTATTGAGGATTTTAGCATCTATGTTCATCAGTGATATTGGTCTGTAGTTTTCTTTCTTTGTTTTGTCTTGACCTGGTTTTAGGATTAGGGTAGTACTGGCTTCATAGAAAGAGTTTGAGATTTTTATCTTTTCTTGAATTTTTTGGAAGAGTTTGAGGAGGGTAGGAGTTAGTTCTTCCCTTAATGTTTTGTGAAATTCGCCTGTGAAACCATCCGGTCCATGGCTTTTGTGTACAGGGAGATTTTTTATTATTGTTTCAATTTCCTTCTTTGTTATTGGTCTGTTGAGACTTTCTACTTCTTCTTGATTCAGTTTTGGAATGTTATATGTTTCTAGAAATTTGTCTATTTCGTCTAGGTTGCCAAATTTCTTGCCATACTCTTGTTTGTAGTGATTTCTTACAATTGTTTGTATTTCTGAGATATCAGTCGTGATTTCTCCTCTTTCATCTCTGATTTTGTTTATTTGGGTCTTCTCTCTTTTTTTCTTTGTGAGGTTGGCTAGAGGCTTGTCGATTTTGTTTATTTTTTCAAAGAACCAGCTCCTAGTTTTGTTGATTTTTTCGGTTGTTTGCTTAGTCTCTATGTCGTTTAATTCTGCTTTGATCTTGATGATTTCCTTTCTTCTTTTCGCCCTAGGCTTTGTTTGTTGTTGCTGTTCTAGGTCTTGTAACTTTAGGATTATATTTTTTATTTGAGCTTCTATCCTTTTCTGATCTGCCTGTATTGCTATGAACTTTTCTCTTAGGACTGCATTTGCTGTGTCCCATAGGTTTTGGGCTGTTGTGTGTTCATTGTCATTAGTTTCTAGAAATTTCTTGATTTCCTCTTTGATGTGATTGTTAACACATTCATTATTTAATAGCATGTTATTCATTCTCCATGAGTTTGGGTGTCTTTGATTTTTTTCTCTGAGGTTGATTTTTAGTTTCAAGGCATTGTGGTCTGAAAAGATGCTGGATATTATTTCAATTTTCTTCAATTTCTTGAGGCTTGTTTTGTGTCCTATTATGTAGTCTATCTTTGAAAATGTCTCATGTGCATTTGAAAAGAGCGTATATTTTGCTTCTTTGGGGTGAAAAGTTCTGTATATATCAGTTAAGTTCATGTGGTTTAGTGTGTTGTTCTATGTCTGTATAGCCTTCGTGTTTCTTTTCTTGGATGATCTGTCTATTGTTGATAATGGAGTGTTGACGTCCCCTACTATGAGTGTGTTGTTGTTAATATCTTTCTTGTGGTCTTCTAGTGTTTTCTTTATGTATTTTTCTAGTATTTTCTTTATGTATTTGTGCGCTCCTATGTTGGATGCGTATATGTTTATCAATGTTATATCTTCTTGATGGATTGTTCCTTTAAGTATTATGAAATGTCCTTTGTCTCTTTTTATTGCCCTTGCTTTGAAATCCCTTTTGTCTGTTATGAGGACTGCTACCCCAGCTTTTTTTCAGGTCTGTTTGCTTGGAATATTTTTTTATATCCCTTTACTTTCAATCTATGTAAATCTTTTGTTTTGAGGTGTGCTTTTTGTAGACAGCAAATATGTGGGTCCTGTTTTCTTATCCATTCCGTTACCCTATGTTTTTTTATGGGAGCATTTAATCCATTTACATTTAACGTTATTATTGACATTTATTTATTCATTTCCTTTTGTACCTCTGTTCCTCTACTCTTTTTTTTTGTTTTTTCTCTTCTTTTTTTCTTAGAATATTCCCTTTAGCATCTCTTGCAATGCTGGTTTAGTGGAGATGTATTCTTTTAGTCTTCCTTTGTCTGGGAAACTTCTTATTTCACTTTCTATTTTGAATGAGAGCCTTGGTGGGTAGAGTATTCTTCGTTGCAGGCCTTTGTTTTTCATTGCTTGAAATATTTTTGACCATTCCCTTCTGGCTTTAATGTTTCTGTTGAGAAATTGATCGATAGCCTTATTGGAGCTCCGTTGTAAGTTATTTGCTGTTTTTCTCTTGCTGCTTTTAGGATTCTCTCTTTGTCTTGGAATGTTGCCATTTTAACTATGACGTGCCTTGGAGTGGGTTTTTGGGGGTTCCTCTTTATTGGAACTCTCTGTGTTTTCTGGACTTGCATAACTTTTTCTCTCATCATTTGGGAAAATTTTCTGTCACTATTTCTCCTATCAGTTTATCTATTCCTTGTTCCTCTGATCCCTCTTTAATTCCAATTACTCTTATATTGTTCTTCCTTATGCTATCCTGTAACTCCCTTACCTCTTCTTCATACTTTTTGAATCTTTTTTCATTTTGCTGTATCAAATAAGAATTTTTTCCTACATTTTCCTCTAACTCACTAATATGATCCTCTGCTTCGTTTATTCTACTTTTGACTAATTCTATTGTGTTCTTCAGTTCAGAGATTGTATTCTTCATTTCTTCCTGGTTCTTGTTGATAGTTTCTGTGTCTTTTTTTTATGCTGGTCTAGTTCTCTGCAAGTTCCCTGTAATTTTCTTGGAGCTGTTGGTAACTTCCTTGGAGGTTGTCATAGTTGTTTTTGAGGTTTTAGAGTATATTGAGCTTCTTAACAACCATTGTTTTGAGTTCCATGTCTGACATTTGGTCTATGTCTATTCCATCTACCTCTCTTTCTGGGGATTCCTCTTTTCTTTTCATTGAGAGGTTGTTTCTGCATCTTACCGTGTTGGATTCTTCTTTTTTGTTTTTGTTATTTGGATTTGTCTGCTTTGACTTCCGACCTTTGTGGTATGAGATTCTTTATGGTAGATCTGGGAGTTTCAGTGGTGCAGTCTCTTTGATCTCCTGAGCTTGATGTTCTTGGGGTACACTTTATGTCATTTGTTTAAGCTGTCTGGTTATATTTCAGATGTTTTTTTGTTAGGATCTTTGTTCTGGCTAGTTGATTGAGAGTCACTCTATCCACTTTATCTGGAATTCTTTTGTGGAGATGTCAGTTCAGCCTTTGTGTGTTGTCTTGTTTTTCTGTATTCACAGCTGGTCTAATGAGGTGGTTCAGAGGTTCCTGTTCCTTGCAGCAGTGGGCCCCCCGCACAGCGTGTTCCTTTGGTACTTGTTGGAGCTAGCCAAGGTGTCCTTGCAGGCTTGCCTATGAGCCAGTAAGGCGGTCTGAGAGCTTGCCTCAGGCCTGCTGTGCAGCGCTCCAGGAGTTTCCCAAGGTCGCTGGGGAGCTAGCCTCAGGCCTGTGGCACTGTGCTCTGGGAGTTGGTCTCTTGCCTGCCAGTGCTGGACCCAGACACTCGTGCACAATGGAAGTGCCTATTGATGTTGGTGAGGTGATTTTGCACTCTCGAGCCCTTGCTAGCCAAAGGCGGCTGGTGAACTAGCCTCAGGCCTGCTGCGCAGCACTCCGGGAGTTTGTCTCTTGCCTCTTAGGGTGGGGCCCAGAACTCTTGTGCTCAGTAGAAGTGAGTGGCTGTGAGTTGCTGCTGCTTGCTGTTCCAGCACTGTAGCTGCCCACCATTCCTGCACCCGCCTGGGCAGGCACGAGCAGAGCCTGAGCAAATGCTTTACGTTCTGGCCTGGCACTCGGGCCTGGCGCCCACTGAAGCTGGCCAGGGGCAACTGCGCACAGTCTTCTTGGTATCCAGTGGACCCTCCCTGCGCCTGTTGGGGCACTGACCTTATATCTGTTGGGGTGTGTCGGAGGGGCACCTGGATTCGAGGCCCTGCGCACCTGGGCCAATGAATGAGGACACTTCCCTATGCGCGCCCCCGACCCAAGGGGAGGGTTGGGGAGTGGGCGAGCACACTTCTGCGCCTGTGCACCTCAAGAATGTCCTATCACCCCCAAACTTTCCCCTCCTCTCTGGAGTTCACAAGAGAAAAATACAAAGGGAAAATTATGATTTCACTTGCTCAGCAGCACGCTGTCTCTCGTCTTCCAGCGCCAATGCCTCCTGGTCGGGTCCCGTCTCTGCCAGCGGACAGAGATCCGCTTTACTCCTGACTCCCCTCTGGGGAAGCCTGTGGTTGCCAAAAAGCCTTTGTGTCCTTTCAGCCACAGCTCAGGCAGCCACCCCAGTCAGGAATCCCATTTTGTCCCTTTTTCCTCTCCTATCCTCACTAAACAGGTTGTTCCCAGGTGGTTTTTCTCTAATCCAGCAGTGCCAAGGCTTGACTCCTTCCAGTGCCCAGCTGCTCACTGGGATGTTCTGTCTGCAATTAGTCCAAACTACAGACAGGTCTCGGTAGCCTGAGAGTGCAGCCTCCCCTCACTCCTCCACCACCTTCCCTCTAGGATGACATTTTCTAATAGTTACTCACAACTGGAACAATGGCAAAAAATCTTAATGGAGACTGCAATTTCAAAGATATGCTTGAAGTCTCGATATTTTTAAGGCATTTGATAAATTAACTTGTTTAAAAATTATACCTCATAGGTACTTGAAAAAGTGAGGAAGGAAAAGGATTGGGATTGTCAAGAACATGCATTGTTTAGGAAATATAAAACAAAAACGCTACATGATTGTTTTATAAATAAGATGCTAAAATATGGATATAGATCACACTATCCAAGTGGTTCCTGAGATGACTGGGCAAGACACTAAACAAAAGAGTGTTATATTGATTCAAGACAGCATTTATTTCTGGGGACAGAACAGTTGCCTTTTAGTAGCTTAAATAGCCATAAGTCATATGAGTTTCAGAAACACTGAAATTCATGAACAAATAAAATAACTTTTATCCCTAGAATACAAAACATTGTGACATGGTGACTGCTTCAGCTAATTATGCCTCTCTAAAAAAATAGACTTTAACCTACTATCTCAAAAAGCAAGAGTGCAAAGTTTAGGCAATCAAAATCCAGGAGCAAAGAACAAGTTAGAAAAACTTAAGACATACACAGAATTTTATGGATGGAGCCTCTTTTTGCAGCTTCTTATTGGTCAAACAACATTAAAGCCAAGCAACTAGCCTAACTCTTCAAGGGCCCTAGGCTGTTATCATATTTTATGTGGTCATTTGCAAAATTATGAACTGCTTATTGACAAATAGAAAGATAATTCAGGCAACCACCTACACCACCTACCAGTGGGATACTTACTGCAGAGTAAAAAAGGAGGTGAGTGTTGAGATAATTTATCAAAATAATTACAGAAAAATAGTTTCAGTAAAACATAAATTGGTATAATTAAGATAGAATCATAACTCTCTTGCAGTTCTTCTGCATATACTTCATCTTTGTTACCTTTAGTGATTGATTTGATATTCAGTTAAAATTAAGTGCTTCTTCTACAGCATGGTGAAATTCTGATTTATTGTTTCATTCAATTCTTAGCTTAATGGAAAATGTTGCAGAATTGGCTGCTTTTAGAAAAAGATTCTCTCTCTTAACCTTGTTGAATTTTATCCACTGCAACTAAATGATGCAGAAAAAAAATAAGACAGGTAGACTTGTCAAAGTGTAACCGAAATTTTATTTACTATAGAAAAAAGAAATACAAAATACATACTAAAAATTAAAGTGAAAAGAAACAAGAGCTGAAAGAGTTTTTAGAAGCCTAATGAGATTTGTCAGCTATAATAAAACTCAGTTTACAACACTTTTTGTTTGAAACCTAAATATTTACCTTCCTAAGTTTTTATTTATTTATCTATTTATTTTTAGAGACAGGGCAAGAGAAGGAGAGAAACATCCACATGTGAGAGAAACATCAATAGATTGCCTTTTAATCCACACCTCAACTGGGGATTGAACCCACAACCCAGGCATGTGTCCTGATTTGGAAGGTAACTGATGACTTTTTGCTTTTCAGGATGACACCCAACCAACTAACCTGCACCAGTCATGGCCAAACCCAAATATTTCTTTATCCTCAAATACTTCTTTTACAAAAACCTTAAAAGGGAGTATAAGAAGATGCTTTTCATAATCGTGCTTTGAAGTTCTTCAAAATAAGCTCTCTATGACCTGATAAGATGTGAATGATCATAAATTGTGCACACATGTCCATGTTAAAATCAAAGCAAAAAAGCTGTAAGGAGTTATGGTACCTAAAATATGTAAAACCTGGAAGTAAGCATTTCTGAAACAATTTCCCAAGTAGAAGAGTTCATATTTTCTGCTCTTTCCATTATTTCCAATGAGTAATCATATGTTAAACAGAAACTTTATTTTCCCAGAATAATTTTATCTTGTATGACTTTTCTGAAGATTCCCTAAGTATATTTTCTTTATATGTCTTTTACGTATTAAGTACCAAGCACAATTAAATTTCTACTATGTATTAAACTTCCATGCTATTTAAGCCTCCTAAAAGTGAAGAAATTCAAATCTTTAAAAATAATAAATGAATTCAAGTGTTGAATATCATTTAGAACAAAATAGCCTCTAAATATCGAAATCAATAAAAACCACACAGGAGATAATACTTATATTCAAAATGCTTTACAAATAATAAATTATTTGCATATTCTTCCTCCCATTTCCAGGTGGGAAAGTTGATATTCAGCAGGAAAAAGTTTCTTGCCCAAGGTCACGTGAAGTATGTGCTCTTACCTTATAAAGTTGGCTTACTGTGGTAACTTCTAATTCTGCAAAGTCAGAATTTAGAAAACACCTCAGAAGAACTTTGATGATAGCAACATAACATTAAGTGTAAAAGTAATTGAACTTAATAATAGGGGAACAATGCCAACTAATTCTGTGACACACAAAGAAATTATTATTCTTGCATGTATCATAATAGCTTGACTCTACATAAACTTAATGGATATATAAATAAGTGAAGATGAATTAACATATTTTTTCTTGAATTTATTGTACTTAAGAAACCATTTAATGATATGTGTGGGTGCAAATAGTAGAAGCCTGAGAAGGAGATCTGTTCAGCCTTCCAGATCAGGTGCTCTGCAAGGTTGGTTTCAAAAAAATGGTTTCAAAAGGCAACACACTTCATTTTTTAAAAGTTCTAATTGCTAACCAAATTTAAATTGATAACCATATACCTTATTGAAAACTTATTCTATTGAAGGCTGAATGGCTTGCCCAAGTTCAAATAACTGAGTGGCAAAACTGGGATTAAAACCTTACACTGCCTCTGCTAGACGTTATCTTGTTTGATTCTTAAAACTAAGGAAGATGGGGAGCTCATTTGATGAAATTAATGAAGTACATGACTAATGAAGTTAATTCTGGTTTACAGACTTATTAACCATTGAGTTGGAGGCAATATAATGGTTACCTAGATTTGTGGGTCTATCCCAAACCTATTAAATTAGACTTGATAGGGATGACGCAGCTGCTCCATGGATGAAAATGTGGAAATCCCTGACCTCTTCCATCCTATATGCCACTGCAGGAATCCCCCCCCATAATGTCTCTGGTATAGTGCCATCTACAATGTACACCCCCAGTGACAAGGAGCTTATGGCTTCAAAAGGCAACACACTCCATTTTTTAAAAGCTCTAATTGCTAACCAAATTAAAATTGACAACCACATACATTATTGAAAGCCTATTCTATTCCAGGCACTTTGTATACGTTATTTCTAATTCTCACAATAACTCTATAAAAAGGTTCTATTGCCCTCATTTGTAGATTAGGAAAATGAAAGGCTGAATGGCTTTCCCAAGTTCAAATAACTAAGTGGCAAAATTGGGATTAAAACCTTACTCTGCCTCTGGTAGACATTATCTTGTTTGATTCTTTAAAATTCCTTATTTTCTTTGATTTATAAATGAGGAAACCAAAGATTTGAAAGATTAAGTGATCATTCAAGATCAAACAGATAGCATTTGACAAATTAATATTTCAAACTCAGTTCCATTTGAACTCCAAAACCTGTGATCTTAACCATTATGCCTTAGACCTTCTCGTACATGTGAATATAATACATTGCAATACGTTTTTAAAAAATCAAAGTAGCATAGAGAATGAGAAAACCAACTCTAGTAGCAAAAGAGATCTGTCCAGCCTTCCAGGTGAGGTGCTCTGCAAGGTTGCTTTCAAAAATCAATGGTGGTCCAGGAAAATACAAAAGAGGATACAGGAACAGATGAGCATGTGGAAAAGTGTATAGCTAGAACATATCACAATTATAACCTGCCTGCATCTACCCTCCATCTAGAACTCTCTGGACTGATGTTCATCTTTTATGTTCTTCCACCTGTCATCTTACTTTTTTTTTTTCTTCAGAATAGTTATTATTACAATAATGGCTATTATTTATTGAATAATTATATGCCAGGAACTGTCCACAGAACTTTACATGGAATGGCTCATTTAGCTCTTACAAAACTCTTTAAGGTAGGATCTACTAATATGCCCATTTTACATATTAGAAAACTGAGGCACATAAAGAGTAGCTATCTCGTACAAGGTCATAGAGCCAGTAAGCGGGTGAGAAAGTATTTGAAGCCAGTCAGTCTATCTTCAAAGACTGATTTTTTAAACCACTCTATTGCCTCTTTAGTGGCATTATATTATGTAATTATTTTTTATGTTCATTATTTCTCTTTTCAATGATTATAAGTTCCATAAGGGCACAGACTATGTCAATTTTGTTCAATGTTGTGTTTCTGGCAACTAAAATAATACCTAGAACATATGAGATACTAAGAAAATAATTGTCCCAGGTACTAAAATTACAGAAGAAGCCTAATCCTACTTCCTCAAGATAGCTTTTAAAATAAATACAGGTTTTGTATACCTTTTAACTTTCTTCTCTTCTAGAATTAATATTCCTATTTTGTTCCATAATTTCTCATGTAGTATAATATTACATAGACCTCCCCCTCTTGACAGCAGAAGATCATTCATAAAAATAAGCAACACAAAAAACATATGGGAGTGCTTTAGAAATGTCTGACTCTTTTTCCTGTACTCTGTGATTCTTTTAATAGAGGTCAAACTTCTTTAACAGTTGTATTATATTGTTAGCCTTTGTAGAGTCAACAATTAAATAAAAGGCTCACAGTCTAATAATCATGCTATGATACTAAGCATTCTCTGTTGTGGATTGTGCAGTAGAAATTATATGAATATTTCTATTTTTAAATAAATTTGAAGAACTTCATAATTAGTTCAATTAAATTTCCTCTCATTATTTCTGGGGAATTCTTCCAACATATAAATAAGTTTAAATCTTGAAATTTTGATCCATCTTACCTGTTATCCATCTCATAATTGAGTCATCAGCAAATTCTGCAAGCAAGACTATTATGTCTTCATTCAGATAATGGCTCAATATATCAAAAAGGACAGAAACAAATACAGAGTTCTGTGGCAAGGCACTAGAGACCTTTCTTCTGATTAATAATGATTAACCAATCAAGAATTTGGATTCTGTTATTCATCAAGATATGAATATAAACCCACCTTTACATTATGACTCATATCTCTATTTTAGCACTTAATCCACAAAATAATCACATATCATTTTTCTCTATGTTTTGCTGAACTCAAAATACCTTACTTGCAATGTTTGTAGTGTAATCCTAATTTCAGAGAAATCCTTTCCTTTTTCAAATAATATGAGCTAAAATTGCTCAGTAAGATAAGAATTCATCATATGTTCTGCTTTCAGAACACTGAGACATTAACTATATTTCTTGAAATTGAAGTCTCCACTAAAATTTTTTGCCATTGTGCCAGTTGTGAGATGACTACGAGAAGGTATCATTCATGTCCTCCATTTGACCAAACAGGTCATAGGAGACTCCAATGGTTATTTTGGTATTTTTCCTCAACACGCTTCTGTCTCTGTATCTTTGCAACATCTGGTGCTCTTTCTCTTGTGAGGTTTCTGTTTGAACAGATTATTACCTTTAACTACAGTTTTTCATTGAGTACCATTCCATCAAGTCTCAGTGATAACTATATGATTATGTTTAACTTATTTGAGTTAAAATTTCAAGCTGAATTCCCAAAGGGCTTGCTAGCATGCTTTAAAGTGAGATTTTTCATTACTCAGTTTAAAAAAAATGCTAGGGAAAACCTAGCATTAATGTGTCTCATTCACTTCCTTTATACACATTCTAACTCCAAGATTATTTTGCTGGCTTCTTCTACCTTCATTCATTTCTAATACTGTCTCAAACTCCACTTAATATGTATACATTCCCAAAGAATCAAAATGGCCATCCTAGAATATATGGCAACTATTTCCTTCCAGAAGGAAGTTTATTGATCGTTTTAAAAAATCATTGCCCTTCTCAGTATCCCCATGCAGCTCATGCAATAAACTAGAGTTCAGTGGAGGAAATTTGAAATTTATATTTTTGCATATTAATCATAACATACACATATATTAGTTAATATGGACTGTAAGCAAAGTAAACAAATATTAGTAGAAACTTAAAGTGAAAGAAAACTCAAAAATTTTATGTGCTTTTATCTAGAAAATTGATGTATGAGGGTAAAAATTATCATAAACCTCATTTATGTGTAGTATTATTGTTCAAACCAGTAGATATTACATTGAAATTAATTGTATAACAAATTAAGACAAAATAAATCCATTTTAGCTTGAATAAAAATATTTAAAATAATCATTTCAAAAATGGGAAATGAAATTAATAATTTTGTTTAAAAATCGTGTGTCCTTTGAACTTCAGTATACTAAACTTCTGAAATGCTTATTAAAACTGAGTTAGTTCAGCACATTTTAAAGTTCAAATAATTATACCACTCAGTGCATTTCTGTAAAGCATCAGGAACTCACAGTATTATTTCATAAAGCCTTTATATTATACAGTTACACTTACAGTTCAAAAATTAAAACAAAACTTTTTTAACAAGGTTACAAACTGTAGGGAGCTACAGGGAATTTGTTCAAAAAGGCCAAACCTTCTGAATTATTTGAAACCTTAGTACTAATTATAGCAATGTCTTTAATTTGATAAAGAAAACCAGTACACTATTTGGCTATTATTCTCTTTTCTAAGTGGTCAGGTCCATTTCCCTGAGTACTGTCAATTGAAAAGTGCTACCTGAACACCTAATACTAAATTAAGCCTTAAAGAAGCTATAGAGTTGGGATCCAAGATGGTGGAGTAGTAAGTGGAAGCTACACTAACTTCCTCCCAGGACCAACAAACACTAGCTAGAGAGAAGCCTTACAACCACAGACAGACAAAAAAGGCCACTTCATCACAACATGACTGGTAGGAAGTGTGGAGACACGAAAGGGCTAGCGAGGCTCACATGAGTGGCAGCTGAAGAGACTGAAAAAAAGCTAAGCAGCTGGGGGTTCCCCCTGAGAAGGGAAGGGTCTAAACCCCCAGCTGGGCTTCACAGTCTACCGCAACAGAGCAGAATGTCAGATGGCATCCAGCTTTGAAAAGTGAAAAGATGCAGGGTTTTTTTTCCTGGACTGAAAAAAACAGCTGGAGACAAAGAGCTCTTAAAGGGATCATGTTTGAAAATATATTGGTACCCACGTACCCTGGGATCCAGCAGAGGGAGGGCAGAGAGAACTAGATATGCTTAAGGAGAGTTTGGGGCAGTGGTGTTTTGAGCAGAAAACTGAGGGAGCAGCCGACTGTGTCCCAGTGCTGACTCATTCCCAATACTACAGGAGGACCACTCCCCTCCAAGTGGCAGCAGCCTGAGGGGAAGCAAAAGCCCTGCCTAGAGGAATTAATCTGACCCACCCTCAGTCCTTAAGCCTGATGGCTGATCACAGAATGAATAGATTAACAATTAAAGGAGACAGACAAAGGCAGCGAGTCTCTGGTAGTCTCCAACAGGCTGCCTAGGCCCAGACTGGGATATGATCTGACACAACCAGGAGCAGACCCAGGAAGTGCAGATCAATCTGAGAAGCAGAAACAAACAAGAGTCACAATAAGTGGGGAGACAGAGAAACAACCTCCCATCTAAAACAAAGGAGGAATCCCCAGAAAGAGGGCTAAATGAAATAGAGGTAAGCAAACTATCACACATGGAAATCAAATTATGGGTTATAGGGAAATTCCATGAGCTCGGTGAACTCAAAGAAAACTACAAAGGCCTCCAGGGAGACTACAAGGAACTTACTGAGAATCACACCAACATTAAAAAGGACATAAAAGCTGACCTAAGAGCCAGGAGGAAATGAAGAATACAATTTCTGAATTGAAGGACAGAGTAGAATGAATCAAAAGCAGGCTAGAGGAAGCAGAAATTCAGATCAGTGAGCTGGAGAACGCTGGGGGGAAAATTTCCAGACAGTGCAACAAAATGAAAAAAAAGACTGAAAAAGAATGAAGATGATTTAGGACAGCTACAGGATAAAATGAAATATAAGAATATTTGTGTCATAGGAATACCAGAAGGAGAAGAGGACCAAGGGGTAGAAAATCTGTTTGAAAAAATAATAACAAAAAATTCCCTAACTTGTGAGAGAAAAAGTCACGCAATTCCAGGAAGCACAGAGGGTCCCAATGAAGATGAACCCACCAGGACCACTACAAGACACATCATAATTAAAATGGCAAAACTTAAAGACAAAGAGAGAACCCTAAAAGCAACAAGACAGAAACAGGTAATAACATACCAGGGAGCTCCGATAAGGCTATCGTCAGATTTCTCATAAAAACACTATAAGCCAGAAGACAATGGCAAAAAAATATTCCAAGCAATGAAAAACAAATGCCTACAACCAAGATTACTATACCCAGCAAGGCTTTCATTCAAAATGGAAGCTAAAATAAGGAGTTTCCCAGGCAAAGGAAGACTAAAAGGATACAGCTCCACCAAACCAGCATTGTAAGAGATGCTAAAGGGAATGCTTTAAGAAGATGAAGAAGTGAGGTTCTGGCCAAGATGGAGGCTTAGATGGACACGCTCGGTCTCCCTCTACAACTAGAGAGGAATACAACTACTTCAAAACAGAAGATAACTAGAAATTCCAGAAAATAAAACTACACGGAAGCCCAACGTATGAAGTTATAAACCAGCGGCGCCCTTTGGGCAGGTAGGAAGCGCGAAAGTGGGTGGTGCTGTTTGCGGTCGCACCAGGGACAGCGGCAGGGAGAACAATCCCAGCAGCAGGGAGAACAATCCCAGCGGCAGGGAGAACAATCCCGGTTGCAGTCGAACCCCGGCAGCTTGCAACCCCAACACTGGGGAAAGCAGCCACCACAACGCCTTGAACAGTGAGGCCCAGAGGGCGGGAGGACGGATACCAGTCTCCTAGTGGAATAACTGTGTGAATACATCTTGCACCCCTGCCCCCACACAAAGCGCCACAGCGCAGAAAGAAAGGTTGCGGAACAGCGCCAGTCGCTGGGTTGTGACGACAAAGCACCACAGCGCAGCTAGAAAGGTTGCGGATTGCTGCTGGTCGCTGGGTCGTGATGAGTACACAGGCACTGCCCCCTATAGCTGGCCCAAGAAAGCAAAACGCATCTGTCAAAATGAGGCAGACAACTATAGAAATCATGGTGGCGCAGCTCACCAGGCAACAGATGAAGAATCTGACAGATTAACAAATAAGAAACCTGTCAGAGGCTCAGTTCAGGGCCATTGTTATCAGGTGGCTTACAGAATTAACAAAAGATCTGGAAAAAGATGAGAAAGAATCGAAAAACACTCATACTGAAAGGAACAAAACCACATATGAGACAGATGGTGAGGAAATAAAATCCAGAGTTCAAATCAACAAACCAGAACACAGAGAAGGAACAAACAGTCAACCAGTGCAGAGAGAAAAAACGGGAAGCAAGGAAAATGATGAGAGGATCAGAAACCTCTGGGACAGCTATAAAAGGCCCAACATAAGAATGATTGGTTTGCCAGAGGTTGAAGAAGATGAACTAGAAATTGAAAAATTAAGTGAAAATATAATAAAGCAGAACTTCCCAAACTTGGAGAAGGAAATAGACTTACAGGTCCAGGAAGCACAGAGAGTTCCAAAAAAACTGGACCCAGGGAGAACCACTCCAAGACACATTATAATCAAAATGTCAAAAGTTCAAGATAAAGAGAGAATCTTAAAAGCAGCAAGAGAGAAGAAAAGAATCATGTACAAAGGGGTCCCAATTAGACTATCAGCTGACTTCTCAAGGGAGACCCTGCAGGCAAGAAGGGACTGGCAAGAAATATTCAAAGTAATGAAAAGCAAAAACCTACAACCACGAATACTCTATCCAGTGAAGCTGTCATTCAGAATAGAAGGGCAGAGAAAGTGTTTCCAGGACAAAACAAAACTGAAAGAGTTCATTAGATCCAAACCACTGTTATATGAGATGTTAAAGGGACTGGTTTAGAAAAAGGAGGATCAAAACTATGAACACTAAAATGAAAACTGCATCACAAGAAACAACAACAGAAGCTAGGGAATTGAAACAAAGGCAAACTAAACAGGCAACGAGAGTGGAAAAAGAACTATAGGTATGGGGAACATATTGGGGGGAGGACAGCAGGAAGGGGGGAACGGGGAGAGGGAGGGAGATGATATAGGAATTAAGGATCATGGTAGGAGGGAATGGAATAGACAGAGAGAGGTTGAGAAGAACTATATGCACAACTAATGGACATGGTCTAAAAGGGGGGGACAACTGGAGGGAAGGGGGCCACCGAGTGGAGGGGAGAAGAGGGAAGGGAAATTGGGACAAATGTAATATTATAATCAATTATACACGTTATAAAAAAAAAGATGAAGAAGTAGAGAGAGAGAGGAGCACAGGTACAAAGGGGAAGATGACAATGAATAAGTACCTCTCAATAATAACCTTACATCTAAATGGATTAAATGCACCAATCAAAGACATAGAGTAGAGGAATGGATTAGAAACCTGACCACTATATATGTTGTCTTCAAGAGACTCACCATAGAACAAAAGATCTACAAAGAAAGAAAGTGAAGAGATGGAAAAAATATTTTAAGTAAAGTAGACATGAAGAAAAGTGGGGTAGCAATACTTATATCAGAAAGAACAGATTTTTCCCTGGCTGGTGTGGCTCAGTGGATTGAGGACTGGCTTGTTAACCAAAGTGTCATTGGTTCGATTCCCACTCAGGGCACATACTGGAGTTTTAGGCCAGGTCCCCAGTTGGGGATGTGCGAAACATAACCAGACATTGATATGTCTTTCCCTCTCTTTCTCCCTTCCTTCCCCTCTGTCAAAAAATAAATAAATAAAATCTTATTAGAAAAATAATAGATTTCACAGCAAAGGCCATAAAAAGAGACAAAGAAGGACATTTCATAATATCTAAGGGTAAAATCCATCAAGAATATATAACCCTTATTAACATATACGCACTCAACATAGAAGCACCCAAATATGTAAGGAAAATCTTGAAAGACTTCAGGAATGATATAAACAGCAACACACTCATAGTAGAGGACTTTAACACCCCATTGTCAACAATGGACAGATTTTCAAAGCAAAAAAACACTAAGGATACTGAGTCATTAAACGGCACTTTAGATCAAATAGACTTCATTGATATATATTTAGAACATTTCACCCCAAAGAAGTGAAATATACATTTTATCAAGTGTACATAGAACATTTTCAAAGATAGAACACATTATGACACAAAACAAACTTCAACAAATTCAAGAAAATTGAAATTATATCAAGCATCTTCTCTGATTACAATAACCTAAAACTGAAAACCAACCTCAAGGAAAAACTTCAAAAACATTGAAATTCATGGAGAATGAATAACAAGCTAATAAATAATGAATGGATTAGCAATGACATCAAGGAAGAAATCAAAAAGTTTCTGAAAGCAATGAGAATGAACACACTACACCCCCAAACCTGTGAGACACAGCAAAAGCGGTTCTGAGAGGAATGTTCATAGCAATACAGGTTTACCTGAAAAGGGTATAAGAATATCAAATAAAAATAAAAAATCTAACCCCACAGCTACAAGAACTAGAGGAACAAAAACAAACAAAACCAAGAGTGGTGAGAGGAAAGGAAATCATCAAGATCAGAGCAGAGTTTAATGACATAAAGTCTAAACAAACAATTCAAAAGATCAATAAAACCAGGAGCTGGTTTTTGGAAAAGACAAAAAAAAAAATTATCAAGCTTTTAACCAAGATCATCAAGAAAAAGAGACAGAGGACCCAAATAAACAAAATCAGAAATGAAAGAAGAGAAATCACAACTGATATCACAGAAATACAAATGATTGTAAGAAATTATTATGAATATCTGTATGACAAAAAATTTGACAACCTAGATGAAATGAACAAATTTTTGGAAATATAATCTTCTAAAGTTAAATCAAGAAAAATCAGAAAGCCTGAATAGATTGATAACAACTAGTGAAATTGAAAGAGAAATAAAAAAACCCCTGCACACAAAAGCCCTGGGCTGGATGGCTTCACAGGTGAATTTTTCAAAACATTTAGGGAAAAACTAACTTCTTTCCTTCTCAAATTATCCAAAAAAATTCAAGAAGAGGGAAAAATCCCAAACTCTTTCTATGAACCCAGTATTACCCTAATTCCAAAACCAGGTCAAGACACAACAAAGAAAGAAAACTACAGGCCAATATCACTGATGAACATAGATGCTAAAATCCTCAATAAAATTTTGGCAAACAGGATCCAGCAATACATCAAAAAGATCATACACCACGATCAAGTGGGATTCATTCCGGGGATGCAAGGATGGTTTAATATTCGCAAACCAATAAATATAATACATCACCTAAACAGAATGAAAGACAAAAATCACATGATCATATCAATAGCTGCAGAAAAAGCATTTGATAAAGTACAACACCCACTTATGATGAAAATGCTCAGCAAAGTGTGAGTAGAGGGAGCATACCTCAACATAATAAAGGCCATACATGAGAAACCTGAAGCCAACATCATACTCAATGGAAAAAAAGCATTCCCCTTAAGATCGGGAACAAGACAAGGATGTCTACTCTCTCCACTCCTATGCAACACGGTCTTGGAAGTTCTTGCCACAGCAATCAGAAAAGAAAAGTAAATAAATGGTATCCAAATTGGAAAAGAGGAAGTAAAACTATCATTACTTGCAGATTACATGATAGTGTACATAGAAAACACTAGACTCCACGAAAAAACTACTTGAACTAATATGTGAATTTTTAAAAATAACAGGGTACAAATATCAATAAAATGTCCATACTTCCAAAAGCATTTTATGGATTCAAAATAATCCCTATTAAAATATTAATGACTTTTTTCACATACCTAAAACAAATATTTCAGAAATTTTTATGCAGCCAAAAAAGATCCCAAATAAGCACAGCATCTTCAGGAAGAAAAACAAGGTAGGAAGAATTACCATACTGGATATGAAATTATACTACAAGACCACTGTAATCAAAAGGTCTTGTACTGGCATAAGGTAGACATATAGATCAGTGGAAGAGAATAGAAAGCCCAGAAATAAACCCAGGTGTGTATTGTCAAGTAATATCACTGGGGGACACAATTTTCATTGAGTTAGATCTGATACCCATATGATATCACCTAATACAGGAAACTAATGAACAACACAAACAAACAAGCAAAATTGAACCAGAAGCATGGAAACGAGGAGCAGATTAACAGTGACCAGGGGGAGAAGAGAGGGAGAGAAAGGGGGTAAGAATGGGAAGATTCTAGTCAAAGAATTAGTATAAATGACCCATGGACATGGACAACGGTGTGGGAATTGACTCCAGGAGAAGGGTTGAGCAAGGTTGGGGGAAGCAATGGGGGAAAAAGTTGGAAAACTGTAGTAGAAGAGCAATAAATAAGTAAGTACATGCATACAGTCCCTGGCTGGTTTAGCTCAGTGGATTGAGCGTCGGCCTGCGAGCTAAGTGTCGCTGGTTCGATCTTCCAGTCAGGGCACACCAGAGAAGGAAAACTCTGACTCCAAAAAATCTCCGCTGCCTTGCGGCATACCTCTTCAGGGGAAAGGCTAAGGAGAAGGGAAACTCTGACTCCAAACCTCCGCTGCCTTGCGGCATACCTCCTCAGGGGAAAGGCTAAGGGAGTAATCCCCAACAGAAAATCCGGAGCCGGAGTCCCTAAGGCAGTTTGACGTTGTATTCAACACCGGCAACTCCTGCGGCGCACCTGAAGCCAACCTGTATTGACTCTGTCTTTCCCCTTGGATCCTTCAGCTGCGAAGAGAGGGTGGGTCTGCTGCATGGGCAACAGCTGGCCCTCCATATCACCCTGCCCAGGCTTTGTAGCTTCACTGGAGAGGACACTCCAGCGTCATCGCAAGATGTCGACTCAACACGGGAGGAGACAGATACCGGTTATAAGCTCATCCGATTGGCGAAGGAAACGAGCGCCAGGGGTCTCCTCTGACGGTGGGAGAGGTCATCGCACCTCACTGGACAGCTACCGCCCGCCTCAAGCTGGGCAGCCCCCAGCCAATTAGGTGCCGTCTCGCCATGGCTCGCCTGCCCCACTGGGTGCGTGGGGATCAGAGAGGCGTCTCTTGAAAAGTGGGCCACAAAACACTCGCACCAGGCAATTCCAAGCAAACAACAAGAAAGAAGCCTCCAGCTCTTTGCCTCGCTAGCTGGAACATCAGGACCATGTGTCCCGGACTTACTGCAGACCTTCCGTGGATCAATGGTGCCAGGAAAACCGCCGTCATCGACAGGGAACTGGCATGACTAAACATCGACATTGCGGCTCTACAGGAGACCCGGTTGGCCGACAACGGAACTATCAGAGAAACCAACTACACCTTCTACTGGCAAGGGAAGTCTCCGGACCAACCAAGACAGCACGGTGTTGGGTTCGCTGTGAAGAACACGCTTGTTAACTCCATAGAGCCACCCACAGGAGGCACAGAGAGATTACTTACCCTCCGATTGTCAACAACTTTCGGCCCAGTCAGCATTCTTAGCGCGTACACCCCAACCCTCTGCGCCACCACCGAAGAGAAAGAACAGTTCTACCATGCATGGGACGAAGCGTTATCCAAGATCCCCAGAAGTAACGCTCTTTATCTCCTTGGAGACTTCAACGCAAGAGTAGGAGCCGACAACATGGCCTGGCCCACCTGCCTCGGAAACTTTGGGAGAGGAAAGATCAATGAGAATGGTCAGCGACTGCTAGAGCTTTCGTGTCACCACGGCCTGTGCGTGACAAACACATTCTTCAAGTGCAAAGAGATCCACCAGGTGTCATGGAGGCACCCCCGCTCCCGCCACTGGCACCAGCTTGACCTCGTCATCACCAGAAGAACGGATATTGGCAGCACCCTCCTCACCCGCAGCTACCACAGTGCAGACTGCGACACGGACCATGCCCTCATGGTAAGCAAGGTGCGCATAATGCCGAAGAGGTTGCACCACTCCAAGATGAAGGGTCGCCCACGCATCAACACCAGTTGTGCCAGCAACCCAGTTAAGACCCAGCAATTCATCAACAGGATGGAAGATGCACTCGGCAAGGGAACGGCGGCAGATGACATTATCGAATCCAATTGGCCACGTCTCCGCGACGCCATATACAACTCCGCCATTATTGCTTACGGGAAGAAAGAGCGGAAGAATGCTGACTGGTACGAGGCTCACTGGGAAGAAATGGAACCCATGATCGAGGCTAAGAGAAAGGCCCTACTGGCTTACAAGTCCACGCCCACTCCCAGTACACTTCAAGCTCTACGGGCTGCCAGGAACAAAGTCCAGAAGACCGCCCGCCACTGTGCCAACACCTATTGGCTAAACCTGTGCAGAAGCATTCAGGAAGCCGCCGATATAGGCAACGCACGAGGAATGTATGAGGGTATCAAGAAGGCAACAGGCCCAATCCCCTCCAAGATCGCCCCCCTTAAGTCCAAGACAGGTGAGGTCATCACTGACCAGGAACAGCAAATGCGGCGGTGGACCGAGCACTACCTCGAGCTGTACGCGACGAGGAACACTGTAACAGACACTGCTCTTAACGCCATCCCAGACCTACCAGTCATGGAGGAGCTAGACACCCCACCTACTGCGGCAGAGCTCGGCAAAGCCATCGACCGCCTCGCTTGCGGGAAAGCACCAGGAAGCGACGGAATCCCTCCAGAAATCCTAAAGAGCGGGAAACCAGTCCTGCTACAGCTGCTCCACCATCTACTCTGTCTCTGCTGGAAGGAGGGTTACATCCCTCAGGATATGAGAGACGCCAACATTATCACCATGTACAAGAACAAAGGAGACCGCAGCAACTGCAACAACTACCGGGGCATCTCTCTCCTCAGCGTCGTCGGCAAAGTATTCGCCCGGGTCGCTCTTGCCCGCCTGCAGACCCTTGCTTCCCGCGTCTACCCAGAGTCCCAGTGTGGCTTCAGAGCTGGCCGATCAACAGTGGACATGATCTTCTCCCTACGCCAGCTGCAGGAGAAGTGTCACGAGCTGCATAAACCACTCTACCTCGCCTTTATCGACCTCACGAAGGCGTTTGATCTGGTCAGTCGAAGCGGACTCTTCAGCTTGCTACGGAAGATTGGCTGTCCACCACATCTGCTTGCTGTGGTCATGTCCTTTCACGACAACATGCACAGCACGTTGTCCTACAACGGCGCAACCTCTGAGGCCTTCCCAGTCAGCAGCGGAGTAAAGCAGGGCTGCGTCCTCACGCCTACGCTGTTCGGAATCTTCTTCTCGATGCTCCTCCAATACGCCTTTAAGGACTGCAGCGAGGGTGTCTTCATTCACACCAGATCCGATGGCAAGCTCTACAACCTGGCCCGTCTACGAGCCAAGACCAAAGTCAAAGAGGTGCTCATCCGTGAGATGCTCTTCGCTGACGACGCAGCCTTAACATCACACTCCGAAGAGGGACTCCAGCAGCTAGTCACTTGCCTTTCCCACGCATGCAAGGAGTTCGGACTAGCCATCAGACTGACGAAGACGAATGTTATGGCTCAAGGCACGGGGACTCCCCCATGCATCACCATCGACGGATACACGCTGGAGGTTGTCAACGACTTCACTTACCTCGGGTCTACCATCTCGAGCTCTCTGTCAGTCGACTTGGAGGTCAATCGGAGAATCGCCAGGGCAGCCACAGTTATGGCCAGACTGAACCGGCGAGTGTGGAACAACTCCAGCCTCACTGAGAAAACCAGACTGCGCATCTACCAAGCCTGCGTACTCAGCACTCTACTCTATGGCAGCGAGACGTGGACCACCTACGCAAGGCACGAAAGGAAACTCAACAGCTTCCACATGAGGTGCCTGCGACGCGTCCTGCATGTCGCCTGGCAGGATAAGGTCCCCAACATCGAGGTGCTGAAGCGAGCCAACATGAGCAGTTTGCATGCAGTTCTTAGTGAGAGACGCCTCAGGTGGCTCGGCCATGTCAAAAGAATGGATGCAGGCCGTATTCCCAAAGACATCCTCTACGGCGAGCTAGCAGAAGGCCAGAGGATGACAGGGCGCCCAAAACTGCGGTTCAAAGACATCTGCAAAAAGGATATGACACAATGCTCCATCAATCTCAACACATGGGAAGTTCAAGCAGACGACTGCCTAGCCTGGAGGCTCGCGGTCAGGCAAGGTACGTCACGCGCAGAGGCTACGCGCCACGAGGAGGCGGTCCAGAAAAGATCGAGGCGGAAGCAGCGTCAATAGCAGCAACAACAGCCATCTGCCTTCACCTGTAACAAGTGCGGCAGGGATTGTCACTCCCGAGTCGGACTGCACAGCCATTCTCGGCGGTGCAGATAGACTCTCAAGAAGCTACGCCATCGTCTCTCGAGACGGACGGCTGCCGATGATGACATGCATACATACATAAATAAAGAGAAGCTATGAAATATTCATCATCATGAGTTAACTTGTCCAAGTCAGTTCTCATTATTAAAAATATTTAAATTACTGAATTCTATTGCTCAAATCTTTATTCTTTTATTTTTAAAAATTTTTTTAAATATATTTATTTTTTGGTTTTTCAATTACAGTTGTCTTATTCCCCCCCCCATTTCTCTCCACCACCCAGCCCACCCATTCTCTCACAGTTATATCACTCCCCATTGTCCATGTCCATGAGTCATTTATACATGTTTCTTGACTAAACCCTTCCCCTTCTCTCCCTCCCACCTTCCCTCTATTGACTGCTATTCTGCTCTTTGTTCTACTTAGTTCTTTTGCTTGTGTTGTTCTTTAGTTTCCTGTATTAGGTGATATCATATGGTATTTTTCTTTCTTTGTCTGGTTTATTTCACTAAGCAAAATACTCTCTAGTTTCATCCATTTGTTGCAAATTGCAGGAGTTCCTCCTTTTTTCTGCTACATAGTATTCCATTGTGTAAATGTACCACTGTTTTTTGATCCACTCATCTACAGATGGGCATTTAGGCTATTTCCAGCACTTAGCTATTATAAACAGTGCTGCTATGAACATAGGGGTGCATAAGTTCTTTTGAATAAGTGTTTTAGGATTTTTTGAGTATAATCCCAGTAGTGGAATTGCTGGTTCAAAAGGCAGTTCCATTTTTAGTTTTTTGAGGTAATTCCATATTGTTTTCCATAGTGGCTGCACTAGTCTGCATTCCCATGAACAGTGCAGTAGGGTTCCCATTTTTCCACATCCTCGCCAGCATTTGTTGTTTGTTGATTTGTTGATGATAGCCATTCTGACTGGTATAAATGGTATCTCACTGTGGTTTGTATTTGCATCTCTGATGGCTAGTGACGTTGAGCATTTTTTCATGTGTCTATGGACCTTCTGTACGTCCTCTTCAGAGAAGTGTTTGTTTAAATTCATTGCCCATTTTTTAATTGAGTTGTTTGTTTTCTTGATGTTGAGTCGTATAAGCTCTTTATATATTTTGGAACTCAGTCCCGTGTCTGTGATGTGATGGGCAAATATGTTTTCCCATATCATTGGTTTCCTTTTGATCTTGCTGTTTTCTTTTGCTGAGCAGAAACTCTTTAATTGGATGTAATCCCATTTATTTATCTTTTCCTTTATTTCTCTTGCCTTAGGAGATGTGTCTGTGAAGATATTGTTATGTGAGATATCTGAAATTTTCTTGCCTATGTTTTCCTCTAGGACTTCTATGGTATCATGGCTTACATTTAAGTCTTTGATCTATCTTGAGTTTATTCTCGTGTGTGATGTAAGCTGATGGTCTAGTTTCATTTTTTTGCAAGTCCCTGCCCAGTTCTTCCACCAACGTTTGTTAAAGAGGCTCTTTTCACTTTATTTTATGTTCCTTCCTCCTTCATCAAATATAAGTCGACCATAAAGGACTGGGTTTATTTCTAGACTCTCTTTTCTGTTCCACTGATCTATATGTCTGTTCTTATGCCAGTACCAGACTGTTTTGATCACAGTGGCTTTGTAGTATTGTTTGATATCTGGTGTTCTGATTCCTCATGCTGCGTTCTTCTGTCTGAAGGTTGCTTTACTTTTCGGGGTCTTTTTTGGTTCCATATGAATTTATGGAGTATTTGTTCTAGGTCTGTGAAATATGTCATTGGTATTTTAATAGGGACTGCATTGAATCTCTAAATTGCTTTGGGTAGTATGGCCATTTTGATGATGTTGTTTCTTCCCATCCAAGAACATGGTATTTGTTTCCATTTATTTGTAACTTCCTTAATTTCTTTCTTCAATGTTAAGTAATTTTCAGTGTACATGTCTTTTATCTCTTTGGTTAAGTTTGTTCCTAGGTACTTTATTTTTCTTGTTGCTATAGTAAATGGTATTTTGTTTATTGTCTCTATCTCTGATATTTTATTGTTGGTGTACGGAAATGCCTTAGATGTCTGTATATTTATTTTGTACCCTGCTATTTTGCCAAGTTCACTTATTATAGCGAGTAGTCTTTTAGTAGAGTTTATAGGATTTTCTAGGTATACTATCATGTCATCTGCATATAATGATAGTTTTACTTCTTCTTTCCAAATTTGGATGCCTTTTATTTCTTTTTCTTGTCTGATTGCTGTGGCTAGGACTTCCAACATTATGTTGAATAGGAGTGGAGAGAGTGGACAACCTTGTGTAGTTCCTGAATTCAGGGGGAATGCTTTTAGTTCTTGTCCATTGAGTATGATGTTGGCTTCAAGCTTCTCATATATAGCCTTTATTATGTTAAGGTATGCTCCCTCTATTCCCATTTTGCTGAGTGTTTTCATCATAAATGGGTGTTGTACTTTATCAAATGCTTTTTCTGCAGCTATTGATATGATCATGTGATTTTTGTCTTTCATTCTGTTTAGGTGATGTATTATATTTATTGGTTTGCGAATATTAAACCATCCTTGCATCCCCGGAATGAATCCCACTTGATCGTGGTGTATGATCTTTTTGATGTATTGCTGGATCCTGTTTGCCAAAATTTTATTGAGGATTTTAGCATCTGTGTTCATCAGTGATATTGGCCTGTAGTTTTCTTTCTTTGTTGTGTCTTGACCTGGTTTTGGAATTAGGGTAATACTGGGTTCATAGAAAGAGTTTGGGATTTTTCCCTCTTCTTGAATTTTTCGGAAGAGTTTGGGGAGGGTAGGAGTTAGTTCTTCCCTAAATGTTCTGTAAAATTTGCCTGTGAAGCCATCCGGTCCAGGGCTTTTGTGTGCAGGGAGATTTTGGATTACTGTTTCAATTTCCTTCTTTGTTATTGGTCTGTTGAGACTTTCTACTTCTTGATTCAGTTTTGAAAGGTTATATTTTTCTAGAAATTTGTCCATTTCTTCTAGGTTGCCAAATTTCTTGCCATAGAGTTGTTTGTACTAACTTCTTACAATTGTTTGTATTTCTGTGGTATCAGTCTTGATTTCTCCTGTTTCATTTCTGAATTTGTTTGTTTGAGTCTTCTCTCTCTTTTTCTTGATGAGCCTGGCTAGAGGCTTGTCGATTTTGTTTAATTTTTCAAAGAACCAGCTCCTAGTTTTGTTCATCTTTTGGATTGTTTGTTTAGTCTCTATGTCATTTAATGCTGCCCTGATATTGATGATATTCTTCCTTCTTCTTCCCTTGAGCTTTGTTTTTTTGTTGTTGTTTAGTTCTTGTAGCCTTAGGGTTAGATTTTTTATTTGAGCTTCTTCTATCTTTTTCAGATATGCCTGTATTGCTATGAACTTCCATCTTAGGACCGCTTTTGCTGTGTCCCATAGGTTTTGGGCTGTTGTGTGTTCATTGTCATTAGTTTTTAGAAATTTCTTGATTTCTTTTTAAATTTCATTGTTAACCCTTTCATTATTTAATCCATGAGTTAGAGTGCCATTTATTCTTTTCTCTGAGGTTGATTTTTAGTTTCAATGCATTGTGGTTTGAAAAGATGCTTGATAGCATTTCAATTTTCTTGAATTTGTTGAGGCTTGTTTTGTGTCCTATCATGTGGTCTGTCTTTGAAAATGTCCTGTGTGCATTTGAAAAGAATGTGTATTTTGCTTCTTTTGGGTGGAAAGGTCTATATATATCAGTTAAGTCCATGTGGTTTAGTGTGTTGTTCAATGCCTGTATATCCTTGGTGTTTCTTTGTTCTGATGATCTGTCTATTGTTGATAATGGAGTGTTGAAGTCCCCTACTATGAGTGTGTTGTTGTTGATATCCTTCTTGTGGTCTTTTTGTATTTGCTTTATGTATTTGGGTGCTCCTATGTTCGGTGTATATATGTTTATTAGTGTTATATCTTCTTGATAGATTGTTCCCTTAAGTATTATGAAATGTCCTTTTTTATCTCTTTTTATTGCCCTTGCTTTGAAATCTGTTATGTCTGATATGAGGACTGCTACCCCGGCTTTTTTTTCCGGTCTGTTTGCTTGGAATATTTTTTATATCTCATTACTTTCAGTCTATGTAAATCTTTTGTTTTGAGGAGTGTTTCTTGTAGACAGAAAGTATGTGGGTCCCATTTTCATATCCATTCCGTTACCCTATGTCTTTTAATGGGAGCATTTAATCCATTTATATTTAAGGTTATTATTTATGTGTGTTTATTCATTTCCCTTTGTACCTCTGTTCCTCTCCTCTTTTTTTCTTTTTTTTCTTATAACATTCCCTTTAGCATATCTTGCAATGCTGGTTTGGTGGACATGTATTCTTTTCCTCTTCCTTTGTCTGAGAAACTCCGTATTTCACCTTCTATTTTGAATGAGAGCCTTGCTGGGTAGAGTATTCTTCACTGTAGGCCTTTGTTTTTAATTGCTTGAAATGTTTTTGATCATTCCCTTCTGGCTTGTAGTGTTTCTTTCAAGAAATCGGTCGATAGCCTTATCGGTGCTCGCTTGTATGTTATTTGCTGTTTTTCTCTTGCTGCTTTTAGGATTCTCTGTTTGTCTTGGAATGTTGCCATTTTATTTATGATGTGCCTTGGAGTGGGTTTTTTGGGGTTCCTCTTCATTGGAACTCTCTGTTTTTCCTGAAGTTGTATAACATTTTCTCTCATCAGGTTGGGAAAATTTTCTGTCACTATTTCTCCTATCAGTTTTTCAATTCCTTGCTCCTTTTCTTCTCCCTCTCTAATTCCGATGATCCTGATATTATTACTTCTCATGCTATCCTTTAATTCCCTTACATCTTGTTCATATTTTTTAAACTTTTTTCATTTTGCTGTATTGTCTGGGAGTTTTTCTCTACATTATCTTCTAACTAATCCGATCCTCTGCTTCATTTAGTCTTTTGACTGATTCTATTGTGTTTTTCAGTTCAGATATTGAATTCTTCATTTCTTCCTGGTTCTTGTTAATAGTTTCTATGTCTTTCTTTATGCTGGTGTAGTCCTCTGCAAGTTCCCTGTAATTTTCTTGGCGCTGCTGGTAACTTCCTTGGAGGTTGTCATAGTTGTTTTTAAGGTTGTTAAGTATATTGAGGTTCTTTACCACCATTGTTTTGAATTCCATGTCTGACATTTGGGCTATGTCTATTTCATCTACCTCTCTTTCTGAGGATTCCTCTTTTCTTTTCATTGAGGGGTTATTTTTGCATCTTACCATGTTGGATTCTTCTTGTTTGTTTTTATTTGGGGGGGTATGGTCTGCTTTGACTTCCCACCTTTGTGGTGTGAGATTCTTTATAGGAGATCTGGGGTTTTCAGTGGTGCAGTCTCTTTGATCTCCTGAGCCTGATGTTCTTGGTTTACCTTTTCTGTCATTTGTTTTTCCTGTCTGTTTATATTTCAGATGCTCTTTAGTAGGATCTTCCTTCTGGCTAGTTCATTGAGAGTCACTCTATCCTCTTTGTCTTGAGTTATTTTGTGGAGATGCTGTTAAAAACATAAACACACAGCCCAGGCAGGAGACCCACACCCTCAAAAGTATCCCCCACCCTCTATCCTGCTATCGTCAGCCAACGAGCCAGTATTAATATAAATGTAGAGAGATTAGAGCTTTTATACTATAAAAAGAATAGATAAGAGTTGTTTTTAGGGAGGAAAAATATAATTTTTGAGAGAGGGGATGATAGATTAATAATAGTTGAGACCATGCAAGACAGTAGGTAATGTTTACATTGTATGTTAATAAAAATAGAAGAAAAGGATGTAAAAATGCAGAATATAGTAATAAAGTGGGATTGTATAGTATTGGATTTATATAGTAATTATATTCTATTTATTTAGAGTTAAAGGGAGGCTAAACTATACCCACAAACAAATAAACAACGATTGAAGAGGAAGAATGAGAAGAAGAGATTATATGCAACAAATTAGAGATATATATTTTTGTTTTTGCTTTTCTCTTTTTTCTTTCCTCTCTTCTCTTTTTCCTTTTCTTTTGTAAGGAAGGGGGGAAAAAAGGAAAAAAAAAAAAAGGAATGTTTTTACTCAGTTCAGCCTTCATGTGTTGTCTTTATTTTCTGTGTCCCCAGCTGGTCTAATGTGGTGGGTCAGCGGTTCTTGTTCCTTGCAGCAGTGCTGTGAGCCTGCAGTGGCCAGCATGGCGCACTACCTTGGCGCCCGTTGGAGCCAGCTGTGGTGCCTTTGCAAGCGCTCCTTTGTGCGCAGGGCGGTCCAAAACCTTGCCTCGGGCCTGTGGAGCCGTGCTCTGGGATCTGGTCTCTCGCCTCCCTGGGCGGGGTCCCAGACACTTGGGCACAGTGGAAGTGAGCGATTGGAGCTTATTGAGGGTGGGCCGCAGTGGTTCTGTACTCGTGTGCCTGTGCGCATGCAAGGCAGCCCAAGAGCTAGCCTTAGTCCTGCAGAGCTGAGCCACGCTCCAGGAGTTGGTCTCTCGCTTCTTAGGGTGGGGCCCCAGACACTTGTGCACAGTGGAAGTGAGTGTCTGTGAGATCCTGCCATGTGCTGTTCTGGCACTCTTCTGGGTGGCACTAGCGGAGCCTAAGCAAGTGGTCTACATTCTGGCCTGGGGCCTGGCACCCACTGGAGCTGCCTAGGGGTGTCTGCGCACAGTCTTCTGCGTGTTCAGTGGGCCCTCCTTTGCCCATTGGGGCACTGATCTTATGTTTGTTGGGGCATGTCCAAGGGGCACCTGGACTTGCGGCCATGCACCTGGGCCAGTGAATGAGGGCACTAACCTATGCGCGCCTGCGCGACCCAAGGGGAGGTTTGGGGAGTGGACAAGCGCAACTCTGCGCCTGCGTTCCTCAAGAATATCCTACCACCCCAAACTTTTCACCCCTATCCGCAGTCCACAAGAGAAAAATATAAAGGAGAATTATGTTCTCACTTGCACAGCAGCACGCTGTCTCCTGTACTTCTGCGCCAATTCCACTTGGTCGAGTCCCGTCTCTGCCAGCGGGCAGAGATTCGCTCTCCTCTGGACTCCTCTCTGGAGAAGCCTGTGGTTGCTAAAAAGCCTTTGTGTACTTCCAGTCACAGCTCACTCAGCCACCCCAGTCAGGAATCCTGTTTCGTTCCTTTTTCTTCCGCTATCCTCACTAAACAGGTTGTTCCCAGATTGTTTTAATCTAATCCAGTAGTGCTAAAACTGGACTCCTGCCAATGTCCAGCTGCTTATTGAAATGTTCTGTCTGCAATTAGTCCAAACTACAGATGGGTCTCAGGAGCCTGAAACCGTAGTCTCCCCTCACTCCTCAGCCATCTTCTCTCCTGCTCAACTCTTTTTTAATGTATATCAATCCTATCCTCATTTCACATAGACAAACACAATGACCTTAGACATACACACACATTATCAGACACAACTGTATTAAAGAAAACATGGGAAATGAAAAAATATATGCATGATAAATGTTAACATCATCCCTTGAGAAATACATTCCCAGCTGGTTTTAAAGTTTGTACAAAATTTAGAAGTATTTGGGCAATGAAATTATGGCAAACCTAGTTCTTTCTATTGGAAGAGATTTAACATAACATGAGTATATTTCCTACCTCAGTTCATAATTTAGCTCTCTACCCAAATGCCCATGTTAGAAATCAAATTCTATAAAAAACGTATTGAATATATATTATTAAGCACCAGTTATACACAAGTGAAAGGGTCACAGAACTAAAAGAGAATCAGGGAAGATAGGCAAATAAGTAACTTCCATAAAGAGCAGAAAGTGCTACTCTAGGGATTAGGGGGTGGGTTGCCTAGGAGTGTTCTTTGAAGAAATGACCTTGACTGTGATATCTGAAGCTTGAGTAGGAGTTCCAAATGGTAATGTACCAGACAGAAAGAAAATAAGGCTCTTGCCCTTCATATGAAATGGTCCAAGTCTTCACCATTTCTTACCTGAATTATGAAATAATTATTTAGCCAGGTCCCTTACTCTATTCTTCTTTCAATCTAACCTCTATGTATAACCTAAGTAAATTTTTTAGAGATCAAAATCTTTCAATGACACATTACTGCCTAGTCTAGAGAATGACTTATAGACTTCTTAGCAAGACATTTATGCTTCACAATTTAATCCCAAATTCTTTTTCAAGCTTCATTTTCCATCACTTCCAGAATGTGATGACTTCCAAAATGTCCATGCCATAATCCCTGGATCCTGTGATTCTGTTACAGTACATAGAAAGAAACTTCACAGATGTAGTTCAGGTTATAGAATTTAAAATAGAGATGTTTTCCTGGCAGAACACTTTCTCTGGCTGAATTCAGAGAGAAGACAACAGAAGGAAAAGTCACTGGTTTAAAAATGAAGGGAGCAATATGATAAGCAGAGCTGTGAAAACCCCAGTTAATAGCTGGAAAAGAAATAGGAACCTCAACCCTACAACCACAAGGAACTGCATTCAGCCAACAATTTGAATGATTCTAAAAGCAGATGTTTCTCCCTGGCTTGCATGGCTCAGTCCATTGAAGTATCATCCCATAGACCAAAAGGTCATGGGTTTGATCCTTGGTCAAGGCACATACCCAGGTTTCAAGTTTGACCCATGGTCAGGAAATGTGCAAGTAGGCAACCAATGAGTTTCTCTCTCACATCAGTATTTTGTCTCTCTCTCTCTTCTCACTCTCTCTCTCTCTCTTTCACCCCTCCCTTTTTCTCTCTAAAAGAAATGAGAAAATGTCTTTGGGTGAAGATTTTAATTTTTTTTAACTTTTTAAAAAAATTAAAACAATAACAACAGATGCTTCCTCAGAGCCTTTAGAGTTGAGCTCAGGCCAGAAACTTTTTAGTCCCATTGTACTTCAGCCAGCACAGCTTGTGTGCACAAAGATTAAAGTTTGCCCTAAAAATTAAATGTTAGTTGATTGAATTAGTGATTTGATTTGGCTCCATAGAAAACCTGTATAATTAGAATTAGAAGAGTCAATTAAGTATCCATCAATGAGTGAATGGGCAAAGCAGATGCTGTACATATATACAGTACTATTCAGCCATGAGAAAGAAAGAACACTTGACACCTTAAGAACATTATGTTAAGTGAGATAAGTCAGTCAAAGAATGAGAAATATTGTATTATATTACTTACATGAGGAAACAAACAAAAACAAACAAACAAACAAAAACTCAACTCAGACCAACAGAGAGTAGAATGATGGTTACCAGGAACTGGAGAGTGGAGCAACACAAGAAATGTTGCTTAAGGGCATCCACTTGCATCTAGTAGGTAAATAAGTCCTGGAAATCTAATACACAGTACAAGTATTAGAAGAAACAAAACTGTATTATAAACATAAACATTCTAAGAGACAAGATATTAATTATTCCCACCACTTAGAAAAATTATTTTGTGATTCAATAGATGTTAGCTAATGCTACAATAGCAATAATATTGAAATATAAATGTATCAAATCAGTATGCTGTGTACCTTAATATTTGAATTAAATTCATTAACAAGAATTTGTGATATAGAAATTTGTGGGGGAGTATTTTTATTAAACATTAAATTTGTTTAATAAATATAGTATCATTAAAATTTTCTATACCTTTTCTTATCAGTTTTTTCAATTTTTGTTATTCAAGAAATCAGTCCATATTATTCAATTTGTCAGTTTTGTTAGCATACAGTTGTTAATAATATCATTTAGGTATCCTTTTAATGTGTGAAAGATCTGTAGTAATACCCCTATCTTATTTTCTGATACTTGTGATTTGTATTTACCTTTTTATCTACAATATTTATTGATTTACAACAGGGTTTATCTATTTTATGAAACTTTTTAAAGAACTACCTTTTTCTTAGTTAATTTTGTTAATGTTTGTGTTTTTTTTTTTTCATTGATCCTTGCTCTTATTTTTATGAGTTTCTTTTTTCTACTTTGGGTTTGATTTCTTCTTCTTTTAGCTTCATAAGGTAAAAATTAAGATCAAGAATTTTGAGCCATGCTTTTTTATATAAAGAAGACTTGTTTGTTTATATATTCAAACTTATAAATTTTCTTTCTAAGTAATACTTTATCTCCTTCCCACACATTTTTCTATGGTTGTGCTTTCATTTTCATTCAGGTAGATTTATTCTATTTTTTATGTTTACACATGTATCCATCAAATTTTATTGGACATTAATTCTTAATTAAGATATAAAAAGAGCCCTGGCTGGTTTGGCTCAGTGGATTGAGTGAACAAAAAGGTCGCTGGTTAGATTTCCAGTCAGGGTACATGGCCTGGGTTGTGGGCCAGGTCCCCAGTTCAGGCTGTGCAAAATGCAACCACACATTAATGTCTCTCTCCCTCCCTCTCCTTCTCCCTCCCTTCCTCTCTCTCTAAAAATATATAAATAAAATATTTTTTAAAAGATATATTATAAAAAGATTTACACCAAGGAAGTGTTCCAAGCAAAATAGGTCATGGTCAGGAATGCAAAATTGCACTCCATGCTAGGCCCTCATTAGTGGTACTTGCATACCTACTCATGTTTGAGGTTCTTCTTGGAAAAACAGTAGTTAAAAAGCATGTAATTTGCCAGCACCATAAAAACCTCAGTGTGTTTCCTTTCTTTCGTTGTAATACTTGTCTAAATAATGATAACAACCTCTTTGAAATGCTTCAATAACACCTTAAGAAGATGAATTCCCATATTGATACCCAACTCCGTAGCTTCCTTGTTTTGACATCCATGAGTCTCTTTCACTGTTATCACTGAAATCATCCTGGTGTCCTGGGTGTCCACTGCCTAGGTGGATTTATTTTATAATTCCCCTGTAAATCTCTTCCTTACTTCAAGGGTAACTTACAAGTAAGCTCTATAATTTTTAACTACTTGAGGATATTTACAGATACTTTTTATTTACTAATTTATGGTTCATTCTACTGTACTTAGGCAAAATTCTCTTTAATATATAAATTCTTTAAAATTTATTGAGACTTATTTTAAGGCCCCGCATATGGTCTATCTTGCTTAAGGTTCCTGGTGCATATGAAAGAATGAATTTTCTGCAGTTGTTAGGTCAAGAATTACAAAATGTTAATGGTCATTTTAGTTGATAGCATTTTCACATCATTCTTTATTTAGTTGTTCTATCACTGAGAGAAGGATGTTACTATATTCAACCAAGATAAGAACGTCTATATTTTAATAATTCCTCTTTTCTTGAATTCTATTTTGTCTGAAATTATTGTAATAATTCCAGCTTTCTTTACCATTTATATTATATATATTACATTCTTTACTTTTAATATGCAAATATTTTTACTTTTTTATTATTTTATTTTTTTAGATATACTTTATTGATTATACTATTACAGTTGTCCCAATTATTTCCCTTTGCCCCCTTCTCCTGGTACTCCCTTCCCTCCAGCAATTTCCTGCTTAGTTCATGTCCATGAATCATACATATAAGTTCTTTGGCTTCTACATTTCCTTCACTATTCTTAACATCCCCCTGTCTGCTTGGTACCTAACAATTATGTTTCTTAATCCCTGTACTTTATTCCCCATTCTCCCTCTTCCCCCACTCTGATGATAACCGTCCATATATTCTCCATATCTATGATTCTGATCCTGTTCTAGTTCTTTGCTTAGTTTGTGTTTTCTTCTTTGTTTTTTAAATTCTGTTCTTGATAGTTGTGAGTTCATTGTCATTTGAATGTTCACAGTTTTTATCTTCTTTTTCTTAAATGTGTTTCTTTAACCTTTGATGTAATAAGAGATTGGTGATGATGAACATGCATATGCCTATGGACATCCCGTATATCCTCTTTGGGGAAGTTTTTGTTCAGGTCCTTTGCCCATTTTTTGATTGGGTTGTCTGTCTTCTTGGTGTTGAGTCATATAAGTTCTTTATATATTTTGGAGAACAATCCTTTGTCTGAGGTATCATTGGCAAATATATTTTCCCATATGGTTGGTTCCCTTTTCATCTTGCTGATATTATCTTTTCCTGAGCAGAAACTCTTTAGTAAGATGTAGTCCCATTTGTTTATTCTATTCTTTATTTCCCTTGTCTGAGGGGATATATCAGTGTAAATATAGCTACATGGGATATTGGAAATTTTTCTGCCTATGTTTTCCTCTAGGACTTTTATGGTGCCACGGCTTACATTTAAGTCCCTGATCCATCTTGAGTTTATTCTGGTGTATGGTGTAAGTTGGTGGTCTAGTTTCATTATTTTTGCATGTCCCTATCCAGTTCTCCCAACACCATTTGTTGAAGAGGCTCTTTTCACTCCATTTTCTGTTCCTTCCCCCTTTATAAAATATTATTTGTCCATATATACCTGAGTTTATTTCTGAGCTCTCTATTCTGTTCCACTGATCTATATGTCTGTTCTTATGCCAGTACCAGACTGTTTTGATTACCGTGGCCTTGTAGTATAGTTTGGTATCAGGTATTTTGATTCCTCCTACTGTGTTGTTCTTCCTCAAAATTTGTGTGGTTATTTGGGGTCTTTTTTGGTTCCATACAAATTTTTGAAGTTTTTGTTCTAGGTCTCTGAAATATTTCATTTGCATTTTAATAAGGGATTGCATTTAATCTATAAATTGCTTTGGGTAGTATGAACATTTTAATTATGTTAATTCTTCCCATCCATGAACATGGTATTTGCTTCCATTTATTTGTATCTTACTTCATTTGTTTCTTCAGTGTTATCTAGTTCTCTGAGTACAGGTCTTTTACCTCTTTGGTTAAGTTTATTCCTAGGTACTTTATTTTTCTTGTTGCTATAGTAAATGAGATTTTATTCCTAGTTTCTATCTCTGATATTTTAGTGTTAGTGTACAGAAATGCCTTGGATTTCTGAATATTGACATTGTACCCTGCTATTTTGCCAAATTCAGTTATTAGGTCGAGTAGTTTTTTCATGAAGTCTATAGGGTTTTCTATGTACACTATCATGTCATTTGCAAATAATGACAGTTTTACTTCCTCTTTTCCAATTTGGATGTCTTTTATTTCTTTTTTTTTTTTCTTCTGATTGCTGTGGCTAGGACTTCCAACACTATGTTGACTAGGAGTGGGGATAGTGGACATCCTTTTCTTGTTCCTAACCTCAGGGGAAATGCTTTCAGTTTTTGCCCATTGAGTATGATGTTGGCTTCAGATTTCTCATATATGGTCTTTATTATGTTGAGGTATGCTCCCTCTCTTCCCATATTGCTGAGTGTCTTCATTATAAGTGGGTGTTGCAGTTTATCAAATGCTTTTTCAGCATCTATGAATATGATCATGTAGTTTTTGTCTTTCATTTTGTTTACGTGGTGTATTATGTTTCTTGATTTCAAATATTAAACCATCCTTGCATCCCTGGGATGAATCCCACTAAATCATGATGTATGATCTTTTTAATGCATTTCTGGATCCAGTTTGCCAATATTTTGTTGAGGATTTTAACATTTATCTTCATCAGCTATATTGGTCCATTTTTTTTTTCCAGTCTTTTAAAGCATACAGTTCATGGTTTTTAGTTTATTCATAAAATTACACAGCCATTGCCACAGTCAATTTTAGAACATTTAATTACTCCCAAAGAAATCCTGCACTGTTAGCTGCTGTAATTCTATTTACTTTTCAAAATAATCTTATTCTCATCATTTGCTTTTAATTTACCTCCCAATTTTTGGTTGTTAACCTTTTTATGACATTTGCTTTGGGTCCCGGTTCTGTTGCTGTGGGATGGAGGAGAGGTGGTAGCATCAGTACCCTCACAAGATCAAGATTACCTGGTAGATTACCCTGCAAGCAGTTTTCAGCATACAGTAAGAAATACAGTAAGCGTGCCTCAGTCAAGATCTCACAGCTTTGTTCCCCACAGAGAAACAAAATATATCTGTGTTCAGACTTTTCAATAAAAATAAGCTAACCACTGGATAAACAGAACTCGTTTATGGCTCCTTCCTTTCCTGCCCACTCCCCCCCACCCCCCCACCCCCGGACATCTTTTACCTCTTTCTCTGCCTCTCTATCTTGTCTTATTTTGGTTTATTCCTTTTTCTAGATTACCACAGGCCTTAATACAACAACAGCCTCTGTACTCCAATTTTCCATTGGTAAATGTTTTTAGAAATTATAGCAATTTAACTTGGAAATGTTTGTTTTAATCATAGTGTACCATAAGGATTATAGTGCCAAATGCTTTTAAGTTTAGAGAAGAGTAAGTCTCAAACGTTGCAATAAATAATTTAAAACATTTTCAAAGTGAAATAAAAAATGTTTAAATGTTACATTCTGTTCCCACTTCTCTGCTGCAGCAAGTGATATTTTAAAATGATACAAATAATCCAAAATATCTTAAAGGGACTTTCATATGCATTTTGAATGTATTGGGTTATTCTGTCACAGCAGAATTACCTTGTTAATTAACTATGTTTTGCTCAGATTAACACTGAAATCTATTAATTTCCTGCACTCTTACTGACTGGTAATGAAAGAGCTAATTATTGGTGGCCAGGAGAAACCATTTAGGGTTTCATGTTTGACATAAATAATCTATGTTTAACTCAGATGTAGACAATTAAAAAATAACTGTATGTGGCAATATTTTTAAAGTCCTTTTGCATTAAAACTAAAAATTCCTATCCAAAGCATTTAGTAAAATTAAGTAGATTCTGATCAAGTGTTAATAGTTTTGCTGTCTATCATATTACTTTCACTCTAATTTTCATAGGTATATAGTAATAATTTGCATGTATATGTTTCCAAACGGAATGTTCTATGTAAAGAAAGATAGTGCCTTTTATTTTTATTTTTTATTTTTTATTTTTGGGTTGCAACCAGAATTTTTTTTTTATTTTTTTAAAGTATATTTTATTGATTATGTTGTTACAGTAGTTCCAATTTTTCCCCCTTTACTCCCCTCAACCCAGTATCTCCCTCCCCCAGCACCCCCCCCAAGTCCATACCCATGGTTCGTAAAAAATAACTATCCCTCCCTCTCAGATATTAAGACCCTTTGTAATCTTGTAAAGGACAATGGGCGAAGGTCTCAAGCTCCTCTAGCTGCTTCAAGCTGGACATGGTCGTCGTCCTACCTACCCTTGGGTCCAGAAATCCCTAATAACAGTGGGGGTGTGGAGGGGAGGGTGGCCTTCCCACATGGGGAAGGATTGTGCAGACTCCAGGTCAGTTGGCTGTCTCCGGACAACGGCGTGCTTGGTTTAGAAGGCTGGCATCCTTGTTGTGTTCTGGGGGCAACAAATTAGGCAAAAAGGGTTAAAAAGCATCATTCAATCCATAACTACTAGGTGACAAAAGGCAGGGATTAATTTTTCAATGTTCCACATTAGGAGAAAAAAAAAGGGCTTCTTTGGAGGAAGGTGTGCTAGGCACATCTCTCCTGTCCAAAACCCTTTTGCCCATTATACTTAGTTTGGGCTGAGGGAAATAGTTTATGTTTCCCCCCTCTCAGACCTCTGGGCCCTTTCTGTCCAAGCCATTAGGATAGAAAAGAGAATTCAGTTTTAAAGTGAAGCCCACAGACCACCCCATTCTTCAACAACCCAGCCATTTAGTTCAGCCAAACTGTTGAGTCTCCGGAGGCAGCGCTACAGAGAGGATTAAGTGAGGCTTATGCGTACAGACAATCACTCAGGTAATGCGGTCATAGGCTTATGCCCTTTGAAAACAGAAAACACATGTTAATTTATGTAACATAACCAACAAAAAAGTCTCTAAATCTGTAAGACTGTCTTATTGGGAAGACATCCAGTTGCAAGGCACTTGACATTCTACTTGCCTGCAACTTGAATCTCTTTGGTGATATCACAGATATGGTTTAATTTTCAAGTGAAACCATTTTTTAAATGAGAAGAAACTTTTAAGACGGTTAGCTGCCCTACTTTACAGTCTGCCACTGATCATTGTGATTTTCTTTGAATAATGATTTTTCTCCCTAAGATTACTCTCCTTGTCTTTAAAGGGACTACATTAAGTCCATTTTTAATTTATCCTGTTCATTTGCATAAACATAACAAGAGCAGCAAATGATCACTTATGATGTTTAGTTCTGTTTTGCTGGAACTTACACAAGGAACATTTAGGGTGGCCCTCAGTCTGCTCTTCAGTGCACAGAAGCTGGGCCACATACCTGGCATTCATCCTTGCCTGTACACACCTGTCCTTTCCAAGTCTTTCTGGTTTTCCATTGTGCCTTAAGGTCCCTTCTAGCCATCTTTCAGGAAAACAACCTTCGTTCCTTCCCTGGAGAGATTGCTGTGGACCGCACAACCAACCATGGCAGCAGGCCTTTTATTTCGCGGGCTTTTATTACCTTTGAAAGTCATTCCCAGTTCCTCAGGGCTTTTTGGTAACAACCTGAGCCCAAGCATGTCTCCTTTAGGCTTGACATTCCAGTCAAAGGCTTGGTCAGAAAAAGGAACCTCTATTAACAACTGGTCTTATTAGGTCTATGCAAAGAAACTTAAGTCATTACTTACTTGTTTAGAATGCCAAACTCTGGAGAGATCAAGTAGGGAGAAAAATATACAACGTGAAGGAAAATCTTTGTCCTAATATTCACTGAACTGGTATTTCCATTCTTCATATTTTCATTTTCCCCCACTAAAAAAATTTTTTTCTTTGTTTTTCCATTACAGTTGTCTCACTTTTTTTTTTTCCCCTCTTCCTTCCCTGTATCCTGCCCCTCCCTTCCCCCACATTCAGTCCCCACTCAGTTGCCCATGTCTGTGGGTCGTTTATACATGTTCTTTGATTTTACACTTCCCCTTCTTACCCCCTTTTCTCCCTCCCCCCTCCCCCCTTGTTACTGTTAGTCTACTCCTTGTTTACATACCTCTGGTTCAATTTTGCTCATTTGTTTGTGTTGTTCATTAGTTTCCTGTAATAGGTGACAGCATAATGTATTTTTCTTTCGTTGCCTGGCTTATTTCGCTAAGCATAATTCTCTCTAGTTCCATCCATGTTGTTGCAAGTGGTAGAAGTTCCTTCTTTCTTTCTGCTACATAGAACTCCATTGTGTAAATGTACCACAGTTTTTTGATCCACTCATCTACAGATGGGCATTTAGGTTGTTTCCAGCACTTGGCTATTGTAAATAGTGCTGCTATGAACATTGGAGTGCATAGGTTCTTTTGAATTGGAGTTTCAGGATTTTTCGGATATAATCCCAGTAATGGAATTGCTGGTTCAAAAGGCAGTTGCATTTTTAGTTTTTTGAGGAAATTCCAAACTGTTTTCCATAGTGGCTGCACCAGTCTGCATTCCCACCAGCAATGCACCAGGGTTCCCGTTTCTCCGCATCCTCTCCAGCACAAGTTGTTTGTTGATTTGTTGATTATGGCCATTTTGACTGGTGTGAGGTGGTATCTCATTGTGGTTTTTATTTGCATCTCTCTGATGGCTAGTGATGTTGAGCATATTTTCATATGTCTATGGGCCCTCTGTATGTCTTCTTTGGAGAAGTGTTTGTTCAGGTCCTTTGCCCATTTTTTAATTGGGTTGTCTGTCTTCTTGGTGTTGAGTCGTATGAGTTCTTTATATATTTTGGAGATCAATCCCTTGTCTGAGATGTCATTGGCGAATATATTTTCCCATATGGTTGGTTTCCTTTTCATCTTGGTGAAGTTTTCTTTAGCTGAGCACAAACTTTTTAGTTTGATGTAGTCCCATTTGTTTATTCTTTCCTTTATTTCCCTTGCCTTAGGAGATATATCATTGAAAATGTTGCTATGTGGGATATCTGAAATTTTCCTGCTTATTTTTTCCTCTAGGACTTTTATGGTATCACGGCTTACATTTAAGTCTTTGATCCATTTTGAGTTTATTCTTGTGTATGGTGTAAGTTGGTGGTCTAGTTTCATTTTTTTGCATGTCCCTGTCCAGTTCTCCCAACACCATTTGTTGAAGAGGCTCTTTTCACTCCATTTGATGCTCTTTCCCCCTTTGTCAAATATTAGTTGACCATATGAACCTGGGTTTATTTCTGGGCTCTTTATTCTGTTCCATTGATCTATATGTCTGTTTTTATGCCAGTACCAGACTGTTTTGATTACCGTGGCCTTGTAGTATAGTTTGATATCAGGTATTGTGATTCCTCCTACTATGTTCTTCTTCCTCAAAATTGCTGTGGCTATTCGGGCTCTTTTTTGGTTCCATATAAATTTTTGAAGTATTTGTTCTAGGTCTGTGAAATATGTTGCTGGTATTTTAATAGGGATTGCATTGAATCTATAAATTGCTTTGGGTAGTATGGACATTTTAATGATGTTGATTCTTCCCATCCATGAGCATGGTATATGCTTCCATTTATTTGTATCTTTTTTAATTTCTTTCTTCAATGTTATGTAGTTTTCTGAGTACAGGTCTTTTACCTCCTTGGTTAAGTTTATTCTTAGGTATTTTATTTTTCTTGTTGCTATGGTAAATTGAATTTTTCTTTCAGTTTCTATCTCTGAGTTTTTATTGTTGGTGTATAAAAATGCCTTTGATTTCTTAATATTGACTTTGTATCCTGCTATTTTGCTGAATTCACTTATTATATCGAGTAGTTTTTTTTGTGGAGTCTATAGGGTTTTCTATGTACACTATCATGTCATCTGGAAATAATGACAGTTTTACTTCCTCTTTTCCAATTTGGATGCCTTTTATTTCTCTTTCTTGTCTGATTGCGGTGGCTAGAAATTCCAAGACTATGTTGAATAGGAGTGGGGAGAGCGGACATCCTTGTCTTGTTCCTGATCTCAGGGGGAATGCTCTCAGTTTTTGCCCATTGAGTATGATGTTGGCTTCAGGTTTCTCATATATGGCCTTTATTATGTTGAGGTATGCTCCCTCTATTCACATTTTGCTGAGAGTTTTTATCATAAATGGGTGTTGTACTTTATCAAATGCTTTTTCTGCATCTATTGATATTATCATGTGGTTTTTGTCTTTCATTTTGTTTATGTGGTGTATTACATTTATTGATTTACGAATGTTAAACCATCCTTGCATCCCTGGGATGAATCCTACTTGATCGTGGTGTATGATCTTTCTAATGTGTTGCTGGATCCGGTTTGCCAATATTTTGTTGAGGATTTTAGCATCTATGTTCATCAGCGATATTGGCCTGTAGTTTTCTTTCTTTGTTGTGTCTTGACCTGGTTTTGTAATTAGTGTTATACTGGCTTCATAGAATGAGTTTGGCAGTCTTCCCTCTTCTTGTATCTTTTGGAATAGTCTGAGAAGGATAGGAGTTAGTTCTTTCCTAAATGTTTTGTAGAATTCACTTGTGAAGCCATCCGGTCCAGGGCTTTTGTGTGCTGGGAGTTTTTTGATTACTGCTTCAATTTCGCTAGCTGTTATTGGTCTATTCAGACTTTCTGCTTCTTCTTGATTCAGTTTGGGAAGACTATAGGTTTCCAGGAATTTGTCCATTTCCTCTAGGTTGTCAAATTTCTTGCCATACAGTTGTTTGTAATAATTTCTTATAATTCTTTGTATTTCTGTGGTATCAGTTGTGATTTCTCCTCTTTCGTTTCTGATTTTATTTATTTGGGTCGTCTCTCTTTTTTTCTTGATGAGCCTGCTTAAAGGCTTGTCAATTTTGTTTATTTTTTCAAAGAACCAGCTCTTATTTTTGTTGATCTTTTGAACTGTTACTTTAGACTCTATGTCATTTAATTCTGCTCTGATCTTGATGATTTCCTTCCTTCTACTTGATCTGGGCTTTGCTTGTTGTTCTTCCTCTAGATCTTGTAGCTGTAGGGTTAAATTTTTTATTAGATATTCCTCTAGCTTTTTTAGGTAGGCCTGTATTGCTATGAACTTTCCTCTTAGGACTGCTTTCGCTGTATCCCATAGGTTTTGGGTTGTTGTGTGTTCATTATCATTAGTTTCCAGAAACTTTTTGATTTCTTCCTTGATGTCATTGTTAACCCATTCATTATTTAATAGCATGTTATTCATTCTCCATGAGTTTGAATGTTTTTGAGTTTTTTCCTTGAGGTTGATTTCCAATTTTAAGCCATTGTGATCTGAGAAGATGCTTGATATAATTTCAATTTTCTTGAATTTGTTAAGGCTTGTTTTGTGTCCTACCATGTGGTCTATCTTTGAAAATGTTCCATGTGCACTTGAGAAGTATGTATATTTTGCTTCTTTGGGGTGAAAACTTCTATATATATCGACTAAGTCCATTTGATCTAGAGTGTTGTTCAGTGCCTCCGTATCTTTGGTGTTTCTTTGCTTCGAAGATCTGTCCATTGTTGACAATGGGGTGTTAAAGTTCCCTACTATGAGTGTGTTGTTGTCTATATCTTTCTTGGAGTCTTTCAAAAGATTCCTTATATATTTGGGTGCTCCTAAGTTGGGTGCATATATATTTATAAGGGTTATATCTTCTTGATGGATTTTTCCCTTAAGTATTATGAAATGCCCTTCTTTGTCTCTTTTTATGGACTTTGCTGTGAAATCTGTTTTTTCTGATATAAGTATTGCTACCCTGGCTTTTTATTCATGCCCATTTGCTTGAAATACTTTTCTCCATCCCTTTACTTTCAGTCTGTGTAGATCTTTTGTTCTAAGGTGGGTCTCTTGTAGACAGCATATATGTGGGTCATTCTTTCTAATCCATTCAGCTACCCTATGTCTTTTAATTGGAGCATTTAATCCATTTACATTTAAGGTTATTACCGATAAGTACTTATTCATTGTCATTTTTCCCCTTTGTACTTGTGTTCTTCTCTGTCTCTCTCTGTTTCTTTATCTTCTTAGAGCAGACCCTTTAGCATCTCTTGTATTGCTGGTTTGGTGGAGATGTATTCTTTTAGCCTTCTTTTGTCTTGGAAGCTCCTTATTTCACCCTCCATTTTGAATGAGAGCTTTGCTGGGTATAGTATTCTAGGTTGTAGGGCTTTGTTTTTCATTGCTTGGAATATTTTTTTGCCATTCCCTTCTGGCTTGTAGTGTTTCTGCTGAGAAATCTGATGATAGCCTTATTGGAGTACCCTCGTATGTTATTAGTTGTTTTTCTCTTGCTGCTTTTAGGATCCTCTCTTTGTCTTTGAATGTTGCCATTTTAATTATGATGTGTCTTGAGGTGGGCCTGTTGGGGTTCATCTTCATTGGGACCCTCTGTGCTTCCTGGACTTGCGTGACTCTTTCTCTCGTCATGTTAGGGAAGTTTTCTGTCATTAGTTTTTCAAAGAGGTTTTCTATCCCTTGCTCTTCTTCTTCTCCTTCTGGAATTCCTATGATACGGATATTATTACGTTTCATGTTGTCCTGCAGCTGTCTTAGAACCTCTTCAGTCTTGTTCAGTCTTTTTTCATTTTGTTGCATTGTCTGGGAGTTTTTGTGTAGGTTGTCCTCCAGCTCGCTGATCCGATCTTCTGCTTCCTCTAGCCTGCTTTTAATTCCTTCTACTGTGTTCTTCAAATCAGTGATCGTATTCTTCATTTCCTCCTGGCTCTTATTGATAGCTTCTATGTCCTTTTTCATGCTCACGTAATTTTCTGTGAGTTCCTTGTAGTTTTTCTGGAGTTCTTTGTAGTTTCCGCTGAGCTCATTCAGCTTCTCCATAATCCATGTTTTGAATTCCATATCTGATAGTTCGCTCCCCTCTATTTCATTTAGCACTCTTTCTGGGGATTCTACCTTTCCTTTTGATGGGAGGTTGTTTCTCTGTCTCCCCATTTTTTTGACTCCTATTGTTTGTTGGTGCTTCTTGGAATGATCTGCACTTCCTGGATCTGCCTCTGGTGGCGTCAGATCATGTACCAGTCTGGCCCTAGGCAGCCTGTTGGAGACTTCCAGGGATCTACTGCTGTTGTCTGTCTTCTTTGATTGTTAATCTATTCAATCTGTGATTAGCTGTCAGGCTTAAGGACTGTGGGTGTGGCAGCTTAATTCCTGTAGGCAGGGCTTTTGCTTCCCCTCAGGCTGACGCCACTTGGAGGGGAATGGTCTACCCGCAGTACTGGGGATGAGTCAGCACTGGGACCCAGTCAGCTGCTCCTCCAGTTCTCCCCTCAAAGCCACCGTGCCAAATTCTCCCCAAGTGTCTCCAGTCCTCTCTGCCTTCCCTCTGCTTGAGCCCAGGGTAAGTGGTGGCCAAAATATTTTCATATGTGATCCACTTAAGAGCTCTTTTTCTCCTGCTGTTTCTCTCCGGCTAGCAAGAAACCTTGTGGCTTTTCGCTTTTCACAGCTGATACTATTTTACTTTCCACTCTGTTGCTGTAGGCTGGGAAGCCCAGCTGGGGGTTTAGACCCTGCCCTTCTCAGGGGGGAATCCCCGGCTGCTGAGCTGTTTCTCAGTCCCTTCAGCTGCCACCCATTTGAGCCCAGCCAGCCCTTCCGCGTCTCCGCACTCCATACCAGTCAAGTTGTGATGTAGCGGCCTTTTCTGTCTCTCCGTGGTTATAAGACTTCTTTCCAGCTAGTGTTCCATTGGTTATTCCAGATGATTTCTCCAAAATTAAGTTGTAAATCCAGACTGGTCCTGGGAGGAGGTTAGTGTAGCTTCCACTTACTCCTCCGCCATCTTGGATCTAAGATCTCTTTGTTGTGTCTTGATCTGATTTTGGACTTAGGGTAATACTGGCTTCATAGAGAGAACTTGGTATTCTTCCCTCTTAGTGGACTTTTTTGGAATAGTTTGAGAAGGATAAGAGTCAATTCTTTCCTAAATGTTTTGTAAAATTCACCTGTGAAGCCATCCGGTCCAGGGCTTTTGTGTGCGGGAGATTTTTGATTACTGCTTCTAGTTCACTAGTTGTTATTGGTATTTTCAGGATTTCTGTTTCTTCTTGATTCAATTTTGGAAGATTATATGTTTCCAGAAATTTGTCCATTTCATCTAGGTTGTCAAATTTCTTGTGATACAGTTTTTCATGGCAATTTCTAACAATCCTTTGTATTTCTGTGGTATTCATAGTGATTTCTCCTCTTTCTTTTCTGATTTTATTTATTTGGGTCCTCTCTCTTTTTTTCTTGATGAGCCTGGTTAAAAGATTGTTGATTTTGTTTATCTTTTCAAAGAACCAGTTCCAGGTTTATTGATCTTTTGAATTGCTTGTTTAGTCTCTATATCATTTAATTCTGCTCTGATCTTGATGATTTTATTTCTTCTACTCACTCTGGGTTTTTTTGTTGTTATTCCTCTAGTTATTGTAGCTGTAGGGTTAGGTTTTTTATTAGAGATTCTTCTGTCCTTTTTAGGTAGGTCTATATTGCTATGAACTTTTCTCTCAGGACTGCTTTCGCTGTATCCATAGGTTTTGTGTTGTTGTGTGTTCAATATCATTTGTTTCCAGAAACTTTTTTATTTCTTCCTTGATGTCATTGTTAACCCGTTCTTTATTAAATAACATCTTATTTATTTTCCATGAGTTTGAAGGTTTTTGAGGTTTTTTCTTGAGGTTGACTTCCACTTTCAAGCCATTGTGATCTGAGAAGATACTTGATATAATTTCGATTTTCTTGAATTTGTTGTGGCTTGTTTTGTGTCCTTACCATGTGGTCTATCTTTGAAAATATTCCATGTGCACTTGAAAAGAATGTGTATTTTGCTTCTTTGGGGTGAAAAGTTCTATATATATCAACTAAGTCCATTTGATCTAGAGTGTTGTTCAATGTCTCAATATCTTTGGAGTTTCTTTGCTTCGAAGGTCTGTCCATTTCTGACAATGTGGTGTTAAAGTCCCCTACTATGAATGTGTTGCTGTCTATATCCTTCCTGAAGTCTTTCAAAAATTTCCTTACATATTTTGGCGATCCTATGTTGGGTGTACATATGTTTACAAGGGGAATATCTTCTTGGTGGATTTTTCCCTTAAGTATTATAAAATGTCTTTATTTGTCTGTTTTTATGGCCTTTGCTGTGAAATCTGTTTTGTCTGATATAAGTATTGCTATCCCAGTTATTTTTTTCCGTACATTTGCTTGAAATAATCTTTTCCATCCCTTCACTTTCAGTTTGTATAGATATTTTGTTCTATAATGGGTCTGTTGTAGACAGGATATATGTGGCTCATGCTTTCTAATCCATTCAGCTACCCTGTGTCTTTTGATTGGTGCATTTACTCCATTTACATTTAAGGTTATTACCAATATGTACTTACTTATTTTTATTTGTCCCCATTGTACTTGTGTTCCTCTCTGTCTCTCTCTGTTTCTTCATCTTCTTAAAGCAGACCCTTTAGCACCCCCTGCAATGCTGGTTTGGTGGAGATGTAATCTTTTAGCTTTCTTTTGTCTTGGAAATTCCTTATTTCACCTTCCATTTGAATGAGAGCCTTGCTGGGTAGAGTATTCTTGGTTGTAGAGCTCTGTTTTTCATTATTTGGAATATTTTTTGCCATTTCCTTCTTGCTTGTAGTATTTCTGTTGAGAAATCTGATGCTAGCCTTATTGGAGCTCCCTTGTATATTATTAGCTCTTTCTTGCTGCTTTATGATTTTCTCTTTGTCTTCGTTGCCATTGTGATTATGATATGTCTTGAAGTGCGTCTGTTGGCATTCATCTTCATTGGGACCCTCTGTGCTTCCTGGACTTGTGTGACTTTTTCTCTCCTCAAGTTAGAAAAGTTTTCTGTCATTAGTTTTTCAAACAGGTTTTCTATCTCTTACTTCTGTTATTCTCCTTCTGGTACTCATATGATACAGATATTACTACACTTAATGTTGTCCTGCAGCTGTCTTAAAACCTCTTCATTCTTTGTCAGTCTTTTTTCATTTTGTTGCACTGTCCGGAAATTTTTTTTCTATGTTGTCCTTCAGCTCTACCTTTCATCCTTTCTACTCTGTTCTTCAATTCATAAATTGTATTCTTCATTTTCCTGGCTCTTATTCATAGCTTCTATTTTCTTTTTCATGCTCGTGTAATTGTCAGTAACTTCTTTGTAGTTTCCTTGGAGTTCTTTGTAGTTTTATTTGAGCTCACTGAATTCCTTGAGCCTCCCCATAATCCATCTTTTGAATTCCATGTGTGATAGTTTGCTTACTTCTATTTCATTTAGCACTGTTTTTGGGGATTCCTCCTTTCCTTTTCATGGTGGTTGTTTCTCTGTCTCCCCACTTTTGTGACTCTTCTTGTTTGTTGCTGCTTCATAGATTGATCTTCACTTCCTGGATCTCATGCTTGTGGTGTCAGATCATATACCAGTCTGGACCTAGGCAGCCTGTTGGAGACTACCAGAGATCTACTGCTTTGTCTGTCTCCTTTAGTTGTTAATCTATTCAATCTGTGATTAGCCATCAGGCTTAAGCACCGAAGGCGGGTCAGCTTAATTTATGTAGGCAGAGCTTTTGCTTACCCTCGGCTGCTGTCACATGGATGGGGAATAGTCTGCCTGCAGTATGAGTGAGCACTGGGACCCATTCAGTTGCTCCCTCAGCTTTCCCCTCAAAGCCACCCCCCTAAATTCTTTCCAAGGATCTCTATTCCTCTCTGCCCTCCCTCTGCTTGAGCCCATGGTAAGTGGGTTCCAAAATATTTTCATATGTGATTCGCTTAAGAGCTATCTTTCTCTAGCTGTTTCTCTCAGGCCACAAGAAACCCTGTGGCTTTTCGCTTTTCACAGCTGGATACTATTTTGCTTTCTGCTCTGTTGCTGTAGGCTGTGAAGCCCACCTGGGGGGTTTAGACTCTGCCCTCCTTGCTGCTGTGCTGTTTCTCAGTCCCTTCAACTGCCACCCATTTGAGCCCAGCCAGCCCTTTCACACCTCCACACATCCTACTGGCCATGTTGTGATGAAGCAGTTTTTTCTGTCTCTCCGTGGTTATAAGACTTCTCTCCAGCTAGTGTTCAGTTGGTTATTCCAGATGATTTCTCCACAATTAAGTTGTAAGTTCAAGACTTGTCCTGAGAAGAAGTTAGTGTAGCTTCCATTTACTCCTCTGCCATCTTGGATCTGCTACCATACTGTTTCTGTTTGCAAAGAGCATAGTCCATTAAACTGATGAAAAACAAATCATGTTCCCTGTTCCCCATCTGCTCTATATTAACAGTTGAGAAGTTTCTCTACACTATGTGATTTGGAGTAACCAGTAAAATTAAATATATTGGATTTTCCAAATATATGTACACTATATTTTCAATTCGGAAACAACAAAAACAAAAAAATAGAACATATTGGCTTATCTCATAAAGTATGAATTCTACATGTAGAATAAATGTTCATATATAAATGATACTACATCAGCTCTGTCAAGGAATAATTGTCAAAATTGTTTAGAACCATAAGAAAATGGTATAAAGAGGGAATAGTGTCTGAAATGAATAGCGATTACACTAATAAACTGCAGAGAAACAAGATAATCCAGATTTTACAAAAGAATTATATTGTGCTTCTCTCAAAAAATGTGAAGAGTATGTTCCTAAGTAGTTTAGCAACTAACACTACTTATTTCACCAATGTTTTATATCCCTACCATTAACTTATATTGCAATATATTGCATGAATTTGGGTAGAAATAAGTTCCTAGATTTAATAAATACTATTCTCAGTTTTCTCCATTTAAAAAGTCCTTGATTCTCTATAAATAACTAATAGTTACAAAATGACAAGAAAGCAAATCTTTCAAAGTCTTAAATGTCATATAATATATACATATGAAATTTAGTGGTAGATATATGGCCTTTTAAATAAATTTAAAAAATATATTATTGTTTTTTCTATTATAGTTTTCCTAAGTTTCCCCCCATTGCTCCCCTTCACCGGGGTGCACCCACCACTTCCATAGTTAATTCCCACATCATTGTCCATGTCCATGGGTCCTTCATATAAGTTCTTAGAGTAGTCCCTTCACCTTCTTCAAACAGTCCCCACATCCCACATTCCCTCTTACAGTTGCCAGTCTATTTCATGATTCTATGTCTCTGGTTCTATTTTGCTAATCAGTTCATTTTGTTCATAATATTATTCTTATAAGGAAGATAATATGATATTTGTCTTTTGCTGCCTGGCTTATTTCACTTTCTTCATAATACTCTCCAGTTCCATCCATGCTGTTGTGAAAGATAGGAATTCCATCTTTCTTTCTGCTTCATAGTATTCCATTGTGCAGATGTACCAAAATTTCTTTATTCACTCACTTACTCAGGGGAACTTAGGCTGTTTCCAGATCTTGGCTATTGTAAATACAGCTTCTATGAATGTGAAGTTGCATAAATCCTTTTGAATTTCTGTTTTGGAATTTTGGGGGTATATTCACAGAAGTGGAATCACTGAATCAAAAGACAGTTCCATTTTTAGTATTTTGAGGAAAATACACTGTGGTTGCTCCAGTCTGCATTCCCACTAACAGTGCACTATGGTACCCTTTGCTCCACATCCTTGCCAGTACTTGTTGTCTGTTGATTTATTGATGGCCATTCTGAACGGTGTGAGATGGTATCTCATTGTGGTTTTAATTTGCATCTCTGATGACTAATGACATTGAGCATCCTTTCATATGTCTAGGAGCCCTCTGTATATCCTCCTTGAAGAAGTGCCTGTTCAGATCCTTTGCCAATTTTTTAACTGGATTACTTGTTTTCTGGGTATTGAGTCATAGGAGCTCTTCATATAATTTATATATTTTGGAGAATAGAACTCTGTCTAATATGTCACTGGCAAATATATTCTCTTATACAGTCAGTTCCCTTTTCATTTTGATAATGGTTTCTTTAGCCATGCAGCTTTTAATTTGATGTAATCCCCCTTGGGTTGCACAGGCGTGCACAGGGAAGTGCCCTCATTCACTGGCCCAGGTGGGCAGGGCCGCGCGTACAGGTGCCCCTCAGGCACACCCCAACAGACATAAGATCAGTGCCTGAACGGGCACAGAGAGGGCCTGCTGGGCATGCATAAGACCATACACAGACACCCCTAGCCACCTCCAGTGTGCGCCAGGCCAAAGCGCAGACCACTTTCTCGGGCTCTGCTTCTGCCCGCCCAGAATTCAAGAAAAGTGGATAGAGTGATTCTCAATCCACTAGCCAGTGGGAAGAATCTACAAAAGAGCATCTTAAATATAACCGGCCAGCATAAACAAATGACATAAGGGGTACCCCAAGAATATCATGCTCAGAAGATCAAAGAGACTGCACCACTGAAACCCCCAGATCTCCTATAAAGAATCTCATACCACAAAGGTGAGAAGTCAAAGCAGACAAATACAAAAAACAAAAACAAACAAGAATAATCCAAAATAGTAAGACGCAGAAACAAACTCTCAATAAAAAAAAAAAAAGAATCCCCAGAAAGAGAGGTAGATGGAATAGAAACAGCCCAAATGTCAGACACACAATTCAAAACAATGGTGGTGAAGAAGCTCAATATACACAACAACCACAAAAACAACTATGACAACCTCCAAGGATGTTACCAACAGCTCCACGAAAATTACAGGAAACTTACAGAGAACTGAACCAGCATAAAAAAAGGCATAGAAACTATCAACAAGAACCAGGAAGAAATGAAACATTCAATCTCTGAAATGAAAAACACAGTAGAATCAGTCAAAAGCAGACTAAACAAAGCAGAAGATCAAATCAATGAGCTAAAAGACAATATAAAAAAAAAATTCCCAGAGAATACAACAAAATGAAAAAAGATTCAAAAACTACAAAGAAGATGTAAGGGAGTTACAAAATAGCATAACGAAAAACAACATCAGAATCATTAGAATTAAAGAAGGAAAGGAGTAACAAGGAATAGAAAAACTGATAGAAAAAATAATGACAGAAAATTTTCCCAACCTGATGAGAAAAAGTTATGCAAGTCCAGGAAGCACAGAGAGTTCCAATGAAGAGAAACCGAAAAAAACTCACTCCAAGGCACATCATACTTAAAATGGCAACATTACAAGACAAAGAGAGAATCCTAAAAGCAGCAAGAGAGAAACAACTAATAACATACAAGGGAACTCCGATAAAGCTATCGACCAATTTCTCAACAGAAACACTACAATCCAGAGTGAATGGTCAAAAATATTTCAAGCAATGAAAAACAAAGGCCTACAACCAAGAATACTCTACCCAGCAAGGCTCTCATTCAAAATAGAAGGTGAAATAAGAAGTTTCCCAGACAAAGGAAGACTAAAAGAATACATCTCCACCACACCAGCATTGCAAGAGATGCTAAAAGGAATATTCTAAAAAAAAAGAAGAAAAAAGAAGAGGAGAGGAACAGAGGTACAAAGGGAAATGAATAAATACATAAGTAATAACCTTAAATGTAAATGGATTAAATGCTCCAATTAAAACACATAGGGTAATGGAATGGATAAGAAAACAGAACCCACATATTTGCTGTCTAAAAGAAACACACCTCAAAACAAAAGATTTACATAGACTGAAATTTAAGGGATATATAGAAATATTCCAAGCAACCAAACCTGAAAAAAAAAGCTGGGGTAGCAGTCCTCATATCAGACAAAAGGGATTTCAAAGCAAGGGCAATAAAAAGAGACAAAGAAGGACATTTCATAACACTTGAAGGAAAAATCCATCAACAAGATATAACACTGATAAACTTATATGCACCCAACATAGGAGCACCCAAATAATAAAGAAAATACTAGAAGACCACAAAAAGGATATTAACAACAACATACTCATAGTAGCAGACTTCAGCACTCAATTTTCAAAAATAAAGAGATCATCGAAGCAGAGAAACACCAAAGATATACAGGCATTAAACAATACACTAAACCACATGGACTTAGCTGATATATATAAAAAATTTCACCCCAAGGAAGCAAAATATACATTCTTTTCGAATTCACATGGGACATTTTGAAAGATAGACCACATGATAGGACACAAAGCAAGCCTCAACAAATTCAAGGAAATTGAAATTATATCAAGCATCTTTTCAGACCACAATGCCCTGAAACTAAAAATCAACCTCAGAGAAAAAATAAAAGACACCCAAGCTCATAGAGAATGAATAACATGCTGTTAAATAATGAATGGGTTAACAATGACATCAAAGAGGAAATCAAGAAATTTCTAGAAACTAATGATAATGAACACACAACAGCCCAAAACCTATGGGACACAGCAAAAGCAGTCCTAAGGGGGAAGTTCATAGCAATACAGGCATATCTGAAAAGGATAGAAGAATGTCAGATTAAAAAATCTAACCCTAAAACTACAAGAACTAGAACAACAATAACAAACAAAGCCTAGGGAAAGAAGAAGGAAGGAAGTCATCAAGATGAGAGTAGATTTGAAAGACATAGAGACCAAACAAAAAATCCAAAAGATCAACAAAATAAGGAGCTGGTTCTTCAAAAAAAATAAAGAAAATTGACAAACTTCTAGCCAGGCTCATCAAGAAAAAAAGAGAGAAGTCCCAAATAAACAAAATCAGATATGAAAGAGGAGAAATCACTACTGATACGTCAGAAATACAAACAATTGAAAGAAATTACTACAAACAACTGTATGGCAAGAAATTTGACAACCTAGAAGAAGCGGACAAATTTCTAGAAACATATAACATTCCAAAACTGAATCAAGAAGAGGTAGAAAATCTCGACAGACCAATAACAAAGAAGGAAATTGAAACAGTAATCCAAAATCTCCCTGCACACAAAAACCCTGGACTGGATGGCTTCACAGGCGAATTTCACAAAACATTAAGGGAAGAACTAACTCCTACCCTTCTCAAACTATTCCGAAAAATCCAAGAAGAGGGAAAAATCTCAAACTCTTTCTATTAAGCCAGTATTACCCTAATTCCAAAACCAAGTCAAGACACAACAAAGAAAGAAAACTACAGGCCAATATCACTGATGAACATAGATGCTAAAATCCTCAATACAATACTGAAAAACAGGATGCAGCAATACATCAAAAAGATCATACACCATGATCAAGTGGGATTCATCTCAAGGATGCAAAGATCGTTTAAAATTCGCAAATCTATAAATATAATACAGCATCTAAACAAAATGAAAGGCAAAAATCACATGATCATATCCATAGATGCAGAAAAAGCATTTGATAAAATACAACACCCATTTATGATGAAAACACTCAGCAAAATGGGAATAGAGGGAGCATACCTTAACATAATCAAGGCTATATATGAGAAGCCTGAAGCCAACATCATACTCAATGGACAAAAACTGAGAGCATTCCCCCTGAAATCAGGAACTACACAAGGCTGTCCACTCTCTCCACTCCTATTCAACATAGTTCTGGAAGTCCTAGCCACGGCAATCAGACAAGAAAAAGAAATAAAATGCATCCAAATCAGAAAAGAAGAAGTAAAAATATCATTACATGCAGATGACATGATAGTATACATAGAAACCTATAAACTCCACTAAAAGACTACTCGATATAATAAGTGAATTTGGCAAAATAGCAGGGTACAAAATAAATACACAGTAATCTAAGGCATTTCTGTACAGCAAGAATAAAATATCAGAGACAGAGACAAAATGAAAATACCGTTTACTATAGCAACAAGAAAAATAATGTACCTAGGAATCAACTTAACCAAAGAGATAAACGACCTGTACTTTGAAAATTGCATAACATTGAAGAAAGAAATTACGGAAAATACAAATAAATAGAAACAAATACTACGTTCTTGGATGGAAAGAATCAACATCATCAAAATGGCCATACTACCCAAAGCAATTTACAGATTCAATGCAATCCCTATTAAAATACCAACGACATATTTCACAGACCTACAACAAATACTCCAAAAATTCATATGGAAACAAAAAAGACCCCGAATAGTAAAAGCAATCTTGAGACAGAAGAACACAGCAGGAGGAACCACAATACCAGACTTCAAACAATACTACAAAGCTTCTGTGATCAAAACAGTCTGGTACTGGCATAAGAACAGACATATAGATCAGTGGAACAGAATAGAGAGCCCAGAAATAAACCCAGGCCTCTATGGTCAACTAATATTCGATAAAGGAGGAAGGAACATAAAATGGAGTGAGAAGAGCCTCTTTAACAAATGGTGCTGGGAGAACTGGACAGGGACATGCAAAAAAAATGAGACTAGACCACCAACTTACTCCACACAGGAGAATAAACTCAAGATGGATCAAAGACCTCAGGATAGATCAAATACTTAAATGTAAGCCACAACACCATAAAAGTCCTAGAGAAAAACATAGGCAGGAATATTTCAGATATCACAAGTAACAATATTTTCATGGATACATCTCCCAAGGCAAGAGAAATAAAGGAAAAAATAAACAAATGGGACTACATGAAACTAAAAAGTTTCTACTCATCAAAAGAAAACATCAGCATGATGAAAAGGAAACCAACCATATAGGAAAACATATTTGCCAATGATATCACAGACAGGGGACTGATCTCCAAAATTTATAAAGAGCTTATACAACTCAACATCAAGAAAACAAACAACCCAATTAAAAAATGGGCAAAGGACCTGAACAAATACTTCTCCGAAGAGGACATACAGAAGGTCCATAGACACATGAAAAAATGCTCAACATCATTGGCCATCAGAGAGATGCAAGTAAAAACAACAGTGGGATACCACCTTACACCAGTCAGAATGGCCATCATCAACAAATCAACAAAGAACAAATGCTGGCGAGGATTTGGAGAAACAGTAACCCTACTGCACTGTTGGTGGGAATGCAGACTGGTGCAGCCACTATGGAGAACAGTATGGAATTACCTCAAAAAAACTAAAAAGGGAACTGCCATTTGAACCAGTGATTCCACTGCTAGGATTATACCCGAAAAATCCTAAAACCCTAATTCAAAAAATCTTATGCACCCCTATGTTCATAGCAGCCCTGTTTACAATAGCTAAGTGCTGGAAACAGCCTAAATGCCCATCTGTAGATGAGTGGATCAAAAAACAGTGGTACATCTACACAATGGAATACTATGTAGCAGAAAGGAAGAAGGAACTCCTGCCATTTGCGACAACATGGATGAAACTAGAGAGAATTATGCTTAGTGAAATAAGCCAGGCAAAGAAAGAAAAATACCATATGATATCACGTAAAACAGGAAACTAAAGAACAACACAAACGAACTAAATAGGCAAAGACTAGAATAATAGTCAATAGGGGGGAGGGAGAGAAAGGGGATAAGTAAGGTAAGGGTCCAGTCAAAGAATGTATATGAATGACTCATGGACATGGACAACGGGGGGGGGATATGATTATGGGAGAAGGGGTGGGCTGGGTGGGGGGAGCAATGTGGGAAAAATGCGATAACTGTAATTGAATAACCAAAAAATAAAATTAAAAAAGAAAATAAAATAAATCAACAAACAATAAGTGCTGACAAGGATGTGGAGAAACGGAAACCCTACTGCACTGTTGGTTGGAATGCAGACTGGTGCAGCCACTATGGAAAACAGTATGGAATTACCTCAAAAAACTAAAAATGGAACTGCCTTTTGAACCAGCGATTCCACTGCTAGGATTATACCCGAAAAATCCTAAAACCCTAATTCAAAAGAACGTATGCACCCCCAAGTTCATAGCATCACTGTTTACAATAGCTAAGTACTGGAAACAGCCTAAGTACCGATCTGTAGATGAGTGGATCAAAAAACTGTTGTACATATACGCAATGGAATACTATGTAACAGAAAGAAAGAAAAAACTGCTGCAATTTGCAACAACATGGATGGAACAAGAGGGAATTATGCTTAGCGAAATAAACCAGGAAAGAAAGAAAAATACCATATGATATTACCTAATACAGGAAACTAAAGAACAACATAAACAAACAAACTAAATAGGAGAAAGAGCAAAATAGCTGTCAATAGGGGGGAGAGGGGAGAGATAGAAGGGGGATAAGTAAGGGGAGGGTTTTGTCAAGGAACGTGTATAAATGACTCATGGACATGGACAATGGGGAGGGATATGATTGTGGAAGAAGCGGTGGGTTGTGTGGGTGAGAGCAATATTGGAAAAATGGGACAACTGTAATTGAAAAAACAAAAAATAAAACAAAAATATTTACATTGAAGGTTATTACTGATAGATATTTATTCATTGCTTACATTTAAAATTATTATTGATAGGTATTTATTCATTGCTATTTTTCCCTTTGTACCTGTGTTTTTATGTCACCCTGGTTGTTATTCTTCTTATAGAGGTCCCTTAAAAATCTCTTGCAATGCTGTTTCAGTGGAAATGTACCCCTTCAACTTTTAATTTATTTTTTTGTCTGGGAAGCTCTTTATTTCACTTTCCATTTTAAATGAAAGCCTTGCTGGGTAGAATATTCTTTGTTGTAGGTCCCTGCTTTTCTTTATCTATAATATTTCATGACAATCCCTTCTAGATTGCTGTATATCTGTTGTGAAATTAGCTGATAGCTTTATTGGAGCTCCCTTGTGGGTGATTGTTTCTCTCTTGCTGTCTTTAAGATTCTCTCTCTACCTTTAAACCTGGCTATTTTAATTGTATGTGCCTTGGTGCAGGCCTCTTTGGATTCATCCTGATTGGGGCTTTTCATGCTCCCTGAAATTGTGTGACTTTTTCCTTCACCTAGTTAGGGAATTTTCTGTCTTTATTTCTTTAGACAGGTCTTCTATCCCTTGCTCCCTTTCTTCTCCTTCTGTTATCCATATAATGTAAATATTGTAAGGTTCATGTTGTCCCAAAGTTCTCTTATACTGAGCTCATTCTTTTAATATTTTTCCATTTTGTTGCTCTGACTGGATGATTTTTCAACCTTGTCTTCCAAATCACTGATTTTATCCTCTGTCTTGTTCAGCCTGTATTTAATTCCTTCTAGTGTATTTTTCATTTCAAATATTGTGTTCTTTACTTCCATCTGGTTCTTCTTCATAGTTTATATGTTCTTTTTCATGCTGATGTAGTTCTCTTTAAGTTCCTTGAGCATCCTTATAACTATGTCTGATAATTTGTTTGTCTCCACTTAATTTGGCTCTTTTTCTAAGGATTCTTTTTATTTGGATTTTTTTTTTGTCTCCCCATTTTAGCTGTCTCTTTTTGTTTTGTTTTACTTTTAATTTTTTTATTATTCTTACTTTTATTTAATTTTTTTCTTTTTTCTATGTATTAGATAGATCTCCTTTGACTCTCTGTATTGTGGAGTGGCCTTATGTGTTAGGAGGCCTGTGGTACCCTGTGGTGCAGTCTACTTGATCTCCTACTTTAGGTACTCTAAGAATACTTTTTGTATGGGTTATATGGACTCTCCTATTATGTTTGGCCCCTGGTAGTTGTTGGCCCATTCATTGGTTGTATCTGTCCTCTGACTGTATATCTCTGAGGCACTACCCCTACCACATCTCATAAACTGTTGTGTGGGTGCTGACAGAACAATGCAAAATAACACAGAAAACAAAACCCAAACAATCAATACCCTAACTATGACATCAATATCAATGACAAAAGAGCAAAGAACAATAAAAGTGGGAAGAGAAACAGAGAGTAGAGGAAGAGCAAAGAAATAGAATAAGAAAAAAACCAAAGGAAAGTAAAGAGATTATGAAAAGAGAAAAGGAATGACTAATGAATTGAAAGAGGCAAACAGGAAAAAGGGACAAAGAAAGAGATACACTAACAATAACAAGAAAAGGAAAGAAGAAAACAATGGGGCAATCAAAAGTAACAGTAGAATAGGATATGAAGAAAAATTAGAACATCAAAAATAGAAGAAAAGGAAAAATAATAAATCTATGAAGAAGAAACAATGATAAAAATTATTAAAAGAACAAAGTGAGAATTGTTTCAGCAGAGTTGAGTGCTTGCCTGCTGGGTACTCTCTCTGGATATGGCTCTAATGTGTCTGAGGCTGGTGTAAGTCAGTGCTAGGTGCTGTCCACATCTCGTCGTCGGCAGCCATCCATCTCGAGAGACGATGGTGTAGCTTCTTAAGAGTCTATCTGCACTGCCGAGAATGGCTGTGCAGTCCGACTCAGGAGTGACACGGTATCTGTCTCCTCCTGTGTTGAATCGACATCTTGCGATGACGCTGGAGTGTCCTCTCCAGTGAAGCTGAAGCTACAGAGCCTGGGCAGGGTGATATGGAGGGTCTGCTGTTGCCCATGCAGCAGACCCCCCCTCTCTTCGCAGCTGAAGGGTCCAAGGGAAAGACGGAGTCAATACAGCTTGGCTTCAGGTGCGCCGCAGGAGCTGCCGGTGTTGACTACAACGTCAAACCGCCTTAGGGACTCCGGCTCCGCATTTTCTGTCGGGGTTTACTCCCTTAGCCTTTCCCCTGAAGAGGTATGCCGCAAGGCAGCGGAGGTTTTTTGGGGTCAGAGTTTTCCTTCTCTGATGTGCCCTGACTGGAAGATCGAACCAGCGACACTTAGCTCGCAGGCCGACGCTCAATCCACTGAGCCAAACCAGCCAGCCCTCAGAAATATGCTCAAAGATTCAAGTGATCCAGTTTGTGGCTATTTCCTCTGGGATTGGCTGCACTCAGGATGTGCCAAGCTGCTCAGTAAAGCTGGGTTTTATTAATACAGCATTCAAGAGTGTGTCAGCAAACAACCCAAGTCACTACTAAATCTGCCTCTGTCTGTCTCTGCCTGCTGGCCTGCTGTCAGCTTTGGACTAGTTGTAGACCCAACTGTTAATGAGAGCATTTCTGTGAAGAATGGTGGGATGGTTTTCTTGGATTTCTCATGGCAGGTGCTTTTAAGACTTCAAGTGAGATACAGGGTGTGTTCCCTTGCACCTGTACCACTAGTCTGAGTCTGTTCAGGTTATTCCTCTGTATTCAGCAAGGTGGGCCCCCTAGTAGGCTAATGGGTGGGGGGCTTCAAGAGTTCAGATTTTCAGTCTGCCAGTAACTGGGAGGATGTTTCAATGGCTCTCCCATGAGGGGAAGTGCCAGTCTGTTTCCCAGGGGAGTATATGGTATGGATGCATCCTACATCCAGTCTCTGACAGTCCCTGGGTCTGCATATGTTGCTACGTCCTCAGCAGGGGTTAAGATGCAGGATGGAAAAAAAGGAAGAATAAAAAGAAAAAAAAACACACACACACAAAGCAAACTACAAACCAAATAAACCAAATAAAAGGGAAAAATAAGATGCATGGTAGAGCCAGCAGGATTACAGAGGGAGGGTGAGTAGAGCGATATCCCACAGGGTAAGGTAATGCTTTCCCCCTGGTAGTGGCCTGCTCTTCTCAAGAAACATAGCTGCTGTGGAATCCAGGTATATTCTAGCACTGAAAACCCCACAGCCACTCCCCTACATATCTCTGCAGTGCCTCCCACTTTAGACACTCTTCATTGTGACGGCAGTCTGTGCTGCCTACCCTTCACTGAGACCCAAGGTGAGTGGCTACAAACAAAAAACCCGTGCATTGACCTTTTTAAGATTTAAAGAAAACAAAATAATGGCTTTGTCTCCAGCAAGTTTTGTCTTTCATCAGCAAAGACATATCTCTTGGCCTTTCAGCACCGGATTCTGTATGGTCAGCTGATCCCAACCTAGGCACTCTGGGCTTGGGAGCCCTCTTTGTGAACCCAGCTTCTCTCCTCTGAAAGGAAAGCTCCCACAACCTTGCTGCCATCTTGTCCAGCCACCTATGTGAATAGGGCCAATCTCTTAGTCAACCCTGCCCCTGCTACTGGGCTCAAGGTAGTTAAAAGTCTCATTTTTAAGTGGTCTTTTGTTTATTTCAGGTGACTTTGCCCCCCTTTCGTTTTATATCCAGTTTAGTTCTGGGAAGAGGTGTGGAACCTATCCTCCTACTGTGCTGCCATCTTGCTCCCCCTCAATATTTTTCCTTTAATACATTTGTTTTTGTACATGTGTAAATTACAATCCCTACTGTTCTTATGTATTAAAAATGGCTGGAACTCAAAGGATAAATGACTTAGAGTTCATCTTTCCACTTCTGTGACAACAGCCATTGGTTTGTGGCTAAAGCTGATGTTTGCAGCGCCTACATAAATCAATAGTTTCCTTTGTGTTATCTAGATTACTAAAAAATGCTACCCCATCTTTCCTTTTTCTACTGCTGGTTGATCTACCTGCTGCTAATCTTTACTTGTAGTTCAGAGGCAAACTTTATTAACTAAGACATTTTTTCTAGGTACCTTGTAGTATATCTTAAATTCTTGTTCATTGCACCGTCTCTTCATTTCGCATGTTCTGGCGTATACTACATCTGTTACTCTATATATAGTCAATCTTATTTTTATGTGCAAACCAAGGAGAAATTCATAATCTATACAACTTTATTTGAGGAGCATAGAAAGTTTCCCTGACTCAATTAACTGTAATTCAAGACATTAAACCCTCTGTAAAGATACAGATCCTTCCTGGAAGAAAAAAAAAAGAATTCTTTCAAAGTGCTAATTACTCAGCTTGATTTTTACTTTATCAGACTAGCCATAAATAGAATGTGACTGAAAAGTTATATGTACAGAATGGGTGAGTATTGATGGAAGGGATTAAGGAAGAAAAAAATCCAGGAAATTGTGCTGCCTGGCAAAATGGGTTCTAATGATATTTAGCAGTGTCAGGCTCTGGTACCCAGAAAACAATATAGGGTACTGAGTTCTTGGGACAAATGGACTAGAAAAGTACTAAAGAAAGGTATCTCTTATTTCAAAGTTTTACATTGAGCTGACCCACTCTGCTATTATCTGCTTCTAATGTTGTCTGATAGCATTGGTAGAGGAGTCAGTTCAATGTTGGAAATCTGGATATATTCTAGCCTATTATTGTTGCTATTTGATTTTGGATATGACTCATAGGTGTTATTGATTAAAAAACATATGTGCACTTAAACAGCAAGATATTTCACTTTCAGGGGGTGATGTGTAGAGGACAATAAAACTATTGATGTATAATTCTTAATTGTTCTTATGCATAAGTTACATAGATTGTAGGAGAAACCAAGAAAACAATACAATGCATAATACTTTTGAATTAAAAACTCATCCATAACAAGATGAAGTATTTACAAATGCAGTACTCAAAATTGGAATCCGTTTTTATTCTGATTTGCATTCAATAAAGTTCTATGTATAAAATTTCCTATATAAGAATCTGGTCCTCTATTATCAAATGCTGGGTTTGTATGTAGGGCTTAAATCAGACCCAAAGACATCTTCAAATTGTGTCCCTGTAAATGTCTTAACAGTTAGAAAAATAAAATGTAATTTTATCATCTGGGCCAGTTACTATTATGCCCTCTTTTTAGGCCACCTTGTCTTCTTTTCTTACATTGCCCAGACTTTATGTGTTGATTGAACATTGTCCAAGCTGTGCTTCTGTTCAAAACCAGACTCACATTGAGCTTATGCAACTGGAATTAGAAAGTGTTTGGGAATGCATCTTTCTTATTTACATGACTATACACCAGACACTGGGAGGCTTAAAATGTGAGACAGCCAAAACAGTCTCTCAACTGCAGCTTTTTCTTCAACTCTGAGTTAAATCTTGACATAAATCTTCCTGATATTTATTATAAGAAAACTAGATGTTTGCCTTTGACCATGGCTAGTACAAGGGATAGTCAATTAGAAACAATGCTTTGAGATGACTCTCATGTTAAACCAGATTAATTCAAGGAGTACTCAAAGGTTTGTTTGTTTGTTTAAAACCTACAAATGAGCATTGTGAAAAGCCAAGACCAAACATTTTTTTTCCAAATAGCTTCAAGCTCTTGCTCTTACTTTCTCTATGTCTGTTATTCATTATACTCTTAAAAATCAAATTTACTGGGGTAACACTAGTTTAAAGATATATAGGTTTCAGGTGTATAATTCATTTTTTTTTTTATTTTTTGGTTTTTCAATTACAGTTGTACCAGTTTTCCCCCAGTGCTCCCCCCAACCCAGCCAACTCCTTCTCCAACAATCATATCCCTCCCCATTGTCCATGTCCATGAGTCACTTATACACGTTCCTTGACTAAACCTTTCTCTTACTTATCCCCCTTCCCTCCCTCCCCCCTACCCCCTATTGACTGTTACTTTGCTCCTTGTTCTATTTAGTTCATTTGTTTATGTTGTTCTTTAGTTTTCTGTATTAGGTGATATTCAGGTGTACAATTCTATAATACATAATCTGTACAGTGTATTGTGTGTTCACCAACCCAAGTAAAGTCTCCTTCCATCACCATTTATCCTTGTTACACCCTCATCCACTTCCACACATTCAACCACCCACAGGCAATCATCACACTGTTGTTCATGTCCATAGGAGAAAAGGAAACCCTTGTGTACTGTTAGTGGAAATGCAGATTGAGGTAGCTAATGCAGAAAGCAGTGTGACGTTACTGAGAAATATTAAGAATGGAACTGCCTTATGACCCAGCAATTCCACCTCTGAGAAATATCAAAAAAAAACCTAAAGCAAATTTGAAAGAATTAGTGCACCCCTATGTTCTTTATGACTTTTTAAAAGCAACTTTATTGACAAAATTTACATATCATACAATTCACCCATTTCAACTGTAAAATTCAATAATTTTTGTATATCCATATAGTTATGTAACTTAAACCGCAGTCTAATTTTTGGACATTTTTATCACCCTAAACAGAATCCATTAGCAATCACTCCACATTTTCCCCAAATATTTAAGCCCTAGGCAGCCACTAGACTAATTCCTCTCTCTATAGCCTCCTTATAACATTTATAATGCTAATGTTAAGAATCATATCTTGGACTTTGAGCCAAGATGGAGGCATAGACAGACATGCTGCGTCTCCCTCCACAACTAAGAAGGAGTACAACTACCTCAAAAATAGAAACAACCAGAAGCTTTAGAAAATTAAACTGCATGGAAAACCAGAGAGGACGTGGTGTGGTGGTGGCAGAAGCGGTGGCAGCGGCAGGCCAACGTAAAGTGCAGTCACATGTTTTAAGGTCAGGAGGGACACCTGTGGATTGATCCTGGCTCCTTAATGGACCTCGTGGCTGGCGATCCCAGCACCGGGGAAGGTCAAGACTCATTGCTTCTCATTGTGCAGACCAGTGGGGGTTTTGGTGGAAGGGAAACTGCTGGCCTCTAAGCAGAGTTCACTTGTTTAAAGGGCCCCCATGATCCTAGAACATCTGCAGACCCACCCACTCCTCTGGGAACGATGGCCAGGGAAGCAGCTAGAGGGGCACTAGTCTGGTGCAGAAGTGGGAGAGGTGCCTGGAAAAGGGGCGAGTGCTGGGCAGGTGGCATTGTTCCCTCTCAGACCCCTCCCCCACATACAGCACCACAACATGGTGAAATAGGTCGCCCTGTACAGATGAATACCTAAGGCTCCGCCCCTTACAATGTAACAGGAGCAACGGCTCTATCTGGGATGCGAAGGCAAGCAAACACAGGAGCCTGTCAGAATGAGGATACAGAGTAATGTGGGCCAAAAGGAGAAACAAATGAAGACTCCAGTGGGAGAACTAAGCGACAAGGAAATAGCCAACCTCACAGATGAGGAGATAGACAACCTATAGATGCAGAATTCAAAACACTGGTGATAAAGATACTCACAGGCTTGACAGATATGCTTGAGTACAGCAAACACATAAGAGAAGAAGCGAAGGCTATGCTAAGTGAAATGAACAAAAATCCACACAAAACCAATGGTGAAGGGAAGGAAACCCAGTTCAAGTCAATGATTGGGAACATAAGGAAGAAAAAAAACAGTCAACCAGTGCAGAATGAGGAAGCAAGAATTGAAAAAAATGAGGAAAACTTCCCAAATTATGCGAAGGAGATGGACATACAGGTTCAGGAAGCACGGAGAGTCCTAAGCGAGCTGGACCCAGAGGGACCACACCAGGATGCATCATGATTGAGATGCCAAAGGTGAAAGATAAAGAGAGAGTCGTGGGGGCAGCAAGAGAGAGGTGGAGAGTTGCCTACTATGTGGTGCCTATAGGACTATCAGCTGATTTCTCAAAGGACACTTTGCAGGCAAGAAGGGACTAGCAAGCAGTATTCAATGTGATGAAAGGCAACCTGTAACCAGGATTACTCTATCCAGCAAAGCTATAATTTGGAATGGAAGGGCAGATGAAGTGCTTCCCAGACAAGGTAAAACTAAAGGAGTTCATCATCACCAAGCCATTATTATATGAAATGTCAAAGGAGGTTACTTAAGAAAAAGATCAAAGCTATGAACACTAAAATGACAATAAATTCACAACTATCAACAACTGAATTTAAAAAATAAAAACAAAATCTTCATAGTATGATCTCAGAAATATTATGGTTATCTCAAGTATTATGTAGATATTGACATAGTTCTTTGAAATGCATGTATAAGATTCAGTGGGCTTTGACAACAAACTCACAACTATCGACAACTGAATCTAAAAAAAGTAAAAACAGAATCCAACTAAGCAAATCAGAATAGGAACAGAATCATAGGTATGGGGATCCTCTGGAAGGTTATCAGCTGGGAGGGAGGAGGAGGAGAAATGGGGATACGGTGCAGGGATTAAGAAGCATAATTGGTTGGTACAAAACAGACAGGGGAGAGTCAAGAATAATATAGGAAAGGGTGAAGCCAAAGAACTTATATGCATGACCCATGGAAATGAATTAAGGGGGGTAGGATTGCTGGATGGAAGGGGAGTACTGGGTGGAGCAGAGCAAAGGGAAAAAAACTGGAACTACTGTAACAACAGTCAATAAAATATACTTAAAAATTTCATATCTTGAGAGAAATCCAAGATTGAGGAGGAGTAAGTGGAAGCTACACAAACCTCCTCCCAAGAGCAATCTGGAATTACAACTAAATTTTAGAGATATCACCCAAAATAATCAACTGGAGAGAAGCCTTATAACCATGGATGAACAGAAGAAATACTTTACCACAACATGACTGGTAGAGTGTGGAGGAGATGTGAGAGGGCTGGCTGGGCTTGCATGGACAGCAGTTGAATTGGTGGAGGGATATTTTAGTGGCTAGGGAATGTCCTCTGAGAAGTGAAAAGTCTAAATCCCAACTTGGGTACCCCACCCTACAGCACCAGAGCCAGAAAAGAACACAGATTACATCCAGCTTTGAAAAGCAAAAGGATTTATATCTGCCAAGTAGAGATGGCTGGAGACAGAGAGAGACTTTTAAAGGGCCAGCACACAAATTTATGTCATAGTCACTTACCCTGGGCTCCAGCAGAGGGAGGGGAAAATGGACAAGAGATGCTTGAGGATATTCTGCGGTTGATGACTCTGGGGTAAACGACACGGTAGAACACAAACAAGCCTCAAGAAATTTAAGAAAATTCCTGTTTCTCCACATCCTCGCCAGCATTTTTTTCTTAAATTTCTTTAGGCTTGTTTGTGTCCTACCGTGTCGTTTACCTTTGAAAACTTTGCATGAACATTTGGATAGAATGCATATTTTGCTTCTTTGGTGGAAATGCAGACTGGTGCAGCCACTATGGAAAACAGTATGGAATTACCTCAGAAAAACTAAAAATGGAACTGCCTTTTGAACCAGTGATTCCACTGCTAGGATTATACCCGAAAAATCCTAAAACCCTAATTCAAAAAAACGTATGCACCCCTATGTTCATAGTAGCCCTGTTTACAATAGCTAAGTGCTGGAAACAGCCTAAGTGCCCATCTGTAGATGAGTGGATCAAAAAACAGTGGTACATCTACACAATGGAATACTATGTAGCAGAAAAAAAGAAGGAACTCCTGCCATTTGCAAAAACATGGATGGAACTAGAGAGAATTATGTTTAGTGAAATGAGCCAGGCAAAGAAAACAAAATACCATATGATATCACCTAATACAGGAAACTAAAGAACAACACAAACAAATGAACTAACTAGGCAAAGACTAGAATAGTAGTCAGTAGGGGGGAGGGGAGAGGGAGAGAAAGGGGATAAGTAAGGGAAGGGTCTAGTCAAGGAACATGTATAAATGACTCATGGACATGGACAAAGGGGAGGGATGTGATTGTGGGAGAAGGGATGGGCTGGGAGGGGGGAGCAATGGGGGAAAAATGGGACAACTGTAATTGAAAAACCAAAAAATAAAATTAAAAAAAAGAAATTTAAGAAAATTAAAATCATATCAAGCATTTTCTCAGATAACAACAGCTAGGTACTAGAAACTGACCACAAAAAACAATCAGACTTATGGAGACTGAGTAACATACTATCAAGTAATGAATGGGTTAACAATGTGATCAAGGAAGAAACCAAAACTTTTCTAGAAACAAATGAAGATGAACACACAACAGCCCAAAACCTACAGGACACAGCAAAGGTAGTCCTGAGAGGAAATTTCACAGCAATACAGGCCTACCTAAAAAGAGAGAAATTTTTGGGAAATCAATATATTCCTAAATCTACAAGAATTACAAAAATAACAAACAAAGCCCAGAGCGAGTAGAAGAAAAGAAATAACCAAGATCAGGGCATAATTAAATGACATAGAGATTAAAAGAATCATTCAGAGAATCAATAAATACAGTAACTGTTTCTTTGAAAAGATAAAATCAACTAGCCTCTAACCAGACTTATCAAAACAAACAAACAAACAAACAAAAAATAGAGGACCCAAATAAATAAAATTAGAAATGAAAGTGAAGAAAATACTACCAATACCACAGAAATACAAAGGATGGAAGGAAATTACCATGAACAGGTATATTCCAAGAAATTCGACAACCTGGGATTAATGGAAAAATTTCTAGAAACATAATCTTTCAAAACTGAATCAAGAAGCAGCAGAAAGCAGGATAACAACAGTTAACTTGAACTTGAAGCAGTAATCAAGACTCCTGACACCCAAAAGCCCTGTACCAAACTGCATCACAGGTGAATTTTACCAAACATTTAAGGAAGAGATAACTCCTATCCTTCTCAAACTATTCCAAAAAAATTCAAGAACAGGGAATACTCCCAAAGACTTTTTATAAGACCATTATTATCCTAATTCCAAAGCCAAGTAAACACACACAAAAAAAGTACAGGTCAATATCACTAATGAACATATATGTTAAAATCTTCAACAAAATTTTGTCAAAACAGATTGGGCAATATATTAAAAAGATGACTCAGCATGATCTAGTGGGATTCATTTCAGGGATGCAAATATGGTATAATATTTGCAAATCAATAAACATAATACACCACATAAAAAATGAAAGACAAGAAACACAAAATCACATTAATAAATGTTGAAAAAGCATTTGAGAAAATACAGCACCCGTTTATGATAAAAAAAAAAAAACACTCAAAAAAGTGGCAATAGAGGGACCACAGGTCAACATACTAAAGGCCATATAAAAGACACCTACAGACAACAGCCTACTAAAGGGGAATTAATAAAAGTGTTCACCCAAGATCAGGAACAATACAAGGGTGTTTATGTTCACCAAATTTATTCAACACAGTATTGGAAGTTCTTACCATAGCGATCAAACAAAAAAAAGAAATAAAAGGCATCAAAACCAGGAAAACTGTCATTATTTGCAGATGACATGATAGTTATAGAAAAACCTATAGGCTCCACCAAAGTCTACTCACTCTAATAAGTGAATTTGGCAAAATAGCGGGATACACAGTAAATATTCAAAAAGTGAAGGCATTTTTGTACAGAAATAATGAACTATTAGAAAGAGAAACAAGAAAAAATTATTTACTGTAACAACAAGAAAAATAAATTTTTTAGGAATAAACTTATCTAAGTAGGTAGAAGACCTGTATTCGAAAAAATACAGGACACGGAAGAAAGAAATTAAGGAAGGTACAAAGAAATGGAAACATATACTGTGTTCATGTATTGGAATAATTAATATTCTTAAGATGTCCATACTGCGCAAAACAAAATGTAGATTCAACGCATTCTTTAAGATACCAATGACATATTTCACATATCTAGAACAAATATTTCAAAACTGTATAAGGAACCAAAAACAACCCCAAATAGCCTCAGCACCTTGAGAAAGAAGAACAAATAAAAGCGATCACAATGCCTGATTAAACTACATTACAAGGCCACTGTAATCAAAACAATCTGGTATTTGGCATAAGAATAGACACATAGATCAATGGAACAGAATAGAGAGCCCAGAAATAAGCCCAGGTCTCTATGGTCAGTTGATATTAGACAAAGGTTGTAATAGCATAAAATAGAGTAAAAAGAGCCTCTTCAACAAATGGTGTTGGGAGAGCTGAAATGGTACACGCTAAAAAATGAAACTAGATCACCAACTTACACCATACACCAGAATAAATAGATAAAAGACTTAAACATGAGCCATGACACCATAAAAGTCCTAGAAGAAAACATTGGAAGTAGAATTTCAGATATCCAACACAGCAATATTTTTGCCAATATATACTCCAGGGCAAGGAATATAAATGAAAGAATAAACAAATGGGACCAAATCAAATTTAAAAGCTTCTGCATAACTAAAGAAAACATGAGCAAAATATAAAAGGAACCAACTGTCGTGAAAACATATTTTACAATGATACCTTAGACAAAGTCTTAATCTCCAAAATATATAAAGAAATTATACTATTCAACACCAGGACGACAGACAATCCAATTTAAAAATGGGCAAAGGACCTGAACAGACACTTCTCCAAGGAGGACATACAGAGGGTCCTTAGGTATAAGAAAGGATTCTTAATACACTAGCCATCAGAGAGATGCAAATTAAAACCATAATGAGATACCACCTCATACTGTAGGGGCACTATATATTCCCTGTTAAAAGTTTCAGAGGTCTGCTAAATATCTAAATATGTAGGGGCTTCAGATGTTCTTTGTAAGAAGTAGCAAAGGCCTGCTAGAAAGTCTTTAAAAAATAGAATGTTATAGCCACTCAGTGATTTACAAGTTAAAAGAACCCAGCTTAGCCCCTATCTCCTTCCATATGCTTGTGACTTGTTTATAACCCTTGTAAACTTATGTCTTACAAAGTGTCTAGACTCTTTGCAAAATTAATTGATTTACAAAGAATTCGACCTAACTAAAAGGCTGCAGCTACAAGCTAAAGATAACCTTATAGCCTTGCAAATTTCTGTTCCTGTTACTGCCAAGACATGGATGTGGAGAAAAAGGAACCCTAGTGCACTGTTGGTAGGAATGCAGACTGGTGAAAACACTGTGGAAAAGAGTATGGAATTTCCTCAAAAATTAAAAATGGAACTGCCATTTTTATGGAATCCAGTGATTCCACTGCTGACATTATACCCAAAGGGTCCTGAAACACATATTCAAAAGAACCTGTGCACCCCTGTGTTCATAGCAGTGTTGTTTACAATAGCCAAGTGCTGGAAACAGCCTAAGTGCCCATCAGTGGGTGAGTGGACCAAAAAACTGTGGTACATTTACACAATGAACTACTACACAGCAGAAAGAAAAAAGCAACTCTTACCTTTGGTGAAAGCATGGTCAGACCTGGAAAGTATCGTGCTAATTAAAACAAGTCAGGTGGTGAAAGACAAATACAGAATGATCTCACCTATAAGAAGAACCTAATGAACAAACAAACAAGTGAGCAAAATAGAACCAAAGGTATGGAAACAAAGAACAGACTGACAGTGATCAGAGATAGGGGCGGGGGAGGCAAGGAGAAGGGTCTACTCAAGGAACAGATATAAATGACACATAGACATGGACAACAGGGTGGGGATTGACTGTGGGAGCAGTGGTTTCAGTAGGGACACAGAAGAGCAACAGTGTAAAATTGGAGCAACTATAATGGAATTACAATTTTAAAAGCTAAGGAGATAATTGTATAATTCAATGGATTTTAATAAAATGTCTAAATTGAATCATCACAAAAAAAAAAAAAAATCAAAAAGAATCAGGATACCTGAATAGACCAACTCAGCAAATGAAATTCAAGCAGTAATACATAAACTCCCATAAAACAAATGTCCTAGACTGGATGGATCAACAAAATATTAGCAAACTGAAATTCAGCAATACATTAAAAATATCATACACCATGACCAAGTGGTATTTATTCTGAGGATGCAACATTGGTACAATATCCAAAAATTAATAAACATGACATATCACATAAATAAAATGAGTGGTAAAATCAAATGATTATATCAATGCATGCAGAAAAAGCATTTGAAAATATCTGGCACCAAGCTATGATTAAAAACTCTCAGCAAAGTGAGGATAAAAATATCATACTTCAACATAATAAAGGCCACATATGACAAACCACATCATAATACTCAATGAACAAAATTCTAAAATCATTTCAAATAAGATCAGGAACAGGACAAGGGTATCCCCTTTCACCTCTCATTCAACTGGAAGCCCTAGCCACAGCAATCAACAAGAAGAGATAAAGGCATCAAAATTGGAAAGGAAGAAGTAATACTGTCATTATGTGTTGATGACATGATATTATTATGTAGGGGATTCGACCATTCCTTGTAAGAAATTCCAGTCATCCCTTAAGGGCCCCATTGCCTAAGGCCTGTAAAAATTTGCAAATGTCTTCTGCTAGCATTTAAGTAATTGCCTCTTTGAGGCTTTCCTCTTGCAGAGAATTCGGCCTTTTTGTAGAGCTGTCTGTCCTGCAGAGAATCCGGCTAAGCAGCCCACTATGGCTGAAGATAACCCCATAACCCTTGTCCCTGATGCTTCCAGATAACACATACACACCTACCTGCAGCTGCCCATCCCCACTTCCCGCCAGGGTTGTTTTCCCGCTGAAAGAAAAGACCCTATATAAACCCTACCCTAAACCCCATTTGGGGTCAGCGCCATTTTGGAGACTTGGTCTCGGCTCGGCCGCTGGCAATAAACCCTTTGCTTTCCTTATCCACGGTCTCCAAGTGGTTTATTCTCACTGAATCTGCCATACCATTTTGGAGGCCTCAGTGAGATTCCCTCTCTGAAGCACAGTGCCGACTTTGGCGGACCCCCTGGGGACTCAGTGGACCCTGTGCAGTTCTCCAAACAGCGACAAGACTGTGGCCACATGCTCGGAATTCTGAGTATCCCTCATGTCTTTGTGGATTGTATGGGACCATGGTTTCCTCCGGCAGCCCGGTATAGGGACAACAAAGGTGGACAACCTGTCTTGGCGAATAAGTGAGTGACAGCCACTGGAATAGGTGACTCCTAGAGGCACCCGTCGACTGTGGGCAAGGCACCCCTTGACACCTGGACACAGGGTCGAGTTTAAGTTCTTTTTTAGTGAGAATCTGGTTGGTCTGAAGTATTCAGACCAGTTGGTTATTGAGCTCTCTGGAATCAGGTTTTGGTTCGACCACCTATTAGTTGACACGGTGCATCCCAGGAGGGTTCAACTCCAGACAAGGGCAATTGATGGGGAGAGAAACTGCTTAACTTCTGTGTCCATGTGAAGTGAGTGAGTGAGGGGAATTAGGGGCTCATCCCTAATTCGTCCAGTGTATGGATCCACGGCTATGGCTATGGAGTTTTAGTGAGCCCTAACCTGCAGTTCCTCAGCTTGTCTTATGGCATAATGGCTGGTAAACCCAGATTTTACTTGGGAAGCCTTAGCTAAGACAAGCCTAGGTCCCTCGCAAGAGGAGAGGCCAGGTGGGCATCTGAGTGGGTTCCTTCAGGGAGCTTCCTACCCTTGTCTGTCTGCGCCATAAGGGGGGGAATTGCTCCCATGCCTTGTGTTCCTGCCCCTGGTTGTAATCCAAGTTAAGTGTATAGTTATAGCAGTCACCTTCGTCATCATGGGTGGGTGTCAGTCCAAGTCTTTGCCCACGATTCTCAACTGCATGCTCTGGAATTTTTTCCAATTCCAGGGCCAAGACCATTTTATGAGCCCTGATGACTTAGAGATCCTCTGCAGATCATAATGGCCCACTTTCAGGGTGGGATGGCCTCCGGGAAGAACTCAATCTAGGCATCATAAAGGCAGTGCACCTCATTGTTGCAGGGAAGCCCAATCAATGTTCAATTACATCGACCACTGGCAGGAACTGGCTAGGGACCCGCCTACTTGGCTCTGAAGGTGTGTAGAGTCAGAAGCCCCTAAAGTTCTCTTAGCCCAACAGGCTCAGGCAAGGACCAGCGCAATGAATCAAAGTCCACTAAGCCACGTCATTCAAGCTCTCCACCTCTCCCTTCAGACCCTGAGGAGGATCATCTTCTGCAGCCCATCCCTATGGCAGAGCCCCTGCATCCCTCTACTCCCAGGCCCCAGGGGGGGGGGATCCAGACTCCACGGGCGAGCCTCCTCTGAGCCGTCTCCCCTGGGGAGTCCCCCTTCCTCCTGTCTAGGGCTGAGGCACCCGTCCAGCTCTGCTAATTCTTCTTGTGAGGCCCAGGCTGCCAGGCCTGTCCTGCCATTGAGGGAGGCTGTTGAGCCCTGTCCTGGGCACTGAACCACTTACATTTATGTCCCCTTCTCCACTAGCGACCTGTATAACTGGCAAGCTCAGAATCCGTTGTTTTCTGAGCAGCCCTGAGCTCTCACTAGCTTGTTTGAATTTATTTGCCGGTCACATTGACCGACCTGGGAGGACTGTCAGCATATCTTGATGACTATTTTTTCTGTTGAGGAGTGAGGATTAATTCTTAAAGCTGCTAGAGAGGATATTAAGGGCCAGGCCATAAGAACAGAACAGGAAAGGGAGGAAGCAGTATAGGAAGTTCTAACTGCCGAGCCACCCGATTGGGACACTACTATACCTGGAATGGCAGCTCTTAGAATCCATCACCAAGCCGTCCACCAAGGGATGATTAAGGTGGCCAAGAAGCCGACTAACTTGAATAAGGTTTTGGAAGTTATTAGGGCCCCACCAAAAGCCCAACCACTTTCCTTGAATGGCTTCGAGAAGCATAAGGCACATCGCATGTACACTCCCTTTGACCCTGAGGCTCCAGAACATGCTTGCACCATTAATCTATGCTTTGTAGCCCAGGCAGCACCTGATATCCAAAAGAAACTGCAAAAATTAGAGGGATTTAGAGGAATGAATTTAGGTCAGCTCCTTGAACTTGCTACCAAAGGCCTTAACAGAGATGGAGGACTGAGTAATAGTGCAGAGGAAAAAAGTGGTCCCAAACCTTTTTCCTGAGAGTAAAACACCAGAAGAAATGGAGAATGAGGAAATAGGCCTCATTAACACTCTGAATCTGGGAGACAAAGATTCACAGACAAAAGGAGCTGTTTTGGCGCCAAACTGCACCCAGGTGGAGGCGGTTTCTTCAGCACTGCCCTCTCCGCAGGTGGAGGCAGCTTCCAACGCCCCACTTCCTCCACAGATGGGAGTGGCTTCTGAAGCACCCACCCCTCTGCAAACTCAAGGGACTTTCCTCCCACCACCCCTTTTGGTTACGGTCTCTGAGGTGACCACAAAGCCAATGACTCCACCCCTGCAGGAGGAAGAATAGATCTCTCCCTCCACCCCAGAACCCGCATACAGGTTTCGGATTGGACACTGAGCCTCATGGGTGCACTGCCATTTTGGATAAGCCATGTGAGTGCTCCACCATGGTGGAAGAGTCACATGGGTTTCCCACTATCTTGTGGGTGGTACATACAGGTGCTGCCATCTTTGAAGATGCTGCATGTAACACTGCTGCCCTCTTTGAAGTGGGAAAAATAGGGCTTAGGTATGCTCTTCAGGTAATGTGCTTTGTTTGTAAAATGGTATCTGTCTAGACATTCAGGTCATTGCTACATGACAGGATGTTTGTAAGGTCTAAGCTGCAGAAAACTGCAGGATATCTCTGCAAACCTAGGAATTTTTAGCTACCAGATACTGAGTTTAAGTACAGTCCTTTACAGTGAGAAAATAGAACAAGGATTAAAAGTATGTTACAGTTAAATATGAAGAAGTAAAGAATATTCAGAAAGTCTGTGAATGTTGCAGAAGGTCTGTGGAAAGTCATAAAAATGTATAGAAAGGTTGAGAAAGTTTTTTTAAGTATATTTTATTGATTATGTTGTTACAGTAGTTGCAATTTTTTCCCCTTTGCTCCCCGCCGCTCAGTACCCCCTTCCCTCCAGCAATCCCACCCCCATTAATTCATGTCCATGGGTCGTGCATGTAAGTTCTCTAGCTTCACCCTTTCCTATATTATTCTTAACTTCCCCTGTCTATTTTGTACCAACCGATTATGCTTCTTAATCCCTGCACCATATCCCTATTTTGCCCCTCTCCACTCCCAGCTAATAACCCTCCAAATGATCCCCATACCTACGATTCTGTTCCTACTCTGGTTTGCTTAGTTGGATTTTGTTTTTATTTTTTAGATTCAATTGTTCATAGTTGTGAGTTCGTTGTCATTTTAGTGTTCATAGTTTTTATCTTCTTTTTCTTAAGTAAGTCTTTTTTGCATTTCATATAATAATAGCTTGGTGATGATGAACTCCTTTAGCGTCCCCTTGACTGGGGAGCACTTCATCTGCCCCTTCATTCCAAATGATAGCCTTGCTGTATAATGTAATCCTGGTTGCTGGTTGCCTTTCATCACATTGAATACTGCTTTCTAGTCCCTTCCTGCCTGCAAAGTGTCCTCTGAGAAATCACTGATAGTCCTATAGGTACCCCCCTGTAGGCAACTCTCCACCTCTCTCTTGCTGCCCACAGGACTCTCTATCTTTCAACTTTGGAATCTCAATAATGATGCATCCTGGTGTGGTCCTTTCTGGGTCCAGCTTGCCCAGGACCTTCTGTGCTTCCTGAACCTGTATGTCCATCTTTTTCACCAAATTTGGGAAGTTTTCCTCATTTTTTTCAATTCTTTCTTCCTCATTCTGCATTGGTTAACTGTTTTTCTTCCCAATGTTTCAAATCATTGATTTTAACCTGGGTTTCCTTCCCTTCTCTATTGGTTCTGTGTGGACTTTTCTTCATTTCACTTAGCATAGCCTTCACTTCTTCTTTTATGCATTTGCCATATTCAAGCATATCTGTCAACCTTGTGAGCATCTTTATTACCAGTGTTTTGAATTCTTCATCTGTTAGGTTGTCTATCTCCTCAACTGTTAGGTTGGCTATCTCCTCATTGCTTAGTTCTCCCACTGGAACCTTGATCCATTCCCCCTTTTGGGCCATCCTTCTCTGTCTCCTCATTCTGACAGGCTCCTGTGTTTGTTTGCCTCTGCGACCCAGGTAGAGCTGTCGCTCCTGTTACATTGTAAGGGGCAAAGCCTTAGGGATTCATCAGTACAGGTCGACCTATTTCACCACGTTGTGGTGCTGTATGTGGGGGAGGGGTCTGAGAGGGAACAATGCTGCCTGTTCAGCACTCGCCCCACTCTAGGCACCTCTCCTACTTCTGCATTGGACTGGTGCCTGTACAGCTGCTGACCTGGCTGTTGTTTCCAGAGTGTGTGGGTCTGCAGACGTTCTAGGACCATGGGGGCCCTTTAAACAAGTGCACTCTGCTGAGAGACCAGCAGTTTCTGCCTCTGCCCTGACCCCCACTGGTCTGCACAGTCAGAAGCAATGAGGCTTGATTTTCCCCAGTGCTGGGACCATGAGCTTCTAGGTCTAGTGAGGAGCTGGGAACACTCCCCAGGTGCCCCTCCCGACTTTTTAAAACATGTGAGTGTGCTTTCTGCTGACCTATTGCTGCCACTGCTGCTGCCGCCACCACACCGTGTCCTCTCCACCCCTCCTATCTCTCTGAATGAGTATTTCTTCTGTATATCTTTGTTTGCTGGACTTCCATGCAGTCTGATTTTCTGGAGCTTCTGGTTGTTTCTAGTTTTGAAGTAGTTGTATTCATTCTTAGTTGTGGAAGGAGATGAAGCATGTCTGTCTATGCTTCCATCTTGGCTGGAAGTAAGGTTGTGAAAGTTTTTACACCTGGGAAGATCAATCCTCAACTCCTTGTGGTCTAATTTTATGGTTACTGTACTCTGTATTGGTATTGGCCAATGAAAACTAGGAAAGGTCGTCTGGAATTCTCTGTATTGGTATTGGCCAATGAGACCTAGGAAAGATCATATGGAATTCTCTGTATTGGTACAGGCCATATGCTCTGAAAGGAAAGTTGAGATTTTCCAGGGAAAGTTAAAACTTCACATGTAGGAGAGTGAACAAAAGAAAGTATAAGGCATGGAAATGCAATGTTAGTGAATATTAGAAAGACAAGGATTTTCCTTCACACTATATATTTTTCTCCCTACCTGGTCCCTCCACAATTTGGCAATTTGAAAAAGTAAGTAATGATATTAGGTTTATTTGCATAAAACTAATAAGACCAGTTCTTAATAGAGGTTTTGTTATCCAAGGCTTTGACTGGAATGTCATGTCTGAAGGAGGCATGCTTAGGCTCTGGTTGTTACCACAAAGCCCTGAGGAACTGGACTTAACTTTTGAAGGTAATAAAAACCCGGGAGAAAGAAAGGTCTGGCACCTTGGTTGGTTGTGTGGTTCATGGTAATCTTTTCAGGGAAGTAACAAAGGTTGTTTTCCTGAAATATGGCTAGAAGGAAACTTAAGACACAATGGAAAACCAGAAGGACTTGGAAAAGACAGATGTTTGCAGGCAAGGCTGAATGGCAGGTGTGTGTCTCAGCTTCTGTGCCCTGATGGCAGACTAACAGTCAGCATGAAGATTTCTTGTATAAGTTCCAGCAAAGCAGACTTAAAGATCATATGTGATTAATCACTGCTCTTGTCGTGTTTATGCAAATGAACAGGCTCGATTAAAACTGGACTTAACACAGTCATTTTACTGACAAGGAGGGTAATCTTAAGGAGAAAAATCATGACTCAAGAAAAATCACAATGCTCAGTGGTAAACTACAAACTAGTGTAGCTAACTGTCTGTAAAGTTTGTTTTCATTTGAAAGTTAAACCAGGTCTGTGACATTATCAAAGATGCTTAATTTACAGGCAAGAAGAATGTCAAATGGCTTGCAACTGGATGTCTTCCCAATAAGACAGTCTCGTAGATTTAGAGACTGGTTTGTGAATTGTGTTGTGTGAATTAACATGTGTGTTTTTATTTCTGTTTTCATAGGGTATAAGCCTATGATCTCATTACCTGAATGATTGTCTGTACATATAGGTCTTACTTAATCCTGTCTGCATCACCGCCTCCTGAGACTCAATGGTTTGGCTGAACTACGTGGTTGGGTTGGTGAAGTATGGGGTGGTCTGTGGGCTTCACTTTAAAACTGGTTTCTGTTTTCTGCCCTGATGGCTTGGACAGAAAAAGCCCAGAGGTCTGAGAGGGGGGAAAACCTAAAATATTTCCCTCAACCCAAAGTAAGTATAGTGGGCAAAAGGGCTTTGGATAGGTGTGACACGTCCTGCATACTTTCCTCCAAAGATGCCATTTTTTTGTCATCTAGTGGTTATGGTCTTAATGATGCCTTTTAACACTATTGCCAAGTCTATTGCCCCCAGAATTCAACAAGAATGCCAGCTTGTCCAAAAGTGCCAACTCTTGGGAACCGAGCATTCTGCTGCCTGGGGACAGCCAACTGACCTGGACTCTGCATGATCCTTCCCCATGTGGGAAGGCCACCCTCCCCTACAACACCCCCACTTTTATTAAATATTTCTAGACCCAAGGATAGGTAGGACGACAACCATATCCAGCAGGAAGCAGCCAGAAGAGCACAAGACCTTCGCCCATTGTCCTTTATAAGATTATAAAAGGTCTTAAATCTGAGAGGGGGGGTTATGTACGGGCTTCAGCCATTCCTTGTAAGGAATTCCAGTCATCCCTTAAGGGTCCCATTGCCTAAGGCCTGTAAAAATTTGCAAATGTCTGCTGCTAGCATTAAGTAATTGCCTTTTTGAGGCTTTCTTCTTGCAGAGAATTCGGCCTTTTTGCAGAGCTGTCTGTCCTGCAGAGAATCCGGCTAAGCAGCCCACTATGACTGAAGATAACCCTGTAAACCTTGTCCCTGTTGCTGCCAGATGTCACATACACACCTACCTGCAGCTGCCCCAGCCCCATTTCCTGCCAGGGTCGTTTTCCTGCTGAAGGAAAAGACCCTATATAAACCCTGCCCTAAACCCCATTCGGGGTCGGCGCCTATTTGAAGATTTGGTGTCATCCCGGTCGCTGGCAATAAACCATTTGCTTTCCTTATCCACTGTCTCTGAGTGGTTTATTCTCACTGAATCTGCCATAACAATATATAGAAAACCCTAAAGACACCACAAAAATCTTTTAGTTGTAATAAATGAATTCAGCAATGTAGCAGGATGCACAGTTAACATTCATAAATTGGTGCATTTTTATATACCATTAATTAAATATCAGATAGAGAAATTGTCCTGGCAGTGTGGCTCAGTTGGTTGGATCATTGTCCTAAATACAATAGGTTGTGGGTTTGATTCCCAGTCAAGGCACATACCTAGGTTGCAGGTTTGAGCCCCACTCAGGGTTTCTCTCTCAAATCAATCTCTCTCCCTCACCATATAAAATAAATTTTAAAAATGCATATCCTTGGGTGAGAATTTATAAAAGAGAACAAGCAATTTTTAAAAAATCCCATTTACTATTGCAACTATATATATATATATATATATACTTAATTTTGTACAGTTAATTTTTAGCTATATATATATATATATATAGTTGCAATAGTAAATGGGATTTATATATATATATATATATATATACATACATACATATATATATTATGTGTATGAAAATACATGTGTGTGTGTGTGTGTGTATGGTGCCTGGAAGTAAATTTAACAAAGGAGGTAAAAGACCTGTATTCAAAAATCATAAAGTACTGAACAAAGAAACTGGTAGATATAAATTAGTGGAAGTATACACCATGTTCATGGAGATAAAATTAATATTATTAAAATGTCCATACTAACAAAAGGAATCTACAGTTTCAGTGCAATTTGTATGAGGTTACCAATGGTGTATTTCATGGAACTAGAACAAATATTCCAAAAATTTCTATGGAACCATGGAAGACCCCTGAATGTCACAGCAATCTTGAGAAAGAACAAATAATGGAGGAATCATGCTACCTGATATCAAACTCTACTGTTACTAGAAGAACCCTGGTTCTTCATGCTGATGGAGTAAAGAATTACACATCAGACAGCCTATTAGCATGCAGACAAAGTTTATTTGTGAATGGAAGAGCAAAAGCAAGGGTGGCAAAAGCAAGGTTATCCAAAGGCCAGATGACGAGCGCCCATATGGCCAGAGCCAAGGTGGTCAGCAGGCCAAGAGAAGAGAGTGAGTCCTTTGTTCTGAGGACTTATATAGTTGTTTGGATGGGGGTGAGGGAGTTACACATTGATTGACAGGTAAAGATAGTGCCAGCTTTCCCGGGAAGACATGACTACCCAAACATAGGTATGCATGGGGGTCTGTTAGCCTGAATCCTTTTTTTGCTCCATACTTTATTTGTTCATTTTGCATACGTGACAGGAGGCAGACAGTTAACCAAAGTTCTTTTAGGGTCTTTACTTTGGGCACTGTAGTCCCCTTCTCCTTCCCCTTTCCAGGCCTTGGAATGAATACAGTCTCAAGGTTTTCCTTTTCCTAGATAGTGGAGATTATATACACAGACTTTCAAGGGTTCCCTGCCTCCTGCAGTATCATAGTTTTGCTTGTTGTTTGGAATTCCTGACAATCTTATCGAACCAGGATCAGGACTACTGGGTCAACCAGTGAAACATGTCTCCCACTGCTTCTAGCCTCCTGTATTAAGTTCTTTGTTAGATTGCAATGGTGAGGGTCCTGCCCTTATTCCCCCTCTGGTGCTCATTCTAGTGTAACATCCCCCCTCAAATAATAGGGATCCAAATCTTTGGGGACTTTGGGCTCAGGACTACTGGGTCAACAGGTGAGATATATCTCCCTTTGCTTTTAGCCTCCTGTATTAAGTTCTTTGTTAGATTTAAATGGTGAGGGCCCTACCTTTATTTCCCTTCTGCTACTCATTCTACTATAACAACACTACAAGGCCATAGTAACCAAAACAGAATAGTACTGGCATAAAAACATCATATAGATCAATGGAACAGAATAGAGAGCCAAGAAATAAACCCATACCTTTATAATCAATCAATATTTGACAAAGGAAGCAAAAACATACAATGAAGGAAAGGCAATTATATCAATAAATGGTGTGGAGAAACTGAACAGGTACAGGCAAAAATATTAAACTATACCACCAAATTATGCCATAAACAAGAATAAACTCAAAATGATTTAAGGCTTAAATGTAAATCACAAAAATATTAAAATCCTGGAAGAAAACATAAGCGGTAAAATTTTAGACACCTTGCATAGCAGTGTTTTTGCCTTTATACCTCCTTAGGCAAGGGAAACAAAATAAAAAAATGGGACTACATCAAATTATAAAGCTTTTTCACAGCAAAGAAAACCATAAACAAAGTAAAAAGGAAATCCATGGACTGGGAGAACATATTTGCCAATGATATATTGGATAAGAGGATAATTTCCAAAATATACAAATAGCTTATAAACTTAATACAAAGAAGACAGACAACCCAAGTAAAAAGTGAGTGAAGGACCTGAAGAGACACGTCTCCAAAAAGGACAGACAGATAGCCAATAGACTTATGAAAAAAATGCTCAATGTCACTAATTATCTGAGATGCAAATTAAAACCACAATGAGATATCATCTCATGCCTGCCAGAATGGTATTATCAATAAATCTACAAGCAACAAGTGTGGGGAGGATGCAAAGAAAAGGGAACCCTCATGCACTGCTGGTGAGAATGCAGACTGGTACATCCACTATGGAAAACAGCATGGAGTTTGCTGGAATAAAAGAAACTGCTTAATGATACAGTGATCCCACTTCCATGCACTTTGATTTTCTGGAACTTATGGTTGTTTCTAGTTTTGAGGTAATTGTATTCCTTCTTAGTTGTGGAGGGAGACGCCGCATGTCTGTCTATTCCTCCATCTTGGCCAGAAGTCCTCCTAGTGAATATTTTAATTGAATTATTATATTCTTCAATTCCTGAAGTTCTGTTTTTTAAGATATTTTCATTTTGTTCATGCATCATTTTCCTGATTTTCCTTAGTTGTCTGTTTTCTCTCGAAGTTCATTGAACTTATTTAAGATGGTCGTTTTTATTTTTGTCTCATAATTATTAGGTCTTCATTTCTTTAAGGTTGTTTCTGTGCTGGCTTAGGGGAGGGGCTCTCATGGGTGAAATAATTTTTTTAACCATTTTAATGTAGCTGGTTTTGGCTTTGCACTTTCCTGGGATATTATGACTTTTTAACTGGTTTCTGGAGTTCTCTTAAAGCGTTTTTAGACAGTATATTGTTAAGTTCGTGTCTCTGTGGAAGAACAAAGTGTGGGGCTTCCTATTTTTCTAAAGGATTGGGCTGGCCTGGCAGAGGGTCCCTGGTTTATTCTTTGGGTGTTCTAGAGGGAACAGGCTATGAGGCAGAAGCCTGTCATTCTTCCAAAGTTGTGTAGTTTTTGTATTTTATGCTGTTTTAGTTTGTAACTAGCCCTATAGAAATAAGGTGATTAAAACAGGGGGAAATGATAGCAGGGCCCAGGTGTTAGAGTTTAGCCTTAATTGATAGGCTTAAGTAATTGAAGCTGTGACTGGATAGACTTTCTTTATCACCAAACCTTTGCTTCTGGAATTTTGCCTAGAGGGTGGCGGCAGGCAGCAGGACCCCAAATTGCTTTTCGGTAGCATAACTACTATTGAATCAAGATTAAAGCATTTCCATCTCCCTAAAAATTATCCTGTGTCTTGTTGTATCATCCTTTCCTCTAGCCCCATAGCCCAAGGCAACCAGTGATCTACTTTCTGTCTCTATAATTTTGCATTTTCTAGAACTTCATGTAGACTTTTATGCTTTGCTTCTTTCACTTAGCGTAATGCTTTTTGAGATTCATTTGTGTTGTTTTGTGTATCAGTATTTTGATCTTTTTTATTGCTGTGGATGTCTGTGACGCGATATTCTAGCGTCCGCATCGTTTAGAGCTGCGACTCAGAACATGGCGCGTTCCTAGAAGCCGCTTTCGGCATCAGTGGGCGGTGGCGCGTGGACTTGCAAGCGTGGGGCGCGGGACCAACCGACGCCACTTCGTGTTGGACAGTGGAAGCTGGAGAGCCGGGCTATTCGGACTGAGCCAATTGGTTTCCATGGATCTCAATAGTGCCAGCACTGTTGTTCTTCAAGTCTTAACTCAGGCCACCATTCAGGATACTGCTGTGTTAAAGCCAACTGAGGAGCAGTTGAAACAGTGGGAAACACAGCCAGGTTTTTATTCAGTGTTGCTGGTAAGTTGCTTAAAAATAGTTATTATTTTTAATAAAATGAGACACTATTCTATTGTTTTAAAAACCTACTTGTGTTGGTGGTTTACTTAGTGAAACTGATCCAAATGTTTGGCTGCCATTGCACTGCCATTTACTAATTCGAGGCATGGCACTTGGAGAACATTTAAGAGATGTTTATTGTTGGGTGAGTATACCCAAGCAGGGTATTGGTAGTATCTGCTTAGAAGGTTACACTGCCAGTTTTCTATTTTAGCCTGTAAATGCTGCCCTCAAGACTGTAAAGGAGGAAAGAGGAAGGACATCTCTAAAATCAGAGAAGGAAAACTCTGACCCCAAAAAACCTCCGCTGCCTTGCGGCATACCTCTTCAGGGGAAAGGCTAAGGGAGTAAACCCCGACAGAAAATCCGGAGCCGGAGTCCCTAAGGCGGTTTGACATTGTAGTCAACACCGGCAACTCCTGCGGCGCACCTGAAGCCAAGCTGTATTGACTTTGTCTTTCCCTTGGACCCTTCAGCTGCGAAGAGAGGGGGGGTCTGCTGCATGGGCAACAGCAGACCCTCCATATCACCCTGCCCAGGCTCTGTAGCTTCAGTTTCACTGGAGAGGACACTCCAGCGTCATCGCAAGATGTCGACTCAACACGGGAGGAGACAGATACCGGTTATAAGCTCATCCGATTGGCGAAGGAAACGAGCGCCAGGGGTCTCCTCTGACGGTGGGAGAGGTCATCGCGCCTCACTGGACAGCTACCGTCTCGCCATGGCTCGCCTGCCCCACTGGGTGCGTGGGGATCAGAGAGGCGCCTCTCGAAAAGTGGGCCACAAAACACCCGCACCAGTTAATTCCAAGCAAACAACAAGAAAGAAGCCTCCGGCTCTTCGCCTCGCTAGCTGGAACATCAGGACCATGTGCCCCGGACTTACTGCAGACCTTCCGTGGATCAAGGGTGCCAGGAAAACCGCTGTCATCAATAGGGAACTGGCACGACTAAACATCGACATTGCGGCTCTACAGGAGACCCGGTTGGCCGACAACGGAACTATCAGAGAAACCAACTACACCTTCTACTGGCAAGGGAAGTCTCCGGACCAACCAAGACAGCACGGTGTTGGGTTCGCTGTGAAGAACACGCTTGTTAACTCCATAGAGCCACCCACAGGAGGCACAGAGAGATTACTTACCCTCCGATTGTCAACAACTTTTGGCCCAGTCAGCATTCTTAGCGCGTATGCCCCAACCCTCTGCGCCACCACCGAAGAGAAAGAACAGTTCTACCATGCACTGGACGAAGCGTTATCCAAGATTCCCAGAAGTAACGCTCTCTATCTCCTTGGAGACATCAACGCAAGAGTAGGAGCCGACCACATGGCCTGGCCCACCTGCCTTGGAAACTTTGGGAGAGGAAAGATCAATGAGAATGGTCAGCGACTGCTTGAGCTTTTGTGTCACCACGGCCTGTGCGTGACAAACACATTCTTCAAGTGCAAAGAGATCCACCAGGTGTCATGGAGGCACCCCCGCTCCCGTCATTGGCACCAGCTTGACCTCGTCATCACCAGAAGAACGGATATTGGCAGCACCCTCCTCACCCGCAGCTACCACAGTGCAGACTGCGACACGGACCATGCCCTCGTGGTAAGCAAGGTGCGCATAATGCCGAAGAGGTTGCACCACTCCAAGATGAAGGGTCGCCCACGCATCAACACCAGTTGTGCCAGCAACCCAGTTAAGACCCAGCAATTCATCAACAGGATGGAAGATGCACTCGGCGAGGGAGTGGCGGCAGATGACATTATCAAATCCAATTGGCCACGTCTCCGCGACACCATATACAACTCCGCCATTATTGCTTACGGGAAGAAAGAGCGGAAGAACGCTGACTGGTACGAGGCTCACTGGGAAGAAATGGAACCCGTGATCGAGGCTAAGAGGAAGGCCCTACTGGCTTACAAGGCCACGCCCACTCCCAGTACACTTCAAGCTCTACGGGCTGCCAGGAACAAAGTCCAGAAGACCGCCCGCCACTGTGCCAACACCTATTGGCTAAACCTGTGCAGAAGCATTCAGGAAGCCGCCGATATAGGCAACGCACGAGGAATGTATGAGGGTATCAAGAAGGCAACAGGCCCAATCCCCTCCAAGATCGCCCCCCTTAAGTCCAAGACAGGTGAGGTCATCACTGACCAGGAACAGCAAATGCGGCGGTGGACCGAGCACTACCTCGAGCTGTACGCAACGAAGAACACCGTAACAGACACTGCTCTTAACGCCATCCCAGACCTACCAGTCATGGAGGAGCTAGACACCCCACCTACTGCGGCAGAGCTCGGCAAAGCCATCGACCGCCTCGCTTGCGGGAAAGCAACAGGAAGCGACGGAATCCCTCCAGAAATCCTAAAGAGCGGGAAACCAGTCCTGCTACAGCCGCTCCACCATCTACTCTGTCTCTGCTGGAAGGAGGGTTACATCCCCCAGGATATGAGAGACGCCAACATTATCACCATGTACAAGAACAAAGGAGACCGCAGCGACTGCAACAACTACCGGGGCATCTCTCTCCTCAGCGTCGTCGGCAAAGTATTCGCCCGGGTCGCTCTTGCCCGCCTGCAGACCCTTGCTTCCCGCGTCTACCCAGAGTCCCAGTGTGGCTTCAGAGCTGGCCGCTCAACAGTGGACATGATCTTCTCCCTACGCCAGCTGCAGGAGAAGTGTCACGAGCAGCATAAACCACTCTACCTCGCCTTTATTGACCTCACGAAGGCGTTTGATCTGGTCAGTCGAAGCGGACTCTTCAGCTTGCTACGGAAGATTGGCTGTCCACCACATCTGCTTGCTGTGGTCATGTCCTTTCACGACAACATGCACAGCACGGTGTCCTACAACGGCGCAACCTCTGAGGCCTTCCCAGTCAGCAGCGGAGTAAAGCAGGGCTGCGTCCTCGCGCCTACGCTGTTCGGAATCTTCTTCTCCATGCTCCTCCAATACGCCTTTAAGGACTGCAGCGAGGGTGTCTTCATTCACACCAGATCCGATGGCAAGCTCTACAACCTGGCCCGTCTACGAGCCAAGATCAAAGTCAAAGAGGTGCTCATCCGTGAGATGCTCTTCGCCGACGACGCAGCTTTGACATCACACTCCGAAGAGGGACTCCAGCAGTTAGTCACTTGCCTTTCCCACGCATGCAAGGAGTTCGGACTAGCCATGAGCCTGACGAAGACGAATGTTATGGCTCAAGGCACGGGGACTCCCCCATGCATCACCATCGACGGATACACCCTGGAGGTTGTCAACGACTTCACTTACCTCGGGTCCAACATCTCGAGCTCTCTGTCAGTTGACTTGGAGGTCAACCGGAGAATCGCCAGGGCAGCCACAGTTATGGCCAGACTGAACCGGCGAGCGTGGAACAATTCCAGCCTCACTGAGAAAACCAGACTGCGCATCTACCAAGCCTGCGTACTCAGCACTCTCCTCTATGGCAGCGAGACGTGGACCACCTACGCAAGGCACGAAAGGAAACTCAACAGCTTCCACATGAGGTGCCTGCGACGCGTCCTGCATGTCGCCTGGCAGGATAAGGTCCCCAACACCGAGGTGCTGAAGCGAGCCAATATGAGCAGTTTACATGCAGTTCTTAGCGAGAGACGCCTCAGGTGGCTCGGCCATGTCAAAAGAATGGATGCAGGCCGTATCCCCAAAGACCTCCTCTACGGCGAGCTAGCAGAAGGCCAGAGGATGACAGGGCGCCCAAAACGGCGGTTCAAAGACATCTGCAAAAAGGACATGACACAATGCTCCATCAATCTCAACACATGGGAAGTTCAAGCAGACGACCGCCTAGCCTGGAGGCTCGCGGTCAGGCAAGGTACGTCACGCGCGGAGGCTGCGCGCAACGAGGAGGCGGTCCAGAAAAGATCGAGGCGGAAGCAGCGTCAGCAGCAGCAACAATAGCCATCTGCCTTCACCTGTACCAAGTGCGGCAGGGATTGTCACTCCCGAATCGGACTGCACAGCCATTCTCGGCGGTGCAGATAGACTCTCAAGAAGCTACGCCATCGTCTCTCGAGACGGACGGCTGACGACGACGACGACGACGACGACGATCCCACTTCTGGCAATATATTAGAAAAAAACCTGAAACACTAATTCTAAAGAATATATACACCCCTCTGCTTATTGCAGTGTTATTTACAGTAGCCAACATCTGGAAACAGTAGATAAGTGGATTAAAAGGCTGTGGTACATTTACACAAAGGAATACTACTCATTCATAAAAAAAGGAAATCTTTTCTTTTATGATATCATGGATAGACCTGGAGAGCATTGTGCTAAGTGAAATAAGCCAGTGAGAGAAAGACAGGTACCATATGATCTCACTTATATGTGGAATCTAATGAACAAAATTAATTAACCAAATAGAAAGAGGCAAAAAGAGGCATGGATATATGGAACAGAGGGTCAGTTATCAGAGGAGAGGGGAGGAGGGGGAATAAAAAAGGTAAAGGGATTAAGCAAAGAAACATATATACCAAGGTCTTTCCCTAAAGTATCCAGCCATGTACTATGAAAAATAGAGACATGTATTGAAGAAGACACAAATACAAGAACATTGTACATAGAACAATGATGCTTTGGTCCTTTTCAAAGTAGGCACCTTGAGACTTCATACAGTTCTCCCAGTGTCTCTTCCGCTGTTCAAAACACTGCAAAATCCGTTGTTGGAATCACCATCAAATCCCCCATTGTGTTTTCCTGAATCTCATTGATGGTCTGAAATCTATTCCCTTTCAAAGGTGAGTTTAGTTTTGAAAAAAGCCAGAAGTTTCAAGGTGCCAAATATGTTTAATTGGTATTGGTTTGAGTAAAGTCTTTAGCAACTGCAGCATGATGTTCCTACCGCTCTGGTAGCACAAGCCATGCAATAAATTTTGCTATAGGTTTCATGCCAAGATCCTGCATCAAAATCTCAGACATAGTAGTTTTGGAATTCCCACATAAGCTTCTAGTTCTCACACTGCCAGTCATTGATATTTACTGATTGCAGCCTGTACACGTTCAACTTTCTTAGGATTTTTATTTGTTGCAAGCCTTCCAGAACACGGATTCCTTTTAATAGATTCTTGACCATCTTTGAAGCATTTGTACCACACTTCCATTTGAACTGCACTCATTGCATTCTCCCTGAAAGACGTCTAAATCATCTGAATAATTTCCACAGAAGAATATTCAAGCTTAATGCAAAATTTGGCCCTGGCTGGTGTGGCTCAGGGGATTGAGCACTGGCCAGCAAACAAAGGGGTTGCCAGTTTGATTCCCAGTCAGGGCATATGGGTGGGTTTCAGACCAGGTCCCCAGTTGGGGGCATGCAAAAGACAACCACACATTGATATTTCTCTCCCTTTCTTTCTCTCTCCCTTCTCCTTTTCTAAAAATAAATAAATAAAATATTTTAAAAAATTGATGCAGATTCATTACTTTACTCACTCAGTCATTTTGAATGTGATGACCACACAGTACACATGCTCACTCAACAGCATCTACCAATCCCACTGACTAGTATAGTGAAGTCATCATTATTCACACAGGTGCATTCCAGTCCACTCTCATTGGCTGGCAGGTTATATCAATGTCACACAAACTGTTCTTATTATATTAACAATGGCTGAACTTTTTCAGGACAGACCTCATATATATGTATTAAAAAAAAAAAGGAACACATAGACACAAATAACAGTGTTGTGTTAGCCAGAGGGAAAGGCAGTTGGAGGTAGATGGAGGTGAGCAAAGTGGTGAAATGATGACAGAAAGAGACTTGGGTTGGCACAATGTGTGCACCATGTGGTGCGTAAATAATGTTTCATTTAGTTGTACACTTGAAACCTGTATGGCTTTGTGAACCAATGTCACTCCGATAAATTCAATATAAAAAATAAAATAAAATAATGTATCCCAGCCCAAATCATGGATTGCTACCCTTTTAAGAAACACCAGAAAATTATGTACAGCAGTCAGTTTGAATCACCTACCAAGAGATGCTGAAGAGTTTCCTGAATACTCAAGACCAAGCATGTTCTATGTAATTTTACTTTCTCTGTTTTTTTTGCAGTCTTGTTTCAGGTGTAAAATAGAAATTATCATTGTTGCCTTCAAAACATTATTCACCTTGGCTGAGAGTCTCTTTATAGGGTGATGATCATTTTAGATTTACAAGGTGTTTTGACATTGTTGACCACAAAAGGCCTATTGACTTAAATGGTAGCTCCATGGCTGATATCAAGCCCAAGACTCTGAGAAGCAGAATGGGCAAATATTTCTTCCCTGTTAGTACTTCAGCTTTAAAAGCCCTAGGTGTTGTTACTCAATGGATTGATCACCAGCCTCTGAACTGAAACATCACCAGTTCAATTCCCAGTCAGAGCACATGCTTGAGTTGCGGGCCAGGTCCTCATTTGAGGGCATGCCAGGGGCAACTGATCAATGTTTCCCTCACATTGATGTTTCTCTTCCTCTCTTTCCCTTTCCCTTTCCCTCTCTCTACAAATAAATAAAATCTTTAAAAAATAATAAAATATGTTGGATGTTATCTGACTCCATTTTATGTTTATTGCCAGCATGCCAATGGCTTCTATCTGCTCATATTTTGTGTCTTAGACCTCAGTTTTTAAAAAAAATTTTGCTTTAACTGTGACCAAAAATACCAAAAATTATTATAGAAAAGAGTTGCCAGAAATCCATCAAGGTTAAGCTTAGGTTAGTTTTGAAAAATTTGGAAGATGCAGACATGAACTGAACTGCTTCTATCATGAAAGTCTAAAAGTTTAAGATATAAACAAGGTATTCAATGCAGGACTAATAAATGCGCTTTAAGGTAACTTCGGGCCTCAAAGACATCCTTTTATTTCTGAGCTTATCCATAGGCCTATATTCTTTGATAAAGTGGGAAGGACTTCACAATGGGAATCTCTGGTGTGTTTTCATTCATTTTTAATAACTAAATTATTTTATCTGGATCTAACACAGCTAGATAATAATTGCTGGAATGTAGCATGAAGCAGCATGGCTTCTGCAAACCCAGATTTCTAATATACTATCACACAAGGTTTTAAATTCTATGTGATTTAATTATATAATATTCATTTGATTCAATCCTAGAACTGACTCTCAGGAGCTTTAAAGAAACTTACACTGAGGAAAGCAAGAGAAGAAATAAGGAGTCTTAAAGAATGAACTTAGAGTTGAAAGTCTTGAAACAAAAAATGAGCATATGCTTGAAATAAAATGTTTTTTTTTCACAGATATTATTATTTAGGACAGTCATGAGACTGAATGTGTTCATAAAAGCAAACTGTGTGACTTAGAAACAGATCTCTATTGAAGGAAGCAGTCCAGTTTCTCTTTCTTTCTTTGCCCTTGCTGTTGTGCATCCAGTGTGTATTTTAGAGCATGAAAACAATCTTGCTAGCTTAGCTCCAGTAGATTGAACCAGGAATTAGTAAGTTAACTAAAGAAAATCACTACAGAGGTTGGGCAGGGGGAATACACTTAATTCGAAGCTGGTTTTGGCTGTGCACATTAAATGTTGGCAAACCCAACCCAATCTGATCCTCTATTTTGAGAAGTACAAATGTAAGGTGAATAATAATGCAAATTATTTGACCTCAAGATATTATCCTGAATGCTTAGCTATATTTTTATTTTCTATGTTATGTGAATAATAACTATAATGGCAGCTACTACTACTACTACTACTATTGCTGCTGCTGCTACAATGTAACTACCATTTACTGAGCATCTACCATGGCTCAGGTACTGCAACTAGCACTTTACATGCTTTATCTTTGTTTAATCCTCATTCCTACCTATGAGTAGTATTTATCCACAATATATAGATAAAGAAACTTGTACACTAAGAGCTTCAATGACTTGCCCAAGGTCACACAAATGGCAGAACCTGAATTCAAATCAAGGCAAATTTCAAACTTTAGAAACATCAGTAACCAGAGTGACTATGAAACTGATGAGTGACTATCTTGCTACCTTATTTTTTCACAAGTTCTTTCAATAAACCTCTATCCCTGAGAATAATCTGAGTCTTTTTTCTAAAACTTTAAAGATCCTAATATGGCCCTGGTTGCTGTGGCTCAGTGGATTGAGTGTCGGCTTGTGAACCAAAGAGTTGCCAGTTCATTTCCCGGTCAGGGCACATGCCTGGGTTGCGGGTCAGGTCCCCAGTTGGGGGTGCATGAGAAACAACCACACATTGATGTTTCTATTCCTCTCTTTTTCCTTCCTTTCCTTTTTCTCTAATAAAATAAAATAAATCTTTTTAAAAAAATCCTTATTAGGATCTTTTAACATTTAACATTCTTATTTTTAGTCATAGTCTATTTTAAAATGAAGTAAAAATATTTCCAGTGTGAACCAGGAAGAACAGGTAAAAAGGATGAGTGCATATTGGACACCTGCTTAATTCAAGGCACTCTACTAGGGTATGTAGAGCATAGAATACAAAGAAACTCTCTGGCTTCATGAAGTTTACAATCCTGGTAAAATGTACTATATATATTCTTTATATAAAGAGAAAAGTCACAATATAGGAAATCTTGAGGACAATGCTAATAGCTCAAAGTTAATAAGCACACATTATGTGTCAGACACTAATTCTAGTACTCGAAGTCTTTTATCATATTTAATTCTTACATGAACACCACCAGATAAGTACTCTAGGTATCTCATATTTACAGATGAAAAACACTGAGGGTCAACAACAGTGAGTATTTTGGTCAAAGCTGCATAGCCAGTAAGCAACAGAACCAGACCTAAAATCCAGCCTAACTTCAGATACTGAGCTCTTCACCAATAAATGCCAATTGCTCTAATGACAAATATCTAAATAAATGGCATAGTCAGTAAATATTTGGGAGTACCTGGGAGGAAAGAAAATTTCTCATCGACTAAAAATGATAAATACATATTGGATGTAAGTTTTCATTATTATGGAAAGGTTAGTTGTACTTTGGAATAAGCAAACTCGACATATTAAAATGTAAACTTGCAAAATAAAAACATTAAAATATTAAAATTTGCATTACAAAGGTTTATTTGCTTCACAAAGAATCATCAGTTTTCTTTTAAATAAAAGTCTCCCCCATTGCGCTCAGAATATAATTGAATTCTCCATACACACAAAGTGAAAGAAAGAAAGAAATGAATGTACACAATCCTTGTGTAATGTGACTACTTTATAAAACAGGATACAACTTTACCAGATTTCATATGCAAACACCCAGGCTTCCAACAAAGACCAAAAAGATAAGGGAAAAAAAAAAAACACTTATTAATCTTCGTGTCTGACTCTTCATTTTGTAGATGAGAAAATGAAAATCCAAGAGAGGTGATTTGGCCAGAGTTACACAGCTAGTTAATAGCATCCTTATTAGTGGTTGGCAAGTCTCATGTTCTTTGGCTCCTGGTCTCATTTTCTTTAAACTGTATCAGTTCACTGTTCTTTAATAAAAAGCAAAAATAATGTCATTAAATTTTAGGTCAAATATTATTAATTCTTTATTGTTATCATGCATGGACAATTGTCATGCTGAATACAAGAGGATAGGGAAGCAATAAAATAGCCCATAATAACTTGGACATTTCTTTCACAATAATTCAAGTTTCACTAATTTCTCTCACCTTGTTAAGGACATGCCAGATAAATGATATTTACATACCTGAAAGCTAGAAGGTGCTTGGTTGACTCTATGACTACATTTAAATTTATCAGTTGAGCTTTACATGCTTGCAATGTGATGTCAAATGAACATAGTTGTTTTGCATAAGTGATTCAGAAAAGCTTTCTCTACGAATTTACCAGGGCTAATAGATATACTATATAGCTTGCTGGAGTAACACTTGTAAAAGTGTAAAGGTGAAATGTTCCATTTTCATTGTGATTTGTTGGAAGAATAACATAAGTAGTAACTAAGTGAGGTCTGCAAATAAGAAATAAAGTTCCAAGAAGAATTTTCATGTGGATAATCATAGATGAAGTACAAGTATTTACTCTCTTGAACTGTAGTGGCTCTAATAGCCTGTAGCCTATGTGATCAGAATTTCTACCAAGTCAATACTTGGTCCTTATTCTTAGGGGTGTTTGACTCAGATCAATTATATTTTGGTCTGGTTCATTAAACATATAATTTACTGGTTATTAAAATGCCCTGCAGTATTTTTCCATTACAGAAAAATATAAAAAATGATTTATGCAGCATGTGTGTAAATTGATACATGTCATAAAGACAAGAGTTTTAATTTATTTCTAAATAGTACTTCTTTACTATCAGAACTTCTTACAGCTTTAAAATCCTAATCACAGCAACAACTCGATTAAATCTGTTGGTTGTATGGGTTTGGAAGCAAAAATCTCCTTTCATAAAATCTATTGCTCTAGACAGTGTGTACTACTCTTTTAGCCTTCACAGAGTGCACCAGTTCAGGTCAACACATAAAAATGGAGAAATCAAGAAAAATAAAACTGCCTGGCCCACATGAGATCACCTATTTCATACTGTATTTTCCCAACAGTCACTCCTAGCAGCAGGGCAGACAAGACTAAAGATAAATGGTGAATCAAAGGAAGGACAAAATGAAATTAAAATGAAGGATAAAGATGATGGAATATTTGCAATGGACATATCTTTGATGTTCTCTCTTTTAATCATAAACCAAAATCCATGCCCAGAGGTTATGGCTTTGGATCATCAAACCTCATCTTGACTTATAGTGACTGTCTGGACTATGCCTTCTCAAACTCCAATGTTTGCTTTTTTTCTTATCAGAATATTTATCACTACAAAATAGAGAATTCTCATTTCAGGAAAATGTCAACTATGGGTGAAAATCCCTTGCAGTAGTAATGACTTTTTCAATCAGATTTCCTTTTTGAATACATATAGCTTCTCTTCCTCTGGAATGTCCTTTTTTGCTTTCAGCTTCTCCCATGCTTGCAATGCTAGAGCTGCATATACATGATTTTAATACACACAGGGGCTTGTCATTTCAGAGCCATTAATTTCAGTAAATAATCATTTGTTGGGTTTTAACTATTTTATTATTAAATTTACCATATATTTGGTGCTTTCACTACAAATATATCTTGTAGGGGAATTTTCATATCACTTAGACTTCATTTTCATAAATACACATCAGCAATGTTCTTAAAAGCTGCAAATTCTTCTACTTCACCTTCCACAGCCATAAATTTATTCACCCTAGCAATCCTAATGGGGATGGATTAATGAGGCTTTCAAAAGTGCAAAATTTTGTGAAAATTACAGAAGTACCTGAAGGACTGGTTATTTGCAGATTCACTAGCAAATGATGTTGTGATTTTTGCTGCTGACTAACATGTATGTAATATCCTACTATATTGCCTCCAAGGTGCACTTAATTCCACTTTCTGTAATCACATTAATGAAGATGAGCAATAAAACAGGTAATGGAAAGCAGCAGGTTATTTGCTGATCTCCTCATTAACCTAGGAAGTAGAGAGAAAGGGGTGTAAGAGCTGCCACAGGAGAGTAATACAGCTTATATTTTTCTTTCAAGGGTAAGCATAAAAAATTTAAATACAAATAATTTGCCTTTGAAAACTTCCTACCTTGTCTATTATCTGCTTTTTTCAAGAACTACTATCTCTGCTTATCTTGTAGCTGCTCAGGACCCACACAGAGCTTTTTACTTTTTCTGTTTTCTCGAAGAGCCTATGCTCTGCATGTTTCCTTACTCTAATACCCATCTCAAATCAAAGCATGCCTGCTCTCTTTCATTTCATTTCATCACACATGCTTTCAAGGTGACATAGCACACATGTTGCCATTCTACTCCCAGCATGCCCACAGGACACTACATTAATCAGGTGTTCCACTTTTTTTTTTTTTTTTTACTAAACCCAAAGTCAGCTCCATAGCCTTTTTCAATCATCCAGGCAGCCATTATCACATCAATGAAACAAAAATTTATGTGATAAAAATGATAAAATTTGACTAAAAATATAGTTTCATAGTTTAATAAAGGGTATGACATATGTTAATAGCGAAACACTAGACATCTTTCCAGTAAAGGCAGAAGGGTAATACAAGGTTTTTACTATCACTGCAGTTTATAGCATTGGAAGGGAGATCATAACTAAAGCATTCAAAAGTCTTTATGTAGTTCAAGTGGAAGGTAACAGTGTTCACTGATTTTAAAATTTGCTGAGTTAAAATAGACATGCTAAGATAGCTAGGTAATCATTGAAATAATTTTTTAATCAGTTAGTTCAAAAGATTACAAGAAAGTAGAACAAAAAGAAATAGAGAAAAAAAAAACAAAATACCTAAGATAATGTAAATATATGTAAATATCTCAATAATTACTACATATATAAATGGACTAAATTCTCCAGCTAAAAGACAAAGACTGCTCTACTGGGCTTTTTTAAAATCCAATTGCATACTTTATAAGAGTATACAAAAGTAGGAGAAGGAAGATGGCGGCAAGGTAGTTAGCAGCCCTGTTTGCGTGCTCCCATTGCAGAATAGACTTGGAGTATAAACAAGGAGAAAAGAGAGAGTGAGAGCAGCTTTTAGGTAGGACAAACAGGGACAGGATCATGGGAATAGTGCAGGAGAGAGAAAAAAACCATAACCCGCACTTTCTAAATGGAGTAGCCCAAGCCCCCACCCTACTTCAACACCTCTGGCTGCACCACATAGGGTAACCCAAGGACCAGCTTAATAGAGGGGATCTACCAGGGTGAAGAGAGAAGACCAGGGTAGTGCAGAGGCCTGGAAACTGAGCTACCACCATAGGCATCTTTTCCAGAGAAACCCAGGAAGGATGCAGTGAGAAGGTGGGCTGACCACCTCACAGGACCAACCTGGAATTTTGGCTTAATTGTTGAGAAATCATCTGGATGATCAACTGGACGTTGGCTGGAGTTAAGCCTTAAAGTTGCAGGCAGCTAGAGGAGGCAGCTTCATAGCAACCTGTTGGGTGTGGGTTGAAGAGGAGACAGGGATAAGAGTCACACAAGTGCCAGCTTGGCGCCCATGGGCAGCATCTCTGTGTGTGAAGAGATTTTACAGTGCCCAGAAGACTCCCCCTGAGAGATTTTGGGGCTGAAACTCAGTCTGGGCCCGCTGGCAGAGCTGAGAGTAAGCCAGGTGGGGTCTGGCTCTAAGAGATGTAAAGTAATGTTTTTTGTTGTTGTTGTTTTTTGTTTGATTTTGCCTACTGGGGAGGAATGGCTGGAGGTGTGGCGGTATTCTTGATATTCTTGACTGGAGTGCATGCTGGAGTGTGCACTTGCCCTGTGGTTTTGGCAGAGGGAGGGCAAAGTGGACTAGAGATGCTTTTCCATCCTCCCGCCTCCCTTGCTCTGAGGAAAGGCCAGGTGAGCGTCTGCCTGCACCGCCCCCAGAACCAGCGGGAGAACCACCCTATGGAGGGCAGGAGTTTGGGGTGGTGGCGTCAGGGAGAGAGAGCTGATGGAGCAGTGAAATGGACCCCAGTGCGGAATCATCCCCAGTGCGGCTGGAAAAATAGTTTAAGCAGGTCACTCCCCTCCAAGAGGTAACAGCTAGAGGAGAAGCAGTAGCCCCACCAGAGGAAAGTACTTCGCTCTGCCCCATAGTAACTTAAACATGACTTCAGATTACAGAGCAACTAGAGTAAAAACTGAAAGAGTCATACACAGGCTGCCTAGGTCCAGAAGGAGACATGATCTGACATAAACATGCTGGTAGTTCTGACACTCCTACAACTTTATTCATAGATCTTCACTATCTTGGTATTTCATATTGGAAATCTTATTGTCCCCCTCTTCTACTCCATTTGTACCTTCCTCCAGCCCTTTGCTTCTTTCATTTTAATTAATTAATTAATTTTTAACAAGGTTACTTTATTTTATTTTATTTATCTGTTTTTAGAGAAAGGGGAAAGGAGAAAGAGAAAGAGAGAAACATCAATGTGTGCTTGCCTCTCACATGTCCCCAACTGGGGACCTGGTGTGCAACCTAGTCATGTGCCCTGACTGGGAATCGAACCAGCGAAACATGGTTCACAGGCTGACACTCAAACCACTGAGCCACAGCAACCAGGGCTCTCATTCTTTCATTTTAAACTTAAATTTTTCTTGTCTTAGACTAGTTTTCATTCTTCATTCTTAGTATTTTCTCTCCCTCTATAATCTCAAAATCTCTTCCTTTTCCTCCAGACATTTCTTAAGCTTCTCTTTCTTTCTTTTTTACCTCTTACTCTCTCCCACCTACTTTAAACTTAAGTTGTTGATAGTGCTATAGTTAAACTTTTTCTCTAATTTGGTGTCTATTTGTTTTTCTTATTCATCTTTCTTATTTTTTTCTGTGTGTGTTTGTTCCCTCATACACACACACACTATATATGTATAAATTCTGTTTAAACTTAATATGATACTACATGTTTCACCACTCACCTCATTTTGCTTTCTTCCCTTCCCTTTTTATATATGATATAAATTTTACGTTCTTTCTTTCATTGCCTTGTCCCTAATTGCTACTATATTGGTCCTCCTCCACCCCTTCCAAATATCATTCTTCTTTCAGTTAGTCAACTCTTATTTGTTTTTCCTTTTTTATAATAGCCTTAATCTCTTTACATCCCTATTAATACTGGATTAATTGCAGTTGATATGGTGCTTGAGGGTGGGAGATATCTTTCTCAGCAGGAATTAATTCTTGCCCAGGCTGGTGGTTTTGTTTTAGCAACAGCTCAAAAACTGTTTAGCAGATGAGGTGAGCAGAGTGACTCTTAGTCAGATAACTTGAGGAAAAGACCCACAAAAGAGAAACACAACAAAAACAAAAATTGAAATACAACCAAGCAGTTGAAATAAAGGGCATAAAATACATTCCAAGAGCATCAAGTTCAGGAGATCAAGGAGTCTGCACCACTGAATCCCATAGGACTCCTACCACAGAAGGTCATACTGAAGAATAAAATTTCTGAACAGAAGAATACGGTAGAAGGAATCAAAAGTAGGTTAGGTGAAGCAGAAAATCAGATAAGTGAGCTAGTAAACAACAGGAAAAAAATTCTCAGATAGAGCAACAAAAAGAAAAAAGACTTAAAAAGAATGAAGAGAGTTTAAGAGAGCTGTTGGACAACATAAAACATAAAAATATCTGTATCATAAGGATACCAGAAGGAGAAGAAGTGGAGCAAGAAATAGAAAACCTATTTGAAAAAGTAATGACAGAAAACATCCTGACTATGATGAGAGAGAAAGTCTCAAAAGTACAGGAAGCACAGAAGGTCACAATGAAGAAGAACCAAAGGAGGCCCCTTGCAAGACATATTATAATTAAAAAGCAGCATTCAGGCCCTGGCTGCTGTGGCTCAGTGGACTGAGTGTCGGCTTGCGGGCAAAGTGTCACTGATTCGATTCCCAGTTAGCGCACATGACTAGGTTGCACATCAGGTCCCCAGATGGGGGCAAGAGTGAGAGGCAACCACACAGTGATGTTACTCTCCCTTTCTTTCTCCTTTCCCCTCTCTCTAAAAATAAGATAAATAAGCAAACAACAAACAAAACTAAATAAATATTTTTTTAAAGCAACATTAAAGAACAAAGGGAGAATCCTAAAGGCAGCAAGAAAAAAGAAAAACAGCAAATAACATACAAGGGAGCTTTGATAAGGCTATCAGCTAACTTCTCAAGAGAAACACTACAAGCCAGAAGAAAATGACAAAAAAAATATTTCAAGGAATGAAAAGCAAAGGTCTACAACCAAGACTACTCTATCCAGCAAGGCTCTCTTTCAAAATGGAAGGTGAAATAAGGAGTTTCCCAGACAAAGAAAGACTAAAAGAATATATCTGCCAAACCAGCATTGCAAGAGATGTTAAAGGGACTGCTTTAAGAAGAAGAACAAGATAAAGAAAGAGGAAGTACAAAGGGAAAAAATAACCATGAATAAGGTCCTATCAATAATAATCTTGAATGTAAGGGATTAAATGCACCAATAAAAAGATATAAGGTAACTGAATGGCTAAGAAAATATGACCCACATATATGCTGTCTGCAAGAGATCCACCTCAAAACAAGAGATCTACACAGTCTGAAAGTGAAGAGATGAAAAAAATATTCCAAGCAAATGAAAAAAAAAAAAAAAGCTGGGGTAGTAATCTTATGTCGGATAAAAAAGATTTCACAACATGGACCATAAAAAGAGACAAAAAAGAACATATCATAATACTTAAGAGAACAATCCATCAAGAAGATATAACCTTGGTAAACATATATAGATCCAATGTAGGAGCGCCCAAATATACAAGGAATCTCTTGGAAGACTTGACGAAGGATATCAACAACAATGCACACATAGTAAGTGGATTTAACACCCCATTGTCAACAATGGACAGATCTTCAAAACAAAGAAACAGCAAGGATATTGACGCATTGAAAAACACTCTAGATGAGGTACAATTAATTAATATATATAGAACCTTTCACCTTCAAAAAGCAAAATATACATTCTCCTCAAGTGCACATGGAAAATTTTCAAAGATTGAACACATATTAGGACACAGAGCAAACCTCAAGAAATTCAAGAAAACAAATTATATCAAGCATCTTCTCAGATCACAATAACTTGAAACTAGAAACCAATCTCAAGGAAAAAAAACTCAAAAATAATCAAATTCATGGAGAATGAATAACATGCAATTAAAAAATGAATGGATTAACAATGACATCAAGTAAGAAATCTAAAAGTTTCCGGAAACAAATGAAAATGAACACACAGCAGCCCAAAACCTATGGGACACAGCAAAGACACTCCCGAAGGAAGTTCATAGTATACAGGCCTACCTAAAAAGAATAGAAGAATTTCAAATAAAAATTCTAACCCTACAGCTACAAGCATAGAGGAACAACAACAAAGTCGAGAGCAAGAAAAAGGTCAAGATCAGAGCAGAATTAAATAACATAGAGACTAAACAAACAATTCAAAAGGTCAATAAAACCAGGAACTGGTTCTTTGAAAAGATAAACAAAATTGACAAGCCTTTAACCAGGCTCATAAAAAAAAGAGAGGGAGTGAGAGAAGACCCAAATAAACAAAATCAGAAATTAAAGAGGAGAAATCACAACGATATCACAGAAGTACAAAGGATTATAAGAAATTATTATGAAAAACTATATGACAAGAGATTTGACAACCTGGATGAAATGGACAAATTTCAGAAAACATATAATCTTCCAAAACTGAATCAAAAAGAAGCAGAAAGCCTGAATTGACTGATAACAAACAGTGAAATTGAAGCAGTAATCAAAAAATTCCTGGGACACAAAAGCCCTGGACCAGATGGCTTCGCAGGTGAATTTTACAAAACATTTACAGAAGAACTAACTTCTATCCTTTTCAAACTATTACAAATAATCCAAGAAGAAGGAAGACTCCCAAACTCTTTCTATGCAGCCAGTATTATCCTAACTCCAAAACCAAGTCAAGAAACAACAAAGAAAGAAAACTACAGGCCAATATTTCCCATGAACATAGGTGCTAAAATCCTCAACAAAGTATTGGCAAACCAGATCCAGGAACACATTACAAAGATCATACACCAAAATCAAGTACAATTCATTCCAGAGATGCAAGGATGGTTTAATATATGCAAATCAATAAAAATAATATACCACATAAACAAAATGAAAGACAAAATTTACATGATCATATCAATAGATGTTGAAAAGCATTTGATAAAGTACAACACCTATTTATGATGAAAATGCTCAGCAAAGTGGGAATAGAGAGAGCATACTTCAACATAATAAAGACCATATACAAGAAACCGGAACCAACATCATACTAAATAGGTATAAACAAAAGCAATTTTCCTAAGATCGAGAACAATACAAGGATGTCCATCTCTCAATTCCTATTAAACATTGTTTTGGAAGTTCTAGCCACAGCAATCAGACAATAAAAAGAAATAAAAGACATCCAAATTGGAAAAGAGCAAGTTAAACTGTCATTATTTGCAGATGACATATTAGTGTACATTAGAAACCCTAAAGACACAACCAAAAAACTGCTCTACATAATAAGTGAATTTGGCAAATTAGCAGGTTACAAAATTAATATTTAGATATCCAAGGCATTTCTGTACACCAACAATAAAATATCACCTTAGAAAATTTTTAAAAATCTCATTTACTATAGCAAGAAGAAAAATGAAGTACTTAGGTATAAACTTAACCCAGGAAGTAAAAGACCTGTATTCGGAAAAAAAAGAGAACACTGAAGGAAGAAATTAAGGAAGATACAAATAAATGAGAGCATATACCATCTTCATGGATGAGAAGAATCAACATCATTAAAATTTCCATACTACCCAAAGTAATTTATATATTTAACACACTCTCTTTTAAAACACCAATGGCCTATTTCACTGACCTAGAAAAAATACTTCAAAAATCTATATGGAACAAAAAAAGACCCCAGATAGTCACAGCAATCTTGAGGAAGAAGAACAGAGAAGGAGGAATCAAAATACCTCATGTCAAACTTTACTAAAAGGCTACTGTAATCAAAACAATCTGGTACTGGCATAAGAACAGGCATATAGATCAATGGAACAGGATAGAGAACCCAGAAATAAACCAAGTTGATATGGACAACTAATATTTGAAAAAGAGGAAGGAACACAAAATGGAGTGAAATAGCCTCTTCAACAACTGATATTGAGAGAACTGGAGAGTGACATTCAAAAAAATTAAAGTGGACCACCAACTTACACCATACACCAGAATAAACACAACATGAATCAAAGATTTAAATGTAAGCCATGACACCATAAAACTCCTAGAGGAAAACATAGACACAAAAACTCACATATCCCACGTAGCAATATTTTCACAGATATATCTCCTAGAGCAAAGTAAATAAAGGAAAGAATAAACAAATAGGACTGTATCAAACTAAAGTTTCTTCTCAGGGAAAGAAAACATCAGCAAGATGAAAAGGGAACCAACCATATGAGAAAACATATTTGCCAATGATATCCCCAGACAAGGGTTTGATCTCCAAAATATATAAAGAATTTAGGTGACTCAACATCTAGAAGACAGACAACCCAATTAAAAAATGGGCAAAAGACCTGAACAAACACTTCTCCAAAGAGAACATACAGAGGCTCCGTAGGCATATGAAAGAATGCTCAACATTACTAGCTATCAGAGAGATGCAAATAAAAACCACAATGAGATACCACCTCACACTGGTCAGAATGGCCATCATCAACAAATCAACAAACAAGTGCTGGCAAGGGTGTGGAGAAAAGGGAACCCTTGTTTACTGTTAGTGGTAATGCAGACTGGTGCAGCCACTATGGAAAACAGTTTGGAATTTCCTCAAAAAACTAAAAAATGTAACTGCCTTTTGATCCTGTGATTCCATTGCTAAGATTATACCCAAAGAGTTCTGAAACACCAACTGAAAAGAACCTATGTCCCCTTATTTTCAGAGCAGTCTTATTTATAATAGCCAAGATCTGGCAACAGCATAAGTGCTCAACTATAGATGAGTGGATCAAAAAACTGTTGTACATTTACATGATGGAATACTATGAAGCAGAGAGAAAGAAGGAACTCCTACCATTTCCGACAACATGCATGAAACAGGAGCATATTATGTTTAGTGAAACAAGCCAGGCAGTGAAAGATAAATACCATATAATATCACCTAATACAGGACACTAATGAAGAACACAAACAAATGAAGAAAATAGCACTAGAGGCAAGTAAACAAGGAAGAGACTGACAGTAATCAGGAGGAAAGGGGGAGGGGGAAAGAGGGGAAATAAAGGGAAGGGTTAGAGAAGGAACTATTATGAATGACCCATGGACATGGACAAGAGAATGGGAAAATTGTGTGGTGCAGGTATGGGGGAGTAATAGGGGAAAAAGTGGGACAACTGTAATAGAAAAGCAATAAATAAAAGATTCAATAAAAAAACTGGTTGATACTAAATAAATGGAATTAATAAATAAGAGTATATAATATAAAATATTAAATTTAATAATAAAAACATTATAATATGCAACATTAACCCAAAGAAAGTGGCTATTGCTATATTAGTACTAGAAAGAAGGACTTTAACAATTAAAAATAAAACATTAAAAAGGTCTGTACTTGAGATGAGGATTGCTACATGATCGTCGGCAGCCGTCCGTCTCCAGAGACGATGGTGTAGCTTCTTAAGAGTCTATCTGCACCGCCGAGAATGGCTGTGCAGTCCAACTCGGGAGTGACACGGTATCTGTCTCCTCCCATGTTGAATCGACATCTTGTGATGACGCTGGAGTGTACTCTCCAGTGAAGCTGAAGCTACAGAGCCTGGGCAGGGTGATATGGAGGGTCTGCTGTTGCCCATGCAGCAGACCCCCCCCTCTCTTCGCAGCTGAAGGGTCCAAGGGAAAGACGGAGTCAATACAGCTTGGTTTCAGGTGCGCCGCAGGAGTTGCCGGTGTTGACTACAACGTCAAACCGCCTTAGGGACTCCGGCTCCGGATTTTCTGTCGGGGTTTACTCCCTTAGCCTTTCCCCTGAAGAGGTATGCCGCAAGGCAGCGGAGGTTTTTTGGAGTCAGAGTTTTCCTTCTCTGATGTGCCCTGACTGGAAGATCGAACCAGCGACACTTAGCTCGCAGGCCGACGCTCAATCCACTGAGCCAAACCAGCCAGGGTATGCTACATGATAACTGAAACATAATTTACCAAAATGCTAAAGTAACTCTAAACTTTATTAATCAAGCAATACAGCCCCCAAAACATAGAACAATGACAGAATCATAGAAAGAATTTGAAATAAATCTTCATCATGAGAGATTTCATTATAGTTGTCTCTGTAATTGACAATTGGGATAGACTGAAAAAATAAATAGTAGTATGAAAGATATAACTGACAAATTAGAAAAAAATTGGTGTCATACAGACCACATTCTTTGACAATAATATAAATCAAAATCACACATTTTATTAACAGTTATGCTGCCTTTTTATTTTTCTAGCTTTATTGAGGTATGATTTACAAATACAGACTGTGTGTTTTAAGGTATACAGTGGGATGGTTTGATATATGTATACATTGTGAAATAATTACTACAATCAAGTTAACATATTTATCACCTCATGGTTTGTTTTACTTTCCTTTTTGTCTATTTGTTTTGGTATGGTAATTGCACTTAAGGTCTACATTTTTAGCAAATTTCAAGTATACAATACAGTATTATTAACTATAGTCACCATGTTATACATTAGATCTCCAGAAGTTATTTATATTATTGTTAGAAACAAGGACATAGTGACTCCCAAACCAGTAAAATGTCATTAGTAACAAAGTGCAAATGTAATTAAAGGGTCTTAAGGGCAAATGTAATTAGAGAATCTCTGAGAAGGGAGTTGACAACACTGGTATATCTACAAATCACTATAGGGGCATTTAGATAACGTGTTAGATTTTAACTCCGGAGTAACCAGTAATGGAGAAACGGGAAGAAGGAGAGGGGAGGGGGAGCTAATTGCATTTGGCGGGGAAGCTAATCTCACTTTAGGGCAAGGAAGATAATTACTTTAGGGTGGCAATTTTAGGGTGAAGAAGATAATCACTTTAGGGTGGCAATTTTAGGGTGGAAAAGACAATCACTTTAGGGTGGCAATTTTAGGGTGGAAAAGATAATCACTTTAGGGTGGCAATTTCAGGGTGGGGAAGCTAAGACTATAAAACCAGTTTCCTTTGTCTACTTGGTGCACACATTCTCCTGGCTGAGAGTGCGCCGGGCTCTGCAGACTTGTGAATAAAGGCCTCGCTTTACTGCTCAAGTCCTATGTCCCAGTTTATTGTGAGCATTTCTCACATTATCATTGTAAGTTTGTTCCCTTTGACCGACATTTTCCCATTTTCCCCACCACTTCACCCCTGGTAAACACTGTTCTTTTCTCTGGTCTTTTGAATTTAACGTTTTTAGATTCCTCACATCTGTTAGGATGGTTATTATAAAAAATACATGAGATAACAAGTGTTGGTGAGGTGGGGAGAAAAGGAAACACTTATGCACAGTTAGTAGCAATGTAAATTGGTACACCCATTATAAAAAACAAAAAAATAAAATACCAAGCAGCTCATACATCAAAGAAAGTTTCATAATAAAAATGTGTAAATATATATAACTAAATGATCATTAAAAATTATGTATCTAAACACAAGGATGTACTTAAAGTGTTATTAAAGGAATTTTAAAGCCTTAAATGGGTATGATATGAAAGAAGAAAATTTCAAATAATAATTGGATAATAGATTTTAAGTATATTTTATTGATTATGCTATTACATTTGTCCCAATTTTTTCTGTTGCCCCCCTTCCCTTGGGACCCCCTTTCCTCCAGCAATCCTTCCCTCCTTAGTTCATATATATATGGGTGGTGCATGTAACTTCTTTGGCTTCACCCTTTCCTATACTATTCTTAACATCCTCCTATCTATTCTTTTTTGTTCCCACTAATTATGCTCCTTGATCCCTGCACCATTTCCAATTTTCTCTACCTTCCCCCTCCCAGCTGATTGTAGGGGACAGACAGACATGGGGAGATGTGGGAAGCAGACAGGTTTGGTTTAAAAGACTGTGACCACTGTGAGGAGCTGCCCCCAGCTGGGCCCTTAACTGTCAGGTTGTCTTCCAGGCCTGCTCTGAGTCCCACCCTCCGGGAAATTTTAAAGATACAATAGAAAAAAAAAAGTGGCTTTTAAGGAAAAGGGAACTTGCTCTGTTTTTCTCTGTAAAGCCTCACATCCTTGTCAGTAAAATGTGAAGAATAGAACAATTAAGAGAAAGTGCTTTTGACCTTGTGTAAAATACCTGGATGTATTGATCTGCATTTCCCTTTCACTCCCTACTATTTGGGGAAGTGCTGCACATTTTCCTTAAGTACTTCCGCATGTGGAAAGTGGATAAAAACCCTGGCTAATAAAGAAACGGGAGCGATTTTCCACAAGAGAAAACCCACCTCCCTTCTTTCCTCAGATGGAGAGTGTCTGAGTAGTTTCTTCATCCATTCCAAGGAACCCAGAGTCTCTCTCAGCTGATCATTAATTTTAAAAACTCAGAAAAAAATACCAAAATAAATCAAAAGAAAGTAAAAGGAAAACATAGTAATATTTAATTAAATAGAAAGAGAACATAAAATAAAGATCAACAAAAGTATTAGTTGGCTCTTTGATAAGATGCTTTTTAATGATGAACTTCTAATGAAATTATCAAGATAAAAGAAAGGGCACACTACATACCATATTAGGAATGATAGAGAAGACATACAAATAGACAATATTAGGAAGAAAAAATGAAATATAGCTATAGATGTTGATATTAAACAGATAAGAGGATAATGTAAACAACTTTTTAATAATAATTTTGCAAACTTAAATAAATCAATAAATGTCTAGAAAAAGATAATTTATCAAAACTACTCAAGAAGAAATAGAAAACTGAATAACTTTATAAACATTAAATAAATTCAACTGGCAATTTAAAAAATCTTCCAATGAAGAAAACATGAGACTCTAAATGGTTTCCAGAGAAATTCAAGAAACATAGTATTTGTCTTACTAAAATTAGTCAATAAAATCAAAACACTCAATTCATTTTATATGGCTAATATATTATATAATAATTAGACAAGAATAGCCAAAGAAGAACCTGCATACTTTTGATGAGAGTATACTTTGTTCCCATCACTTTGCAAAAAAAAAGAAAGAAAGAAAAAAAGATATCTCCACATGAATGAATTATGCTATTAGTTATCAAAATTATTATTTCTGATAACGTTATTTTGAAAAATAGAAAAACATTAAAGATACAAACTTGAAACCAAGTTCTACTTTGAATATTCTGTAATAGTGAACCAGAATAATTGCATTGTGATTTACAAAATGGTGATTAGTTTTCACTCCCATTCCCCTCAGTGGCTAATTCAAACTTTTAACACTGCTTTTCAAGTTCACTTCCCTTTCTTTTCCTTTTGCCTTCACTTCCTTTTCCAGAGATAATATAGAGGCTATTGGGTCTAAAATCTGTCAACACTATTCCCTCCAAAATTATTACAATTTACCCATTATACATATGTACATATAATTTGTCTCTTCCCATTACAGAGAAAGCAACTAAGGTAATCTTTCCACTTGTGTTGTTTCCCATATCTTCCAACAATTTATTCCATCAGTTTTTTCCATTTTGTCCTGTATCTTCAACATCTCTTTTTCCATTCATTTTTTTTACTTCAGCCCATTTTATTTAATAACACCATCATCCATCCCATCTTCACATTTAGGCAAATTAAAATTTGGGAGATGTTCTGACTCCTTACTCCTCTTGGTCACCCCCCGTCCTTCAAATCTACACAATAACCAAAGCTTTGTTGCCAATTATATATTTTTGAATATTTCTCACATTTTTCTTTTCTTCCCAATCTTACTGCCACTGTCTTTATTCGGGCCTTTATTATTCACTTCTATATTGATACAGTGTCCCCTAGTAACTAGTATGGTCTTGAAGAAAAGCATGAATCACAGGGTCAGCCTGTGTTCAGAGGCCAACAATATATTTTCTAATTGTGATTTTTTGCAAATTAACCTTTCTATGTCTTATTTTTTTCAGCTATAAAATGAAGATGATAATGCTTTTCCTTGCATGTAATTGTGGTGATATTTTTTATAGAAAACATTCAGTATTGTGCCATGCATACAGTAGTCGCTCAAAGAATGTTAATTATCTCTCTCCTTATAGTTTATTCTCCTGCAGTTCCTTCTTCATACTACTATAAAAGTGACCTTAACACAAATCTGATCATGTCACTTCCTTATTGAAAATCCGTTGGGAGTTTTAATTTGTCCATGTGTTAAAAACCAAACCCCATTAACATTAAATATAAACTCTTCATTGGATTGCCCTTCACCCTTTTCTTCACTCCTGTCTCAAATTCATGAACTCTTTGAATACAAAAAATGAATGTGTCTGATTCATTTTTAAATTCCTAAAATTCCTAACAACGGTGTTAGTTCAAAATAAATACTGTTAAAATGAAATCCGTTAAAATAAAATAAATGTTCATATAAATGCATATATAAATTTTGAATGGAATTTACTTCACAGCTATAAAATAGCTGATATTTGAAAATGCCTTGAATAGATTTTGATGGGAGGTATAAACTGCTATCAATTTTTTAAAATGACATTTCTATTTTGACATGTTTGTTACTTTGCAATCATAAGCATCATCAGTATTGATTTACTCTGAAGTTTCTTAAGCTGACAGGATAATATCAAGTATCAATATTAGGAAAATTATACCCAAGTCAATTGTGAAGGGAAATTAATAGCACATAATGCAGAAGTCAAGCAAAAAGCAACATAAGAAACATCTCAAATAGCTTAATTTACTCTGATAACCATGGTACCTTCACTTTGTATTTAAAAAGAACTTTGCTTCCAAGGATCTCTAAATACATTGAACCTGTTATTTTATTTTCACACACAAAGTCCTTGGGAGATAAAGAGGAATTATAACTTAGAAAAACTTGCTTTGGACCATTCACAATTTTTATATGTTTTATTTATTATGCTGGTTCATTTGTCCCAATTTCTCTTCTCTTTGTTCCCCTCTACTCAGCAACCCCCCCTTCCTCCAGCATGCCCCCCAACCTTGGTCCATGTCTATGGGTCGTGCATATAAGCTCTTATCAACATCCCCCTGTCCATTCTGCACCCTCCTACTATGCTTCTCAATTCCTGCACCATTTCCCTCCCTCTTCCCCCTTTGCCCTCCAAGCTGACCTCCTCCCCATGCTCCCCATACCTATGATTCTGTTCCCACTCTGGTTGTCTGCTTAGTTTGCCTTTGTTTCCGTTCCTTAGCTTCTGTTGTTGATAGTTGTGATACTTTTTAAATTTTAAAGTTCATAGTTTTGATCTTCTTTTTCTGAAATAAGGCCTTTTAACATTTCATATAATAATGGCTTGGTGGTGATGAACTCCTTCTGCTTTACCTTGTCTGGGAAGCACTTTCTCTGCCCTTCAATTCTGAATGATATCTTTGCTGGATAGAGTAATCTTGGTTGTAGGTCCTTGCTTTTCATCACTTTAAATATTTCCTGCTAGTCCCTTCTTGCCTGCAATGTTTCTTTTGAGAAATCAGCTGACAGTCTCATAGGTACCCCTTTGTAGGTAATTCTCCTCTTCTCTCTTGCTGCTTTTAAGATTCTCTCCTTATCCTTAACCTTTGGCATTTTGATTATGATGTGTCTTGATGTGGTCCTCCCTGAGTGTAGTTTGTTTGGGATTCTGTGCTTCCTGGACTTGTATGTCTATTTCCTTCGTCAAATTTGGGAAGTTTTCCTTCATTATTTTTTCATATAAGTTTTCAATTTCTTGCTCTTCCTCTTCTCCTTCTGGCAACCCTATGATTTGGATGTTGGCACATTTAAAGTTATCCCAGAGGTTTCTAAGCCTCTCCTCATTTTTTTCAATTCTCATTTCCTCTTTCTGTACTGGTTGACTATATATTTCTCCCTTATGTTTCAATTTGTTGATTTCAACACTGGTTTCCTTTCTTTCACCACTTGTTTTGTGTGGTATCCTTCATTTCGCCCAGGATAGCCTTCATTCTTTCCCTGTTCTGTTTAATCTTTCCTGTCAAGTCTGTGAGCATCTTTATCACCAATGTCTTAAACTATGCATCTGTTAGATTTGCTATCTCCTCATTAGTTAGGTTCCTTATCTGCTCATTACTTAGCTGTGTCACTGGAACCTTAATCTTCATATCCCCTTCTGGGCTGTACTCCTCTGTCTCTTCATCTTGACAGTTTTCTGTGTTTGCCTCTGTGATTTGGGTAGGGCTGTCACACCTTTTACATTATCAGTGGTGGAGTCTCAGGTATTCGTTAGTGCTGGTGATTTGTTTCACCGCGTTTTTTCCCTGTATGTGGAGGAGCGGTGTGAGAGGGAACAGTGTCAGTTGCTGCTGCTTTTCCAGACACTTCTCCCCCTTCCTGTACTAAGAAAGTTGCCTCCTTTTTGAGACTGGTAGCTTCCTCTTCAACCTCAACCCCCACTGGCTTTCACAGTCAGAAGCAATGAGGCTCTATTTCCCCAGGTGCTGTCACCACAAGCTACCCGGTCTGTTCTGGAGCTGGGATCCATCTGGTTTGGGGCTGAGATTGCTTCTTGGATTTAAGCTGTATGACTGTTTTTCATCACAGCTACAGTTGCTGTACTGCTGCCCATGTCACTAGCCATGCCCACCAGCCATGCACCTGCCAAGCACCATACCTACAGCCATTGCTCCGCTTCTCTTTTTCTCCATCGTGGTTCTGCCCTTCCTACCCTTCTGGCTGATTATTTCTTCTTAATTTTTTTTTTTCTGAACTTCTCTGTAGTTTTAATTTTCTGTTTTTTTGTTTTTTTTTTCTTTATAATTTTTAAGTGGTTGTAAACTCCTTCTTAGTTGTGAGAAGACGCAGTGTGTGTATTTATGCCTCCATCTTGGTTAGAAGTTCCCTTCATATTTTTAAAGTGTCAAATGATTTTTTTACTGCATTTAGATTGCTGAGTACTGTTGGCAAAAATCATACAACTGGACATGTAGCTACCACTATAGTTGATCTTTGAAAAACGTGGATTTAAACTGCACAGGTCCACTTATACACAGATCTTTTTTTTTTTTTTAAATTTTGGTTTTTCAATTACAGTTGTCCCCTTTTCCCCTAATTTCTCTCCCCCACCCAACCCACCCCCTCTCCCGCAATCATATCCTTCCCCATTGTCCATGTCCATGAGTCTTTTATATGGGTTCTTTGACTAATCCCTTCCCTTACTTATCCCCCTTCTCTCCCTCTCCCCTCCCCCCTATTGACTGCTATTCTGCTCTTTGTTCTATTTAGTTCCTTTGTTTGTGTTGTTCTTTAGTTTCCTGTATTAGGTGATATCATATGGTATTTTTCTTTCTTTGCCTGGCTTATTTCACTAAGCATAATTCTCTCTAGTTCCATCCATGTTGTTGCAAATGGCAGGAGTTCCTTCTTTCTTTCTGCTGCATAGTATTCCATTGTGTAAATGTACCACAGTTTTTTGATCCACTCATCTACAGATGGGCACTTAGGTTGTTTCCAGCACTTAGCTATTGTAAACAGTGCTGCAATGAACATAGGAGTGCATAAGTTCTTTTGAACTGGTGTTTCAAGATTCTTCGGGTATAATCCTAGTAGTGGAGTCGCTGGTTCAAAAGGCAGTTCCATTTTTAATCTTTTGAGGTAATTCCATACTGTTCTCCATAGTGGCTGCACCAGTCTGCATTCCCACCAACAGTGCAGTAGGGTTCCCGTTTCTCCACATCCTCACCAGCACTTGTTGCTTGTTGATTTGTTGATGATGGCCATTCTGACTGGTATAAAATGGTATCTCATTGTGGTTTTTATTTGCATCTCCCTGATGGCTAATGATGTTGAGCATTTATTCATGTGTCTATGGACCTTCTGTATGTCCTCTTCGGAGAAGTGTTTGTTCAGGTCCCTTGCCCATTTTTTAATTGGGTTGTTTGTTTTCTTGATGTTTAGTCGTATCAGCTCTTTATATATTTTGGAAATCAGTCCCCTGTCTGTGATGTCATTGGCAAATATGTTTTCCCATATGGTTGGTTTCCTTTTCATCTTGCTGATGTTTTCTTTTGCTGAGCAGAAACTCTTCAGTTTGATGTAATCCCATTTATTTATTTTTTCCTTTATGTATGTTCTGTCTGCATTTGGAAGATCATGGATGTAAGGGCTGACTGTAAGCATTAACCTACACCATTTTATATATGAAACTTGAACATACACAGATTTTGGTATTATTCACAGAGCTTCTGGAATCAATCCCCTGTGGACAGTAGGGGACCACTGGTGCAGTTAATTTTTGGGAAACTTGAAGTTATAAATATATATTTTTTACTATGCAGAGGTCAGTGCCACAAAACCCTTATTGTTTAAGGATCAACTGCATATTCATGGTCATCATTGGTCCCTAAATTACCTTGTAATCACTGTGTCTTTGTCAACATACAGAATATATTTCTGTAGCTACTTCAAGTTCTCCCCATTATTCTAAAACCTCCTTGACTTATCACCAAATCTTCCTTCAGACTCCACAGATAACCTACTCACATACCACACAAATACACAGAGAAAGAGATGCTTACACAGCTATCTGCACCTATTCTTTCCATTTCTTTTCTATAGTAAAAGGAAATGTGGTTTTTCTCATACCTAAAGTCAAACCCTCCACCTCTTCTGTGGTTCCCAACCCTGTCATGAGTCTCAGGATTTTTCACTTCTGATTATACCCTCTCCTTTTTGTATCTTAATTTTCTCATTCTCTACTCGAGCCTTTTCATTTTCATTTATATACTCTCAAGTCATAAATACATCTTAACCCCATATTTTTCTCCTAATATTACCCTCCATCTCTCCTCACATTTTATGAAAAAGTTATCTACATTTTCTGTCACAATTCCCCCATGTTTCACTAACTCCTCAAACTACTTTAGCTTAGTTTTGCTCCATCATTCCATAAAAAAAATCATAAAGTCACTAATGACTTCCATGTCAACAAATGTAATGTACATTCTGTCCTTATCTTGTTGGACCTTTCTGTAGCAATTGACAATATTAACCACACACATTTTTTAACATTGTCTTCTTTATCTTACTGGAATATTAAGAAAATATTTTTTCATATTTTGCTCCCTAACTTCTCATTTTTGCTTGTTAATTATCCCATAAATAAACTCGTGTTGCCAGTTTTCAGAATTGTATCCTACACCCTCTTTTCTCTTCTCTTATCTCCCTTTTCCTTCTCAATCACATGTCTCTGAGTGATCTAACTCAGTTCCAAATTTTCAGTTGCTAACTATATGCCAATTAATATTAACTTAATATCTCAAGAACAGAGCTAATTCCTCCACTCTAGACCAAAAAATCCAAAATACCAATTGGTCATCTGCATTAACATATCTCACTGAAACCTCAAGTCAAAGGCTAAAATCGATATACATTATAACATTGAACACATCATCTCTTACTGACTCTCTCTCTAAACTATTTATTCACTTTTCCCAGTTAAAGGATATGGCACTATCAATTCACCAAGTTGATCAAACATCAAATCTGGCTATTATTTTCGTGTATTTATTTATCTCAAAATTCCCATATATCTAATTTATCAGCAAATTTTTTTCAGCTCCAACTCCAAAACATATCTTGGAGCTATCTGCCCTTCTTCATCTCCACTACCATCTTAGTCTAGTCTTCCATCTTTTTTATCCTGGATTACTACCAAAGCTTCCTACCTATATATTCACTCTGCTTCCAATCTTCCTTTCCTAAATCCAATTGTAAGAAGCAATTAGTAGCAACAAATGCATCAAAAAGTTGTTTTATTAATTAATTATCTTGTAAATATGTTGTTATATATATAAAATTAAGGGTTATTTTTAAAAAAAAAACCACCACATCATTTTCAGACTTATCAAATTAATAGAAATATTGTTAAATATCCCATTGCTGTTCAAATTTTTTAAGAATATTAAGATGTCTTATCATTTTTTGTTTGAATCACAATATAAAAAAGGTGCTCTCATTGCATTTGCTTGATGTGTCCCTTAAGAATTCTCTTACTCTGTAGGTTTCTTCTTCCTTTTTATATTTCCTAGAGCTTATTTCCTGAATACTTTGAGACTTTCATCATCTTGTAGTGTCCAGCAGTCTTGATAGTATTCCTGTGTTGTTACTGAACATGCTCTTCTATCTTCCTTCATTTTCCACAAACTCATAGTTAGACCTAGAGGGTTTATTTAATTTAGATTTATTTTTGTATAAATATGTCACAGATCGTCCCGCATACATAATACACAATGCCTCTTGCTTATGTTAGGATCATTGATGATCTTTTTTATAATTTATTTTATGTTAAGTGTTTGAAAATTACTCTAATTATATAAACAGGGTGATTTTTAAAACGTATACATATAAACATATTACTCTCCTGTATAAAACACTTCAATGTCAATGATTGTTGGGATAAAACCCAATTCTTTAACATTAATTCTTTAAATTTTTTAAAAATATTTTATTGTTTATGCTATTATAGTTGTCCCAAATTTTTTTCCTTTATCCCATGTACCAGCACCCCTACACACCCTCAGGCAATCCCCACACTGTCGTCCATGTCTATGGGTCATGAATATCTGTTCTTTTTTTTTTATATTTTAAAACAGGAATAATTTAATAGCCAAATATATTTGCATGTTAGTAGTAGTAGATAGGTCCTGGCTGGTTTGGCTCAGTGGATTGAGCGTCGGCCTGCGAGCTAAGTGTCGCTGGTTCGATCTTCCAGTCAGGGCACATCAGAGAAGGAAAACTCTGACTCCAAAAAACCTCCGCTGCCTTGCGGCATACCTCTTCAGGGGAAAGGCTAAGGGAGTAAACCCCGACAGAAAATCCGGAGCCGGAGTCCCTAAGGCGGTTTGACGTTGTAGTCAACACCGGTAACTCCTGCGGCGCACCTGAAGCCAAGCTGTATTGACTCCGTCTTTCCCTTGGACCCTTCAGCTGCGAAGAGAGGGGGGGTCTGCTGCATGGGCAACAGCAGACCCTCCATATCACCCTGCCCAGGCTCTGTAGCTTCAGCTTCACTGGAGAGGACACTCCAGCATCATCGCAAGATGTCGATTCAACATGGGAGGAGACAGATACCGTGTCACTCCCGAGTCGGACTGCACAACCATTCTCGGCGGTGCAGATAGACTCTTAAGAAGCTACACCATCGTCTCTCGAGACGGACGGCTGCCGCCGCCGCCGCCGACGGAGTAGTAGATATAACAAAATTGCTAGAAAGCTTGAGGTAGCATACAAAAAGCAAAATGGAGTTTAAAAATTGGGCCATTTTCTTTGAAACACAAAAATTTAATTTATTTTCATTTATCTTTATTTATTTTTTAAGTTTTTCCCTTACACTTACCTCATTTCCCCCCTTTTCTTTCTTCTGCGCTGCCCAACTCCATCTCCAACAGTCAATTCCACCCTGCTGTCCATGTCAATGGGTCATTTATAAAACTTCTTTGACTAGATGCTTGCCCTCCTTTTCCTCCTCTCCTTTTCCCCTCTCCCTTCTCGTCAGTGTCAGTTTGTCCTTGTTTTCATATATCTGGTGCTGTTTGACTTCATTTGTTTGTTTTGTTACTGAGGCTCCTGTGTTAGGTGAGATCATGTGGTATTTGTCCTTTGCTGCCTGGTTTATTTTACTAAGCATAACACTCTCCAGTTGATCCATGCTGTCGCAAAAGGTAGCAGTTCCTTCTTTCTTTCTGCTGCATAGTATTCCATTGTGTAAATGTACCACAGTTTTTTGATCCACTCATCGATGGATGGACACTTAGGCTTTTTATAGCACTTGGCTATTGTAAATAGCACTGCTATGAATATAAGGGTACATACGTTGTTTTCAATTGGTGTCTCAGGATTCTTAAGGTATAATCCCAGCAGTGGAATTGCTGGATCAAAAGGTTCAATAAGGAGTTTCTCAGAAAAAGGAAGACTATAAGAATACATCTCTATCAAACCAGCATTGCAAGAGATGCTGAAAGGAATGATCTAAGAAAGAGAAGAAGAAAGTTTTTACTCAGTTCAGCCTTTGTGTGCAGTCTTGTTTTTCTGGATTTACATCTGGTCTATTGAGGCAGGACAGAAAAAAAAGGGAAAGGAACATAGATACTAAGGGAAATGAATAAATACATGTCAATAATAACCTTAAATGTAAATGGATTAAGTGCTCCAATTAAAAGACATAGGGTAGCAAAATGGATATGAAAACAGGTCCCACATATTTGCTGTCTAAAAGAAACAAACCTCAAAACAAAGATTTACACAGACTGAGAGTGAAGGAATGGAAAAAAGTGTTTCAAGCAAACAAACATGAAAAGAAAGCTGGGGTAGCAATACTCATATCAGAAAAAAATGGATTTCAAAGCAAGGGCCATTAAAAGAGACAAAGAGGGACATTTCATAATACTTAAGGAAATAATCCATCAAGATAATGTAACACTCATAAACATATATGCACCCAACGTAGGAGTACCCAAATATATAAAGAAAACACTAGAAGAGCACAAGAAGGATATTAACAACAACACACTCATAATAGGGGATTTTAACACCTTGTTGTCAACAATGGACATATCTTTAAAGAAAGAAACATGAAGGATATACAATCACTGAACAACACACTAAACCAAATGGACTTAACTGATATATATATATAGAACTTGTCACCCCAGAGAAACAAAATATACATTCTTTTCAAATGCACATGGGGCATTTTCAAATGTAGACCACATGATAGGACACAAAACAAGCCTCAAAAAATTCAAGAAAATTGAAATCATATCAAGCATCTTTTCAAACCACAATGCCTTGAAACTAAAAATCAACCTCAAAAAAAAAAAAGAATCAAAAATATCTAAATTCATGGAGAATGAATAACATGTTATTAAATAATGAATGGATTAAAAATGACATCAAAGAAGAAATCAAGAAATTTCAGGAAACTAATGATAATGAACACACAACAGCCCAAAACCTATGGGACACAACAAAAGGAGTCCTGAGAGTGAAGTTTATAGCAATGCAGGCATATCTGAAAAGTATAGAAGAATCTCAAATAAAAAATCTAACCCTAAAGCTACAAGACTGGAAAAACAACAATCAACAAAACCTATGACAAATAAAAGGCAGAAAATTATCAGAGTAGACCAGAATTAAATGACATAGAGAGTAAACAAACAATTCTTTGAAAAAATAAACAAAATCGAAAAGCCTTTAGCCAGGCTCGTCAAGAAAAAAAGAGAAAAAACCCAAATGAACAAAATCAGAAATTAAAGAGGAGAAATCAAGACTGATACCACAGAAATACAAAAGATTGTTAAAAATTACTACAAACAACTGTATGGCAAGAAATTCGAAAACCTAGATGAAATGGACAAATTTTTAGGAACATATAATCTTCCAAAACTGAATCGAAAAGAAGTAGTAAGTCTCAATAGACCAACAACAAAGAAGGAAATTGAAACAGTAATCAAAAATCTCCTGGAACACAAAAGCCCTGGAGCGGATGACTTCACAGGTGAATTTTACAAAACATTTAGGGAAAAACTAACTCCAACCCTGATCAAACTATTCCAACAAAAAAAAAAAAAAAAAAAAAAAAAAAAGGAAAAATTCCAAACTTTTTCTATGAAGCCAGTATTACCCTAATTTCAAAACCAGGTCAAGACACAACAAAGAAAGAAAACTACAGGCCAATATTTCCCATGAAAATAGATGCTAAAATCCTCAACAAAATATTGGCAAACGGGATCCAGCAACACATTAAGAAGATCATACACCACGATCAAGTGCAATTCATCCCAGGGATGCAAGGAAGGTTTAACATTTGCAAATCAATAAATATAATACATCACATAAACAAAATGAAAGACAAAAATCTCATGATCATATCAATAGATGAAGAAAAAGGATTTGATAAAGTACAGCACCCATTTATGATGAAGACACTCAGCAAAATGGGAATAGAGGGAGCATGCCTTAACATCATTAAGGCTATATATGAGAAGCCTGAAGCCAACATTATACTCAATGGACAAAAACTGAAAGCATTCCCACTGAAATCAGGAACAAGGCAAGGATATCCATTCTCTCCACTCCTATTCAACATAGTGTTGGAAGTCCTAGCCACAGTAATCAGACAAGAAAAAGTAATAAAAGGCATCCAAATTGGGAAAGAAGAAATAAAACTATCATTATATGCAGATGACCTGATAGTATACATAGAAAACCCTATAGATTCTACTAAAAAACTACCCGATATAATAAGCAAATTTGGCAAAAAGCAGGGTACAAAATAAATATACAGAAATCTAAGGCATTTTTGTACACCAACAATAAAATATCAGAGACAGAAACAAAAAATAAAACACCATTTACTATAGCAACAAGAAAAATGAATTACCTAGGAATGAACTTAGCCAAAGAGATAAAAGACCTGTACTCTGAAAATTACGTAACATTGAAGAAAGAAATTAAGAAAGATACAAATAAATGGAAGCAAATACCATCTTCTTGGATGGGAAGAATCAACTTCATCAAAATAGCCATACTACCCAAAGCAATTTACAGATTCAATGCAATCCTTTTTAAAATACCAATGACATATTACACAGACCTAGAACAAATACTCCAAAAATTCATATGGAACCAAAAAAGACTCTGGATAGCCAAGGCAATCTTGAGACATAAGAACACAGCAGGAGGAATCACAATACCAGGCATCAAACAATACTACAAAGCCACTGTGATCAAAACAGTCTGCTACTGGCATAAGAACAGACATATAGATCAGTGGAACAGAATAGAGAGTCCAGAAATAAATCCAGGAATGTACTGTCAATTAATATTTGATAAATGAGGAAGAACATAAATGGAGTGAGAAGAGCCTCTTTAACTAATGGTGCTGGGAGAACTGAACCGGGACGTGAAAAAAAATGAAACTAGACCACCAACTTACACCACATATGAGAGTAAACTCAAGATGGATTGAAGACTTAAATATAAGTCGTGACAGCATAAAAGTCCTGGAGGAAAACATAGACAGGAAATTTTCAGATATCCCACGTAACAATATCTTCATGGATACATCTCCTAAGGCAAGAGAAATAAAGGAAAAAATAAACAAATGGGACTAAATCAAACTAAAGAGTTTCTGCTCCACAAAAGAAAACATCAGCAAGATGAAAATAAAACCAACCATATGGGAAAACATATTTGTAAATGATACCTCAGCAAGGGACTGATCTCCAAAATATATAAAGAGCTTATATGACTCAAGATCAATAAAACAGACAACCCAATTAAAAAATGGCCAAAGGTCCTGAACAAATACTTCTCCAAAGAGGCCATACAAAAGGTCCATAGACACATGAAAAAATGTTCAACATCACTAGATATCAGAGAGATGCAAATAAAAACCACAATGAGATAACATTTACACCTGTCAGAATGGCCATCATCAGTAAATCAACAAAAAACAATTACTGGCAAGGATGTGGAGAAACAGGAACTTTACTGCACTGTTGGTGGGAATGAAGACTGGTGCAGGCAGTATGGAAGACAGTATGGAATTACCTAAAAATCCTGAAAATGGAACTGCTTTTGAACCAGTGATTCCACTGCTAGGGTTATACCTGAAAAATCCTAAAACCCTAATTCAAAAGAACTTATGCACCCCTATGTTCATAGTAGCACTGTTTACAATAGCTAAGTGCTGGATACAGCCTACGTGCCCATCTGTAGATGAGTGAATCAAAAAAACTGTGGTACATTTACACAATGGAATACTATGGAGCCCAGAGAAAGAAAGAACTCCTGCCTTTTGCGACAACTTGGATTAAAGTAGAGAGAATTATGCTAAGTGAAATAAGCCAGGCAAAGAAAGCAAAATACCATATGATATCACCTAATACAGGAAACTGAAGAACAACATAAACAAATGAACTAAATAGAACAAGGAGCAGAATAACAGTCAATAGTGGGAAAGGAGGAGGGAGAGAAGGGGGATAAGTAAGGGAAGGGTTTAGTCAAGAAACATGTATAAATTACTCATGGACATGGACAATGGGGAGGAATATTATTGTGGGAGTAGGGGTGATCTGGATAGCAGAGAGCACTGGGTAAAAAAATGGGACAACTATAATTGAAAAACAAACAAACAAACAAACAAGAAAATTATATCCCCACCTCTGCACATTAAACTGGTTCCAATCAATAAATTTGTTAAAGCTTTGCCAAGTGCAGGATACAGTTTCAAGTATCTCATTTTGGCATTTCCTAGCCTGTCATTTGAAAAGATAAAATACCTTGATATGTATGTTTGGTAGCAGAACTTTATTACTTGTACACAATTTGACTTACAGTAACTATATATAGCTTTTATACGAATAAAAGAACTCTAAATAAACAGTATATTCAGGGTAATTTTTTCTTTATTTTCCTTTGTATGAACATTTTGTATGATTTGGGGGACAAAGTGGGGTGTATCTTGTATCTTAAAATGTTGACGTGATAGAGAAAACCGGGATAATTTTTGGATTCAGATGCTAAAAGTTAGTCAAAAAGAACTGTCTGATCTACCTCAATGAAAATTTTGTTTCCCAATGTTATTTAATTGCATGTTATTCATTCTCCGTGAACTTGAATGTTCTTGAGTTTTTTGTTTGAGGTTGGTTTCCAGTTTCAGGCCATTATGATCTGAGGAAAATCTTGATATAATTTCAATTTTCCTGAATTTGTTGAGACTGTTTTGTTTCCTACTATGTGGTCTGTGTTTGAAAATGTTCCATGGGCACTTGAAGAGAATGTACATTTTGCTTCTCTGGGGTGAATGATTCTATATATATCAATTAAGTCCATTTGATCTGGAGTGTTATTCCATGCCTCAATATCTTTGGTGCTTCTTTGCTTCAAAGATCTGTCCATTGTTGACAATGGAGTTTTAAAATCCTTGACTATGAGTGTGTTGCTATTGATATCATTCTTGTAGTTTTCCAAGATTTTCCTTATATATTGGGGGACTTTTATTGGGTGCATATATGCTTACCAGGGTTATATATTACTGAAGGATTTTTTCCTTAAATATTATGAAGTGTCCTTATTTGTCTCTTTATATGGCCTTTGTTGTGAAATCTATTTTGTCTAAAAATTGCTACCCCTGCTTTTTTCATGCATATTCTTTGAAATACTTTTTCCTATCCCTTCACTTTCAGTCTGTGTAGCTCTTTTGTTCTGATTGAGTCTCTTGTAGAAAGCATAAAAGCGGGTCATGTTTTTTTTTTTTTAATCCATTCAACTACCCTATTCCTTTATATTGAAGCATTTCATCCATTTACAGTTAAAGTTATTATTGATTGGTACTTACTCATTGTGATTTTTCCCTTTGTACTTTTGTTATTCTTCTTTCTCTGTCTGTCTCTCTGTCTCTCTGTCTCTCTCTCTGTCTCTCTCTCTCTTTCTCTCTCTCTCTCCATCTTCTTAAAGTGGTCCCTTTACCATCTCTTGCAATGCTTAGTTGGTGAAAATGTATTTTTTTAGCTTTCTTTTGTCTGGGAAACTCCTTACTTCACCTTCCATTTTGAATGAGAGCCTTACTGGGTAGGCTACTCTTGGTTTAAGCCTTTGTTTTCCATTGTCTAAAATATTTTTGGCTATTCCCTTCTGGCTTGTAGTGTTTCTGCTGTGAAATCTTCTGATATCATATTGGAGCTCCCTTGTCATTTGCTGTTTTATCTTGTTGCCTTGAGGATTTTCTCTTTGTCTTTGAATGTTGCCATTTTACTTAGGGTGTGTCTTGGAGTGGGCCTCTTTGAATTTATCTTCATTGGGACCCTTCATGCTTCTTGGACTTTTTTGATCTTTCCTCTCCTTAAGTCAGAGAAGTTTTCTGTCATTACATTTTTAAACATGTTTTCTATCCTTTGCTTCCCTTCTTGACTCCCTGATATCTCTATGATAAAGATATTGTTATGTTTCATGTTTTCCTGCAGCTTTCTTAAACATTCTTTATTCTTGTTCAGTGTTTGTTTGTTTTCATTTTCGTGCACTGTCTGAGGATTTTTTTCTATGTTGTCCTCCAGCTCGCTGATCTGATCTTCTGCTTACTCTAGCCTCCTTTTCCTTTCTTCTGCTGTGTTCTTCAGTTCAGAAATTGTAGATTTCATTTCCTTATGGCTCTTACTGATAGTTACTGTCCTGTTTAATGCTGATATAGTTCTCAGTAAGTTCCCTGTAACTTCCCTGGAGTTCATTGTAGTGTCCCTGGGGTTCTTCATAGTTTTTCTGGAGTCCCCTGTAATTCACCTGGAGTTTGTTGCAGTTTTCTCTGAGTTTGTCAAGTTCATTGAACTTCCTTATAACTATCCTTCTGAATTCTATGTCTAATAGTTTGCTTTCCTCTGTTTCATCTAGCACTCTTTCTGGGGATTCTTCTTTTCCTTTCCTTCAAGTTTTTTCTTTGTTTCCCCATTTTAGGTGACTCTTCCTGTTTGTTTTTGTTTCTTAGATTTGTCTGCTTGATTTCCCACCTTCACGGGTTGTCCTTCTATAATATGAGACCTGGGGTATTCAGTGGTGCAGACTCTTTGATCTCCTGATCTTGATGCTCTTGGGATGCTTTTATACTGTTTGTTTAGGCTGTCTGGTTGTATTTCAGTTTTGGTTATTGTCCTGTTCTTTGGTGGAACCTTCCCTCTGGCTAGTTGATTGAGTCACTCAGCCCACCATGTCTTGAATTCTTTTGTGGATATTCTGATGAAACATAAACACACAACCCAGGCAAGAAACCCACACCTTCAAAAATGTCCTCCACGCACAATCACAGTATCAGCAACAAATGATCCAGTATTAATATAAATATAAAGAGATTAAGACTATTATTGCCCTGGCTGGTTTAGCTCAGTGGATTGAGCGTCGGCCTGCGAGCTAAGTGTCGCTGGTTCGATCTTCCAGTCAGGGTACATCAGAGAAGGAAAACTCTGACTCCAAAAAACCTCCGCTGCCTTGCGGCATACCTCTTCAGGGGAAAGGCTAAGGGAGTAAACCCCGACAGAAAATCCGGAGCCGGAGTCCCTAAGGCGGTTTGACGTTGTAGTCAACACCGGCAACTCCTGCGGCGCACCTGAAGTCAAGCTGTATTGACTCCGTCTTTCCCTTGGACCCTTCAGCTGCGAAGAGAGGGGGGGTCTACTGCATGGGCAACAGCAGACCCTCCATATTACCCTGCCCAGGCTCTGTAGCTTCAGCGTCATCGCAAGATGTCAATTCAACACGGGAGGAGACAGATACCGTGTCACTCCCGAGTCGGACTGCACAACCATTCTCGGCGGTGCAGATGGACTCTTGGGAAGCTACACCATCGTCTCTCAAGACGGACGGCTGCCGACGACGAAGACTATTATACTAAAGGAAAAACAGATAAGAGTTAGCTAACTCAAAGAAAGATGATTTTTGAGAAGGAAGGTGGAAGAGTAATAATAGTAGCAAGTAGGAACAAGGCAATATGAGACAGTAAGTAATATTTACATTATATGTTGAAAAAGTGATGTAAGAAAGCAGAGTATAAGTGTATCATATTAGGTTTATACAGAAGTTATGTGTTATATATGTATTGTGAGAGGGAGCATAAAAAGAACAAATAAAAAATAAAAAAGAATAATAAGAGGGAGAGACAGTATGAAAGAGATTAAAGAAAGAGCTTTTCTCCAGCACAACATTGGGGCTATGATTGATATACATCGGATGAAAATAATAGGAAAAAAAGAAAGAAAGAATAGTTTAAGAGATATCCAAAAGAAAGGGAAGTGAATTGGAGATGATAGAAGAGGTAGGTATACTAAGATTGAAGAGTGAAAACCAGGCTAAGAGAGGAAAATTTTTTTTTTCAAATTTAAGTTGAAAGAATGGATACTAGTCATAGTAGGAGAGAAGATAAAATTCAAGACCAAAGTAAGATGAGGAGATCAGATGTTAAGGTGGGGTAATACAAGAGAGGAGAAACATATGACATTGGAATAAACTATAATATAACAACTAGTGACTTAAAATGCATAAACTGGAAGGACAAGAAAATAACTTATAAAAAAAGTACTGCAGTGGAATTTGTCCCAGTAATATCTGTTTTTTACCACTTTCTTCTCTTTTTGGACCTGCCATAGTCAAAGTTCCATGGGTTTCATATCTTCCGTTCTGGCTGTCTGTCTGTGAGGAGATGGTGCTGGATTCGGGGGCTTCTATTCTCTTACTCGTGGGTCTGCCGCAGCTCTCCGCTGTGAGCCACATTGATTTTTGTCCACCGTAATGGTCCTGTGGTACCCTCTAGTACTCTTCATTTTTGTTAAGCAATGCTACTTTGCTGGCAAGTTGGGGTGCATGCCCATAGTCCTTGCCTAGTCTTGGGTCTAGTTTCTGCTCCTCTTTCAAAAAAGTCTCTGTAGCACAGGTCTGTGTTTTTTGTTTCGCGGAGCATTGGTGTGTGTGCATGTGCAGGTGCAGGGTTGCCTGCCCAGGGGGTTTCCCACCAAGTCTCAATTCACAGTTTCTCACCATCTGGGCTAGCCTCTGTCTTCCCATGCTTCTGACTGTTTCACCAAACCTTCTCACTGACTTTCTCCCAGACTTCACTGGTCAGGGTGCCTATGGCAGGGGTTAGTTTCCAAGCAGATCCCAGCTAAAGAGCTGGTCAGCCGCTGCTGCTTTTGGTATGGTAGAGGTGCTTGGCTGGGAAGCCCTGCAACTCTGCTTGGAGAGTGCAGGTGTTTTTTTCTGCCTTTTCCCATGCTGCTCCCATGCTCCCGTCTCTGTTCACCCTATCTGAAAGCCACTCTCACTCACTCTCCGCTCTGTGCTTGTACAACAAGTCCATCCATGATGGGAGCAAGCAGACAACACTACTTACTCTGCCGCCATCTTTCCGCTCTGCTGGTTTGCCAATATTTCGCTGAGGATTTTAGCCTCTATGATCATCAGCATTATTGACCTGTAGTTTTTTTTTTTTTCTTTGTTGGGTCTTTACCTGGTTTTAGAAGTAGGATAATACTGGCCTCATAGAAGGAGTTTAGGAGTCTTCTCTCCTCTTGGATTTTTGGGAATAGTTTGAGAAAAATGGAGTTAGCTCTTCCCTAAATGTTTGATAAAATTCACCAGTGAAGCCATCTGGTCTGGGGTTTTTGTGTACCAAGAGTTTTTTGATTACTGCTTCAATTTCACTACTTGTTTCAATCTATTCAGGCTTTCTGCTTCCTTTTTATTCAGTTTTAAAAGATTACATTTCCAGAAATGTGTCCATTACACCCAGGTTGTCAAATTTCTTGTCATATAGTAGTTCATAATAATTTGTTACATTCCTCTGTATTTCATTTCTAATTTTATTTGTGTCTTCCCTCTTTTTTTCTTGATGAGTCCATTTAAAGGCTTGTCGATTTTTATTTATCTTTTCAAAAACCAGTTCCTGGATTATTGACCATTTGAATTGTTCTTTTAGTTTCTTTATCATCTAATTCTGCTCTGATCTTGATTATTTCCTTCCTTCTCCTCACTCTGGGATTTGTTTGTTATTGTTCCTCTAGTTCTGTACATGTAGGTTTAGGATTTTTATTTGAAAATCTTATATCTTTTTTAGTAGGCCTGTATTGCTATGAACTTCCCTCTTATGACTGCCTTTGCTGTGTCCCATAGGTTTTGTGGTGTTGTGTGTTCATTTTCATTTGTTTCAAGAAACTTTTTTGCTCTCTTTCTTGATGTCATTGTTAACCCATTCATTATTTAATAGTATGTTATTCAGTCTCCATAAACTTGAGTGCTTTTGATATTTTTCCTTGAGATTGGTTTCTAGTTTTAAGCCTTGGTGATCTGAGAAGATGCTTAATATATTTCAATTTTCTTGAATTTTTGAAGCTTGTTTTGTGTCCTACCATGTGGTCTGTCTTTGTAAATGTTCCCTGTGTATTTGAAAAGAATGTATTTTGCTGATTTTGGGTGAAAGGTTCTGTGTATATCAATTAAGTCTATTTGATCTAGAGCATTGCTCAATGCCCCAATATCCTCGGTGTTTCTTAGTTTGAAAGATCAGTCCACTATTAACTACAGAGTGTTGAAATCGCCTACTATGAGTGTGTTGCTGTCGATATCCTTCTTGAAGTCCTCCAAGATTTTATTTATATATTTGTGTGCCTCTCTGTTGGTTGCATATATGTTTACAAGGGTTATATCTTCTTGATGGATTGTTCTTTTAAGTATCATGAAACGTATTTATTTCTTGTTATGGCCTTTCTTGTGAAATTTATTTTGTCTGTTATAAATATTGTTACCCAACTTTTTTTTCATGTCCATTTCCTTAAATTATTTTTTTCCATCCCTTCACTTTCAGCCAGTGTAGATCTTTTGTTCTGAGGCGGGTCTCTTGTAGATAGCTTGTATGTGAATCATGTTTTCTTATCCATCCAGTTACCTTATATTTTTTGATTGGAGCATTTAATCCACTTACATTTAAGATTATTCACTATTATTTATCTTTTTGTACCTGTGTTCCTCTCTTTCTTTTTCACTTTTTCTACATCTTCTAAGCTTCAAGAGGAGGGGGTGTGAGGTGGCTCAGCTCAGAGGCAGAGTCTGTGGCAACATGGAGCTTATCATCAGTGATGGCCACTCCTGCTGGGATTGGGGGAGGCCAGAGGTGGAGAAACATAGGAACAGACACCAGCGATGTTGAGTTAGGGGAGGGAGGGTATTTCCCTTAGGTTGAGGGGCAGCTGCGTGCTGTTCCTAGTCCAGTCTGCCAGTGTCGAATATGAAAGAGGAGGACAAAAGGGATGGAGAGGAGGAAATCCTCCACAGGATCTGAAGAAGTTTCATGGGTCATAAGGGGAACTGTCAGAGACAAGTTTGGGGGAAGAGCAGAGAGGAGAACTGACAGAGGGTGGGGGGGGCACCTGTGCAGCTCTAAAAAAAAAAAAAAAAGGCTGCACATCTGGAACCTCACTTCATTTGCCCAGATTGCAACAATAACTGTCAAGGTCTGTCAGGATTTGTACCATGCCCAAGCTGTAATACAGAAGTTCAGAGAGAAGTGGCCTGGACACTGAAACCATACATGGTATGGGGCAGCTTAGACAGATCGCTCCCCCTGATTTATAAGGAGTCATGGAATCAGGGAGTCAGGAGATCCTCTCTCAGATGAAGGAGTCAGTGGGGGTGTGCCACCTGAGATGTCCTAAGCTGGATGGGAGTTTTGGAGAAAGAGGAGTGAGGCATCCCACTGTTTTCAGTTCCCAAGGGTCCTGGACCTGGGATTGATTCTCACCCAGTGCTGGGATTTTCAGACAGAAGTGTACTGGACACTGAAATGGTACCCAGGTACTAAATGCAAAGAATGTTGTTGAGAGAAGCAAGCTCCTTACCTGGCAAATTTCGCTGGTGTTGATGCAGTTGTCAGGCAAAGGAAGGCAGGTCTGGCTGCTTAGCCATTCCTTCTCACTCTCCCAGGTTTTGGCACCAAAATTTTAGGTCCAACAAAAATGAGAGGAGAAATGACAGGAGAATAAGCCATGAACTTAAAAGGTTTTATTTAGCCGTCTGCAAGGAGGCAAGTTGAGACTAGGAAGGCAGGAGTTTTCAGTCTTTTCTTTGGATACTGTATTCCCTATGCTGTACTTTACATCCCCATGACTACTCTGTAACTACCAATTTGTACTTCTTAATCCTGTCACCAATTTTGCCCATCCCCCTGACCCCATCCCATCAGGCAGCCATCAAAACATTTTATTTTCAGTTCTGCTTTTTTTTTTAATTTTGTTTTTTGGAATAAATTGTTGATAGGTGTGTATTTATTGCCATTTTTGTTCATATTTTTTATCTTCTTTTTCTTAAAGGAGACCCTTTAACATTTTATATAATACTGATTTGGTGGTGATGAACTCTTTTAGATTTTCCTTCTCTGGGAAGTTCTTTATCTGTCCTTAAATTATAAATGATAGCTTTGCTGGGTAGAGTAATCTTAGTTGTAAGTCCTTGCTTTTTATCACTTTGAATATTTCTTATCAGTCCCTTCTAGCCTGAAAAATTTATTTTGAGAAATCATCTGGGAATCTTATGGGAGCTCTCTTGTAGGTTCTCGTTGCTTTACTTTTGCTGCTTTTAAAGTTCTCTCTGTTTTTTCTTTTGGCATTTTTATTATGATATATTTTGGTGTGAGCCTCTTTGGGATCATCTTGTTTGAGACTTGTAGAACTTCCTGAAATTTTATGTCTATTTTCTTCACCAGGTTAGGGAACTTTTCTGGCACTATTTTTTTCAAATAGGTTTCCGATTTCTTGCTCTGCCTCTTCTCCTCTGGCACCCCTATGATGCAAATGTTAGAATGCTTGAAGTGGTCTCAGAGGTTCCTTACACTATCATTTTTTGAACTCTTTTTATCTTCCTGCTGTTCTGATTGGTTGTTTTTTGCTTCCTTATAATCCAATGTTCTGATTTGGTTCTCTACTTCATCCACTCTTCTGTTGATACCCTGTAAATAGTTTACTTCAATTAGTTTATCCTTTTTTACTGACCAGATTTTTTTAATGCTGTTGAGGTCCTCAGTAAATTCCTTGAGCATCCTTATAACCAGTGTTTTGAACTCTGTATTTAGTAGATTTTTTTTCTTTTCTTTTTAAAATATCTTTTACTGATTATACTGTTACAGTTGTCCCAATTTCTTTTCCCTCTGTTCCCCTCCATCTAGTGACCCTCTTCCCTCCAGTTGTCCCCCCCTTTTAGTCCATGCTCATTGGTTGTTCATATAGTTTTTCTCAACCTCTTCCTATCTACTCCACTCCCTTCTACTATGCTTCTTAATTCTTATACCATCTCCCTCCATTTCCCCCTTCTCCCTCCCTGCTGACCTCCCCCTATAAGGTTCCCCATACCTATAATTCTTTTTCCACTCTCATTTCCTAGCTTCTGTTGTTGGTTGTTTTGTGATGCAGTTTTTATTTTAATGTTCATAATTTTGATCCTCCTTCTTCTAAACCAGTCTCTTTAACATCTCATATAATAGTGGTTTGGATCTAATGAACTCCTTCAGTTTTACTTTGTTCTGGAAGCACTTTCTCTGCCCTTCCATTCTGAATGACAGTTTCGCTGGATAGAGTGTTTGTGGCTGTAGGTTTTGGATTTTCATTACTTTGAATATTTCTTGCCAGTCCCTGCTTGCTTGCAGAGTTTCTTTTGAGAAATAAGCTGATAGTCTTATTGGGACCCCTTTGTACATAATTCTCTTCTTCTTTATCGCTGCTTTTAAGATTTTTATCTTTATCCTTAATTTTTGACATTTTGATTATAATGTGTCTTGGTGTGGTTCTCCCTGGGTTCAGTTTTTCTGGAACTCTCTGTGCTTCCTAGACCTGTAAGTCTATTTCCGTCCCCAAGTTCGAGAAGTTCTGCTTCATTATATTTTTACATAATTTTTCTATTTCTAGTTCTTTGTCCTCTAACAATCCTATAATTCAAATGTTCATTCGCTTATAGCTGTCCCAGAGGTTTCTGAGCCTCTCCTCCTGTTCCTCCCTTTTCGTTTCCTCTTTCTGCACTGGTTGATTGTTTGTTCCTTCCCTATGTTCTGATTTGTTGATTTGATCTCCGGTTTTCATTTCCTCACCACTTGTCTTGTATGTGTTTTCATTCTTTTCAGTATGACTAGCTTTCATTCCTTCTCCATCTTGTTCCAAATCTTTTGTTAATTCTGTTACCCACCTTATGTCTATAGCTCTGAACCGAGCCTCAGAAAGATTTCTTATTTGTTCATCAGTTAGGTCACTCATCTGCTGCCTGGTGAGCTGCATCACCGGGATTTCAATCATAGTCTGCTTCATCCTGTCAGTTTTCTGTTTACCTTTGTTTCCTGGGCAGGCTGTAGGGGGCGGCACCCAATGCACCCGTCACTACCTGGCTACTAGCAACCTTTTTCACTGCTCTGTGGCGCTTTGTGTGGGGGCAGGGGTCCAAGATGGATTCCTGCTGTTACTCTCTGTTGAGAGACTGGGAGGCTTCATCCCCATGGCCTCACTGTCCAAGGCAATGGGGGGGGGGGGTCTGCCTTCCCTAGCGTTGGAATTGCAAGCTGCCAGGTCTCAACTTCAACCAGGATTGCTTCCCTGGCATCCCTCGCAGTCTCACCACAATCCCCCCTGCTACTGTGGACAGCACAGCCCGACCTTTCCATCTCGATTTCATTTCGCCCCTCCTACCCACCCAGATGAACACCGCTGGTTTATAATTTCATACGTTAGGCTTCCATGTAGTTTTATTTTTTGGAATTTCTGGTTATCTTTGGTTTCGAGGTAGTTGTATTTCTACTTTATTGTAGAGGGAGACAGAGTGTGTCAGTCTAAGCATCCATCTTGGTTAGAAGTCTCTTTAGTAGATTTTTTATCTCCATTTTGTTGAGTTCTTTTTCTGGAATTTTGTTCTGTTTTTTAATTTGGGCCATGTGTCTTTGTTTCCTAATTTTGGTAGCCTCTGAGTGTTTGTTTTTGTGTATTGAGTAGAGCTGCTACATCTCCCAGGCTTGGTAGAGTGTCCTATAGAGTCCAATAGCACAGCCTCTCTTATTACCCAAGCTGAATACTTAAGGTATGCCCACCATGTGGGCTGTGTACACCCTACTGTTGTATTTGAGCCTTGATTGCTGTTGGAACATCCAAGGTCAGCCACTACCTGTGTTCTGTCCAAGGTCACATAGTATAAGATACAATCTCCACATGGCTGCTACCTGTGCTTGGCTTGCTCCTGAGATATCCCTCCTGTTTTTTATCTGCTATACATAAGTCTAGGACCAGCTCATTCCGTTTCTTCATCCTTCCTACCAGTCTTGATGTGGTTTCTTCTTTAATTCCATAGTTGTAGTTCCATAGTTATAGGATTTCCATTCAGCTCAATTTCTGATGGTTCTAAATGACAGTTTGTTCAACAGTTTAGTTGCAATTTTGATGTGGTTGTACGAGAAAGTGGACCATGTTTACCTATACTGCTATCTTGATTAGAAGTTCCAAACATGAATTCTTACAAGCTTATCAACTGGCAGCTGCCTATCACTGCAGCCTTATCTTATGCCATAATCTGACTCATACTTTGGAACCCACACATTGATTTTATTGCCGAGTCCTCAGTGGGTCTTACTTCAAACTATTTCAGACCATTTACATGTGCTAGATTCTCTGTTAAAACTCTTTCCCTTCACTTATTCTTTTACTTTTGTAACTTCTTATCATTTATTATACCTCAATATAAGCAAAGATTTAGGAAAACTTTCTCAAAAGTATAAAAGTAGGTTATCTCCACCTGTTATATGATCCTACTGCAATCTATATTTCTCCCTTTCATTAAACTCTTGGCACTTTAAGCAGTATCTTCCACAATCTGTTTTGTTTATGACAGCTGAGGAGTTCCTAGCACATAGTAGATGTTTAGTAAATACTTTTATAATGAACTTATGACCCTAAAGTTCAGCTTTTTATTTTGAATTGATAAAATGTTTTCATGTTAGAGTATTATGAAGTATTTTTACCCTCCCCTGAGGATTTTGTTGTTGTTGTTGTTGAATTTAGAGATAGAGGAAGGGAGAGAGAGGGAGAGATAGAGAGAGAGAGAGAGACATCAGCTGCCTCCCATATGTGCCCTGACTGGGGATACAACCTCCAACCCCGGTACATGCCCTGACCAGGAATAGAACCCGCAATTTTTTGGTGTATAGGACAATGCTCCAAACAACTGAGCCACCCAACCAGGTCTAAAGTATTCTTATATAAACCATCATATTAAGCACCACAAAATCATAATGAAGAAAAAAGAAGCAGACTGGCTTCATTAGATTTCTTCTCTGCTTCTGTGAATTATTATGTGAACATATCTACCCTGACATTCTGTCATCTTGAATTAATAAGGTCTGAAATTTCTACTCATTTATTTCTTCTCTTTTGTATCTGGGATGCTAACCTCTAAAAGAGCTCTTGGATAAAAATCAGGAGTGTGAAGGACTTATATTGTTTAATTAAACTTAATTATATCTATTATATCTCAGTGTCAGGCTGCACCTTTCATACCCTGCCTCAGCATCAACCTCTCCAGGAAGACTTCTCTGAGCCTGATCCCATTAGAGTTAATGATGTCTCCATGGGGTCTATATTGGAACTTTTTGCATACTTCTAACATTACACATACGATTTTTGTCTATATCACTTACACCTGGTAGACTGTGATCTCCATGAGGATAAGTACTAAGCTTTATTTCTATATATCAAATGTTTAGCACAGTGTTTGGTACTGTGTAGACTCTCACCTCACAATTGTTGTATCATTGACTTGTATTATCAACATGCCTTCTTTTCTACAATTAATTCTCACATAATGAAACATGGTTAGGTTAAGTTTATTGTTGTAGTAGTGGTGGATTTTACCTTGAAAAATGAATGGAATCATGATTCCTGGTCAAAATACAGTAATAACAAAACTAATTATTTAAATGTTGGACCCCAAAAAGGCTTCCATTAGATGGCAACTGGTATGGGTATCTAGATGTAATCCCCTACAACCCCACTAAAAAATTCAGGTAAAGAGAAACAAAATGGTGGAAGAGTAAGTGGAAGCTACACTGACCTCCTCCCAGAACTTGTCTGGATTTACAACTTAATTTTGGAGAAATCATCTGGAATAACCAACCAAACACTAGCTGGAGAGAAGTCTTATAACCACGGAGAGGCAGAAAGGGCCACTACATCACAACGTGACTGGTAGGGAGTGCGGAGACGTGGAAGGGCTGGCTGGGCTCACATGGGTGGCAGCAGAAGGGACTGAGAAACAGCTCAGCAGCCAGGGGTTCCCCCTGAGAAGGGCAGGGTCTAAACCCGCAGCTGAGCTTCCCAGCCTGCAGCAATAGAGTGGAAAGTAAAATATTATTCAGCTGTGAAAAGTGAAAAGCCACAGGGTTTCTTTCTAGCCAGAGAGAAACAGCAGGAGGAAAAGCGCTCTTAAGCGGATCATATACGAAAATATTTGCCCCCCCCCCCACTTACCCTGGACTCGAGTGGAGGGAAGGCAGAGAGGGCTAGAGATGCTTGGGGAGAGTTTGGTGTGGTGGCTTTGAGGGGAGAACTGGGGAGTCAGCCGATCGGGTCCGAGTGCTGACTCATCCCCAGTACTGCAGGCAGACCATTCCCTTCGCCCTCTGAGTGGTGTCAGCCTGAGGGGAAGCAAAAGCCCTGCCTACAGGAATTAAGCTGCCACAACCACGGTCCTTAAGCTGACGACTACTCAAAGATTGAATAGATTAACAACTAAAGAAGCCAGACAAAGGCAGTAGATCCCTGGAAGTCTCCAACAGACTGCCTAGGCTCAGGCTGGTACAGGATCTGACACCACCAGGGGCAGATCCAGAAGTGCAGATCATTCTAAGAAGCACCAACAAACAATAGGAGTCACAAAAATGGGGAGACAGAGAAACAACCCCTTATCTAAAGAAAAGGTAGAGTCCCCAGAAAGAGTGCTAAATGAAATAGAGGGGAGCCAACTATCAGATATGGAATTGAAAGCATGGATTATGGAGAAACTCAATGAGCTCAGCGGAAACTACAAAGAACTGCAGGGAAACTACAAGGAACTCCATAAAAACAACAAGGAACTTACTGAGAATTACACCAGCATGAAAAAGTACATAGAAACTATCAATGAGAGCCAGAAGGAAATGAAGAATACAATCTCTGAATTGAAGAACACAATAGAAGGAATTAAAAGCAGGCTAGAGGAAGCAGAAGATCGGATCAGCGAGCTTAAAGACAATGTAGACAAAAACTCCCAGACAGTGCAACAAAATGAAAAAAGACTGAACAAGACTGAAGAGGTTCTAAGACAGCTGCAGGACAACATGAAACGTAATAATATCCATATCATAGGAATTCCAGAAGGAGAAAAAGAGCAAGGGATAGAAAACCCTTTTGAAAATCTAATGACAGAAAACTTCCCTAACATGAGGAGAGAAAGTCACGGAAGTCCAGGAAGCACAAAGGGTCCCAATGAAGATGAACTCCAACAGGCCCACTTCAAGACACATCATAATTAAAACGACAGCATTCAGAGACAAAGAGAGAATCCTAAAAGCAGCAAGAGAGAAACAACTAATAACATACAAGGGAGCTCCAATAAGGCTATCATCAGATTTCTCAGCAGAAACACTACAAGCCAGAAGGGAATGGCAAAAAATATTGCAAGCAATGAAAAACAAAGGCCTAAAACCAAGAATACTCTACCCAGCAAGAATCTCATTCAAAATGGAAGGTGAAATAAGAAGTTTCCAAGACAAAAAAAGGCTAAAAGAATACATCTCCACCAAACCAGCAATGCAAGAGATGCTAAAGGGTCTGCTTTAAGAAGATGAAGAAACAGAGAGAGACAGAGAGAAACACGAGTACGAAGGGGGAAAAAGACAATGAATAAGTACTGAAAGAAAGAGGAAATTTCTACCATTTGCAACAACATGGATGGAACTAGAGAGAATTATGCTTAGTGAAATAAGCCAAGTAATGAAAGAAAAAACACCTTATGCTATCACCTATTACAGGAAACTAATGAACAACACAAACATATGAGCAAAATTGAACCAGAGGTATGTAAACAAGGTGTTGACTAACAGTGAGAAGGGGGAGAGGAGAGGGAGAGAAGGGGGAAAGAAGGGGAAGGGTCTAGTCAAAGAACATGTACAAATAACCCGTGGACATGGACAACTAAGTGGGGACTAAATGTGGGAGAAGTGGGGGGTAAGGTGCAGGGAAGCAAGAGGGGGGAAAAGTGGGACAACTGTAATGGAAAAACAAGCAAAAAAATTTTGTGGGGCAAAAAATGAAAATATAAAGAAATGAAATGCAAGTTCAGTGAACATTAGAAGGACAAGGATTTTCCTTCACACGGTATATTTTTCTCCCTATCTGATCACTCCAGAGTTTGGCATTCTAAAGAAGTAAGTAATGACATAAGTTTCTTTGAATAAAACTAATAAGACCAGTTGTTAATAGAGGTTTTTTTTTTGACTAACACTTTGACTGGAATGTCATGCCTAAAGGAGACATGCTTGGGCTCTGGTTGTTACTAAAAAGCCCTGAGGAACTGGGATTGACTTTCAAAGGTAATGAAGGCCCACGAGATAAAAGCCCTGGTACCTTGGTTGGATGTGCGGTCAATGGCAATTTTTCAGGGAAAGAATGAAGGTTGTTTTCCTGAAAGATGGCTAGAAAGGACCTTAAGGCACATTGGAAAACCAGAAGGACTTGGAAAAAACAGGTGTTTACAGGCTAGGCTGAATGCCAGGTATGTGGTTCTGCTTCTGTGCCCCGAAGGGCAGACTGAAGGTCACCCTAAATGTTCCTTGCATAAGTTCCAGCAAAGCAGAACTAAAGATCATAAGTGATCATTTGTTGCTCTTGTTGTGTTTATGCAAATGAACAGGATAAATTAAAAATGGACTTAATGCATCCCTTTAATGACAAGGAGGGTAATTTTAGGGAGAAAAATTGTGATTCAAGGAAAATCACAATGATCAGCGGTAGACTATAAAGTAGTGCAACTAACTGTCTTTAAATTTTTTTTTCATTTAAAATTTGTTTTCATTTGAAAGTTAAACTATGTCTGTGGTATTATCAAAGATATTTTATTTACAGGCAAGAAGAATGTCAAATGCCTTGCAACTGGATGTCTTTCCGATAAGACAGTCCTACAGATTTAGAGACTTGTATGTGGGGTATGTTACATAAATTAGCATGTGTTTTCTGTTTTCAAAGGGCATAAGCCTATGATCTCATTACCTGAGTGATTGTCTGTACGTATAGGCCTCACTTAATCCTGTCTGCAGCGCTGCCTCCTGAGACTCAATGGTTTGGCTGAACTAAGTGGCTGGGTTGGTGAAGTATGGGGTGGTCTGTGGGCTTCACTTTAAAACTGGTTTCTCTTTTCTGTCCTAATGGCTTGGACAAAAAGAGCCCAGAGGTCTGAGAGGGGGGAAACCTAAAATATTTCCTCAGTCCAAACTAAATATAATGGGCAAAAAAGTTTTGGACAGGTGAAATGTACCTGGCATACCTTCCTCCAAAGAAGCTCTTCTTTTCTCTAATGTGGGACATTGAAAAATTAATCCCTGCCTTTTGTAATCTAGTAGTTATGGATTGAATGATGTATTTTAACGCTGTTGCCATATCTGTTGCCTCCAGAAGGATGCCAGCCTGTTAAATCAAGCATGCCGTTGTCCTGGACAGCCAACCGACCTGGAGTCTGCACGATCCTTCCCCATGTGAGAAGGCCACCTCCCCTCCACACCCCCATTCTTATTAGGGATTTCTGGACCCAAGGGTAGGTAGGACGACAACCATGTCCAGCTTGAAGCAGCTAGAAGAACTCGAGACCTTTGCCCATTGTCCTTTATAAGATTATAAAGGGTCTTAAGTCTGAGAGGAAGGGATTGTTCTTTTTTATTTTTAAATTAATTTATTAATTATTTTAAAAAAGAATAAGAAGAATATATGAAAGGTTGAGGCAGGAGAGCTTGTATGTACGACCCATGGGCATGGACTTGGGGGTGTTGTTGGGGGAGGGTGGGTGCTGGGCGGAGGGGAGCAAAGGGGAAAAAATTGGAAATATTGTAACTATATAATGAATAAAATATACGTAAAAAAAGAAAAAAGTTCATGTAAAAACTTTTGAAATACATAAACCCAAAAGTCTGAGAAGACCATTCGAATAGATAAAAATGTTTTTTTCTGAAATAGAAAGCAGATGAATTAGTGTTAGTTGACTTAGTCAACCTGAGATAGTAGAAACCTCAGGAAGTCTTGGAGAGTGCTTATAAATAACCCAATTTATAATCCAATGTTATCGTAAGAGTCAGAAATTGACAACACCAGGCACCTTTGAAGCTGAAAGTTAAGGGAAGAAAAGCTAAAATTAGAAGGTTTGAAAAGCTGTTATTTTAATACTTAAATCAAGGTGCTCACTTTTATTCTATTTTTTAATTAATTGATTTTAGAGAGAAGAAGGGAGAGGGAGAGATATTGCTTTGTTGTTGCATTTACTTATGCAATCATTGGTTGCTTGTTGTATGTGCCTGACTGGGGATTGAAACCACAACCTTGGCATATCAGGACAATGCTCTAACCAACTGAGCTACCTGGCCAGGGCTATGAAAAGCTATTTAATCTAGAATAATCTTCTCCTTCATTCCACAAAACTAGATAAATTCTTTTCTTTTATGTCCACAAAAGTCTGGGGTTTTATTTTCCAGCTATGGGTCAAAAATAAAAGGTCACTGAACTGGAAAACACATGGACAGTGAAACTGGACACTACCTAAAACAAGGGAATTAAGCAACTATATGCATAATAAATTAAATGTTTCCCTCATTAAGCAGGTATAACACTGGCATCAGCCTTCAGGGAAGAGGTTGAAAAAGTCTTATCTAGAGAACATTTTGATCCCAAGGAGAAAAAATTAAATATACAGGCCCTGGCTGCTGTAGCTTAGTGGATTGAGTGCCAGCCTGCAAATCAAAGGGTTGCTCATTCAGTTCCCAGTCAGGACACATTCCTGGGTTGTAGGTCAGGTCCTTAGTTGGGGGTATTCGAGGGGTAACCACACATTGATGTTTCTCTCTCTCTCTTTCTCCCACCCTGCCCCTCTCTCTAAAAGTAAATAAATAGAATCTTAAAAAATAAAAATTAATATACAGACAACAGGGATTAAAAATGAATAGTCTGCCCAAAGACTGAATAAATAAGCTACATCCTAGGCTCTAAGTTACAATCAGCACTCTCAAGTATGAGCAGACAACTAAGAGTTAGCAAGCCCTGTGGAGAGTATCCAACACATAAGTTAGAGACAAGAATAAAAACTAAAGCAAACAATTTATAAAAGTAAAGCTATTTAAAATAGAACAAAAAGAAACAAAAAAAATGAAGACTTAAGAAGACTTCAAAAATCAATGATATACTCAGAAAAGTCATTATATGTGTATGAAGCAAGAGCAAGATGCTTTAACAAGAAGTTTTTACAAAATAGTGATAAAATAGTTTTTGGAAACTAAACAAATAATAACAGATAGAGATGTTTCAGGTAATTAACTTAAAACTGCTATTTTTCTGGGTTTTTGAGATGTTCATGGTATATGCCAGTTTTTAACATTTGTAAATTTTATAATTACTTCTCTCACTTTAAATAAGTATTCTCATTTTACCAAATATGTACTTGTGTTTTTGTGATTTTGTGTTTATTTTCCTGAGGTAGGCTCCAAAATTATATAGAAATGTTAGGCTTCTCAAAACCAGTTCGTGCCCCACTGTCAAATCCATATATTAAACAACTCATGTAAAAACTAGTGAAGTTATATAATTCCCCCTCTTCCACTCACACTCAATGTTCAATCTGTTAGGAAATCTTGGCTCTGCCTGCAAAATATATGTGCAACCTGATCACGGCTATCATCCTGGTCCAAACTACCTGAGTTATTGAAAGATCCACTTAACCTGTTTCCTTGTTTTCACCCATGTCTCAACACTATATAAGAATTATTTTCAACAGTCAGAGAGTTATTTTCTTAAATCTTAAACCAGGCCTGTCCACATGACTCAGTTGGAACATCATCCTGTAACTAAAAGGCTGTAGATTAGATTCCCTGTCAGGACACATACCTAAGTTGCAGGTTTCATCCCCAGCTAGAACATGTATGGGAGGCAACCAATCAATGTTTCTTTCTCTCCCTTCCTCTCTCTAAAAGCAGTTTTTTAAAATGTTCTCAAATGAGGATTAAAAAAAAGAAAAAAGAAAAACCTAAGTCAGATATTGTCATTCTTCTGCTCAAAACCTCCCATGTCTTTCCATTCACTTTTACTGTCTCCAAATTTTTTCTATGACCTCTCATGGAACTATGTTCTCTTGGGTTCACTCTGATCCGGTCACACTGAACCCTTTGCTATCCCTAGAGGATCCCAGGCATGGTGTTCTCACACTAAGGCTTTTACACTGACTGTTCCCTCCTCTTGATTTGCTCCAGATATCTGCAAGATAATCTCCCTAAACTCTTTCAAGTCTGCATAAATTAATTTCTCAAGGAAACTTATCTTTACCATCCTCTTTGAAATTCCAATGCAGTTCTCCTCTTCTTATCTATGCCCTGGCACTTCCAACCTTTCTTTCTCTGTCCTCTTTGTTTAATATCACCTTTCATCTACTAACGTATTATATAATGCATTTATTATACTTTTGGTTTATTGTATGTCTATTCTCATAATAATGATAGTTATGCGTGAGTAGGAATTATATTAGATTCATTGATATATCACAAACACCTAAAATACTGTCTGGTGCACAGAAGCATCTCAATAAATATGTGATTAATTTGAATATAATATACAGATATATGAATATGTATACACACATATACAAATACATACATACATTTATATGCTATGAAGATATGACTGCACAGGCACACACATACTGTAAATACATACATTATCTCTGGAAGGATACACAAGAAAGAAATAACACTGACTGCTTCTGAAAAGAGGGCCTAGGTAACAGGGAAAGAGATAGAAATAATGTTTTTCATTGTATGCCCTTCTGCACTATTTTAAATTGGAACCATATAATGAACTATCTTTTCCATAAGTGACTAAAAGAACAACTTAAGTTAAATTTTATAACATGGTTTTCCCCATAGTAGGACCTCAGAAATATTATGGTTATCTCAAACTCTGTTTTCTAATATAATGTAGATATTGACATAGTTCTTTGAAATGCATGTATAAGATTCAGTGAGCAATGACAACCAACTCACAACTATCAATAACTGAATCTAAAATATAAAAACAAAATCAAACTAAGAAAACCAGAATAGGAACAGAATCACAGGCATGGGGATCATCCGGAGGGTTATCAGCTGAGATGAGGAGAGGGAGAAATGGGGAAATGGTGCAGGGACCAAGAAGCATAATTGGTTGGTACAAAATAGACATAGGGAAGTTAAGGATAATATAGGAAAGCCAAAAAACTTATATGCAAAACCCATGGACATGAACTAAGGGGGTAGGATTGCTGCAGGTGGAGGGGAGCAAAGGCAAAAAATTGGGAATACTGTAGCAACATAATAAATAAAATATACTTAAAAATAAAATAAAATGTAACCCCTAAAAAAAGAAAAGATTTAATGAACAATTGAAAAAAAGCACAAGGCCCTCAAAAGAAGCTTGCTTACAGTAAAATGACTGTACTTGGAAATCAGGTGTCCATAAAACTAACACAATTCAATATATATTAATAAGTGAAAAAAAATCCAGTCACAAAATCAAATATATAATATTATCTTATTTACATTTTAAAACATCTCTGTGTATAATGTGTACACAGAAAAAATCTGAATAAGGAAAGTTTTCACAGTTTGTTTTTTAAATGTTTTTGCAGATAATTTCACACTTAAAGAAATTGCAAGAATAACAATAGTACAAAGAACACCCACATACTCTTCATATAGATTGACATATTAGCATTTACTCCATTTGCTTTATTGTTTGCTGTTTCTTTCCCATAAAAATATACACATCTACATATATTCACACACACACACACACACACACACACACACTTAACATCTTTTCTGAACCATTTTAGAGTAAGTTCCATAAAGCGCTCTACCCCTAAAAAGTTCAGTGAACATTTTTTTAAAATAATATTTCCAACAATACAGGAAACTTAACATTTTGTAATTCCTTTATCTAACCTATCAACTCTATGCCAGTTTTTTAGTTGACCTAGTCATTTGTTATGTAGCATTGCATCATTTTGTGTTGCTTCCATAATTTAAAAACAATTTTAATTGTTTTAATTATCTAGAGAGGTAGAATAAGCAAAATATTATCTCAAGATTTAACTTCTTGGGCTTTAGGTAAAACATCTTGAAATAATTAACTTTTCACGGGGTCACCATACTTATGGGTCTCAAGGATAACTGCTTTCTTTTTGTAACAAGCTACAAGTTGCTTCTAGTTACTTCACATTCCTGACTGAGTACTAGGACGATAACTGGTACTAAATACTGAGACAGCCTGACACTTATAGGACCATCAACAAGATGGTAAGATATCTCTGTGCCTTCTGCAATCTCTCTAAGAGCACAGAATCTTCTAGTCAGGAAAGGAATGATCCTTGAACAATTTATTGTTGTTGTTGTTTTTTAATCTAAAGAGCTAGTTTTGTTGTCCTGATATATTAAGTGTGATGTTTCTCCTTTCACAAAGAACGTAGCATGAACACTTAAAGGAGTACCAGAATCCATTTTTTTCAAGTCTTTCTTTTAAGTCCGTGTAAGCTAATTTCCCCCATTCTTTATTTAATTCTTACATTGCTCATGGAGCTGCATCATTGCAACAATGTTTGAGTAATGCATTCCATCAGTGTCCCAAACATAATCACTAAAGAGTCCAAGCAAGTCACTGGAACCAGATAGAGGCAAAACATTAACAGACCTTAAGAAATACAATTTTCCTTCAAAAAGACCTTTTAAGTTTTTTGAATGTATACATAAGTATTGTTGTGCAATTAACAAAAGTCTTAATTCTGGGATCACTTTTCAAAGTTAAAAGAGCTGTTATGTTTTTTTCTAAAATAAATAAAACCAATTCTTAACTGCAACATTTAAACATGAATTTGTTTGGAGTAAATTTTGCATGGCTTAAAACTCTTACCACATAGACACTTTACTGAGAAAAATAATTTAAAAAATGTATTTATGGTATCATTAAGAACTTGTTCATTGACTTCCGGCCAAGATGGAGGCTTAGACGGACACGCTAGGTCTCCCTCTACAACTAGAGAGGAATACAACTACTTCAAAACAAAGGATAACTAGAAATTCCAGAAAATAAAACTACACGGAAGTCCAACATATGAAGTTATAAACCAGCGGTGCCATTTGGGCAGGTAAGAGTTAAAGAGGGCAGTGTTGTTTGCGGTCGCACCCGGAGCGGCGGGCGGCGAGGAATCCCGGCTGCGCAAGCCCCTGGCGGTGCGCGACCCCGGCGAGGAGTCACGGCGGCCAAGCCCCTGGCGGTGCGCGACTCCGGAGCTGGGGAGAGCGGCCGCCGCATCGCCTTGAACAGTGAGGCCCAGGGGGGCGGGAGGACGGATCCCGGTCTCCTAGCTGAATAACTGTGTGAATCCATCTTGGACCCCCGCCCCCAAAGAAAGCACCACAGGGCTGCGAAATAGGTCGCGGACAGGCGCCGGTCGCTGAATTGTGACGCGTACACAGGCACTGCCCCCTACAGCCGGCCCAAGAAAACAAAACGCATCTGTCAAAATGAGGCAGGCAACTATAGAAATACCGGTAACACAACTCACCAGGCAGCAGATAGAGAACCTGACAGATGAACAGATAAGAAACCTGTCAGAGGCTCAGTTCTGGGCCATTGTTATCAGGTGGCTTACAGAATTCACAAAAGAGCAGGAAAAAGATATGAAAGAAGCGAAAAACTTTCATAACGAAAGGAACAAAACAGCATACGAGACAGAAGGAAAGGAAATAAAATCCAGAGTTCATTTCAACAAACTGGAATATGGAGAAGGAACAAGCAGTCAACCAATGCAGCGAGAGGAAATGGGAAGCAACAATGAAAGGATCAGAAACCTCTGGGACAGCTATAAAAGGCCCAACATAAGAATCATTGGTTTGCCAGAGAATGAGGAAGATGAACTAGAACTTGAAAAACTGAGTGAAAATATAATAAAGGAGAACTTCCCAGACTTGGGGAAGGGAATAGACCTGCAGGTCCAGGAAGCAAGGAGAGTTCCCAAGACACTGGACCCAGGGAGAACCACTCCAAGACACATTATAATCAAAATGTCAAAAATTAAAGATAAAGAGAGAATCTTAAAAGCAGCAAGAGAGAATAAAAGAATTATGTACAAAGGGGTCCCAATTAGACTATCAGCTGACTTCTCAAGGGAAACCCTACAGGCAAGAAGAGACTGGCAAGAAATATTCAAAGTAATGAAAATCCAAAACCTACAACCACGAATACTCTATCCAGCGAAATTGTCATTCAGAATAGAAGGACAGAGAAAGTGTTTCCAGGACAAAATAAAACTGAAAGAGTTCATTAGATCCAAACCACTGTTATATGAGATGTTAAAGGGACTGGTTTAAAAAAAAAACAGAAGCTAGGGAGATGAAACAAAGGCAAACTAAATAGGCAACGAGAGGGGAAGAGGAACTGTGGGTATGGGAAGCATATTGGGGGGAGGTCAACAGGGAGGGGGAATGGGGAAAGGGAGGGAGATGATATAGGAATTGAGGATCAAGGTAGGAGGGAATGGAATAGACGGAGAGAGGTTGGGAGGAACTGTATGCACAACTAATGGACATAATCTAAAAGGGGGGGACAACTGGAGGGAGGGGGGCCACCGGGTGGAGGGGAGCAGAGGGAAGGGAAATTGGCACAAATGTAATAATTTAATCAATAAAACACATTAAATCTGAAAAAAAAAAGAACTTGTTCATTGAGTGATTTGGGGATAATCAGTAAAATCACTAGACATTTTTTTAAAACCTTACTTCATAAAAGTGGAGATTGCAGTGACCAAAAAGCATTATTATCACAATTTCAAACACCATATGTATAACATCTAATAGATATTTTCATTAGGAAAATTATCGTACTATCTATAAAACATGTAATACAAATTAAGGCCATTAGGGCAAGTTTTACAACATTATATTGATAGAAAAATAAATTTGAATTTAACCAACTACAATGTACTCTGCTGAGCCATAGCATAGTGGGTATTTAAAGTGGAAAATAATGCTGAAAAGCAATTGAAAGCTAAATGTTGTCTTCAGTGGGGAGTGCCAATATGTAATCGGCAGATTTCCCAGCATTAATAAGACACTCCACAGTAGTGGAGTGGGGAATGGAAACCATAAACAATTAAGTGGATTATGTTGTAAGGCATTTTTAAAGACCAAGAGCATAAGACCTGGCATGTTAATAATTCATATTATTGCAACCCTGAAAGTGCAAATGGAGCCTGCAGATGACTGCTCTTCCTCTTCCTGTCTTTCCCCGAGTTTTTTGCCAGTGTTTGTTACCATCACCTCAGTCAGGGAGAGAAAGAAAGGCTATGATGAAGGGAAACTTAACTGATAGAAAGTTAAAAGTAGAATATTGAATGGTAGTCAAAAAAAAAAAAAAAAGCTTGACTTGCATGTGAGGAAATTTATTTTTCCCCTAACAATGACTAGGATGATGCATATTAAATTAATAGATAAGAATACATTAAGGGTAAGTAGGTGCTCAAGTACTGAGAGAGAGAGACAGAGACAGAGAGACAGAAAGGGAAAGCAAGCTGAAGAGATCAAGAATACCTAGATGAGTATAAAAACTATATTGAGTTGTATAATATTTTTAACTTTTATAATCCCCTTCTTGTAACACCATTCCACCATCACCACCATCCTATAAAATATTCTACTACAGAGAAAAGGGAAGAGCTATAACGACTAAAAGGTGTTCACAGCAAATCATTAAAAGTTTGATGACAGAATTTGAAGGAGGACAAATTTGTATTACATTCTCTTTCACTTGAGAGTTTTTGGCATGCTATATATTAGAAGGATATTAGCCATACCAAAATCCACAGCCAGTTAAAATGATTTTATATAACTTACACAACAAGATTAAGTATTCAGGTTTCTTTTCTTCAACACAAGTAAATATAAATATTTTAACAAATTAAACAAATATTCACTTTTAATTTTAAGTATGTGATTTTTAACAATTTTAACCAATTTAATAGAACATCAAATACACAGTTCAAAAAAATTAAATCTCAAGAGAATATTTAAACCCTGTCACAAATAAGCAAATAACTGAAACATTTGTATTGCATATTCAATTGTTTCATTCTCTTTTTCTTTATTTGGAGACTGACTGGAGTGAAGTAAAATGCTTTTCTGAATTTTCAATTTCTAATTCTCATTTCAGAATGAATTAAGAGAAAGGAAGAAAACACTGCTTAAAGTTTTATCATCACTTTATCATTTCAATAATATATGAGAACTCTATACTCTAAATCTAAAAATAGCCACATGTTGCTATTTAAGTTAATTTAATAAAAACTAAATTTTAGTCTCTATAGCACACTAGCCTTATTTTAAGTGCTCATAGCCACACATGACTAGTGTTATCATAACAGACAGTGCATATACAGAATACTTCCAACTTCACAGAAAATTCTACTAGGCAATTCCATTCAAGATGCTTAAGTGAACTTTAAATGATCTTTGATAAAGTGTTCAAGCCTCATTAAAAACTATACATTTCTTTAAGGATCAAGCATTGTCCTAACAACGTGGGGAGATGATTCAGTTGCCCATGTATTAAAAAAAAAAAAAAAAAAAAAAGCCTAACTGCAATGAAAAATATAGTAAATACAAGGAAATGAACACAATATATTTTTTATTTATTATAACCTATACTTCTCCAAGAATATATATGGCTATATTATTTCAAAATGTGTAGGCATTAAATGACAATTACCTGAAATGTTCAAAAAATAGAGTACTCTGATAAAAGAAATTTTATTTTATTTCAGCAGTAACTACAGTTTCAACACACTAATAATTTTTATCAAATACATAAGCCCATTTCTCTGTCTTGCATTCTCAACATTATTGAACCTTCCTTTGAAGACTTACAATCTTGCAGGACCTCAGGCTCATCAGAGTGAACATCTGTAATCTCTGTAGAGGATGGGAGGGGAATGTCTTTAGTCCTGTTCACTCCAGGATATATATATACTATATGTATAGTATACTTTAGCTATAGTATATATACCCTGGAGGTTGGTTTGTGATTTAATATATTATATGTAGTCTATTTTTACTTTAACTTGCCATTTTCATCTAAAAGTTGAGTTTCAAACAATAAAATGTTTACATTACTTGAGGCTTCTGGTGAGTGGGGCCTGTTTATTTGAAATTGTGTTAAAATTAGGAAGTATAACAGTCCTGTTGTAGTCCAAAATTACCTCTTTGAACTTTTCATCAAAATGCTACATACTATGTTTAAGCATTTAATTTTTATTTCCAAGTGAAATTTTTAATATTTTATTTAAAAAATTTTTTCTCATTAGATGATGATAATAGGAAAAATGACATCAGAGAAATGAGAAATAATTCTCCAATGAAGTTTGATAAAGAAGGTTTATGAGATTATTATCTCAGGTTGAGAATATTTCTCTAGATGGAAAATAGAATGTTGGAAGGGATTAAAAGAAAGCAGTAGAAATAAAAATAAATAGAAGTCATCAATTATTCCATTCTTCTCTTGTTTAGTTACTCAGTTCCAGCCTCTGAGCCAGAAATAGAAACCAAGCTGAAGGTTCAATGAGTAACCTGTCCCTCTGTTCCTCTTGCTAACAGAATCAATCTACGGATAAAATGCTATTAAACAAACTCATATTGAAACTCAAAAAAGAGAGAAACTTGGCATTTACCTTCTTGAATTAAAGGACTAAAATTCTGTAACACGAAAATATTGGAATATTTCTTCTACTTCACCTATATCACCAAATACTTCTTTAAACTGTCACCTTCCAAAAACATTTTATATTCCACATTCTCCATGTAAAGATGCTCTGATCTCCTGGACTAGATAATAATCTTTTCCTCCTTCAAAATACTAATGTTAATCTATTGCCTTCCAATCTCAGTTTAAATCAATATTATTTTTCTGATCATAAAATTAAGTGTACTATTCTTAAAAGATAATTTATAACAAGTTTCAAAGAATAAAATAAAAGTCAGCCATAGTCAAAACACCAGGAAATAATTCCTATTAGGACTTAGAGAAGTTATATTTTCGTTTTTACACATCAAATGTATGGCTACATTTTTTGTTTCAAAAACTGAAATACATTCTGCTCATGATTATATTTTTCATTTATCACTACTGCATAAACACTTTCCTATATTTTAAAGATTTAAAAAAACGAATTAATGAGAATTCTGTTTTCAATATGAGTGAGTAAACTCTTAAAATTATCCTCTGACAAATTATTAAAAACTATAAATTAAGCAGAACCACCGACAACCATGGAGTGCAGTGGTCCTTTTCAAGGTCCATGGTTCCGAGAGCTGAACCATCTCAGCTGCTGCTGGTGACTTGTGTTTTCAGAGGAGCTAGGAAAACATACCAGGAACCAAAAATGCTAAAACCAATCAATGTCTGAGTAACCACCATGGATGCAGAGCTGGACTTCGTCATCCACCAAAATATGACAGGAAAACAGCTTTTTTTTTTTTTTCATTTAAAAAATTTCTTTTTAAAATTGTTGTTATATTACAGTTGCCCTAATTTTCCCCCTGCTTGTTCTCCCCTGCCCTACCCACCCCCTATAGTCAATCTTCACTCTGTTGTTTATCTCTGAGGGTCATCTATACTAGTTCCTTGGTTAGACCTTTCCCCTTTTTTCACCCCTTCCCCACTCCTCCTTCCCCCGCCCCTCTTGTCACTGTTAGGCTGTTCCTTGTTTCCATGCCTCTGGTTCTATTTTGCTCATTTGTTTGTTTTGTTCGTTAGGTGCCTGTTATAGGTGAGATCATATGGTATGTGTCTTTCACTGCCTGGCTTACTTCACTAAATATAATACTCTCCAGTGCCCATCAGTAGATAAGTGGATCAAAAACAGATTTTTGATCAGGTTGTTAAGACTATTGGCCTGTGGGAAATGTGGTACATAGGCCTCCAAAATGTAGATAATAAAGGATTTCATACCTGATGGAAACTTGATAAAATGGTGTTGACCCAGGAGGTCAGGAGATTCCTCTCCAGTTCAAGTTCAGGGCCGAGTTCTTCCCTGAAGATATGTCTGAGGAGCTCACCCGGGACATCACATAGAAGTTCTTCTACCTCCAAGTGAAGGAGGGCATTCTTAGAGATGAGATCTATAGCTATGCCAAGACTGCCAGGCTTCCAGGCTTCTACGCGGTGTTTCTTAGTTCCTATGTGGTGCAAGCCAAGTTTGACACTATAACAAAGAAACACACAAGTCCAGGTACCTCAGCTCCAAGTGGCTGGTCCCCTAGACAGTCATAGACTGACACAAGCCCACCAGGGGCCAGTGAGATGACTAGATCCAAATGTGGCATGTGGAGTACCGCAGGATGCTCAAAGACAGTGCTGTGCTGGAGTGTCTGAAGATTGCCCAAGACCTTTAGATGTACAGAATAAATTATTTTGAGAAAAAAAAAAGAAGAAAGGAACAGACTTTTGGCTTGGAGTGAATACCCTTGGACTAAATATTTATGAGAAGATGATAAGTTGACTCCAAAGATTGGCTTTCCCATGGAGAACAACTCTTTCAATTACAAAAAGTTTGTCTTTAAACCAATCAACAAGAAGGAACCTGACTTTGTGTTCTATGCCCTTGACCTGGGAATCAACAAGTAGATCCTGCAGCTTGCATGGGGAACCACCAGATGTACATGCACTGTGGGAAGCCCAGCACCATTGAGGTGCAGCAGATGAAGGCCCAGGCCCAGAAGAAGAAGCACCAGAAGCAGCTGGAAAACAAGAAGAGGAGAAAAACCCTGGAGAGAGAGAAAGAGCAGGTGATGGAGGAGAAGGAAGAGCTGAGCTGATACTCAGTGTCCGGGACTATGAGAAGAACACCAAGAAGTCTGAGAAAGGCTCAAAGTTCAGTTTCAGAGGGCCCTGCAACTGGAGGAGGAGTGGAAGCACACACAGGAGGAGACTGAGCACCTGGAAGCTGATCGTCTGGCTGTGCTGTGTGCCAAAGAAGAGCTGGAGGGGCAGGCAGCAGATCAGGTAAAAATCCAGGAGCAGCTGGCTATGGAGCTTGAAGAGTACACCACTAAGATTGCCCTCCTAGAGTAGGGGCACAGGCGCAATGAGGACGTCAAGGAGTGGCAGCACCAGTCCAAAGAAGCCCAGAATGACCTGGTGAAGACCAAAGAGAAGCTGCACCTAGTGATGCCAGCACACCTGCCACCCCCCCCAACCCCTGTGAATGAGCCTGTGGGCTACCATGTCCCAGAGAACTTGCAGGAGAAGGGCACGGAGTACCCAAGCTACAGTGCATAACTGTCCAGCAAGGATATCCTGGGAGACCAGGAGGAGAAGTAGATCACTGAGGCCGCGAAGAGCAAGCACAGGCGGCAGCAGCTGATGACTGTCCAGTGAGCTGTCCCAGGCCAGAGATGGGAGCATGAGGTCCCACAATGCCATCATCCACAATGTGAATGCGACAAGGCCAGTGCAAGTACAAGATGCTGTGGCAGATCCAGCAGGGCAACACCAAGCAGCACATCTAAGAGTTTGAGGCCTCATGAAGGCCGGGCCAGAACTGAGTAGAGCAGAGCCTCTAGCCTGGGCTCCTCAGAGGGTCACACACAGACTCTGAAACTTGTATTTGTAGTTCTTTAAATCTAGACCCTTCCTTATATGCCAGTTCCTTTAAAAAGAGAGTAGTCCTTTCAGTGGAAATATTTTGGTGCTGGGACCAGTGGAAGTTTCCCTGGTTTATTTTTCCCATTTGTATCATAGTGCCAAATGGGCCTGATGATGACGATGATAATAATAATTATTATTATTATTATTATTTCACTTCCTGTCTTGTGCTTGGAGCGGGGCTGATTGAATTAAGGAGAGATGCTTGTGTAGTCTGAGTAACAAGCTCCATGCTAGCATGTGTGATAGGAGATTCTATATAATTAAAGAAAACTAATCATGGTTTCTGTTCTGTGCCATATTTTTTCTGTATTTAAAATGAGCTCAGATTGATTGATCTGTACTTGATTCTATGAAGGATGCTTCTTTATATATTTGTTTTCTGAGGGGTGAAAACTGAGGCCAAAATACTTTTACACACATGTGCACACAGAGGTTTCCTTCCTCCCCAACAAAATCCTGTGATCATTCAGGATGAACAGCACAGGAAGACACTCCACTCTTGGATAAACTTTTCTTGTGTGTTTTAACAGTTGGAAGGCCACATTGTTGAACTTACACACCTAATTAATGACCAGCTTTAGAGTATAATATTTATATATAAGTAATATGGGTTCATAACATTAGTTTAAAAAAGGGAAAGTTTTGTTCTGTATATTCTGTTACCTTTTACAGCATATTAAAAGAAGTACATATTAAAAACAAAAAACCCTATAAATTAAAAACATGAATATTTGAGAGAAGAGTCAAAGTTTAGAGGAAACAACTGGCAAAGAATAAATTTTATGTTTTTAAACAAAAAGAAAATGAAGAGAATGAATTTCCAGCAAATCTAAACTATAAGAAATGCCATGAAAGTTCTTTAAGTGGAAAATAAATAACACCAGAGAATCTTAAATCTTTAGGAATGATTGAAGAGACTCAATTTAAATATTTGAGTAAAAATGACAGATCATTTTATCTCTTAATTTTTTAAAAATACATACAAATATTTGAAGCAAACATATCTTCTGGAGTTAAAATGCCAGTAGTTGTAATATATATGACAAACATTGCGTAAAAGAAGGCGACAAGGGGTGGAAAATGGTCTTATGTAGTTGTAAGGTTAATATATTTTATGCTGTGGTAAAACATTAATTCTTAGAAGTCCGTCACAATTTCAGAATGCATACTGTAATCTCTAGAGCAACCACTAAAAAATTAATATAGTTGAAAATTAATAGATAACTTAAAATCAAATTCTAAAATACATTCAAATAATTTAAAGGAGGGAAGAGTGGGGAAGACAGAAAGACAAAAATAAGAGGGAACAAACAAAAACCAATAGTATATCTAAAGGCAATCATACCACGATAATAGATGACACTCCAATGAAAAGGTAGAAATGATCAGAAATACTATAGTTAAAACTCTGTCTAGAACATACTTTACTTTTTATGTATATATGTATTAAATATGACACATATTTGGAAAAATAAATTGAAAAGCTATATTTTCACACAGTAAGCATAAAAGGCCTCAGTATTTATATTCATACCAGCTAAATGAAACTTTAAGACAAGGAGTATTATTAAGGTAAAGTGGAACATTTTATAATGAAAACAATCAATTTGCCAGGAAAAATGTAAATGTTCATGTAATTAATTACAGAACTTTAAAATTCATGAAAAAAAATCTATAGAATTAAAGAAAGAAATAGACATTCCCAATCACAGTAGGGATTTTAATACCCCTTTTTCAGTAACCGATAGAATATCTAGACAAAAAACAGGTTAAACGTAGAGGAGCTGAACAATGATATCAACCAGGTTGAACTAATTAATATTTATAGACTATGACACCCATTAACTATAGAATATATATGTGAACATGGTACAGTCACCAAGATAGACCATATGTATGACCATAAAATAGATCTCAGTGGGTCCAAAAAAGACTGAAATCGCAAAGTACACAAAAGAATTACAGTAGAAACTGATAACAATAGTAATCTAAGCAATCCTCAATTATTTTGAACTTAATCAAGATACTTCTAAGTAACCCATGAGCCAAAGAAGAAATTCTAATTTAATTATAATAAAAATAGAATAAACATATCAAAAAATTGTGCTTTGAAGGAAACTTATAGGTTTAAATGGTTATATTGGAAAGCAGAAATAAAACTAATATAAATTACCTAAATTCCCATCCCGTGAAGCTAAAATATAAGGATGTAAACCAAAAGTATGTCAAAGGAAGAAAATAAACATGAAAGCAGAAATAAGCATAACAGATAATACATAAAATCAATAAAGCCAAAAGCTGGTTCTATGAAAATATCAACACAATTGATAAAACCCTAGCTAGGTTGATTTTAAAAAAAAGAGAGAGAATATGTAAATCATTATCAGGACTGAAAAAGAGGCTAGCAAAGCATGTCTTAAAGACATTAATAAGATAATTTAAAGAATAGTTTAAAAAGCATTATTTTAACAATTTCTATAACTTAATTTAAATTGACAAATTCCTGAATACACAACTTATCAAATTTGACAAAATAAAGCAAAGAGTTTTCATAACATAAGGAATGAAAGATCTCCTACCAAATGGTTTTATGAAACCAGCATTACTTTGATATCAAAACCTGACAAAGACCAATATCTGTCATGAAAGTAGATGCAAAAATTCTTTAAAAAATATTAATAAACCAAAACCAATTGAAAAGTAATGCAATAACTAAGTTTGTTTTATCCCAGGAATGCATTAAAAATAAATCAATATAATTCTTCACTTTAACCAAAAAAGGAGAGAAATATATATTATTTCAATATATATAAAAACCAATTCAAAATTAAAAATAAAAATAAATAAACTCACAGTAAGCTAGGAATAGAAAAAAGTCCCTCAATCTGGTTAATAGCGACTGTTAAATGAAAAGAAAAAACTACCAAGTGTACAAGTCTATAATACATCATCAGTATATTGAGTTGTGTGCTCACCACCAAAATGTAGTTTCCTTCTCACACCATATATTTGGTCTTCTTTACAATCTATGTCTGCCCTCACACCTCTTCCCCTCTGGTGCCCATCATACTGTTCTTTGTCTATGAGTTTGTTTGCTTTGGCTATCTTAATATAATTGGGTGATCTGGGATATTTTTCTGATTCTTGTGTTTTTTAGCTTCATTGTTAAAGTTTGTATTTATCTGGTTCTATAATTTTGGTTTTGAACATGAGTGATCTAGCCTTTCCTTTGAAGAAGTTTTTATGTGGGCTGGTAGGGAGGGGATAAAAAAGAAAGCAGGGTAGGGAGAGAAACAGATCTTCTCCCCAGCGAGGGGCAGCAGGTACTGTGATTAATGGTGGGGGTTGAAATGGTTAGAATTGCAGTTTTGATGAAGAAAATGTTGATTAAAATCACCTATCACCAATCTGTGAGCTCCTTGAGCACAGGTAGTGGTCACACACACACACACACACAAACAAAATACTTTAAACACTTCCAACTAAGTTTTATACTGATAGTCTTAGCTATTGCAATAAAGCAAGAAAAAGAAATAGAATACATTAACATTTGAAAAAAAAAGTGAAATGATCTCTATTTCCAGATGCTTATTTATGGAGAAAATCCTACAGAATTTACAAAACAATTAAGAGGACTAACAGATTAATCTAGCAAGGTCACATGATACAAAGTAAATATTCAAAACTCAATTATATTTTTATTTACTGGCAAATGAGAGGAAAATATTATTTTAAAAATTATTTGATAACCTTAAAAAACATGAAAGGTTTCCCCAAGGAAAAGTAAAAAAAACTACAAAACGTTACTGACAGAAATTAAAGACAGTCCAAATCAAAAGTCCAGCAGGAATTTTGGTGTAGAAATTTTGAAGTTTATTCCAAATGTATTTGGAAATACAAGTGACCTAGAATTGCCAAAGAGATTTTTGAAAGAAAAAAAATTAAACCTACCTAACTTCAAGACTTACTATAAAGCAATAGTAATAGAGTGTAATATGTAGGAAAGGATAGACATATATATTGGTCAAAGAAAAAATAATAGTCCAAAAATAAGCCCAAATACATGGTCAAAATATTTTTCAACAAAAATGTCAAGGCAATTCAGTTGAGAAAGAAAAATCTTCTAAATAAATAGTGTTGAAACTGGAATACATTTAAAAATATGTTGATCCTAATCTAAATCCATATATGTATATTCACTCAAAATAGACCATAGACCTCAATATAAAAACTAAATGTATAAAGTTTTATAAAGAAGCAAAGGTACATTTTTGACAATTCACAGAAATCAATAACCATAAAAAAAAACTTATCAAGATAGACTTTATGAAACTTAAAATTTTTGCTGTTCAAATGATGCTGTAAAGAAGATAAAAATACAAGTCACAAACTGGGAAAAAATATCTTGAAGGACTTTCATCTAACAAATGACAGGTAGTCAGATTATATAGAGTTCATTTTTTAACTTAATATTTATTGTATTTTTTCCATTATCATTTAGTCCCCTTATACCGCATTTCCCCCAGAAATCACCACACTGTTTTCCATGTCCATGAGAATTTTTTCTTTTTGCTCCATCACCTTACCTCCCCCCCCCTACAACTAGCTGTCATCCTGCTCTCCATCTATGCATTTGTCCCCATTTTCCTTGTTAGTTCAGTTTGTTAATTAGATTCCACATATGAGTGAAATCATATGGTATTTGTCTTCTTTGTGACTGGCTTATTTCACTTAGCATAATATTCTCTAGGCCCATCTTTGCTATCACAAAGGGTAAAATTTTCTTCTTTTTTATGCCAATGTATTCCATTATGTAAATGGTCCATAGTTGTTTTATCCACAAATCTACTGATGAACCCAGGGCTGTTACCATATTTTGGTGACTGTAAATAATGCTGCAATGAATATAGAAGTGCTAATGTGCTTTTGATTTAGTGTTTTGGTTCCTTCAAATTTATTCCCAGAAGTGGGATCATTGGGTCAAAAGAAGGATCCATTTTTAATTTCTTTCTAGAATATTTATTGTTTTTTTTATTACAGTTGTCCCACTTTTTTCCCCATTGCTCACCGCCCACCCCACCCACCCTTCTGCCACAATCCGTCCCCACACTATTACCCCATTGTCCATGTTCATGGATCATTTATATTAGTTCTATGACTACAGCCTTCTCCTTTCCTCCCTTCTCCCATTCCTTCTGCCCTGGTCACTGTCAGTCTGCTCCTTGTTTACTTGCCTCTGTTTCTATTTTGCTCATTTGTTTGTGTTGTTCATTAGTGTTCTGTGTTAGGTGATATCATATAGTATTTCTCTTTTGTTGCCTGTCTATCCCATTAAGCATAATACTCTCAAGTTCCATCCATGTTGTTGCAAATGATAGGAGTTCTTTCTTTCTGCTGCGTAGTATTCCATTGTGTAAATGTACCAGAGTTTTTAACTCAGTCATCTACAGATGGCTGCATAGGCTGTTTCCAGCACTTAGCTATTGTAAATAGCACTGCTATGAACATAGAGGTGCAAAGGTTCTTTTAAATTGGTGTTTCAGGACTCTTCAGGTGTAATCCTAGCAATGGAATTGCTGGATGAAGAGGCAGCTCTATTTTCAGTTTTTTTGAGGAAAATCCATACTGTTTTCCGTAGTGGCTGAACCAGTCTGCATTCTCACCAGCAGTGCACTAGGGTTCCCTTTTCTCTATATCCTCATCAGCACTTGTTGTTTGTTGATTTGTTGATGGCCATTCTGACTGGTGTGAAGTGGTATCTCATTGTGGTTTTAATTTCCATCTCTCTGATGGCTAGTGATGTTGATCATTCTTTCATATGCCTATAGACCCTCTGTATATCCTCCTTTAAGGTGCAGGTCCTTTGCCCATTTTTTAAATTGGATCATCTTTCTTCTTGATGTAGAGATGTGTAAGTTCTTTATATATTTTGGAGATCAATACCTTGCATGAGGTATCATTGGCAAATAGGTTTTCCCTTACGGTTGGTTCCTTTTTCATCTTACTGATGTTTTCTGTTGCTGAGCAGAAAATCTTTAGTTTGATGTAGTCCCATTTGTTTATTCTTTACTTTATTTTCTTTGCACTCGGATATATCAGCGAAAATATTGCTATGTGGGATATCTGAGTGTTTCATGCTTATGTTTCCCTCTAGGAGTTTTATGGTGTCCTGGCTTACATTTAGTCTTTGATCCATCTTGAATTTATTCTGGTGTATGGTGTAAGTTGGTGGTCTAGTTTCATTTATTTTTTTTTTTTTGCATGTCCCTGTCCAGTTCTCCCAGCACTATTTGATGAAGAAGCTATTTTCAGTTCATTTTATGCTTCTTCCCCCTTTGTCAAATATTAGTTGTCCATAGAGACCTTGGTTTATTTCTAGACTCTCTATTCTGTTCCGTTGATCTATATGTCTGGTCTTATGCCAGTAATAAACTGTTTTGATTACAGTAGCATTGTAGTAAATTTTGATATCAAGTATTGTGATTCTTCCTACTGTGTTATTCTTCCTCAACATTGCTGTGGCTATTTGGGGTGTTTATTAGTTCCATACAAATTTTTTTTAAGTATATTTTATTATTTTGTTACAATAGTTCCAATTTTTTCCGTTTTGCTCCCCTCTACCCAGCACCTCCCTCCTTCAGCAATCCCCCCCCAAGTCCATGCCCATGGGTTGTACATACAAGCTCTCCCACTTCACCCTTTCATATATTCTTCTTTTTAAAAAAAATAATTAATTATTTATTTATTTTAACAATAAAAAATAACAATCTCTCCATCTCAGACTTAAGACCCTTTATAATCTTATAAAGAACATTGGTCGAAGGTCTTGAGCTTCTCTAGCTGCTTCAAGCTGGACATGGTCATCGTCCTATCTACCCTTGGGTCCAGAAATTCCTAATAAGAGTGGGGGTGTGGAGGGGATGGTGGCCTTTCCACATGGGGAATGATCGTGCAGACTCCAAGTCAGTTGACTGTCCCCAGACAACGGCATGCTTGGTTTAACAGGCTGGCATCCTTGTTGTATTCTGGGGGCAACAGGTTTGCCAACAGGGTTAAAAGACATCATTCAATCTATAACCACTAGATGACAAAAGGAAGGGATTAATTTTTCAATGTCCCACATTAGGGAAAAGAAGGGCTTCTTTGGAGGAAGGTTTGCCAGGCACATCTCACCTGTCCAAAACTCTTTTACCCATTATACTTAGTTTGGGCTGAGGGAAATATTTTAGGTTTCCACCCTCTCAGACCTCTGAGCTCTTTCTTTCCAAGCCATTAGGATTGAAAAGAGAAACAAGTTTTAAAGTAATTTTTGAAGTATTTATTCTAGGTCTCTGAAATATGTTGATGGCATTTTAATAGGGGTTGCATTAAATCTATAAACTGCTTTTGGTAGCATGAACATTTTAGTGATGTTGATTCTTCCCATCCATGAACACGATATATGCTTCCATTTATTTGCACCTTCCTTGATTTCTTTCTTCAGTGTTCTATAGTTTTCTGAGGACAGGCCTTTTACCTCCTTGGTTAGGTTTATTCCTAAGTACTTTATTTTTCTTGTTGCTATAGTAAATGGGATTTTTTTTCTAGTTTCTATCTCTGATATTTTATTGTTGGTGTACAGAAATGCCTTCAATTTCTGAATATGGACTTTGTACTCTGTTATTTTGCCAAACTCACTTATTAGGTCAAGTAGTTTTTTTGGTGGAGTCTATAGGGTTTTCTATGTACACTATCATGTCATCTGCAAATAAGGATAATTTTACTTTCTCTTTTCCCATTTGTATGTCTTTTATTTCTTTTTCTTGTCTGATTGCTGTGGCTAGAATATCCAAAACTATGTTGAATAGGAGTGCAGAGAGTGGACAGCCTTTTCTCGTTCCTGTTCTTATCGGGAGAGCTTTCAGTTTTTGCCCATTGAGTATGATATTGGCTTCAGGTTTCTCATAAATGGCCTTTATTATGTTGAGGTATGCTCCCTTTCTTCCCATTTTGCTGAGTGTTTTTATCATAAATGTATGTTGCATTTTAACAAATGCCTTTTCAGCATCTATTTATATAACCATGTAATTCTTTTCTTTCATTTTGTTTATGGAGTTTATTATGTTTATTGATTTGCAAATATTAAATCATCCTTTCATTCCTGGGATGAATCCCACTTGATAGTGTATGATCTTTTTAATTTGTTGCTGGATCCGGTTTGTGAATCTTTTGTTGAGGATTTTAGCATCTATTTTCATCAGTGATATAGGCCTGTAATTTTCTTTCTTTGTAGTTTCTTGACCTGGTTTTGGAATTAGGGTAATACTGGCCTCATAGAAAAAGTTTGGGAGCCTTCTTTCTATTTGGATTTTATGAAATAGCTTGAGAAGGATAGGAGTTAGTTCTTCCCTAAATGTTTTCTTAAATTTGCCTTTGAAGCCATCCGGTTCAGGGCTTTTGTGTCCCGAGGGTTTTTTGGTTACTGCTTCAATTTTACTAGTTGTTATCAGTCTATTCAGGCTTTCTGCTTCTTCTTGATTCAATTTTGGAATATTGTATGTTTCCAGAAATTTGTCCATTTCATCTAGGTTGTCAAATATCTTGTCATATAGTTGTTCTGAGTGATTTTTTACAATCCTTTGTGTTTCTGTGATATTAGTGAGGATTTCTCCTTTTCTGTTTCTGATTTTTGTTTATTTGGGTCCTCTTTTTTTTTTTTTTTTTTTTTTTAGGAGGAGCCAAAGCAATGGCTAGTCTTTATCGGAGACAGGAAACTTGACAGTGCATTTTCAAAGAGTTAGTGTAGGGGCTCAGTGGACCAGCTGGTGGGGCACCAGCTTATAGTGGGTTCCACAGCTAGGGCATCGCTGGGTCTCTCCTTTGTGCAGCCAGAACCAGATGACAGCACTGTTGTCCTCTTCACAGATGCAGCCCACTATTCGCTTGTTGGTGATGGAAGGGACTAAATTGGGGTCTTCCTTGGTGCCTGAAGCTGCCTTTGGAGCTAGCATATTGTACGGGTACAGTCCCTTCCGCGCAGCCATCATGACCTCCCGCTCCAGCCCAGTTGCCTGTTCATCATCTGTAGGAATACCACCTCCAGACGCCATGGAGCGCGCCGCAGTTACCCCATTGGGACCGCGGGCTCTCAGGGCCTGCGCGACCAGCAGTCCTGCTATGCGAAGTAACCTTGAAGACATCACGCCCGCTACAACACTCTGGGTCTTCTCTCTTTTTATCTTCATTAGCCTGGCTAGAAGCTTGTTGATTTTATTTATCTTTTCAAAGAACCAATTCCTGGTTTTATTGATGTTTCGAATTTTTGTTTTGACACTATGTCATTTAATTCTGCTCTGATCTTGATGATTTCCTTTCTTCTACTCGCCTTGGGCTTTGTTTGTCTTTGTTCCTCTAGTTCTTGTTCTGTCAGGATAGATTTTTTATTTGAGATTCTTCCCTCCTTTTTAGATAGGCCTGTATTGCTATGAAGTTACTTTCAGGAATGCCTTCTATGTGGCCCATAGCTTTTGGTCTGTTTTGTGTTCATTATCATTAGTTTCCAGAAACTTTTTTTTTAAGGGTGGTTTTCTTTACCTTTTATTTTATTTTATTTTATTTTTCAATAATTTATTTCTATTTTTGTTTATTTATTTATTTTTTAGAGCTGGGGTAAAGGAGAAAAAGAGGAAGAGAAACATTACTGTGTGGTTGCCTCTCACTCGCACCCCCAACTGGGGAAATTCCATGTAACCTAGTCATCTGTTCTGACTGGGAATCGAACCAGCGACACTTGGCTCGCAGGCTGACACTCAATCCACTGAGCCACAGCAGCCAGGTCAGAAACTTCTTTATTTCTTCCTTGATGTCATTGTTAACCTATTCATTATTTAATGGCATGTTATTCATTCTCCATGAGTTTGATTGTTTTTGAGTTTTTTCCTTGAGGTTGGTTTTCTGTTTCAGGCCATTGTGGTCTGAGAAGATGCCTGATATAATTTCAATTTTCACGAATTTGTTGAGACTTGTTTTGTGCCCTACCATGTGGTCTCTGAAAATGTTCCATGTGCACTTGGAAAGAATGTATATTTTGCTTCTCTGGAGTGAAAGTTTATATATATATATCAATTAAGTTGATTTGATCTAGAGTATTGTTCCATGCCTCAATATCCTTGCTGTTTCTTCGCTTCTAAGATTTGTCCATTGTTAATAATGGGTGTTAAAACCCCCTGCTTTGAGTTTGTTGTTGATATCTTTCTTGTAGTCTCCCAAGACTTTTCTTATATATTTAGGTATTCCTATTTGGGTACATATACACTTTCCAGAGTTTTATCTTCCTGATGGATTGTTCTTTTATGTATTATGAAATGTCCTTCTTTGTCTCTTTTTAGGGCCTCTGTTGTGAAATCTATTTTGTATGATATAAATTGTTCTACCCCCCATTTTTTTTCATGTCCATTTGCTTGAAATACTTTTTCCATCCCTTAACTTTCAATCTGTGTAGATCTTTTCTTCTCAGGTAAGTCTCTTGTAGCCATATATATGGGTCATGTTTTCTTATCCATTCAGCTACTCTATGTCTTTTCATTGGAGCATTTAATCCATTTACATTTAAGATTATTATTGATACTTATTCATTGTCATTTTTTTCTCTTTGTACCTGTGTTCTTCTCTCTCTCTCTCTCTCTCTCTCTCTGTCTTTCTCTTTTTCTTCATCTTCTTAAAACAGTTCTTTTATCATTTCTTTCAATGCTGGTTTTTTGGCGGAAACGTATTCTTTTAGCTTTCTTTTGTCTGGGAAACTCTTCATTTCACCTTCCATTTTGAATGAGAGTCTTGCTGGATAGAGTAGTCTTGATTGTAGGCCTTTGTTTTTCATTGTCTCATATATTTTTTGCCAGTCCCTTCTGACTTGTAGTGTTTCTGTTGAGAAATCAGCTGATAGTCTTATTGGAGTTTCTTTGTATGCTTTTTGTTGTTTCTCTCTTGCTGCCTTTAGGGTTTTCTCTTTGTATTTTAATGTTGCCATTTTAATTATAATGTGTCTTGGAGTGGGCTTCTGTGGGTTTATCTTCACTGAGACCCTCTGCGCTTCTTGGACTTGTGTGGTTTTTTTTCTCTTTTCAAGTCAGGGAAGCTTTCTGTCATTACCAAATAGGTTTTCTCTCCCTTGCTCCCTTTCTTCTCCCTCTGGCATCCCTATAATATGGATACTCTTAAGTTTAATGTTTTCCTGCAGCTCTCTTAAACCATCTTCATTCTTTTTAAACTTTTTGTCATTTTGTTGCAATCTCTAGGAATTTTTTCTATGTTGTCCTCCAGCTCGCTGATCCAATCCTCTGCTTACTCTAGCCTACTTTTTATTCCTTCTACTGCATCCTTCAGTTCAGGAATTGTATCTTCATTTCCTCCTCGCTCTTACTGATAGTTTCTCTGTCCTTTTTTAAAAGCATATTTTATTGATTATGTTGTTACAGTAGATCCAATTTCTTTTCGTTTTGCTCTTCTCTTCTTAGTACTCTCCTTCCCTCCAGCAATCCCACCCTCCTTAGTTCACGTCCATGGGTTATGCATATAAGTTCTTTGGCTTCACTCTTTCCTTTATTATTCTTAACTTTCCCTTGTCTATTTTGTACCATCCAATTATGCTTCTTAGACACTGCACCATTTCCTTTTTTCTCACCCTTCCTCCTCCCAGCTGATAACCCTGCAAATGATCCCCACACCTATGATTCTGTTCCTGTTCTTGTCGTCGCTTAGTTTGTTTTTGTTTTTTTATTTTTTAGATTCAGTTGTTGATAGTTGTGTTTGTTGTTCTTTATAGTGTTGATCTTCTTTTTTTAAAAAAATAAGTCCCCTTAACATTTCATATAATAATGGCTTGGTGGTGATGAAGTCCTTTAGCTTTACATTGTCTGGAAAGCACTTTATGTGTACTTCCATTCTAAATGATAGCTTTGCTGGATAGAGGAGTCCTGGTTGTAGGTCCAAGCTTTTCATAACATTGAATTCTTCTTGCCAGTCTTTTCTTCCCTACAAAGTTTCTTCGGAGAAATCAGCTGAGAGTCTGATCGGCACCCCTCTGTAGATAACTCTCTGCTCCTCTCTTGCTTCTTTTAAGATTCTCTCTTTATCCTTCACCTTTGGTATTTTAATTATGATGTATTCTTGGTGTGGTCCTCTTTAGGTTTAGCTTCTTTGGGACTCTCGGTGCTTCCTGGTCTTGTATGTCTATTTCCTTCGCCAAAATTGGGAAGTTTTCCTTCATTACTTTTTCACATAAGCTTTTGATTTCTTGCTCTTCCTCTTCTCCTGGCACCCTTATGATTTGTATGTTGCCACGTTTAAAGTTGTCCCAGAGGTTCCTAAGCCTCTCCTCATTTTTTTCAATTCTTGTTTCCTCATTCTGTACTGGTTGACTGTTTTTTTCTTCCTTATGTTCCAAATCATTGATTTGAATCCCGGTGTCTTTCTCTTCACCATTGGTTTTGTGTAGATTTTGCTTTGTTTTATTCAGCATAGCCTTCTCTTCTTCCCTTATGCATTTTCCATACTTAAGCATATGTGTCAGGTCTGTGAGCATCTTTATGACCAGTGTTTTCAACTCAGCATCTCTTAAGTTAGCTATCTCCTTGTCTGTTAGGTTGGCAATCACCTCATCGCTTAGTTCTCTCACTGGAACCTTGATCCGTTCCTTTTTGGGGGCCATACTTCTCTCTCTCCTCATTTTTATAGGCTCCTGTGTTTGTTTGCTTCTGCCTCTTTCGTAAAGCTGTCACACCTGTTACATTGTAAGCGGCAGAACATAGGCATTCGTCAGTACAGGGCAACCTGTTTCACCACATTGTGGTGCTATGTTAAGGTGAGGGGCCTGAGATGGAACAATGCCAGTTTCCTAGCACTTGCCCCTTTTCTAGGCACTTCTCCCACTTCCAAATGGGCCTGACATCTCTGTAGCTGTTGCCCTGGCCATCGTTCCCAGAGTGGGTGGGTCTGTGGATGTTCTAGGACCATGGGGGCCCTTTAAACCAGCAGACTCTGCTGAGAGATTGGCAGTTTCTGACTTCGCCCCAATCCCCACTTGTTTGCACACTCAGAAGCAATGAGACTTTATTGTCCCCAGCTCAGGAACCATGAGCTGTGTGGTCTGGTCTGGTGCTGGGAGTACTCCCCAGGTGTCCCTCGCAACCCTTTAAAATGTTTGACTGCATTTTCTCCTGACCTGCCACTGCCGCCGCTGCTGTTGCCACCACACCACATCCTTTCCGCCCCGGCTCCACCCGTCCTACCTGTTTGGATGAGTGTTTTTTTCCTTATACCATATCTTTGTTTTTTAGACTTCCATGCAGTTCGGTTTTCTGGAACTTCTAGTTGTCTCTAGTTTTGAGGTAGTTGTATTCCTTCTTAGTTGTGGAGGGAGATGCATTGTGTCTGTCTAAGCCTCCAGCTTGTCCGGGAGTCTCTATGTCCTTTTTAATGCTGGTGTAGTTTAGTAAGTTCCTTGTAGCTTTCCTGGAGTTCTTCATAGTTTTCCTGGAGTTCTTCACAGGTTCCCTGGAATTCTCTGTAGTTTTCCTGGAGTTCGTTGCAGTTTTCTCTGAGTTTGTCAAGTTCTTTGAGCTTCCTTATAACCATTCTTTTAAATTCCATGTCTGATAGTTTGCTTGCCTCTGTTTCATCTAGCAATCTTTCTGAGGATTCCTCTTTTCCTTTCCTTTGGAGGTTGTTTCTTTGTCTCCCCATTTTATATGCTTCTTCTTATTTGTTTGTTTGTTTGTTTCTTAAATTTGTCTGCTTGATTTCCCACTTTCATAATGTGACCTTCTGTAATAGAAAACCAGGGTGATTCAGTGGTGCAGTCTCTTTGATCTCCTGATCTTCATGCTCTTGGGATGCCTTATGCTGTTTGTTTAGGCTGTCTGGTTGTATTACAGTTTTGGTTATTGTGTTGTTCATTGGTGGGGCCTTCCCTCTGGCTAGTTGACTGAGAGTCATTCTCCCCACCACATCTTGAATTCTTTTGTTAAGATACTGTTAAAACATAAACACACAACCCAGGCAAGAAACCCACACCCTCAAAAATATCCCCCACCCACAATTACACTATCAGCAGCAAATGAGCCAGTTAATATAGATGTAAGGAAATTAAGACTATTATACTAAAGGAAAAACAGATAAGAGTTGGCTAACTGAGAGAAAGATGATTTTTTGTGAGGGAAAGTGGTAGAATAGTAATAATAATAGCAAGTAGGGACAAGACAATGTGAGACATTGTTGCAAAAGGGAGGGAAAAAGGCAGACTGAATTGAGAAAGTGGAAGTATATAGTGTTAGGTTTATATAGCAGTCATATGTTACATATTTAGTGCTAAACGGAGGATAAACAAAACAAACCAACAAAAACATTAAATAAGAAGAGAAGAAGAGGTAGAGAAGGTAGGAAACAGGTTAAAGAAAGAGCTTTTCCCCAGTACAAACTTTGGGCACTGTGTTGTATTAAATGTGAGATGACCGAGAACGCTGAGGTAATTCTAGCAGGCAGAATGTGGATGAACGGGGGGCTGCCGCAGGCTCAGGCAAGTCAGCACTGAGCAGAGCAAGCACTGTCCTTTTATTGAATTCTGAGGGTGGCAATTAAAGGATACACACCATATTGCATAAAGAGAAAACAGGATGCCAGAATTCAAACATTAACTACTTTAAGTACAAAACAAAACTATACATCCTTAAGGCTAAGCTTCAAACAAGATAATAAGACAAGGGAATAATGGAGTACTCAGCAAAATCTCTTTATTCTCAGGATACCATAGCTCAGTGGCCTGGAACAGCTTACAGCTGCCGGCGTCAGCAAGTCCAACTTGCTTATCTGAGTCACAGGACACCTGGTCAGGGGGGCATAAAGAAATGCCCCTACCCAGAGACTTGATTTCCACCAAAACACTGTCTTCTCTTTCTGGCTCCATCCCTGGTCAAAATTCCATGGGTTTCATATCTTTCTGCTGTCTGGCTGTGAGGAGATCTAGCTGGATTCTGAGGTCGCTATTCTCTCACTTGTGGGTCTGCTGCAGCTCTCTTCTGTGAGCTGCACTGAATTGCACCCCCCCTCAACTGGTCATGCAGTACCCTCTAGCACTCCTCACACTTGTCTAGCAATGCTACTCTGCCAGTGAGCCAGTACACACACCCATAGTCCCTGCCCAGCCTCAGGTCTTGCCTCCACTCCTCCAAAAAAAAGTCTTAGTGTTGCCTCCAAATTGCAGCAACACCCTGTGACCCTTCCTGGCAGAGCCCTGGTGCACGGGTGTGTGTGCAGAGTTGCCTTCCTGGGCTCCCTACCAATTCTGGGGTTCCACAGCAGCTTTCCCATGTGGGCCCTTCTCTGCAGCTCAATTCTTCATTTCTGTTTCATGGAGCCTTGGTGCACGTGCCTGTGTGTGCAGGGTTCCCAGTCTTGGGGGTCCCCACCAAGAATCAGTTCACACAGTGTCTCAGTCTGGTCTGTTCTCTGTCTTCCCACACCTCCGGATGTTTCACCAACCCTTCTCACTGACTCCCTTCGAGACTTCACTGGTCAAGGAGCCTATGGTGGGGGCACAGCTTCCAAGCAGATTTCAGCTAATGAGCCAGTCAGAAGCTGCCCCCTTTGGTGAGGCAGAGGCACCAGGCTTGGACAATGCAGACTGTGTTTTCTGCCCTCTCCCATGATGCTTTCACATTCCTGGCCCTGTTCACCTCATCTGAAAGCTGCACTCACTCACTCCCCTCTGTGTTTGTACTCCAAGTCCTTCCCTGATAAGAGCAAGCAGACAACACTGCTATTTACTCTGCTGCCATGCCCCCCCTCCATTTTCAGTTTTTTGAGGTATCTTCATACTGCTTTTCACAATGGTTGCATCAATCTGCACTCCCATCAACAGTGCAAAAGAGTTCTCCTTTCTCCACATCCTTGTCAGCACTTGTTTGTTGATTTATTGATGATAGCCATTCTGACGGGTGTGAGGTAATATCTCATTGTAGTTTTATTTTGCATTTCTCTAATGATTAGTGACATTGAGCATCTTTTCATGTTTATTGACCATCTTTATGTCTTCTTTGGTGAAGTGTCTATGCAGGTCCTTTGCCCATTATTTAATTGGGTTGTTTTTGTTTGTTTGTTTGTTTTGGTATTGAGTTTTGTAAGTACTTTATAAATTCTGGATAGTAACCCCTTATCAAATATATCTGCAAATACGTTCTCTGATTCCGTGGACTATCTTATTATCTTGTTGACGGTTTCTTTTGCTGTGCAAAAACATTTCAGTTTGATGTAGTCCCCTTTGTTTGTTTTTTCTTTCATTTCCCTTGCTTGAGGAGATACTTCAGAAAAAAATATTTTTATTAGCAATGTCCAAGAATTTTATGCCTATGTTTTATTCTAGGATTTTTATGGTTTTGAGTCTAACATTTAAGTCTTTAATAAATTTTGTATTTATTCTTGGGTATGGAATAAGAAAGTAGTTTAGTTTCAGTTTTCTGCACGTAACTGTCCAATATCTCCAACACCATTTGTTGAATAAACTATCTTTAGTCCCTTGTTTGTGTTTGATTCCTCTGTCAAATATCTATTTACTATAAAGGTGTTGGTTCATTTCTGAGCTCTCTATTCCGTTCCACTGATCTAGGTGTCTTTTTTTATGCCAACACAATGCTGTTTTGATTTCTTTGAACTTATAGTATAGTTTGATATTAGGTATCATGGTACCTCCAAGTTAGTTCTTCTTTCTCAAGATCACTATTGCCATTTGGGGTTTTTTTTGGTTCCATACAAATTTTTGAAATATTTATTCTAGTTCTCTGAAATATGTCATTGGTATCTTTATAAGAATTCTGTTGAATCTATGGATGTTAATGATGTTAATTCTTCCTTTCCATGACCATAATATGTGCTTCTACTTATTAGCATCTTATATTACTTTCTTCAGTATCTTATATTTTACAAGTACAGTTCTTTTTACATACTTGGCTAAATTTATTCCTAGGTATTTATTTTTTTGTAGCAATTGTGAATGGGATTGTTTTCATAATTTCTCGTTCTGTTAGTTTGTTATTGGCATATAAAAATGCAACTGATTTTTGGATAGTAATTTTGTATCCTTCTACTTTGCTGAATGCATTTATCAGTTCTAGAAGTTTCTTCTTTGAATATTTGGGGTTCTCTATGTACAATATCATGTCATCTGTAAATAAACATAATTTACTTCTTCCTTTCCAATTTGAATGATTTTTATTTCTTCTTCTTTTCTGATTGCTGTGGCCAGGACTTCCGGTAATATGTCAAATAAGAGAGATAAAAGCAGACATCCCAGTCTGGTTCTTGATCTTAAGGTAAATGCTTCTAGTTTTTGCCCATTGTATATGATGCTGATAGTGGGTTTTTCATATATGGCCTTTATTATGTTTAGGTATGTTTCCTCTATTCCCACTTTGCTGAGAGTTTTTATCATAAATGGATGCTGTATTTTATGAAATGCTTTTTCTGCATCTATTGATATGATCATGTGGTTTTATCCTTCATTTTGTTTATGTGGTGAATCTCATTTATTGATGTATAAATGTTGTAGCAAGCGTGCATATCTAGAATAAATCCCACCTGATCATGGTGTAGGATCTTTTTGATGTGTTGCTGTATTGTGATTGCTAATATTTTGTTGAGGACTTCATCAGGGTTATTGACCTATAATTTTTTTTTTTTTTTAGTGTCTTTATCTAGTTTTGGAATTAGGATAATGCTGGCCTCAGAAAATGAGTTTAGGAGCCTCCTCTTCTCTTGAATATAAAGAAATAGTTTGAGAAGGAGAGATATCAGTTATCAGAATGTTTGGTAAAATTCACCTATGAAGTGATGTGGTCCAGGGCTTTTGTTTGATGGAAGTTTTTTGATTACTGCTTCAATTTCACTAGGTCTAATCTGTTGTTCAAATTCTCTGATTCTTCCTGATTTAGTTTTGAAAGATCGTATGTGTCTAGATATTTATCCACTTCATCCAGGTTGTACAGTTTGTTGGCATATAGCTCTTCATAATATTTTGTTATAATCCTTTGTATTCTTTTGGTGTCAGTTATTTCTTATAATCCTTTGTTATTTCTCCTCTTTTATTTCTGATTTTATTTGGATACTTTCTGGTTTTTCTTGATGTACCTGGTTAAAGATTTGTCAATTTTGTTTATCTTTTCAAAGAACCAGTTTTTGGATTCATTGATCTTTTCCATCATTGTTTTATTAGACTCTAATTTGTTTATTTCTGTTTGATGTTTATTGGTTTATTCCTTCTACTCAATTTGAGCTTTGTTTTTTGTTCTTTTTCAAGTTCCTTTAAGTGTGAAGTTAGATTTTTTATTTAAGCTTTTTCTTGCTTTTTTGAGATATACCTGTAATGCTATGAATTTTTCTCTTAGAATTGCTTTCCCAGTGCCCCACACATTTTGAATTGTTGCGTGTTCATTTTCATTTGTTTAAAGTATTTTTTATTTCTTCTTTGATCTAATCATTATTCATTAATTACTTAATAACATGTTGTTTAGCTTCCATGTCTTTGTATATTTTTCAGTATCCTTGTGATTGGTTTTCATTTCATAGCATTGTGGTCAGAAAAGATACTTAATATGATTTCAGTCTTCTTAAATTTGTTGAGACTTGTTTTGCGTCCTAACAAGTGGTCTATCCTAGAAAACATTCTATGTGCACTTTAAAAGTATGTATATTCTACTGCTTTGGGATAAAATGTTCTGAAGATGTCCATTAAATCCATTTGATCTAGTGTGTCATTTAAGGCCACTGTATTCTTGTTGATTTTCTGTCTAGAAGATCTAACCACTGAAGTCAATGGGGTGTTAAAATCTGTGACTATTGCTGAGTTTCTGATGATCTCTCCCTGTATGTTCATCAAGATTTGCTTTACATATTTAGGTGCTCCTATGTTGGGTGTGTAAAGGTTTACTAGGGTGTAATCTTCTTGCTGGATTGTTCCCTTTAAGATCATTATGTAGTGTCCTTCTTTGTCTCTTACTATAGCCTTTCTCTTAAAGTCTCTTTTGTCAGATACAGTATTGCCTCACTTATCACAGGTATTACGTTCTAGACACCCCTCCATGAAGTAGGAACCTTACATTTATTCTACACTCTTAAACCTATGTAACTTTAACAACATACTTATACAGTACCGCAAAATCCCGTGATATAGTGAAAAATCCGCAATAAATAATTAAATATAATATTTTTAAAAATCCCATGATACAGTGAGGCCGCGATAAGTGAACCGCGATATAGAGAGGGACTACTGTATAGGTACTGCTACCACAGCTTTTTTTCCTTTCCATTTGCATTAAATATTTTTTTCCATCCTTTTAATTTTAGTCTGGTGTATCTCTTGATCTCTTCAAGGCAGCATATATATGGCTCCTGTTTTTCTTATCCATTCAGCTACCCTATGTCTTTAGACTGGAACATTTAAACCATTTACATTTAAAGTGAATATGGATAGGTATCAATTTATTGCCATTTTATTCTTTTACCTATATTCCTCTTTTCCTCCTCCCCCCTCCCCTCCCCCCTCCTCCTCCTCTTCCTCCTTCTTCTCCTCCTTCTTCCCCTTCTCCTTCTCCTTCTTTTCTTTTTCTTTTCCTTCTCCTTCTCCTTCTTCTTCTTCTTCTTTTTCTTCTTCTTCTTCTTCCTCCTCCTCCTCCTCCTTCTTCTCCTTCTTCTTATTCTTCTTCCTCTTCTTCTTCTCTCTCTTCTTCTTCTTCTTCTTCTCCTTCTCCTTCTCCTTCTCCTTCTCCTTCTCCTTCTCCTTCTCCTTCTCCTTCTCCTTCTTCTTCTTCTTCTTCTTCTTCTTCTTCTTCTTCTTCTTCTTCTTCTTTTTGCAATCCCTTACTAACATTTGTTGCAGTACTAGTTTGGTGTTAATAAATTCATTTAGCTCCTTTCGCTTTTTCTTGTCTAAGAATCCCCTTATTTCTCCTTTGATTTTAAATGATAGCCTTGCTGGGTAACGTAGCCTTGGTTATAGGTCCTTGTTTTCCCTCACCTTGAATTTTTCATGCCACTCTGTTCTGGCCTGAACTGTTTCTGTTGAGAAATCAAATGACAGTCTAATTTGTGCTCCCTTGTATGTAACTACGTGCTTTTCTCTTGTGCCTTTTAGGATTCTCTCTTTGTCTTTACGTCTTGTCATTTTAATTACAATGTGTGTTGGTGTAGGCCTCTTTGTGCCCAACTTGCTTGGGACTCTCTGAGTTTCATGGACTTGTGTGTCTTTTTCCTTCACCAGATTAAGAAAATTATTAGTCATTATTTCTTCAAATAGGTTCTCAATTCCTTGCTTGCTCTCTTCTCCTTCTGGCATTTCCATGATGCAAATATTGTTACATTTTATGTTATCTAGAATGTTTCTTAAACTTTCCTCAGTTTTAAAAAATTATTTTTTCTCGTTGCTGCTTTCCATAGGTGTTTTTTTCTACCTTGTCTTCCAAATCATTGATTCAGTCTTCTGCTTTATCAAACCTATTGTTTATTCCCTCCAGTGTATTATTGATTTCAGGTATTGCATTCTTTATTTCTAACTGGTCCTTTTTGAATTTCTACGTCTTTTTTTTTTTAATGCTGTTGAGTAATTTTATAATCATTATTCTAAACTCTCTATCTGAAAATTTCTCACCTCTATTTTATTTAGTTCTTCTGGAGAACACTTCTTTTTTTGTTTTTTTGTTTTTTTCAATTAGAGTTGTCCAATTTTTTCCGCATTGCTCACCCACACCCAGCTTACCCTTCTCCCACAATCATATACCCCCCATTTTCCATGTCCATGAGTCATTTATACATGTTCTTTGACTAAACCCTTCCCCTACTTATCTCCTTTCTCTCTCCCCCTCCACACTAATAACAGTTGTTCCGTTCCTTGTTCTATTTAGTTCATTTGTTTGTGTTGTTCCTTAGACTCCTGTATTAGGTGATATAATATGGTATTTTTCTTTCTTGCCTGGCTTATTTCACTAAATATAATTCTCTCTAGTTCCATCCATGTTGTTGAAAATGGAAGGAGTTCCTTCTTTCTTAATGCTGCATAGTATTCCATTATGTAAATGTACCACAGTTTTTTAAAGTATATTTTCTTGATTATGTTCTTAGAATATTCCCATTTTTTCCCCTTTGCTCCCCTCTGCCCAGCAACCCCCTTCTCTCCAGCAATCCACCTCCCTTAGTTCACGTCCAAATGTTGTGCATATAAGTTCCCTGGTTTCACCCTTTCCTATATTATTCTTTTTTTTTTTTTCAGATTTAATGTGTTTTATTGATTAAATTATTACATTTGTGCCAATTTCCCTTCCCTCTGCTCCCCTCCACCCGGTGGTCCCCCTCCCTCCTGTTGTCCCCCCCTTTTAGATTATGTCCATTAGTTGTGCATACAGTTCCTCCCAACCTCTCTCCGTCTATTCCATTCCCTCCTACCTTGATCCCCAATTCCTATATCATCTCCCTCCCTTTCCCCATTCCCCCTCCCTGTTGACCTCCCCCCAATATGCTTCCCGTACCCACAGTTCCTCTTCCCCTCTCGTTGCCTATTTAGTTTGCCTTTGTTTCATCTCCCTAGCTTCTGTTTTTTTTCTTTAAACCAGTCCCTTTAACATCTCATATAACAGTGGTTTGGATCTAATGAACTCTTTCAGTTTTATTTTGTCCTGGAAACACTTTCTCTGTCCTTCTATTCTGAATGACAATTTCGCTGGATAGAGTATTCGTGGTTGTAGGTTTTGGATTTTCATTACTTTGAATATTTCTTGCCAGTCTCTTCTTGCCTGTAGGGTTTCCCTTGAGAAGTCAGCTGATAGTCTAATTGGGACCCCTTTGTACATAATTCTTTTCTTCTCTCTTGCTGCTTTTAAGATTCTCTCTTTATCTTTAATTTTTGACATTTTGATTATAATGTGTCTTGGAGTGGTTCTCCCTGGGTCCAGTGTCTTGGGAACTCTCCTTGCTTCCTGGACCTGCAGGTCTATTCCCTTCCCCAAGTCTGGAAAGTTCTCCTTTATTATATTTTCACTCAGTTTTTCAAGTTCTAGTTCATCTTCCTCATTCTCTGGCAAACCAATGATTCTTATGTTGGGCCTTTTATAACTGTCCCAGAGGTTTCTGATCCTTTCGTTGTTGCTTCCCATTTCCTCTCGCTGCATTGGTTGACTGCTTGTTCCTTCTCCATATTCCAGTTTGTTGAAATGAACTCTGGATTTTATTTCCTTTCCTTCTGTCTCGTATGCTGTTTTGTTCCTTTCATTATGAAAGTTTTTCGCTTCTTTCATATCTTTTTCCTGCTCTTTTGTGAATTCTGTAAGCCACCTGATAACAATGGCCCAGAACTGAGCCTCTGACAGGTTTCTTATCTGTTCATCTGTCAGGTTCTCTATCTGCTGCCTGGTGAGTTGTGTTACCGGTATTTCTAAAGTTGCCTGCCTCATTTTGACAGATGCTTTTTGTTTTCTTGGGCTGGCTGTCGGGGGCAGTGCCTGTGTACGCGTCACAAATTAGCGACCGGCGCCTGCTTGTCCGCGACCTATTTCGCAGTTCTGTGGTGCTTTCTTTGGGGGCGGGGGTCCAAGATGGATTCACACAGTTATTCAGCTAGGAGACCGGGATCCGTCCTCCCGCCCCCCTGGGCCTCACTGTTCAAGGCGATGCGGCGGCCGCTCTCCCCAGCTCCGGAGTCGCGCACCGCCAGAGGCTTGGCCACCGGGACTCCTCGCCGGGGTCGCGCACCGCCAGGGGCTTGCGTAGCCGCTCTCCCCAGCTCCGGAGTCGCGCACCGCCAGAGGCTTGGCCACCGGGACTCCTCGCCGGGGTCGCGCACCGCCAGGGGCTTGCGTAGCCGCTCTCCCCAGCTCCGGAGTCGCGCACCGCCAGAGGCTTGGCCACCGGGACTCCTCGCCGGGGTCGCGCACCGCCAGGGGCTTGCGTAGCCGCTCTCCCCAGCTCCGGAGTCGCGCACCGCCAGAGGCTTGGCCACCGGGACTCCTCGCCGGGGATCGCCGCCTGCCGCTCCGGGTGCCACCGCAAACAGCACTGCCTACTTTAACTCTTACCTGCCCAAATGGCACCGCTGGTTTATAACTTAATATGTTGGACTTCCGTGTAGTTTTATTTTCTGGAATTTCTAGTTATCCTTTGTTTTGAAGTAGTTGTATTCCTCTATAGTTGTAGAGGGAGACATAGCGTGTCCGTCTAAGCCTCCATCTTGGCCGGAAGTCCCTATATTATTCTTAACATTCCCCTGTCTATTTTGTACCAACTAATGATGCTTTTTAGTCCCTGCACCATTTCACCATTTCTCCCACTCTCCCCTCCAAGCTAATAACCCTCCAGGTGATCCCCATACCTATGATTCTGTTCCTATTCTGTTGTGCTTAGCTGAATTTTGTTTTTATTTTTTAGATTCAGTTGTTGATAGTTGTGAGTTTGTTGTCATTTTAGTGTTCATAGTTTTGATCTTCTTTTTCCTAAGTAAGTCCCTTTGACATTTCTTATAATAATGGCTTGGTGATGATGAGCACCTTTAGCTTCACCTTGCTGGGAAGCACTTCATCTGCGCTTCCATTTCAAATAATAGTTTTGTTGGATAGAGTAGTCCTCATTGCAGGTTGCCTTTCATCACATTGAATAGTGCTTGCCAGTCCCTTCCTGCCTGCAAATTGTCCTCTGAGAAATCAGCTAATAGTACTGTAGGCATCCCCCTGTAGGCAACTCTCTGCCTCTTTCTTGCTGCCCCCAGGACTCTCTCTTTATCTTTGACCTTTGGCATCTCAGTCACAATGCGTCCTGGTGTGGTCCCCTCTGGGTCCAGCTCGCCTGGGATCCTCCATGCTTCCCAGACCTGTATGTTAATCTCCTTCACAAAATTTTGGAAGTTTTCCTCATTTTTTCAATTCTTCCTTCCTCACTCTGAACTGGCTGACTGTTTTTTTCTTCCTATATTCCAAAAAATTGATTTGAATCCCGGTTTTCTTCCCCTTACCATTGGTGTTGTGTGGATTTTCCTTCATTTCAATTAGCATAGCCTTCACTTCTTCTTATGCGTTTGCCTTACTCAAGCATATCTGTCAAGCCTTCGAGCATCTTATCACCAGTGTTTTGAATTCTGCATCTGTTAGATTGTCTATCTCCTCATCTGTTAGGTTGGCTATCTCCTCGTCGCTTAGTTCTCCCATTGCAACCTTGATGTGTTTCCCCTTTTGGGCAATACTTCTCTGTCTCCTCATTCTGAAAGGCTTTTGTGTTTGTTTGCCTCCATGTCCCAGGTAGAGCTGTCCCTCCTGTTATGTTGTACGGGGCGGAGCCTTAGGGATTCATTAGTACAGGGCGACCTGCTCCACCACGTAATGGCGCTGTAAGTGGGGGAGGGTTCTGAAAGGGAACAATGCTACCAGCCCAGCACTCGCCCTTCTTCCAGGCACCTCTTCCACCATCGCACCAAACTGGATCCCCTCTAGCTGCTGCCCTGGCTGTTGTTCCCAGAATGGGTGGGTCTGCGGACATTCTAGGACCGTGGGTGTCCTTCAAATAAGTGGACTCTGCTGAGACCGGAAGTTTCTGCCTCCATCCCAACCCCCACTGGTCTGCACAGTGAGAAGCAATGAGGCTTGATTTTCCCCTGTGCTGGGAGCATGAGCTCCACGGTCCGGTGAGGAGCTGGGAACACTCCCCAGGAGTCCCTCCTGACTTTTTAAAACGTCTGACTGCCCATTCCGCCAGTCCACCACTGCTGCCACCACAACACTGGGTCCCCTCCACTCCAGCTCTATCCCTCATACCTGTCCGAATGAATATTTCTTCTCTATATATTTGTGTGCCGAACTTCCGTGTAGTTTGATTTTTCTGGGTCTCTTGGTTGTTCCCAGTTTTGAGGTACTTATATTCCATCTTATTTGTGGAGGGAGATACAGTGTGTCTGTCTACACTTTCATCGTAGCCAGAAGTTTACCACACTTTTTTAATCCACTTATCTAGAGATGGGCACTTAGGCTGTATCCAGCACTTAGCTATTATAAACAGGGCTGCTATGAACACAGGGGTGCATAAGTTCTTTTGAATTAGGGTTTCAAAATTTTTTGGGTATAATCCTGGCAGTTGAATTGCTGGTTCAAAAAGCAGTTCCATTTTTGGTTTTTTGAGGTAATTCCATACTGTTTTCCATAGTTGCTGCACCAGTCTGCATTCCCACCAACAGTGCAATAGGGTTCCTGTTTCTCCACATCCTTGCCAGCACTTCTTGTTTATTGATTTGCTGATGATGGCCATTCTGACTGCTGTAAAGTGGTATCTCATTGCGGTTTTTATTTGCATCTCTCTGATGGCTAGTGATGTTGAGCATTTTTTCATGTGTCTATGGAATCTCTGTATGTCCTCTTTGGAGATGTCTGTTCAGGTCCTTTGCCCATTTTTTAATTGGGTTGTCTGTTTTCTTGATGTTAAGTCATATAAGTTTTTTATATATTTTGGAGATCAGTCCCCTGTCTGAGGTATCATTGGCAAATATGATTTCCTATACGGTCGGTTTCCTTTTCATCTTGCTGATGTTTTCTTTTGATGAGCAGAAATTTTTTAGTTTAATGTAGTCCCATTTGTTTATTTTTTCTTTATTTTTGTTGCCTTGGGAGATGTACCCATGAAAATATTAATACGTGGGATATCTGAAAATTTCCTGCCTATGTTTTCCTCTAGGACTTTTATGGTGTCATAACTTACATTTAAGTCTTTGATACATCTTGAGGTTATTCTTGTGTGTGGTGTAAGTTGGTGGTCTAGTTTCACTTTTTTGCATGTCCCTGTCCAGTTCTCCCAACACCATTTGTTGAAAGGCTCTTCTCACTTCATTTTATGTTTCTTCCATCTTCATTAGATATTAGTTGACCATAAAGTCCTGGATTTATTTCTGGACTCTCTATTCTGTTCCATTGACCTATATGTCTGTTTTTATGCCAGTTCCAGACTGTTTTGATCACAATGGCTTTGTAGTATAGTTTGATGTATGGTATTGTGTTTCCTCCTGCTGTGTTCTTCTGTCTCAAGATTGCTTTGGCTATTCGAGGTCTTTTTTGGTTCCATATTAATTTTTGAAATATTTTTTCTAGGGTGTGAAATATGTCATTGGTATTTTATTAGGGATTGCGTAGAAACTATAAATTGATTTGAATAGAATGGACATTTTAATGTTGTTGAGTCTTCCCATCAAAGAACATGATATTTGCTTCCATTTATTTGTATCTCCCTTTATTTCTTTCCTCAGTGTTATGCAATTTTCAGAGTACAGGTTTTTTATCTCTTTGGTTAAGTTTATTCCTAGGTACTCTATTTTTCTTGTTGCTATAGTAAATGGTATTTTCTTTTTTGTTTCTGTCGCTGATATTTTATTGTTGATGTACAGAAATGCCTTAGATTTCTGTATATTTATTTTGTACCTTGCTATTTTGCCAAATTCGATTATATACAGTCTTATTTAGTGGAGTCTGTAGAGTTTTTATATATATTATCATGTCATCTGCATATAATGATAGTTTTACTTCCTCTTTCCCAATTTAGCTGCCTTTTATTTTTTTTCTTGTCTGATTGCTGTGGCTAATACTTCCAAGACTATGTTGAATAGGAGTGGAGAGAGTGGACAGCCTTGTCTATTTCCTGATTTCAGGGGGAATGCTTTCAGTTTTTGTCCATTGAGTATGATGTTGGCTTCAGGCTTCTCATATATCGCCTTAATTATGTTAAGATATGCTCCCTCTATTCCCATTTTGCTGAGTGTTTTCATCATAAATGGGTGTTGTACTTTATCAAATGCTTTTTCAGCATCTATTGATGTGATCATGTGATTTTTGTCTTCATTCTGTTTAGGTGATGTATTATATTTATTAATTTGCAAATATTAACCCATCCTTGCATCCCTGGGATGAATCCCACTTGATCATGGTGTATGATCTTTTTGATGTATTGTTGGATCCTATTGGCCAAAATTTTATTGAGGATATTAGCATATATATTCATGAGTGATATTGGCCTGTATTTCTCTTTCTTTGTTGTGTCTTGACCTGGTTTTGGGATTAGGGTAATACTGGCTTCATAGAAAGAATTTGGGATTTTTCTGTCTTCTTGGATTTTTTGGAATAATTTGAGAAGGGTAGGAGTTAGTTCTTCCCTAAATGTTTGGTAAAATTCACCTGTGAAGCCAACCGGTCCAGGGCTTTCGTGTGCTGGGAGGTTTATGACTACTGTTTTAATTTCCTTCTTTGTTATTGGTCTGTTGAGACTTTCTACTTCTTCTTGATTCAGTTTTGGAAGGTTATATGTTTCTAGAAATTTGTCCATTTCATCTAGGTTTTCAAATTTCTGGCCATACAGTTGTTTGTAGTAATTTCTAACAGTCCTTTGTATTTCTGTGGTATCAGTCGTAATTTCTCCTCTTTTGTTTCTGATTTTGTTTATTTGGTGCTTCTCTCTTTTTTTCTTGATGAGCCTGGCTAAAGGCTTCTTGATTTTGTTTACTTTTTCGAAGAACAAACTCCTAGTTTTGTTGATTTTTTTGAATTGTTTGTTTAGTCTCTATGTCATTTAATTCTGCTCTGATATTGATGATTTCCTTCCTTCTACTTGTCCTAGGCCTCGTTAGTTGCTATTGTTCTAGTTCTTGTGCCTTTTGGATTAGATTTTTTATTTGAGCTTCTTCTATCCTTTTCAGATATGCCTGTATTGCTATGAAGTTCCTTCTTAGGACTGCTTTTGCTGTGTCCCATAGGTTTGGGCTGTTGCGTGTTCATTATCATTAGTTTCCAGAAACTTCTTGATTTCTTCTTTGATGACATTGTTAACCCATTCATTATTTAATATCATGTTATTTATTCTCCATGAGTTTGGATGTCTTTGGTTTTTATTTCTCCTTTCAAGGCATTGTGGTCTGAAAAGATGTTTGATATGATTTCAATTTTCTTGAATTTCTTGAGGCTGTTTTTTTTGTCCTATCATGTGGTGTATCTTTGAAAATGCCCCATGTGCATTTGAAAAGAATTTATATTTTGCTTCTTTGGGGTGGTAATTCTATATATATTAGTTAAGTCCATTTGGTTTAGTGTGTTGTTCAATGACTGTATATCCTTGGTGTTTCTTTTCTTTGAATATCTCTCTATTGTTAATAATGAAGTGTTAAAGTCCCCTACTATAAGAGTGTTACTGTTAATATCCTTCTTGTGGTCTTCTAGTATTTTCTTTATGTATTTGGGTGCTCCTATGTTGGGTGCATATATGTTTATCAGTGTTATATCTTCTTGTTGTATTGTTCCCTTAAGTATTATGAAATGTCCTTCTTTGTATCTTTTTATGGCTCTTGCTTTGAAATCTGTTTTGTCTGATATGAGTATTGCTACCCCAGCTTTTTTTTCTTATATCCGTTTGCTTGGAATACTTTTTTGAAGCCCTTTAATTTAAGTCTGTATAAAATTTTGTTTTGAGGTGTGTTGCTTGTAGATAGCAAATATGTGGGTCCTGTTTTTGTATCCATTCTGCTACCCTATGTCTTGTAATTAAAGCATTTAATCCATTTACATTTAAGGTTATTATTGACATGTATTTATTCATTTCCTTTTATACCTGTGTTCCTTTCCCTCTTTTTTCTTTTTTCTTCTCCTTCTTAGATCATTCTTTTTAGCATCTCTTGCAATGCTGGTTTTGTGGAGATGTATTCTTTTAGTTCTCCTTTGTCTGAGAAACTTCTTATTTCACCTCCCATTTTGAATGAGAGCCTTGCTGTTTAGAGTATACTTGGTTGTAGGCCTTTGTTTTTCATTGCTTGAAATATTTTTGACCATTCCCTTCTGGCTTGTAGTGTTTCTGTTGAGAAATCGGTCGAGAGCCTTACGGGAGCTCCCTTGTATGTTATTTGCCGTTTTTCTCTTGCTGCTTTTAGGATTCTCTCTTTGTCTTTGAATGTTGACATTTTAATTATGATGTGACTTGGAGTGGGTCTTTTGGGGTTCTTCTTCATTGAGACTTTCTGTGGTTCTTGAACTTGCATAACTTTTTCTCTCATCAGGTTAGTAAAATTTCCTGTTATTTCTTTTCCTATCAGGTTTTCTATCCCTTGTTCTTCTTCTTCTTTTTCTTGTATTCCTATGATCTGGATAGTCTTTTGTCTCATGTTTTCCTGTAATTTTCTTAGAGCTTTTTCATACTTTTTAAATCTTTTTTATTTTGTTGTTCTGTCTGGGAATTTTTTTCTACATTGTCCTCTAACTCACTGATTCGATCTTCTACTTCATTTAGCCTGCTTTTAATTAATTCTACTGTGTTTTTTAGTTCAGATATTGTGTTCTTCATTTCTTCCTGGTTCTTATTAATAGTTTCTATATCCTTTTTTATGCTAATGTAATTATCTGTAAGTTCCCTATAGCTTGTCTGCAAGTCTTTGTAGTTTTCTTGGATTTGCTGATAATTTCTTTGGTGTTTGTCGTAGTTATCTTTGAGATTGTCAGGTACATTGAGCTTCTTCATCACCATTATTTTGAATTCCATGTCTGATATTTGGGTTATGTCTATTCCATCTGCTTCTCTTTCTGGGGATTCCTCTTTTCCTTTCATTGGGAGGTGGTTTCTGTTTCCATGTTTGATTCTTCTTGTTTGTTTCTGTTTTTTGGATTTGTCTGCTTTGATTTACCTCCTTTGTGGTATGAGATTTGTTATAGGAAATCTGGGGTTTCAGTGGTGCAGTCGCTTTGATCTCCTGAGGCTGACACTCTTGGGATACTTTTTATGTTGTTTGTTTATGCTGTCTGATTATATTTCAGTTACTCTTTGGTGGGACCTTCTCTCTGGCTAGTTGACTGAGAGTCACTCTTCCCATCTTGTCTTGAGTTCTTTTGTGGAGATGCTGTTAAATACATAAAAACATAGCCCAGGCAAGAAACCCACACCCTCAAAAATATCCCCCACTCTCTATCCCACTATCGGCAGCAAATGAGCCAGTATTAATATAATTGTAGAGAGGTTAGGACTATTATACTATAGGATGAATATATAAGAGTTATTTTAAATGCAAAAAAATGATTTTTGAGAGCGGGGAATGATAGAGTAATAATAGTAGCAAGTAGTGTCAAGGCTGTGCAAGACAGTAATATTTACATTGTATGTTAAAAAAAGAGAAGGAAGAATGCAGAATAAAGTAAGAAAGTGGAAGTGTATAGTATTAGATTTATATAGTAGTTATATGCTATATATTTAGTGTAAAAGGGAGGCTAAACTAAACAAACAAAAATTAAAGAGGAAAGATGAGAGGGAGAGATGGTATGAAACAGATTAAAGAGATCATTAAAAAAATGAAAACTAAAAATAAAATAAAAATACAAATAATTAATAAAAACATTTCTTAAATAAGTAAAAAATAAAATAAAAATTAAATAAAAATAAAAAATAAAATAGAGATAAAATTTTTTAAAAAGGAAGTTTTTACTCAGTTCAGCCTTTGTGTGCAGTCTTCTTTTTCTGGATCCACACCTGGTCAAAATTCCAGGTGTTTCAGTTTTTTCTCGCGAACTGGCTCTAAGGAGAGCTGGCTGGTTTCTGTGGCTGCTTTTCTCTCACTTGTGGGCCTGCTATAACTATTTGCTGTGAGCCAAAAAGTTGGATCTCTCCCCAAGGTTATTCTTGTGTGTGGTGTAAGTCGGTAGTCTAGTTTCATTTTTTTGCATGTCCCTGTCCAGTTATACCAACACCATTTCTTGAAGAGACAATTTTTACTCCATTTTATGCTCCTTTAGTCTTTGTAAAATATTAATTGAAGATAGAGACCTGGGTTTTTTTTCTGGGCTATTTTGTTCCATTGATATATATGATTAGTCTCATGCCAGTACCAGATATTTTGATTACAGTGGTTTTATGATACATTTTTTCAAATACACATGTAATATTTTCAGAGATATACCACATTGTAGGACACAACATAAACCTCAACAAATTTAAGATAATTGAAATTATATCAAGCATCTTCTCAGATCACAATGCCCTGAAACAAGAAATCAATCTCAAGGAAAAAACTCAAAAGCATTCAAATTCATGGAGACAATAAAATGCTATCAAATAATAACTGGGTTAGCAATGACATTAAGGAAGAAATCAAGAAGTTTCTAGAAACAAATGAAAATATACACACAACAGCCCAAAACCTATGGGACACAATGAAGGCAGTCATGGGAGAGAATTTCATAGCAATACAAGCCTACCTAAATAGGATAGAAGAATGTCAAATAAACAACCTAGCCCTACATCTACAAAAACTAGAAGAACAAAAACAAATCCCAGAGTGAAGAGAGAAGGAAATGATTAATATCAGAGCATAATTAAATGTCATAAAGACTAAAAGAACAATTCAAAAGATCAATAAATCCAGGAGCTTGTTCTTTGAAAAGTTAAACAAAATTGACAGGCCTTTACCCAGACTCATCAAGAAAAAAAGACAAGACCCAAATAAATAAAAACAAAAACAAAAGAGGAGAAATCACAACAGAAACCACAGAAATACAAAAGATTGTATGAAATTACTATGAACAACTATATGACAAGAAATAGGAAAACCTGGGTGAAATTCACAAGTTTCTGGAAACATAGTACTCTAAAACTGAATCAAAAAGAAGCTGAAATCCTGAATAAACCAATAACAACTAGTTAAACTGAAGCAGTAATCAAAAAAATTTTGGAATATAAAATCTCAGACTGGATGGCTTCAAAGTGAATTTTACCAAACATTTAGGAAAAAACTAACTCCTATCCTTCTCAAAATATTCCAAAAAATACAAGAAGAGGAAAGGCTCCCAAACTCTTTCTATGAGGCCAGTATTATCCAAATTCCAAAACCAGGTCAAGACACAACAAAGAAAGAAAACTACAGGACAATATTGCTGCTGAAGATAGATGCTAAAATCCTCAACAAAATATTGACAAATCAGATCCAACAATACATTAAAAAGGTGATGCACCATGATCTAGTAGGATTAATCCAAGGAATGCAAGGAAGGTATAATATTCAAAAATCAATAAACATAATACACCACATAAACAAAGTGAAAGACAAGTATCTCATGATCATATCAATAGATGCAGAAAAAGCATTTTATAAAGTACAACACCCATTTATGATGAAAACTCTCAGCAAAATGGGAGTAGAGGGAGCATATCTCAACATAATAAAGGCCATATATAAGAAACATGAAGATAACATCATACTCAATGGGCAAAAACTGAGAGCATTCTCGCTGAGGTCAGGAACAAGACAAGAATGTCCACTCTCTCCACTCCTATTCAACATACTCTTGGAAGTACTAGCGACAGAAATCAGACAAGAAAGAGAAATAAAAGGCATCCAAATTGGAAAAGAGGAAGTAAAACTGTTATTGTTTGCAGATGACATGATAGTCTACAGAGAAAACCCTATAGACTCCACAAAAAAAACTACTCGAACTAATAAGTGAATTCGGCAAAATAGCAGGGTACAAAGTCAATATTCAGAAATCGAAGACATTTCTGTACACCAACAATAAAATCTCAGAGATAGAAACTGAAAGAAAAATCCCATTTAACATAGCAACAAGAAAAATAAAGTACCTACGAATAAACTTAACCAAGGAGGTAAAAGACCTATACTCAGAAAACTACATAACACTGGATAAAGAAATTAAGAAAGATACAACTAAATGGAAGCATATACCATGCCCATGGATGGGAAGAAACAACATCATTAAAATGTCCATACTACCCAAAGCAATTTACAGATTCAATGCAATCTCTATTAAAATAACAATGACATTTTTCATAGACCTAGAACAAATACTTTAAAAATTTATATGGAACAAAAAAAAGCCAGAATAGCCGAAGCAATTTTGAAGAAGAAGAACACAGTAGGAGGAATCACAATACCTGATATCAAACTAAACTACAAGGCCACGGTAATCAAAACAGTCTGGTATTGGCATAAGAACAGACATATGTATCAATGGAACAGAAAAGAGAGCTCAGAAATAAACCCAGGTCTACATGGTCAACTAATATTTGACAAAGGGTGAAGAAACATCAAATGGAGTGAAAAGAGCCTCTTCAACAAATGATGTTGGGAAAACTGGACAGGGGCATGCAAAAAAAATGAAACTAGACCACCAACTTACACCATACACCAGAATAAACTCAAAATCAATCAAAGACTTAAATGTAAGCCTTGACACCATAAAAGTCCTAGAATAAAACATAGGCAGGAAAATTTCAGATATCCCACATAGCAACATTTTCACTGATATAGCTCCTAAGGCAAGAGAAATAAAGAAAAGAATAAACAAATAGGACTACATCAAACTAAATAGTTTCTGCTCAGCTAAAGAAAATATGAGCAAGATGAAAAGGAAATCAACTATATGGGAAAATATATTTGCCAATGATATCTCAGACAAGGGATTGATCTCCAAAATATATAAAGAACTCATACGACTCAATACCAAGAAGATAGACAACTCAATTAAAAAATGGGCAAAGGACCTCAACAAACACTTTTCCAAAGAGGACATACAAAGGGTCTTTAGACATATGAAAGGATGCTCAACATCACTAGTCATCAGAGACATGCAAATAAAAACCACAATGTGATACCACCTCACACCAGTCAGAGTGGCCATCATCAACAAATCAACAAACAACTTGCGCTGGAGAGGATGCGGAGAAATGGGAAACCTGGTGCATTGCTGGTGGGAATGCAGACTTGAGCAGCCACTATGGAAAACAGTTTGCAATTTCCTCAAAGACTAAAAATGGAGCTGCCTTTTGAACCAACAATTCCATTGCTAGGATTATATCCGAAAAATCCTGAAACACCAATTCAAAAGAACCTATGCACCCCTATGTTCATAGCAGCACTATTTACAGTAGCTAAGTCCTGGAAACAGCCTAAGTGCCCATCTGTAGATGAGTGGATCAAAAAACTGTGGTACATTTACAAAATGGAGTACTATGTAGCAGAAAGAAAGAAGGAACTTCTACCATTTGCAACAACAAGGATGGAACTAGAGAGAATTATGCTTAGCGAAATAAGCCAGGCAACGAAAGAAAAATACCTTATGCTGTCACCTATTACGGGAAATTAATGAACAACACAAGCAAATGAGCAAAATTGAACCAGAGTTATGTAAACAAAGAGTAGACAAACAGTAACAAGGGGGCAGGTGGAAGGAAGAGAAAAGGGTAAGAAGGGAAAGGGTCTAGTCAAAGAACATGTATAAATGACTGACGGACTTGGACAACTGAGCGGGGACTGAATGTGGGAGAAGCAGTGGACAGGGTGCAGGGAAGCAAGAGGGGGGGAAAAAGTGCGACAACTGTAATGGAAAACACAAAAAAACATTTACTGGGGGAAAAATAAAAATATGAAGAATGGAAATGCCAGTTAAGTGAATATTAGAAGGACAAGGATTTTCCTTCACACTGTATATTTTTTTTCCTTATCTGATCACTCCAGAGTTTGGCATTCTAGAAAAGTAAGTAATGACATAAGTTTCTTTGCATAAAACCAATAAGACCAGTTGTTAATAGAGGTTTTTTGTTTTTTGTTTTTTCTTTTAGACCAAGTCTTTGACTGGAATGTTAAGCCTAAAGGAGACATGCTTGGGTTCTGATTGTTACCAAAAAGCCCTGAGGAATTGGAAATGACTTTCAAAAGTAATAAAAGCCCACAATATAAAAGACCTGGTACCGTAATTAGTTGTGCAGTCCACAGCAATCTTTCCAGGGAAGAAATGAAGTTTTTTTTTTTTTTCCTGAAAGATGGCTAGAAAGGACCTTAAGGCATGATGGAAAACCAGAAGGACTTGGAAAAGACAGGTGTGTACAGGTAAGAATGAATGCCAGTTATGTGGCTCAGCTTCTGTGCCCTGAAGGGCAGACTGAAGGTCACCCTAAATGTTCCTTTTGCAAGTTCCAGCACAGTATAACTAAAGATCATAAGTGATCATTTGCTGCTCTTGTTGTGTTTATGCAAATGAACAGGATAAATTAAAAATGGACTTAATGCAGTCCCTTTAATTACAAGGAGGGTAATATTAGGGAGAAAAATCATGATTCAAGGAAAATCACAATGATCAGTGATAGAGTATAAAGTAGTGCAGCTAACCGTCTTTAAAGTTTCTTTCCATTTAAAATATGCTTTCATTTGAAAGTTAAACTATGTCTGTGATATCATCAAAGACATTTAATTTACAGGCAAGAAGAATGTCAAATGCCTTGCAACTAGATGTCTTTCCAATAAGACAATCTTACAGATTTAAAGACTTATTTGTGGGTTATGTTACATAAGTTAACATGTGTTTTCTGTTTTCAAAGGGCATATGCCTGTGATCTCATTACCTGAGTGATTGTCTGTACATATAAGCCTCACTTAATCCTGTCTGCAGTGCTGCCTCCTGAGACTCAACGGTTTGGCTGAACTAAGTGGCTGGGTTGGTGAAGTATGGGGTGGTCTGTGGGCTTCACTTTAAAACTAGTTTCTTTTTTCTATCCTAATAGCTTGGACAGAAAGAACCCAGAGGTCTGAGAGGGGGGAAACCTAAAATATTTCCCTCAGCCCAAACTAAGTATAATGAGCAAAAGGGTTTTGGACAGGTGAGATGTGCCTGGTCCACCTTCCTCCAAAGAAGCCCTTCTTTTCCCTAATGTGGGACTTTGAAAAATTAATCCCTGCCTTTTGTCATCTAGGGGTTATGGACTTAATGATGTCTTTTAACCCTGTTGCCAAATCTATTGCCCACAGATTACAACAAGGATACCAGCCTGTTAAACCAAGCATGGCGTTGTCCGGGGATAGCCAACTGACCTGGAGTCTGCATGATCCTTCACCATGTGGGAAGGCCACCCTCCGCTTTACACCCCCACTCTTATTAGGGATTTCTGGACCCAAAGGTAGGTAGGACGATGATCATGTCCAGCTTGAAGCAGCTAGAGGAGCTCAAGACCTTCGCCCAATATCCATTATAAGATTATAAAGGGTCTTAAGTCTGAGATGGAAGGATTGTTGTTTTTTATTGTTAAAATAATTAATTAATCATTTATTTATTTAAAAAAAAGAAGAAGAATATAGGAAAGGGTGAATCGGGATAGCTTGTATGTATTATCCATGGGTATGGACTTGGGGGAGATTACTGAGGGAATGGGACTGTTGGGGGGAGGGGAGCAAAGGGGAAAAATTGGAACTATTGTAACAATATAATCAATAAAATATACTCAAAAAAACAAACAAACGCAGAGCTGAGCCATGGAGAAAGGCCCATACAGGAAAGTTGCGGTGGAACAACAGACATGGTAGGGAGCCCCAAGAGAGAAAACAGGTGCACAACAAAGCTCTGCCTAACAAGGATGCAGGCCAGTGCTGCAGCTTGGAGGCAACACAGAGATTTTTCTGGAAGAGGAGTGGAGACAGGACCCGAGGTTGGACAGGGACTATTGGAATGTGCACTGGCTCACGAGCAGAACAGCATTGCTGGGCAAGCCTGAGGAGGGCTAGAGGGTGCCACAGGACATGGGGCGGGGGAGGACTCAAATAACTGCGGCTCACAGCAGAGAGCTGTGGCAGGTCCACAAGTGAGAGAATAATAGCCTCAGAATCCAGCTAGATCTCGTCACAGCCAGCCATCCAGAAAAGAAGATTTGAGATCCATGGAATTTTGACCAGGAGTGGATTCAGAAAAAGAAGACAGTACCCAAATATCTCCACAAAATAACTCAATACAAGGTGGGCAGGGTGACCCTCAATCAACTAGTCAGAGGGAAGTTTCCACCAAAGAGTAACTGAAATACAACCATAAAGCTTAAACAAACACCATAAAAGGCATCCCAAGAGCCTCAAGCTCAGTAGATCAAAGAGACTTCACCACTGAATCCCTCAGGTCTCCTATGCAGAATCGCATACCATGAAGGGGGAAATCAAAGCAGACAAATCTAATAGACAAAAACAAACAAGAAGCATCCAACATGGGAAGACACAAAAACAACCTCCCAATGAGAGAAAAAGAGGAATCCCCAGAAAGAGTGCTGGATGAAACAGAAATAAGCAAACTATCAGACATGGAATTCAAAAGAATAGTTGTAAGGAAGCTCAATGAACTTGACAAACGCAGAGAAAACTACAATGAACTCCAGGGTAATTACAGAACCTCCAGGAAAACTAAAAAGAACTCCAGGCAATCTACAATGAACTTACAGAAAACTACACCAGCATAAAAAAGGACATAGAAGCTATCAACAAGAACAAGGAAGAAATGAAGAATACAATTTCTGAACTGAGGAACACAGTAGAATCAATTAAAAACATGCTAAATGAACCAGAGGATCAGTTCAATTAGTAAGAGGACAATGTAGAAAAAAATTCCCAGACAATACAACAAAATGAAAAAAATGTTTTAAAAGAATGAAGAGGGCTTAAGAGAACCGCAGGACAACACGGGACGAAATAATATTAGAATTATAGGGATACAAGAAGGAAAAGAAGAGCAGCAAGGTATAGAAAACCAATTGAAAAAGTAATGACAGAAAACTTTGCTAATTTTATGAGAGAAAAAGTCATGCAAGTCCAGGAAGCACAACAGGTCCTAATAAAGATGAACCTGAAGAGCCCCACTCCAAGGCACATCAAAATTAAAATGGCAACATTCAAAGACAGAGAGAGAATCCTAAAGGAAGGAAGAGAAAAAGAACAAATAACATACAAGGGAACTCCGATAAGGGTATAAAATGATTTCTCAATAGAAACACTACAAGCCAGAAGGGAATGGCAAAAATATATTTCAAGGAATGAAAAACAAAGGCCTACAACAAACACTATTCTACCCAGCAAGGCTCTCTTTCAAAATAGAAGGTGAAATATGGAGTTTACCAGACAAAAAAAGGCTAAAAGAATACATCTCCACCAAACCAACATTGCAAGAGGTTCTAAAGAGAATGGTTTAAGAAAAAGAAGAAAAAGAGAGAAGGAGAGGAACACAGGTACAAAGGGAAACGAATAAATTCCTGTCAATAATAACCTTAAATGGAAATAGATTAAGTGCTCCAATCAAAAGACGTAAGGTAGCAAAATAGATAATAAAATACCTAGGAATAAACTTAACCAAAGAGATAAAAGAGCTGTACACTGAAAATTACGCAACAATGAAGAAAGAAATTAAGGAAGATACAAATAAGTGGAAGCAAATACCATGTTCTTGGGTGGGAAGAATCAACATCATCAAAGTGGCCATACTACCCAAAGCAATTTACAGATTCAATACAATCCCTATTAAAATACCAACGACATATTTCACTGACGTAGAACAAATACTCCAAAAATTCACAAGGAACCAAAAAAGACCCCGAATAGCAAAAGCAATCTTGAAACAGAAGAACACAGCAGGAGGAATCACGATACCAGACATCAAACAATACTACAAAACCACTGTGATCAAAACAGTCTGGTACTGGCATAAGAACAGACATATCGATCAGTGGAACAGAATAGAGAGCCCAGAAATAAATCCAGTCCTCTATGGTCAACTAATCTTTGATAAAAGAGGAAGGAACATAAAATGGAGTGAGAAGAGCCTCTTGAACAAATGGTGCTGGGAGAACTGGACAGGGACTTGCAAAAAAATGAAACTAGACCACCAACTTACACCACACACGAGAATAAACTCAAGATGGATTAAAGATTTAAATGTATGCCGTGACACCATAAAAGTCCTACAGGAAAACATAGGCAGGAAACTTTCAGATATCCCATGTAACAATATCTTCACGGATACATCTCCTAAGGCAAGAGAAATAAAGGAAAAAATAAATGGGAGTATATCAAACTAAAAAGTTTCTGCTCAGCAAAAGAAAACATCAGCAAGATGAAAAGGAAACCAACCATATGGGAAAACATATTTGCCAATGATATCACAGACAGGGGACTGATCTCCAAAATATATAAAGAGCTTATATGACTCAACATCAAGAAAACAAACAACCCAATTCAAAAATGGGCAAAGGACCTGAACAAACACTTCTCCGAAGAGGACATACAGAAGGTCCATAGACACATAAAATAATGCTCAACATCATTGGCCATCACAGAGATGCAAGTAAAAACCATAATGAGATACCACCTTACACCTGTCAGAATGGCCATCATCAATAAATCAACAAACAACAAATGCTGGCGAGGATGTGAAGAAACAGGAACCCTACTGCACTGTTGGTGGGAATGCAGACTGGTGCAGCCACTATGGAAAATAATATGGAATTACCTCAAAAACTAAAAATGGAACTGCCATTTGAACCAGTGCTTCCACTGCTAGGATTATACCTGAAAAATCCTAAAACCCTAATTCAAAAAAACTTATGCACCGCTATGTTCATAGCAGCCCTGTTTACAATAGCTAAGTGCTGGAAACAGCCTAAGTGCCCATCTGTAGATGAGTGGATCAAAAAACAGTGGTACATCTACACAATGGAATACTATGTAACAGAAAGAAAGAAGGAACTCCCGCCATTTGTGACAACATGGATGGAACTAGAGAGAATTATGTTTAGTGAAATAAGCCAGGCAAAGAAAGCAAAATACCTTATGATATCACTGAATACAGGAAACTAAAGAGCAACGTAAACAAGCGAACTAAATAGGCAAAGACTAGAATAGTAGTCAGTACGGGGGAGTGGGGAGGGAGAGAAAGGAGATAAGTAAGGGAAGGGTCTAGTCAAGGAATGTATATGAATGACTCACGGACATGGACAACAGGGAGGGATATAATTGTGGGAGAAGGGATGGACTGGGAGGGGGGAGCAATGGGGGAAAAAGGGGACAACTGTAATTGAATAACCAAAAAATAAAATTTAAAAAAAAAAAAAAATAAGGAAAACTTCAAAATGTTAAAAAAAAAGAAAAAAAACTGCAAAAAAAAAAAAACCACTGAAAGACACTCAAAGATATAGAAGCTAAAGAACACGTTATTAAATAATTAATGAGTCAACAATGAGAACAAGGAGGAAATAAAAATACCTTGAAACAAATAAAAATGTGGACAGAACAATTTAAAATCTTCAGGACACTGGGAAAGTAATCTTAAGAGGGTGATATTCGTAGTATTACAGGCTTATTTTTAAAAAAAGAAAGAAAAGGAAAAGCTAAAGCATTCTAACTTCACACTTAAAGGAACTTGGAAAGGAGCAGTAAACAAAGCCCAAAGTGAGTAGAAAGAAGGAAATAATAAATATCAGAACAGAAATCAATGAAATACAGTATAAAAATATTTATGAATCTAAAACCTTGTTCTTTGAAAAGATAAACAAGATTGACAAACTTTTAACCAGAACAATCAAGAAAAAAGTAAAAAGACCCAAATAAATAAAATCAAAATGAAAAATGAAAAATAATGACTGACACCAAAAAAATACAAAGGATTGTAAGAATATAATATGAAAAACTATATGCCAGCAAACTGGACAAGCTGGATAAAATAGATAAATTCCTATGAACATAACTAAATCAGGAAGAATTAGAGAATGAAAAATAAAATTGAAGCAGTAATAAGAAATCCTTCAACAGACAATAGTCCTGGACCGCATCATTTCACAAGTGAATTTTACTAAACATTTTGAGAAGAAATAACAACTATCCTTCTCAAACTATTTCATAAAATCCAAGATAAGGGTAGGCTCCCATACTCATTTTAGAAGACCAGTATTATACTAATTCCAAAACCAAATAAAGACACAACAAAAAAAGAAAATTGTAAAACAATATCCCTGATGTAAATAGATGCTATAGTCCTCAACAAAATATTAGAAAGCTGAATACAACAATGCATCACAAACGTCATACACCATGATCAAGTGGGACTTACTCTGGGAATATAAGATTTGTGCATTTACAAATCAGTAAATCACATAAACAAAATGAAGGATAAAACCACACGATCATATCAATATATGGAGAAAAAGCACTTCATAAAATCCAGCACCATTTATGATAAAAACTCTCAGTAAAATGGGATTAAAGGGAACATACCTAAACATAATAAAAGCCATGTATGACAAACCCACTGCCAGCTTCATACTCAATGGGCAAAAAATGCAATTGTTCCACTTAAGATTAGGAACAAGACAGGGATGTCCGCTTTCACCTCTCTTATTCAACATAGTACTGGACATCCTAGCCACAACAATTAGACAGAAGAAGAAATAAAAAACATTCAAATTGGAAAGGAGGAAGTAAAGCTGTCATTATTTGCAATTGACTTGATGCTGTACATAGAAAACCCCAAAGATTCCCCAAAGAAACTAATAGAACTGATAAATGAGTTCAGCAAGTTAGCAAGATACAAAATTAATATCCAGAAATCAGTTGCATTTTATATGCCATAACAAACTAAGAGAAATGTGAATTAAGAAAATAAGCCCATTCGCAATTGCTACAATAAAAATGAAATACCTAGGAACAAACCTAATCAAGGAGGGGAGAACCCAATAATGAATGAGCGACCAATAATCAAATTACAAGTACAGGAGAGACCACATAAACTGAATAAAGGGCAACCCTAGAGCATCCAGATCAGGAGATCAAAGAGACTGCACCACGGAGTCCCACAGAACTCCTACCGCAGAAGCCCACCCCATGAAGACACACAGGCAAGGCAAACCAACTTGTGATGCAGAAACAAAGAAAAAAATCACCTAAAATGCGGAGACAAAAAAAGAACTCACAAATAAAAATAAGGGAGGAATCCCCAGAAAAAGAGCTAAATGATATTGAGGCAAGCAATCCATAAGACGTAGAATTCAAAATAATGGTTATAGAATGCTCAAGGAACTCAATGAAAACTACAAGGAACTTAATGAGAACTACAGCAGCATGAAAAAGGATATAAAAGCTATTAATAAGAACCAGGAAGAAATGATGAATAGAATATCTGAAATAAAAAATACACTAGAAAGAATTAAAATCAGGCCAGATAAATCAGAGGACTGCATGTGTGAGCTAGAAACAAGTTAGAAAGAAATATGTAGAGTAACAAAATGGAAAAGATTCTAAAAGAATGATAGTTCAAGGGAGCTTTAGGACAACATGAAATGTAACAACATCCACATCATAGGATTATCAGAAGGAGAAGAACAAGGGATAGAAAACCTGTTTGAAAAAATAAGGGAAGAAAACTTCTATAATTTGGTGAGGGAAAAAGTAACACAAGTTCTGGAAGCATGCAAGGTCCTAAACAAGATGAACCCAAAGAGACCTATACAAAGACATATCATAATAAAAAGGCAAATTTTAAAGATAAAGAGAAAATCTTAAAGGCAGAAAGGGATAAGCAGCTAGTAACATACAAGAGAACCCTAATAAGGCTATCAGCTGTTTTCTTAAGAGAAACACTACAAGTCAGAAGTTATTGGTAAGAAATATTTCAGGTAATGAACAACAAGACCCTATAATCAAGACTACCCTAAGCAGCAAAGCTCTCATTTAAAATGGAAGGGGTAATAAAGAGCTTACCAGGCAAATGAAAGCTAAAAGAGTACATCTCCACCAAGCCAGCACTGCAAGAGATGCTAAAGGGACTGCAGTAAAAAGGAGAAGAGAGAGACAGACAGACAGAGAAGTGGATATGGAGAGAGAGAGAAACAGGTATGGAAAAATGACAATGAATAAGTACCTATCAATAATAACTTTAAATATAAATGGGTTAAATGCTCCAATTAAGACATAGGGTAGTTGAATGGATAAGAAAACACTACCCACATATATGCTGTCTACCAAAGACCTACCTCAGAACAAGATATCTACACAGATTGAAAGTGAGGGAATGAAAAAGAAATATTCCAGGCAAAAGGACATGAAAAAAAGTTGGGTTAGCAATACTTATATCAGACAAAATAGACTTCAAAACGAAAGACATAAAGAGAGACCAATAAAGTCACTACATAATACTTAAAGAAACAGTAATCAGGATGGTAGAGAATATAAACCTTGTAAACATATATGCACTCCAAATAGGAACACCTAAATATATAAAGAAAATCTTGGAGAACTTTAAGAAAGATGTTGGCAATAACACAGTCATCATAGGAGTTTTGACACCTCACTGTCAACAATGGATACCTCTTTAAAACACAAAATCAACAGGATACTGTGGCACTAAATAACACTCTAGATGATTAATTGATATATACAGAATCTTTCACTCCAGAGAAGTAAAATATACATTCTTTTCAAATGACATAGAACATTTCATTTTCAAAGATACATCACATGGTAGGACACAAAATAAGCCTCAGAAAATTTAAGAAAATTGAAATAATATCGAGCATGTGTTCATACCCCAATGGATTGAAACCAGAAACCAACCAAAAAGGAAAAACTAAAAAATATTCAAATACAGTAGTCCCTTGCTATATCACGGTTCACTTATCATGGCCTCACTGTATCGCGGAATTTTTAAAAATATTATATTTAATTATTTATCGCGGATTTTTCACTAGATCAAGGGATTTTATGGTACTGTATATGTATGTTGTTAAAGTTACATAGGTTTAAGAGTGTAGAATATGCTAGAGAACATAAGTAGTGTTTATAAAAGTGTGTAAAAAGTTAATAAACGACTGGGAATGGTCTATAAGTGTGTGGGAAGGGTTTATAAAGTCTTAAAATATATATAAATACTAAAATAAATGTAAGGTTTATACTTCGCGAATTTTCACCTATCGTGGGGGGGTCTAGAATGTCATACCCTGATAAGTGGGGGAATGCTGTATATGGAGGCTGAATAACATGTTGTTAAATTATGAATGGGTCAACAATGAGATCAAGGAAGAAATCAAAAAGTATCTGAAAACAAATGAAAATAAGCACACAACAATGAAAAACCTATGGGACATGGTGAATCAGTATTGAGAGGAAAATTCATAGCAATACAGACTAACTAAAGCATATAGAAATATCTCAAATAAACAACCTAACCCTACATCTATAAGAACTAGAGGAACAACAACAAACAAATCCAGAGCAAGTAGCAGAAAGAAAATAATCAAGATCAGGAAAGAATTAAATGACAGAAACTAAAAGAACAATTCAAAAGATCAATGAATCCAGGAGCTGATTCTTTGAAAAGATAAACAAAATTGACAAACCTTTAACTAGATTTATTAAGAAAAGAAAGAAAGGGTCCAAATAAATAAAATCAGAAATGAAAGAGGAGAAGTTATAACTGTTACCACAGAAACACAAAGGATTGTAAGAAATTAGTATGAACAACAATATGCCAAGAAATTGGACAACCGGGGTGAAATGGACAAATTTCTATAAATATACAATCTGCCAAAGTTGAATCAAGAAGAAGCAGAAAGCCTGAGTAGGTCAATAATAGCTAATGAAATTGAAGTAGTAAAAAAAATAAATAAATAAACTTCTAGCACACAAAAGTCCTGGACTCCATAGCTTCACAGGTGAATTTTACCAAAGATTTAAGGAAGATCTAACTCCTATCCTTCTCAAACTATTCCAAAATCTAAGAAGAAAGACTCCCAGACACTTTCAATGAAGCCAGTATTATCCTGATTTCAAAACCAGATCAAGACACAACAAAGAAAGAAAACTACAGGCCAATATTGCTGATGAACATAGATGCTAAAATCCTCAACAAAATATTGGCAAACTGGATCCAGCAACACGTTAAAAAGATCATACACCATGAAAAAGTGGGATTTATTCCAGGGATTCAAGGATGTTTTAATATTTGCCAATCCATAAACGTAATACACCATATAAACAAAATGAAAGACAAAAATTACATGATCATATCAATAGACGCTGAAAAAGCATTTGATAAAATACAGCACCCATTTATGGTAAAAACACTCACTAAAGTGGGTATAGAGAGAGCATACCACACATAATGAAAGCCATTTATGAGAAACATACAGCCAACATCATACTCAATAGGCAAAAACTTAAATGTTTCCCCTTAAGATCAGGCACAAGACAAGGACACCCACTTTTAACACTTTTATTCAACAGAGTACTGGAAGATCTAGCCACGGCAATCATACAATAAAAAAAAGAAGACATCCAAATTGGAAAGAAAGAAGTAAAATTGTCATTATTTGTAGATGACATGATAGTGTACAAGAACACCCTATAGGTTCTAGCAAAAAACTACTCAACCTAATAAGTGAATATGGCAAAATAACAGGATACAAAGTCAATATTCAGAAAACAAAGTCATTTTTTAACACCAAAATTGAAATATCAGAAAGAGGAACTAAGAAAACAATCCCATTTACTATAGCAACAAGAAAAATGAAGTGCCTAGGAATAAACTTAACCATAGAAGTGAAAAACCTGTACTCAGAAAACTACAGGACACTGAAGAAATAAAATCAGGAAGATACAAATAAATGGAAGCATATACTATGTTCATGGATGGGAAGAATTAACATCATTAAACTGTCCATATTACCCAAAGCAATGTGTAAATTCAATACAACTCTTATTAAAATACCAATGGCATATTTCACAGATATAGAACAAATATTTCAAAAATTTATATGGAACCAGAAAAGCTCTGAATAGCCTCAGCAATCTTGAGAAAAAAGAACAAAATAGGAGAGATCACAATACCTGATATCAAATTATACTACATGGCCTGCATAATCAAAACATTCTGGTACTGGCATAAGAAAAGACACAGAGGTCAATGGGACAGAATTAAGAACCCAGAAATAAACCCAAGTCTCTACAGTCAACTAATATTTGACAAAGGGGGCATGAGCATACAATGGCATAAACCTAGCTTCTTCATTAAAGGACATTGGACGAATTGTACTGGTACATGCAAAAAAATAAAACTAGACCACCAAGTTACAACATACACCAGAATAAACTCAAAATTGATAAAAGACTTAAATATATCATGACACTGTAAAAGTCATAAAAGAAAACATAATAAAATTTCACATATCCCATGTAGCAATATTTTTGCCTAGGGCTGGCTATATATCACCTAGAGCTAGAAAAATAAAAGGGAAAAAAAAGGGGCTATATCAAACTAAAAAGCTCCTGCACAGCTAAGGAAACCATCATCAAAATCAAAAGGGTACCAACTGTACAGGAGAACATATTTTCCAATGATACATCAGACAAGGGGTTGATCTCCACAATATATAAAGAACACAAAAGACTCCACACCAGGAAGACAAACACTCCAATTTAAAAAAATGTTCAAAGGATCTGAATAGACACTTCTCTAAGGAATACATATGGATGGTCCATAGACATATTAAAAGATGCTCAAAATTACTAGCCATCAGAGATATGCAAATTAAAACCACAATGGGATATCACCTCACGCCTGTCAGAATGGCCATCATTAACAAATCAATAAATGGCAAGTGCTGTTGAGGATGCAGAGAAAAGGCAACCCTAGGACATTGTTGGTGGGAATGTAGACTGGTGCAGGCACCATGGAAAACAGTATGGAATTTCCTCAAAAACCTAAAAATGGAACAACATTTTGACTCAGCAAATCTACTCCTGAGAATATACTCTAAGAATCCTGAATCATTAATTCAAAAAATTTATGCCCCGCTATGTACATAGCTGTGCTATTTACAATAGCCAGTTGCTCGAAACAGCCTAAATGCCCATCAGTAAATGAGTGTATAAAAATGCTGTGGTACATTTACACAATGTAATGCTATGCAGCAGAAAGAAAGTAGGAACTCCTACCTTTGTGACAGCATGGATCAAACTGAAGAATATTATGCTAAGTGAAATAAGTCAAATACCATATAATCTCACCTATAAGAGAAATCTAATGAATAAAAGAAACTAATGAACAAAATAGAACTACAAGCATGGAAACATGGAACAGACTTAAAGTGACCAGATGGGAAGATGGAGGAGGATAATGGTAGAAAGAAGGAGAAGGGACTAGGCAAAAAAACACATATGAATGACCCATGGACATGGACAACAGTGTGGGAGTTGACTGCAGGAGTGGGGGGTACCATGGGTGGAGGAGGGCAAAGGGGTAAAAATTGGGGCAACTGGGAGGGAGGAAGATAGCGGCAGAGTAGGTAGCAGTGTTATCTGCTTGCTCCCACCATGGAAGGACTTCGGGTGCAAACATGGAGAGGAGAGAGTGAGTGCGGATTTTAGAGAGTGCGAACAGGGAAGGGAGTGTGGGAGCACCATGAAGGAGGAAGGAAAGTTTGGCCGCGTACACCAGGCTCAGTCGCTGGGCCTCCAGGACTGGCACGTCTGCCGCACTGCACCCAAAATGGGCATTTGCTGACCAGCTCATTAGCTAGGAGCTGCTTGGAGACTTCCCCCTGACAGGGGTGCACTGACCAGTGAAGTCTTGCAGGGAGTCAGCAAGAGGGTTTGGCTGAAAAGGCCAGAGGTGTGGGAGGACAGTGAACAACCCGGACTGGGAGAAACGGTATGAACTGAGTCTAGGTGGAGACCTCCTTGGCCACAATTTGGAACTGAAAGCTCTGCACTCTTGGCATGTGCAGTGCTCACGCCAGGGCCCTACTGAACAACAGGGAAGTTTTGAGGCAAGAAGAGGGGCCCACATGGGAAAGCTGCAGTGGAACTGCAGACTCATGGAGGAGGGACCCCTAAGGCCAGCAGGTGGCGCACGCCCCTGTGCTTTGAGTGATCGCTCCAGGGTCCTACCAAACAAAGGGACAGTTCTGAGGCAAGGAAAGGGACCCATTAGGGTAAGCTGCAGTGGATCTCTAGACTCTATGGGGACCCCAGGCTAGCAGGTGGTGCGTGCAGGCATATAAGCAGGGACGCGAACAGATGCTGTAGCTTGGGGATAGAGACATGAATGGAGACAGAGCAGAGATTACTGGCTTGCACATGCTGGCTAAACAGCAGAACAACGTTGCTAGACAAGCCAGAGGAGGGCTGAGGGTGCCGCAGGAGGGAACAACTAAACGCGGTTCACAGCAGAGCAGTGGTAGGCCCATGAGTAAGAGACTAGAAACCCCAGAATCAAGCTTGTTCTCCCTACAGCCAGCCAGCCAAAAAAAAAAAAAAAAAAAAGATTTGAAACCCATGGAATTTTGACCAGGGGCGAATCCAGAAAAAAAGGAGACTGCACCTAAAAGTTGAACTGAGTAAAAACCCCTTGTTTCTTTTTTTTCCTCTCTCTTTTCCTTCCCCTTCCTTTCCTTTTTCTGTCTCTTTCCTCCCTTCCCCTTCTTTTCTTTCTCTCTCTCTCATTTCTCTCCTTTTTTCTTTCTATTTTTTATTTTTATTTCCCCCCACTCTCATTTCCTTCCCCTTCCTTTCTTTTTTCTTCTTCCCTTCTCCTTATTTTCTTTCTCTCTCTCTTTCTTTTTTTCTTTCATTTTTTAAAATAATTTTTAACTCTTTCTTTAATCTGTTTCCTACCTTCTATCCCTCAGATCCTTCTGCTATAATATTTGTTTGTCTGTCTCTTTGTTTGTCTGTTTTGTTTATCTTCCCTCTCATACTAAACCTATAGCATATAACTGTTATATAAACTTAATACTATACACTTCCACTTTCTAACTTCATTCTGCATTCTTACCTTCCTTTTTAAACATAGAGTGTAAGTATTATTTGTTGTCTCCCATAGCCTTGACCCAATTTGCTAATATTATTATTTTACCACCTACCCTCTCAAAAATAAACTTTCTTTCATTTAAAACAATTTCTATCTGGTTCTCCTATAATATAAGAGTCTTAATCTCTCTACATTTATATTAATATTGGCTCCTTTACTGCCGATAGTGGGATTGTAGTTGTGGGATATTTTGGAGGGTGTGGGTTTCTTGCTTGGGTTGTGTGCTTATGTTTTAACAGCACTTCCACAAAAGAACTAAAGACAAGGTAGGCAGAGTGACTTTCAATCAACTAGCCAGAGGAAAGGATCCACCAAAGAGAAACTGAAATACACCAGACAGCATAAACAAATGGCATAAAGGGCAACACAAGAGCATTAGGTTCAGAAGATCAAAGAGATTACACCACTGAATCCCCCAGGTCTCCTATAAAGAATCTCCTATCACGAAAGCGGGAAATCAAAGCAGACAAATCTAATAAACAAAAACAAACAAGAAGTTTTCAACATGGGAAGACACAGAAACAACCTCCCAATGAAAAGAAAAGAGAGACAGATGGAATAGACATAAGCCAACTATCAGACACGGAATTCAAAAAAATGGTTATAAAGAAGCTCAATGACCTTGACAACCTCAAAGAAAACTATGACAAACTCAAGGGAAATTACCAACAACTCCAAGGACACTACAAAGAATTGCAGGGAAGCTACAAGGAGCTTACGGAGAAATACAACAGCATAAAAAAAGACATAGAACTATTAATAAGAACCAGGAAGAAATGAAGAATACAATTTCTGAACTGAAGAACACAATAGAATCGATCAAAAGCAGGCTAAATGAAGCAGAAGATCAGATCGGTGAGTTAGAAGACAATGTAGAAAGAAATTCCCAGACAGTACAACAAAATGAAAAAAGGTTGTAGAAAAATGAAGAGTTTAAGAGAACTGAAGGACAACGTGAGACTAAACAACATTAGAATCATAGGTATATAAGAAGGAGAAGAGGAGGAAAAAGAGATAGGAAACCTGATTAAAAAAGTAATGACAAAATATTTTCCTAACATGATGAGAGAAAAAGTCATGCAAATCCAGAAAACAGAGAGAGTTCCAATAAAGATGAACTCACAAAAGCCCACTCCAAAGCACATCATAATTAAAGTGGCAACATTCAAAGACAAAGAGAGAATCCTAAAAGCAGCAAGAGAAAAACAGCAAATAACATACAAGGGAGCTCTGATAAGGCTATCAACTTATTTCTCAACAGAAACACTACAAGCCAGAAGGGAAGGGCAAAAAAAAAAAAATTCCAAGCAATGAAAAACAAAGGCCTACAACCAAAAATACTCTACCCAGCAAGGCTTTCATTCAAAATGGAAGGTGAAAGAAGGAGTTTCTCAGGCAAAAGAATACTAATAGAATACATCTCAACCAAACCAGCATTGCAAGAGATGATAAAGAGAATGCTTTAAGAAAAAGAGGAAAAAGAGAGAGGAAGAGAAATACAAGTACCAAGGGAAATGAATAAATACCTACCAATAATAACCTTAAATGTAAATGGATTAAAAGCTCCAATTAAAAGACATAAAGTAGCACAATGGATACAAAAACATGACCCACATATATGATGTCTACAAGAGACACACCTCAAAACCAAAGATTTACATAGACTCGAAGTGAAGGGATGGAAAAAAGTATATCAAGCAAATGGATATGAAAAAAAATGCTATGGTAGCAATACATATATCGGACAAAACATATTTCACAGCAAACACCATAAAAAAAGACAAAGAAGGGCATTACATAATACTAAAAGGAAAAATTCATCAAGGAGATATAACCCTTATAAACATATATGCACGCAACATAGGAGCATCCAAATATGTAAGAAAAAAATTTGAAAGACTTCAGGAAAGAAATAGACAACAACACACTAATAGTAGAGGATTTTAACACACTATTGTCAACAATGGGAAGACCTTTGAGGCAAAAAAAAAAAACGCCAAAGATATTGAGGCATTGAACAACACTCTAGATCAAATGGACTTAGTTGATATATATAGAAATTTTCACCCCAAAGAAGCAAAATATATATTCTTAACAAGTACACGTAGAACATTTTCAAAGACAGACCACATGGTAGGACACAAAACAAACCTGAACAAATTCAAGAAAATTGAAATTATATCAAGCATCCTCTCAGGTCACAATGTCTTGAAACTAAAAATCAACATCAGGAAAATTTTCAAAAGCATTGAAACTCATGGAGAATGAATAACATGCTATTAAATAATAAATGGATTAACAATGACATCAAGTAAGAAATCAAAAAGTTTCTGGAAACTAACGATAATGAACACACAACAACCCCAAACCTATGGGACACAGCGAAAACAGTCCTGAGAGGAAAGTTCATAGCAATACAGGCCTACCTAAAAAGGGTAGAAGAATCTCTAATAAAAAATCCAACAATCCAACCCTACAGCTACAAGAACTAGAAGAAGAACAACAAGCAAAGCCCAGAGTGAGTAGAAGGAATGAAATCATCAAGATCAGAGCAGAATTAAATGACATAGAGACCAAACAAACAATTTAAAAGATCAACAAAAGTAGAAACTGGTTCTTTGAAAAGATAAACAAAATCGACAAGCCTTTAACCAGGCTTATCAAGTAAAAAAGAGAGAGGACCCGAATTAAAAAAATCAGAAATCAACGTGGAGAAATCACAACTGATACCACAGAAATACAAAAGATTGTAAGAAATTATTATGAACAACTCTATCACAAGAAATTTGACAACCTATATTAAATGGAAAAACTTCTGGAACATACAAGGTTCCAAAACTGAATCAAGAAGAAGCAGAAAGCTTGAATAAACCAATAACAATCAGTGAAATTGAAACAGTAATCAAAAAACTCCCGGCACACAAAAGCCCTGAACTGGATAGCTTCACAGCTTAATTTTACAAAACATTTAGGAAAGAAATAACTCCCGTCCTTCTCAGACTATTCCAAAAATCTGAGAAGAGGGAAAACATCAACTCATTTTATGAAGCCAGTATTACTCTAATTTCAAGACCAGGTCAAGACACAACAAAGAAAGAAAACTACAGGCCAATATCGCTGAGGAAAATAGATGCTAAAATCCTTAAAGAAATATTGAGAAACAGAATCCCGCAACACATTAAAAAGATTACACACCACAATCAAGCATGATTCATCCCAGGGATGCAAGGATGGTTTAAAGTTCACAAATCAATAAACATGATACACCACATAAGCAAAATGAAAAGAAAAAACACATGATAATATCAATTGATGCAGAAAAACATTTGATAAAGTATAACACACATTTATGATGAAAACACTCAGCAAAATGGGAATAGAGGAAGCATATCTCAAATTAATAAAAGCCATATATGAGAAACCTGAAGCCAACATCATACTCAAAGGGGAAAAACTGAAAGCATTCCCCCTAAGGTCTGGAACAAGACTAAGATGTCCACTCTCTCCACTCTTATTCAACATGATCTTGGAAGTCCTAGCCACAGCAATCAGACAAAAAAAAAGGGGGGGAAATAAAAGGCATCCAACTTGGAAAAGAGGAAATAAAAATGTCATTATTTAAAGAGAACATGATACTGCACATAGAAAACCCTATAGATTCCGCAAAAAAAACTACTCGACCTAATAAGTGAATTCAGCAAAATAGCAGGGTACAAAGTCAATATTCAGAAATCGGACGCATTTCTGTATACCAACAATAACATTTCAGTGATAGAAACTAAACAAAAAATCATATTTACCATAGAAACAAAATAAAATGAAGTAACTAGAAATAAACTCAACTAAGGAGGTAAAAGACCTGTACTCAGAAAACTACATAACACTGAAGAAAGAAATTAAGGAACATACAAATAAATGGAAGGATATACCATGCTCATGGATGGGAAGAATCAACATCATTAAAATGTCCATACTAACCAAAGCAATTTATAGATTCAATGAAATCCCTACTGAATTACCAATGACATATTTCAAAGACCTAGAACAAATACTTCAAAAATTTATATGGAATCCAAAAAGAGAACGAATAGCCACAGCAATTTTGAGGAAGAAAAGCACATAAGAGGAATCACAATACCTAATATCAAACTATACTACAAGGCCACGGTAATCAAAACAGTCTGGTACTGGCATAAGAACAGACATACAGATCAATGGAACAAAATAGAGAACCCAGAAATAAACCCAGGTCTATATGGTCAACTAATATTTGACAAAGGGGAAGGGACATGAAATGGAGTGAAAAGAGCCTCTTCAATAAATGCTGTTGTGAGAACTGGATAGGGATATGCAAAAAAATGAAACTAGACCAACAACTTACACCATATACCAGAATAAACTCAAGATGGATCAGAGACTTAAATATAAGTCGTAATACCAAAAAAAGTCCTAGAGGTAAACATAGGCAATGAAATTTCAGATATCCCGCATAGCAACATTTTCACTGATATATCTCCAAAGGCAAGAGAAACAATGGAAAGAATAAATAAATGGAACTACATCAAACTAAAGACTTTCTACTCAATAAAAGAAAACATCAGCATGATGAAAAGGAAACTAACCATATGGAAAAATATATTTGCCAATGATTACTTGAACAAGGGATTATTATTATTATCTCAAAAAATATACAAAGAACGTATATAATTCAATACCAAAAAGACAGACAACCCAATTCAAAAATGGGCAAAGAACCTGAACAAACACTTCTCTTAAGAGGACATACAGAGGTTCCCTAGACTTATGAAAGAATGCTCAACATCGCTAGTCATCAGACAGATGCAAATAATAACCACAATGTGATACCACCTCACAACTACCAGAATGGCCATCATCAACAATTCAACAAACAACTTGCGCTGGAGAGGATGTGGAGAAAAAGAATCCTTGGTGCACTGCTGGTGTGAATGCAGACTTGTGCAGCCACTATGGAAAACTGTTTGCAATTTCCTCAAAAAACTCAAAATAAAACTGTCTTTTGAACCAACAATTCCATTGTTAGGATTATATCCGAAGAATCCTAAAACACCAATCCAAAAGAACCTAGGCACCCCTATATTTATAGCAGCACTATTTACAATAGCCAAGTGCTGGAAACAACCTAAGTGCCCATGTGTAGATGAGTGGATCAAAAAACTGTGGTACATTTACACAATGGAGTACTACGTAGCAGAAATAAAGAAGGAACTTCTATCATTTGCAACAACATGGATGGAGCTAGAGAGAATTATGCTTCGCGAAATAAGCCAGGCAAGAAAAGAAAAATACCTTCTGCTATCACCTATTATAGGAGACTAATGAACAACACAAATAAATAAGCAAAATAGAACCAGAGGTATGTAAACAAGGTGTAGACTAACAATGACAAAGAGGAAGGGAGGAGGTAGAAAAGGGAGAAAGAAATGAAAGGGTGTAGTCAAAGAACATGTATAAATGACCCATGGACATGGACAACTAGGTGGGGACTGACTGTGGGTGAAAGGGTGGGCAGGGTGCAGGGAAACAATAGAAAAAAAAGTAGAACAAATGTAATAGAAAAACAAACAAGCAAACAAATTTTTAGTGGAGAAAAATATATATACATAATGGAAATGCAATTTTTTTGAATATTAGAAGGCCAAGAAATTTCCTACACAGCGTATATTTTTCTCCCTAGCTAATCCCTCCAAAATTTGGCATTCTGAAGAACTTAGTAATGACATAAGTTTCTTTCCATGAAACTAATAACACCAGTTAATAGAGGTTTTGTTGACCAAGACTTAGACTGAAATGTCATGCCTAAAGGTGACATGCTTGGGCTATGGTTGTCACCAAAAAGCCCCGAGTAACTAAGGTTGACCTTAGAAAGTAATAAAAGCCCATGAGAAAAAAGGCCTGGTACCTAGGTTGGATTTGCGGTCCATGGCAATCTTTCCAGGGACAGAATGAAGGTTACTTTCCCAAAAGGTGGTTGGAAGGGACCTTAAGGCGCAATGGAAAACCAGAAGGACTAGGAAAATACAGGTGTTTATAGGCAAGGCTGAATCGCAGTTATGTTGCTCAGCTTCTGTGCCCTGAAGGGCAGACTGAAGGTCACCCTAACTGTTCCTTGTGTAAGTTCCCGCAAAGCAGAACTAAAGATCATAAGTAATCATTTATTGTTCTTGTTGTGCTTATGCAAATGAACAAGAAAAATTTAAAATGGAGCTAATCCAGTCCCTTTAATGACAAGGAGGGTAAATTTAGGAAGAAAACTCGTTATTCAAAAAAAAAAAAAAAATCACAATGCTCAGTGGTAGACTATAAACTAGTGAAGCTAACCATCTTAAAGTTTCTTTTCATTTAAAGTTTTCTTTCATTTGTAAGTTAAACTAGGTCTGTGGCATCATCAAAGATGCTTAATTTAGAGGCAAGAAGAATGTCAAATACATTACAACTGGATGTCTTTCCAATAAGACAGTCTTATAGATTTAGAGACTGGTTTGCTGGTTCTGTTGCATGTGTTTTATGTTTTCTGTTTTCAAAAGGCATAAGCTTAGGATCTCATTACCTGAGTGATTGTCTGTACGTATAGGCCTCACTTAATCCTGTGTGCATCGCTGCCTCCTGAGACTCAATGCTTTGGCTGAAGTAAGTGGCTGGGTTAGTGAAGAATGGGGTGGGTCTATGGGCTTCACCCTAAATGGGTTTCTTTTTTCTACCCTAATGGCTTGGACAGAAAGGGACCAGAGGTCTTAGAGTGGGGAAACCTAAAATATTTCCATCAGCCCAAGCTAAATATAGTGGGCAAAAGGGTTATGGACAGGTATGACGTGCTTGGCACACCTTCCTTCAAAGAAGCCCTTCTTTTTACCCTAATGTGGGACATTGAAAAATTAATCCCTGCCTTTTGTCATCTAGTGGTTATAGATTGAATTATGTCTTTTAACACTGTTGTCAAATCTGTTGCCCCCAGAATACAAAAAGGATGCCAGCCTGTTAAACCAAGCACGCCGTTATCCGGGGACAGTCAACCGACCTGGAGTATGCAAGATCTTTCCCCATGTGGGACGGCCACCCTTCCTCCCACACTGCCACTCTTATTAGGGATTTCTGGACCCAAGGGTAGGTAGGACGATGACCATGTCCAGCTTGAAGCAGCTAGAGGAGCATGAGACCATCGCGCATTGTCCTCTATAAGATTATAAAGGGTCTCAAGTCTGAGAGGAAGGGATTGTTATTTTTTATTGTTATAAAAAATAAATAATTAATTAATTAAAAAATAATATAGGAAAGGGAGAAACCATAGAGCTTGTATGCATGACCCATGAGCATGGACTTGGGGAGTGGGGGGATTGCAGGGGGAGGGGTGTGCTGGGCAGATGGCAGCAAAGTGGGAAAAATGGAAATATTGTTACAATATAATCAATAAAATATACCTAAAAATGGCTAAAATATTCTCATCTGCAATACCAAGTGTTGACACAGATGTAGAGCAACTACAATTCTAATACATAGTTGATGGAAATGCAAACTGTTACAATCGTTTTTGAAAAAAGGTTTTGAAGTACCTTATAAATAAATTTGGGGAAAAATTTGGGACAACTATAATAGAATAACAATGAAAAATGATTTAATAATAAAAACTGAACACCAAAAAACAGCCAACCCAATAAAAGAGTAAAGGACCTGAATAGACACTTCTCCAAAGAGGACATACAGATGGCCAATAAACATACAAAAAGATGCTCAATGTCACTAATCATCAGAAAAAGGTCAATTAAAACCACAGTTAGATATCATCTCACACCTGTCAGAATTGCTGTTATCTATAAATCAACAAAAAATAGGTGCTGGTAAGGATATGGAAAAAAAGAGAACTGTTTGGAATTGTTTGTAGGAATTCAGATTGTTGCATCCACTGTGGAAAACAGTGTGGAGATACCTCAAAAAATTAAAAATGGATATAACTTTTGACCATCAATTCCATGTCCGGGAATATATCTGAAGGAACCCAAAACACTAATTCAAAAGACACAAGCACCCCATGATCATTGCAGAGTCATTTACAATCACCAAGATATAGAAGCAGCCCAAGTGTTCAACAGTAGATCAGTGGATAAAACAACTATGAGACATTTACACAATGGAATAATATTTGACTGTTAAAAAAAAAAAAAACAAGAAAAATTTACCCTTTGTGATGGTATGGATGGATCTAGAGAACATTATGCTAAGTAAAATAAGCCAGTCAGAGAAAGACAAATACTATATGATTTCACTAATATGTGGAATCAAATGAACAAACTGAACTAACAAGGAATATGGGGACAGACTCATAGATGGAGAGCAAGATGACAGCTAGTGGTGAGAAAGGTTAGGGGTTGGAGAGACAGAGCAAAAAAGAAAAAGGACTCATGGACATGAACAACAGTGTCATAACTACTGGGGGGAGGCAGTTAAAGAGCTAAATGGTAACCAAAAAAATATACAATAAAGGTTAAAATTTTTAAAAAGCTAAAAACACACATATATATAATCTTCAGTGTTTGCTTCCTTAAAGTGGCTGCATTGGAATATTAACCCTCTGAGGACAGGGATCTGCTCTCAGTGGGAAATTTACATGGTAGTAGTTAAAATTGTATGCTTGTAAAAGGTTTGACATTTCTTGAATGGAAATTTTTTCATTGCGGTGACTCTCACAAATGAGGTGGAAAGGCTGATAACCCTTCATAGATTAATCCCATTTTGGAGAATGGTCCACTCTTGCTAGATGAATTCATTCTCTGTTCCCCTGAAAAATAGCAAAAGTCCAGATCCAGATAATTCCTTTGTTTAGTCTTTTACACATTTTGTATTGTAGATCAACTATCTGCTCCAGGCATTGTTTTAGGTGTGATGTTTTTTGTACAGGTAATCTCAGTTACTCTTATGTTGTGTATTTATATTTGAACTTTACTTTTTTCTTGCACTTTACTGTTGCCCTCTGATGTGCACATCAGAGAAGGAAAACTCTGACTCCAAAAAACCTCCACTGCCTTGCGGCATACCTCTTCAGGGGAAAGGCTAAGGGAGTAAACCCCGACAGAAAATCCGGAGCCGGAGTCCCTAAGGCGGTTTGACGTTGTAGTCAACACCGGCAACTCCTGCGGCGCACCTGAAGCCAAGCTGTATTGACTCCGTCTTTCCCTTGGACCCTTCAGCTGCGAAGAGAGGGGGGGTCTGCTGCATGGGCAACAGCAGACCCTCCATATCACCCTGCCCAGGCTCTGTAGCTTCAGCTTCACTGGAGAGGACACTCCAGCATCATCGCAAGATGTCGATTCAACACGGGAGGAGACAGATACCGTGTCACTCCCGAGTCGGACTGCACAACCATTTTCGGCGGTGCAGATAGACTCTTAAGAAGCTACACCATCGTCTCTCAAGACGGACGGCTGCCGACGACTGTTGCCCTGCTCCATAGTTTAATTATTCATCCCTAAATATATTTTTATTGCTGTGATTCTTTCTACTGTTGTTGTTGTTCAGAAATGGAATTGGCATGGGCCAGATTGCAGAAGATATTACCTACATTTATTTATTTACATCTCAATATCTACAAGCATTTTATTCTAACTGTTGGTGTTTGATAGAAATTTGTCCATGTTAGGCCTTTTTTTTCTTTCTATCATGATTCTAACCTGGCAAATCTTTGTTCTTTGTGGTGTTTGTAATTTAAAAAACTGTATTTGATATCAGGTGTGAATGTAGTTAATGTAACCCAATTATTAACAAACATGTTAAACAAAAAGGGGCCTTCTGCTATGTAGTTTTTGTAGTACCTCACTGAAATATTTCCCTCAACATTGCCACTATACTGAAACTTTTCTGATATTATCTTATTTTCAAGCCATCTGATACTGTTTTAATGTACTTTCTTCATTTTCTTGGTCACTAACAAGTGATCCACTGGTAATTGTTTCTTTGTAGATACTTGCAACCTATATGTTACCACAGTCTGGTTTCTTTGGGCTCCTGATATCAAAACTTCTCTCCTTGTCCACTTCCAAACACACTCCACAGAGACAGGTCTTCCTCATACACCTTTCTCCAATGAACAATGAGTATCAGTTAAAAGAGCTGGATTTAATTTACAGATCAATGTTTTTTGTTTATTTGTACTTTGTTTTTAATTTCAATGAGTCACACATTGTTAACTATAATTTTTGCAATGATTAAAAGTGTTTTTTACTTTGAGGGACACAATTTTGTAATTGTGGAACTGTGGCCCACATTTATTTTATTTTATATTTTAATTTAATTTTTTGATTTTTCAATAACAGTTGTTCCATTTTTCCCCCATTGCTCCACCTCACCCAGCCCACCCCTTTTTCCACAATCATATCCTTCCCTGTTGTCCATGTCTATGTGTCATTTATACACAATCCTTGACTAAAACCTTCCCTTACTTATCCCCCTTCTCTCCCTCCCCCTTATTGACTACTATTCTACTCTGCGTCCTATTTAGTTCGTTTTTTTGTGTTGTTCTTTAGTTTCCTGTATTAGGAGATATCATATGGTATTTTGCTTTCTTTGCCTGGCTTATTTCACTAAGCATAATTCTCTCTAGTTCTATCCATGTTGTCACAAATGGCAGGAGTTTCTTCTTTCTCTCTACTGCATAGTATTCCATTGTGTAAATGTACCACTGTTTTTTGATCCACTCATCTACAGATGGGCACTTAAGCGGTTTCAAGCACTTAGCTATTGTAAACAGTGCTGCTATCAACATAGGGGTGCTTAAGTTCTTTGAAATAGGGTTTTAGGATTTTTCAGGTATAACCCTAGCAGTGGAATCGCTGGTTCAAAAGGCAGTTCCAATTTTAGTTTTTTGAGATAATTCCATACTGTTTTCCATAGTGGCTGCATCAGTCTGCATTCCCACCAACAGTGCAGTAGGGTTCCTGTTTCTCCAAATCCTCGCCAACACTTCTTGTTTGTTGATTTGTTGATGATGGCCATTCTGACTGGTGTAAAGTGGTACCACATTGTGGTTTTTATTTGCATCTCTCCGATGGCTAGTAATGTAGAGCATTTTTCATGTGTCTATGGACCTTCTATATGTCCTTTTCAGAGCACCGTTTGTTCGGTTTCTTTGTCAATTTTTTAATTGTATTGTCTTTTTTCTTGATGTTGAGTAGTATAAGCTCTTTGTATATTTTGGAGAACAGTCCCCTGTCTAAGATGTCATGGCAAATATATTTTCCCATATGGTTGGTTTCCTTTTCATCTTGCTGATGTTTTCTTTGCTGAGCAGAAACATTTTAGTTTGATGTAGTCCCATTTGTTTATTTTTTCCTTTATTTCTCTTGCCTTAGGAGAAGTATTCATGAAAATATTGTTACGTGGGATATCTAAAATTTTCTTGCCTATGTTTTCCTCTGGGACTTCTATGGTGTCACGGCTTACGTTTAAGTATTTGAGCCATCTTGAGTTTATTCTCGTGTGTGGTGTAAGGTGGTGGTCTAGTTTCACTTTTTTGCAGGTCCCTGCCCAGTTCTCCCAGCATCATTTGTTAAAGAGGCTCTTCTCACTTCATTTTATGTTCTTTCCTCCTTTATCAAATATCAGTTGATGGTATATTCCTGCATTTATTTCTGGATTCTTTATTCTGTTCCATTGATCTATATGTCTGTTTTTATGCCAGTACCAGACTGATTTGATCACAGTGGCTTTGTACTATTGTTTTATGTCTGGTATTGTGATTCTTCCTGCTGTATACTTCTGTTTCAAGATTGCTTTTGCCATTCGGCGTCTTTTTTGGTTTCATATGAATTTCTGGATTATTTGTTCTAGGTCTGTGAAATATGTCATTGGTATTTTAATAGGGATTGCATTCAATCTGTAAATTGCTTTGGGTAGTATGGCCATTTTGATGATGTTGATTCTTCCAATCCAAGAACAGGGTATTTGTTTCCATTTATTTGTATTTCCATTAATTTCTTTCTTCAATGTTACCTAATTTTCAGAATACAGGTCTTTTATCTCTTTGGTTAAGTTTATTCCTAGGTACTTTATTTTTCTTGTTGCTATAGTAAATGGTATTTTCTTGTTTGCTTCTGTCTCTGATGTTTTATTGTTGGTGTATAGAAATGCTTTAGATTTCTCCATATTTATCTTGTACCCTGATATCTTGCAAAATTTGCTTATTATATTGAGTAGTTTTTTAGTGAAGTTTATAGGGGTTTCTATGTATACTATCATGTCATCTGCAAATAGTGATAGTTTTACTTATTCTTTGCCAATTTGGATGCCTTTTATTTCTTTTTCTTGTCTGATTGCTGTGGCTAGGACTTCCAACACTATGTTGAATAGAAGTGGAGAGAGTGGACAGTCTTGTGTAGTTCCTGATTTCAGGGGGAATGCTTTCAGTTTTTGTCCATTGAGTATGATGTTGGCTTCAGGCTTCTCATATATAGCCTTAATGATGTTAAGGTATGCTCCCTCTATTCCCATTTTGCTGAGTGTTTTCATCATAAATGGGTGTTGTACTTTGTCAAATGCTTTTTCTGCATCTATTGATATTATCATGTGATTTTTGTCTGTCTTTTTGTTTAGGTGATGTATTATATTTATTGATTTGCAAATATTAAACCATCCTTGCATCCCCGGGATGAATCCCACTTGATCATGGTGTATGATCTTTTTCATGTATTGCTGAATCCTCTTCGCCAAAATTTTATTGAGGATTTTATCATATATGTACATCAGTGATATTGGCCTGTAGTTTTCTTTCTTTGTTGTGTCTTGACCTAGTTTTAGGATTAGGATAATACTGGCTTCATAGAAAGAGTTTGGGATTTTTCCCTCTTTTTGGATTTTTTGGGATAGTTTGAGGATGGTAGGAGTTAGTTCTTCCCTAAATATTTTGTAAAATTCGCCTGTGAAGTCATCCGGTCCAGGACTTTTGTGTGCAGGGAGATTTTTGATTACTGTTTCAATTTCCTTCTTTGTTATTGGTCTGTTGAGACTTCCTACTTCTTCTTGATTCAATTTTGGAAGGTTATATTTTTTTAGAAATTTGTCCATTTCTTTTAGGCTTTCAAATTTCTTACCATACTGTTGTTTGTAGTAATTTCTTACAATCGTTTATATTTCTATGGTAGCAATCATGATTTCTCCTTTTTTGTTTCTGATTTTGTTTATTTGGGTCTTCTCTCTTTTCTTCTTGATGAGCCTGACTAAAGGCTTGTAGATTTTGATTATTTTTCCAAAGAACCAGCTTCTAGTATTGTTGATCTTTTGGATTGTTTGTTTGGTCTCTATTTCACTTAATTCTGCTCTGATCTTGATGATATCCTTCCTTCTTCTCGCCCTAGGCTTTGTTTGTTGTTGTTGTTTTAGTTCTTGTAGCTTTAGGGTTAGATTTTTTATTTGAGATTCTTCTTTTCAGATATGCCTATATTACTATGAATTTCCCTCTTCGGACTGCTTTGGCTGTGTCCCATATGTTTTGGGCTGTTGTGTGTTCATTATCTTTAGTTTCCAGAAATTTCTGGATTTCTTCTTTGATGTCATTGTTAATCCATTCATTATTTAATAGCATGTTGTTCATTATCCATGAGGTTGAATGTCTTTGATTTTTTTCTGAGTTTGATTTCTTGTTTCAGGGCATTGTGATCTGAAAAGATGCTTGATATGATTTCAATTTTCTTGAATTTGTTGAGGTTTGTTTTGTGACCTATCATGTGGTCTATCTTTGAATATATTCCATGTGCATTTGAAAAGAATGTATATTTTGCTTCTTTGTGCTGAAAAGTTCTATATATGTCTGTTAAGTGCATGTGGTTTAGTGTGTTGTGCAATGCCTGTATATTCTTGGTATGTCTTTGCTTCGAAGATCTATTTATTATTAATAGAGTCTGAAATTCCCTACTATGAGTGTGTTGCTATTAATATCCTTCTTGTGGTCTTCCACTATTTTCTGTATGTATTTGGGTGTTTCTATGTTGGGTGCATATATGTTTACCAGTGCTGTATCTTCTTGATGGATTGTTCCCTTAAGTATTATGAAATGTCTTTCTTTGTCTCTTTTTATTGCCCTTGTTTTGAAATATTTTATGTATGATATAAATACTGCTACCCCAGCTTTTTTTTTCATGTGCATTTGCTTGGAATACTCTTTCATATCCCTTTATTTTCAGTCTGTGTAAATCTTTTGTTTTGAGCTGTGTTTCTTGTAGACAGCAAATATATTGGTCAGGTTTTTTTATTCATTCTGTTACCTTATGTCTTTTAATTCGATCATTGAATCCATTAACATTTGTGGTTATTATTGACATGTATTTATTCATTTCCCTTTGTAACTGTGTTCTCCTTTTTTTTTTTTTCTTTTCTTAAAACGTTTCCTTTAGCATCTCTTGCAATGCTGGTTTTGTGGAGATATATATTTTTAGTCTTCCTTTGTCTGGTTAATTCCTTATATCGCCTTCCATTTTGGATGAAAACTTTGCTGGGTAGAGTATTCTTGATTGTAGGCCTTTGATTTTCATTGCTTGAAATATTTTTCACCATTCCCTTCTGGCTTGTATTGTTTCTGTTGAGAATTCCGTCGATAGCCTTATCGGAGCTCCTTTGTATGTTATTTGCTGTTTTTCTCTTGCTGCTTTCAGGATTCTCTCTTTGTCTTTGAATGTTGTCATTTTAATTATGATGTGCCTTGGTGTGGGTTTTTTTTGGTTCCTCTTCATTGGGACTTTCTGTGCTTCTTGAACTTACATAACTTTTTCTCTCATCAGGTTGATAAAATTTTCTATAAATACTTCTCCTATCAGCTTTTCTATTACTCACTTCTCTTATTCTCCCTTTTTTATTCTCATGATCCTGATATTATTTTTTCTCATGCTATCTTGTAATTCCATTACATCTTGTTCATATTTTTTCAATTTTTTTCATTTTGTTTTATTTTCTGCGAATTTTTTTCTACATTGTCCTCTAACTCACTGATCTGATCTTCTGCTTCATTTAGCCTGCTTTTGATTGATTCTACTGTGTTTTTCAGTTCAGGGATTGTATTCTTCATTTCTTCCTGGTTCTTGTTAGTAGTTTCTATGTCCTATTTTATGCTGGTATAGTTCTCTGTAAGTTCCCTGTAATTTTCTTGGAGCAATTGGTAACTTCCTTGGAGGTTGTCATAGTTGTTTTTAAGGTTGTCGAGTATATTGAGCTTCTTCACCACCATTGTTTTGAATTCTATGTCTGACATTTGGCTATGTCTATTCCATCTACCTCTCTTTCTGGGGATTCCTCTTTTCTTTTCATTGAGAGGTTGTTTCTGTATCTTACTATTTGGAATTCTTCTTGTTTGTTTTTGTTTTTTGGATTTGTCTGCTTTGACTTCCCACCTTTGTGGTATTGGATTCTTTATAGGAGATCATGGGGTTTCAGTGGTGCAGTCTCTTTAATCTCCTGAGCCTGATGTTCTTAGGATACACTTTATGTCATGTGTTTATGCTGTCTGGTTTTATTTCAGATGCTCTTTTGTAGGATCTTCCCTCTGACTAGTTCATTGAGAGTTACTCTGTCCACTTTGTCTTGATTTCTTTTGTGGAGATGCTGTTAAAAACCTAAACACACAGCCCAAGCAGAAAACCCACGTCTTCAAAAATATCCCCCACCTTCTATCCCGCTATCATCAGCAAATGAGCCAGCATTAATATAAATGTAGAGAGATTAGGGCTTTCATACTATATCAAGAATAGATGAGAGTTGTTTTCAAAGAGGAAAAATATGATTTTCGAGAGAGAGGATGATAGATTAATAATAGTAGCAAATAGTGTCGAGAATATGCAAGACAGTAGGTAATATTTACATTGAATGTTAAGAATTATAAAAGAAAAAGAGGGAAGAATGCAGAATATATTAATAAAGTGGAATTGTATAGTATTAGATTTATAAAGTAGTTATATTCTATTTATTTATTGTGAAAGGGAGGCTAAACTGGACAAACAAATAAAAACTAAAGAGGAAGGATGAGAAGGAGAGATGATATGAAACAAATTAAAGAGATAGTTTTTAAAAAATAAAATTAAGTAATAAAAGTAAAAATTAAAATTAAAAATAAGAAATAAAAAATTAAATTAAAAAAATACAAATTAAAAACACTGAAATAGACATAAAAATTTAAAAAAATAGAAAAGGAAAGTTTTTACTCAGTTTATCCTTTGTTTGTTGTCTTCTTTTTTCTGGATCCACAACTGGTCTAATGAGGCGGGCCAGAGTTTCCTGTTCATTGCAGCAGCGGTGTGCACCCGCGGTGGCTAGCGTTCGTTTGGTGACTTTTAGAGCTGGCTGGGGTGCTGGTGTGCGTGCACTTGTGCACGGTGGAAATGAGCATCTATGAGTCACCGCTGCCCACTGTGCCCGCGCCGTAGCTGCCAGCTGTTCATGCACTTGCCTGGGTGGGCATGAGCAGAGTCCACGCAAGTGGTCTGTGCTCCTGCCTGGCTCCCACTGGGGCTGGCAGGGGTGTCTGAACACAGTCTTCTAAATGCCCAGTGGGCCCTCCATGCACTCGTTGGGGCACTGATCTTATGTTTGTAAGGGTGTGTTTGAGGGGCACCTGGATGCGTGGCCCCGCGCACCTGGACCAGTGAATGAGGGCTCTTCTCTTTGCGCGCCTGTGCAACCCAAGGGGAGGGTTGGGGAGTGGGCGAGCACACTCCTGCGCCTGCGTTCCTCAAGAATGTCCTATCACCCCCAACCTTTCCTCCCTTCTCTGCAGTACACAAGAAAAAAATATAAAGGAAAATCACATTCTCAGCCCTGGCTTCTGTGGCTCAGTGGATTGAGCTTCAGCCTGTGAGGAAAGTGTCTCTGGTTTGATTCCCAGTCAAGGCACATTACTTGGGTGCATGTCAGGTTCCCAGTCGGGGGCACGAGTGAGAGGCAACCACACAGTGATGTTTCTCTCCCTCTCTTTCTCCTTTCCCCTCTCTAAAAATAAAATAAACAAACAAGTAAATTATAAAAATTTAAAAAAAAGAAAGAAAATCACGTTCTCACATGCATAGCAGTACGCTGTTACTTGTCTTTCAGCGCCAGATGCCACCTGGCCCGCTCCTGGCTCTGCCAGCATGCAGAGATTCGCTCTCCTCCTGATTCCTCTCTGGGGAAGCCTGTGGTCACCAAAAACCCTTTGTGTACTTCCAGCTGCAGCTCAGGGAGCCAACCCAGTCAGAAATTCCATCTCATCCCTTTTTCCTCAGCTATCCTCACCAAACAGGTTCTTGCCAGATGGTTTTCTCTAATCCAGCAATGCCAATGCTTGATTCTTGCCAGTGTCCAGCTGCTCACTGAGATTTTCTGTCTGCAATTAGTACAAACTACAGATGAGTCTCGGGAGTCAGAAAGCACAACCTCCCCTCACTCCTTCGTCATCTTCTCTCCCACATTTATTTATTTTTAAAGTTCACTTCTTTTTTATCCTATTCCATCTTATAAAATTTCAAAAAATCCTACTAGATACAAAAAAAAACAAACAAACTTGGTTACAAACTAATTTCATTTTATATCAGGCACATTGCCTTCTCCACTGGTTTGTATCTTTGAAATGACAAAGCAATGCAAAAATCTCTCATGCACATGTTTAATTCATTGGCTGACCTTTTAAAATGTAGATTTTTGTCATTAAACTAAAAGTGATCCAAACCTTTAGATATACAGCACAGCAATATTGAGACCTATAATAACTTCACACATGGGTTCAGTGGTTTAAAAGCATGGTTTGGGTCTTAAATAAATTTATTTTTCTCCCTATCTCTTTTTACTTTCAAGTTCCACTTTACTTTTAGCCAATCTCGCTCCAGAGAGATGAAGCAAATTAATTCTTTACAGGTAAACAAAGCTGAAGACTCTAGGAGAAAGAAAATACTTTTTCAAAATCACTTTTATTGATCATGGATCTGAGTCACTAAACTGACTTTGTTGAGGCTGGAATTGTCACAAGTTGTTCCTATAAACCCTCTTCCATCACCCACTGCACTGCCTTCCCCTCAGCACATACCCATTATCAGGACATTGTACAACTTTCTTATTCTGCATTTTACAGAAACTAATACTGGAACTGTGACATTCTTGAGACTTGAGACCAGATCAACCATTCTCTGCATTCCCTAGGCCTAGCAAAATGCCTGGGACCTGTGTGAGCTAACTAAATAAATGCCTGCCTAGGAATCAGTTAAATAATTCATTGAATTTAAATTTTTTCTGATGCTTTTATATTTTTCTTTAATATTAAAACTACAGTTAAGGGTGATAGAAGGCAAAGCCTCAGGATCACACTGTCCTGAAGTTTCCCAACTTTATTCTGTCAAAACAGGAAAAGACATAATTCTTGAAACATTAAGCACTATCTGAACATTAGTTAATCCTATATTTACTATTGCCATTGCTATCTAAATAAAATACACATTTCCATTAAATTATTTGTAAAATTCCATACTTCCACTCAATGTACTGTGTTCAATAAATTATTGAAAAGCATTTACAATAGTTTATTGATACTGGCAGAAAAACTAAGATAAACAGAGATACTGAAATTTATAACCATGCTTTTTGGGGGGGGCTCTACATTTATCTGATAGTATCATTAAATATCCCTCCACAGGTATAATAATATCCAGCAATTATCAGAGAAAGGTTTTTGAAACATCCCCACATGGACAGGAAATTGTAGACACAGTAAGTGAAAACTAACTTTATTAGAAAAATAATTGCACTGAATTCCTGTAATTATATGGCTCTAAAAATCACTACAGTTTCGATTACTTAAGGATTATTATGGAATTTCTCCTCATGAAAGTGCAACAGGTTAAACAAAATATTTATTTCTTTTAAATGGTGGATAACATGAATAAAAGTATTACTACTATGTTACTTAAATCTAATTTAAAAACATAATTTTCCTGATGTAAATTTCTTAATCAGAGTCACTCTGGTAGAAATGTTTTGATAAAAGTTTCATACATACATAAAATTTAGCTTTCCTATTATAAAATAAATTTTTCTATCTTCAAGTTATAAATTGGCTCACACTTTTAACCTTTTCTTTAATCTTGAACCTGGTCTGAGATGGAGTGAAAAGAGCACCTCCTGATAACTCCATTGCCTTTAGATTGGATTTTTGTCCTGTACCATTATCAAACTTGTATTGTGCTGGTCCTTCCCCTATTTAACAGCAATACTACACAATGAAGGAGTGCTTAAAACAAAGAGGTGGAACTGAATGCGTTCCAGGATGCTACACTTCCCATGGCTTTCCATTCATCGGAAGGTGTCTAGCCTCCCTCAGCTTCTTTCCACAAATGAAATTCCTTTCTCATCACCAAGGAGAAGCCAGGGCAGCATGAACAAGATATGCAACCTCAAGGAAAAGGAAGAAGATATGCAAACTAAAGTCTTTTTATTGGTATCATTGGTTCCAATCAATTGCTGATACCAACCTCTGACAAAATAAGATTGTGTGGATTAGAAGAATTAAAAATTACCGTTCTAGAATTCATTTTAACTCATAAGGTCAGATGGCTCAATGAAAACTTAGAGACCATTTTGTCCTACCCTTTCATTTTGTCAACAAGGAAACTGAGACTCAAAGAAGGTAAGTGGCTGTGGCTCAGTGGATTGAGTGTCAGCCTGCGAACCAAGTGTCGCTGGTTCGATTCCCAGTCAGGGCACATGACTAGGTTGCACATCAGGTCCCCAGTTGGGGGCACAAGTGAGAGGCAACCACACAGTGATGTTTCTCTCCCTCTCTTTCTCCTTTCCCCTCTCTCTAAAAATAAATAAACAAACAAACAAATAAATAAAAGAACCCATTCTCTTAAAAAAAAGAGCATAATGATTCCGTGCAATCATTTTATCAGTACATTGATCCTCACCCTCTTGTGGCCCCCTAGAATCTCATTTGCATATCTTCTCTTTCTTCAATACATATTTATTTAAGCATATTTTATAATGTAAAAACTTTTCCCTAAAATTTGTATTAGGTTTTCTAGAACTGCTACCAATCTAACTTTTCCAGACTCACACCCCCTCTATTTCCACATGTCACAGTCACCTGAACCCTTAACAGGCCAGATTGTTTGAATGTCCCATAAGACTGACAGATCTAGTAAAACTCAAAACCTAGTGTCAACATTCATAGTGACATTTCCAAGGATATTGTTTAAAAAATGAAAGATGATGCAAGATGTCAGTTAATTAAAAATACACTTGTAATGAGTTTGAAACAAAAGCAAGCAAGTTCAGACAAAATTGCAGTAAAATATAAATGTTTTGGGACTATATGAAAAACTATTTAGTCTTATCAATTAGTCTTTCTCATCCATGCTGATGGATATGGACACCTTAATAATGTAAGGAAACTGGACATTAATTGATAAACTGCATATAGGATTCTGGGTACCATCTTGATTTTATATATTGTGTTAACAAGTATATAAAATCCTTATCCAGGTTTTCATTTAGATGTTTTATTTAAGATAGGGAATTAGATTATATGTGTAATAAACTGTCATTGACTTATATTTACCCATAAATTATCAAGTTTTTAAAAGTTTTATCGGATAATGTAAGCAAAATGCTAACAATAAATAATATAATGTTGAGAAATAACAATTACCCTGACTTGTGTATTAAATATATCAAAACCAAATGACTATATAACACTGAGATGGTTAAATTTCTTTTTTTTTTCCTGTTTTTCTATCCTCTATTAATCTCCCCTCTTTTCTATCCCATGCCTATCTATAATATTAACTTATTAAGGGACCTGCTAATCCCTTAATCCCATTTTCTAATACTCCCCAACAGTAGTGTGTCCCAGTTGCTATATATGTACTGTGTAACTGGTACCACATCTCCCTCTGATCCTAAGGTGATTGGACATGTGTAAACATTTAACTTAAGCTGGGTTGAGTTTTCTTCTGAGTCCTCCCCTAAGCCAAAGCTGATCAGATGAGGATGACCATGTACCTCAAAATGCCAACCAGATTCTTCTCCTAGTAATTTGGGCTTCTGACACAGAGATGTGAGCCAGCTTCTGCTGTTTGGGTAAAGCAAGAACACAAAAATGTATAAGCTGCAAAAAGACTACATTTATGCATATACTGTATTTGCTGATATTATGAAAGCTGATCTGGAAAAGGGGTTGTGAAAGAGAGAGAGAAGATTCCCAGTTTCTTCACAGCTTTCTAGTCATTGTTTCCAGTTACTCATGAGACAAAAACTGCCCTTTCTTCTTTGGGTTTCCTTGAGATACCATAAATTTTTCTCCCTTTTTCACTTAAGCTAACCTTAGCAGGGTTCTATGTAAATTATAAGCCAAGAATTCTAGAACTCCATATGTTGAGCAACTTTGAATTTCTAGTCTTTGTCATATTATATCTTCATTCTTAGCATCAGCTAAAATATTTCTTTAGGATGTATAAAAAAATTGGATATGACTATTGAGGATCACCTATCCCCAAAGGGTTGAAACACATTACCTTATTTCCCCTCTCCTCACTAGCCTGTCACTTAATAAGGAATCATACTTCCTGATTAGTGTTGCTGATATTTCTAATTATTCAAAGAGCATGTGTGCTTATTGAAATTCATAGCATCCAGTTCCAGTGGGAAAATGTAATAGATGCCATGAAGCTGTGTCTTCTTAGCTGAAGACAATGAACAGCAATATTGCCATCTATCTTGGTGCTAGAAATATATAGACAAAACATGTTAGGAGTGAACAATGTGTTCACTTTTTATTCAACTATATAGTTACAAAGGTTAGAATATATGTTGTGTTACAAATTTCATGGCAGGTAGACTTGGTAAGGTTGATTTTTTTTTTACTATCTCAACAATTGAAGGGCATATGATCAAATCAATATATAATCCAGTTATCAAAGGTGGCTGATGTACAGGGCTAACTATGCTGTTATCCATGAGTGCTGTTGTTATTGTTTTGTTTTTTGTTTCTAGTAGTATAGACTTAACTTTTTCTGTATTTAAATATTGTCTCAGGGGACAATTACCTTAAAATTCTATAAAAAGTAAAGGCCTTACCCCCAAAATGCTAAATAATATCAGTTTCTACTTTAAAAACATAGAGGTCCTAAAGCAGAGGGACTAATAAATTCACAGGGGAGGGTAGAAGGAGTAAAAGAACCTCAGTCAGTGTCACAAGCTCTACTTCCATTTTTGATTTGACAGCAGGAGTTACTGAGCACCTATGAGTAATCTACATGCATATACAGCAAGCTGAATACATGGGAAATGCTGTCCTTTTCTACATGAAACATGTCAAATGTAAAACAGGTAGTTAGTACTTGTCCAAAAAGAGTTTAGAATATGGCTAAACTCTGGAAAGACTTATTGAAATTAAGTGATGTGAGGAAAGTTTCCTAGGTAACCATTTCTTTGTAGAAATGATGAGCACAATATAAATCCTAAAAAGGGAAAAGACCATTATGGACTTCAGTGAGCAGGAGTGACTTTTTTTATTAAAAATTATTGGGGTGATACTGGTTAATAAAATTATATAACTTGCAAGTTTAAAATTCTATGATACATCATCTATATATTGTATTGTGTGCCCACTGAAAGTGACTTCTATGTAAAGTACAACTTAGGTCCATCCATTCCATTGACAGATCGTTATTGTACCAAGCATTGTGCTTAACTCTGGAGTTGCCCCTTAAATGACAGATAGTAATTACATTGGCAGAGGGGAAGAGAAATAGTCTTTTTAACAAAGTGAAGAGCAGAAACAAAGGTACAAACAAGAGAATATGCAGAGCACGTTTTAGGAACATTAATTAGATTCACTTGCTTCTTATAGGGGACTCAAGAGATATATCCAGAAAAGTTGTTTAAGGTTAAATAGAGAGGATCTTGGAGGCCAGGATAAGGAGTTCAGACTTTACCTTTTGAGGGAAGTGATAAGCCACTTGAATGAAAATGACAAGAAAAATTCTGATTAAGAAAAACATTATCATAGAGTTTAAGAAAATAACTCTGGTGGTAGCAGGATTATTTCAAGGTATAGATGAAGCAGATTCTCAAGACATTAATTAGGTGATTACTGCCATAGTCTAAGTGTGAGATGATAAGGAGTTGATAAGAAAGTTAGCAGCAAATAAAAACTGAAAGAAAATTTAAGGGGCAAAAATTCTGGGATATGATTGGATGTGAAGGAAACTGAAAAAAGAGAGGGACAAATATTAAAGTATTAGACCTAGATGACTCAAAGAAATAAATCAGTGAGAGAAGCTAGTTTTAAGAAAATTTACAAGTTTCATGTTAGGTATGTTATGTTCGAAACAACATGAGGCCATCTAAATAAAATTATCAGAGATCTTAGTAAAAGGTAGAGATAATAGAGCTGAGAATATAATTTCTGAAATTATATACACAAAGCATCAACTGTTATAGAGCCTGAACTCCAGACTAGGAGACTTGGGGGAAATGAAGAAAGTAGACATAGTTCTACTCTCGAGAGTTTATAATACCAGTAGTAATTTATTTTATTTTATTTCTAAGTATATTTTATTGATTATGTTGTTACAGTAGTCCCAATTTTTTTCCCTTTGCTCCCCTCCGCCCAGTACTCCCCTTCCCTCCAGCAAGCCCACCCCACTTAGTTCATGTCCATGGGTTGCACATATGAGTTCTTCTGCTTCACCATTTCCTAGATTATTCTTAACTTCCCCCTGTCTATTTTGTACCAACCAATTATGCTTCTTAATCCCTGCACCATTTCCCCATTTCTCCCGCTTCCCCTTCCCAGCAAATAAACCCTCCAGGTGATCTCCATACCTATGATTCTGTTCCTATTCTGATTTTCTTAGTTGGATTTTGTTTTTATTTATTAAATTCAGTTGTTGATAGTTGTGAGTTTGTTGTCATTTTAGTGTTCATAGTTTTGATCTTCCTTTTCTTAAATAAGTCCCTTTAACATTTCATAAAATAATAGCTTGGTGGTAATGAACTCCTTTAGCTTTACCTTGTCTGGGAAGCACTTTATCTGCCGTTCCATTTTAAATGATAGCTTTGCTGAATAGAGTAATCTTGGTTGTAGGTCCTTGCTTTTCATCACATTCAATACTTCTTGCTAGTCCCTTTTTGCCTGCATAGTATTTTTTTTTTTGAGAAATAAGCTGATAGTCTTATAGGCACCCCTTTGTAGGTAACTCTCTGCTTTTCTCTTGCTGTTTTTAAGATTGTCTCTTTATCTTGAAACTTGGGCATTTAAATTTTGATGTGTCTTGGTGTGATCTTCTTTGTGTCTAGCTTGTTTGGGACTCTTTATGCTTCCTGGACTTGTATGTCGATTTCTGTCACCAAATTTGGGAAGTATTCATTCATTATTTTTTCAAATAAGCTTTTCATTTCTTGCTCTTCCTCTTCTCCTTCTGGTACCCCTATGGTTTGGATGTTGGCATGTTTAAAGTTGTCCCAGCAGTTATTAATTCTCTCCTCATTTTTTTCAATTACTGTTTCCTTATTCTGTACTGCCTGACTTTTTTTTATGTTCCAAATGATTGATTTGAACCTCAGTTTTATTCTCTCCACCATTAGTTTTTTGTAGATTTTTCTTCATTTTATTTAGCACAGCCTTCACTTCTTCACTTCTTAAGTATGCATTTGCTATACTGAATCATATCTGTCAAGCCTGTGAGAATCTTTATCACCAATGTTTTGAACTCTATGTCTGTTAGGTTGGCTATCTCCTCGTCACTTAGTTCCCCCACTGGAACCTTGATCCATTCCTTCTTTATGGCCATACTTACCTGTATCCTCACTTTGACAGGCTCCTGTGTTTGTTTTTCTTTGTGTCTTAGATAGTTGTCACACTTATGACACTTTAAGGGAGTAGCCTAGGAATTCATCTGTATGGGTAACCCATTTTACCATGTTGTGGCGCTCTATGTGGGGGAGGGGTCAGAGAGGGAACAATGGCACTTGTTCAGCACTTGTTCCTTTTCCAGGCACTTCTCTCGTTTCCATTTGGGCCTGGTGTCTCTCTAGCTGTTGCCCTGGCCATCATTTCCAGAGTGGATGGATCTGTGGATGTCCTAGGACTATGGGGACCCTTTAAACAAGTGGACTCTACCATGAAACTGGCCGTTTCTTCCTCCACCCCAACCCAGCTGGTTTGCACAGTCAGAAGTAATGGTGCTTTATTTTCCTGGTGCTGGAACCATGAGCTCTGTGGTTTGGTCTGGTGCTGGGAGAACTCCCCAGGTGTCCCTTCATTTTAAAATGTGTGACTGTGCTTTCTGTTGGCCTGCCACTGTTGCTGCCACCACACCGCATCCTTTCCACCCTAGATCCACCCCTCCTTCCTGTCTTGGTGAGTATTTGTTCTTTATATCTTTGTTGGACTTCCATGCAACTCGATTTTCTGGAACTTCTGGTTGTCTCTAGCTTTAAGGTAGCTGTATTCCTTCTTAGTTGTGGAGGAAGATATAGTGTGTCTCTCTAGGCCTCCATCTTGGCCAGAAGTCTTTCCCAGTATTATTTTAAGTGCTAAACTATCCTGTATAAAAGGTGAAAGTAGATAGAAATGAATGTTAACCAGAATAATTATTGAAGGCTTCTTTAAAAAAGTGACACTTGCTTCTAGACTAAAAAACAAACAAACAAACAAACAAAAAACTTGTATCACTGGTGATAATAAAAATTTATTTTTTAATTTTGATAAATTAAATAATAATAATAATATCGCTTCCCAACCAATAAAATGAGTCATTCTTTATAAATCTAGACCCTAAAGATCTTGAAAAAGTAAAAGAGAATATGGCAGTGAAGTTAATGAACATTAGGCACCAGGCTGAACTACTTAAGGGCACTTTTTCTACCTCTTCTCTGGTTTATATGACCCTATTTCTAATCAAGCTCTTAGGACATCACTACAGAAAAACATTTAACTCTCCTAGCTTGTGATATGGGATCACAAAACACACTGAGGTGCCTTAAAGTGTGAAATAAGTAACTGAAATAAAATTTTTCTCTACTTTTAAAAAACATTTTAGAGTAAAGCACTAGGCTGGGTTGGGAGGAGAGAGAGTATAGGCAGGCAGACATCACATGATGAAGTCACAACCCCTGCTCTCAAAAGAGCTTGTGGTCTCATACAAATGATCATCCATACATAAGATAAAATACATAGGATCAGAAGGGAAGCAAAAGCAGTTCTAAAAGTTTTGAATCAAAATACTTATAATGTGGAAAAGTCACTTGTGAACCCATGATAGTAATAGGATTCAGCCAGTACCCACTGGTAAGTCATGGAAAATTGTGATGGGCTTATTAGTTTAAAAAAATTTATTTACAAGCAGTACTCTACATTTCATGCACAAGCATTTATTTCTAAATCATTTGCAGTTTGAAGAAAAATGTAAATGAGGATATTTTATTTTAAAACTTTATTTTAGGTGATGTAATGATTCAAAGCATCAGAAATAGTCTTAAAAATAAAAAAAAACTTAACTCACATTTTATAACTCTAGTATTTCAAGCAAAGAGTTGTATTAAAGTAAGAAAGAAAGAGAATTCAATAGCGTTTTGGCTGAAAAGGCTTGGCACTGTTCCATGACTTCCCTGCTGCAAGAGCCAGAATTTGATTCATGAGGATATGAAAGCTTCTCTATGCTGCTCCGGTGGCCCAGAGATTCTGACTTTGGACAGTACCATCTGGACCAGTGTGAATGACAAAGTCAAACCTCCTATGTGTATTTGCCTGGCTGGGCAAATCAACTTCAGAGCAAGGGCACAAGCTGCCTCTTGGGCTTCATCTGCTTTCTTCCTTGGTGGTGTGGATAGCTCCAATGTGCCACTGACATAATTAGGAGAGTAAGGCAGACTTTCCTTTTGCTGCATATAGCAAATAGTCCAAATTTGAATTGCTGTTTACCTTTTTTGGGGGGCAGCTATAATTACTCAGATTCCTGTATCATCACCTCTGTGAATAGATGAGCTTTATTTGCATATAAATCCTGACAAGAATTTTCTTTGGCAAACCCTAATTAAAAGAGGTTTTTCCTGGACTTCTGGTCAAGATGGAGGTGTAAGTAGACACACTTCACCTCCTCATGCAACAATAGAATTACAACCAGATATCAAAAACAAATAACAACTAGAAATTTCAGAAAATTGCTTTGTGGAAGTCCAACAACCAAGAATTTAAAGAAGCCACATTCATCTAGACAGGTAGAAAGGGTGGAGTCACAGAGATGGGGAGGAGAAGTGGTGTGGCACAGAGTAGCAGAGGTGGCAGTGGCAGTGAAACAGATGGTTCCACAATCACATGTGGTCGATAAAAACCAGGAGATATATGCTGGGAGTGAACAATCCCAGCCCCAGGCCAGAATGCACAGCCCAAGGTTTCAACACCAGGAAGATAAACTACCTTTACCTCTCACTGTAAAAACCAGTGGGGTTGGGGCTGTGGAAGAAACTGCCAGGTGTTTGCCACTTGAAGGGGCCACATGGTCTTAGAACAAATGCAAACCTTAGAGCAGCAACTGGAAGGGTAGAAATCCCATATGGGAAGTAGGTGAAGGGAATAGAAATAGGTCAAGTGCTGGGAAAAATGCCAGAAGCCAAGCAGTGGCATTGACCCCTTTATAAGCCCCCACCACAAATCAGTAATGTAGGTTTTCCCTCCCTTGCAATTATGTAATGCTTTGCCCCCCATAATTTACAGGTGGATTTGCTACATAGGCCACGCTAAAAAGACAGGGAGTAAAAACAGCTCTACCTAATACACAGAAACAAACACAGGGAGATTGCCAAATTGAGAAAAAAAGAAAAATGGCCCAAGTGAAAGAACAGAACAAAACCTTAGAAAAAACTAAATGAAACTAAGATAGCCAACCTATGAGATGCAGAGTTCAAGTCACTGGTGATAAAGAAGCTCAGAGAACTAAGTGAGTATGGCAAAAGAAAAATAAATAAAAGAAAAAAAATGAAGGTTACACAAGGTGAAATAAAGAAAAATATACAGGGAACCAACAGTGAAGAAAAGGAAGCCAGGATTTAAAGCAACGGTTTAGAACAAAAGGAAGAAATAAGCATTCAGTCAGAACAGAAAGAAGAAACAAGAAATCAAAATCATGAGGAAATATAAGATTCTGGGCTATCTCCAAAAGGGTCAATATCTGAATCATAGGGATACAAGAAGGAGAAATGGAAGAGCAAAAAAATAAAAAAATATTTGAAGAAAATAATAAAGAAAACTTCCCTAATCTAGTAAAAGAAATAGACATACAAGTTCAGGAAGCACAGAAAGTCCCAGCAAGGTGGACCCAAAAAGGACCACACCAAGACACATCATAATTAAAATGTCAAAGGTTAAATTATTTTTTCCTTTTTAATCGTTCTACTACAGTTGTCTCATTTTTCCCCCATTGCTCTCCCCTGTCCCACCCAATCCCCACTCCAAGAGTCAATCCCCACCCTGTTGTCAATTCCAATGGGTCATTTATACATTTTCCCTGACTAGACCCTTCCCCTTCGTTCCCGCTTCCCCTATTCCCCTCTTCTCTAGTCACTGTTGATGTTTTCCTTGTTTCCAAGCCTCTGGTTCTATTTTGCTTGCTTGTTTGTTCAGGTCACTAAGATCCTCTTATAGAGGAGATCATATGGTATTGATCTTTTACCATCTGCTTATTTCATTTAGCATAATACCCTCCAGCTGCATCCATACTGCCATGAAATGTGGGAGTTCATTATTTCTTTCTGCTGCACAGTATTCCATTGTGTAAAGATACCACCGTTTTTTAATCCACTCATTTACCAATGGGCACTTAGGCTGTTTCCAGCACTTGGCTATTGTAAATAACTCTGCTATGAACATAGGGGTGCATAGGTTCTTTTGAATGGGTGTTTATGGATTCTTGAGAATTACTCCAGGCAGTGGGAATGCTGGATCAAAAGGCAGTTCCATTTTTAGTTTTTTTGAGCAATTTCTATAGTTTTCCACAGTGGCTGCACTAGTCTGCATTCCTACCTACAAGGTTCCCTTTTCTCCACATCCTCACCAGCACTTGTTGTTGGTTAATATGTTAATAACGCCCACTGTTTTTTAATGACGGCCATTCTGACAGATGTGAGGTGGTATCTCATTGTCGTTTTAATTTACATCTCTATGATGGATAATGATGTTGAAGGTCCTTTCATATGCCTATAGGTCCTCCTTATGCCCTCATTGGAGAAGTATCTATTCAGGTCCTTTGCCAATTTTATAATTGGATTGTTTGTCTTCATGGTGTTAGGTTATATGAATTCTTTATATATTTTAGAGATAAAACCCTTGTCCAAGGGATCAATGGAAAATATGTTTTCCCAAATGATTGGTTCCCTCTAGATTTTTTTTTATGAGAACAAATTTTTTTGGAGAGGTTTTAATTACAGTTGTCCCATTTTTCCCCCATTTCTCTCCCTCACCCAGCCCACCCCTTCTCCCGCAATCATATCCCTCCCCGTTGCCAGTAACCATGAGTAATTTATACACGTTTTTTGACTAAACCCTTCCCTTACTTATCCCCCTTCTCTCCCTCCCCCCTCTCCCCTATTGACTGCTTTTCTGCTCTTTGTTCTATTTAGATCTTTTGTTTGTATTGTTCTTTAGTTTCCTGTATTAGGTGATATCATATGGTATTTCTCTTTCTTTGCCTGGCTTATTTCACTAAGCATAATTCTCTCTAGTTCCATCCATGTTGTTGCAAATGGCAGGAGTTCCTTCTTTCTTTCTGCTACAGAGTATTCCATTGTGTAAACATACCACAGTTTTTTAATCCACTCATCTACAGATGGGCACTTAGTTTGTTTCCAGCACTTAGCTATTGTAAACAGTGCTGCAATGAACGTAGGGGTGTATAAGTTCTTTTGAATTGGTGTTTCAAGATCCTTCGGGTATAATCTCAGAAGTGGAATCGCTGGTTCAAAAGGCAGTTCCATTTTTTTATTTTTTGAGGTAATTCCACACTGTTTTCCATAGTGGCTGCACCAGTCTGCATTCCCACCAACAGTGCAGTAGGGTTTCCCGTTTCTTCACATCCTCGCCAGCACTTGTTGTTTGTTGATTTGTTGATGATGGCCATTCTGACTGGTGTAAATTGGTATCTCATTGTGGTTTTTATTTGCATCTCCCTGATGGCTAATGATGTTGAGCATTTTTTCATGTGTCTATGGACCTTCTGTATGTCCTCTTCGAAGAAGTGTTTGTTCAGGTCCTTTGCCCATTTTTTAATTGGGTTGTTGTTTTCTTGATGTTGAGTCGTATAAGCTCTTTATATATTTTGGAAATCAGTCCCCTGTCTGTGATGTCATTGGCAAATATATTTTCCCATATGGTTGGTTTCCTTTTCATCATGCTGATGTTTTCTTTTGCTGAGCAGAAACTCTTTAGTTTGATGTAGTCCCATTTGTTTATTCTTTCCTTTATTTCCCTTGCTTTAGGAGATGTATCCATGAAGAAATTGTTACGTGAGATATCTGAAATTTTCTTGCCTATGTTTTCCTCTAGGACTTTTATGGTGTCATGGTTTACATTTAAGTCTTTGATCCATCTTGAGTTTATTCCCGTGTGTGGTGTAAGTTGGTGGTCCAGTTTCATTTTTTTGCAAGTCCCTATCCAGTTATTCCGGCACCATTTGTTAAAGAGGCTCTTCTCACTCCATTTTATGTTCCTTCTTCCTTTATCAAATATTAGTTGACCATAGAGGGCTGGGTTTATTTCTAGAATCTATTCTGTTCAACTGATCCATATGTCTGTTCTTATGCCAGTACCAGACTGTTTTGATCACAGTGGCTTTGTAGTATTGTTTGATACCTGGTGCTTTGATTCCTCCTGCTGTGTTCTTCTGTCTCAAGATTGCTTTTGCTATTCAGGGTCTTTTTTGGTTCCATATGAATTTATGAAGTATTTGTTCTAGGTCTGTGAAATATGTCATTGGTATTTTAACAGGGATTGCATTGAATCTGTAAATTGCTTTGTGTAATATGGCCATTTTGAAGATGTTGATTCTTCCCATCCAAGAACATGGTATTTGCCTCCATTTATTTGTATCTCCCTTAATTTCTTTCTTCGATGTTATGTAATTTTCACAGTAGAGGTCTTTTATCTCTTTGGTTAAGTTTACTCTTAGGTACTTTATTTTTCTTGTTGCTATAGTAAATGGTATTTTCTTTTTTGTCTCTGTCTCTGAGATTTTATTGTTGGTGTACAGAAATGCCTTAGATTTCTGTATATTTATTTTGTACCCTGCTATTTTGCCAAATTCACTTATTATATCGAGTAGTCTTTTAGTAGAATTTATAGGATTTTCTAGGTATACTATCATGTCATCTGCATATAATGATAGTTTTACTTCTTCTTTCCCAATTTGGATGCCTTTTATATCTTTTTGTTGTCTGATTGCTGTGGCGAGGACTTCCAACACTATGTTGAATAGAAGTGGAGAGAGTGGACAACCTTGTATAGTTCCTGAATTCAGGGGGAATGCATTTAGTTTTTGTCCATTGAGTATGATGTTGGCCTCAGGCTTCTCATATATAGCCTTGATTATGTTAAGGAATGCTCCCTCTATTCCCATTTTGCTGAGTGTTTTAATAATAAATGGGTGTTGTACTTTATTAAATGCTTTTTTTCAACTATAGTTATGATCATGTGATTTTTGTCTTTCATTTTGTTTAGGTGATGTATTATATTTATTGATTTGTGAATATTAAACCATACTTGCATCCCAGGGATGAATCCCACTTGATCGTGATGTATGATCTTTTTTATGTATTCCTGGATCCTGTTTGCCAACATTTTATTGAGGACTTTAGCATCTATGTTCATCAGTGATGTTGGTCTGTAGTTTCCTTTCTTTGTTGTTTCTTGACCTGGTTTTGGGATTAGGATAATACTGGCTTCATAGAAAGAGTTTGGGATTTTCCCTTCTTCTTGGATTTTTCGGAATAGTTTGAGGAGGATAGGAGTTAGTTCTTCCCTAAATGTTTTGTAAAATTCGCCTGTGAAGCCATCCAGTCCAGGACTTTTGTGTGCAGGTAGATTTTTGATTACTGCTTCAATTTCCTTCTTTGTTACTGGTCTGTTGAAACTTTCCACTTCTTCTTGATTCAGTTTTGAAAGGTTGTATGTTTCTAGAAATTTGTCCATTTCTGCTAGATTGTCAAATTTCTTCCATACAGTTGTCTGTAGTAATTTCTAACTATCATTTGTATTTCTTTGGTATCAGTCGTGATTTCTCCTCTTTCATTTCTGATTTTGTTTATTTGGGTGTTCTCTCTTTTTTTTCCTTGATTAGACTGGTTAGAGGCTTGTCAAATTTGTTTGTTTTTTTGAAAAACCAGCTCCTAGTTTTGTTGATATTTTAGATTGTTTAGTCTCTATGTCATTTAGTTCTGCTCTGATCTTGATGATTTCCTTCCTTCTTCTTGCCCTAGGCTTTGTTTGTTGTTGTTGTTCTAGTTCTTGTAGCTTCATGGTTAGGTTTTTTATTTGAGCTTCTTCTATCCTTTTCAGATATGCCTGTATTGCTATGAACTTCCCTCTCAGGAATGCTTTTGCTGTGTCCCACAGGTTTTGGGCTGTTGTGTGCTCGTTATCATTTGTTTCCAGAAATTTCTTGATTTCCTCTCTGATGTCATTGTTAAACCATTCATTATTTAATAGCATGTTTTTCAATCTCCATGTGTTTGGGTGTCTGATTTTTTTCTCTGAGTTTGATTTTAATTTCAAGGCATTGTGGTCTGAAAAGATGCTTGATATGATTTCAATTTTCTTGAATTTGTTGAGGATTGTTTTGTGTTCTATCATGTGATCTATCTTTGAAAATGTCCCATGTGCCTTTGAAAAGAATGTATATTTTGCTTCTTTGGGGTGGAAAGTTGTATATATATCAGTTAGGTCCATGTGGTTTAGTGTGTTGTTCAATGCCCGTATATCCTTGGTGTTTCTTTGCTTGGATGATCTGTCTATTGTTGATAATGGAGTGTTGAAATCCCCTACTATGAATGTGTTGTTGTTGATATCCTTCTTTTGGTCTTCTAGTATTTTCTTTATGTATTTGGGTGCTCCTATGTTGGGTGCCTATATGTTTATCAATGTTATATCTTCTTGATGGATTGTTCCTTTCAGTATTATGAAATGTCCTTCTTTGTCTCTTCTTATTGCCCTTGCTTTGAAATCATTTTGTCTGATATGAGGACTGCTACCTCGGCTTTTTTTCCGGTCCGTTTGCTTGGAATATTTTTGTATATCCCTTTATTTTCAGTCTGTGTAAATCTTTTGTTTTGAGGTGTGTTTCTTGTAGACAGCAAATATATGGGTCCTGTTTTCGTATCCATTCTGTTACCCTATGTCTTTTAATTGGAGCATTTAATCCATTTACATTTAACGTTATTATTGACGTGTATTTATTCATTTCCCTTTGTATCTCTGTTCCTCTCCTTTTTTTTTTTTCTTCTTTTTTTCTTAGAACACTCCCTTTAGTATCTCTTGCAATGCTGGTTTGCTGGAGGTGTATTCTTTTAGCCTTCCTTTGTCTGAGAAAGTCCTTATTTCACCTTCTATTTTAAATGAGAGCCTTGCTGGTAAAGTATTCTTGGTTGTAGGCTTTTGTTTTTCATTGCTTGAAATACTTTTGACCATTCCCTTCTGGCTTGTAATGTTTCTGTTGAGAAATCAGTTGATAGCCTTATCGGAGCTCCCGTGTATGCTATTTGCTGTTTTTCTCTTGTTGCTTTTAGGATTCTCTGTTTGTCTTGGAATGTTGCCATTTTAATTATGATGTGCCTTGGAGTGGGTTTTTGGGGGTTCCTCTTCATTGGAACTCTCTGTGCTTCCTGAACTTGTATAACTTTTTCTCTCATCAGGTTCGGAAAATTTTCTGTCACTATTTCTCGTATGAGTTTTTCAATTCCATGCTCCTTTTCTTCTCCCTCTCTAATCCCGATGATCCTGATATTATTCTTCTCATGCTGTCCTATAATTCCCTTACATCTTGTTCAGATTTTTTCAACCTTTTTTCATTTTGCTGTATTGTCTGGGAGTTTTTCTCTACATTATCTTCTAACTCACTAACCCCATCCTCTGTTTCATTTAGTCTTCTTTTGACTGATTCTACTGTGTTTTTCAGTTCAGAGATTGCATTCTTCATTTCTTCCTGGTTCTTGTTAATAGTTTCTATGTCTTTTTTTATGCTGGTGTAGTTCTTCGCAAGTTCCCTGTAATTTTCTTGGAGCTGCTGGTAACTTCCTTGGAGGTTGTCATAGTTGTATTTAAGGTTGTCGAGTATATTGAGCTTCGTCACCACCATTGTTTTGAATTCCAAGTCTGACATTTGGGCTATGTCTACCTCTCTTTCTGAGGATTCCTCTTTTCTTTTCATTGACGGGTTCTTTTTGCGTCTTACCATGTTGAATTCTTCTTGTTTGTTTTTATTTTTATTTTTGGGATGGTCTGTTTTGATTTCCCACTTTTGTGGTGTGAGATTCTTTATGGGAGATCTGGGGTTTTCAGTGGTGCAGTCTCTTTGATCTCCTGAGCCTGATGTTCTTGGGCTACCCTTTATGTCATTTGTTTATGTTGTCTGGTTATATTTCAGATGTTCTTTCATAGGATCTTCCTTCTGGCTAGTTGATTGAGAGTCACTCTATCCACTTTGTCTTGAGTTCTTTTGTGAAAATGTTGCCCAGCAGCACGCTGTCTACTGTCCTTCAGTGCCAATGCCACTTGGTTGAGTCCCATCTCTGCCAGCGGTAGAGATCCGCTCTTCTCCTGACTGCTCTCTGGGGTAGACTGTGGTCGCCAAAAAGCCTTTTTGTACTTCCATCTGCAGCTCAGGCAGCCAGCCCAATCAGAAATCCCATTTCGTCTCTTTTTCCTTCGCTACCCTCACTAAACAGTTTGTTTCCAGATGGTTTTTCTTTAATCCAGCAGTGCCATGGCTCGACTCCAGCCAGTGTCCAGCTGCTCATTGATATGTTCTGTCTGCAATTAGTCCAAACTGCAGATGGGTCTTGGGAGCCTGAAAGCACAGCCTCCCCTCACTCCTCCACCATCCTCCTGAGTTGGTTCCCTCTAGATTTTGATGAGGTTTCTTTAGCTGAGGAGTAGTTTTTTTAATTTAATGTACCCCCTTTTGTTAATTTTTTTTTTAATTTATCTTGCCCTAGACAATGTTACTACCTATATTTTCCTCTAGGATTTCTGTGGTGTCATGACTTATGTTTAAGTACTTTATCTATTTTGAGTTTATTCTGGTGTATGGTATAAGTTGATGGTTTATTTTAACTTTGTTTGCATGTGTCATTTTAGTTCTCACAACACCATTTGTTGAAGAGGCTACTCTTAGTACATTTTTTTTTCTACTCTTACTACATTTTATGCTTCTGCCCCCTTGGTCAAATATTAATTGACCATAGATACCTGGGTTTATTTCTACGCTCTCTATTCTATTCTATTGATCTATGTGTCTGTTCTTAAACCAGTACCAGACTGTTTTCATTATAATGGATTTGTAGTATAGTTTGATGTCAGATATTGTGATCCCACCTGTTTTGTCTTTCTCAAGATTGCTGAGGCTTTTGGGGGTCGTTTTTGATTCAATATAAATTTTTGAAATATTTTTTCTAAATCTGTAATATATGTCATTGATATTTTAATAAAGAATGCATTGAATCTCTAAATTGCTTTGGGTAGTATGGATATTTTAACAATGTTAATTCTTTCAATTCATGAACACAGTATACGCTTCCATTTATTTCTGTCTTCTTTATTTTCTTTCTTCAGTGTTTTGTAGTTTTCTGAGTACAGGTCTTTTATTTCCTTGGTAAAGTTTACCCCTCAGTACTTTATTTTTCTTGTTGCTAAACTAAATGAGATTTTTTTCCCCCAGTTTCTATATCTGATATTTTATTGTTGGTGTACAGAAATGCCTTAGATTTCTGAATATTGACTTTGTACCCTGTTATTTTGCCAAATTCACATATTAGGTCACGTAGTTTGTTAGTGGAGTCTATAGGGTTTTCTATGCACACTATCATTCATCTGCAAATAATGAAAGTTTTACTTCCTCTTTTCCAATTTGATTACATTTATTTCTTTTTCTTGTCTGATAGCTCTAGCTGGAACTTCCAAGGCTATGTTGAATAGGAGTGGAGAGAGAGGACATCCTTGTTTTGTTCCTGATTGCAGGGGGAATGCTTTCAGTTTTTGTCCATTGAGTATGATGTTGGCTTCAGGTTTCTCATATATGACCTTTATTATGTTGAGGTATGCTCCCTCTATTCCCAGTTTGTTCAGTATTTTCATCATCATGGGAGTTGTACTTTATCAAATGCTTTTCCAGCATCTATTGATATGATCATGTTATTTTTTCCCTTCATTTTGTTTATGTGGAATATTACATTTATTGACTTGCAAGTATTAAACAATCCTTGCATCCCTGGGATGAATCCCACTTGATCATGGTGTATGATCTTTTTAATATGTTGTTGGATCCAGTTTGCCAACATTTTGTTGAGGATTTTAGCATCTATGTTTATCAGCAATATTGGCCTCTAGTTTTCTTTCCTTCTTTTTTTCTTGTGTCTTGACCTGGTTGTCGGATTAAGGTAATACTAAGTTCATAGAAATAATTTGAGAGCCTTCCCTTTTCTTGGATTTTTTGGAATAGTTTGAAAAGAGTAGGCTTTAGTTCTTCCCTAAATGTTTTGTAAAATTTGCCCATGAAGCCATCCTATCCAAGGCTTTTGTGTGTTGGGAGTTTTTTGATTACTGCTTCAATTTCACTCTTTGTCATCAGTCTATTCAGGATTTCTGCTTCTTTTTAATTCAGTTTTGGAAGATTATATGTTTCCAGAAATATTTCCATTTTATCTAGCTTGTTAAATATTTCTGTGATATCGGTTGTGATTTCTCTTCTCTCATTTCTGATTTTGTTTATTTGGATCCTCTCTCTTTTTTTCCTGATGAACCTGGTTAAAGGCTTGTTGGTTTTGCTTATTGTTTCAAACAACCAGCACCTGGTTTAATTGATATTTTGAATTGATTTAGTTTCTAAGTCTTTTAGTTCTGCTCTAATCTTGAAAATTTCCTTCCTTCTACTTTCTCTGGGCTTTGTTTGTTGTTGTTCTTATAATTCCTGTAGCTATAGGTTTAAATTTTTTATTTGGGATTCTTCTATACTTTTTAGGTAGCCTCGTATTGCTATGAACTTTCCTCTCAAGCCTGCTTTCACTGTGTCCTATAGGTTTTCGGCTGTTGTGTGTTCATTATCATTTTTTTCCATAAACTTCTTGATTTCCTCCTTTATGTCATTGTTAACCCATTCATTATTTAATAGCATGTTGTTCATTCTCCATGAGTTTGAATGTCTTTGAGTTTTTTCCTTGAGGTTGATTTCCAGTTTCAAGGCTTTGTGATCTGAGCTTGATATAATTTCAATTTTCTAGAATTTGTTGAGGCTTGTTTTGTGTCCTATCATGTGGTCTATCTTTGAAAATGTTTCATGTGCACTTGAAAAGGTTGTATATTTTGCTTCTTTGGGGTGAAAAGTTCTATATGTATCAACTACATCCATTTTACCTAGAGTGTTGTTCAATGCCTCAGTATCCTTGGCATTCCTTTGCATTGAAGTTCTGTCTATTGTTGACAATGTGGTGTTAAAAGTCCCCTACTATGAGTGTGTTGCTGTTAATATCTTTCTTGTAGTCCACTAAGATTTTCCTTATATATTTGGGTGCTCCTATATTGGGTGCATATATGTTTACCAAGGTTATATCTTCTTTATGGATTATTCCCATAAGTATATGAAATGTCTTTCTTTGTCTTTTTTTATGGCCTTTGCTATGAAATCTGTTTTGTCTGATAAAAGTATTGCTACTCCAGCTTTTTTTGTATGTGTGTATGTCCATTTTCTTGGGATACTTTTTCCATCCCTTCGCTTTCAGTCTGTGTATATCATTTGTTTTGAGGTGTGTCTCTTGTAGACAGCATATATGTGGGTCATGTTTTTGTATCCATTCTCTACCCTATGTCTTTTGATTGGAGCAATTACTCCATTTACATTTAAGGTTATTATTGACATGTATTTATTAATTTCCCTTTGTACCTGTGTTTATCTCCCTCTCTGTTTTTCTTTTTTATATAAAGCATCCCCTTTAGCATCCCTTGCAATGCTGGTTTGGTGAAGATGTATTATCTTAGTCTTTCTTTGTCTGGGAAACTCCTTATTTCACCTTCCATTTTGAAAGAGAGCCTTGCTGGATAGAGTAGTCTTCGTTGTAGACCTTTGCTCTTCACTGCTTGAAATATTTTTTTTTGCCATTCCCTCCTGGCTTATAGTGTTTCTATGGAGAAATCAGCTGACAGCCTTATCGGAGTTCATTGTATGTTATTTCCTGTTTTCCTCTTACCGCCATTAGGATTCTCTCTTTGAATTTGAATGTTGCCATTTTAATAATGATTTGTCTTGGAGTGGATCTTTTTGGGTTCATCTTCATTGGGACCCTCTGTGCTTCCTGTACTTGTGAGATTTTTTCTCTCCTCATGTTCAGGAAGTTTTATGTCGTTACTTTTTCAATCCCTTGTTCTTCCTCTTTTCCTTCTTGGTATCCCTATGATACAGATATTGTTGTGTTTCAAATTGTCTTGAAGATCTCTTAAACTCTCTTCATTTCTTTTCAGCCTTTTCTCATTTTGTTGAGGTATCTGGAAATATTTTTCTACGTTGTACTCTAGCTCACTGATCCAGTCCTCTGCTTCATTTAGCCTGCTTTTGTTTCCTTCTACTGTGTTCTTCTGTTCAGAAATTGTATTCTTCATTTCTTCCTGGTTCCTATTGATAGTTTCTATGTCCTTTTGAAAAAGGACATGAAAGCTGGTGTTATTCTCAATAAGTTCCTTGCAACTTCCCTGAAGTTCTTTGTAGTTTCCCTGGAGTTCTTTGTAGTTCCCTTGGTGTTCGTTGTAGTTTTCTCTGAGTTTGTTGAGTTCATTGAGGTTTCTCATAACTATTGTTTTGAATTTCATGTCTGATATAGTTTGCTTGCCTCTATTTCATCTATCCTTCTTTCTGAGAATTTCTCTTTTCTTTTTGTTGGGATGTTATTTTTCCTTCTCCCCAATTTGGGTGGTTCTTCTTGTTGTTTCTGTTCTTAGATTGACCTGTTTTTATTTCCTACCTTTGTGGTGTGACCTGCTTGTATACAGTTATTGAGCTGCTGCCTCCAACTGACACCACTGGAGGGGAATGTTCTGCTTAAATGATTTTTCCCGTAGCACTGGGGATGATTCTGTACTGGGATCTACTCCACTGCTCTCCCAGCTCTTTCTCCAGAGCCAGAAACCAAAACCTTTTACAAAGTGCCTCTAGTTCATTTCACCCTCTTTTGGTCTCAGCCAGGGTTGAGTGTGGTCTCTCATGCAAGCCAAGGGCAGGTTGACTGGTTGTGTACCATGGAAGTCAGGTCACAGGATCTTCTGCACTTTGGCACAGGGTCGGCAATGGGCAGACTGGTTGTGCGCAGGGGCTGGTGAACCACGGACGCCTCTGTGCACTGGCCAGCATGTTGTTGTGTGCCTGTGTGGGCAGACTGAGGAACTTCTGTGTGCGTCCTTGTGTGACCCAGGGGAAGTTTTGGGATATCGGCAAGTGTGCTTTTGCGCCTGCGTTCCTCAAGAATCTTGCCCTACCCCTAGCCTTTCCTCCCTTGTCCACAAGAAAACAATCAAAAGAGAAAAAAAAAACACATTCACAAACACACACACAATATGTTATTCCTTGCCTCTCAGAGCCAGTTGTCACCTGGCCCACTCCTGGCTCTACCAGTGGGCAGAGCCACGCTCTCCACCCCTGAAACTTATGGTTACTAAAAAAATCTTTGCACACTGCCAGCTGCAGCTCCAGGAGCCAGGCCAGCCAGAAATCTCATCTTGCCCCTTTCTACTCCACTATCCTCACCAGACAGGTTGCTCCCAGATGGTCTTCTCTGATCCAGCAGCGCCGAGGCTCAACTCCTGCCAGTATCCAGATGTTAATTGAGATGCTCTGTCCACAATTAGCCTAAACTACAGACTGGTCTCAGGAGCGAGCAAGCCCAGCCTCCCCTCACTCCTTTGCCAACCTCGATTCTCTTTTCCTTTATTTTTTCAAATTGTTGCTCTGTTTGGGAATTTTTTTTCTACCTTGTCCTCCAGCTCACTGATTTGAGCCTCTGCTTTATCTAGCTTGCTTGTAATTTCTTCTGCTGTGTTCTTCAATTCAGATATTATATTATTCATTTCTTCCTGTGTCTTATTGATAGTTTCTATATCCTTCTTCATACCTGTGTATTGCACAGTAAGTTCCTTGTGGCTTCCCTGGAGTTTTTATTGTTTTCACTGAGTTCCTTCAGCATCCTTATAACCATTGTTTGGAACTCAATTTCTGATAGTTTGCATGCCTCTATTTCATTTAGTTCTCTTTCTGGGGATTCCTCATTTTCTTTCTATTGTGGGTTGTTTCCTTTGTCTCCCCATTTTAGGTGACTTCTTATTTTTTTTCTGTTTCTTAGATTTCTCTTCTTTGACTCCCTGTCTTCATGGCATTAGCTTTTTTCATAGGAGACCTGTGGGACTCCATAATACAGTCTCCTTGAACTCCTAAGCTTAATGCTCTTGGTATGCCCTTTATGCCATTTATGTGGGCTCTGTGGTTGTTATTGGGTTTTGATTTTGTTGGTTAATACTTTGGTGGGTCCTCCCTCCAGCTGGCTGACTCAGAGTCACTCTACCCACCACATCTTGTTTTCTGTGTACAGGTGCTACCATAAGAAAACCAAACAGCCCAGGAAACACATCCATACTTGCAAAAATAACCCCCACCCACAACCACACTATCAACAGCAAATAAACCAGTATTAATAAAGGTGTAAAGTGACTAAGATATAAAAATGAATATGAGATAACTAACTGAAAAAGTGATTTTGACATAATAGGAAAAAAAGCAGTACTAAGAGAAAGGAATAGAGACAAGGCAAAAAGAGAAATAAAATAAAATTTACACCATAAATTTTAAAAAATGGAGGGAAGAAGACAGAATGGAGTAATAAAAGGGAACCATATAGTATTAGGTTTAAAGAGCTATATCGTCGGCAGCCGTCCATCTCGAGAGACAATGGTGTAGCTTCTTAAGAGTCTATCTGCACCGCCGAGAATGGTTGTGCAGTCCGACTCAGGAGTGACACGGTATCTGTCTCCTCCCGTGTTGAATCGACATCTTACGATGACGCTGGAGTGTCCTCTCCAGTGAAGCTGAAGCTACAGAGCCTCAGAGACGATGATGTAGCTTCTTAAGAGTCTATCTACACCGCCGAGAATGGCTGTGCAGTCCAACTCGGGAGTGACACGGTATCTGTCTCCTCCCGTGTTGAATCGACATCTTGCGATGACGCTGGAGTGTCCTCTCCAGTGAAGCTGAAGCTACAGAGCCTGGGCAGGGTGATATGGAGGGTCTGCTGTTGCCCATGCAGCAGACCCCCCCTCTCTTCGCAGCTGAAGGGTCCAAGGGAAAGACGGAGTCAATACAGCTTGGCTTCAGGTGCGCCGCAGGAGTTGCCGGTGTTGACTACAACGTCAAACCGCCTTAGGGACTCCGGCTCCGGATTTTCTGTCGGGGTTTACTCCCTTAGCCTTTCCCCTGAAGAGGTATGCCGCAAGGCAGCGGAGGTTTTTTGGAGTCAGAGTTTTCCTTCTCTGATGTGCCCTGACTGGAAGATCGAACCAGCGACACTTAGCTCGCAGGCCGACGCTCAATCCACTGAGCCAAACCAGCCAGGGTAAAAGAGCTATATATATATGTGTATATATATATGAGAGAGAGAGAGAGAGAGAGAGAGAGAGAGAAGACCCTGGTTTGGCTCAGTGGATTGAGCGTCGGCCTGCGAGCTAAGTGTCGCTGGTTCGATCTTCCAGTCAGGGCACATCAGAGAAGGAAAACTCTGACTCCAAAAAACCTCCGCTGCCTTGCGGCATACCTCTTCAGGGGAAAGGCTAAGGGAGTAAACCCCGACAGAAAATCCGGAGCCGGAGTCCCTAAGGCGGTTTGACGTTGTAGTCAACACCGGCAACTCCTGCGGCGCACCTGAAGCCAAGCTGTATTGACTCCGTCTTTCCCTTGGATCCTTCAGCTGAGAAGAGAGGGGGGGTCTGCTGCATGGGCAACAGCAGACCCTCCATATCACCCTGCCCAGGCTCTGTAGCTTCAGCTTCACTGGAGAGGACACTCCAGCGTCATCGCAAGATGTCGATTTAACACGGGAGGAGACAGATACCGTGTCATTCCCGAGTCGGACTGCACAGCCATTCTTGGCGATGCAGATAGACTCTTAAGAAGCTACACCATCGTCTCTCGAGACGGACGACTGCCGACGACGACGATAGAGAGAGAGAGAGAGAGAGAGAGAGAGAAGGAAAAAAGAAAAGAAAGAAAAACATAGGAACCACTGAGGAAAGAGATCCATCACAACATTATCAACAACAAAGCAAAGATTAATAAAGGTGTGATGAGAATAAGAGGGAAAAGAGGAAAATATATAAGCTTAAGAGATGTGTAGAGGAAAGAGAGGTAATTTTGAGAGGACAGAGGGCAAAGGAATGCTAAGTGAAGAGTGAGAACCAAGCTTAGACAGAAAAAAATAAAATTTTTTAAAAAAGAAAGACAGACAGGAGGAAGGCAAAATGGAATAAGAGAGAAAAACAGTAAAATTTGAAATTTGAAATACAGATGTAATGAAGATCTGGAAATAAAATTGAATAAATGCAACAGCAACCACCTTACCCACCACCAACAAGCAAAGATTGATAATAGTGGAGAGAGAATAAGGGTATTTTAAAAATGGAAAAAAGAATTTGAAATAACTAATGACAAGAAAAGTTTTTGAGAAGCTAGAGGGGGTAGAATTAGTAAGTGTGGAATAGAAACAAGTCATAGTAAGAGGGTAAAGAAAATTTGAAATGAAAATAAGAAGAGGAAAGAAGAATATAAAATGGATTAAGGGAAGGGGAGAGCAAAATATAAGATAATAAATAAACTATAATATAAAAACCAGTAACCTAATATGCACAAACTTGAAGGACAAGAAATGGCTGTTAAAAGGCTTTGCAGGAGAGAAAATAACACAAATCTTTAAGAAGACTGTGGGGAAATTCATCTCAGTAGAATCTAGTTTTACCACTGCTTTCTCTTTCTTGATCTGCCCCTGGTGATGTCAGATCATGTTCCAGTCTGTGCTAGGCAACCTGTTTGAGACTACCAGCGATCCACTGTCTGTGGTTTTCTCCTTACAGAATGAGGGATTACTCAGCATGGGGATCTCATCGGCTGCTCCCTCAGTTCCCTCCCCAAAGCCTCCAGCTCCCAAATCTCTTCAGGTGTCTCTAGTCCAGCTCTGGTGCTGCAGGCTGCAGAAGCCAGTCGGAAATTTAGATGCCACATTTCTCAGGGGGAACCCCTGGCCACTGAACTGTCCCTCCACCACTTCAGTTGCTGCCCATGGGAGCTCAACCAACACTTTTCTCTCTCTTTTAGACTCCGTACCTGTCATGCTGTGATGAAGTTGCTTCTTCCATCTATTCATGGTTATAGGGCTTTTCTCCACCCTTGTTCAGTTGCTCATTCTGAATGACTTCTCTATAATTCAGCTGCAAGTCCAGGCTGGTCCTGGGAGGAAGTCAGCAGAGCTATCACTTACTATTCTGCCATTTTGTATCTACAAAATACTCTAAAGCGAGAATCTTAAAAGCAGAAAGAGAAAAGTAGAGTTACCTACAAAGAAGTTTCCACAAGACTATCAGCTGGTTTCTCTAAAGAAACTTTGTTGACAAGAAGGGTCTGGCAGAAAGTATTCAAAGTAATGAAAAGCAAGGACCTAGAGCCTAGATTACTCTATCCAGGAAAACTATTATTTAAAATGGAAGAGTAGATAAAGTGGTTCCCAGACAAGGTAAAGCTAAAGGAGTTCATCATCACCAAGCCATTATTATATGAAATGTTAAAGAGATTTATTTAAGAAAAAGATCAAAACTATGAATATTAAAATGACACCAAAATCACAGCTATCAACAACTGATTCTAAAAAACAAAAACAAAAACAAACAAAGCAAACAACCAGAACAGGAATAGAATCATAGGTATGGAGATCATTTGAAGGGTTATAAGCTGGAAGAGGGAAGGGTGAGAATGAGAGAAAGGTGCAGGGATTAAGAAGCATAATTGGTAGGTAAGAAAGAGACAGGGGGATGATAAGAATCATATAAGAAATAGAGAATCCAAAGAACTTACACGCATGACCCATGGACATGAACTGTGGGGGGCAATTGCTGGAGGAAAGGAAGTACCTGGTGGAGGGGACAAAGGGGGAAGATTGGTAGAACTATAATAGCATAATAAATAAAATATACTTTAAAAAGAATGCAGTAACCACTTTGAATACAGGTTTGTAGATATATTACATACATGGGAATGCTGTAAACTAAACAAGGTCCTAATCTAAGATGTGCCCAGAGGATTATAATAGAACTCAAGATGACTGTAATCTAAATTGTGTCGCAGTCCCCCTGGGAAAGTATCAAGACTTGGAGCCCCATGCAGGCCAGGAGAAGGAAACAAGGCCTGTAATACCTGACCAGACAACTGGGAAAGCTGAGGGCATAAGTGCCTCAGTGCTATAGCCACTGGGGTCCGGTGGGAATTGGGCCATGAGAAAATGCTTCATGTCCTTTGAAGCTTGCCTTGTTCTTTTACCTCACTTGATCACTTTACCATACCAGCAGTAGAGGTTTTAACTTTAACTCAAAATGAACTTACCTTCCCTATTTTATGGCTATATGAAGTCTTTGTGTCCAACACACCCTGACCTGAGGGGGATCTCAATGTTCCTTCAATTGTTGTCCCTGAACAATATCTGTTTTCTGTAATCAGCACTGTTTAACATTGATTGATGAGCTTTATGTACATGCTATATGCCCTTAAGCTTACTGCACTCAATAACAGACCTTGGAAGAAGGCAATCAAGGCATTTGTCTCTCAGGCATTTGCCAGCCTTCTCTCCCCTTGTACAAGCTGCCTGGGAAGTCTTCATTTCATCCACGACACCAGGGGATCTCTGTGGGTTAGGGTTTTCCAATAGCCTGGAGCCCAACGTGGGGCCCAGGGTCTAATCTTCAGGCTTCATCCAAGCTGGAAGGCAACAAGCCACCACCATGGATGGCACATCTAGATCGATGGGAATTGGCATCTTCATCCCACAGTAAGGGACAATGGTATCAACTTTCAGCATATCCGCCAGTGTTTTGACGATAAGGGGAAGGTCTAAAGTCAGGTTTTTCTGCTGTTTCGGTTTCGTTTCTCACTTACCATCTTCCACCATTGTATTTCTTCCCATTTAAGAGAACCTAGCTGAGTTTATCAGTGGAGAGGGGGATCAGGGAATTTTGAAACTGAAACTAGTCTGTCTGCCATTCTTTCAGCACCAAAGGAAACATGGGGTGTAAGAGACTCTGGGTCCCTCGGAGTGGATGAAGAAACTACTCAGACACTCTCTATCTGAGGAAGGAAGGGAGGGGGTTTTCTCTGAGGAAAATTGCCCTCATTTCTTTTTTTTTTTTTAATGTTTTTTATTGATTATATTGTTACAAAAGTTCCAATTTTCTCCCCCTTGTTCCCCTCCACCCAGCACCCCGCTCCCGCAGCAATGCCCCCCAAGTCCATACCCCTGGTTCGTAAAAATTAACTATCCCCCCCCTCTCAAATATTAGGACCCTTTGTAATCTTGTAAAGGACAATGGGCGAAGGTCTCAAGCTCCTCTAGCTGCTTCAAGCTGGACATGGTCGTCGTCCTACATACCCTTGGGTCCAGAAAACCATAATAAGAGTGGGGGTGTGGAGGGGAGGGTGGCCTTCCCACATGGGGAAGGATCGTGCAGACTCCAGGTCAGTTGGCTGCCTCCGGTCAACGGCGTGCATGGTTTAACAGGCTGGTGTCCTTGTTGTGTTCTGAGGGCAACAGATTTGGCGAAAAGGGTTAAAAGACATCATTCAATCCATAACTACTAGATGACAAAAGGCAGGGATTAATTTTTCAATGTTCCATATTAGGGGAAAAAAAAAAAAAAAAAAAGGGCTTCTTTGTAAGAAGGTGTGCTAGGCACATCTCTCCTGTCCAAAACCCTTTTGCCCATTATACTTAGTTTGGGCTGAGGTAAATAGTTTAGGTTTTTCCCCCTCTCAGACCTCTGGGCATTTTCTGTCCAAGCCATTAGGATAGAAAAGAGAAACCCGTTTTAAAGTGAAGCCCACAGACCACCCCATTCTTCCCCAACCCAGCCATTTAGTTCAGCCAAACCGTTGAGTCTCAGGAGGCAGCGCTGCAGAGAGGATTAAGTGGGGCTTATGCGTACAGATAATCACTCAGGTAATGCGATCATAGGCTTATGTCCTTTGAAAACAAAAAACACGTGTTAATTTATGTAACATAACCCGCAAACAAGTCTCTAAATCTGGAGAAGAAACTTTTAAGACAGTTAGTTGCCCTGTTTTATACTCTACTACTGATCATTGTGATTTTCCTTGAATAATAATTTTTCTCCCTAAGGTTACCCTCCTTGTCTTTAAAGGGACTACATTAAGTCCATTTTTAATTTATCCTGTTCGTTTGCATAAACATAACAAGAGCAGCAAATGATCACTTATGATCTTCAGTTCTGCTTTGCTGGAACTTACCCAAGGAATATTTGGGGTGACCTTCAGTCTGTTCTTCAGGGCACAGAAGCTGTGCCCCATATCTGGCATTCATCCTTCCCTGTACACACCTGTTTTTTCCAAGTCTTTCTGGTCTTTCCTTGTGCCTTAAGGTCCCTTCTAGCCATCTTTCAGGAAAACAACCTTCGTTCCTTCCCTGGAAAGATTTCTGTGGACCGCACAACCAACCATGGTACCAGGCCTTTTATCTCACGGGCTTTTATTATCTTTGAAAGTCATTCCCAGTTCCTCAGGGCTTTCTGGTAACAATCTGAGCCCAAGTATGTTTCCTTTAGGCTTGACATTCCAGTCAAAGACTTGGTCAAAAAAAAAAAAAAAAAAAGAACCTCTGTTGACAACTGGTCTTATTAGTTCTATGCAAAGGAACTTATGTCATTACTTACTTGTTTAGAATGCCAAACTCTGGAGGGATCAAATAGGGAGAAAAATATACAACGTGAAGGAAAATCTTTGTCCTAATATTCACTGAACTGGCATTTCCATTCTTCATATTTTCATTTTTCCCCCACTAAAAAATTTTGGTTTGTTTTTCCATTACAGTTGTCTCACTTTCTTAGCCCTCTTGTTTCCCTGCACCCTGTCCCTCCCCTCCCCCACATTTAGTCCCCACTCAGTTGCACCTGTCTGTGGGTCATTCATATATATATATATTTTTTAACTTGACCCATCCCCTTACACCTTTCTTTTCCTCCCCACCGCCCCCCTTGTTACTGTTAGTCTACTTCTTGTTTACATACTTCTGGTTCAATTTTGCTCATTTGTTTGTGTTGTTCATTAGTTTCCTGTAATAGGTGACAGCATAAGGTATTTTTCTTTTGTTGCCTGGCTTATTTCAATAAGCATAATTTTCTCTAGTTCCATCCATGTTGCTGCAAATGGTAGAAGTTCCTTCTTTCTTTCTGTTACATAGAATTCCATTGTGTAAATGTACCACAGTTTTTTGATCCACTCATCTACAGATGGGCACTTAGGTTGTTTCCAGCACTTGGCTATTGTAAATAGTGCTGCTATGAACATTGGAGTGCATAGGTTCTTTTGAATTGGTGTTTCGGGATTTTTTGGATATAATCCTAGCAATGGAATTGCTGGTTCAAAAGGCAGTTCCATTTGTAGTTTTTAAAGGAAATTCCAAACTGTTTTCCACAGTGGCTGCACCAATCTGCATTCCCACCAGCAATGCACCAGGGTTCCCGTTTCTCCGCATCCTCTCCAGCACAAGTTGTTTGTTGATTTGTTGATGATTGCCATTTTGACTGGTGTGAGGTGGTATCTCATTGTGGTTTTTATTTGCATCTCTCTGATGGCTAGTGATGTTGAGCATACTTTCATATGTCTATGGGTCCTCTGTATGTCTTCTTTGGAGAAGTGTTTGTTCAGATCCTTTGCCCATTTTTTAATTGGGTTGTCTGTCTTCTTGGTGTTGAGTCGTATGAGTTCTTTATATATTTTGGAGATCAATCCCTTGTCTGAGATGTCATTGGCGAATATATTTTCCCATATGGTTGGTTTCCTTTGCATCTTGCTGATGTTTTCTTTAGCTGAGCAGAAACTTTTTAGTTTGATGTAGTCCCATTTGTTTATTCTTTCCTTTATTTCCCTTGCCTTAGGAGATATATCAGTGAAAATGTTGCTACGCAGGATATCTGAAATTTTCCTGCCTATTTTTCCTCTAGGACTTTTATGGTGTCACGGCTTACATTTAAGTCTTTGATCCATTTTGAGTTTATTCTGCTGTATGGTGTGAGCTGGTGGTCTAGTTTCATTTTTTTGCATGTCCCTGTCCAGTTCTCCCAACACCATTAGTTGAAGAGGCTCTTTTCACTCCATTTGATGTTCTTTCCCCCTTTGTCAAATATTAGTTGACCATATGAACCTGGGCTTATTTCTGGGCTCTCTATTCTGTTCCATTGATCTGTATGTCTGTTTTTATGCCAGTACCAGACTGTTTTGATTACCGTGGCCTTGTAGTATAGTTTGATATCGGGTATTGTGATTCCTCCTACTGTGTTCTGCCTCAAAATTGCTGTGGCTATTCGGGCTCTTTTTTGGTTCCATATAAATTTTTGAAGTATTTGTTCTAGGTCTGTGAGATATGTTGCTAGTATTTTAATAGGGATTGCATTGAATCTATAAATTGCGTTGGGTAGTATGGACATTTTAATGATGTTGATTCTTCCCATCCATGACCACGGTATACGCTTCCATTTATTTGTATCTTCTTTAATTTCTTTCTTCAGTGTTATGTAGTTTTCTGTGTACAGGTCTTTTACCTCTTTGGTTAAGTTTATTCCTAGGTATTTTATTTTTCTTGTTGCTATGGTAAATGGGATTTTTCTTTCAGTTTCTATCTCTGAGTTTTTATTGTTGGTGTATAAAAATGCCTTCGATTTCTTAATATTGACTTTGTATCCTGTTATTTTGCCGAATTCACTTATTAGATTGAGTAGTTTTTTTGTGGAGTCTAAAGGATTTTCTATGTACACTATCATGTCATCTGCAAATAATGACAGTTTTCCTTCCTCTTTTCCAATTTGGATGCCTTTTATTTCTCTTTCTTGTCTGATTGCTGTGGTTAGAACTTCCAAGACTATGTTGAATAGGAGTGGAGAGAGCGGACATCCTTGTCTTGTTCCTGATCTCAGGGGGAATGCTCTCAGTTTTTGCCCATTGAGTATGATGTTGGCTTCAGGTTTCTCATATATGGCCTTTATTATGTTGAGGTATGCTCCCTCTATTCCCATTTTGCTGAGAGTTTTTATCATAAATGGGTGTTGTACTTTATCAAATGCTTTTTCCGCATCTATTGATATGATCATGTGGTTTTTGTCTTTCATTTTGTTTATGTGGTGTATCACGTTTATTGATTTGCGAATATTAAAACATCCTTGCATCCCTGGGATGAATCCTACTTGATCGTGGTGTATGGTCTTTCTAATGTGTTGCTGGATCCGGTTTGCCAATATTTTGTTGAGGATTTTAGCATCTATTTTCATCAGCGATATTGGTCTGTAGTTTTCTTTCTTTGTTGTGTCTTGACCTGGTTTTGGAATTAGGGTTATACTGGCTTCATAGAACGAGTTTGGGAGTCTTCCCTCTTCTTGTATCTTTTGGAATAGTCTGAGGAGGATAGGAGTTAGTTTTTTCCTAAATGTTTTGTAGAATTCACTTGTGAAGCCATCTGGTCCTGGGCTTTTGTGTGCTGGGAGTTTTTTGATTACTGCTTCAATTTCGCTAGCTGTTATTGGTCTATTCAGACTTTCTGCTTCTTCTTGATTCAGTTTGGGCAGACTATAGTTTTCCAGGAATCTGTCCATTTCCTCTAGGTTGTCAAATTTCTTGCCATACAGTTGTTCGTAATAATTTCTTATAATTCTTTGTATTTCTGTGGTATCAGTTGTGATTTCTCCTCTTTCATTTCTGATTTTATTTATTTGGGTCCTCTCTCTTTTTTTCTTGATGAGCCTGGCTAAAGGCTTGTCAATTTTGTTTATCTTTTCAAAGAACCAGCTCCTACTCTTGATGATCTTTTGAATTGTTACTTTAGACTCTATGTCATTTAATTCTGCTCTGATCTTGATGATTTCCTTCCTTCTACTTGATCTGGGTTTTGCTTGTTGTTCTTCCTCTAGTTCTTGTAGCTGTAGGGTTAAATTTTTTATTAGAGATTCTTCTAGCTTTATTAGGTAGGCTTGTATTGCTATGAACTTTCCTCTTAAGACTGCTTTCTCTGTATCCCATAGGTTTTGGGTTGTTGTGTGTTCATTATCATTGGTTTCCAGGAACTTTTTGATTTCTTTGTTGATGTCATTGTTAACCCATTCATTATTTAATAGCATGTTATTCATTCTCCATGAGTTTGAATGTTTTTGAGTTTTTTCCTTGAGGTTGATTTCCAATTTTAAGGCATTGTGATCTGAGAAGATGCTTGATATAATTTCAATTTTCTTGAATTTATTGAGGCTTGTTTTGTGTCCTACCATGTGGTCTATCTTTGAAAATGTTCCATGTGCACTTGAGAAATATGTATATTTTGCTTCTTTGGGGTGTAAACTTCTATATATATCGACTAAGTCCATTTGATCTAAAGTGTTGTTCAGTGCCTCAATATGTTTGGCGTTTCTTTGCTTCGAAGATCTGTCCATTGTTGACAATGGGGTGTTAAAGTCCCCTACTATGAGTGTGTTGCTGCCTATATCTTTCTTGGAGTCTTTCAAAATTTTCCTTACATATTTGGGTGCTCCTAAGTTGGGTGCATATATATTTATAAGGGTTATATCTTCTTGATGGATTTTTCCCTTAAGTATTATGAAATGCCCTTCTTTGTCTCTTTTTATGGACTTTGCTGTGAAATCTGTTTTGTCTGATATAAGTATTGCTACCCCGGCTTTTTTTTCATGTCCATTTGCTTGGAATACATTTTTCCATCCCTTTACTTTCAGTCTGTGTAGATCTTGTGTTCTAAGGTGGGTCTCTTGTAGAGAGCATATATGTGGGTCATTCTTTCTAATCCATTCAGCTACCCTATGTCTTTTAATTGGAGCGTTTAATCCATTTACGTTTAAGGTTATTACTGATAAGTACTTATTCATTGTCATTTTCCCCCTTTGTACTCGTGTTCTTTTCTGTTTCTCTCTGTTTCTTTATCTTTTTAGAGCAGACCCTTTAGCATCTCTTGCATTGCTGGTTTGGTGGAGATGTATTCTTTTAGTCTTCCTTTGTCTGAGAAACTCCTTATTTCGCCTTCCATTTTGAATGAGAGCCTTGCTGGGTAGAGTATTCTTGGTTGTAGGCCTTTGTTTTTCATTGCTTGGAATATTTTTTGCCATTCCCTTCTTGCTTGTAGTGTTTCTGCTTAGAAATCTGAGGATAGCCTTATTGGAGCTCCCTTGTATGTTATTAGTTGTTTCCCTCTTGCTGCTTTTAGGATCCTCTCTTTGTCTTTGGATGTTGCCATTTTAATTATGATGTGTCTTGAGGTGGGCCTGTTGGGGTTCATCTTCATTGGGACCCTCTGTGCCTCCTGGATTTGCGTGACTCTTTCTCTTCTCATGTGAGGGAAGTTTTCTGTCATTAGTTTTTCAAAGAGGTTTTCTATCCCTTGCTCTTCTTCTTCTCCTTCTGGAATTCCAATGATACGGATATTGTTACGTTTCATGTTGTCCTGCAGCTGTCTTAGAATCTCTTCAGTCTTGTTCAGTCTTTTTTCATTCTGTTGCATTGTCTGGGAGTTTTTGTGTAGGTTTTCCTCCAGCTCGCTGATCCGATCTTCTGCTTCCTCTAGCCTGCTTTTAATTCCTTCTACTGTGTTCTTCAATTCAGAGATTGTATTCTTCATTTCCTCCTGGCTCTTATTGATAGCTTCCATGTCCTTTTTGATGCTGGTATAATTCTCAGTAAGTTCCTTATAGTTCTTCTGGAGTTCACTGTAGTTTTTCTGGAGTTCTTTGTAGTTTCCGCTGAGCTCATTGAGCTTCTCCATAATCCATGTTTTAAATTCTGTATCTGATATTTTGCTCCCCTCTATTTCATTTAGCACTCTTTCTGGGGATTCTACCTTTCCTTTTGATGGGGGGTTGTTTCTCTGTCTCCCCATTTTTGTGATTCCTTTTGTTTGTTGGTGCTTCTTAGAATGATCTGCTCTTCCTGGATCTGCCTCTGGTAGCGTCAGATCATGTACCTGTCTGGCCCTAGGCAGCCTGTTGGAGACTTCCAGGGATCTACTGCCTTTGTCTCTCTTCTTTAGTTGTTACTATACTCAATCTGTGATCAGCTGTCAGGCTTAAGGACCGTGGGTGTGGCAACTTAATTCCTGTAGGCAGGGCTTTTATTTCCCCTTAGTATGACACCACTTGGAGGGGGATGGTCTGTCTGCTGTACTGGGGCTGGGTCAGCACTGGCTGGTCCTGGGAGGGGGTTAGTGTAGCTTCCACTTACTCCTCCGCCCTCCTGGATCTCCGTCTGTGTTGTCCTTGATGATATTTCTTTAATCTGTCTGGTTGTATTTCAGCTACTTTTTGGTGGATCTTTTTCTCTGGTTAGTTGATTGAGAGTCACTCTGCCCACCTTGTCTTGAGATCTTTTGTGAAGGTGCTGCTAAAACATAATTACACAACCCAGGCAAGAAACCCACACCCTCCAATGTCTCCCCCAAATACAATCCCACTACAGGCTGCAAATGAGCCCGTGTTAATATACTTGTGGAGATACTGGGACTCTTATTTCGTAGGAGAAACAGAAAGGAGTTGTTTTAAATGAAGGAAGGGTAATTTTTGAGCTGGAAGTTGATAGAGTATTAATATTAGCAATTGGGATCAAGGTTATGTAAGAGAGCAATTAACACTTACACTGTCTGTTTGAAAAGGAGGGGAGGGTTACAGTGGGGAGAGAGAAAGTGGAAGTGTATAGTATTAGGATTATATAATCGGTATATACTATATGATTAGCGTGGGAGGTAGGGTAGACACAACAGACATCCAGGTAGACAGACAGCCAGAAATTGAAAGAGAGGGCTGGGGAGGTTAGAAGGTAGGGAATAGATTGAGAGAGAATTTTTTAAGGATAAAAATACAGAGTAGAAAATAGCAAGACAGGAAGGGAGAGAAGAAAGAGAGAGAGAAAGTAGAGAAGAGAAGGGTAGGAGAGAGAACAAAAGAAGAAGGGGAGGTAGAAGAGAGGGGACTGGATTAAAATTCTTTTTTAAATTATATGTTATAAAAAAGATTAGGAGATTAAAACATGATATAAAGTTGCAAGATAGAGAGAAAAGGTGAATATAGAGAGAGAGGAATAGGAGGTAGGAAAGCAAGAGGATTTGGGAGGAAAAGAGCTCAGAGGAGGGAAGGAAATCAGGAGGAAGAGGAGATATTAGGGAGGGGAGGATTGAAATTGAAGAGTTGGCAAAAGATAGGATGAAGGAGAGAAATACAAGAGGTAGGGAAAGAAGTGGGGGGTGGGGTAGAAAAAGAGAAGGGGTAAGAATGGGAGAGTAAAGGGAGAGGGGGATAGATTAGAATTATAATTTGAATATTAAGAGATTAGAATATAAAGTGTAATAGGGAGAGAGAGAGATTATGTATAGGGAGAGAAGGAAAATAAGGACAAGAGATGAAAGAAAAATGAATGTAGGCTGAAGGGGGACAAAATAAAGAAAGAAATTTAATAAAGTTGAAGGTGCGTAGCGCAGAGAAAGGAGAGGGTGAGAAAGGGAGAGAACTTAAAATTATAAAATTAACTGAGAATAGGATGCAGGGGAGAATGCTAAGGGGAGAGAAGGGGGGAAGGGGAGGGGAGAAAAGGAGCGAGAATAAGAAGGGACTGACGGTAGGGGTAGTTAGAGAGAGAGTGAGAGATAAAAGAATGAGGATTTTAACTCAATTCAACTTTTATGCACAGTCTCTGGGTATTTTTGGTTTGTTTGTTTTTTGGTTTTTCCTTGCTTCCTTCCTAAGTCTGCTCCTATTCAAAATTCCATGAGTTTCAAATCTTTTCTGGTTGGTTGGCTGGCTGTGGGAGGGTTCTGCTTAATTCTGGGGTTGCGGCATACCTCTTCAGGGGAAAGGCTAAGGGAGTAAACCCCGACAGAAAATCCGGAGCCGGAGTCCCTAAGGTGGTTTGACGTTGTAGTCAACACTGGCAACTCCTGCGGCGCACCTGAAGCCAAGCTGTATTGACTCCGTCTTTCCCTTGGACCCTTCAGCTGCGAAGAGAGGGAGGGTCTGCTGCATGGGCAACAGCAGACCCTCCATATCACCCTGCCCAGGCTCTGTAGCTTCAGCTTCACTGGAGAGGACACTCCAGCGTCATCGCAAGATGTCGATTCAACATGGGAGGAGACAGATACCGTGTCACTCCCGAGTCGGACTGCACAGCCATTCTCGGCGGTGCAGATAGACTCTTAAGAAGCTACACCATCGTCTCTCGAGACGGACAGCTGCCGACTGCTAGTCTTTTTTTCGTGGGCCTACCACCGCTCTGCTGTGAGCTGCGTTTAGTTGTCCCCTCCTGAGGCAGCCTCAGCCCTCCTCAGGCTTGTCCAGCTACTCCTTCCCTCTGTTGGTCCAGCCTGTGCCTGCCAGCAATCCCCGCCCTGCCTCCAGTCCTGTCTCTATTCCCAGGCTACAGCTTCTGCTCTCTTTCCTGTCTATATGCCTGCGCACCCCACCTCTCTCCCTGTCTCAAGATCGTCCTTTTGTTCTGCAGGACTCTGGCACAGTCGGTTAAAATGCCGGGCCCAGTGGCCCTTTCCTACCCAGGGCCTCTCCCCTAGTCTGGAGCTTTGCAGTGGCTTTCCTGCCTGTGCTCTTCTCCTTGCCCCAAAACTTTCTCTATTCCGAGCTACCGCTTCCGCTGGCTTCCCTGTCTATCGGCCTGCGCGCTCTATCTTTCTTCCCACCACAGCACCATCCCTTTGTTCTGTGGGACTCTAGTGTGGTCGGTCAGCGCAGCACTCTCCTTCCCCGGAGCTCTTTGCCGGTCTGGAGCTCCGCAGCAGCCCTTCCCTGCGGGCCCTTCTCCTTACCCTAAAACCATCTCCCCTCCAGAACCTCCGCCTCCGCTCTCTTCCCTACTTACACACCCTGCACGTCCTATTTCTTTCTTAGCCCCAAACCTGCCTTTTGTTCTGTGGGATTCTAGCGCGACTAAAGAGCAAACACTGATTTCAAGAACACAGTTCTCCCCCGGTCCGGAGTTCCGCAGCAGCTTTTCTGTTCGGCCCGTCTCCTTGCCCCAAAACTGCTCCTTTGTTCTGTAGGGCCCTAGCACTAGTGCTGGGCGCGCCCGGGATGCGGAGCTTTCCATCGGAGGTTGCAGTTGAGGATGTTTCTCTCTAGACTCAGGTCACACAGTTTCTCCCAGTCCTGGTTGTTCACTGTTCTCTCCCTCCTCTGGCTTTTTCGGCCAAATCCTCTCCCTAACTCCCTACAAGAATTCACTCCCGGCTAGTGAGCTCTCCGGCTTGATACTGCAAACGCACGGAGTCTCAGAATGACTCAGCCTGCAGTTTGTGATAAACCCCTCCACCCCCCTCCGCGCTGCTCCCACGATCTCCTCCCCATTCACGTTATCAGATATTCCCACTCACTCAGTCATTCCTCCCCGAGTTTGTTCCTCCTAGATTGTCTCCTTAACAGGAGCGAGCTGAGAACACTGTTCCTACTCCGCGGCCATCTTGGTCCCCCCTCCCTCATTTCTTATTAACCAGGATTTTTATCTATTTTCCACACGCGAAAATGCATAAGGAAAACATGCAGCCCTTCCCCAAATGATAGAGAATGAAAGGGAAATGCAGATCAATGCAGAGTTGAAACATCCAGGTATTTTACACAAGGTCAAAAATATTTCATCTTATTTAATTGTTCTGTTTTTCACATTCTACTGACAAGAATTTGAGGCTATTCAGAGAAAAACAGAGTATGTTCCCTTTTCCTTAAAAGCCACTTTGTATTTCTATTCTGTCTTTAAAATACCCCAGAGCATGGGATTCAGAGCAAGCATGAAAGATAAGAAACCTGCTGGTTAAGTCCCAAGTTCCTGTTTCTTGTGCAGGTCTCCACACAGCGGTTATCAAATTCTTTCAAACCATGCCTGCCTGTCTCCCACAATGGGAAATGGACTTTCTAAGGAACAGGAGATTTATTTCTGAGTAGTTCAACAATTGCTCAAACACTTAGGATGCAAAGTAGAGGGAAAAACTTTAATTGCATTTTTAAAAGTTGTCAAGGATCATTGCCCTTGGTTCCCTGATAGAGGGACGCTGGATCTAGATGTTTGGGGAAGGGTAGGGCAGAAACTGACTTGGCTCCAGGATAGTGGCACCTACATCAGAGTTCAAAATTTGGTCACTTGGAGAATGGTTAGGCCAGTGCTGGTGCCTTTGCAAACTAGGGCTCATAAGGTTGAAGAAAATATTTATGATTACCCTGAGAATGCTTATACAAAGGACAAGCATTTTGTTCCCCTTACTAGGGAGGAAGAGGCTGATTCTGAATCTGCTATGGAGGGCGGGGTGCCTCTGGGAGCTAGTGCCCCTGAGTGGGACAATGAACTGAATAGTTTGGATCAACATCTGTCCCCTCCACCAGGGTAGTTGCTTCCCCAGCTGCCATCAGCTGTTACCATTCCTTCTAAAGGCTCCCACGTAATGCAGAAATATTTGTTACAGGCCATGCAAGCAGGGGATCATGAAGCTATGCAAGCATTTTCTATAATTGTTAAGCATCAAAAGAGCAGTGAAAAACCCACTAACGAACCCATGTCTTTTAAGGTATATAAGAATCTTAAGAAAAGTGTTAAAGAGCATGGGCTTCAATCTCCTTATACATCTGGGCTCCTCGCCACTCTTATGTAAATGTATCGCACAGTCCCCTGTGACTAGAGCGCTTTAGTGCGGAATATCCTGACTCCCATTCAATTCTCAGTTTGGGAATCTGAATATCAAGAGAAATGTTACACGCAGGCTGTGAAGAATAATGCTGTCACCTTTAAAATGCTTCTAAGGGTAGAACAATTTGAAGGCCCCGAGGAACAGGCTAAGGTGAACCCACTGGTGTTTGCTAAAAGTTCACTTGTGGCTCTCAGAATATTTAAACTTGTTCCAGACACCAGGACTAAGGCTACAGGCTCCTTCGCTAACATTTGTCAAGGAGCTACTGAACTTTATTTAAATTTTGTTGACCGACTCCAGGAAGCCATGTAAAAACAGACTGAGAGTGAAGAGGCAGCTATGGCTTTACTCCTGATTGGTCTATGACAATGCCAACTGGGACTGCCAATCAGCTCTTAACTCTATCCGGCTGACAGACACTGATTAGTCAATTTGTTAAGGCTTGTCAGGACATAGGAACGATGGAGCATAGGGCCAGTCTTGCTGCCTCTGCTACCACGGCTACAGTTGCCACTGCTCTTCGAGGCAACATCAAGTGTTTTAATTGTGGGAAGCTCGACCATACACAGAAGGAATGTTGCAGCAAGGAGAAGGGAGAATAACCGTGGCCCCCTGCGTAAGGTATGCCCTCATTGTTACAAAGGGAAGCCCTGGTCTAATCAATGCTGATCTAACTGTAACAAGGATGGCAAGCTTCTCCCTCCTAAGGGAAACGTGAAGGGGGGGTGCAAGCACCCACACCCCAAACCCAAACAGGGGCCCAGAAGGCAGGAACAATCAGCAATTGCTGTGGAACCAGGAAGTGTTGCATTACCGACCTCTGTGCTGCCACAAGAGAGAGCGCAAGACTGGACCTAGTCACCACCAGACAGCTCACCCTAAAAGAACACGGGACAATTGTTAAGGCCCCCATAGGAGTGTGGGGAACTTTACTCAAAGGGATGGTTGATCTAATAATTGGAAGATCTAGTTTTATTTGTCAGGGTGTCATAGTTCAACCTGAGGTTATAGACTCGGACTTTCAGGGAGAAATTCAAGTTATGCTGTTTACTACTAGCTACCATGTTATACCATCTAAGACAAGAATTGCTCAACTTCTACTCCCTTATTTTGTTCCCAATATTCAAGAGACAGAGAAAGGGGATGGAGGCTTCAGAAGCACTAATGATCAGTCATTGTTTTGGACAGCCTCCATTGAACTTAATAAACCCATCTTAAAGGTCTCCATTAGAGGCCAGGACTTCCATGGATTGCTGGATACTGGAACTGATATTTCCATTATTTCCTACCAGAATTGGCCACATGATTGGCCCCTTATCGAAGCTGATATTACTATCCAGGGAATTGGAGGGGCTTCACAGCCTCTCTGAAGACTCTGGGCTCTCTAATGTTGTGGTCCAGAGGAGAAAGAGGGATGAATACATCTCTATTTTCTTCCAGCCCCTCTAAATATTTGGGGGCAGGACCTCTTAACCCAGTGAGGAATGGAGATCACCCTACCACCTTTTCCCTAGTGACCATTGTTTGTACCTCTCCTCTATCCCTTACCTGGTTGTCCAGCACACTGGTTTGGTTTGATCAGTGGCCGCTGAAAGGGGAGAGGCTCAACCACCTTAAGAAACTGGTCCAGGGGCTTCCGGCCAGGATGGAGAAGTGGACGGACACACTGCATCTTCCTCCGTGGCTGGGAAGGAGTGCAGCTGCCTCAGAACTGAAGACAACCAGAGGTTCCAGAGGGTCGGGCTGCATGGAGGTCCAACAGACAGGAATGTGAGGAAGAGATACTCATCCAGACAAGTGGAGGGAGCAGAACCGGAGCAGAGAGGATGTGGTGTGGTGGTGGCAATGGTGGTGGCGGCGGGCCAGCGGAAAGCACAGTCACATGTTTTGGAAGGTCAGGAGGGATGCCTGGGGAGCATTCCCAGCTCCTCAATGGACTACGGGGCTCGCGGTCCCAGCACCAGGGAAGGCCAGGCCTCATTACTTCTGACTGTGCGGACCAGTGGGGGTTGGGGCAGGGGTGGAGACTGCCAGTCTCTCAATGGAGTCTGCTTGTTTGAAGAGCCCCCACAGACCTGGAACATCCGCAGACCCATCCACTTTGGGGGCAATGGTCGGGGCAGCAGCTGGAGAGGCAGCAGTCCCATATGGAAGTGGGAGAGGTGCCTGGAAGGGGGGCCAGTGCTGAGCAGGTGACACTGTGCCTTCTCAGACCCCTCCTCCCACATACAGCGACGCAACGTGGTGAAACAGGTTGCCCTATACTGACGAATCCCTAAGGCTATGTCCCTTACAATGTAACAGAAGTGACAGCTCTGAGACACAGAGGCAAACTCACACAGGAGACTTCCAGCCCAGATGGAGGCCTAGACCAACACGTTCCATCTCCCTCCACAACTAAGAAGGAATACAACTACCACAAAACCAGAAGTAACCAGAAGTTCCAGAATAAATAGAAGTCCAATGTATGAAGTTATAAAAAAATGGTGCTCGTCCGGACGGATAGGAGGGGCAAAGCCGGGGTGGAGGTGTCAAGCTGTGCTCTTGGTGACAGCAGCGGCAATGGCAGTGGGACAGCAACAAGCACAGACACCTGTATTTAAGGGGAGGTGAGAAGTGCCTGGGGACCACCCCCGGCTGCAGGCCAGACCCATCAGCTTGTGATTCCAAAGCTGGGGAAGGCAGACCTCCCTTGCCTTGAACTGTGAGCATCAGAGGGTGTGGGGATGGAGGAGGAGGCTCCTGGTCTCTCAGCGGAGAGTGAACAGCAGGAATATATCTTGGACCCCCACCCCTGCAGAAAACACCACAGTGTGGTGAGAAGGTTGCCTGGTTGTGACAAGTGCATGGGGCTCTGCCCCCTGTAGTGTAGGAGGTGTGACAGCCCCACCCAGGAAGCAAAGGTAAACACAAAATAGTCAAGATGGCACAGATCATGATAGAGATCCTGGTGACACAGCTGACCAGACAGCAAATATCTAATATAACAGACCAGCAGATAAATAATCTTTCTGAGGCTCAGTTCAGAGCTTTGGTTATGAAAATGCTTACAGACCTAACAGCAGATCTTAAACAATATGGGGAAGGAATGAAGGCTAGTTCTGCTGAAATGAACAAAAACACATACAAAACTAGTGGTGAGGGCAAGAAAACCATGGATCAAGTCAACAAATCAGAACATAGGGAAAGAACAAACAGTCAGACAGTGCAGAAAGAGGAAACAAAAAGTGAGGAAAATGAGGAGAGGCTCAGAAACCTATGGGAAAGCTATAAGTGGGCCAACATCCGAATCATAGGGTTGCCAGAAGGTGAAGAAGAAGAACTAGAAATGAAAAAATTATGTGAAAAAATAAAGAAGCAGAACTTCTCTAACTTGGGGACAGAAATAGACTTACAGGTCCAGGAAGCACAGAGAGTTCAAAAAAAAAAACTGAACCCAGGGAGAACCACACCAAGACACATTATAATCAAAATGTCAAAAAATGAAGGAGGTAAGATGGCGGAGGAGTGAGGAGAGGTTGCGGTTTTAGGCTCCGGAGACCCGTCTGCAGTTTGGTCTAATTGCAGACAGAACATCTCAGTGAGCAGCTGGACATTGGCGGGAGTTGAGCCAAGGCAATGCTGGATTAGAGAAAATCCATCTGGGAACAACCTGTTTAGCAAGGATAGCGGAGAAAAAGGGCACGAAACGGGATTCCTGACTGGGGCGGCTGCCCGAGCTGTGGCGGGAAGCACACAAAGGATTTTTGGCGACCACAGGCTACCCCAGAGAGGAGTCAGGCGGAGAGCGGATCTCTGCCCGCTGGCAGAGACGGGACTCGACCAAGTGGCATTGGCGCTGAAGGACAGGAGACAGCGTGCTGCCGGGCAAGTGAGAACATAATTCTCCTTTATATTTTTCTCTAGTGGACGGTGGAGACGGGAGGAAAGTTTGGGGGGGGTAGGCCGTTCTGGAGGAGCCCAGGCGCAGAGGCCCGCTCATCCACTCCTCAACCCTACCATTGGGTCGCGGGGGCGCACATAGGGAAGTGCTCTCATTCACTGGCCCAGGTGCGCGGGGCCGTGAGTCCAGGCGTCCCTCGGACACTCCCCAATGGACATAAGATCAGTGCCCCAACGGGCACAGGGAGGGCCCACTGAACACGCAGAGGACTGTGCACAGACACCCCTAGACAGCTCCCGTGGGCGCAGGGCCCCAGGCCGGAAAGCAGACCACTAGCACAGGCTCTGTTTGTGCCCGCCCAGACGGGTGAGGGAAGGCGGGCAGCTGCAGCACGGGAACAGCGGGAGGCGGCGACCCACAGACGCTCGATTCCACTGAGCACAAGTGTCCCTGGCCCTGCCCTAAGAGGCGAGAGACCAACTCCCGGAGCTCGGCTCAGCGGGACTGAGGGCACAGGGCGGCGCGCGAGCGCGAAAGCACCTCAGCCCGGGGTCAGTGGGCGCCAATCCCGGTGAAAGCTCTTGGGCCGCCCGCGCGGGGCAGGGACACCTCGGTGCGAACGGGGAACCGCCGCGGCCCAGCGAAAGCAGGAGCCAATCCCGGGGAAAGAGCTCGGGCCGCCCGCGTGGACAGGGACACCTCGGCGCGAACGGGGAACCACCGTGGCCCGGCGGCAGTGGGCTCCAACCGCGGGGCAAACTCTCGGGCCGCCCGAGCGCGCAGGGGCTTGCGCGCAAGAGCACCTCAACTGGCTCCAGCAAGCAGCAAGGGAGCGCGCCGTGCCGGCAACCGCGGGCGCGCACCATAGCGGCAACCGGGGGCGCACACCAGTCCTGCAAAAAACAAGAACCTCTGACCTGCCACACTAGACCAGCTGCAGACCCAGAAAAAGAAGGCAACACACCAAGGCTAAAATGGAGTAAAAACATCGCTTTTTTTATTTATTTATTTTTTTTTCCAAATTTTTTCTCCCAAATTTTTTCTCCCTTGTTCTTTCTTTCTTCTTAATTATTTCTTTTCTTTCCTTCTTTCTTTATTCTTTTCCTGAGGTTTTTTTGGGGGGTTTTGGGGGGGTATATATATATATATATTTTTAATTTTTTTCTCTCTTTTTTCTTTCTTTCTTTCTTCTTTATTCTTTCTTTTCTATCTTTCTTTGTTCCTTTCTTTCTTCCCTTTTGGGGTTTTTTTGGGGGAGGGTTGTGGTAATTATTTTATTTTCTTCTCTTTCTCTCTTCTTTTCTTTCTTCTATTTTCTTGGGGATTTTTTGGGGAGGTGTTTTTCCTTCACCTCTTCCAATAATAACAAACTTTATCTCTAACGTGTTGCATATAACCTCTCCTTCTCATCCTTTCTCTTTAATCGTGGTTTATTCATTTGTGTGTCTAGCTTAGCCCCCCTATCACTCTAAATAATATAATATAATTACTATATAAACCCAAATACAATACAATCCCACTTTCTTACTATACTATGTATTTTTCTATCCTTTTCTTCTATTTTTATTAACATACAATGTAAATATTACTAACTGGCTTGCACAGTCTCAACTATTATTAATCTATCAACCCCTCTATCAAAAATTATATTTTTCCTCCCCCAAAACAACTCATCTATTCTTCTTATAGTACAAAAGCTCAAATCTCTTTACATTTATATTAATACGGGTTAGTTGGCTAACGATAGCAGGATAGAGTGGGGGATACTTTCCGAGGGTGTGGGTCTCCTGCCTGGGCTGTGTGTTTATGTCTTTAACAGCATATCCACAAAAGAACTCAAGACAAAGCAGATAGAGTGACTCTCAACCAAGTAGCCAGAAGGAAGATCCTATCAAAGAACATCTGAAATATAACCGAACAGCATAAACAAACGACATAAAGGGTAACTCAAGACCATCAGGCTCAGGATATCAAAGAGACTGCACCACTGAAACTCCCAGACCTTCGATAAAGAATATTACACCACAAAGGAGGGAAGTCAAAGCAGACTACCCCCCAAAACATAAATAAATAAATAAATAAATAAAAACAAAAAGAATCCAACATGGTAAGACGCAAAAATAACCCCTCAATGAAAAGAAAAGAGGAATCCTCAGAAAGAGAGATAGACGAAATAGACATAGCCCAAATGTCAGACATGGAATTCAAAACAATGGTGGTAAAGAAGCTCAATATACTCGACATCCTTAAAATCAACTATGACAACCTTCAAGGAAGTTACCAGCAGCTCCAAGAAAATTACAGGGAACTGGCAGAGAACTACACCAGCATAAAAAAAGACATAGAAATTGTTAACAGGAACCAGGAAGAACTTAAGAATACAATCTCTGAACTGAAAAACACAGTAGAATCAGTCAAAAGCAGACTTAACGAAGCAGAGGATCGGATTAGTGAGTTAGAAGATAATGTAGAGAAAAACTCCCAGACAATACAGCAAAATGAAAAACGATTGAAAAAATATGAACAAGATGTAAGGGAATTACAGGATAGCATTAGGAAAAATAATTTAAGGATCATCGGAATACGAGAGGGAGAAGAAAAGGAACATGGAATTGAAAATCTGATAGGAGAAATAGTGACAGAAAATTTTCCGAACCTGATGAGAGGAAAAGCTATGCAAGTCCAAGAAGCACTGAGAGTTCCAATCAAGAGGAACCCCCAAAAACCCACTCCAAGGCACATCATAGTTAAAATGGCAACATTCCAAGACAAAGAGAGAATCCTAAAAGCAGCAAGAGAAAAGCAGCAAATAACATACAAGGGAGCTCCGATAAGGCTATCAACTGATTTCTCAACAGAAACATTACAAGCCAGAAGGGAATGGTCAAAAATATTTCAAGCAATGAAAAACAAAGGCCTACAACCAAGAATACTCTACCCAGCAAGGCTCTCATTCAAAATAGAAGGTGAAATAAGGAGTTTCTCAGACAAAGGAAGACTGAAAGAATACATCTCCACCAAACCAGCATTGCAAGAGATGCTAAAGGGACTGTTCTTAGAAAAAAAGAAGAAAAAAACAAGAGAGGAGAGGAACAGAGGTACAAAGGGAAATGAATAAATACACGTCAATAATAAGGTTAAATGTAAATGGATTAAATGCTCCAATTAAAAGACATAGGGTAACGGAATGGATAAGAAAACAGGACCCACATATTTGCTGTCTACAAGAAACACACCTCAAAACAAAAGATTTACACAGACTGAAAGTAAAGGGATATAAAAAAACATTCCAAGCAAATGGACCGGAAAAAAAAGCCGGGGTAGCAGTTCTCATATCAGACAAAATGGATTTCAAAGCAAGGACAATAAAAAGAGACAAAGAAGGACACTTCATAATACTTAAAGGAACAATCCATCAAGAAGATATGACTTTGATAAACATATATGCACCCAACATAGGAGCACCCAAATACATAAAGCAAATACTAGAAGACCACAAAAAGGATATCAACAACAACACACTCATAGTAGGGGACTTCAACACTCCATTATCAACAATAGACAGATCATCAAAACAAAGAAACACCAAGGATATACAGGCATTGAACAACACACTAAACCACATAGATCTAACTGATATATATAGAACTTTTCACCCCAAAGAAGCAAAATATACATTCTTTTCAGGTGCACATGGGACATTTTCAAAGATAGACCACATGATAGGTCACAAAACAAGCCTCAACAAATTCAAGAAAATTGAAATCATATCAAGCATCTTTTCAGATCACAATGCCCTGAAACAAGAAATCAACCTCAGAGAAAAAAATCAAAGACACACAAACTCATGGAGATTGAATAACATGCTATTAAATAATGAATGGGTTAACAATGACATCAAAGAAGAAATCAAGAAATTTCTAGAAACTAATGATAATGAGCACACAACAACCCAAAACCTATGGGACACAGCAAAAGCAGTCCTGAGAGGGAAGTTTATAGCAATACAGGCATATCTGAAAAGGCTAGAAGAATCTCAAATAAAAAACCTAACCACAATGCTACAAGAACTAGAACAACAACAACAAACAAAGCCTAGGGCAAGAAGAAGGAATGAAATCATCAAGATCAGAGCAGAACTAAATGACATAGAGACTAAACAAACAATCCAAAAGATCAACAAAACTAGGAGCTGGTTCTTTGAAAAAATCAACAAAATCGACAAGCCCCTAGCCAGTCTAATCAAGAAAAAAAGAGAGAAGACACAAATAAACAAAATCAGAAATGAAAGAGGAGAAATCACGACTGATACCTCAGAAATACAAATGATAGTTAGAAATTACTTCAGACAACTGTATGACAAGAAATTTGACAATCTAGAAGAAATGGACAAATTTCTAGAAACATACAACCTTCCAAAACTAAATCAAGAAGAAGTGGAAAGTCTCAACAAATCAATAACAAAAAAGGAAATTGAAACAGTAATCCAAAATCTCCCGGCACACAAAAGCCCTGGACCGGATGGCTTCACAGGCGAATTCTGCAAAACATTCAGGGAAGAACTAACTCCTATCCTCCTCAAACTGTTCCAAAAAATCCAAAAAGAGGGGAAAATCCCAAACTCTTTCTATGAAGCCAGTATTATCCTAATCCCCAAACCAGATCAAGACAAAACAAAGAAAGAAAACTACAGGCCAATATCACTGATGAACATCGATGCTAAAATCCTCAATAAAATATTGGCAAACAGGATCCAGCAATACATCAAAAAGATCATACATCATGATCAAGTGGACTTCATTCCAGGGATGCAAGGATGGTTTAATATTCGCAAATCAATAAATATAATACATCACCTAAACAGAATGAAAGACAAAAATCACATGATCATATCAATAGATGCAGAAAAAGCATTTGATAAAGTACAACACCCATTTATGATGAAAACACTCAGCAAAATGGGAATAAAGGGAGCATATCTTAACATAATAAAGGCTATATGTGAGAAGCCTGAGGCCAACATCATACTCAATGGACAAAAACTGAAAGCATTCCCCCTGAACTCAGGAACTAGACAAGGTTGTCCACTCTCTCCACTCCTTTTCAACATAGTGTTGGAAGTCCTAGCCACAGCAATCAGACAAGAAAAAGAAATAAAAGGCATCCAAATTGGGAAAGAGGAAGTGAAACTTTCATTATATGCAGATGACATGATAGTATACCTAGAAAACCCTATAAACTCCACTAAAAGACTACTCAATATAATAAGTGAATTTGGCAAAACCGCAGGGTACAAAATAAATATACAGAAATCTAAGGCATTTCTGTACACCAACGATAAAATAGCAGAGACAGAGACAAAAAAGAAAATACCATTTACTATAGCAACAAGAAAAATAAAGTACCTAGGAGTAAACTTAACCAAAGAGATAAAAGACCTGTACTCTGAAAATTACATAACATTGAAGAAAGAAATTAAGGAAGAAACAAATAAATGGAAGCAAATACCATGTTCTTGGATGGGAAGAATCAACATCATCAAAATGGCCATACTACCCAAAGCAATTTACAAATTCAATGCAATCCCTATTAAAATACCAATGACATATTTCACAGACCTAGAACAAATACTCCATAAATTCATATGGAACCAAAAAAGACCCCGAATAGCAAAAGCAATCTTGAGACAGAAGAACACAGCAGGAGGAATCACAACACCAGATATCAAACAATGCTACAAAGCCACTGTAATCAAAACAGTATGGTACTGGCATAAGAACAGACATATAGATCAGTGGAACAGAATAGAGAGTCCAGAAATAAACCCAGGCCTCTATGGTCAACTAATCTTTGATAAAGGAGGAAGGAACATAAAATGGAGTGAGAAGAGCCTCTTTAACAAATGGTGCTGGGAGAACTGGATAGGGACCTGCAAAAAAATGAAACTAGACCACCAACTAACACCACACACGAGAATAAACTCAAGATGGATCAAAGACTTAAATGTAAGCCGTGACACCATAAAAGTCCTAGAGGAAAACATAGGCAAGAAAATATCAGATATCTCACGTAACAATCTCTTCACGGATACATCTCCTAAAGCAAGAGAAATAAAGGAAAAAATAAATAAATGGGATTACATCAAACTGAAGAGTTTCTGCTCAGCAAAAGAAAACATCAGCAAGATGAAAAGGAAACCAACCATATGGGAAAACATATTTGCCAATGACATCACAGACAGGGGACTGATTTCCAAAATATATAAAGAGCTGATACGACTCAGCATCAAGGAAACAAACAACCCAATTAAAAAATGGGCAAGGGACCTGAACAAACACTTCTCCGAAGAGGACATACAGAAGGCCCATAGACACATGAAAAAATGCTCAACATCATTAGCCATCAGGGAGATGCAAATAAAAACCACAATGAGATACCATTTTACACCAGTCAGAATGGCCATCATCAACAAATCAACAAGCAACAAGTGCTGGCGAGGATGTGGAGAAACGGGAACCCTACTGCACTGTTGGTGGGAATGCAGACTGGTGCAGCCACTATGGAGAACAGTATGGAATTACCTCAAAAGATTAAAAATGGAACTGCCTTTTGAACCAGCGACTCCACTACTAGGATTATACCCGAAGAATCTTGAAACCCCAATTCAAAAGAACTTATGCACTCCTATGTTCATTGCAGCACTGTTTACAATAGCTAAGTGCTGGAAACAACCTAAGTGCCCATCTGTAGATGAGTGGATCAAAAAACTGTGGTACATTTACACAATGGAATACTATGTAGCAGAAAGAAAGAAGGAACTCCTGCCATTTGCAACAACATGAATGGAACTAGAGAGAATTATGCTTAGTGAAATAAGCCAGGCAAAGAAAGAAAAATACCATATGATATCACCTAATACAGGAAACTAAAGAACAACACAAACAAAGGAACTAAATAGAACAAAGAGCAGAATAGCAGTCAATAGGGGGGAGGGGAGAGGGAGAGAAGGGGGATAAGTAAGGGAAGGGTTTAATTAAAGAGCCTGTATGAAAGACTCATGGACATGGACAACGGGGAGGGATATGATTGCGGGAGAGGGGGTGGGTTGGGTGGGGGAGAGAAATTGGGGGAAAAGGGGACAACTGTAATTGAAAAACCAAAAAAAAAAAATTAAAAAAAAAATTAAGGCTAAACAGAGAATCTTAAAAGCAGTAAGAGAGAAGAAGAGAATCTCATATAAAGGGGGTGCCAATAAGACTATCAGCTGATTTCTCAAAAGGGACTCTGCAGGCAATAAGGAACTGGCAAGAAGTATTCAAAGTAATGAAAATCAAAAACCTACAGCCATGACTATTCTATTCAATGAAGCTGTCATTCAGAACAGAAGGGCAGAGAAAGTGCTTCCAGGACAAAGTAAAACTGAAGGAGTTCATCAGATCCAAACCACTGTTATATGAAATGTTAAAGGGACTTGTTTCAAAGAAAGAGGGTCAAAACTATGAATGTTAAAGTGAAAACTGTATCACAACAACCAACAACAGAAGCTAGGGAACTGAACCAAAGGCAAACTAAGTAGGCAACAAAAGTGGGAAAATAATTATAGGTATGGGTAACATTATGGGAAGAGGTCAGCAGGGAGGGGGAAGGTGGGAAAGGGAGGGAGATGGTACAGGAATGAATAAGCATAATAGGAGGGAGTGGAGTATACAGGAAGATGTTGAAAAGAATTATATTCACAACCAGTGGGTATGGACTAAGTGGGGGGAAAAACTGGAGGGAGAGGTGTCACTGGGTGTAAGGGAACTAAGGGAAAAGAAATTGGAACAACTGTAACAGCACAATCAATGAAGCATATTTAAAAAAGTTTTTTAATTAACAAAAAAAGAAAGAAAGAAGTTGGTCCAGGAACAGCTCAATGCCGATCAAATGGAGCCTTCCAGCAGTTCATAAGATACCTCAGTTTTTGTGGTCCCCAAGAAATTAGGGAAGTGGAGAATAATTCAGAATCTTAGAAAGATTAATGAAATTTTGCAGCTGATGGGGGCACTTCAACCAGGTGTTCCTAATCCTGCCTGTATCCCTAAGGATTGACCTCTAATAGTCATTAATATGAAGGATTGCTTCTTTAGTATCTCCCTTGTGGAGAAGGATAGGGGAAAGTTTGCCTTTTCTGTCCCGGTTCTTAATAACTCTCAACCTCTTCAGTGTTATCAGTGGAAAGCACTCCCACAGGGCATGCTTAATAATCTCACTGTCAGCATTATGTTCATCAAGTCCTGCAACTTATTCTACAGCAATTTAGTGATATTATACTTTATCACTATATCAATGACATCCTGCTCACCTCCCCAACAGAATAGACTTTGGCCCAGGCTTATACTTGCTTGCAGCATAATGTGTCCGTGACTGGACTAGTTATTTCTCCTGACAAGGTCCAGCATTGCAAGGCATGGAAATACTTAGGCTATGTCTTCTTTTTGCATACTATAGGCCACAAGCTCTAGAACTGAGGCTTCCACAGTCTTTAACTCTCAATTCCTTTCAAAAGCTGCTTGGCTGCATTAATTGGGTTCGTTCCAGTCTAGGAATTAGCACCCACCAGCTCTGTCATCTGTTTGATTATCTTAAAGGGGATTCCAACCTTAACTCTGCCCAGACTCTACCCCCTCTGGCCCTTAAAGAACTTGAGATGGTGGGCAAACACTTCCGCACCGACAATTGTCTAGAATTGACCCTTCAATGCCAGTCCGACTCATCTATTTTCAAATCTTTGATATGAGGACTGGCTTGATCAGCCAATTGCTTTGTTCCTTGGATATGATGGAATAGTTGTTCTTATCTCATCAACCCAAGTGAACTATCACCGCCTATGTCAGTTCCCTATATGCTCTTATTATTAATGGGCGAGAGTGCTCGGTCCAACTTTTTGGTCATGATCTGACAATCATTCACCTCTTCCTTACCCAATTATACCTACATCAATTGTTTTCTCAATATTCTGATATTCAATGTGCCTAAGTAGATTATGTTGGGAGGATCAAGATGCACCTCCCCCCAGACAAACTTTTGCAAAAATATCCCCATGCTTAACATAGGTTGAAGGGTAAGTATAGCCAATCACCCATTGAGAGAGCTCGCACTGTGTTCGTTGACAGATCTGGAAAAACTGGTAAGGCTGCCATCACCTGGCAGAAAGGTGGCAAATGGGACAATGTTGTCTCAAAAGGACATTCTTCAACCCAGTGATTGAGAATTTCTGGAGCTATTTTAGCATTCCAGCATTGGTCCTCAGAAACTCTCAATCTTGTTTGTGGTTCTGGTTATACTGTTCTTAATATTGATCAGGCCTTTCTAAAAACTAGTATTGATCCTCAATTGCTTTCACTCTTTGTTACCCTTCAAAGTCTTATAGACAAAAGGACTCATCCCCTGTTAGTAACCCATATCTGCTCTCACTCTGGTTTGCCTGGATCTATGGCTGAGGGCAATGCCAAGGCCGATGTTTTAGTCAGGGTTATTGATAGCTTCCAGCAAGCAGCTGACTCGCATAATTTTTTTCATCAGAACAGTCAGGCCATAAGAAAGCATGTCTATATCAGCAAATCCCAGGCAAAAAAATTGTGTGGCAATGTCCTGACTGCCGGTCCATTGGCAAGTCCTTGCCATCCCAGGGTACTAACCCTCATGGCCTTGAATCATGTTCCATCTGGCGAACAAATGTAACTCACTATTCACCATTTGGAGAACTAAAGTATATCCATGTTTCCATAGATACTCGGGTGCTCTTCATGCTTCTCCCATCACCAGCAAGTCAGCACGGCATATCAAAATCCATTGGCTAGAGGCTTTTAGTTTTCTAGGGTGTCTCAATCAAATTAAGACTGATAATGGTCCAGGATATATTGCTAGATCTGTTCAATCTTTTTTACAAAATTGGAAAATTTAACATAAAACTAGAGTACCGTATAACCCTACTGGCTAAGCAATTGACAAGCAAGCTCATCATACTTTTAAGACTCTCCTTAATAAGCAAAAAAGGGGGAGCCAGGAGTCCTCGCCAAAAAATTTATTAATGATGGCTATATATACCTATAATTTTTAAAATTCTGATGATTCCTTACAAACCCCCATTGAAAGACGTTTTGCCAAAAAGGACAAGAATGGTCCCCATGCTCCAGTCCTATACAAGGACCCAACTGGAAATGGAAAATGGGAAGGACCATTTAAACTGATAACATGGGGAAGAGGATATACTTGTGTTCTGTCCCCCACAGGACCTTTGTGGATCCCAGCCAAACGATTAAAACTATACCAAAGCCCAACAAGCTACACTATTGCATGTGGATAACACAAAGCGACAGGATCTGGAAACTGGAGGAGATGACCAACCAGCTAGTGGAGGTGGTGCTGACAGACAGACGTCAGATGACCAGAATCCACTGATGGAGGAAGGAGGACCAGCCAACGGGCCCTGAAGCCGCATTTAAGCCCCATGGTGTAACATGGGGGGATTTGAAGGCCCTTAACACGAGGGCCGAGAAAGTTAAGGCAGATAATGGGGTCATTGACATCACAGAAAATGGATTTCTAGCATATATTTCAGTGATATCAGCTGATTATACCAAGATTGTTTTCATTCTCACTATGTTGTTGTGTCTTGGTGGTTCCAGAATGGCCTCTTCAGAGAATTACCATGTGTATTAGAGCTGTATCCTTGATCCACTGGTGTTTAAGCTTTGTACCTGGTAGAATATGGAACCCCCACTTTCCAACAATGACACTAAATGAACTGGGGGAACTTAGCTTCCTCCTAATGGACCCTTAGAAGAAGGACACCATTGGCTATGGGTCCCTGAAGGTACTGCCTGTTTCTGACCATTTACCTGTAATCCAACCTATTCCAAGCTGTGCATTACTCCCCTAAAGTGGAATGCCAGCCAACATTCCTGGGAAGAAATATGCCACCGCTTGCAAGGGGTGTTTTCCATCAACTTGAAAGGTGAGGTTGATCAACTGCAGTTGGAGTTACAATGACAACTTTAGAACATTAAAAAATTGACTGAGCAAAGTGTTTTCCAGACTTTGAATGACAAACTCCAATGGCTGAACCCAAAAACTTGGTTTGATGGACTTAACCTAAGAGTATGTGTAATGGAAGCTTCTGGATTCCTACTTATTATTATAATATTGTGTGTTTTGAGATGTATCTGCAAATTGTTCCTGTGGGACCACATTCACAAGAATGAGGTGGCAGGTCTCATTGTTTAATCACTGTCATGGTGATATCAAACAAAAGACAGCAGGGTCCCCCTGGGAAAGTATTGAGACTTGGAGCCCTGCACAGGCCAGGAGAAGGAAACAAAGCCTGTAAGACCTGACAGGAAAACCAGGAAAACTGGTGCATATGTGCCTCAATGCTATAGCCAGTGGGCCCCAGTGAGAATCAGGCCATGAGAAAATGTTTCATGTCCTTTGAAGCTTGCCTTGTTCTTTTACATTGCTTGATGGTTTTATCATACCAGCAGTAGAGGTTTTAACTTTAACTCAAAATGAACTTACACTCCCTATTATGTAGTCATCTGAATCTGAAGTCTTTGTGTCCAACACACCCTGACCTGAGGGAGATCTCAATGTTCCTTCAATTGTTGTCCTTGAACAATATCTGATTTCTGTAATAAACACTGTTTAACAGTGATTGATGAGCTTTATCTGCATGCTATATGCACTTAAGCTTACTGCACTCAATAAAAGACCTTGGAGGAAGGCAATCGAGATACTTGTCTCTCAGACATTTGCCAGCCTTCTCTCCCCTTGCAAAAGCTGCCTGGAAAGTCTTCATTTCATTCACAACACCAGGGGATCTCTGTGAGTTGGGGGTCCTCAACAAAATTGCACTGCAATCTTTCTGAAGAATATGCCTATACTATATGGGAGTTGCCTGCATGGTAGAGTCTATAAAAAGAAGAATTTGATAGGAAGAAATTGATTGCATTAATTCACTCTGCTCAGGAACTAAAGATCACAAGTGATCATTTGCTGCTCTTGTTATGTTTATGCAAATGAACAGGATAAATTAAAAATTGACTTAATGTAGTCCCTTTAAAGACAAGGAGGGTAACCTTAGGGAGAAAAATCATTATTCAAGGAAAATCACAATGATCAGTAGTAGAGTATAAAATAGGGCAATTAACCGTCTTAAAAGTTTCTTCTCATTTAACATATGGTTTCACTTGAAAATTAAACCATGTCTGTGATATCATCAAAGATATTCAAGTTGCAGGCAAGTAGAATGTCAAGTGCCTTGCAACTGAATGTCTTCCCAATGAGACAGTCTTACAGATTTAGAGACTTGTTTGTGGGTTATGTTACATAAATTAACACGTGTTTTCTGTTTTCAAAGGACATAAGCCTATGATTGCATTACCTGAGTGATTGTCTGTATGCATAAGCCTCACTTAATCCTCTCTGCAGCGCTGCCTCCTGAGACTCAACGGTTTGGCTGAACTAAATGGCTGGGTTGGTGAAGAATGGGGTGGTCTGTGGGCTTCACTTTAAAACTGGTTTCTCTTTTCTATACTAATGGTTTGGACAGAAAAGGCCCGGAGGTCTGAGAGGGGGAAAACCTAAACTATTTCCCTCAGCCCAAACTAAATATAATGGGCAAAAGGGTTTTGGACAGGTGAGATGTGCCTAGCACACCTTACTCCAAAGAAGCCCTTTTTTTCTTTTTTCTTTTTTTTCTTTCTCCTAATATGGAACATTGAAAAATTAATCCCTGCTTTTTGTCATCTAGTAGTTATGGATTGAATGATGTCTTTTAACCCTTTTTGCCAAATCTGTTGCCCCCAGAACATAACAAGGATGCCAGCCTGTTAAATCAAGCACGCCGTTGACCGGAGACAGCCAACTGACCTGGAGTCTGCACGATCCTTCCCCATGTGGGAAGGCCACCCTCCTCTCCACACCCCCACTATTATTAGGGTTTTCTGGACCCAAGGGTAGGTAGGACAATGACCATGTCCAGCTTGAAGCAGCTAGAGGAGCTTGAGACCTTCGCCCATTGTCCTTTACAAGATTACAAATGGTCTTAATATCTGAGGGGGGGGATAGTTATTTTTTACGAACCAGGGGTATGGACTTGTGGGGGGGATTGCTGGGGGAGGGAGATGCTGGGTGGAGGGGAGTAAAGGGGAGAAAATTGGAACTGTTGTAACAATATAATCAATAAAATACATTAAAAAATATTCACTCTGCTCAGGAAAGACAGGCACTATATATTGCAATAATGATAATGATAATTGTGGAATCATAACCATTATCATTGATGTCTTAAGTGACTTAATATTTGTGAAACATGTAGAACAGTGCCTGGCACAAGTAGTTATTCGATGAGCATAAGATATAATTATTATGACACTGTAATAGTACAGTAAAGCACTCTACTAAGCCACTGATAAACTTTAATTTAAAACTAAGGTCTGGAGCTAACTCACAACCCTGCCGCTGTCCTCACCAACCTTTCACTGTGCCTCTACCACACATATAAGTACCCATAAAAGCTGGTCTTTGACTATCCATCTAATTACATAAGCCAGGACTAGGTACAACTTGGACACCACCTTTTCTTTCACTCTGAAAATCTCATATTTTAAGAATTTTTATTGACTTTATTTCAGTGTCAATTGTCTAGCACTTTCTTCTCTGTACCTCTAGTGTCAGCAGTCTGATCCAAACCACCATTTTTTTTTCTTCCCTAGACTACTACAAATAGCCTCCTAACTTGTTTCCTTGTATTCCCTCTTTTCTCTACTTAAGCAGATTATCCATAGAGTAGCCAGAGTGATCTCTGCAAAACCTACCAGTTAAATTCTCATCTATACCTGCAAAACGCTGCTCAGTGTGTCTCCTGCCTACCTTGACAGCCCCAACTTGCACCATTGCCACTCTTGTTCCATATGCTTCAGCTACACGTTTTTTTCCAGTTCATAAATGAATGTGTTTAAAATAAGGACTTGATCTGGAAAATCAGGGAAGTCCTCCCAGAGAAAATGAGGTTTGAGCTGAGAAGCTGAAAGATAACTAGGTGTTAAATTTATGGCAAAACATGCAGAGAAGCAGAGTAGTGAAAGACAGTTGGGAGAAGATGAGGCCATGCCAGGAAAAGAAAAAAGTAGTATGTGCAAAAAAAGAAAGAAAGAAAGAAAAAAAAAAAAACACTGTAGAGGAAGCAAACTTTGTATGTCTAGAAAAGAAAGAGAGTATGGCTTAAGTGCAATGAACAAGCTAGAAAATATACAAGTTAAGGTCAGACAAGGAGGTATGTTCGGGATGTAGACCACAATAAGGAATTTGAAAGTAATCATGAATAAATGAACTAAATTCTTAGAGCTTTATTTTTGGTAAAGTACAATTTAGTTCTAACTTTAAATTAAATTTTATTTTTATTAAAGTTATCGGGGTGATATTGATTAATAAGAACATAGATATGGGTTTCAAATGTACATGTCTATGATATATGATCTGTATAGTACATTGTTTGCCTAACACCCACTGTCAATTTGTTTTTCATCACCATATGTCTGACTTCCTTTAAATTTTAAAAGATGACTTTTATCTTTGTTTTAGCCAAATGCAAGTTTGTGTTCTTCACTAAATCATCAATGAAGTCCGTTGGACCTGGCTTGGCAGACAATAGCCAAGAGATGCCAAGGTGCAGAGAAATAAATGTGTTGCTGGTGGGATCTCAGGTGCACTGGCACAACTGTTGGAGAAAAGAATCTTTCCCACATTGTCTGACACAAGACAATTCTCTCTCTTTTGCATCCAATAAATATTACACAACAGTTGAGGAAATAGAGCCAACAAACTGCTTGCCTAAATTAACCAGTTGATAGATACATATTTAAATTGTTTTTGAAGTTCGATTGGTAGCAGGAGCAGAGAGTGGACCCCAGAGAGCCCTGAGCAGCCCCACCGCCGCCACCGGCCTAGTTACCATCACACCCCGGGAGGAGCTGCAGCTGCAGCAGTCAGCCCCAGTCACCATCACCACAACCATGAGCAGCGAGGCCAAGACCCAGCAGCCGCCTGCCGCCCCTCCTGCTGCCCCCACCCTCAGCGCTACCGACACCAAGCCTGGCACCACGGGCAGCTGCGCAGGGAGTGGCGGCCTGGGCAGCCTCACATTGGTCATCGCAACGAAGGTTTTGGGAACAGTAAAATGATTCAATGTAAGAAACGGATATGGTTTCATCAACAGGAATGACACCAAGGAAGATGTATTTGTACACCAGACTGCCATAAAGAAGAATAACCCCAGGAAGTACCTTCGCAGTGTAGGAGATGGAGAGACTGTGGAGTTTGATGTCGTTGAAGGAGAAAGGGGTGCGGAGGCAGCAAATGTTACAGGCCCTGGTGGAGTTCCAGTGCAAGGCTGTAAATATGCAGCAGACCGTAACCATTATAGACGCTATCCACGTCGCAGGGGTCCTCCACTCAATTACCAGCAGAATTACCAGAATAGCGAGAGTGGGGAAAAGAATGAGGGATCGGAGAGCGCTCCTGAAGGCCAGGCCCAACAGCGCCGACCCTATCACAGGCGACGGTTCCCACCTTACTACATGTGGAGACCCTATGGGTGTTGACCACAATATTCCAACCTTCCTGTGCAGGGAGAAGTGATGGAGGGTGCTGACAACCAGGGTGCGGGAGAATAAGGTAGACCAGTGAGACAGAATATGTATCGGGGCTACAGACCACAATTTCGAAGGGGCCCTCCTCGCCAAAGACAGCCTAGAGAGGACGGCAATGAAGAAGATAAAGAAAATCAAGGAGATGAGACCCAAGGTCAGCAGCCACCTCAACGTCAGTACCGCCGCAACTTCAATTACCGACGCAGACGCCCAGAGAACCCTAAACCACAAGATGGCAAAGAGACAAAAGCAGCCGATCCACCAGCTGAGAATTCGTCCACTCCCAAGGTTGAGCAGGGCGGGGCTGCGTAAATGCTGGCTTACCATCTCTACCATCATCCGGTTTAGTCATCTAACAAGAAGAAATGAATATGAAATTCCAGCAATAAGAAATGAACAAAAGATTGGAGCTGAAGACCTTAAGTGCTTGCTTTTTGCCCATTGACCAGATGACTAGAACTATCTGCATTATCTGTGCAGCATGGAGTTTTTATTATTTTTATCTAAAGACGTCTCTTTTTGGTAATGACAAACGTGTTTAAAAAAAAAAAAAAAAGCCTGATTTTTCTCAATACACCTTTAAAGGTTTTTAAATCGTTTCATATCTGGTCAAGTTGAGATTTTTAAGAACCTCATTTTTAATTTGTAATGAAAGTTTACAACTTGATTTTTTCAAAAAAGTCAACAAACTGCAAGCACCTGTTAATAAAGGTCTTAAATAATTGTCTTTGTGTAAAAAAAATAAAAATAAAAAATAAAATAAATTGTTTTTGAAAAATAAAGTCAATTGGTGAGCAACTTGGAAGCAAAGAAAAATAAACAAATTATATATATGCAATTCCACAATGATGATGTATTTAAACATACACATAAGGGCTGAAGATTAGCAAACTGTAAAACAAAACAAACAAAATCAAAAACAAAAAAACATTCCAAAGCTTCAAATGAAGATAAATAGACTTATAAATTGGAGAAGTTTTATTTGTTGATTTTCTCAGGGAAAGAAAGAAGGATAAAGAAAAATAACTTATTTATAATATTTCCTAAAATACATCCCAGCATTTTCCCATAAAGAGCTTTTTCCAAGAGTTTGAGGCAATTTCAAATTATTCATATATTTAATCATCAAGAAAGACATTGTTTTCCATATTTTAAAATTGAGAAACCAAGGCATTGCAATATTATATAGCATATGCAGGTCATTCAGAACAAAACATGAAATGAAACTGAGGTTTTTTGATATCTAATATACCTTAGTTCGCTATTAGCATGGAAAATTCCATGATGGCAGGGTTCCTGTCCCATTGCCATTAGTACTTAACACAGAGCATGCCACATAGTGCTTGCTCAATAAATATTTGTTAAATGGCTAAGTAAAACTCTGCCCCAGACTCAGAAGTGTCATCTGCTCTTCATTCATTTTCTGGAGTTTCTTGCAATTACCAATAAAAAACAATATAGAATTTGCCAATATCAGTCTCTTGGAAACTGAATATATATATATAAATTTGGCAGGTTACATTGTTCCAGTTATGCTTTAGAAAATAAATTTTTTTTAGACATTTGTTTTCTCAAAACTCTTGGTTTTTGTTAATGGTGGTGTTTAAAGACCATTATTTTTAGTTGACATTTTCCCCTTTAACAAGAAATGAGCAAACCAGGTGTTGTTACACCTCTCTGTCTTTATACCCATATAAAGGAAATCATAGGCTCTGGCATTTGCTAGTGAGGTGGAGGCCTTAATTAATCTCAACTTGGTTGGGCTGGTCATGCCTTTCCAAATCTTTGCATTCCACCAACCCCCAGTAGCCTTCCAGAGGGGTCTCATTATATCCCATGCTGGAGTCTACCTAGTTTATGTTTGGAGAATATATTTCGCTATCAAAACGGTATAACAAAGCATACCTTTCAATCTATTAACCCCTATGTGAAATCCAGATTATCGACCTATCATCCAGATTCAGATTCAGTGTATATTGACCTACTATTAATATGTGGATCATGGTGCCAGGCACTTTTATACACTTTGCCTTACTTAATACTCTCAACACCTTTGTGAAATAGGTGTGATTCCATATTACAAATGAGTAAACTGAGACTCAAGTTAATGAGTAAAATGAGCTGTGTATCTTGTGCATAGACATACAATGAGCATTCCGAGTCTCCAGAATTATTGCTGCCTTGGCAACTATATCATTCTTCTAAAATGAAGTTTGTTGTATTCTTTTTATATTATTACAAAATCAGTGCATACTCATACTCTTAACATAGAATAAAGAAACACATGAAAGAGAAAAAAAGTATGAAAAATAGCCATAATAAAAATCATTTAGGGGCAACTACCAGTAATGTCTTGTTATATGTCTTTTAGGGGGTTTTCTATGCATATTTTTAAGGGAACACACCTTAGGTAGTTTCATAATCTTATTTCTTCAACTAACAATTAGGATCATATTTTAAGTCCATAAACATAGACAACCTCATAATTTTAATGCCTAATATCCCATCTTATTGAAATGCCATAATTGATTTAATCAATTTTATACTTTTAAGCTGTGTCCAATGTTCTGCTATAACAAATTACACTGCAATGAACATCGTTACAACTGTTTTTGCTCACATTCTTATTAATTTACTTGAGATAAATGCCTAAAGTAGAATTTCTGGATCAAAAGGCATGTAATTTTGAAGTATTTTTGATTTGTATTCATTGTGTCTCTAATATGAGTCTAAGGGTAAAACCCCAGCTGGCGGAGTAATTTTTAAAAGGAGAAATATTGCCATTTTCCTCTTCCCTTTTCTTATGATTGTCCTACCCCATTCTGACTTGTTATCGTTCCCCAGTCATCTCTTCTTCCAGTCATTTATAGCCTCTTCATTTATACTTTTCCAGGAATTTGCTTAAGACAACCAAGAGAGCAAAGCTAAAACCTGACTTATGTCTCTGTGTGAATGATGATTGGTCACAGGTAGCCACAGAAACATGAGCAGACAGAAATATAATTATTGGCATTTGGTAGTTGAACGGATCTTTCTGAAAAATAAAATTCTGAGCTCTTTGATTTAATTCTACCTTCTTTCCATTTCTTTAGATTTATCTTTGTGATTATGATTCTTCCTTTCAGTCATCAGTCTCCAATACATTTAAAAAATTAATTAGACATATTTTCTTTTTACATTTTTATCAAGGAGTAAATGTGTTTTCACATTGTCTACAAATATGGTTCAGGTTAATTGATTTCATCCTCAATGTTTAAATGCAATTAGAGCTTAAAACAGTCTGTACTAAATTCCATAATTTCAGTACCTATAAGTAGAGGCAAACAGTATATATTTGAAAATAAATTCATTTCTAACACATGAAAGGAGATTTTTCCTGATGCTTTCACATCTCCATTAAAGGCTTGATTGCCCAGTGTCACAACCCTTTTGGGGAATTTTCTTCTGTTAATGGGAAAGTCTTTCCTTTCTAAAATATTAGTAAATGAATAATCATAATGAAGGCATAGACTATAAAGAACAAACCCAAACAAGCCAGATACACCTTTTATTGCTACAGAGCAATTCTTGTTACAATAAATACTATTAAAATGCCATCTCTATAGAGAAACAAAGATGGACAATCTGCAGCTGAGGGTCCCTAGCAGGCTGGACTCACTGTTGCTGGTGTCAAACTCAACAGGATGCTTCGCCTCATCTATTGCAGCAGGCTTTTATGTACATCAAGATTTCCTATTCAATTCAATAGCAACTCTTTCTAAATTAAGGTCATCTTATTTTTAAACTACAATAGCATATAAAAATAAACAGTATAGAATGCAGAAGCAAAATATCTAATAAATGCCCTTTGCAACCATTTCTCTCTCCTTTTCCAGAATCAAATTGAATTCTGATCACCGTTCTTCTAAATGACTATAGTTATCTTGAAATGGCATAAATACCTAATCTCTGGTATATAACTGACATACAAAATGAGAAATCATAAAGGAAAGTGGAAAATTAAAACAGTTAAGGAAGATGGGAATTAAATATGAGGGAGAATGCCTGATTTGAATGGGTAAGAAGGAACAAAGTTTGTGCCCACCCTCACGCACAGCACCCCGTCTACCCTGACTACATGCCCTGTGCTAGATATCAGAGAAACAGAAAGAGGAGAGAGAGACAAACAGAGACACACAGAAAGAGATTTGACTGTAGTTTCTTTGCCAAGTTTCTAAGCTAAGCCTTACTTAAGGAGCAGCCAGTTTGAAGAAACAGCTTAATTCTCTGAACTTCTCCCCAATCAGTGTTTCTCTCATCCATGTCAAGTGCCCAACTCCAAGGGGAACTCAGGTAAACTCCTTCATTTCTGTAGCTAGTGCCCCCTCCTTGATTTGCCACAAGAGCCTGCAGTTGATATTAGTGAAAAAGCATAAAAGCAACTTAAATGAAAATAGCAGCAAATGTTCAATGTCTCAAATGTTAGAAGAGGAACTGTGCATTGACCATTATAGTTGCTCTACTTAGTGACATTTTTCATTCCAAGTCAAAGAAAAGAATGAGAAGAACACTGACTGACTGAAGAAGTTCAGCTCTGGATTTTCTTTACAACATTCTTGGTAGTGTTGTGTATCTATCTATATGTGTTTCTATGTCTGTTTCTGTGTTTTGAAGTTTAACACTTTTCTAGAAAATACAGGATAGCAATTAAAATGCTGGGGTTTTAAGTCAAACAGAAATGGAATTGAACCAAAGCTCTACAGTTTATTAGCTATGAAACCTACAGTATACATTTAACCCCTTGGAGCTTTAATTTTCTTGTCTGTGAATTGTGAATAATTATAGTACATACCTCATAGAATTACTGTTAATTTTATTTTAGTTTTAAAAGTTTTTATTTATTTATTAGTTAGTTTAGAGAGAAGGGAAAGGAGGGAGAAAGAGAGGGAGAGAAACTTCGATGTATGAAACATCAATTGGTTGTCCCTAACATACCCCCTACCAAGGACATGGCCAGCAATCCAGGCATGCATCCTGACCTGGAATTGAACTGGAAATTTTCAGTTTGTGGCATGATGCTCAACCCACTGAGCTACATTAGTCAGGGTGAATTACTATGAATTTTAAATACTATAATCCCCAAAGAGTATTTATTATAATACCTGGGACTAAAGTAGGCACTTAATAAATTATTGCTGCTATGGCTGCTGTTATTGTTATTATTACTTTGCTTATGTTCTTAGTCACTAAGAATAAAAAATATGCCTATTTTTCCAGTCCCCTCTCCTGGGCAGGTAATAAAAGTTTCTGACTTATTAGAGGATATATCTTATAATCAAATATTGAGCCAAGTATGATGGCTAATTCATTGTCCCAATATCATACATTAGGTTATATTCTGTTCCAGTTTCTTGGAAATTGTTTATCTCTTTCCCAGAGCACCAGAAACCAAGAACATCCCTTCACCAAATGTGCCTTGAGTACCTGCTATATGTTGGGTATTGTGCTATGTCCTGAAGATATGATGATAAGCAGTATGGACATGGTCCCTATCTTTGACATGCCCCTGGTTTTGTTTGGTTTATTAGGAGGAGAGGTAAAGTGTATATAGAGAGAGATGGATATAGTAAGTGCTATGAGAGATATTATCAGCACATGCTAAAAAACTAAGGTCATAGGACAGCCTGAGTATAATGACAATGTCAGAAAAGTCTTTCTAGAATAATTGTTTCTAGGCATATGTCTAAAATTAAACAGATAAATTATGAACAGGGGAAGGTTATTCCAGACAGGTCTAGAAAAATATGCAAAGATGTGGCTTATAAAAATATCAGAGTACATAAAGAAATAGCAATTAGATAAGTATGATGTAAGAATAGGAAAATGAGGCCAGATCCAAGATAGCGGAGGAGTAAGTGGAAGCTAGACTAACCTCCTCCCAGGACCAATCTGGACTTACAACTTAATTGTGGAGAAATCATCTGGAATAACCAACTGAACACGAGCTGGAGAGAAGTCTTATAACCACAAAGAAACAGAAAAGGCCTCTTCATCACAACGTAACTGGTAGGAAGTGCAGATATGCGAAAGGGCTGGCTGGGCTCCCATTGGTGGCAGCTGAAAAGACTGAGAAACAGCTTAGCAGATGGGGGTTTCCTGTGAGAAGGGCAGGGTCTAAACCCCAGCTGGGCTTCTCAGCCTACAGCAACAGAGCGAAAAGTAAAATAGCATCCAGCTGTGAAAAGTGAAAAGCCAAACAGATTTTTGCTGACTTGAAGGAAACAGCTGGAGAAAAAGAGCTCTTAAGCGGATGACTTATGAAAATATTTTGGCACCTACGTACTCTGGGATCAAGCAGGTGAAGGGCAGAGAGGACTAGAAAAGCTTGGGGAGAATTGGGGGTGGTGGCTTTGAGGAGAGAACTGAGAGAGCAGCCAACAGGGTCCCAGTGCTGATTCATTCCCATAGAGCAGGCAGATCATTCCCCTCCAAGTGGCATCAACCTGAAGGGAAGCAAAAGCCCCACCTGCAGGAATTAATCTGCCCCACCCTTAGGGCCTAAGCCTGACAGCTGATCACAGATTGAATAGATTAACAACTAAAGGAGATAAAGGCAGTAGATCTCTGGTAGTCTCCAACAGGATGCCTAGGCCCATATTGGTACACAATCTGATGCCACCAGGGGCAGATCCAAGAAGTGCAAATCAATCCAAGAAGCAGCAACAAACAAAAAGAGTAAAAAAAATGGAGAGATGGGGAAACAACCTGCCATCGAAAGGAAAGGAGGGATCCCCAGAAAGAGTGCTAAATGAAATAGAGGAAAGCAAACTATCAGACATGGAATTCAAAACATAGATTATAGAAAAGCTCAATGAGATCAGCAAGCTCTAAGAAAAATGCAAAGAACACCAGGAAAACTACAAAGAACTCAAGGAAAACTATAAAAAACTTACTGAGAATTACATCAGCATGAAAAAAGACATAGAAGCTGTGAATAAAAGCCAGGAGGAAATGAAGAATACAATTTCTGAATTGAAGAACACAGTAGAAGGAACTAAAACTAGGCTAGAGGAAGCAGAAGATCGGATCAGTGAGCTGGAGGACAATGTAGAAAAAATTTCCCAGACAGTTGCAAAAAATGAAAAAAGACTGAACAAGAATGAAGAGGTTCTAAGACAGCTGCAAGACAACATGAAACATAATATTCATATCATAGGACTACCAGAAGGAGAAGAAGAGGAGCAGGGGATAGAAAACATGTTTGAAAAACTAATGACAGAAAATTTCCCTAACTTGATGAGAGAAAAATTCACACAAGTCCAGGAGCAGAGAGGGTCCCAATGAAGATAAACCCCAACAACCCACTTGAAAACACATCATAATTAAAATGGCAACATTCAAAGGCAAAGAGAGAATCCTAAAAACAGGACAAGAGAAACAGCTAAAAACATACAAGAGAACTCCAATAAGGCTATCATCAGATTTCAAAACAAAACACTACAAGCCAGAAGAGAATGGCAAAAAATATTCCAATCAATGAAAAACAAAGGCCTACAACCAAGAATATTCTATCCAGCAAAGCTCTCATTCAAAATGGAAGGTGAAATAAGGAGTTTCCCAGACAAAAGAAGGCTAAAACAATACAACTCCACCAAAACAGCATTGCAAGAGATGCTAAAGGGTCTTCTTTAAGAAAATGAAGTAACAGAGAGAGATAGAGAGGAACACAAGTACAAAGAGGGAAAACGCTAATGAATAGTATCTATTGATAATAATATTAAATGTAAATGGTTTAAATCCACAACTCAAAAGACATAGGGTAGCTGAATGGATTAAAAAGCATGACCCACATATATGCTGTCTACAAGAGACACACTTTAGAACAAAACATATACAAAGTCTGAAAGTGAAGGGATGGAAAAAAATATTTCAAGCAAATGGACCTGGAAAGAAAGCTGGGGTAGCAATACTTATATCAGACAAAATAGATTTCATAGCAAAGGACATAAAAAGAGACAAAGAAAGACATTTCATAATACTTAAGGGAAAAATTCATCAAAAAAATATAACCCTTGTAAACATATATGCAACCAACATAGCACCCAAATGAGTAAGAAAAATCTTGACAGACTTGAGGAAGAATATAGAGAGAAACACACTCATAGTAGGAAACCTTAACACCCATTGTCAACAACGGACAGATTTCTGAAGCAAAGAAACACCAAGGATATTGAGACATTGAAAAACACTCTAGATCAAATGGACTTAGTTGATATATATAGAACTATTTACTCCAAAGAAGCAAAATGTACATTTTTTTCAAGTGCACATGGAACATTTTCAAAGATAGACCACATGGTAGGACACAAAACAAGCCTCAAAAATTCAAGAATATTGAAATTATATCAAACATCTCAGATCACAATGGCTTGAAACTGAAAATCAACCTCAAGGAAAAAACTCAAAAACATTAAAACTCATGGACAATGAAATACATGCTATTAAATAATGAATAGGTTAACAATGACATCAAGGAAGACATCAAAAAGTTTCTGGAAACTAATGATAATGAACACACAACAACCCAAAACCTATGGGATACAGCGAAAGCAGTCCTGAGAGGAAATTCATAGCAATACAGCCCTACCTAAAAAGGATAGAAGAATCTCCAATAAAAAAAAAAAATCTAACCCTACAGTTACAAGACTAGAGGAACAACAACAAACAGAGCCCAGTGCGAGTACAAGGAAGGAAATCATCAAGATTAGAACAGAATTAAATGACATAGAGACTAAACAAACAATCCAAAAGATCAATAAAACCAAGAGCCGGTTCTTTGAAAAGATTTAAAAAACTGACAACCCTTTAGCCAGGTTCATCAAATAAAAGAGAGAAAACCCAAATAAATAAAATCAGAAATGACAAAGGAGAAATCACAACTGACAACACAAAAATACAAAGGATTGTAAAAAATTATTACAAACAACAGTATCAGAAAAAAATTGACATCCTAGATGGAATGAACAAATTTCTGAAAACATATAATCTTCCAAAACTGAATCAATAAGAAGCAGAAAGCCTGAACAGACGAAGAACAATGAGTGAAACTGAAGCAGTAATCAAAAAATTCCCGGCAAACAAAAGACCAGGACCGGGTAGCTTCACAAGTGAATTTTACAAAACATTTAGGAAAAAACGAACACCTATCCTTCTCAGACTATTCCAAAAAATCAAAGAAGAGGCAAGACTCCCAAATTCTTTCTATGAAGCCAGTATTACTCTAATTACAAAACCATTTCAAGACACAACAAAGAAAGAAAACTACAGGCCAATATTGCTGATGAACATAGATGCTAAAACCCTCAACAAAATATTGGCAAACCGGATCCAGCAACACATTAAAAAGATCATACACTATGATCAAATGGGATTCATCCCAGGGATGCAAGGATGGTATAATATTCGCAAATCAGTAAACTTAATACACCACATAAACAAAATGAAAGACAAAAACCATATGATCATATCAATAGATGCTGAAAAAGCATTTGATAAAATACAACACCTTGTTATGGTGAAAACAGTCAGCAAAATGGGAATAGAGGGAGCATACCTCAACATAATAAAGGCCATATATGAGAAACCTGAAGCCAACATCATACTCAATAGGAAAAAACTGAAAGCATCCCCCCTGAGATCAGGAACAAGACAAGTAGACTCTCCCCACTCCTATTCAACATAGTCTTGGAAGTTCTAGCCACAGCAATCAGACAAGAAAAATAAATAACAGGCATCCAAATTGGGAAAGAGGAAGTAAAACTCTCATTATTTGCAGATGACATGATAGTGTACATAGAAAGTCCTATAGACTCCATCAAAAAACTACTCAACCTAATCAGTGAATTTGGCAAAATAGCAGGGTACAAAGTCAATATTCAGAAATCAAAAAAAGTTCTGTACACCAACAACAAAATAACAGAGACAGAAACTAAAAAAAAAAAAAAAAAAACATTTACTATAGCAACAAGATAAATAAAGTACCTGGGAATAAGCTTAACCAAGGAGGTAAAAGTCCTATACTCAGAAAACTACATAACACTGAAGAAAAAAAATTAAGGAAGATACAAATAAATGGAAGCATATACCATGTTCATGGATAGGAAGAATAAACATCATTAAAATGTCTATATTACCCAATGCAATTTATAGATTTAATGCAATCCTTATTAAAATACCAAAGTCATATTTCACAGACCTAAAAAAATACTTCTTAAATTATATGGAACCAAAAAAGACCCCGAATAGCCACAGCAATCTTGAGGAAGCACACAGTAAGAGGAATTACAATATCTGACATCAAACTATACTACAAAGCCACTGTGATCAAGTCAGCCTGGTACTTGCATAAGAACAGACATATAGATCAATGGAACAAAATAGAGAGCCCAGAAATAAACCCAGGTCTATATGGTCAACTAATATTTGCAGAGGGGGGTAGGAACATAAAGTGGAGTGAAAATAGCCTCTTCAACCAATAGTGTTGGGAGAACTGGATAGGGATATGCATAAAAATGAAACTGGACCACCTACTTACACCGTGTACCAGAATAAACTCAAGGTGGATCAAAGACTTAAATGTAAGTCATGACACCATAAAAATCTTAAAGGAAAACATAGGCAGGAAAGTTTCAGATATCCCAAATACCAATATTTTCACTGATATATCTCCTAAGGCAAGGGAAATAAAGAAAGAATAAACAAGTGGGACTACATCAAACTAAAGAGTTTCTGCTCATCAAAAGAAAACATCAGCAAGATGAAAAAGAAACCAACCATATGGGAAAATATATTTGCCAATGATACCTTAGAAAAGATACTGATCTCCAAAATATATAAAGAACTTATATGACTTAACACCAAGAAGACAGACAACCCAATTAAAAAATGGGCAAAGGACCTGAACAAATACTTCTCCAAAGAGGACATACAGAGGGTCCAAAGGCATATGAAAAAAATTCTCAATATCACTAACCATTAGAGAGATGCAAATAAAAACCACAATGAGATACCACCTCTCCACAGTCAGAATGGCCATCATCAACAAATCAACAAAGTGCTGGTGAGGATGCGGAGAAAAGGAAACCCTAGTATACTATTGGTAGGAATGCAGACTGGTGCAGCCACTATGGAAAACAGTATGAAATTTCCTCAAAAAACTCAAAATGAAACTGCCTTTGAATCAGCAATTCCATTCCTAGGATTATATACGAATAATCATGAAACACCAATCCAAAAGAACCTAGGCACTGCTATATTTATAGCAGCACTATTTACAATAGCCAAGTGCTGGAAACAACCTAAGTGCCCATCTGTCGATGTGTGGATAAAAAAACTGTGGTACGTTTACACAATGGAGTACTATGTAGCAGAAAGAAAGAAGGAACTTCTACCATTTGCAACAACCTGGAAGGAACTAGAGAGTATTATGCTTAGTGAAATAAGCCAAGCGATGAAAGAAAAATACCATGTGATATCACCTAATCGTCGTCGGCAGCCGTCCGTCTCGAGAGACGATGGCGTAGCTTCTTGAGAGTCTATCTGCACCGCCGAGAATGGCTGTGCAGTCCGACTCGGGAGTGACAATCCCTGCCGCACTTGGTACAGGTGAAGGCAGATGGCTGTTGTTGCTGCTGCAGACGCTGCTTCCGCCTCGATCTTTTCTGGACCGCCTCCTCGTTGCGCGGAGCCTCTGCGCGTGACGTACCTTGCCTGACCGCGAGCCTCCAGGCTAGGCGGTCGTCTGCTTGAACTTCCCATGTGTTGAGATTGATGGAGCATTGTGTCATGTCCTTTTTGCAGATGTCTTTGAACCACAGTTTTGGGCGCCCTGTCATCCTCTGGCCTTCTGCTAGCTCGCCGTAGAGGAGGTCTTTGGGAATACGGCCTGCATCCATTCTTTTGACATGGCCGAGCCACCTGAGGCGTCTCTCACTAAGAACTGCATGCAAACTGCTCATGTTGGCTCGCTTCAGCACCTCGGTGATGGGGACCTTATCCTGCCAGGCGACATGCAGGACGCGTCGCAGGCACCTCATGTGGAAACTGTTGAGTTTCCTTTCGTGCCTTGCGTAGGTGGTCCACGTCTCGCTGCCATAGAGGAGAGTGCTGAGTACGCAGGCTTGGTAGATGCGCAGTCTGGTTTTCTCAGTGAGGCTGGAATTGTTCCACACTCGCCAGTTCAGTTTGGCCATAACTGTGGCTGCCCTGGCGATTCTCCGGTTGACCTTCAAGTCGACTGACAGAGAGCTCGAGATGGTGGACCCGAGGTAAGTGAAGTCGTTGACAACCTCCAGGGTGTATCCGTCGATGGTGATGCATGGGGGAGTCCCCGTGCCTTGAGCCATAACGTTCGTCTTCATCAGGCTGATGGCTAGTCTGAACTCCTTGCATGCGTGGGAAAGGCAAGTGACTAACTGCTGGAGTCCCTCTTCGGAGTGTGATGTCAAGGCTGCGTCGTCGGCGAAGAGCATCTCACGGATGAGCACCTCTTTGACTTTGGTCTTGGCTCGTAGACGGGCCAGGTTGTAGAGCTTGCCATCGGATCTGGTGTGAATGAAGACACCCTCGCTGCAGTCCTTAAAGGCGTATTCGAGGAGCATGGAGAAGAAGATTCCGAACAGCGTAGGCGGGAGGACGCAGCCCTGCTTTACTCCGCTGCTGACTGGGAAGGCCTCAGAGGTTGCGCCGTTGTAGGACACCGTGCTGTGCATGTTGTCGTGAAAGGACATGACCACAGCAAGCAGATGTGGTGGACAGCCAATCTTCCGTAGCAAGCTGAAGAGTCTGCTTCGACTGACCAGATCAAACGCCTTCGTGAGGTCGATAAAGGCGAGGTAGAGTGGTTTATGCTGCTCGTGACACTTCTCCTGCAGTTGGCGTAGGGAGAAGATCATGTCCACTGTTGATCGGCCAGCTCTGAAGCCACACTGGGACTCTGGGTAGACGCAGGAAGCAAGGGTCTGCAGGCGGGCAAGAGCGACCCGGGCGAATACTTTGCCGACGACGCTGAGGAGAGAGATGCCCCGGTAGTTGTTGCAGTCGCTGCGGTCTCCTTTGTTCTTGTACATGGTGATAATGTTGGCGTCTCTCATATCCTGGGGGATGTAACTCTCCTTCCAGCAGAGACAGAGTAGATGGTGGAGCAGCTGTAGCAGGACTGGTTTCCCGCTCTTTCGGATTTCTGGAGGGATTCCGTCGCTTCCTCGTGCTTTCCCGCAAGCGAGGCGGTCGATGGCTTTTCCGAGCTCTGCCGCAGTAGGTGGGGTGTCTAGCTCCTCCATGACTGGTAGGTCTGGGATGGCGTTAAGAGCAGTGTCTGTTACGGTGTTCCTCGTTGCGTACAGCTCGAGGTAGTGCTCGGTCCACCGCCGCATTTGCTGTTCCTGGTCAGTGATGACCTCACCTGTCTTGGACTTAAGGGGGGCGATCTTGGAGGGGATTAGGCCTGTTGCCTTCTTGATACCCTCATACATTCCTCGTGCGTTGCCTATATCGGCGGCTTCCTGGATGCTTCTGCACAGGTTTAGCCAATAGGTGTTGGCACAGTGGCGGGCGGTCTTCTGGACTTTGTTCCTGGCAGCCCGTAGAGCTTGAAGTGTACTGGGAGTGGGCGTGGCCTTGTAAGCCAGTAGGGCCTTCCTCTTAGCCTCGATCACGGGTTCCATTTCTTCCCAGTGAGCCTCGTACCAGTCAGCGTTCTTCCGCTCTTTCTTCCCGTAAGCAATAATGGCGGAGTTGTATATGGCGTCGCGGAGACGTGGCCAATTGGATTCGATAATGTCATCTGCCGCCATTCCCTCGCCGAATGCATCTTCCATCCTGTTGATGAATTGCTGGGTCTTAACTGGGTTGCTGGCACAACTGGTGTTGATGCGTGGGCGACCCTTCATCTTGGAGTGGTGCAACCTCTTCGACGTTATGCGCACCTTGCTTACCACGAGGGCATGGTCCGTGTCGCAGTCTGCACTGTGGTAGCTGCGGGTGAGGAGGGTGCTGCCAATATCCGTTCTTCTGGTGATGACGAGGTCAAGCTGGTGCCAGTGGCGGGAGCGGGGGTTCCTCCATGACACCTGGTGGATCTCTTTGCACTTGAAGAATGTGTTTGTCACGCACAGGCCATGGTGACACGAAAGCTCAAGCCGTCGCTGACCATTCTCATTGATCTTTCCTCTCCCAAAGTTTCCGAGGCAGGTGGGCCAGGCCATGTGGTCGGCTCCTACTCTTGCGTTGAAGTCTCCAAGGAGATAAAGAGCATTACTTCTGGGGATCTTGGATAACGCTTCGTCCAGTGCATGGTAGAACTGTTCTTTCTCTTCGGTGCTGGCGCAGAGGGTTGGGGTGTACGCACTAAGAATGCTGACTGGGCCAAAAGTTGTTGACAATCGGAGGGTAAGTAATCTCTCTGTGCCTCCTGTGGGTGGCTCTATGGAGTTAACAAGCGTGTTCTTCACAGCGAACCCAACACCGTGCTGTCTTGGTTGGTCCGGAGACTTCCCTTGCCAGCAGAAGGTGTAGTTGGTTTCTCTGATAGTTCCGTTGTCGGCCAACCGGGTCTCCTGTAGAGCCGCAATGTCGATGTTTAGTCCTGCCAGTTCCCTGTCGATGACGGCGGTTTTCCTGGCATCATTGATCCATGGAAGGTCTGCAGTAAGTCCGGGACACATGGTCCTGATGTTCCAGCTAGCGAGGCGAAGAGCTTGAGGCTTCTTTCTTGTTGTTTGCTTGGAATTGCCTGGTGTGAGTGTTTTGTGGCCCACTTTTCAAGAGATGCCTCTCTGATCCCCACGCACCCAGTGGGGCAGGCGAGCCATGGCGAGACGGCACCTAATTGGCTGGGGGCTTCCCAGCTTGAGGCGGGCGATAGCTGTCCAGTGAGGTGCGATGACCTCTCCCACCGTCAGAGGAGACCCCTGGCGCTCGTTTCCTTCGCCAATCGGATGAGCTTATAACCGGTATCTGTCTCCTCCCGTGTTGAGTCGACATCTTGCGATGACGCTGGAGTGTCCTCTCCAGTGAAGCTACAAAGCCTGGACAGGGTGATATGGAGGGCCAGCTGTTGCCCATGCAGCAGACACCCCCTCTCTTCACAGCTGAATGATCCAAGGGGAAAGACGGAGTCAATACAGCTTGGCTTCAGGTGCGCCGCAGGAGTTGCCGGTGTTGAATACAACGTCAAACCGCCTTAGGGACTCCGGCTCCGGATTTTCTGTCGGGGTTTACTCCCTTAGCCTTTCCCCTGAGGAGGTATGCTGCAAGGCAGCGGAGGTTTTTTGGAATCAGAGTTTTCCTTCTCTGATGTGCCCTGACTGGAAGATCGAACCAGTGACACTTAGCTCACAGGCCGACGCTCAATTATTAAAAATAATAATATAAGAAAGGGTGAAGCCAAGTGACTTATATGCATGACCCATGGACATGAACTAAGGGTGGTGGGATTGCTGGAGGAAGGGGGTACTTGGCAGATGGGAGCAAAGGGGAAAATATTGGAACTATTGTAACAACATAATCAATAAAATATTATTTAAAAATATAAGAAAATGTGGGAAAGAATAAGGGAGAAAAGGACTGGAACGGTAAGTAGGAGCCAGATCATGAATGTTCTTAGAAACCATTTTAATGAGTTTGTTTATTATTCTGAAGAAAATAGGAAATTTTGAACTGATGTAAGCACCCTTATATAAGGGAGAAAAATGTATGGTGAGAAGGAAAAGATGATAGTTGTGTATACTAGTAAAGACACTACTGTAGTAGCCCAGGGGAGAGAAAGCATGAGGCCTGAAAGTAGTGGCAATGGTGTTAGGGAGAAGAGAACATATTGAATAGTTTGAAAGTGAATCAACATGGTTAGCTGTTACATTTATGATTATTTATTTTGTTTTAGTATAGTTAACAAATACATATGAACACCTATGGATTCTATTCATACAGAAATGAAAAAGACACCATGTCTCTGCTACTAATAGAGGAGGTGAGACACACACAATATGCCTAAGAGTATGAGAGAAGGACAGGAATGGAGTATGAACTAATTGCTATAGAAGTGGTGAGGAAGGCAGCATCACTTCTAGTTGTGATGATTTGCCAAGTTAGGCAGAAACAAGGTAGAAATGTTGTCTTATTTTACACAGACTGATGTATAAATAAGAATGTCAGGGTTTTAAAATTTATTTTTTGTTACAGGAAATATTCCAAAACAATGTCTTAGTCTCTGATTAAGATGCATATAATAAAGTAAGCTTCTTATTATTACCAGGAGGTCTCTAGGTGAGTATGGAACCAACATCAGGAGAATTAACTGGATAGTATTATTAGCTATGGTCTGAAAATTTGTGTCCCCTTAAAATTCATATGTTTAAAATCTAATGGCCAAGGTTATGGTGTTAGGAAGTGGAGTCTTTGGAAGGTGGTTAGGTCATTTAGACATCGCCCCATGAATGGGATTAGTGTTCTAATAAAAGAGTCACTGGAGAGCTAATTCACCCCTTCCACCAGAACCTGATCATGCTGGAACCTTAATCTGAAATCTCCAGTCTTCAAAACTGTGAACAATAATTTTTTATTGTTTATAAACCACCCAGTCTCTGGGATTTTATTATAACAGCCCAGACAGACTAAGACTGCTAGTATCTTAAAAGTTTCAGAAAGTCTTCCTGAAGTTGTGAGATCTAGAGGACAAATAAGCATCAGCCACACAAAGATCAAGGGAAAGAGTGTTCCTAGGAGAAGAAAACAGAACAATTAAAGGTCATGAGATATTGCTCAGTATGAACTGAAAAAAAGTCTAACATATGGCTTGTGAGGAGAGAGTGATGGGGAGAGTAATGAGAGATGGGACTGAACCTGAGAAGCCTTGTAAGCCATTGTAAGATTTGAAACATCACTCTAAAGACAACTGCAATTTACTGAAATATTATAGATGGGCCTGAGCAACATCATGAATCTTTTGTTTTGAGATCACTCTGGCTACTGGTTGGAGCTATATTTGGATGCAAAAGGAGTGGAGGCAAAGAGACCAATCAGGAGGCTCTCACAGTATCCTGGGCAAGAAGTGACAGTGGATAGTGACCTGGAATATGGAGAGAAATATTTAGGTGTGAGAATCGATAAAACTGGCAGGTGGTTGAATTGAGAGTGGAATGAGTAAGATGACTCCATGTATCAGGCTTGAGCAACTGGGTGGATGGCGATGCTATTTACTGGTATGGTAAACACCGGAACAAAAAAAAAAAAAAAGACTAATTGGATAGAAAGGATAACAAGTGCTATTTGGAACAGACTGAGTTTCAGTTCCTTGTGTGACATCCAAATGGAAATTCCAAGTTGGCGGTTGAATAAGCAGATCTCAGGGTTCAGGGTGACGGGCTAGGCTAGTGAGCTCTATTTCAGAGACATGGCACATTAATTACAGTCTCTTCAATTACTTCTACAGATAGCTAATATCATCCATTTTGTACTGATTGTAGTCATTGTCTCTCATAGAGGGAAATTTTAGTTGTTAACTGGTTTCATTAATCAAGAAAGCCATTATGAAGAAGGTTGTAATTGATCTGGACCTCTGAAAGAGGAGAAAGGCAAAAGTAACAACTGATGGGGAAATACAAGTCTTCCAAACTTACCATAGCAAAAGATTATATGTATATATTTGTTGTTGTTTTATTTACAAGTTACTGTGTGCCAAGAATTATGCTAGATACTGGTAATATAAAATTGAATTAGGTGTGGGGTCTACTTTCTTTAATAAGACCTCCCTCAACTTGTAGACTAAATTACAAACACTTCCTCTGTGCTTCCTGAATATCCTCTGCTCAGTCTTATTATTACACCTAACATCAGTATAATGAAAGTATTTGTTTCTTGTGTTAGGTTCCTCCACTATAACAAAAATTCTTCCTGTCTTATTCATCATGCTATCCTGATGCTTAACACAGTCATTCGTCATGGTGAATATTCAATAAATGTTTGTTGACATGAACTAGACTAAAACCAAGAAGCTTACAGTCTAGTGGGGAAAAAAAATGTAGCAGCTAAAGCTGGAAAGAAATGTATCACAGAGATAAAATGGGGGGGGGGAGAATGGGACAACCATAATAGAAAAACAATAAAAATAAATAAAATATAAAAAAAGAAACATATCACAGAAAGATCTCAACATCAAGAGAAGTCGTCAGAATCATATTGGTAGGCAACGGAGTGTCAACGAGTTTTTGAGTCTGATGTTAAACAATCAAAATGTTTTTGATAATATTGATCTAGTAGATGTTAGTCAAAAGGGTACATAGCACAGCCTGCTGGAACATAGTAGGCACTTGCTAGATATTTGCTGAACAAATGAATTAATATGGGAACAGAAAATAAGGGATAGATACAACTATTAGCTAAGGAATTCAATGCACACTTAGATAACCAGTAGCTCTTTAAAATATTTCTACCCTCAACAGCATTATGTATATTTTATACTGCTGTAGTGTGAAACTGTTATAACAGGATCTTACTGTAGCAGCATAAACTACTTTGTTCACATTTCTTTTTAAAGGTTCTTTAAATTAATTAAGGAGATTATGTTATTTTGCATGATCTTGGGTTCTCAGATCATTTAGCTGCATAATTAATACTTCATCAGGAGCCTTCATGCCATCAGGAAATAGATGTATGCATTGACTGTTTCAATTTAGCAAAAAGGAAACAGGTTTAATAGTGATTACTATGTGAAAATTTTCAGGAGTGGAATACTTGTTACTATTGATCAAAATGGGCATCATTCTGCTCTTTGTTATTTCGTTTTCCAGACTCCTAAAATGTGCATTTGATTATAGCTATTGTGTAGCTGTCTTCCTTTTTGGTATCAAATACCACAAACAATCAATCATAACATCAAAGCATTCTATTTCCAGATTCCTTCAGCCCAGTAGCACAGTGACAATATGCCAAGATTACCTCTGGATCTAATTAATGTGTGGATCCAATTACTGTGTTATATTGGCCTGGTTTTTCTAAATCAAGCCTGTGGATCTATACTGCATCTAGCTGGATTTTAGAACACTGCAATCAAATCAGTCAGTCAAATGGAATGTACAAATTGTATTTAACAAAAAAAAAAAAAAAAAAAAAAAAGAAAGAAAGAGAAGAGAATGCAATTTTCTCTTTCCTTGGGAAAACACAGGCTTATGTAACTACTATATTCTGGTGAATGTTGTAACTTTTCATTATGAAGACACTGGATTTACTTGAAATGTATTTTTTAAAATGAATACATCTATTCCACCTGAGGGTTATTTTATGATGAAAAGAAATTGTTAGAAATAGTAAAAACCGAAACCAAGGAAGCTGAGATGCAGGATTTATTAAGAGGAACCTGCCGGGCTGTCTCAAAGGAGAGAACAGCAGTTGGCGTACAGGCTAACAAGGTTTTAAAGGGAAGGATAGAGAATGACTGGAATGGGGTATCGGAGTGCTTAGTGATTGGTTGGGCCTGGGGGTAACGACGCGAACAATGGGTTTAGTCTGGGGGTAACGGCGGACACAATGGTGGGAACAATGAGGTACTTGGTGTTTTGTTGGGTATGTTGCTCAGGAGAAGGTACTTGGTGATTTATTGGGCATGTTGCTGGAGAGAAGAATAGAATAAGGGAGTAAAAAATTTTCTACACCCTACTGGTGTTTTGCAAGATTTGAGGAACTTTTCACTGGACTCCTCAATAGTCATTGTTTGTGGTTTTTACTTCCTGCTAATCAACTTATTGGGTGGGGGTTTTGAGGCTCTTACTGAACCTAAGAGAAATAGTATTATTTTTCTAATATTGAAATAAGTACTTCCATGGCTAAAATAAATGATTTATTTCAATAGAAGAAAATTGAAATGTGTCCAACACAGTTTCATTTTTTACAGTTTATTTCATTTGGTTTATATAATATTATCTCTGCCTTTATGAATGAAGATAAATTTGAATTTTTATTTTGCTCAGCTCTTGTAATTTGGACAATTTCTGCCTAAAACAAAACTTTGCTGGCTTCTGCTCATCGGTATTGAGAACATTAACCTTAAATGAGGACAGGATGAAAAGCCACACAGCTGCTTAAGCTCACTGTAGTAAGCAGATTAGAACATGCCCATGTGTTTGAGCCCTAAAGGTAACCAAGAAGAGAGGGACTACTGAAAATCATGCAGAGAGTTTACGTAAGAGAGTATCCAAGTCTTTTAAATTGGAGAATGAGAAGTAAGTTTTTACTCTCTATTCTATGTGCATAAAGTTAAATACACAGTTGACCTTTAAACAATGTTGGGGTTAACTATGCTGATGCCCATGCAGTCAAAGTCTGAGTATAACTTTTAACTCCATGGAAAATTACTACTAATAGCCCACTGTTGACCTCAAGCCTCACCAATAACATATATTTTGTTTTATATATATATATATATATATATATATATATATATATATATATATATAGAGAGAGAGAGAGAGAGAGAGAGAGAGAGAGAGAGAGCGCATTCTTATAATAAAGTAAGCTAGAAAAGAGAAAATGTTATTAAGAAAATCATAAGAGAAAATACATTTATAAGTATTTACTGAAAAAAAAAACTTGCATATAAGTGGACCTGTGCAGTTCAAGCCTTTGTTATTCAAAGGTCAACTATACATGAATGTACTAATTTGTGTAGAAAGAAACATAAGAAGGATAGAACTTAAAACAATGCAATTGGCTATCTACAGGAGATGTGTTGGAATGGGGTGGAAGGGATGGGGAAAAGGAAATAGAGTAGAAGAGATGGATGGATCAGGGGACCACTACTCTGAGTATACTTTTTTGTAGAGTTCTGACTTTGGAACCATGATAGAGTTTCACACAATCAAAAATAAATATATAAAGTCAATAAGAATGAAAGAGAACACAAAATAGAATATAAACCAAGATAAATGAACTTAATTGTATTTTAAATTAATAACATAACCACTTTGAATGGAAAAAGAAACAAAACAAACAAACTTGAATAATATTCAAATACAGTATTGTAATTACATACATTCGGGTAAGGGGTAAAAGAACTATAAATAAATATTAACCCTAGTTAAGTAGGTTTGTTTATTCATAGTGCTATAATTAGCAGTTCTGTAAACCCTTTATACATATTCTAGGAATGGAAAAATAAGTAAATATTTCATGACTAATTAAAACCAGAGTCTCATTGTGGAAGGGAGAAACCCTGTGGTATTGGACTGGAAGTACGGGTATGAATATATACTCACGGTTTTTAATAGACAGGTAGCATAGATTAAATGATAGAAAAGTCGATGAGTGGATAGCTAGATGATGGTGATGATAGATAGATAGATAGATAGATAGATAGATAATGTAGATGATACAAACACACAAATACATATGTGCACACATACCTACATACATATGTTTCCTAGCTTTGTCTGTTGAGAGGGCATAGAAACAATACCCCATATTAAAGAGCAAAACCAGTTTCCAATCTTACTTCCTAAATATAATTTTCTACTAAAAGGAATCAGAGTTCCTTGGAACTTATTGCAGAGTTGGGGCAAAGAAACAAGTAAATGAGCCTTGAAACAATTTGTTGTGCCAAAGAATAAAAAAGATCAAAATAAGTGAAAATTGATTAACTTATAGAATAAAGTGAGAATCCATGAGTCAAAACTAATATAAATAAATATTTGAATAAATACATAGGAAAGAGGAGAAAACTTTTTCTTGCAGTGGAATTCAAAGTCATAAATGTAGAAGGAATAATATGGTGTACTTGTCAGGTAGCCTTGCTCTGAGAAATCACCTGGAGACAGACCACTGTGGGATTAGATAATAAGTTTATTGAGGGAAAAGGGGGAAGGTGATGGAGGGAAGAGGCAACTCCCAGGCCAACTCAAGGGCCTGTAGGAGCAAGGAAAGTGGGGGAAAGGAGACTCCTGGTCCTCCTTGTGGGCCCATAGGAGCAAGTGAATGGGGGAATGGAGACTCCTGGTCTACCTCGTGGGCCTGTAGGAATCGCCTGCCTGGGCTTCTGTAGGTGCCTTTTTTTATACTTGCCAAACACATTTCAGTGAGGGTGAGTTTGCTTATCAACATATTCAGTAGGTCATTTACATCTTTTTGCTTTCCCCCCACCTGGTTAGTTAACATACGGGGCTAGGTCCATTAACACTTCCTCTGGGAATGAGCTAAATCCATCAGCATTTCCTGTAGGAGTGGGGTAGGACCAGGTTGACTTGCATATGGTTGACTTTGCATATGTCAAAAGTCCAGGTGGGCATTCCAGCTGCCTCCATGTTCAGACAGTATTGAAAACAGCACATCCTCACTTCTGCAATATTCTTTTAAAAATAACTTAAAACCTCATTCTAATCAGAGAAACAGCAGATAAACACAAATTAATAAAATTTCTACAAATAATGGTCATTCTCTTCAAAGATGTCGAGGTCATGAAAGACAAAGAAAAGTTGAGAACTGTTCTAGAGACTAAAGAGACATAACAAGTAAATTCAACAGGGTAAAGCCCTGGCTGCTGTGGCTCAGTGGATTGAGCATTGGTCTGCGAACCAAGTGTCGCTGGTTCAATTCCCAGTCAGGGCATATGACTAGGTTGCACGTCAGGTCCCCAGTTGGGGGCACAAGTGAGAGGCAACTGCACAGTGATGTTTCTCTCCCTCTCTTTCTCTTTTGCTCTCTATCTAAAAACAAACAAACAAACAAATAAAAAAAATTCAACAGGGTGATGCTAGAGCAGATTCTAAGATAAATTTATTTTTTCTTTTGCTATAAAAGACATTAGTGGGACAACTGACAAAATTTAAATAGGGTTTAGATTATGAAATAATAATAATAATATCAAAGTTATTTTCCTGATTTTTATACTTATACATAGATAAGTGAGAGACGATCCTTATTTTTAAGAAATATATATTGAAATAGGGGTAAAGAAACATCAGATCTGCAATTTATTTTTAAACCATTCAAAAAATAAAAATTATATATTGATACACATATATGTCTATATATATAAAATTTTCACACATACCATACTTTTATAAGCAAAAACTATCAATACAAAGGTGGTAAAAGGTAATCATGTAAGGAATTATTATGGGAATTGTTTGTACTATTTTTACAACTTCTCTGTAAGTTTGAAATTATATCAGAATAAAATCTCTAAAAGTATAAAAATAAAAATTTTAGTATGGATATACCCCAGTGTTTTAGGTCTAGATTAATAGGCTCTCTTACAAATTTAAGGAAGTAAGCCATAAAATATAATACTCACTGTCAGAGTAGTTTGAATTAAATCCTTCTGTGTCGTGTCATTAGCATTGGCACTATGAAAGGCTCACAAAATGATGCTAAATTGGCCCCAGCCATAAGAACTAGGCCTAATTCTCACCCTTTTTATTTAGATGGAAACTTAACTTTCAAAGTGAAAATCAAAATATAAGCTTAATCATGTCTTATATTCTTGAGGAGTCTTCTTGCTATCCCTAGGGACTTTTAGGACTTCTCATTATTGAGTGTATCATAATCCGTGCCTTTGGATCTTTCACTCCCTTAAAATAAATCAGGTGGCTGAAGATTAATAACATTGAACAGTTCTCTTAGACCATCACTAGCACAGCTACAGTCCTAGACTAAACATTTCTTCTTTTCAAGTAAAGTGAATTTTTGGAAAGTAAGAATACTTTTTTAAGTGAAAAAAAAGAACTCATATTTACCTCCTAATTTGGAAATAGCTGACAGTGAGGATGGGAATGAGATAAAGATAATGGAATGTAAGTTTTGTTGGAAACATGTTGTTCTGTTTTACCCCTGGAACAAGGGCAGCCATAGGATAAATTGTGAACTATGCAAAATTGTCTTTCAATGTCCTCAGTTTTCCCTCTGCCCCAGGCATTGTGTCTTCTTTCTCTTTCCTCTGTCCAAACTTTTATAACATTCTTCATTCCCACTAAGATGTAAATGACTGATAAAAACTCAGTGAGTTACCCTTCATAGGGTCATTAAGGTTTTAACAGATAGTATTACCTTAAACTAAAAAGCTAAAACTCCAATGGTAGATTTCAGGCATCTGACAGCAGATGAAAGAGATCATGAGAAAGGAGAGAGATAGTGGTTCTGGGTGTTTCCAATACATCTGATATGACACACTTCTATGTAGGAGCAGCCCTAACCTCATCAACCAAAATGTCAGAAATACTTTCTTTCTACCCTAAGTGATCTCAAAACTCATCCTAAGATTAAATTACCCAAATTGGCAACCCGGCTTCTCAGCCCAAAGCCACTTTGGCTGTAGATATATAAGGACTTTCAGTTAATTTACATTTACATAACACTTTCCATCTTTATGAAGCTCATTTAAAAAAAATCCATGGGAGATTGAAACATAATATGTCCTTTTGACAGATGGATAATGTGATTCAAAGTATAGCACCATTGTTCGCTAGCAAGCAAAAGTTAACAAGAGAATGAAAAGTGAAGCTTATGCTCTTGTTTTCTGTATTTGAAAAGAAACAGTTTTACAACTGGACCTGAACTCTTCACCTTTTGTGGAGTTGGTTTAAACCCAAACCATCCAAAGCCTAAGTATCCACATTTCATTTGAAATGTGATTTGCCTTTACATAGTCTGCTGTAATCTCTTTCGCAACTGGTCTGATATTCTCTCTTACTGAGGCTGTAGGGAGGATTGCAATGCTGAGTAGAACGCTTGACCAGATGGCCTTAAAGGGCCCTTCCAAATACAAGATTCTCTAATTCTCTGATTTAATTTTGATGATTCAATTTCATGACTTTGGCTATCATGAGATGAAATTATGTAAACACTCTGCCTTCCATCTGCCCTCAGCTATATGTTAACTTGTCTCTATCCAAATTCATTACATCAGTCAATGATTAAGCACTCATTTACATGCAGTATTCTACAAAGTCCTAACGTATCTGACCCAAAAATAGGAGTAACATGAGCTGCAGGTATTATAGCAGAGGTGAAAACATCAGGTTATTGTAGCTTGAAGACACCAGGGAATCTATTCAGCCTACTAACTCTCCATGTCCTTATTTAAAGCCATGAAGCAACCAAACTTTTGACTGTATATTTGTGTCCCTTATAAACTGGAAAATATTATGAGAATGGGCTGATCATCAAATAATAACAACTAACAATTACTGAGCTATTGTGTGCTTACTATGTACAAGGCTAGGTACTTTACACATATCAACTAATTTTCTCATCACCCTTATTGGGTAAGGAATAACATTATTCCTCTTATTTAACAGGTGAATAAATTGAGGCATGCAGAGTTTAAGTAATTTTTCCAAGTTCAGATAGTAAGTGGTAGCACTGAGATTCAACCTCAAGCAATCTGGCACCAAGCCCATGATGTTTATTATTCTATTGTGCCACTGCAAGTATGCAGGCCAGTTGATAGTCATACTATTTTCTGTGAAGTAATCAATCACACAGATGCTTCTGAAACTAAAGCCAAAAAACCATGTGTCTCCTAATAACTTACATAGTAAAACATCTTTAATGGAGTCTGGGAGGTTATTACATCTCTCTATTCAACTCATTCTCTACTCATAACTACTATTCCAGAACTTATCCATTCCCCTTCAACCTCCAACACTCTCGCCTCCTACTTTCAGAGGGGAAAAAAAAGCTTTCATATGTCAAATTCCACATCTTCCCAACATTAGATATACCTCACTACCTCTGTATGCATTGTCATCTTTTAGAACTGACCTTCTCCTGTTTTGTATCATAATTCTCTCCATCTTCACAGGAATTTTAAACCATCAACTACATCTTTTCTATTCTGTATATTTAACTTCAACCCTTTAACTCAATCTGTCTTACTGATTTTCATATATTCTCAGCCTGTCTGATTAGAACCACTAAAACTCAATTGACCCCACTTCCCCCTCCAGCTATTAAGCTATCTCTCTTCTCCCTTTTTTCCCTACAATTTCTCAGGTTCTCTCTTTTCCTAGTTTCTACTTCCTCGTCCCCATTTCTCACTCAACTCACTCCAATTTGAGTCACACTCATCTCACTCTACCATATCAGTTTTATTATCTCCAAATACCTCCATCTAAATATAGCACAGTTTTTATTTCTCTTATTTGAATTTTAACTAATTTTTGACACTGTTGATCACTTTCTTCTTGAAATAGTCTTCTACCTTGGTTTCTCTTAGACCATGCTCTCCTATTTTTCTGCATACACATTTAGCTGCATTTTCTGTCTTCTTTGCCAACTCCTTCTCCTCTACCAGCCATCTTATGATTCTCAAGACTAGTATATACCTAGGAAAATAAAAAAGACTATATTTTTCTCTTAATTTGTTTAAAATACATGTGACTTTATCTGTGTAGATGTTTTTAATTTGATGCAGTCCCATTTATTTATTTTTCCCTTTGTTCTCTTTGCCCTAGGAGATATATCAACAAAAATACTGCTATATGAGATATCTAAGATTTTACTGCCTATGTTTTCTTAGAGTATTTTTATGACTTCACTATTTATATTTAAGTCTTTGTCCATTTTGAGTTTATTCTTGTATATGGTGCAAGTTGATGGTCTAGTTTCATTCTTTTGCATGTACCATTCCAGTTTTCCCAGCACCATTTATAGAGAGGACTACCTTTACTCCATTGTATGTTCTTGCCTCCTTTGTCAAATATCAATTGACCATAAAGTGGTGGATTTATTTCTGGGCTCTCTGTTCTGTTCTATTGACCTAGCACTATATCCTAAGAATCCCAAAGCACCAATACAAAAAAATATGTCTACTCATATTTTCACAGTGATGTGATTTACAATAGCCAAGATGTGGAAACAGCCTAAGTGCCCATCAGTAGATGAGTGGCTAAAAAAGCCATGGTACAATTACACACTGGAATACTATGCAGCAGTAAAAAAGAAGAAACTCTTACCTTTTGTAACAACATGTATGGACCTGGAGAATATTATGGTAAGTGAAATAAGCCAGACAGTGAAAGACAGCATATGATCTCACATGTGGAATCTAATGAACAAAATAAACCAGTGAACAAAACAGAAACAGAAACAGTTACATGGAACAAACTGATAGCTTCCATAGGGGAGTGGAGGGAGCTGGATGAAAGAAGATGAAAGGATTAACAAAAAAACATATATGCATGATCCATGGACATGGGCAACAATAGAGGATTGCCTGAGGGAAGGGAGAGGGGCAGGGTGGAGGAGGTTACAAAGGGGAAAAAAAAAGGGGGAGACTGTGATAGAACAAACAATAAAATAAAAATCAATTAAAAATAAAATACATGTGACTAATTAAAGCAAAAATATAGCATTATCTTGTGCAGTGTGGATTTATGCAAATGTGATACTTATGACAACTATAACACAAAGGATGGAGGAAGGGAGGTTAATGGACTTATGTGGTTTCAAGTTTCTAGATTTGTCATGAAGTGATATGATATTAACTCTAAATAGACTTAGAAGTTAAGGATGTATATTGCAATCTCTACAATAACCATTAAAATAACCCAAAGAGATATAGCTTTAAAGAGATAGCTAAATTGAAATGGAATTTGAAAATAGTAAAATAATCCAAAAGAAGGCAGAAAAGGTGGAACAGAAGCACAGATAACAGAGAAGACCCAATAGAAAATAATAAAATGATAGATCTAAGTAAAGCCATATTCATAATAATATGAAATATTTATTTTAATTAAGTATAATTTACAATCTTTGCCTTTATGGGTCAGTCTATTTTTTTGTGCTTCTCTAAGTGGTGTAGCTGAGTCTCATATTCAGGACTAACTCCAAATCCATTTTTACATCCGTGGTACTGCCTCCAGTATCTGTGCTCTAGGTGATCCATGTTCTTAGTCTTGGGCAGAGAGACCTAACTGCACAAGAAATCCACAAGAATAAAACTTCAGTCTTCTGTATAAGATAAGAAATCCCAAGAGTCCTGAAAGACCTAAAGAATCTAAAAACACAAAGGACAGCTCCTGTCCTTGGGGATGTTTTAGTACCCCATGGCCAAGGAATGATATAAAATTGTGTAACCAGGACACAGACATTGACAGTGTGAATTTTATCCTTAGGATTCAAGAGAACAAGAACTATACAGAAACACCAATGACCCTACAGCAACACCAGGCTTACTCTAATCATTGCTTCTAAAGATATTCAGACAGCTTAGCTCAAGTTAACTTAGAACAGTGAGATTATTTCAGAGTATTGAGTATCCACTGATTGATTTTGGTCTGAATTCAATTTAATCAATAAACTCCATGTATATAGAGAGTCCCTGCTACTTCTTATTAACCCTTCTTCCCCCATCCTCATATTACCTCTTGTTACATCTTTAAACTATATATTTGTAAGTCCACTATGTTAAACTAATTAATAACTATCCTAGGACTTCTGATTTCTCTTTTCACCCCAAATCCGTCAGTGTTCTTTTTTCTTGTTTCTGTGGTGACAACTAACATTTGCCTCTGTGACTTTCACTTAATTTCCTTATCTATAACTTACCCTGTAACACATTTAAATATGTTTTACCTCCATCCTAAACCACATACACCTCTTTACAGAGCCAAGAAAGACCTCTAGGTTGCTAAACACAGTGAAAAAATTTTGGTCCCCTTATCTCAGTAATATTTGACACTGTTGACCATGCCTTTCTTGAGCAATTACTTTCCTTTAGGCCTCCTTATACCCATCCTCTGTGTCTCCTCCTACTTCTCTGCCTACCCTTCTCAATCTTCTTTACAGGCTCTTTACCCCCTATGTCTCAGTTAGATATTGGTGTTCATTTGGGGTTTGTTCTAGATTTTCTACTTTTTTCAGTGCATAAATTTTCAAATAGGGCTACAATTGTTCCCATTAGCTGCAAATGCCAGCTATATTTTGGTATCCCTCATATTTCCGTGTCCATTCTTCATCTCTTCTCTAAGCATGAGGCAAGTCTATTAAAATATCTATTGGGCATGTCCACTGAAATAAATCACCTCTCCAAAGAGCTCACATTCATCATGCCAAAAAGTAATTGCCATCTTCTCATCTAACACCTCAAACCATTTTCACCTCCCACTGTTCTCTGTCTCAATGCGTTACAAATACCCAATTGCAATTGTGTAATGGTCAGAAACATGAAAACCTTCCTTGACTTCTTTGTCTTTCTCATTGACACTTCCATTCAATCACCAAACCCTATCGATTCTCTCACACTCCTCTCGTCTGACTATTTCTTTCTTTTCTATTTTTTCTTTTTTGGCTATTTCTCTCCAACATCACAGCCAACACCATAGTTCAAGCCACTATCATCACAATACCATTATAGCTTGTCTCCTTACCTTTAGTTTTGCTCCCACTTAAGTCATTTTCTCTTTGCTGCCAGTGTTATCTTGGTAAAATTTAAAACATTAAATTTTCAGTGGTTTCCCATTGTATTAAGGAATATTCAAAACTCTTTAATGCACAATCTAGACACTTAGAATCAGGGGAATCTGAGATCGTCTGGGTCTAAATCTTGGATCTGTCAATTACTAGCTAAGAGATCTTGAGCTACTGTGTTAACCTTGCTGAGTTTCTGTTTCCTTATTTGTAAAATGATGATGATGATGATGATGATGATAATGATGATGATGATGATGATAAAATAGCAATAATAATAACAATAAGTGCTTCAATGTAGTTGTGAGAATTTAATAAAATTGCATAGTAAGTAGCACTTAGAATGCTTCCTGTCTAATAATTAAATAAATGACTATCTTTGTTTTTGTTGTTATTATGATTATTCAACAAATTAAAATTTTTTTTTACCATGACAGGAACCATGGTAACTAATAGCAGTGCTCTTTTGAACAAAATAGACAGGGTTACTGTCCTCAAGGTAACTGATTTAAAATCTGGCCACATTTTTATATCTCACAAACTTACACCTAAATTGCACTATTGTAGTCTCATTATATGCTAAATTTTTATGCCTTTTTTTTCTCTTTTCTGGGCAATTAGTTACCCTATTTCTGTTTCAGAAAACATTTTTTTCAACATTCTAACTCGCTGTTTAACTATTCATCCTTCAAGTCTCTGTTTAAATGTCACTTCTAAGATTTCAATAACTGAATTAAGTCCTCCTTATATCTTAAGTCTTCCATTATCTTAGACCATTTGTATTTTACTCATTTACATTTGCATACCCCAATTCACTCAAAACACCAAAAGGTAAAGAAGTCTGTCGGTCTTGTTTACAACTGTTCCCACAGTGTCAAACATAATATATGATAACACATACATATTAAATAAATATTTAATAAATTACTACAGGTCACAAGCATTCTTTTGCCATACTGGCATTTTTGCGTGGGAGGGGAAAATGTGTGCACTTAACAATAAATTGATGGTCACATTTGCATATTACACTCAATAAGCTAATATGTTTCCAACACCTCAGTCATCATCTGGAACATTTATACACTTGGAAGAGAGAAAGTCATATGTGCAGAAGACATCTTAGTAGCTCTTACTTGAACTTGTAATTGTGCACACTTACTGTCACTCTGCTTTATAATAATGAAAAGGCTGTTTTGAATAAAGACTCAGAAATAATTAATGCTACTTGAATTGCTGAGCAACAGCCATCATCTAGTCTGAAAGTTGGCACCATGCCCTAAAGTAGACCCCTAGCTGTACTTCATCTTGTTGAAGAAGTGCTTGCATGCCTCTAACCACCCTTGTAAGAGAGAGTAATAGGCTGTACTGCTCAAAAGAATTTCAGAAATTATTGAAATGGTGGGCTGTGTGACCAGGGTCAGTTGGCTGTAGAAAGAAGCATATGAATGCCAGAAGTGGTAAGGATGCCAAAATTGAAACCATTCAATTTTTGGTTGTTTTTTGTTTTGTTTGTTTATTTTACTATTTATGCTATTATAGTGGTCCATTTTTCCCCCTTTGCCCCCCTACACCCAGCCTGCCCCCCACTTCCATAATCAGTCTCCTCACCATTGTCCATGTCTATAGGTCCTTGATATATGTTCTTTGGCTAATCCCTCCACCTTTTTTAAACCAGTCCCCATCTCCCTACTCCACGCTTGCAGCTGTTAGCCTGTTCCATAATTCTATGCCTCTGGTTACATTTTGCTCGTTGGTTTATTTTGTTCATTAGATTACGCTTATAAGCGAGATCATATGGTGTTTGTCTCTTACCAATTGGCTTATTTCACTTAACATAACAGTCTCCACTTACATCTATGCTGTTGCAAAAGGTAAAAATCTCTTTTTTCTATCTGCTGAGCAGTATTCAATTTTATACATGTACCACATTATTTTTAACCAATCAGCTACTGATGTGCCCTTAGGTTGTTTTCTAAATTTTGGCTATTGTAAATAGCACTTCTACAAACATGAAGGTGTATACATCCTTTTAAATAGGTGTTTTGGGTCTCTTATGGTATAATCCCAGCAGTAGAATTGCTGGATCAAAAGGCAGTTCCATTTTTAGTTTTTTGAGGAAATTCCATACTGTTTCCCACAGTGGCTGCACCAGTCTGGATTCCCACCAACAGTGCACTAGGGTTCCCTTTTGTCCACATCCTTGCCAGCACTTACTGTTTGTTGATTTAATGATAGTCATTTTGGTAGGTATGAGGTGATATCTCATTGTGGTTTTAATTTGTATCTGTCTGATGGCTAGTAATGTTGAGTATTTTTTGACATGTTTATGGGCCATATCTATGTTCCCCTTGGGGTAGTGTCTATTCAGGTTCTTTGACCATTTCTTAATTGGGTTGTATGTCTTCCTTGTGTTGAGGTGTATAAATTCCTTATATACTTTGAAGATTAACCCTTGTCTGAGATATCATTGGCAAATACAAGGTCTGTCCAGGAGGTATCCAACCATGTAATATGAAAAATAGAGATATTTATTGAAGAAGATACAAGAAATATTGTATATAAGACCATGATGCCTCAGTCCCCTTCAAAGTAGGCACCTTGGAAAAACTTCACACAGTTCTTCCAGTTGCCATCAGCTGCCCTGTCATATTTTCCTGAATCCAATTAATGGTCTGAAATCTCTTCCTTTTCAAAGGTGACTTAGGTTTTAAGAAAAGTCTGAAGTCATAGGTTACCAAATCAGACCTTTAGGGGGGCTGAATCACCTGGGTTATTTGATGTTTCACCAAAAAACTGTGCAAGACATGATGCATGAGCAGGTGGGTTGTTGTGATGAACCTTCCAATCACCAGTTACCCATAGCTGCAGCCTTATGAGTCATCCAGAAAGTTTCTGCAGAGGAATGTTCAAGCTTAATGTAAAATCTGTTGCAGATTTATTGCTCTACCTGGTCAGTCATTTTGAATATGATAACCACACAGTACACATGTTCACTCAACAGCATCTACTGCCCCCACTGAATACTACAGTGAAGTTGTCATTGTTCATACAAGTGCATTTCAGTCCACTCTCCATGTCTGCCAGGTTACATCAATGTTGTACAAACTGTTCTCATTATATTAGTAGTGGCTGGACTTTTTCTGTACAGACCTCTTATGTTCTTCCATACAGTCAGTTCTTTTTCCATTTTGATGATGGTTTCTTTAGCTGTGCAGAAGCTTTTTAATTTGATGTAGCTCTATTTGTTTATTTTTTCCCTTTATTTCCTTTGCCTTAGAAGATATTTTGGCAAAAATATTGCTATGTGATATCTAAAATTTTACTGCTTATATTTTCCTCTAAGATTTTTATGGTATCACAACTTATATTTAAGTTTTTTATCCATCTTGATTTTACTCTGGTATATGGTGTAAAATGTTGGTCTAGTTTCTTTCTTTTTTTTTTTTCATGTACCCCTCCAGTTCTCCCAACATCATTTACTAAAGAAACTGTCTTTACTCTATTGTATGTTCTTGCCTACTTTGTCAAATATTAACTGACCAAAACCACATGGATTTATTTATGTGCTCTATTCTGTTCCATTGATCTATGTGTCTGTTCTTATGCCAGTACCATACTGTTTTGATTATAGTGTCCTTGTAATATAGTTTGATATCAGATATTGTGATCCCTCCAGATTTGTTATTCTTTCTCAAGATTGCCAAGACTATTCTGGGTTTTTTGTTTGTTTGTTTGTTTTTTGGTTCCATATAAATTTTTGAAATATTTGTTCTAGATCTGCTGAAAATCAAGGTTCCTAAACTGAGGCATGTTCTCATCCCTCTCGGTTCAGGTGTTCTATGACACAAGCTGGCGAGCTGGACTCGCTGGTGCCGGCAGTCTTTGACTGATCAGGCCTCAGGGTTTCAAGACATTCTGTGACTTAAAAGGAATCTTGCTTAGTACTCCATCTTCCTGGATGTTGACAAGGAAACCAAACAAAGCTGAGCACAGGTAGTGCTGGTAGTGCTGAACCTTGCATGCTTTCTGTTAATGTTTAAGGAACAGTGTATCTATTTTCATAGTCGTAAAAGAATAGATGATTGAATTCCTATTTTTTGTTTTTGATAGGAATCATTCTTTATAGTTTATATATTAACCTCCTTTTGTTGTATATTCCCAAGTAAGTAATTGTATATTGTAATCAATATTTGAATGTGCCTGTGAGTTCATTCCTTACCCTCCCTATTGATTTCTATACTTGTAAAACTCAATAAAAGGAGAGGTCTTTGCGCCGCTTGCTGCTGACCTGCCAGAGCGTGTGGCAGCCCTCCAACTGACTCATTCTCCTTGCTGGAATTACTTTTGCGCCCTCGACCACATTTAATACAACATAGATCTGTGATATATGCTATTGGTATATTTAATAAGAATTGCGTTGAATCTATAGATGTCTTTGGGCAGTATGGACATTTCAATGATATTAATTCTTCCAATGCATAAACACAGTATATGCTTCCATTTATTGTGTCTTCTTCAATTTCTCTCTTCAATGTCCTACAGTTTTATGAGCACAAGTCTTTTGCCTACTTAGTTAAATTTATTCCTAGGTACTTTATTTTCCTTGTTGTCATTGCAATAGTAAATGGGATTGTTTTCTTAGTTCCACTTTCTGATAGTTCATTATTGGTGTATAAAAATGCCATCAATTTCTTTTCTTTTGGTACCAATTTTAAGTAGTTTAATTTAAGACATCACATTTTCCACTTTAAAATACAGTACTTGTAAAGTGCATTATTTCTTTTCCTTGTGCATAGTTCATATTCAAGTATCAAGAATGCTCAGTTTTATTATACAGCAGCTCAACTTTTAAAACTGCCATGGAATTTGCTACAAATGTGGGTCCTTCAATATTTTGTGTGGGGCAGTGCTAAATCTATGCAAGAGGCTGGCTTAATCAACATCTTCTATGGTGGGCCCAAAGGAAGCACCCTCAGGTAGAGGGGCTCCACCACCAGCAAAGCTCCAGGCGTTCCTCCTGGTGTGCCTCCTGCACTCTGGAACAGCTTAGTGATGATTGGGCTGCAGACTTTTTATGGCTCTTTCTGCTGATGTTCAAATTTCCCCTTTTCTGTATTCTGATTCTTACCAAGTCAGTTGATTTTATTGCACTTGTCAAAAATCTTCTGTTTGTCCTCATCATTGATCTTACCTTGAAGTTTTTCATCTTCAACTGTTGCTTTTACATTGAATGCATAAGATTCAATGTGTTCTTGGAAGACAACTTGTCCCACTGCTTCTCATCTTCAGCTTTGTACTTCTCAGCTTCCTGGGCCATGTGTGCAATGTCTTCCTTGCTCGGGCGACCCTTGTCATTAGTGATGGTAATCTTGTTCTCTTTTCCTGTGCTCTTATCCAAAGCAGAGCCATTAAGGATGCCATTGGCATTGATATCAAAAGTGACTTCAACCTGAGGAACATCACGAAGTGCAGGAGGTATGCCTGTGAGTTCAAACTTGCCAAGCAGGTTGTTATCCTTGATCATGGCATGCCTCACCTTCATAAACCTGAATGAGAAGACCAGGCTGGTTGTCAGAGTAGGTGGTGAAGGTCTGTGCCTTCTTGGTAGAAATGGTAGTATTGCACTTGATGAGGACAGTCACAAATCCACTAACAATCTCAATGCCAAGAGAAAGAGAAGTGATATCCAACAGCAGCAAGTCTTGAACATTCTCAGATTTGTCTCTGGAGAGGATGGCTGCCTGGACTGCTGCACCTTAAGCAACAGCCTCATTAGGGTTGATGTTCCCATTCAGTTCTTTTCCATTGAAAAAGCCCTGTAGGAGTTTCTGAATCTTGGAGATATGAGGAGATCCCCCACCAGGACAATATCATGGATCCGAGACTTTTCAAGCTTAGCATCCTGAAGGGCTTTCTCTACAAGGTCCAGGGTACCATGGAAGAGGTCAACATTTAATTCTTCAAATAAAGCACAGATGATAGAGTTATAGAAGCCGATTCCTTCATAGAGTGACTCAATATCAATACTGTCCTGGGTGCTAGAAGAGAGAGTATGCTTAACATGTTCACAAGCAGTACAAAGGTGACAAATAGCCCTATCGTTCTCACTGATGTCCTTCTTGTGGTTGCACTTGAACTCTTCAATGAAATGGTTGACAATTTGGTTGTCAAAGTCTTCTCTACCTAAGTGGTACCAGTTGTAGATTTGACTTCAAAGATTCCATCTCTCATTGAGAGAATTGACACAGTAAAAGTGCAACATCCCAACTTAAAGATCAGCACTTTTCTTTCAGCTCCAGCCTTTTGGTCTAAACCATAAGCAATAACAGTGGCAATTGGCCCACTGATGATTCTAAGTACATTGAGACCAGCAATAGTACCAGCATCTTTGGTAGCCTGCTGCTGAGAATCACTGAAGTAAGCAGGTACTGTGATGACAGCATTGGTAACAGTCTTTCCAAAGTAGGCTTCTTCAATTTTCATCATCTTTGTCAAAACAATAGATGACACCTCCTTTGGATAGAAACTTATTGTCTCTCCCTTGTATTCTACTTGGACCTTGGGCCTGCCAGCATCATTCACCACCATGAAAGACCAATGCTTCACCTTAGACTGGACAACAGCACCATAAATCTATGTCCAATTAAGCCTTTGGCATCTAAAACTATGTTTGTAGGATTTATTGCAACTTGACTATTTGCAGCATTGCCAATCAATTGTTCAATATCGGTAAAGGTGATCTAAATTGGGGTGGTTTGGTTTCCTTGATTGTTGGCAATTATTTCCACTTTTTCACACTGGAAGACACCCACACAAAAGCAGGTGGTGCCAAGATCAGTGCCAACTGCAGGTCCCTTAGGCGTGGTTGCTTGAGTGCACGTGCAGCTCTCAGACACAGACCAGAACAGCTCCCCTGTGTTCAATCCAATTTATGAATATTGACTTGGAATCACACTACTTTACTGAATTCACATATTAGGTCAAGTAGTTTTTTGGTGGAGCCTATAAGAGCCTTACTTCCTTTTTTCCAATTTGGATGCCTTTTATTTCTTCTGTTTCTCTGATACTGTGGCTAGCACTTCCAGTACTATGTTGAATAAGAGTGGTTAAAATGGTCACCCTTGTCTTATTTCTGATCTTAAGGGAATTGCTTTTAGTTTTTTATCCATTGAGTATGATGCTGGCAGTAGGTTTTTCACATATGGCCTTTATAATATTGAGGTATACTCCCTCTTGTCCAATTTGGTGAGTGTTTTTATCATAAGTGGGTGCTGGGTTTTATCAAATAATTTTTCTTCTCTATTAATATGATCATGGGAGTTTGTCTTTCATTTTTTTATGTAATGTATCACATTCATTGATTTGTGGATATCATACTATCCTTGTATCCCTCAGATAAATCTCACTTGATTATGATGTATGATCACTTTAATGTATTGCAGTATCAATGTTGCTAATATTTTGTTTAAATTTTTAGCACCTATGTTCATCAGATATATTGGCGTATAATAATCTATCTTCATTGTGTCTTTATCCGGTTTTGGAGTTAGGATAATACTGGCCTTGTAAAAATAGTTTGGAATTCTTCCCTCTCCCTAAATTTTTTGGAAAAGATTTAAAAGGTTAGGTGTTCATTTTTTAAAAAAATTATTGGTAAAATTCACATGGGAATCCATTTAGACAAGGGCTTTTGTGTGCTAGAGGTTTTTAATTACTGTTGTAATTTCACTATTATTGGTCTATTCAGGTTTCTGCTTCCTGATTCAGTTTTAGAAGGTTGTATGTTCTAGAAATCTATCCATTTTGTCTTTGTCTAGGTTGTCTAATTTCTTGGCATGTAATTGTTTATAGTAATTTCTTATATTCATTTGTATTTCTGTGGTATCTCTTGATATTTCTTCCTTTTGATTTCTGATTTTACTTTTGGATCCTCTCCCTTTTTTTCTTGATGAGTCTGGTTAAAGTTTTGTCAATTTTGTTTATCTTTTCAAGAACCAGCTCCTGGATTCCTGGATTTTTTGAATTATTTTTTTTCTCTATGTCATTTAATTTTGCTCTGATCTTCTTTATTTACTTCCTTCTACTTGATCTGGGCTTTGTTGTTTCTCTCATCTTTTATATATAGGGTTAAGTTGTTTATTTGAGATTTTTCTGTCCTTTTTAGGTAGGCCTGTAATGCTATGAAGTTCCCTCTTATGATTGCTTACACTGTGTACCATAGGTTTTGGTTCGTTGTGTGTCCATTTTCATTTGTTTCCAGGTACTGTTTTAAATTCCTTCCTTGATCTCATTGTTAACACATTAATCATTTAATAACATGATTTTTAGCCTCCATGTATTTAAATACTTTTAGTTTTTTTCTTGATGTTGATTTCTAGCTTCAATCCATTGTAATCTGAAAACATGGTTGATATGAATTCAATTTTCTTGAATTTATTAAGGCTTGTTTTGTGTCCTACCATGTGATCTATCTTTAAGAATGTTGCATGTGCATTTCAAAATAATGTATTTTATGATTCTTTGGGTTGAAGTGTTTTGTAAATATCAATTGAATCCATTTGATCTAGTGTGTCATTTAATGCTGCTCTATTCATTTTTTTTTTGTCTTTAAGATCTATCCATTGTTGACAGTGCAGTGTTAAAACCCCCTACAATGACTCCATTGCTGACAATCTCTTTATTAATGTCCTCCAAGATTTTCTTTATGTACTTAGAAGCTCCTATGTTGGGTGCATATGTATTTCCTAGGGTTATATCCTCTTGTTAGATTGACTCCTTAAGTTATAAGCAATGACTATTTCTGTCTCATTTTAAGGTCTTCGTTATGAAGACTATTTTGTCAGATAGAAGTATATCTACCTTGCTTCCTTTTGCTTCCATTTGGATGAATTTTTTTTTTTTTTACATCCCTTCACTTTCAACCTGTGTAAATTTTTGTTCTGGGATGCATCTCTTATACACAGCATATATGTGGGCTGTGTTTTCATCCACTTACCCTATGACTTTTGATTGGAGCATTTAATCCATTTACCTTTAAGGGTTTTTTTGATAGGTACTTCTTCATTGTCATTTTTTTAAGTATATTTTATTGATTGTATTGTTACAATAGTTCGAATATTTTCCCCTTTGCTCCCCTCTACCCAGCACCCCCTGTCCCTCAGCAATCCCAGCCCCCTTAGTTCATGTCCATGGGTCATGCATGTAGGTTCCCTGGCTTCACCCATTCTTATATTAGTTTTTTATTACCTAATTAATTAATTAATTAATTAACTTTTTATAACATAAAAAAATTCTCTCCTCTCAGACTTAACAAACTTTATAATCTTATAAAGGACATTGGGCAAAGTTCTCATGCTGCTCTAGCTGCTTCAAGCTGGACATGGTCGTCGTCCTACCTACCCTTGGGTCCAGAAATCATTAATAAGAGTGCGATTGTGGAGGGGTGGGTGGCTATCCCACATGATGAAGGATCTTGCAGACTCCAGGTCAGTTGGGTGTCCCCGGACAATGGCATGCTTGGTTTAACAGGCTGGCATCCTTGTATTCTGGGGGCAACATATTAGGCAACAGGGTTAAAAGGCATCATTCAATCCATAACCACTAGATGACAATAGGCAGGTATTAATTTTTCAATGTCCCACATTGGGGGTAAAAAGGCTACTTTGGAGGAAGGTGTGCAAGGCACATCACACTTGTCCAAAACCCTTTTGCCCACTCTACTTAGTTTGTGCTAAGGGGAAAATTTTAGGATTCCCCCCCCCTTAGACCTCTGGGCCTTTTCTGACCAAGCCATTTGCATAGAAAAGAGAAATAAGTTTTAAAGTGAAGCTCACAGACCACCCCATTCTTCACCAACCCAGCCACTTAGTTGAAACAAACCATTGAGTCTCAGGAGACAATGATGCAGACAGAAGTAAGTGAGGCCTATATGTGCAATCACTTATGTAATGAGATCATAGGCTTATGCCCTTTGAAAACAGAAAACAAATGTTAATTCATGCAACATAACTTACAAATCAGTCTCTAAGTCTGCAAGACTGTTTTATAGGAAAGACATTCAGTTGCAAGGCATTTGACATTTTTCTGGCCTGTGAATTAAGCATCTTTGATGATGCCACAGACCTAGTTTAGCTTCCAAATGAAAACAAACTTTAAATGAAAATAAACTCTAAAGACAGCTACACTAATTTATAGTCTGCCACTGAGCATTGTGATTTCCCTTGAGTCATGATTTTTCTCCATACGAATACCCTCCTTGTCATTAAAGGGACTGCATTAAGTTCTTTTTAATTTATCATGTTCATTTGCATAAACGCAACAAGAGTAGCAAATGACCGCATATGATCTTTACATCTGCTATGCTGGAATTTACACAATGAACCTTTAAGGTGACTTCTAGTTTGCCCTTCAGTGCACAGGAGCTGAGCCACATACCAGCCATTCAGCCTTGGTTATAAACACCTGTCTTTTCCATGTCCTTCGGGTTTTCCATTGTGCCTAAAGGTTCCTTCTAGCCATCTTTCAGGAAAGCAACCTTCGTTCCTTCCCTGGAAATATTGCCATAGACCACACAACAAACCAAGGTACCAGGCCTTTTTTCTTGTGGGTTTTTATTACCTTCAAAATTCAATCCCAGTTACTCAGGGTTTTTTGGTAACAACCTGAACCCAAGCATGTCTCCTTTAGTCATGACGTTTCAGTAAAAGTCATGATCAACAAAACCTCTATTAACAACTGGATTTATTGGTTTTATGCAAATAATCTTATGTCATTATTTACTTTTTTACAATGCAAAATTCTGGAGGGATCAGGTAGGGAGAAAAATATACAATGTGAAGGAAAATCCTTGTCCTTCTAATATTCACTAAAATTGCATTTCCATACTTTACATTTAATCTTGTTCACTTTCCTACATGTAAGGGGTATTTGTTTTTGTTTGTTTTGTTTTGTTTGTTTGTTTGTTTGGAGCGAGAGATTTTCTGGCTCAGCTATTAATTTGCCTTCATTTTTTTCCCACACTAAATATTCTTGTTTGTTCGCTTTTCTATTAGAGTCATCCTACCTTTTCCCCTATTGCTTCCCCACACCCTGACCACCCCTTCTCCCACAGTCAGTCCCCACCCAGTTGTCCATATCCATGGGTCATTTATACATGTTCTTTGACTAGACCCTTCCATTTCTTTCTCCTTTCTCTCCCTTCCCCCTCCCACCTTGTCATTGTTAGTCTACTCCTAGTTTACATACCTCAGGTTAAATTTTACTCATTTGTTGTGTTGTTCATTAGTCTGCTGTATTAAGTGATACCATATGGTATTTTTTCTTTCATTGCCTGGTTATTTCAATGAGTATAATTCTCTCTAGTTCTATCCATGTTGTTGCAAATGATAGAAGTTCCTTCTTTATTTCTGCTACATAGTACTCCATTGTGTAAATGCACCACAGTTTTTTTGATCCACTCATCTACAGATGGGCATTTAGGTTGTTTTCAGCATGTGGCTATTATAAATAGAGCTGCTATGAAAATAAGGGCGCATAGGTTCTTTTAAATTGGTGTTTCAGGATTCTTTGAATATAATCCTAGCAATGGAATCACTGGTTGAAAAGGAAGCTCCATTTTTACTTTTGAGGAAACTCCATATTCTTTTCCATAGTGGCTGCAGCAGTCTGCATCCTCACCAGCAGTGCATTAGGGTTCCTTTTTCTCTGCATCCTCATCAGCAAACGTTTTTAGTTGATTTGTTGATGATGGCCATTCTGACTGGCCTGAGGTGGTATCTCATTGTCATTTTTATTTGCATCTCTGATAGCTAGTGATGTTGTGCATACTTTATATGTCTTTGGACCCTCTGTATGTCCTCTTTGGAGAAGTGTTTGTTCAGGTCCTTTGCCCATTTATGAATTGGGTTGTCTGTCTTCTTGGTGTTGAGTCTTATAAGTTTTTTGTAGATTTTGAAGATCAATCCCTTGTCTGAGGTATCATTGGCAAATATATTTTCCCATACAGTTGGTTCCCATTTCATTTGCTGATGTTTTCTTTTGCTGAGCAGAAAATTTAGTTTGATGTAGTCCCATTTGTTGATTCTTTCTTTATTTCACTTGCCTTATGAGATATATCAGTGAAAATATTGCTACGTGAAGCACCTGAAATTTTCCTGCCTCTGTTTTCCTGTAGGACTTTTATGGGGTCATGGGTTGCATTTAAGTCTTTGTTCCATCTTGAGTTTATTCTGGTATATGGTGTAAGTTTGTGGTATAGTTTCTTTTTTTTTTTTTTTGCATGTCCCGATCCAGTTCTCCCAACACCATTTGTTGAATAAGCTCTTTTCACTCCATTTTATGTTCCTTCTCTCTTTGTCAAATATTATTTGACCATATAGATCTGGGTTTATTTCTGGGCTCTCTATTCTGTTCCATTGATCTATATGTCTGTTCTTATGCCAGTACCAGACTGTTTTGATTACCGGGGACTGGTAGGATATTATGATATTAGGTATTGTGATTACTCCTACTGTGTTTTTCTTCCTCAAGATTGCTGTGGCTAACAAAAAGAGAGATCCAAGATGGCGGAGGAGTAAGTGGAAGCTACACTAACCTCCTCGCAGGACCAGTCTGGATTTACAACTTAATTTTGGAGAAATCATCTGGAATAACCAACCATGCACTAGCTGGAAAGAAGTCTTATAACCACGGAGAGACAGAAAAGTCCGCTACATCACAACTTGACCGGTAGGGAGTGCGGAGACGCAGAAGGGCTGGCTGGGCTCACACGGGTGGCTGCTGAAGGGACTGAGAAACAGCTCAGCAGCCGGGGATTCCCCCTGAGAAGGGCAGGGTCTAAACCCACAGCTGGGCTTCCCAACCTACATCAACAGAGTGGAAAGTAAAATAGTATCAGCTGTGAAAAGCGAAAAGCCACAGGTTTTCTTGCTAGCCGGAGAGAAAAAGCAGGAGAAAAAGAACTGTTAAGTGGATCACATACGAAAATATTTTGGCCACCACTTACCCTGGGCTCAAGCAGAGGGAAGGCAGAGAGGACTGGAGACACTTGGGGAGAATTTGGCACGGTGGCTTTGAGGGGAGAACTGGAGGAACAGCCTACTGGGTCCCAGTGCTGACTCATCCCCAGTACTACGGGTAGACCATTCCCCTCCAAGTGGCGTCAGCCTGAGGGGAAGCAAAAGCCCTGCCTACAGGAATTAAGCTGACACTCCGACGGTCCTTAAGCCTGACAGCTAATCACAGATTGAATAGATTAACAATTAAAGAAGACAGACAACAGCAGTAGATCCCTGGAAGTCTCCAACAGGCTACCTAGGGCCAGACTGGTACATGATCTAATGCCACCAGAGGCAGACCCAGGAAGTGCAGATTATTCTAATAAGCACCAACAAACAATAGGAGTCACAAAAATGGGGAGACAGAGAAACAACCTCCCATCAAAAGGAAAGGTAGAATCCCCAGAAAGAGTGCTAAATGAAATAGAGGGGAGCGAACTATCAGATATGGAATTCAAAACATGGATTATGGAGAAGCTCAATGAGTTCAGCGGAAACTACAAAGAACTCCAGGGAAACTACAAGGAACTCCAGAAAAACTACAAGGAACTCACAGAGAATTACACGAGATGAAAAAGGACATAGAAGCTATCAATAAGAGCCAGGAGGAAATGAAGAATACGATCTCTGAATTGAAGAACACAATAGAAGGAATTAAAAGCAGGCTAGAGGAAGCAGAAGATCGGATCAGCGAGCTGGAGGACAATGTACACAAAAACTCCCAGACAATGCAACAAAATGAAAAAAGACTGAACAAGACTGAAGAGGTTCTAAGACAGCTGCAGGACAACATGAAATGTAATAATATCCGTATCATAGAAATTCCAGAAGGAGAAGAAGAAGAGCAAGGGATAGAAAACCTCTTTGAAAAACTAATGACAGAAAACTTCCCTAACATGAGGAGAGAAAGAGTCACGCAAGTCCAGGAAGCACAGAGAGTCCCAATGAAGATGAACCCCAACATGCCCACCTCAACACACATCATAATTAAAATGGCAACATTCAAAGACAAAGAGAGGATCCTAAAAGAAGCAAGAGAGAAACAGCTAATAACATACAAGGGAGCTCCAATAAGGCTATCCTCAGATTTCTCAGCAGAAACACTACAAGCCAGAAGGGAATGGCAAAAAATATTCCAAGCAATGAAAAACAAAGGCCTACAACCTAGAATACTATACCCATCAATGCTCTCATTCAAAATGGGGGGTGAAATAAGGAGCTTCCAAGACAAAAGAAGGCTAAAAAAATACATCTCCACCAAACCAGCAATGCAAGAGATGCTAAAGGGTCTCCTCTAAGAAGATAAAGAAACAGAGAGAGACAGAGAAGAACACGAGTATGAAGGGGAAAAATGACAATGAATAAGTACTTATCGGTAATAACCTTAAATGTAAATGGATTAAACGCTCCAATTAAAAGACATAGGGTAGCTGAATGGATTAGAAAGATTGACCCATATATATGCTGTATACAAGAGACACACCTTAGAACAAAAGATCTACACAGACTGAAAGTAAAGGGATGGAAAAAAGTATTTCAAGCAAATGGACATGAAAAAAAAAGCCGGGGTAGCAATACTTCTATCAGACAAAGCAGATTTCACTGCAAAGTCCATAAAAAGAGACAAAGAAGGGGATTTCATAATACTTAAGGGAAAAATCCATCAAGAAGATATAACCCTTATAAATATATATGCACCCAACTTACGAGCACCCAAATATATAAGGAAAATTTTGAAAGACTCCAAGAAAGATATAGACAGCAACACACTCATAGTAGGGGACTTTAACACCCCATTGTCAACAATGGACAGATCTTCGAAGCAAAGAAACACCAAACATATTGAGGCACTGAACACACTCTAGATCAAATGGACTTAGTCGATATATATAGAAGTTTTCATCCCAAAGAAGCAAAATATACATACTTCTCAAGTGCACATGGAACATTTTCAAAGATAGACCACATGGTAGGACACAAAACAAGCCTCAATAAATTCAAGAAAATTGAAATTATATCAAGCATCTTCTCAGATCACAATGGCTTAAAATTGAAAATCAACCTCAAGGAAAAAGCTCAAAAACATTCAAACTCATGGTGAATGAATAACATGCTATTAAATAATGAATGGGATAACAATGACATCAAGGAAGAAATCAAAAAGTTTCTGGAAACTAATGATAATGAACACACAACAACCCAAAACCTATGAGATACAGCCAAAGCAGTCCTAAGAGGAAAGTTCATAGCAATACAGGCCTACCTAAAAAAGCTAGAAGAATTTCTAATTAAAAATTTAACCCTACAGCTACAAGAACTAGAGGAAGAACAACAAGGAAAGCCCAGATCAAGTAGAAGAAAGGAAATCATCAAGATCAGGGCAGAATTAAATGACATAGAGTCTAAAGAACAATTCAAAAGATCAACAAAAGTAGGAGCTGGTTCTTTGAAAAGATAAACAAAATTGACAAGCCTTTAACCAGGCTCATCAAGAAAAAAAGAGAGAGGACCCAAATAAATAAAATCAGAAACGAAAGAGGAGAAATCACAACTGATACCACAGAAATACAAAGGATTCTAAGGAATTATTGCGAACAACTGTATGGCAAGAAATTTGACAACCTAGAGGAAATGGACAAATTCCTGGAAACCTATAGTCTTCCCAAACTGAATCAAGAAAAAGCAGAAAGTCTGAATAGACCAATAACAGCTAGTGAAATTGAAGCAGTAATCAAAAAACTCCCAGCACACAAAAGCCCAGGACCGGATGGCTTCACAAGTGAATTCTACAAAACATTTAGGAAAGAACTAACTCCTATCCTCCTCAGACTATTCCAAAAGATACAAGAAGAGGGAAGACTGCCAAAATCATTCTATGAAGCCAGTATAACCCTAATTCCAAAAACAGGTCAAGACACAACAAAGAAAGAAAACTACAGGCCAATATCGCTGACGAACATAGATGATAAAATCCTCAACAAAATATTGGCAAACTGGATCCAGCAACACATTATAAAGATCATACACCACGATCAAGTAGGATTCATCCCAGGGATGCAAGGATGGTTTAATATTCGCAAATCAATAAATGTAATACACCACATAAACAAAATGAAAGACAAAAACCACATGATAATATCAATAAATGCAGAAAAAACATTTGATAACGTACAACACCCATTTATGATAAAAACTCTCAGCAAAATGGGAATAGAGAGAGCATACCTCAACATAATGAAGGCCATATATGAGAAACTTGAAGCCAACATCATACTCAATGGGCAAAAACTGAGAGCATTCCCCCTGAGATCAGGAACAAGACAAGGATGTCCGCTCTCTCCATTCCTATTCAACATAGTCTTGGAAGTTCTAGCCACAGCAATCAGACAAGAAAGAGAAATAAAAGGCATCCAAATTGGAAAAGAGGAAGTAAAACTGTCATTATTTGCAGATGACATGATAGTGTACATAGAAAACCCTATAGACTCCACAAAAAAACTACTCAACCTAATAAGTGAATTCGGAAAAATAGCAGGATACAAAGTCAATATTCAGAAATCGAAGGCATTTTTATACACCAACAATAAAAACTCAGAGATAGAAACTGAAAGAAAAATTCAATTTACCATAGCAACAAGAAAAATAAAATACCTAGGAATAAACTTAACCAAAGAGGTAAAAGACCTGTACTCAGAAAACTGCATAACACTGAAGAAAGAAATTAAAGAAGATACAAATAAATGGAAGCATATACCATGCTCATGGATGGGAAGAATCAACATCATTAAAATGTCCTTATTACCAAAAGCAATTTACAGATTCAATGCAATCCCTATTAAAATACCAGCAACATATTTCACAGACCTAGAACAAATACTTCAAAAATTTATATGGATCCAAAAAAGAGCCCGAATACCCACAGCAATTTTGAGGAAGAACACAGTAGGAGGAATCACAATACCTGATATCAAACTATACTACAAGGCCACGGTAATCAAAACAGTCTGGTACTGGCATAAAAACAGACATGTAGATCAATGGAACAGAATAGAGAGCCCAGAAATAAACCCAGGTTAAATGGTCAACTAATATTTGACAAAGGGAGAAAAAACATCAAATGGAATGAAAAGAGCCTCTTCAACAAATGGTGTTGGGAAAACTGGCCAGGGACACGCAAAAAAATGAAACTAGACCACCAACTTACACCATACACCAGAATAAACACAAAATGGATCAAAGACTTAAATGTAAGCCGTGATACCATAAAAGCCCTAGAGGAAAAAATAGGCAGAAAAATTTCAGATATCCTGCGTAGCAACATTTTCACTGATATATCTCCTAAGGCAAAGGAAATAAAGGAAAGAATACACAAATGGGACTACATCAAACTAAAAAGTTTCCGCTCAACTAAAGAAAACATCAGAAAGATGAACAGGAAACCAACCATATGGGAAAATATATTCGCCAATGACATCTCAGACAAGGGATTGATCTCCAAAGTATATAAAGAACTCATACGACTCAACACCAAGAAGACAGACAACCCAATTAAAAAATGGGCAAAGGATCTGAACAAACACTTCTCCAAAGAAGACATACAGAGGGCCCATAGACATATGAAAGTATGCTCAACATCACTAGCCATCAGAGAGATTCAAATTAAAACCACAATGAGATACCACCTCACACCAGTCAAAATGGCCATCATCAACAAATCAACAAACAACTTGTGCTGGAGAGGATGCGGAGAAACGGGAACCCTGGTGCATTGCTGGTGGGAATGCAGATTGGTGCAGCCACTGTGGAAAACAGTTTGGAATTTCCTTAAAAAACTAAAAATGGAACTGCCTTTTGAACCAGCAATTCCATTGCTAGGATTATATCAGAAAAATCCTGAAACACCAATTCAAAAGAACCTATGCACCCCTATGTTCATAGCAGCACTATTTACAATAGCCAAGTGCTGGAAACAACCTAAATGCCCATCTGTAGAAGAGTGGATCAAAAAACTGTGGTACATTTACACAATGGAGTTCTATGTAGCAGAAAGAAAGAAAGAACTTTTACCATTTGCAACAACATGGATGGAACTAGAGAAAATTATGCTTAGAAAAATAAGTCAGGCAATGAAAGAAAGATACCTTATGCTGTCACCTATTACAGGAAACTAATGAACAACACAAACAAATGAGCAAAACTGAAACAGAGCTATGTAAACAAGAAGTAGACTAACAGTAACAAGGGGGGAGGTGGGAAGGAGAGAGGGGGGTAAGAAGGGGAAGGGTCAAGTCAAAAAACATGTATAAACGACCTATAGACATGGGCAACTGAGTGGGGACTGAATGTTGGGGAAAGGAGGGGCAGGATGCAGGGAAGCAAGAGGGGGAAAAAAGTGAGACAACTGTAATGGAAAAACAAACAAAAAAATTTTTTTTAGTGGGGTAAAAATGAAAATATGAAGAATGGAAATGCCAGTTCAGTGAATATTAGGACAAAGATTTTCTTTCGCGTTGTATATTTTTCTCCCTATTTGATCCCTTCAGAGTTTGGCATTCTAAACAAGTAAGTAACGACATAAGTTTCTTTGCATAGAACTAATAAGACCAGTTGTTAATAGAGGTTCCTTTTTTTTCCTTTTTTTTTTACACCAAGTCTTTGAGTGGAATGTCAAGCCTAAAGAAGACATACTTGGGCTCAGGTTGTTACCAAAGAGCCCTGAGGAATGGGGAATGACTTTCAAAGGTAATTAAAGCCCGCGAGATAAAAGGCCTGGTACCATGGTTCGTTGTGCGGTCCACAGCAATCTTTCCAGGGAAGGAACGAAGGTTGTCTTCCTGAAAGATGGCTAGAAGGGACCTTAAGGCACAATGAAAAACCAGAAAGACTTGGAAAGGACAGGTGTGTACAGACAAGGATGAATGCCAGGTATGTGGCCCAGCTTCTGTGCCCTGAAGAACAGACTGAGTGTCACCCTAAATATTCCTGGGATAAGTTCCAGCAAAGCAGAACTAAAGATCATAAGTGATCATTTGCTGCTCTTATTATGTTTATGCAAATGAACAGGATAAATTATAAATGGACTTAATGTAGTCCCTTTAAAGACAAGGAGGGTAATCTTAGGGGGAAAAATCACTATTGAAGGAAATCACAATGATCAGCAGTAGACTATAAAATAGGGCAAATAACCGTCTTAAAATTTCTTCTCATTTAAAATATGGTCTCACTTGAAAATTAAACGATGTCTGTGATATCACAAAAGATAATTAAGTTGCAGGCAAGTAGAATGTCAAGTGCCTTGCAACTGGATGTCTTCCCAATAAGACAGTCTTATAGATTTAGAGACTTGTTTGTGGGTTATGTTACATAAAATAACATGTGTTTTCTGTTTTCAAAGGACATAAGCCTATGATCGCATTACCTGAGTGATCGTCTGTACGCATAAGCCTCACTTAATCCTCTCTGCAGCACTGCCTCCTGAGACTCAATGGTTTGGCTGAACTAAATGGCTGGGTTGGTGAAGAATGGGGTGGTCTGTGGGCTTCACTTTAAAACTGGTTTCTCTTTTCTATCCTAATGTCTTGGACAGGTTAGATGTGCCTAGCACACCTTCCTCCAAAGAAGCCCTATTTTTTTTTTCCTTTCTCCTAATATGGTACATTGAAAAATTAATCCCTGCCTTTTGACATCTAGTAGTTATGGATTGAATGATGTCTTTTAACCCTTTTCGCCAAATCTGTTGCCCCCAGAACACAACAAGGATGCCAGCCTGTTAAACCAAGCACGCCGTTGACCAGAGACAGCCAACTGACCTGGAGTCTGCCCGATCCTTCCCCATGTGGGAAGGGCACCCTCCCCTCCATACCCCCACTGTTATTACGATTTTCTGGACCCAAGGGTAGGTAGGACAACGACCATATCCAGCTTGAAGCAGCTAGAGGAGCTTGAGACCTTCGCCCATTGTCCTTTACAAGATTACAAAGGTTCTTAATATCTGAGAGGGAGGGATAGTTGTTTTTTACGAACCAGGGGTATGGACTTAGGGGGGGATTGCTGGGGGAGGTAGCTGCTCAGTGGAGGGGAGTAAAGGGGAGAAAATTGGAACTATTGTAACAATATAATCAATAAAATACATTTAAAAAAGTGATACATTTAGATAACAGAGTACTACGTAGCAGAAAGAAAAAAGAAACTCCTACCATTAGCAGCAACATGGATGGAACTAGAAAGGATTATGCTTAGAAAATAAGCCAGTCAATGTAAGGAAAATATCATATGATATCACCTAATAGAGGACTGATGAACAACACAAACAAATGAGCAAAATTGAACCAGAGGCATGTAAACAAGGAGTAGACTAACCATGTCAAGGGGAAAGGGGGCGGGAGATAAGGCAAAATAAGAAGGGGAAGAGTCTAATCGAAGAACAGGATTAAATGACCCATAAACATGGACAACGGGGTGAGTATTGACTGTGGGATAAGGGTTGGGCAGTGTTAGGGAAGCAACAGGGAAAAATGTGGGAGTACTGTACTTGAAAAACAAACAAACATAAAATTTTAGTGTGGGGGAAAAAATGAAAGCAAAGTAAATTAATAAATGAGCCAGCAAATCCCTCCTCCTCCCTCAGTAATAAAAACTCACATGTAGAAAAGTGAAGAAAAGAAAATGTGAAGTATGGAAATGTTATTTTAGTGAATATTAGAAGGACAAGGATTTTTATTCACACTGTTTTTCTCCCTACCTGATCCGTCCAGAATTTGGCATTCTGAACAAGTAAGTAATGACAGAAGGTTCTTTGCATAAAACTAATAATACCAGTTGTTAATAGAGGTTTTGTTAACCAAGATTGGAATGTCGTGTCTAAAGAGTCATGCTTGGGCTCTGGTTGATACCAAAAAGCCCTGAGGAACTGGGATTGACTTTTGGCAGTAATAAATGCCCACAAGTAAAAAGGCCTGGTTGGTTGTGCAGTTCATGGCAATCTTTCCAGGGAAGGAATGAAGGTTGCTTTCCTGAAAGATGGCTAGAAGGAAAATTCAGGCACAATGGAAAACCTGAAGGACTTGAGCAAAACAGGTGTTTACAGGCAAAGCTGAATGGTAGATATGTGCCTCCGCTTATATGTCCTGAAGGGCACACTGAATGCCACCCTAAAGATTACTCGTGTAAATTCCAGGAAAACAGACTCAATGATCATATGTGATCATTTTCTGCTCTTGTTTTGTTTATGCAAGTGAATAGAATAAATTAAAACTGGACTTAATGCAGTTCCTTTAATGACAAGGAGGGTAATCTTGAGAAAAATCGCGATTCAAGGAAAATGATAATGCTTAGTGGTAGACTATAAATTTGTTCAGCTAACTCTTTTTACATTTATTTTCATTTAAAGTTTGTTTTCATTTGAAAGTTAAACTAGGTCTGTATCATCATGAAAGATGTTTAATTTACAGTCAAGTAGAATGTCAAATGTCTTGCAACTGGATCTCTTCATAATAAGACAGTCTTGCAGATTTAGAGACTGGTTTGTGGGTTATGTTGCATAAATTAACATGTATTCTGTTTTCATAAGGCATAAGCTTATGATCTCATTACCTAAGTGATTGTCTCTAGCTATAGGCCTCACTTAATCCTGTCTGCATTGCTGCCTCCTGAGACTCAAAGGTTTGGCTGAACTAAGTGGTTGTGTTTGTGAAGAATGGGGTGGTCTGTGGGCTTCACTTTAAAATTGGTTTCTCTTTTCTATCCTAATGGCTTGAACAGAAAGGGCTAAGATGTGTGAGAGGAAGGAAACCTATAATATTTCCCTTAGCACAAACTAAGTATAGTGGGCAAAAGGCTTTTGACAGGTATGACGTGCCTTGCACACTTTCCTCCAAAGAAGACTTTTTGTTTTCTCCTAATGTGGGACATTGAAAAATTAATCCCTCTCTTTTGTCATCTAGTGGTTATGAATTTAATGATGCCTTTTATCCTTGTTGCCAAATCTGTTGCCCCCAGAACACAACAAGGATGCCAGCCTGTTAAACTAAGCATGCCATTGCCTGGGGATAGCCAACTGACCTGGAGTCTGCAAGATCCTTCACCACGTGGGAAGGCCACGCTCCCCTCCACAACCCCACACTTATTAGGGATTTCTGGACCTAAGGGTAGGTAGGACGACAACCATGTCCAGCTTGAAGCAGCTAGAGGAGCACGAGACCTTCACCCATTTTTTTTATAAGATTATAAGGAGTCTTAAATCTGAGAGAGGGGAACTGTTACAGAACGGAATCCCCCCAAAACAAATTCATTAATAATGTAAAAATAATAATTATGATAGAAAACTTCCTGAACATTATAACAGACAAAGTCACACAAATGAAGGAAGCGCAGAGGATCCCAATAAAGATGAACCCAAAGAGACCCACTCCAAGACACATCATAATTAAAATGGTAAAACTAAAAGAAAAGATAGAATACTAAAAGCAGCAAGAGAGAAACAGTTAATAACATACAAGGGAACTCTGATAAGGCTATCAGCGGAGTTTTCAATAGTCACACTACAAGAAGGGAATGTACGTAGGAATAAATTTAACCAAAGAGGTAAAAGACCTGTACTCAGAAAACAGAGGGTCCATAGGCATATGAAAAAATGCTCAACAACACTAGCCATCAGAGAGATGCAAATAAAAACCACAATGAGATACCACGTTATAACAGTCAGAATGGCCTTCATCAACAAATCAACAAGCAACAAATGTTGGAGAGGACGTGAAGAAATGGGAACCCTAGTGCACCATTGGTGGGAGTGCAGAATGGTGAAGCCACTACGGAAAACAATATGGAATTTCCTCAAAAAACTAAAAATGGAACGGTATTTTGAACCAGTGATTCCACTGCTAGGATTATACCTGAAGAATCCTGAAACCCCAATTTGAAAGAACTTATGCACCCCTATGTTCATAGTAGCACTGTTTACAGTAACCAAGTGCTGGAAACAACCCAAGTGCCCATCTATAGATGAGTTGATTTAAAAACTCTGGTACATTTACACAATGGAATACTATACAGCAGAAAGAAAGAAGGAACTCCTGCCATTTTCAACAACATGGATGGAACTAGAGAGAATTATGATTAGCAAAATAAGCCAGGCAAGAAAAGAATAATATCATATGCTATCATTCAATACAGAAAACTAATGAACAACACAAACAAATGAACAAAATTGAACAAGGAACAGAGTAACAGTTATCAGGGGGCAGGGCGGAGGGTGAGAAGGGGGTCAATAGGGGAAGGGTTTAGCAAGAAACTAATATAAATAACCCATGAACATGGACAATGGGGTAGAGCTGGACTGTGGGAGAAGGGATGGGCTGGGTGGGGGGTAGCAATAAGGGAAAAAGTGGGACAATTGCAATAGAAAAACAATAACAATAAAATAAAATTTAAAAAAGGAAGGGAATTGCCAAAATAATTCTAAGCAATGATAAAAAAAATCCTAAAACCAAAACTACACTACCTAGCAAGGCTATCATTCAAAATGGGAGGTGAAAAAGGAGTTTCCCAGGAAAAAACGACTAAAACTATATGTCTCCACCAAACTAGCATCGCAAGAGATGCTAAAGTGCTTTACGATGAAGAAACAGACAGCGACAGAGAAAAACACAGGTACAAAGGGGGAAAATGATAATAAATAAACACCTATCAATAATAACACTAAATGTAAATGGGTTAAATGCACTAATCAAAAGACACAGGGTAGCTCAATTAATTCAAAAACATGACCAACATATATGCTCTCTACAAGAGACCCACTTCAGAACAAAAGATCTATACAGACTGAAAATGCAGGGATTGAAAAAAGTATTTCAAGCACATGGACAGGAAAAAAAGCTGGGGTAGCAATACTTATATCAGACAAAATAGATTTCACAACAAAGAACATAAAAAGAGACAATGAAGGACATTTCATAATACTTAAGGAGACAATCCATCAACAAGATATAACCCTGGGAAACATATATACGACCAACCAGGAAGCACCCAAATATATAAGGAATACCTTGGAAAACTTCAAGAAGGATATCAACAGCAACACACTCATAGTACGGGACTTTAACACCCAATTGTCAACAATGGACAGCTCTTCCAAGCAAAAAAACACCAAGGATCCTATGGCACTGAAGAACACTCTAGATCAAATGAACTTAATTGATATATACAGAAACTTCCACTCCAAAGAAGCAAAATATACATTCTTTTCAAGTGCACATGGTACATTTTCAAAGAAAGATAACACAATAGGACACAGAACAGTTCTTAATAAATTCAAGGACATTGAAATTATATCCAGTGTCTTCTCAGGTCACAATGGCTTGAAACTGGAAACAAACCTCAAGGAAAAAACTCAAAAACATTCAAATTCGTGGAGAAAGAATAACATGCTATTAAACAATGAATGGATTAATGAAGACGTGAGGAAAAAAAATCAAAAAGTTTCCTGAAACAAACAAACAAACAAAAAATAAACACACAATAGCCCAAAACATATGGGACATGCTGAAGGCAGTCCTGAGAGGAAAATTCACAGCAATACAGGCCTACCTAAAAATAATTTTAAAATCTCAAATAAACAACCTAACCCTACATCTATAAGAGCTAGAACAACAATACAAACAAAGCCCAAGTGAATAGAAGAAAAGAAATAATCAAGATCAGAGCAGAATTAAATGTCATAGAGACAAAAAGAATAATTTAAAGGATTGATAGAACCAGGCATTGGTTCTTTGAAAAGATAAACAAAGTCAACAAGCTTTTAACCAGATTCACCAAGAATATAGAGAAAGGACTCAAATAAATAAAACCAGAAAAGAAAGAGGAGAAATCACAACCGATACCAAAGAAATACAAAGGATTGTAAAAAATTTAATATGAACAATTTTATGACAAGAAAGTTGGCAATATGAGTGAAATGCACAAATTTCTGGAAACATATAATCTTCCAAAACTGAATAAAGAAGAAGCAGAGAGCCTGAATAAATTGGTAACAACTAATGGAATTGTAGCAGTAATCAAAACTCTCCTTGTGCACAAACCCCCTGGACCAGAAGGCTTCACAGGTGAATTTTTTGAAATATTTAGGAAAAACTAACTCCTATTCTTCTCAAACTATTCCAAAGAATCCAAGAAGAGGGAAAAATCCCAAACGCTTTCTCTGAGGCCAGTATTACTCTAATTTCCAAACCAGATCAAGACACAACAAAGAGAAAACTACAGGCCAATATTGCTGATGAACGTAGATGCTAAAACCCTCAATAAAATAGTGGCATACTGGATGCAGCAATACATTAGGAATGTCATATACCACAATCGAGTAAGATTCATCCTTGGGATGAAAGCATGGTTTAATATTCACAAATCAATAAACATAATATACCACACAAACAAAATTAAAATTAAAAATCAAATGATCATATCAATAGATGCTGTAAAAACATTTGATAAAGTTCAGCACTGACTTATGATTAAAACCTTCAGCAAACTGGTAATAGAGGGAGCATATCCCAACATAATAAAGGCCAAAAATGAGAAACCTGCCGCCTACATCATGCTCCATGGGAAAAAGCTAAAAACTTTCTCCTTAAGATCACGAACAAGACAAGGATACCTATTCTCTACTTTAATTCTACATAGTTTTTGAAGTTCTAGCCACAGCAATCAGACACGAAAAAGAAATAAAAGGCATCCAAATTGGAAAAGAGGAAGTAAAACTGTCATTATTTGCAGATGATATTATAGTGTATATAGAAAACCCTATAGATTACCAAAAATCTGCTCTACTTAATAAATGAATTTGGTAAAATAGTAGGGTACAAAGTTAATATTTAGAAATCAAAAGCATTTCTGTGCAGCAACAATTACATATCAGATATAGAAACTAGAAAAAAATTTCATTTACTATAGAAACAAGAACAATAAAGTACATAGGAATAAACTTAACCAAGGAGGTAAACACCTGTACTCAAAAACTATATAACGCTAAAGAAAGAAATTAAGGAAGATACCAATAAATGGAAGTATACACCATGTTCATGGATAGGAAAAATCAACATCATTAAAAGGTCCATACTACCCAAAGCAATTTACAGATTCAATGCAATCCCTATTAAAATACCAATGACATATTTCACAGACCTAGAACAAATAATTCAAAAATTTATATGAAACCAAAAACAACCCATAATGCCCTCAGCAATCCTGGGGAAGAAGAAAAATGTAGGAGAAATCACAATACCTGTTATCAAACTGTATTACAAGGCCACGGTAACCAAAACAGTCTGATACTGGCATAAGACCAGACATATAGGTCAATAGAGGGCCCAGAAAGAAACCCAGGTCTCTATGGTCAATTAATACACGAAAAAGGCAGAAGGATCGTAAATGGAGTGAAAAAACCCTTTCAACAAATGGTGTTGGGAGAACTGTACAGAAACTTGCAAAAGAAATGAAACTAGATCACCAACTTACATCATACACCAGAAAAAACTCAAGATGGATAAAAGACTTAAATGTAAACTGTGACACCATAAAAGTCATAGGGAAAACATGGGCAGTAAAATCTCAGATATCCCATGCAGCGATATTTTTGCTGACATATATCCCAAGGCAAGGGTAATAAAGGAAAGAATAAACCAGTGGAACTATATACAACTAAAGAGTTTGTGCTCAGAGAAATAAAATAAAATAAAAAGGGAACCAACCATATGGGAAAATATATTTTCCAGTGATAACTTGGACTAGGATTTGATCTCCAAAATATATAGAGCTTATATGACCCAACACCAAGAAGACAGACAATCCAATTAAAAAATGGGACAAAGTCCTCAAGTGACGCTTCTCCAAGGAGGATATACAGAGGGCCCATAGGCATATAAAAGAATGCTCATCACCATCCATCAGAGAGATGCAAATTAAAACCACAGTGAAATACCACCTCACACCAGTCAATATGTCAATCATCAACAAATGAACAAACAACAAGCGTGGGGATGATGTGAAGAAAAGGTAACCCTAGTGCACTGTTGGTGGGAATGCGGACTGGTGCAGCCACTGTGAAAAACAATATGGAATTTCCTCAAAACTAAAAATGGTACTGCCTTTTGATCCAGTGTTTCCACTGCTAGAATAATAGCAGAAGAATCCTGAAACCCCATTTCAGAAGAACGTATGTACCCCCGTGTTCATAACAACACTATTCGCAATAGCCATGTACCTGGAAACAGCATAAGTGCCCATCGTGGATGAGTGGTTCAAAATACTGTGGTATATTTACATAATGGAATACTATGCAGCAGAAAGAAAGAAGGAACTCCTACCTTTTACAACTACATGGATAGAACTGGAGAGTATTTTCTTAGTGAAATAAGCCAGGCAGCAAAATACAAATACTATATCATCTCACCTAAAACAGGAAACTAATGAACAAAACAAACAAAGAAGCAAAATAGAACCAGAGCCACATAAACAAGGAACAGACTGAAAGTGACCACAGGGGAGAGGGGAGGGAGAGAAGGAGGAAAGAAGGGGAATGGTCTAGTCAAGGAACTAATGTAAATGACCCATGGACATGAACAACAAGGTAAAGTTTGACAGTGGCAGAAGGGGGAGGTGGGCAGAGCAAGGGATAGCAATGGGGGGAAAATGGGACAACTCTAATAGAACAACAAAAAATTGAAAAAAAGAAAACATTAAAAAAAAGTGTGAAGGCGACAATGGGGTAACACAAGGGGACAATATTAAACGTAATTTCTGTTAAGTTCAATTTTTCAGCTGTTTTAGACTTTAATGGCATCCTGATCTCAAAGCTGCAGTTAGTTTTCTTCTATCACGTCGTTTTTCTCTACAGCTTATCTTAATGTGACCATTCTTGGCTGGATTGAGCCTGGATCAAGGAAAGCACTAGTGCTATCCTATTGGCTGAGAGCAAACCTCCCTCAGGTGGGGAGGGTTGGGGGATGACCTTGGAGACCAACAACAGGTTCATACACACGAGACAGTGTGGTGAGAGGTGTGTGCCACTCAATATAGTTAATCGTATTCCGAAGTGTAGTCTGAGTTCTTGTCTGTATACAAGGAGTTAGCAGAATTTATTTTTTTACTTACATACATACCTATTTCCTTTCCTTCAGATAATGTATGCCTCTGCTATTTCTCGTCGTAAGTGCCTAAACAATCCTGATTCATTTTTTTATATCTATGGCAGTTTCACCACTCCCAGTCAAAGGACAAATATCAGCACATATTTCAGACAAGCCTATTTTGCATATTTTAAGGTAAAACTTGGTGATCAAGATTAGTCTTGGGCCCCTCACAAGGTGTGCAAGAAGTGTGTCAAGAGTTTATGAATGTGGACGAAGGGAACATATGATAAATTGCCATTTGGTATACCTATGGTTTGGCGAGAGCCCAGAGATCATTCAAGTGACTGTTACTTTTGTATAATAAAAACGTCAGAATATAATAAGAAAAATAAATGTAAAATAGTGTATCCTAGTCTACCATCAGCTATACACCCAGTGCCTCATTCAGCTGAAATCCCAGTGCCAGTTTTCATTGAACTACCCGAACAACAGGAGTATGGTGTAGAACTAAATGACAGAAACAATGAAGATTTTGAAATTGAAGATGACTCAGTTCATAAGGAATTCGGTCAGCATGAGTTGAATGATTTGTCACGAGATTTGGGACTATCCAAAAAGGCTTCAGAAATCCTAGCATCAAGAATGCATGAGAAAAACTTGCTTCAAAAAGGAACAAAGGCATTCAACTTTCAATCAAGAGAAAGTGCATTTCTGCAGTACTTTCAAAGTGACAGTGGCTTTGTGTATTGCCATAACATACATGGTTTAATGGAGGAATTGGGAATTCCAATCTAGAATGCAACTGAATGGTGACTGTTCATCAATAGCTCAAAGCAGAGCTTGAAGTGTGTCCTCCTCCACAATGGTAATTTATTTGGTGCAGTCCCAATTGACCATTCGGTTTGTTTTTGTGAAGAATATGAGGACATAAAGAGAGTCATTGATCTATTGCAATATCACAAGCACAATTGGATCATCTGTGTTGCTCTTAAAATGGTCCGCTTCTTTCTATGTCAGCAATGCAGATATACCAAGTATCCCTGTTTTCTGTGTATGTGGGGCAGCAGAGCTCATGAGAAGTATTGAATCGAGTCGAATTGGCCTCCAAGATCTGATCTCAAACCTGGTGATCCAAACATTCTATGTGAGCCACTTGTTGATAGAAAGAACATTATATTCTCACCTCTGCACATAAAACTGGTTCTCATGAAGCAGTTTGTTAAAGCTTTGCCAAGTGCAGGAGACAGTTTCAAGTACTCATTTTGGCATTTCCTAGCCTGTCATTTGAAGAGATAAAATACCTTAATATGTATGTTTGGTAGCAGATCTTTACTACTTGTACACAATTTGACTTACAGTAACAATATATAGCCTTTATGTGAATAAAAGAACTCTAAATAAACAGTATTTTCAGGTAATTTTTTCTTTATTTTCCTTTGTATGTACATTTTGTATGATTTTCAGGACAAAGGGAGGGTATCCTGTACCTTAAAAATTTGATGTGAGGTAGACTTCTGGCCAAGATGGAGGCGTAGATAGACACGTTGCGTCTCCCTCCACAACTAAGAAGAAGTACAACTACGTTAAAACTAGAAACAACCAGAAGTTCCAGAAAATCAAACTACATGGAAGTCCAGCAAACAAAGATATAAAGAAGAAATACCCATTCAGACAGGTAGGAGGGGTGGAGCCAGGCCAGAGAGGACGCGGTGTTGTGGAAGCAGCAGTGGCAGCAGCAGCAAGCTGGCAGAAAGCCCAGACAGACATTTAAAAAAGTTGGGAGACACACCTGGGGAGCATTCCCAGCTCCTCACTGGCCCTTGCAGCTCACAGTCCCAGCACTAGGCAAAATCAAGCCTCACTGCTTCTGACTGTGCAGATCAGTGGGGATTGGGGTGGAGGCAAAAACTGCCAGTCTCTCAGCAGAGTCTGCTTGTTTAAAGGGCCCCCATGGTCCTAGAACATCTGCAGACCCACTCACTCTGGGAACGACGGCCAGGGCAGCAACTAGAGGGACACCAGTCTGGTGCAGAAGTGGGAGAAGTGCCTGGAAAAGGGGCAAGTGTTGGGCAGGTGGCATTATTTCATCTCGGACCCCTCCCCCACATACAGCACCACAACGTGGTGAAACAGGTCGCCCTGCACTGATGAATCCCTAAGGCTCTTCCCCTTACAACATAACAGAAGCAACAGCTCTACCTGGGACCCAGAGGCAAACAAACACAGGAGCCTGTCAGAATGAGGAGACAGAGAAGTATGGCCCAAAAGGGGGAACGGATCAAGGTTCCAGTGGGAGAACTAAGCGACAAGGAGATAGCCAACCTAACAGATGAGGAGATAGACAACCTAACAGATGCAGAATTCAAAACAATTGTGATAAAGATGCTCACAGGCTTGACAGATATGCTTGAGTATGGCAGATGCATAAGGGAAGAAGTGAAGGCTATGCTAAGTGAAATGAAGAAAAATCCACACAAAACTAATGGTGAAGGGAAGTAAACTGGGGTTCAAATCAATGACTTGGAACATAAGGAAGAAAAAAGCAACTAGTGCAGAATGAGTAAGCAAAAATTGAAAAAAATGAGGAAAACTTCCCAAAGTTTGCGAAGGAGATGGACATACAGGTCCGGGAAGCAAAGAGGGTCCCAGGCGAGCTGGACCCAGAGGGAACCACACCAGGATGCATCATGATTGAGATTCCAAAGGTGAAAGAGAGTCCTGGGGGCAGCAAGAGAGAGGCAGAAAGTTGCCTACTGGTGGGTGTCTATAAGTCTATTGGCTGATTTCTCAGAGGACACTTCACAGGCAGGAAAGGACTGGCAAGCAGTATTCAATGTGATGAAAGGCAACCTGCAACCAGGATTACTCTTTCCAGCAAGGCTATCATTTGGAATGGAAGGGCAGATGAAGTGATTCCCAGACAAGGTAAAGCTGAAGGAGTTCATGATCACCAAGCCATTATTATATGAAATGTTAAAGGGACTTTCTTAAGAAAAAGAAGATCAAAACTATGAACACTAAAATGACAACAAACTCACAACTATCAACAACTGAATCTAAAAAGTAAAAACAAAATTTAACTAAGCAAACCAAAATAGGAACAGAATCAAAGGTATGGGGATCATTTGGAGGGTTATCAGCTGGGAGCAGGGAGAGAAAGAAATTAGGATATGGTGCAGGGACTAAGAAGCATAATTGGTTGGTAGAAAATAGACAGGGGAAGTTAATAATATAGGAAAGGGTAAACCAAAGAACTTATATGCATGACCCATGGACATGAACTAAGGGGGGTGGGATTGCTGGAGGGAAGGGAGGTACTTTGCAGAGGGGAGCAAAGTGGAAAATATTGGAACTACTGTAACAACATAATAAATAAAATATACTTTCAAAAATTTGATTTGATAGAGAAAAACTGGGGTCATTTTTGGATTCAGATGCCAAAAGTTAATCAAAAACAAGTCTCAGACCAAACTGAATAAAAATTGTCTTACCCAGTGTAATCAATGGTAAGAGTAAAAAAATATATATATGAAAGAATAATTGAGCAATAAAAATTGAAAAAATATTTTTAAAATATATTAAAGGTTATGAAAATGAAAATATTTTTAAAAGGCAAGGTGAATTCATCTCAGCAGAGTATAGTGCTTGCCTGCTGGGTTCTCCTTTTGGATACATCTCTGGTATAGTCTGAGACTGGTGTAATCCGTGTCATGTGCTGTCCACATCTAGCCCTCAATAGCCTGTTTGAAGCTATAAGCAATCCACAGTTTGTGGTTGATTCCTCTTGGCTTGGCTGTACCCAGGTTTGGCAAAGCTACTCTACCAAGCTGGGTTTTATCAGCACTGGATTCAGGGGTGTGTCAGCAAGTGACCCAAGTCACCACAGAATCTGACTGCCTGTCTCTGCCGGCCAGCCCACTGTCAGTTTCAGACTAGTTGCAGACCTGACTTTCTGAGAGGGCTTCTGGTGGAATAAGGGGGTACTGGGACTCCTGAATCTCCCATGGCAGGTACCTTTCAGACTTCAGGGAAGATGCTGTTTGTGTTCGCATTCCCCAGTGCCATTAGTTGGAGTCTGTCTGGGTTTTTTCCTGTACTCGGCAGGGTGGGGCCCCTAGTAGGCTAATGGGTGAAGTCTCCAGAGGCCACATTTTGGGTCTTCTGGAACCAAGAAGGTCCTTCTATAGCTCTCCCATGAGGAAGAACCACCAGTCTGTTTCCCAGGAAAGTGCAGGTATATATGGCTGCACCCTATGATCTACTTCTGTCCCTCCACCTTGAGTCTGTTTATGTTGTAATGTCCTCAGCAGGGGTTAAGATGCAGGATGGGAAGTGATAGAGAAGAAAATAAAAGAAAACAACCCAGACAAATAAAGACAAAATACAGAACTAAACCAAAAAGAAGAAGAAAGAAGAAGGAGGAGGAGGAGAAGAAGAAGAAGAGGAAGGAGAAGAGGAAGAAGAAGAGGAAGAGAAAGAAGAAGAAGAGGAAGAAGAAGAAGAAGAAGAAGAAGAAGAAGAAGAAGAAGAAGAAGAAGAAGAAGAAGAAGAAGAAGAGAAGAAGGGAAGAAGAAGAAGAAGAAGAAAGAAGAAGAAGAAGAAGAAGAAGAAGAAGAAGAAGAAGAAGAAGAAGAAGAAGAAGAAGAAGAAGAAGAAGAAGAAGAAGAAGGAGAAGAAGGAGGAGAAGAAGGGGGAGAAGAAGAAGAAAGAGAAGAATACAATGGGGGGAGGGTGAGCAAGATTCCAGAGGTTGGAGGGAGCAGTATTCCATAGGGTAAGGTAATTGCTTTTCCCCTGGGAGGTTTTTTTTTTTTTTTTCTCAAGAAATATGGGTACTGAAGATTCCAGGTATAGCCCAGCATATAAGACCCATGGCCACTCCCCCACATCTCTCCTCAGTGCCTTTTACTCCAGACTCTTCTCGCACTGCCATCCTTTTTCTTGGACTGAAGGTGAGTGGTTGCAATCACAAAACCTGTACTTTGGCCCCTTTAAAAATTCAGAAAGAAAAAAAAATAGTGGCTTTGTCTCCAATGGGTATCGTCTTTCTCCCTAGCAAAGACAAACCCCATGGCCTTTCGCTGCTGGGTGCTACATGGCCCGCTGATCTTTCAAGAGGAAAGATCAGCTGTACCACCACCTCAGCCTGCTTCCCATGTGAATGGGCCAGACCCTTTAACAACCTCACCCTTCCTATTCATTGTGGTGCGGTTTTTTCCATCCTTGGTTAAAAGTCTCTTTCTGGGGGTACTCTGGTTTATTTTGGGTGTCTAGCCGTCTCTTTAGTTTTATTTACAATTTGGTTCTGGGAGGAAGTGTGCGATATATTTTCCTACTCCGTTGCCATCTTGCATCCCCGATGAGAAGAATTCTTAACCAAGTTATGGTTCTCATTATGTTTCCTAGCTATAAACATACTTCAAAGCTTTGAAACTTGCATTCACATATAACAATTACTTCTTTTTTTTCTTAAGATTTTATTTATTTATTTATTTTTAAAATATATTTTATTGATTATGCTGTTACAGTTGTCTCAATTTCTTTTTCCGTCTGCTCCCCTCCACCCGGTGGCCCCCCTCTCTTCAGTTGTCCCCCCCTTTAGTCCATGTCCATTGGTTGTGCATATAATTCTTCTCAACCTCCTCCTGACTACTCCATTCCCTCCCACTATGCTTCTTAATTCCTGTACCATTTCTCTCCCTTTCCCCCTCCCTGCTGACCTCCCCCCAATATGTTCCCCATACCCATAGTTCTTTTTCCACTCTCGTTGCCTATTTAGTTTGCCTTTGTTTCAATTCCTTAGCTTCTGTTGTTGGTCGTTGTGATACAGTTTTCATTTTAATGTTCATAGTTTTGATCCTCTTTCTTCTAAACCAGTCCCTTTAATATCTCATATAATAGTGGTTTGGATCTAATGAACTCCTTCAGTTTTACTTTGTCTTGGAAGCACTTTCTCTGCCCTTCTATTCTGAATGACAGTTTTGCTGGATAGAGTATTCGTGGCTGTAGATTTTTTTATTTTCATTACTTTGAATATTACTTGCCAGCCCCTTGTTGCCTGCAGGGTCTCCTTTGAGAAATCAGCTGATAGTCTACTTGGGACCCCTTTGTACATGATTCTTTTCTTCTCTCTTGCTGCTTTTAATATTCTCTCTTTATCTTTAATTTTTGACAATTTGATTATAATGTGTCTTGCAGTGGTTCTCCCTGAGTCCAGTTTTTCTGGAACTCTCTGTGCTTCCTGGACCTGTAAGTCTATTTCTTTTCCCAAGTTCGGGAAATTCTGCTTCATTATTTTTTCACATAATTTTTCAATTTCTAGTTCTTCTTCTTCGCCCTCTGGCAATCCAATAATCTGAATGTTTGGTCTTCTATAGCCGTCCCAGAGGTTTCTGATCCTCTCCTCACTTTTCTTACTTTTTGTTTCCTTTTTTCTGCACTGGTTGACTGTTTGTTCCTTCTCTATGTTCCGGTTTGTTGATTTGATCTCTGGATTTTATTTCCTCACCACTTGTCTTGTATGTGTTTTCATTTGTTTCAGTATGAGTAGCTTTTGTTCCTTCCCTGTCTTGTTTCAAATCTTTTGTTAATCCTGTAAGCCACCTTATGAGTATAGCTCTGAACTGAGCCTCTGATAGGTTTCTTATTTGTTCATCTGTCAGTTTCTTCATCTGCTGCATGATGAGATGCATCACTGGGATTTCAATCGTTGTCTGCTTCATTCTGACAGATTTGTGTTTAGCTTTGCTTCCGGGGAAGGCTATAGGGAGCGGAGCCCCATGCACTTATCACTGCCCGGTGACCGGTGGCAATCGGCAACCTTTTTCACCGCACTGTGGTGCTTTGTGTGGGGGCGGAGATCCAAGATGGATTCCTGCTGTTACTCTCCACTGAGAGATCAGGATCTGTCCCCCTGCCCTCTGGGCCTCTCCGTCCAAGGCAATGGGGGATCTGCCCTCCCCAGAGTTGGGATTGCGAGCTGCCGGGACCTGACTGCAGCCAGGAATTGCTCCTTAGGCATTTCTCTCAGTATCGCCGCTATCCCCACTGCTACTGCGAACAGCACCGCATTTTCTCGCCCCTCCTACCCGACCAGATGAGCATCACTGGTTCATAACTTCAAACGTTGGGCTTCCATGTGGTTTTATTTTCTGGAATTTCTGGTTATCTTTTGTTTTGAGGTAGTTGTATTCCTACTCAGTTGTAGAGGGAGACCGAGCGTGTCAGTTTAAGCCTCCATCTTGACCAGAAGTTGACAATTAGTTGTGACTGTAATAGAGTCATGTTCTGCATTCCAACTGAATATTACAGTTCCCAAACCTTTTTCTTTCCAAAAATTCTGTCTTAGAAAATTAATATATAACATAGCAAAACAAAAAAGAGCTGCTCTCCATAGTTCCATTCTTATTTCCTCAATCTAATAACCCCTGAGGGTAGAGTACACAATCATTATACTGATTATCAGAAAACAGATTCATTGAATCCCAGGGTAATAATGGCACATAAAATAGTTCAATCCTACCATCTACCCTGTACTCAAATTCTTTTCTACAACAAGTACCTTCCATGCTCTTTCCCCAATAGCGTTTCTCCTCTTGGACAAGTCATTTCCCCTCAGTAGACTTCAATTCCTTTTTTCTGTAAAAAGAGGGGTTAAAATAAACACACTCCATGGTATTTTCACACCATAAAATTGTGATTCGATAGTATTAAGAACATATAGGAATCTTGACCCAGAGAGGTGATCATGAAACTTGTCTAGTTGTTTAGTATTTCATACAAGCAATAGTTCTAATAAATATGATCTGAGGTATTCTATAGGGCTATGTATCAGGTATTCTACAACCCCTCTGAATTTTTATGCAAATTAGTGTATTCTTCTGGTAATGTGTGTGTCTGTTTTGTTGTTTTACTTTACATTCATTATTTGAATTTAAAAGGAAGATCAAAATGGTGCTTACAAAGTACAACATAGTTCAAATTTTCTTTGCTATATAAGGAATTTTTAAATTTTATTTTGTTGTGGTAAGAATACTTAACATGATAGCTAACCTCAACAATTTTTTAAGTATGTGATGAAACTTATTAATTAAATGACTTTATGAAATACCACTAAGTGGCACATCAATTTCCCCAATGGGTCTGCTACTTCAACAAAACATAAATTAGAGGCTTGATATTGCCATTAACTAAGTGATTATTTAGACTTTACTCTTTTCTTCCAGCCCTGGCTGGTTTGGCTCAGTTGATTGAGCGTCGGCCTGCGAGCTAAGTGTCGCTGGTTCGATCTTCCAGTCAGGGCACATCAGAGAAGGAAAACTCTGACTCCAAAAAACCTCCACTGCCTTGCGGCATACCTCTTCACGGGAAAGGCTAAGGGAGTAAACCCCGACAGAAAATCCGGAGCCGGAGTCCCTACGGCGGTTTGACGTTGTAGTCAACACCGGCAACTCCTGCGGCGCACCTGAAGCCAAGCTGTATTGACTCCGTCTTTCCCTTGGACCCTTCAGCTGCGAAGAGAGGGGGGGTCTGCTGCATGGGCAACAGCAGACCCTCCATATCACCCTGCCCAGGCTCTGTAGCTTCAGCTTCACTGGAGAGGACACTCCAGCGTCATCGCAAGATGTCGATTCAACATGGGAGGAGACAGATACCGTGTCACTCCCGAGTCGGACTGCACAGCCATTCTCGGCGGTGCAGATAGACTCTTAAGAAGCTACACCATCGTCTCTCGAGACGGACGGCTGCCGAAACGAAACGAAACTCTTTTCTTCCAACCATTTTCAGTGTTCTTGTGAGAATGCCCATACCTGAAATGTGCAATCAAAATTTGACTGGAATTCTCCTTAGTGTGTTTACTTATTGTAGTAAAAATTTATTTATATGCACTGCAGGATTGAGCAACTAAGTGAATGTGTTGATGTTGTAGGGAGTTAGCATTCTCACTGTGGAAGAAGGGAAATGAAATTAAGGAAGTTGGGAAAGGCAAAATTAGGATTGGAAGTATTAATATTATACCTTAGCAATGATACCACATTGGCAATGAACATAGTTAGTATCTAGATCTGGTTTCTAAATACCATTTACCATTATAAAGAACTATAGCTCCCTGGAGAAATAGCTGATGCCAAGGCTAGGGGAGGAAAGATACAACATGATCCTGGAGTATCTTGTTTTATTAAAAAGTAAGAAAGTTTTAAAAATAATGGGTCAGGTTTTGAAACAATAAGCTCAAATAGAACCTCCACCCCAAGATCAAATTGGGAGCACTTTGAGCATCAAAATAAATAAGGGAGGTAATGAATAATAACCCATTGAATAAAATAAGAAACCATTAGTTGATAGCAATAATAGAGCCAGGCAGCCAGACAGCCATATAGACAAAGACAGAGAGGATAACAGGCAGAGAGAATGTCTACTAATAAACCTGGAGGGAATGATGGATTTAGAATCATCAATTGATACTAAATACAAAGTAAGGGGATGGATGAGAAACAAGATATTTGCATGGTCTTAAAATGTCTCCCCAAAGTTTCCATATTAGTTGTGAGAGGAAAATAGCAATTATATAGTAGAGAAAACAGCTGATATATTGATCAGTTGGTCAAAATTAACCTCGTCAGTAAAGGGCAATTAGAAAATGCATGCCTTTGGATGTGCTTCCCTGAAACAGATTCAATACAACCCTTGTAGCATGTAGAGAGGTCTCACTTGACTCTAATTATGAGGAAACATCAGAGAAACCTAAATTGAAGTACATTGTATTAAAAAACAGAACTGCATTTTTTTATAATTTATTTTTTATTGTTCTATCAGAATTACATTTTTTTAATGTCAATATCATGAAAACAAAGGCTCAGGAAATGTTTCAGATTAGAGACTAAAGAGACATTACAACTAAATATAATACATGAGATTGGATTAAATTGTGTACAAGAGGGGGGGAAATGCTGTAACATAAATGAGTCAACAGACAAAAGTAGAATATGGACCATAGGTTAGAGAAGATATTTTATCAATATTAAATTTTCTGAATTATATAACTGTACTTTGCTTATGTAAAAAAATTTTCTGTTTTTCAGAAAAACACACAAACAGTGAAGGGTTCATGAGGCATAATCTCTAATAGTTAAGAAAAATATTTAAATAAATGTATGTATGTGTGTGTGTATAGAGAGATGTAGAAAAAGACAGTCATAGACAGAGAATAACATGTGTCAAATTATTAAATATTAGTGAAGTGTGAAGGTAATTAAAGAGCAATCAGAGATCTTCTGACTAGCATGGAATGCGACCTCATGGAGACTGACATCTTGGAGTTGTTGGAAGATTTAGGTTACAAGGTCTATTGTTAGAATATGGCACTCTGTCTCAGGCAGTCTCTGCTGGAGCCAGTTCCCCTGAGTTTACCAAACTCTGTGCTTGGCTGGTGCTCTGTAAACTGGAGGAGAATGTGCAAGCAACTAATGGCCCAAATTAAGCTGAAGAATTCCAGCTTGAGGTGAGTGGGCAACTAGAGGACATGAACTGTCCATATCTTTCACTGACATCTGGAGATGTGACTGAGTGCCTTCTTGTTCAGAAGAACTGCCTCTTTTTGCTCACATACCTCATCTCAGCACTAGAAACCACCAGAATGCTCTGTGTGAATACTCCTCCAAAAAAGCTCAAGAAGGAGGCAGTAGTGAGGTCTTTCAAGAGTTGAAAGGAGTATGTATTGCTCTAGGAATATCCAAACCTCAAGCCAATATAACTATGTTCCAATTCTTCAGCAGGATTGAAAAATAATTACAGGAAACATTAGCAAAAGTTTTACCTAATTATTGAAGAAGTCAATGAGATCAGTCCACTGGGAAAATATAGAAGCAATTAACCAAGCTGTAGCCAATTAATATGAAGTTTGGAGAAAGCTGCTAATAAAATGTTTGGATATACTGTCCAGTCTTTTGGGTGGTCTGACTGAGCTAAGAGTCAAACAGAGAAATTAGCAAAGGTTTAACAACCAAGACTTTCAGTCTTATCTCCTAAAGGTACTACTTCTTGTTGCCCATCTTTTGGCTGCAAGACAAGACTTCTCAAAGATTTTAAGGACAAATAGTGGCTCTGTAAGAGAAAAGACTGCTTGTGCCATCAATAATATGTTGATGGGCAGGGTGTCTGACAGATATGTTAGACCCAATGAAATTGAGCCTCTACCCCCAGAGATGCCACCATGGCAGAAAAGGCAAGATGGCTCTCATCAGAAAACAGGGGGCTGAGTAGGAGGGAGAGGTAATTATGAACATTCCTTATACGGAGAACAAGGTCATAAACAAGGAGTAGGAAGAGGTGAATGTGGTGGTTATGACCACAGTGGTTGAGGAAGAGGAAGAGGAAATAAGCACCAAAGAGATTGGACAGATGGAGGGAGTGGAGGAGGAGGTGGCTATCAAGATGGTAGTTATTGAGATATGGGCTTCCAGTCAGGTGGCTATCATGGTGGCCATAGTGGTGGCTATCAAGTCAGTGGTTATAATGGCTTCCAAACATCGACTTACACATGAGGTTCCTACCAAGATGGTGGATACCAGCAGAACATTAGAGACCAAGATGGTGGGCACCATGGTGATCGAGGCAGTGGTCTCAGGGAGAGGTACTTGGGGAGGAGGGAGTGGATGCAGAGGCCATGGAGGAGGTTAGGGAGGAAGGGGGGTCAGAATTATCACCAAGGTGGACAATTTGAACAGCACTTCCAAGAGAGAGGTTATCAGTATAATCACTTTGGATTTGGACAGGGAAGACATACTAGTTGAAGCTACAAAACCTTACATTTTGCTAGAGCTCAGGTAATAGAAACTAAGTTTCAAAACCCTGAGTCTATTGTGGATTCTGAATGTGAGACCACAGGTGTGAAGCAGATTCCTGCTTGACACAAGCATTTGTATGTCTTCATTCAATTCTGTTTTTCTTAAGTACAGTTTATTGATTATGTTATTATGGTTGTCCCTATTTTTTCCCCATTGCCCTCCTCTGCCCAGTACCTCCCTTCCCTCCAGCAATCCCCCCTCCCTTAGTTCATGTCCATGGGTCATGCATATAGGTTCCTTGGCTTCTCCGTTTACTTTACTATTCTTAATATCTCCCTATTTTCTACTTACCAGTTATGCTTCTTTGTTTCTGCACCTTTCCCTCCATTCTCCCCCTTCCCCTTCCCCATTGATAACCTCTCATATGATCTCCATATCTGTGGTTCTGTTTCTGTTCTAGTTGTTTGCTTAGTTTGTTTTTGTTTCTTTAGATTCATTTGTGAATAGCTGTGACTTTGTTGTCATTTTACTGTTCATGGTTTTGATATCCCTCTCTTTCTTAAATGTGTCTTTTTAACATTTTATATAATAAGGGCTTGGTGATGATGAACTCCTTTAGCTTCACCTTGTCTTGGAAGCACTTTATCTGCCCTTCCATTCTAAATGATAGCTTTGCTGGAAAGAGTAATCTTGGTTGTAGGTCCTTATTCTTGTCACTTTGGATACTTCTTGCCAGTCCCTTCTTGACTGCAAAGTTTCTTTTGAGAAATAAGCTGACAATTATGGGAACTCCTTTTTGAGTAACTCTTCTTTTCTCTTGGTGCTTTTAAGATTCTCTCTTTATCTTTAACCTTTGGCATTTTAATTATTATATGTCTTTGTGTGAATGGACCTCTTTGGGTCTAGCTTGTTTGGGACTCTCTGTGCTTCCTGGACTTGTATGTCTATTTTCTTTGACAAATTAAGGTATTTTTAAAGTTGTCTCAGAGGTTCCTAAGCCTCTCTTTGTTTTTTTGAATTCTTGTTTCTTCATTCTGTACTAGTTGACTATTTATTTATTCCTTATGTTCCAAATCATTGATTTCAACCCTGGTTTCCTTCCTTCAACCATTGGTTTCATGTGGATTTTTCTTAATTTCACTTAGTATAGCCTTCACTTCTTCCCTTATGCATTTGCCATACTCAGTCATTTCTGTGAGCATCATCATCACTAGTGTTTTGAACTCTGTGTCTGTTAGGTTGGTTATTTCCTCATCACTTAGTTGTCCTTCTGGAGCCGTGATTTCCTCCTTTTTTGAGCCATACTCCTCTGTCCACTCAACCTGACAGACTCCTGGGTTTGCCTCTGTGTATTAGGTAGAGCTGCCGCACCTGTTATGGTGTGAGGGGTGAAGCCTTAGGTATTTGTCAGCGCAGGGCAACCCGTTTCACCATGCTGTGGTGTTGTATGTGAGGGAAGGGTCAGAGAGGAAAAAATACTGCTTGCTCAGCACTTTCCACTCTTCCAGTCACCTCACCCTCTTCCTGTACGTGACTGGTTCCCCTCTAGTTGTTGTTCTGGTGATGGTTGCCAGAGTGGATGGGTTTGTGTATAGTCCAGGACTGTGGGGGTCCTTTAAATGGACTCTCCTGAGAGACAGGGAATTTCATCCACCACCCCAATCCCCATTGGTTTTCACAGGCAGAAGCAAGGTAATTAAAATTACATTTAATTGACCAGTAGACTAATTCCACAGTCAGGATATGCATACTTTTTTGAAGAAATTACTTGAAAAGTAGTGTTCATGCTTTCATATCGTTTTGAAAGTGAATATTCTCCTAGTCTTTTTAGATATACAACTAGGAAGCCTTCCTCATATTAACAACCCATTTATATGTGTTTTCCTTGTACTATTCTAATGTCTATTTCCCAAGCACTGTTTCTGTCCTGATTGGCTTTTTATTTGGGGAGGTTATACCATATTTGCTTCATGATAGAATGTTTAGGTCAGTTCCTATTAAATGAGCTCTTCTGCAGATAACACATTCAGTAACTTTATCCTCTTGATGAAATATTATACCACAAGCTGAAGTCTAAAAAACTTGAACATGGCCAAAATCCATCAAGATTATAAAGGCAAACTAAGTTGTGAATACACATACACACACACACACAGATATACACACATATATGCATATATGTATATATATATATGCATTTAATTAAGTATAGCAACTCAAAATGACCTTCATTTATTCAAAATGAATTCCTCCTTCAACCTTATTTGTACTTGAAATCTGCTAGAAGAAACAGAAAACTTAAATTTGTTTTATGCAGGAGTTAATACCACTGGTTCAGCAAATACAAGTTAATTTGCTTTGGGCAGGAGATTTTTTGTAATGGAAGAAATGCACTACAGAGAAAGAGGACAGATTTTTGCTTATTGCAGGAGGCCCTTTATTATTGCTGTAGAAAACAAAAGCCTGGCTGGGTTGATGTTTTACATTCTCCTTTACTGAAATCTACATGATACTTCTTGCTGGGTTTTTGTATACTTACATTGTCAAGCTGTGAAAGAAAATGGCTACAGGTGTGCTTTGTGTGAAAGGTGAGCGATAAAGTATCTGTAGTTCAAAGAAAAAAAAGAAGCCTTCTTATATTGTCCTTGAAACTTTCCTGTCAGTTGGACATTATTTCAAAATAAAAATTTTTGAAAATTGACTGGTGGTGATATTCATCCTAATTTTAAATGATAAATAGAATATCTTTAAAACTTTCTTGCCCAGGAAAATAATTTATTGGGAAATACTTTTTACTTAAATGTGTTTTTCTTTGCAGTGAAAAGAATGATGATGTGAAATATGTGGAACACTGAAAACAGCAACCCACTTTGAAGCAACCCTTTAAAAGCTAACATAAAAATTCCTACTCAGTCAGAGGATGTAAACCACAGCATTTTTTCTTACATGCACACACAAAATCTAAGTGTATATCATGCTGTTAACTTTTTTCTCTCAGCTAAAGTCACCACCTGGCTAAACTCTATTAATATTTTCCCTGTAGAATAGCAAGCAAAGCAGTGGACTAGTGAGCCAAGAATATCTGAGTTCAAGTCCTGGTTCTGTCATTTACTAGTCACATAGGTGTAACTCTAACTTCAGCTTTTCCCTCAATATGATGGGGATGATGATAGATTCAGGAGCACATAAGCTCTCTGCAGATGCACCTGTTATGTTAGTAAGTGTTGTACGTGCTAATGTACTTGCCTTTCTGTTTAAACCAGCCATCCATTAGGGTGGAGGTTGTCTATAAGAATTACATATTCTTAAAAAGAATTTGACAAGCTGCTTTCAAGAATAATAAATTATTAACAGTCAGTTGCAAGAAATTCTAGCTTGTGCATATTAGGGCCATTTTGCTTCTTGAGTCTAAAATTCTCCAACTAATCATAGTGTAGCTCTAGAGAGTGACAACATAGGAAACAAATCTCATTTACCCTCCAGATCTTTCCTGTGTACTATTGGGACATAATTCTTTCATTTACTAACAAATACATTCTTTTTCTCCCTGTTAGCTCTGTTGAACCCATCTTCCTATGAGAGAGTGGAACTGAATTTATTCTGCCTTCAGCAGCAATAATTTCATCAGTTAGATTATGACTGCTAAATTTTTATTCCCAGGATATGACAAGATAGAGTGACAACTTCCAGACTGCTGACTAGCTATTTTCAGACCTGAAGATTTGTGGCACAATGACTTGTACATCAAGACTTGTGTAAATATATCTGATACCCAAACAAAAATTTATCATTTTATCTATTGAGTCTTGTTCTCATTAAAATGATAATGTCCTCTAATTATTTTTCATCTTCTCTTCACATTTATGAAACAAGCGGCATTAACTACAAAAGAGAAAATGAAATGTAGTCAGAAAACAGAAGATATGCGCAGCACTTTATACCCTTGCAATTCACTAAAAATATTTTTTTGCATCTTCAATCTCATAGATAATTTTCCACCAAAATCTTTGTCCTTGATAGTTTTCTTTAGTGTAATCAATAGAGTTTTATGGCAGGGTAAAGCATGACACAATATTAAGTAGCAAGCTGGGGAAATGTGAGCTGTGTTTCCAATTTCTAGCCTCAGTCTTTAAGGTCAATCATCTGTAAAATGTGACTAAGTATACACAGAATATTATGCAAAAATTTATGAGCATGTGCAATGTGATATTGTAATTGGGGGTTTGGGCTGGATTGCTTGGCAGAAGAGAGTGGGGAACCCAGGAGCAGCATGAGAGGCTATACCCCCAGCGGGGACTGTATTGACAGTCGGGTAGCATGGCATGATGGAAGGAAATACTATCCTACATGCTGTGGCGATGCAGACGATTTGGGCCAGGCTATATAAAGTGGAGAGCATAGAAATGCCTCTTTTTTTGTTCTTACCTCTTTCCCAGTCACTCTGGTCTAGAGTTCCTGGGCTGACAGGCCCTGGAGACTGTGTGGTCGGGTATGTTCCCAGTGCCCCTCCTCCAGGGCTGCATAGCCCTGCCTGATCAGTAGCACAGCAGGCACTTGGCTGGTTGAGCAGAAGGAGAGGAAGTCCAGGCTTGTGGGCCCTGGAAGCAGTGTGCCCAGGTGACAATCCCTGTGCCCCTCCCCTGCATGAGAAGCTGCAGTGGCGCTGGTGACTGGAGTTGCATCATGCAAGTCCTGCCTGGCCAAGCACACAGACACACCAAAAGGCAGCAGCCAGAGAAAAATAGCAGCATGCTATGAGCAGGAAAACCAGACAGACAGACTCCAAAAGATGCCCAAAGCCAGACAGTGACTGGAAATACCTGCATTTCTTGAAGGATAGCACTTTGGGGTGGGAGAAGAGGTTTCTGATATAACCTTGAACTGAGCTGGCAGAGGCTGGCAGGGTGATTTTGAGAGTCTTCAGGAAATGGGCTTTTGAGGCAGAAACCTGCCACAATTTCAAACAGTATAGCCTTTGGATAAAAGATTCCTTCGGCATTGGCTTTTTAAGTACCCTGGTAGGTGGAAAGGAAATGATTATGGGAAGGAAACAAGGTCTGGGACGGGGGAAGGATCACCTGAGTTTTGGGGCTACAAACCAGGATCCAGGGAAGGACGGGCCAAGTTCGGTGAAGGCCATTACTTTGGGACCACTGTTTGTAAGATTGGTTGGAAAAAAAACTTGCTTATGAGCATTTGCTGGAATAATGGAGTGCAAGTTTTGTTTATATGTTTTCAGGTTGCCTGAATTCTTCTGGTCATGGGGTTGTGCCTGCTGTGAATTCAGGTCAATATGGGCTATTCTGTGTTGGTTCCTGGAGTGAGCCCACTGGGTAGAATTTTAACAGACTGGAGTGTGTGTAGCTATTATCCAAAGTCTAAGGAGGTATTGGTTTATTATTGTAACACTGTGTGGCCTATGTGTGTTTTGGATGGTGGGGAAAGGTGGCCTATAGATGGTTCCCTAGATTACTGTACTATTAAGCAATTGGAACAGTATGGCCCACAGTTACACAAATGGGATGAAATTCATTATATTAAGGCATTTATTTCATTGCATAATAGGGTTTTTCCAGAGACAGAGGTCTTCTTGATTATGCAGAGAAGGAAAGGGGCCTCAAAACCTCTTCCTGACAGTAAGACACAAGAGGAAATGGAGAATAAGGAAATAAGCCTCATTAATGCCCAGAACCCAGGGGACACAGAGTTAGTAGCAGGAGGGCCTCCTCCATCACCACCCCCACCAGTAGGTACCCCTGAAATAGGATCCAGAAAGCCAATGGCCCCAGCCCTGTATGATGAAAAATGGGTCTCTCCCTAAAAGACCCATCAGAGCACCCAATTTAGCCAGGGAGCCTCCCAATCCAGAGCAAGACAGTTCCCTTCGAGGAGATATCTTACAGGTGGAGTAACACAGGAAGGTCAGCCCACTGGCTACTATTGGGGTCATACTCTGTTTTCTACTTCAGACTTACTGAATTGGAAGAATTCCAAATCCTCATATAGTGAGGACCCTCAGAGAATGGCAGACCTTATTGCCTCAGTTTTTGCCACTCATCATCCAAACTGGGCAGATGTTCAGGCTCTCCTAAATATCTTGTTAACTATGGATGATAGACAGCTGGTTATAAGTAGGGCTAATGAAAAGGCCCAATATCTCCACCATGAAAATCCTGACAGGACCCCCAACTCAGATGGGGCAATTCCCTTGACAGAGCCTGACTGGGACCCGAATAGATGAGACCTAACCTTCCTGGAACACAGCAGAAGGTGCATATTGGAAGGGCCTAAGAAAAAGACACCTAAGCAAAATAGCCTGAATATGGTACAGGCTCTTCAACAAAAACCAAATGAAGACCCTTCTGAATTCTTAGAAAGGATTTATTAGGCCTATAGAAAACACACTGATGCTGACCTGCAGGCGTAAGAAAATGTGTGGATGATGAACATAACTTTAATTGGGCAAAATGGCCTGGATATTAGAAAGAAGGCCCAGAGTTTAGATGGAGCATTGGAAATGAATCCCTCTCAGCTGGTTGACCTAACCTTTAAAGCCTACAAAACCCTGGAAGCAAGGAATATACATCAGGCCACAATGTTCTTAAAAACAGGGTGGCAAGACCAGAGGTGGAGGTGGGACACTAAAGGGGAAAGGAGAGGCCTCTTAGGTGTTAAACAACATGGTTATTGCAAGGAAGAGGGCCATTGGAGAAAGGAGTGCCCAAAGGGAAAATAGAGATGAAAGCCCTCATTAAAAAATGCTGAAAAGGAGAGGGGAGTCTGATAACAAATTAGGGGGCCCAGGAACTCTTCTGGACATCTCCTGACCTACTGAATATCACTATTTTTCCACAGAAGCCCCAAGTACAGTTAACTGTGAACAAGCTAGTTGATTTCCATGTAGACACAGGAGCTATGTACTCAGTGCTGAATACAAATTAATCAAGAGAACTTTGGATGCAGTAATAGATACTGGAGTGACTGGACAATTACAAAAACATGCATTCCTTCAACCTCTAGAATGCCAGCTTAGGGGTCAAAAAGTTACAGTTTTCTCTACATGCCAGACTGCCCTATTCCACTGCTGGACCAAGATTTACTTTGAAAATTGCAAGTACAAATAACTTCTTTCTCCTGAAAAGTGGCAACTATATGTAGAGGTCCTGCTGGAACATGCTCTCCAGCTCTAGTTGCTCCTGACTTACCCAGAAGGTCCTGGAGGTGAACTTTTCCCATCTGAGATCTATGAACAGATTGATCAAACTGTATGGGTAAAATTATTAATATCCAACCCACAAAAATGAACCTAAAAGAAGAAGTGTGAACCCCATGGAAGAAAAAGTACCCCCTTAAAAAAGAAGGTTTGGAGGGGAATCAGCCAATATTACAAAAATTCTTAAAACTGGGACTAATTCGGTCATGCCAGCCTCCCTACAACACTCCCATTTTGCCAGTCAAAAAGCCTCACTCTAATGATTATCAATTTGTACAGGATTTTAGGGCCATAAATGACATTGTCCAGAATATTCATCTTACAGTGCCCAACCACTACACTCTGTTGACCATAGTGCTTGGAGATAGTAAATGGTTTTCAGTCCTAGACTTGAAGGATGTCTTTTTCTGCATCCCAGTAGATGAACAGGCTCAGCTACTGTTTGCCTTTGAATGGCAGAACCCAGAAACAAAAGCCATGATTCAATACTGCTGGACTGTGCTGCCACAAGGATTTAAGAATTCCCCAATTATATTTGGGGAGGGATATTCAATTGAAATCAGGAGATCTTTTGCAATAGGTAGATGATGTATTGATAGCTAGCAATACCTATGAGGCCTGTTTGCACAACATCAGAGTCCTAAATCATTTGGCAAAGATGATATATAAGGTATCACCTCACAAGGCTCAGATTTGCAAACAGAAAGTGGCATACCTTGTATTTCAACCAAAACAGGGCACCATGAGCTTGGTGGTGGAGAGAAAGCAAGCCATTGCTAAAACACAAATCACAGAAAACCAAAGGCAGCTTCATGGGTTCTTAGGAGTTACAGGGTTCTGCTAAATTTGGATTCCAAAGTTTGGACTTATAACAAAACCACTGGATGAGTAATCCCTTAAAAGGCCTGGACCCTGAAACTTTCAAGTAGACAAGAGATAGGTAGCGTTTGACACCTTGAAGGAAACCTAGTTTATTCTACTACACTAGGATTTCCCAATCTACGGAAAACTTTCAAATTGTACATTCATGAAAGGCAGGGAATTAGACTGGGTTTACTAGCCCAGACTCTGGGAAACACCCTCAGACCCATAGCCTATCTCTCAAAGTTGGATCACATGAAAAAAGGATGGCCACCATGTCTTTGATCAGTGCCAGCTACCTGTGACATCTTACAGGATACTGAGAATACTTTGGGATAGCCTACTGCGGTGTTCGTACCATACCAGATCCTATCTCTAATGAAACAGAAAAGAGGGTATTGGCTGATGGTAGGGCACATGGGGCAGAAACACCAGGCCATTCCATTGGACAACCCAAACATTACCTTACAGATTACCACAACCTTGAACCTGCTCCCAGACACAGAGGGAGACTCAGCCCTCAAGCATGACTGCTTAGAAATCATTGACCAAGTTTATTCTAGAAGACCAGATTTTCTGGATCAGTTGTTGGCAGCACTAGACTGGGAGATATATTCAGACAGAGGTAACTTCATGGATAACAGCCAATGATGAGTCGGGTAAGTGATAGTCACCATAGACAAGGTAATAAAAGCCCAAGCCCTTGAGCCAGGAACCTCAGCACAAAAGGCTGAGTTGATAGCCCTCATAAGAGCCTTAGTACTTTCCCAGGGAAAGAAGGTTAATATCTACATGGACTAGAAATATATCTTTATGGTAGTCCATGACCATCAACAATACAGAAAGAGAGAGGGCTTTTAACCTCAGGAGACAAGGATGTCAAACATGCAGAAGAGATTTTACAATTGCTAAAGGCAGTGAATCTACCAAACCAGATTGCCATAATACACTGCCCAGGACACCAAAGGGACAGTTCCCAAATGAGCCAGGGAAATCAAACTGTTGATAAAGTGGCAAGACAAACAGCCAGAGGGCCGCCATACCTAGAGGTTTTGATCCCCTGCTTGGACTTGTCAAAATTTAAACCCCATTACACAGAATGAGACAAGAAATAAGCCCATGTGTGGGAATTCACTAACACTGGTACTAATTCCATATAGAAGCACTAGTGTAACCCATCCTCAGACACCTATATGATAGGACCAATTATGGAAGGGATGCTTTGATGGATCTCACTAGGTCACATGTGAAAGGCCTTCATTTGCAAAGGACCATTCAGAGGCTCACCCAAACCTGCCAGATATGTGCCAAAACAATCCTAAGACAGAACACACCCCAGCAGAAAAGGGAGTACAATATAAATGGTTATGCCTATTTGAGGACTGGCAAGTAGAATTTACACAAGTGCCTAAAACCAGAGGGAATTTCAAATTTTTACTAGGTTTTGTGTACACTTTTTCTGGATGAATAGAGGCATACCTCACTAGAACTGGGAAGGCAACTGAGGTAGCAAAACTTTTACTTAAAGAAATAATTCCTAAGTTTGGAATTCCTCTCATCATTCAGAGCAATAATAGACCACTGTTCACTTCAGAGATCTCCCAGAAGCTTGGACAAGCACTATAAATACAGTGGAAGTTATGTTCATCTCAGAGACCTCAATCTACAGGAAAGGCTGAGAAAGTAAATCAACAATAAAGAAGACCTTGGCAAAAACAGACCAGGCAACACATTTGAAATGGGACCACGCACTCCCCATTGCCTTGCTCCAGATTAACCTAGCACTCAGAAGTGTGCTTAAGTTAATCCCTTTTGAAATAGTTTATGGAATACCCTTCCAAATTTTGGTTTTGGGAGTGGCCCCTTAGATTTGGATCATGAGTCAAAAATTAAGCAATACGTGCATCATTTAGGACAAACTAACCATTTTGCACAAGTTTGCTTATTGAAGGTCCACCTAACCATCTTACAAGCCCTTACACCCATTCAAGCTGGGGGACCAAATCTTACTAAAAACCTGGAAGACTCAAGGCCCCAAACAGCACCTAGCTGAGAAATGGACTGGTCCCTGTGATGTCCTACTGAGAATGCACTCTTCCCTGAAGGTCATGGCAATCAAGCCTTGATCCACCACACACAGACAAAATGGGCACCACCTAAGAAAGACTCAAACCCTGTTGCTGTTCTTGATGCTGAAAGGGAAAGCTGGACCTGAACTCCAGAAAGAGATTTGAAATTTCTCTTTTGGAAGAAGACAGCAGACCCCAATGCAAAGTGACAATGTTCCTTTTACTTTATTTATGTGTTTACAAATCTAGGTACTTTTAGCTACTTGGTACTGAGTGTGCCTATGCTCTCATTTACCTGGATGTTTACACAGTATAGGCCTCACTTAAGAAACCCATCTGCATTGCTGCCTCCTGAGACTCAATGGTTTAGATGTACTAGATTGTCGACTTGGTGAAGTATGGGGCAACATAGCAGCTTCACTTTCTAACTGTTTTCCTTTTCTGCCTTAATGGTTGAGACAGAAAGGGTGCAGAAATGTTAAAGGGGGGAATATCAGAGTATTACCCTCAGCCAAATTTGAGGTAAGTGTAGCAGGCAATAGGGCTTTCGAGAGGTGTGAAATGCCTTGTACACCTTCCTACAATTAAGCCACCCTTGCATAATCAGGGACACTGTAAAATAAGTTCCTACCTTTGTCATTTGGTTGTCATGGTTCTGATTGTGCTTTCTAACCCTCTTGACAAATTTGTTAGCTCCAGAATACAAGGTTGCCAACTTTTCCAACAATGCCATCCTTTGGACATTGCACACACCACTTTCCAGGGGCAACCAACTGGCATGGACTTTTCGAGATTCTTTTCCCTCATGTAAAGGCTCCCCTCCACTCCAGGTCCCTTTTTTTTTTTTTTAGGAATCGCTGCACCGAGGAATAGGTAGGACTATGCCCTTGGCCAGCAGGGAGTAGCTATAGAAGAACAAGACTTTCACTCATTTGTCTTTGTAATATTGCAAAGGCCAGAGGTGTTAAAGGAGGGAGTGTAATGGGCAGGGGTCTTGCCAGATCCATGGGCAGAGGGGATCAAGGACCCCAGGAGCAGTGCGAGAGGCTACATCTCCTTGAAGATGGGAAAGGGATTGGGAAGCACTGAGAACTATGCTTGAGCAGTTGCCCCAGCAACTGGGCAGTGCAACATGATAGAGAAAAATGCCGTCCTACAAGCTACCTTCACGCAGAGGATTTTAAGCTGGACTATGTAAAGTGGAGAGCATGGAATTGCCTTTTTTAATTCTCTTCTCTTTCCTGGCAGCCATGGGCCTGAGTTCCTGGGCCATCAGGCCCTGGAGAGCACATGGTCTATGAACATTCCCAGTGCCCCTCCCAGAGTGCTGCATGGGCCTGCCTGACCAGGAGCACAGCAGGCACTGGGATGGTAGGGCAGATGGGGAGGAAGCCTGAACCAATAGACCTGGGAAGCTGCATAGCCAGGCAAACATCCCTGCACCTCTCTCCAATATGGGTAGTTACAGCAGCACTGGTGACTGGAGCTGCAGTGTGGGCCCTGCCAGGCCAGGCACACAAACACACACCAGAGGGTGATGGCCAGAGGTAGTGGGCAGTGTGCCATGGGTAAGACATCTGGAGTACAGACTCCAAAAGATGCCTGAAGCCAGACAGCAATTGAAAATCAGGTAAGCCACATGCATTTCTTAAACAATAGTACTTTTGGGGTAGGAGAAGAGGTTCCTGGCATATCTTTGAACAGAGGGTGGCAGGGTGGTTTTCTTTGGGTGTCTTGGAGGAAACTGATGGTCTTTGAATAAAAGATTCCTTTCTCTTTCCACCAAACCCCGCCTCCAGAGTTTTTGCCTATTGGCAGTGAGTGATAGAACCCACTGGTTGTTCAGTTACAATATGAGTTCAAAATGATAATAAATGTGCCCTCTAAGGTTCTTGACTAGAAGGAAAACTGCTTGATTCAGAAGGCCCAAGGTTCAGCCTAAATTAACTAGTAGATATGAAAGTGATACTCCTCAAAATGTACCAAAGTTGTTATAGGATACTTTACCTGGTATGAGAATTAGAAAGTGTATTAGTGTTCTACTGTTGTTGCAACAAATTACCAGAAAATTATTAGCTTAAACAATATAAATGCTAAAATTATATTTGTTGTGATACACAACCAATAATAGGTACAGATAGAATCGTGAAATGAGTACAGTCCATTATTCAAATAAAAGACAAATCTTTTAAAGCCTAGAATCTTGTGATCTAATGAATAACACAAATAAACTAGATATAGGGTATTTATACACACATAAATACAAAATCGTTATAGAGCCACATCAGCTGTAACTTTAGGCAGAACTAATTAACTGAGATCCTGTTTCACAGCAGCAGAGACATAGAGAAATCTGTTCCTTTCACTGGGCAGAACAATAGCTGATCAGTTTGATTTAAAGTTGAAGTCAGAAAGGATACTGCAGCCACAGGCAGAGGAAAGGCTCTGTAAAAGTAACATCTACATCCACAATCACAATTTCATGGTTTGTGGGAAGAAGCTTGGGTACATACATATATATTAATACCTTCCCTATACACTATGAAGTCTGGGGTGTTCTTCAGTCTGCACATCCTTCTGATCTGGTAGATAAGAATGATGGATTCAAACCAGAGACTATTACTAAATGAAAACATGAGGAAAAGGAAGAAGCCAACATCTCAGAATTTCTCTCCCTGAATGACCAGTATGGCTGGGCTAGCCATTCAGTTCTTATACTTCTTACTGACACATTGTCTGAACTTTTCTTGCCAAGGAACCTCAGAGTTTGTAGGAGCTGTCAAATCAGCTCTATCACTAGCATTGATCAAGTTGTTCCATACACACCAGGTTGTAGCAGAAAACTGCTTGCCATCATGATGCAGTACTCAAGGATCAGGGGACTTCATATGTGAGTTATAACAAGGGATGTGCTATGACAGAAGTTTGGTTCATGCTCAAGTTTGTATTTGAATGTTGTAGCTATTTCGCCTGGGAAGAAGACAGGAATATTATACATTTGGCTTCTTTAAATATTGTGCCTCCCCCCAAAAAATAAAAATAAATATTGTGCCCCAGAAGTGCCTATTCTGCTGATACCACTCAGCCACATTGAAGGCTTTGCCTGCACGGCAGTGATAAATTAACATTGTATTTTGCTTATAGAAAAAAAATGAAAAAATTGGGAGCAGGACACAGTGTAACTCTTCAGGTGTTAGAAATAACATACATCCCTGGCTGGTGTGGCTCAGTGGATTGAGCACTGACTTGTGAATCAAAGGGTCACCAGTTTGATTCCCAATCAGGGCACATGCCTGGGTTGCAGACCATGTCCCCATTTGGGGGCACACAAGAGGCAACCACACCTTGATGTTTCTCTTTCTTTCTCCTTCCCTTCCCCTCTCTCTAGAAGTAAATAAATAAAATATTTTTTAAAAAAGAAATAACATACAGAGGTGTTTATCCTTACTTGATATAAAAACCACATGTCTATTGAACTGTAGTTTTGTAAATAACTGGTCAATTCAGTCCAACAACTGGTCAGTGACTATTCAATTCCAAGTGGGTAAAGCCTTGGTTCTTTCTAACAATCTGTTATTTTAGGTATTTGAAAGGCAACCTTTCTCCCCAAGATATATTTCTATGTAATTTTTCTAATATGTAGTATTTGTAGTATACTCTGTATATTCTTGATAGTTCTTGATGGTCTATATTTTGTACTCCCTTCACAAAAATATGTTAATTTTTTCATATACTCAAATAACAGTAGAGAAGGTCATCTATTCTTTTTCTCTGCTATTTCCTCCCCTGTCATTTCTACTATTGTCTAGCATGTGATACTAGCTGCAAAAGACTGAAATAATTTTGAAGACATGGGTGATTTTCTGACCCTTTCAAAATGTATTAAACTTCTCAGTAACTAAAACAAACATTTGAATCAAAATGTCAGAAATGTAGCCTACAAGCACATCCATACATGTCCCAAATGTCACCATCCTCTACAGGATTAGTAGGTTGCACCCTCTTGGTAACAATTTTTCAATATATATGAAAAATAAACCAGTGTACTCCTCATTCAAAACTCTCATGTTAAAAAGTGAGGATAGGCTGTGGCCTGAGCAATAAACAGTGAAACATTATTTATTAGCTGTTTTCTATTGTAAGGAAAGCATACAGCAGAGAAATGTCTAAGAAAATTGTTCAAGGCAAGAAAGCCATATCTGAATGAAGTCAAAACTACTTATCCCTTGGAAGTGTTGCTTCAGTGACCAGTTAGAAAAATGAACCCTTTTCCCCTTTTCCCAGAATATGAGTAGTCTTGGGGTTATCCATATAGTTTTCTGATGACAGCCTTAGAAATTAAACAGACTATTCCTCAACGATTTTTAAAGAAGAGAGTGATAGTTCTCTGTCATACTCCAAAAACAAATGCATTTTAGTCATTCAATGAAGACCATACAATACTTATGAAATTGCAAGGGAAAACAGTAGTCCTGCCAAGAATAGTAAATGCCAAGCCTCTCTATAATTCTTTTTTTCTGAGTACTAGACGTGTTGGTAGATATGTGTATTCAGGACCCTGATAATACACAAATGAATGCATTTAACCTTTGGGCCAGATGAGCTGTATGGAATTGTGATGTCAGCCATGGAAGATGTCAGCACAAATTAGGCTGGTATCCATCAACTATTAGACTTACTAGCTGGTAGGAAATGTATTACCATCCAGTTAAGTGACTTTCTAAAAGGGAAAAGAATGAGAAAATTTTATTTCAGTGAGGCACTGTTTTTAGAAAGTGTATTTCATGAAACACAAAATTATCAAGATAGGAGAGATTTATAGAGATGATTTAGACAAAGTTGCTCAATTTACAAATTGATAAACTGAGACTCAGCTAAGGTAACTGCTTTCTTCCAGGAAGGTGCATAGAAAAGCAAAGACCTACCTTACCAGTGTTGTATCTACACATGTTTAGGCAGAACTGCTTGCACCCAGCTTTTTGATGCTTTTCCAGAATTTCCTCCACTGGAGACCTCATAATTCCTATTTACAAAAAAAAATATTCCCTGACATTTCAACTTAGAGCATTTCAGGAGGAAAGCAGAGTGGATATTGTAAGCAATAGTGATTTAAAAAAAACAAACAAAAAACCTAGGGTCAAATCAGGGGTGATTCAAATTTTCTTATGACTTAAACCAATGAATCAAGGTGTGCTCTTCCCATTGGAGTATAGTGCTGTAATCATCTCCCTTCTGTCTCTTATAAAGCATATTTTGCTCAATAGCAATATTCTCATTTAATAGCCCAGTGGTGAATTAACAGAATACTAAATTAAAGGGATTTCATCTGCAATACTACTAATTATTTCTTCATCATGGAAGAATGCCACACTTTGTCTTTTTTTAAAGTATATTTTATTGATTATGTTGATACAGTAGTTTCAATTTTTTCCCCTTTGCTCCCCTCTGCCCAGTAACCCCCTTCCCTCCAGCAATCACATCCCCCTTAGTTCATGTCCATGAGTCATGCATATAAGTTCGTTGGCTATATATCCCTTTTGCTATAATATTCTTAACTTCCCCTGTCTATTTTGTACCAACCAATTATGCTTCTTAGTCCCTACACCATAACCCCATTTCTTTCTCTCCCTGCTCCAGGCTGATAACCCTCCAAATGATCACCATACCTATGATTCTGTTCCTATTTTTGTTTGCTTAGTTAAATTTTGTTTTTACTTTTTAGATTCAGTTGTTGATAGTTGTGAGTTTGTTGTCATTTTAGTGTTCATAGTTTTGATTTTTTTCTTAAGTAAGTCCCTTTGACATTTCATATAATAATGGCTTGGTGATGATGAGCTCCTTTAGCTTCACCTTGTCTGGGAAGCACTTCATCTGCCCTTCCATTCCAAATGATAGCTTTGCTGGATAGAGTAATTCTGGTTGCAGGCTGACTTTCATCACATTAAATACTACTTGCCAGTCCCTTCCTGCCTGCAAAGTGCCCTCTGAGAAATCAGCTGATAGTCTGATAGGCACCCCCCTGTAGGCAACTCTCTGCCTCTCTCTTGCTGCCACCAGAATTCTCTCTTTATCTTTCACCTTTGATATTTCAATCATGATGCGTCCTGGTGTGGTCCCCTCTGAGTCCAGCTTGCCCAGGACCCTCTGTGCTTCCCGGACCTGTATGTTCATCTCCTTCGCAAAATTTGGGAAGTTTTCCTCATTTTTTTTCAATTCTTGCTTCCTCATTCTGCACTGGTTGACTGTTTTTTTCTTCCTTATATTCCAAATCATTGATTTGAACCCCAGTTTCCTTCCCTTCACCATTGGTTTCGTGTGGGTTTTCCTTCATTTCACTTACCATAGCCTTCAGTTCTTGTCTTATATATTTGCCATACTTAAGCATATCTGTCAAGCCTGTGAGCATCTTTATCACCAGTGTTTTGTATTCTGCATCTGTTAAGTTGTCTATCTCCTCATCTGTTAGGTTGACTATCTCCTCATCGCTTAGTTCTCCCACTGGAACCTTGATCCTTTCCCGCTTTTGGGCCATACTTCTCTGTCTCCTCATTCTGACAGGCTCCTGTGTTTGTTTGCTTCCAAGTCCCAGGTAGAGCTGTCACTCCTGTTATGTTGTAATGGGTGGAACCTTAGGTATTCATCAGTACAGGGCGACATGTTTCACCACGTGTGGTGCTGTATTTGGGGGAGGGGTCTTAGAGGGAATAATGCCGCCTGCCCAACAGTTGCCCCTTTTCCCGGCACCCACTTCTCCCACTTCTGCACTGGACTGGAGCCCTTCTAGCTGCTGCCCTGGCCATTGTTCCCAGAGTGGGTGGGTCTGCGGACATTCTAGGACCATGGGGACCCTTTAAACAAGCGGACTCTGCTGAGAGGCTGGCAGTATCTGCCTCCACTCCAACCCCCACTTGTCTGCACAGTCAGACGCAATAAGGCTTGATTTTCCCCCATGCTGGGACCATGAGCTACAAGGTCCTGTGAGGAGCTGGGAATGCTCCCCAGGTTTCCCTCCTGACTTTTTAAAATGTGTGACTGCCCTGTCTGCCGGCCTGCCACTGCTGCCGATGCTACCGCCACCACACTGCCTCCTCTCCGCCCTGGCTCTGCCCTTCCTATCTGTCTGGATGAGTATTTCTTCTTTATATCTTTGTTTGTTGGACTTCCATGCAGTTTGATTTTCTGGAACTTCTGATTGTCTCTAGTTCTGAGGTAGTTGTATTCCTTCTTAGTTGTAGAGGGAGACGCAGTGTGTCTGTCTATGCCTCCATCTTGGCCGGAAGTCCCCTTAGTCTTATTTAAAGCTATATGTCCCATTCTGCTTTTACACTCAATACTACTGAACTAACATTTGGAGGAGAAACAGCCTTCCTATGGCAAGAAATACCCTTTTTCGCCATGGAAAGAATACTTCATTCTGCCACTTTGGACAATATGCTTAATTTGTCTGATTTTCCATTTCCTCATCTATAAAACACAATTCACAAGAAGCTAAAAAATCATTAAACAAAAATGCTTTTCATATAGCATGTGTTGAATATCTACAATAGTTAAATATGAATATTTAAGATAGCATTATCTTGGAATAGATTGGTGTAGAATATAATAGAATAAAAACAAAAAATGATATTTTTCAGGCTCATAAGCAACTTTGAAACAATAGAGGAGCATAGTAGTAAAAACATTAAAAAACTGTAACTTTTCCATGTTCCATAGATCTGGCTTTACCACTAGATAATTATTTCTTCCTATATAAAATTGTATGTGAGTCAGGTATCTTAAGCTGGTACAGTCCTGTGTACTCTATAGATAGCATGGATGCTAGTGGATATTAAAATCACACGTACCTATCCATACAAACAAGTGCACATAGACATGTACATACATGCATAAGGGATTGCCATGAGAAACTTTAACCTAATGCTACATTGGTTTAAACTGTGAGGTATTAAACTGTGCCTTTTGATTTTCTACTTGTATCCTTTATATCAAAGCTATCCTGTTTTCTAGTCAGCAATTATTGGTTTCAAGGAACAGGAACCCATTCAAGCAAGCTTAAACAGAAACAAATTTAATACAAGACTACAACAATCTCATGAAAATCCAAGGGCAACCAAAAAAACCCACTCAGGACTCTAGAAACTGGAAAGTTTACATGTTAAGTCAGAAACCATGGTTGTTCACTTTGTCTCAAAAAAGTAATCTCTGCTTCTCTGCCTCCTGTCTCTTTCTCAACTCACTTCCTATGCTTTCACATGGCCCAGTTTGGCTAAAGGAGCCATTCAAGTCAATCATTGCCTATTTTCTAACTAGATTTATGCATCTTATTTCAAATTCTTGAGAAGAAGCATCTTGAGGTGTGTCCAATCAGGTGTGTCTGGGGCTGGGGTGTGGAGTGTAAAGTCAATGAAGTACTCCATCCATATGAAAGGGACTGGCTATGTTTAAAGAAGAAGGTTTATTTGGGCAAACAACTTAATTAACATAACATTTTGCTGCTCTCAAAGCCATGACTTTTCAGATGAAACAAACCTGAAAAAAAGCCATGAGTTTTCCCTTTTCAAAATTAAACAAGTCTATAAAATATGGCATTACACACTTATTGGTTTATGCTAACCTTGGCTAAAGTTGATAGGTAAATCATCCTCAGTGTGCCAATTATATTACATCATCAGCACTATCATCTTTATACTAAAAACTCCCCAATCCTATATATAGGACTTAGTATTTCATTGGTTAGTCAAACAAAGTTAGTGAAATAATCAATCATTAAAATATGTTGTATATCTTAGATATTTTATTTCAACAAATATTTTTTGATAACAGGTTGATTAGTCAATAGCTTTCCCCTTTTAGGGCCCAATATATAGATTCAATGATTTATTTTCCATCCCAGCCTTTTCCTTAGGAATGGGTTTATAATGGGGTACAGAACATATCCCCCACAATCCTTGATTAGGGGAAGGGAGGAGTGGATGATATGGCATTTAAAATACATTACGTAACAATGGCAAGTTAATATTTGTGCCTTCCTGAAGGGAATAGGGCTGCCACCCAGAGCAAATTGTGTACATGTCTGTGAGAATGTTCAGGAGCTCATGAAATAGCTTGGTGGAGCTCATATAGCACCTGTATAAGAGGCAGGGGGTGGATGCCTAACCCAGATGTCCGTTCATCACTGGGAACTTTTGCCCTGACTAAAGATGGCAGCCAAAAGAAAATAAAAGATGGGGGAACTGGCAAAAATAGCGGACACTAACGCACCATAGGAAGGGCTAAATATGAGATCATGCTGCAAGTGCTGGGCTAAGCATTTAAATAAGGGTGGGCTGGGGAAAAAAAGGAGAAGCCACACAGTCTGGAGTAAGAGAAAGGTCTGAAAGCCAGAAGTTCAGAGCCACCATTGCTGCTGGTGTGGTGTGGGGGTGGGGGCGGTGACCAGCCCAGCCACCCATATTCAAGTCTGTCTCAAGAAGATGGCAGCAGTGCTGATGGAGCTGTGTGGGACCTGCTTAGCCAGTCAGATTCATGATGGATGCTTGCAGCTGAACTGTGACTGGGAATGCTGAGCTGCAGACTTCTGCTTTTCTGAAAGAGGGTACCTGACTGGCGTATTCTGAAACTGGCCTGGTTTTGCAAAGGAGGCAAGACTGTGTGTTTTGGGGTGGTTTTTAAAGGAAGTGGGACTTAACAGCAGAAATCTATTATTATAAATCTGTATAACCTTTAAATGAACAACCCCTTTCCCTTTTCACCAAATTCTTGCACTGGGAGTCACGCTTCTTGGTGGCAGGCAATTGAACCCCACAGCTATTCCAGAACAGAATCGGTGGGGTTCTGTAACAGGTTAACTTTTGGTGTTGTTTACTACCTTGCTTGCACAAACCAATTCCATAATAATTTCCAGTTTATATTTTTTTAAAGTAGAATAAGAACTTAAAAAGGCCCGTAATATCTGAGACTTGCTTCAAAATTATTGTGGCAGGGGAGTGGGTGGGGTATGGCTGGGACAAGATAGATTGTGTATGGGGTAATTGTTGAAACTGGGTGATGAGAATACCATGTTAATTATACTAGACTCTAATTTTAGACATTTTTGAAATTTTCCATAAAATTAAGTAAATAATAAAACATATGAAGCAATTAAATGTAGAATCTTCTTAATTATTACAGTTTCCTCATCTTGTAATTTTTTCTCACCTACACCTAATTTGACAGATTTTTAGCACCCTGCCTTACAAACACACTCAGCCTAAATTTCACTAAAGCAACAATTCACTTTGCATTCATATTTCATCTGTTTACATAATATTTAATTAAATCACATAATTACATACAACTGGCATAAATTTGGAACAAACTCAACTAATTTTCAGTAAGCATACAACTCATATGATTGAATCAGCAGTACCTAGGGTAAGTATACACTTCTAACCACAGTACTTCTAACCTCACTACTAACTATAAGCAGTTAGTATACCATGGAATCAGTCAATGGGTCTTACTATGTCAATTAATCTAGGTTCACTTAGGCAATCTGCTGTACTGTTGTTACTATTGTGTTCTACATTTTTCAAACTTAAATTCTAACTGATTAATCCTCTTTCATTATCTCAAACTTGGGACAGTTGAAGATTTTATGCTTGCTTCAGATGACCTTCTGTAGGGTAATGGAGGCAATGGGACCAAGTTTTTCAATCACATAGAGTTGGTAAGCAAGAGGAGTAGGGTGTTTCATTTTCATATTCTTATTATTGTGTTTCTCTTCCTTACCACAACTCTCTGATTTAGCTTGCTCACTTAGAAAAATAGAAGTTAGGTTGCTTTATAGACATTGACTTTGGCAAGAAGCCTGATTACACTTGCTAAGCCTCCTAGTACTCTGAGACCAGAGTACTTTACCCAGAGAGACAAAGAATGAATGTGCTAGTAGTTCCCAGCTCCGAGTTTCTGCTATCTTTTGTTGAAATACCTTGAGGAAGTAAGTCAGTTTTTATTTCATTATGCAGGGTAACAAAAGGTGATATGACATACCAGTTTGGGTTTTTTGTTTTTTGTTTTTTTTGTAATGATATAACTATGAGGACCAAAATTCCCTTTTTCTCCTCCTCCCTCCATGATACCTCATAAAGCTGCTTCCAGAATGAACTAGTCATATTGCACATTGAATTTCTTTTATCAAACTCATAGCTGTGGGTGATGGAAGGTACTGTTTTCCCTTTGCTTCATTGCTTTGGTATAACTAACTCATGAACACACAGGAGTAAGGCAATTTGCTCCTCCATTTCCCATCTCAAGTGTGCAGCAGCATCATGTATTCTCAGTCACACAGAGTTCCCTCTTCAGAACGCATGCTGTAAACTCAGAAGGGCTAATAATCAAATTAGGCTGCTAACAAATGGCAATTTATAATTCTGAAACTAATGAGAGGTCAAAGAACTAAACTCTGCAAAGAGTCTTTGTGACTTCACAAGAACATTTTTAAAGAACAATGTCACCAGTATTCAACTGGTACTTTAAGTTTCATTAAAGAGATTTAGATAACCTATTATATAAATGGGAAATATGCATCTTCTTTCCATGTAGAGCAGGGATATAAAACTTCCTCTCAGAGCTGGAAAGCAAGAACTGTCTTAATTTAATGTTTAATTAGAGTACATGCCTGGTCCCCCCCCCCCCATAGCACTAATGGATGGAGACACATGGAGCCAATGTTCAAGGAAATACTAGATTGGATAGCATACAGAAAGAGAACTGTAATGAACAAAAATACAATAGATTCTTCTGTCCTTGTTTTCTGTGCCATTTCACTTTTTTGGCGAGTTTGTATGTATAATGCTCAGGCCTTAATCTCAAACTTCTGTGGTAGGTACAGGCATTCTTTCTACAGCTACTTTCTGGTCTTTAGATTCCTGTGCTTATTAGGCTGGCAGCACATAACACATTCTCTTGGTCATGGATCCAGGAACTTGTATTTCTTGCCCTAGAATAATTTCCTGAGGCTCTCTTTCTGAGTCTGGTTAATAACAGTGAGAACATGAGCAATGGATTTACAATAAACTTGGATCTTGGAGAACTTGGACACCGTGTTGCCTTTGCCTGTCACTTTGGTGACATGCAGCTGGGAAAGCTTCACCTTCAGGTCACCTAGCACTTTCAGATGCTCTTCATTCTTGCTGCAATGATCTTAAGCCTTAATCTTGGCCCTGGCTACACAAGCTGCTACCACTACCTGCTCCAGTGGGAAGAGCTTGTTTTCCTTCTTATTGGCAGTTTCTTCTGTCACATATACATAGTTGCTACCCTTAAAAACTAGAGAAGATATTGATTTGGAGGTGTTTGAGATATTAGCATCAATAGACCATGAGCACTGCTGGTCTGGAAAGGCTTTTTTTACCAAAGGGGTTAATTGTCCAAAGGTAATGTCCACCTGTCAAGCCAATTTAAGGCCAAAGAATATATCTGGGCAAGGAGGTTTATTAAAAAAAAAATCAATAACTATCAATAAAGTAGCAAATGGAACACAAGAAAATAAAGCATGTCCATATTATCAGGGCAGCAAGTACAAAGCATGGAAGGGTCTAGGTGTTAAATTAGTTGCCCTTATTGTTGAAAAAAAAAAAGAGTCAAAGTATAAAAGCAAATGTGACAAGGAAATTGGAAATGATTCAAATACCAATAGCTTTCTTCCTGGAAAAGAAGATAAAATTTGGAAATTATTCTGCTAAACTCATCACTTGTCATCATTTACTGTTCTTTCAAATTCTTAGCCCATTGTTTTTATAAGACAGTGTAGCTTAAGGGCTAAGAGCATGTGGGCTCTGGATTCAAACTAAATTCCTGTTGTATCACTTATTAGCCACGTAGTTTTGGGAAGGTTACTTTTTTCTTTCTAAGCATCAATGCCCTCATTTGTAAAACAGAAATAATGGCAAAGCAGTAAGAGTCTAGGCTTTGGAACCAAACAGCCTGGGTTCAGACTCTCTGCTCCACCACTTACTGGCACTATGATCTGGAGCAAATTGCCTAACTGCTCTGTGACTCAGTTTGCTCCTCAATAAAATGGGTCCAAATGATTGTCAGTACTTCAGAGGGTCATTGTGGAAATTATAGAATATGTGTAAAACACCTAGTCGTTGTCGTTGGCAGCCGTCCGTCTCGAGAGACGATGGTGTAGCTTCTTAAGAGTCTATCTGCACCGCCGAGAATGGCTGTGCAGTCCGACTCGGGAGTGACACGGTATCTGTCTCCTCCCGTGTTGAATCAAGTGCGATGACGCTGAAGCTACAGAGCCTGGGCAGGGTAATATGGAGGGTCTGCTGTTGCCCATGCAGCAGACCCCCCCTCTCTTCGCAGCTGAAGGGTCCAAGGGAAAGACGGAGTCAATACAGCTTGGCTTCAGGTGCGCCGCAGGAGTTGCCGGTGTTGACTACAACGTCAAAGCGCCTTAGGGACTCCGGCTCCGGATTTTCTGTCGGGGTTTACTCCCTTAGCCTTTCCCCTGAAGAGGTATGCCGCAAGGCAGCGGAGGTTTTTTGGAGTCAGAGTTTTCCTTCTCTGTGAAAACACCTAGTAAGAGCTCAATAAATACAAGTCATTGGCACCTACCTCAGAAAGTTATTGTGAGAATGTAATATGATAATGAATGAAAAGCTTTTAATCTCAGTACAGAAAATGCTCAATAAGTGCTAACTTTTTGTATTTTTTCTTTTTGACTCTTTGACTAGCTTTTAAGTTCATAGAGGACAGGTCTTACATTTTCTTCATGATACTATAATGTCTAGCACTGGTATATGCAAATTGGAATGACTGTACTATAGCCAATGGAAAGAATAAAGTAACAAGTCATACAAAAATAGAAACTCAAATATCAAAACTGTGGACTCATAAGCTGTAAAAAGATTGGGTTTACTAAAAATTGATGGTGCAGATCAAACAGCATAACTAATTTTGTCAAGGACAATTTAGTGTTTGACTTCTTACTTGTGTAGGGGAAGAAAAATAATTTTCCTCTAACCTTTGAGTTCTTGGCTGAGACTCTTCTCCCTCATTATAAAAGGTAAATTAACAGGATGAGAAAATAAAACAATATTATGCATGTGTACAACATATGTATGGGAGTCTCAAAAAGATATGATGCTCGAAAGGTAGCCAGAAAATTGAGGCTAAGAAAAAGGGTAAGGGTCTGGGGCTATGAAGCAGGAAAGGCAATTCACTGGAAGGTGAGAAGAACAAATTTTTCATAAACAAAAGCTGTCCTGCCATGCAGATTAGTCTTTTAGGTGAAACAGTGATCATTGGTAATAGGTCTCTGGTACAGCTCCTGTCCTAGTGGAAATTTATAAGTGTAGGTTTCCCTTCCAAAAGGGTAACTTCTACTCTCTTTTCAGAGCTTCTCCTATGTCTGAAGTTTCTCATAATAATCCTTATAATAGGCATATTGGGGTAGTATATTCTGCTTCCCTTCACTTTAAAATATTTCTGACTACATAGATGACTCGGCAAAAAAAGAAGACCAAACTAATGGTGTTACATAGATACAGCTGGGGGTAACTCACACACTTGAGATTTCTGTGAATCACATTCGAAATTATATTACATTGTTATGCCACTAAAAACTTCCTTCACAGTTTATGCTTTATATACATATCACTTTACTATTATTTACTTAATATGTTTTTCTTTGAATTAACTTAAATTGTCTTTATTTATTGACTTGAAAAGAAGAGTTTATATAATTACATTAAATGGGAACCAGTCTCATTTGTCATAAATAAAAGGCAAGGGTTTAAAAAAAGATATATAACAAAAACAAAACAATTTTCTTAAAATCTAGGTAAATATTGTTGCCTGGCAGAGACTCCTAAGTCTGTGGATTTGAAACCTGCTTTTCTTTGTTAAAAAGCTTGATTAGAAAGTGTCAGAGAAATAGTCAAGACAAACTTGCACCAAAGTGAGAACTGAAAATGAATTTAAAAGGGAAAACTTCCATAATCTGTGATTCAATATTATTTAACGTCTCTATATTCTGTGGATCACCTGAAATGGTTTTGTGATTTTACAAAACACTGGCATAGATGATCAATGGTGAATGGTTTGTGGCTCCCCTAATACCTGGACAGCAGTGTCTCTTAGAATGTAGCCCTTGAATCATCTGCATCATAATCACCTGCATCAAAATCACCAATAGAAGCTTGTTTTAAAAAGAGTGAGGTAACTAATGAATCACCAATAGAAGCTTGTTTTAAAAAGAGTGAGGTAACTAATGAATCACTACTTAATCTGAAGACTGGCATCCAGAATATTACATTATTAAAGAACACCTTCATGTGATTTTTGATGCATAATAAAACTTGGAAACCAGAGCTATATTATAGCAATTACGGAGGAAGGCAGAACTCAACCCTATACCAGCTTTATAGATACTGACAAACTGAAAAAAAATTAAAGGAAAATTTAGCTAAAGACTCAAAGGGTAAGGCTACAACCTGGAAGGTAAGCACTGCATTTAATTGGAGTATTCTAATACTAGAATTGGGGAGGGAGGGAGTAAGAGGAAAGAAAGAAAAGCATCCTGCAATGAGAGAACAAAAAGATTCATGGAAGAAAGGAATGATTTACAAGAAAAGATTAAAAGAATTTAAAATGTGGCTTTGCTAAGTGATCACTAAGCAGGGCTGTGATAAGAGTTTACAAATGAATCTTATACTGAAAAGAGGAGGAGGAAATTGTTAAGTAGGAACAAGAAGGGATAATTAGACATTAAGAGAATGTGATTGGCCAAATTCTCATTCCATATTATTGAATCCAAACATTACTACTCTGAATATTGTGTCCAACTTCTTCCCTAACAGATATGCTCTGTTCTTCCCCTTCCCCAAAGAAATATGAGCCCTGGCTGGTGTGGCTCAGTGGATTGAGTGCTGGCCTGGTAATCAAATGATTGCCAGTTGGATTCCCAGTCAGGGCACGTGCCTGGGTTGCAGGCCAGGTCCCCAGTTGTGGGTGCGCAAGAAGCAACCACACATTGCTCTTCCCTCCCCCGACTTTCTCCCTCCCCCTCTCTCTAAAAATAAATTTCAAAGAAATTTTATAATAAGAAGTCTGAGCATCACTCTAGTGTCTATGACTTTCTTCAAGCCAACTCCTCTGAAGGGGAGCAAAATACACCATCTCAAAGTATGCCTCTTTAACATAAGGATTATTTCCAGCTGAGTATTTTGCAAGGTAGCAGACACAGGGAAATCTCTGAAAACAAAATATAAATTGCTCCTTGCTTTGGGAAAACTCCATTTGTAAGAGTGTCTCCCTTTCCTTTCTAGGAAGAGAAGGATGACTGTAAATTGCAAGAGAATTTTATCAATGGAGAAGGCACCGGCAAATCTGCAAAACAATCTTACCCCTGGTTACTGTGCTTTTCCTGGGCACAGTCCATAAATGACCCCCCCCAATATCATTATATTGTCTTTTGCTGAAGATGGTATTTTAAGGTCGTGGCTTCTGCCATTTGGGGGGAGTTTAATTTTCCTGGATATCTCCCACATATATTGGCAGTTGACATGTAATTAAACTTCCTGTTTTTTTCCCCGTTTTAATCTGTCCTTTATTAGGGGTGCGGGTCTCAGCCCAAAACCTAGAAGAGTAGAGATAAAATTATATTTTCTCCCCTCCACATCTTAATTCCCAGGCCATCGTGGTTGTCCCCCAGGCCATTGTGGTTGTAATGAACTCCACATTTCTTCCAAAGTTACAGCCTAAATTCCGGCAAAGCCTGCAGTTCTAGTTGCCCTCACACCTTAAGAGCATTATAGAAGAGTCTGCACTGAAGCTTAGGAGACCTCCACTTTGAGAAGCCAAGAACTCTGGCAAAACTGACCAGTTGTAAAATTTGTCTTTAGTACATTTTTGGTAGCAACCCCAGCTCAGTTCCCAGACATCTCAAAATATAGGTGTCATTCCTGTAAGAGAAGAAAAGGATCAAACAGACACTATTCATAATGAAACATGTTTCCTCTGGGACCAGGAATAGTGATCACTTTAAAAGAGCCCTGTGGAGAAAGGGAGGTGCTTAAATCAAATAAAAGAATTCTAAAGTTAGAATTTTAGACACTGGGATGCCTGAGTGCTAAGCTTTTGAGGATAAGAGAAACACTATTAATAGACCTCAATTTACCACATTAGTGACTCTGTATGGGAGAAAAAATAATTTTATATTTTCCTTTCTAGGTTCCTTGCTGAAACACCCCCAACCCCCATAATAAAAGACATTAACAAGAGAAAAACAAACAGAAGTCTAATAACGTGTGTTTCTCCTATGAACATGGCAGATACTCAGGAAAACCCAGTAATTCCCTGAGCTAAGATGGCCCAAGCCACTAACTTAAGATATACCATTTCCAGCTAAAGACAAAAGAAAAAGGGGCTGAGGAGGGCAATTTGGGAGGTTACCAGGAAAAGTAAAGTAAGTAGGACTAAGGTTGTTGTGAAGATTAAAATCAGTACAAGATTGGTACCTTATCCATTGATGTTTCTAGAGATTTAGAGTCATCCTTCTCTTCCTGATAAAGGGAGACACCCTTACAAATGGAGATTTCCCTTATAAAATGTAAATTTTGTCACAAAAGGGCAACTTTTACTTTGTTGTTAGAGATTCTCCTATGTCTGCAAGCCTCCAGAATAATCAGCACCAAAAAATACTCATGCCAAAGTGGCAAATGAGGACTTTCCAGAAGGTAGCCAGCCATGCACTATGAAAAATGGAGACATTTATTGGCGAAGATACAAGACACAAGAAATATTGTACATAGGACAATGATGCCTCAGTCTCTTTCAAAGTAGGCACCTTGGGACCTCACACAGTTCTCCCAATTGCCATCACCTGCCCCATCGTATTTTCCTGAATCTCATTGACATTTGAAATCTCTTCCCTTTCAAAGGTAATTTTAGTTTTGGAAAAACCCAGAAGTCTCTGGGCACCAAATCTGGGCTGTAGGGATGCTGAGTCACTTGGGTGATTTGATGTTTTGCCAAAAGACTCTTTACAAGATGTGATGTATGAGTGGACACATTGTTGTGATGAAGCTGCCAATCACCAGTTGCCCATAGCTTCAGCCTTCTGTATCATCTGAATAGTTTCCACAGAGGAATGTTGAAGCTTAATGCAAAATTTGATGCAGATTTGTTGCTCTACTCACTCAGCCATTTTGAATGCAATGGCCACCCAGTACACATGCTCCACTCAATGGTATCTACCACTTCCCCTGACTCATACAATGAAGTCATCATTGTTCATGCATGTGTATTCCAGTCTACTCTTCTTGGCTGCCAGGTTACATCGATGTGGCGCAAACTGTTGTTGTATAAAAAATTGCTGGACTTTTTCCAGATGGACGTTATTTTAGGGGGTGGCATGTTCTGTTCTCCTTTATCACACTAATGACTCTAACCTGGTCCCCTCAAACTCTGAACTGAGAGAACCTGGGTGTTAAAACAATTCTCTCTAATACCCTCTCTGCCCCCTGACAATTCAGGGACATTAACCTGTCAGCAATTTACAGAAACTGGTTACTGAAGGTCTGTCATCCCAGAATAGCAGTGTATAACTTTAGATTATCAGTTCTATTTAGATTTATGTATGGATCCACATATACCACCTGCATTTTCCATCCCAATCATTTTATAGTTTCTCCTCCTGGTCCTTTTATAGTTTCTTGATAGCTCACTTAACTGTGGACTCACATGAACTTAGAATGCTGTTCAATCACCCAAAATTTTCTTGAATGAGAATTATTAAGTTAAGAAATGTGCCATAAGTGGCATATTTTGAGACTCAAGCTAGACTAGACTGAGAAGCAGAAATGCAGAGCAAGTGCTTAAAATACATGACTTGATGAATGGTCTGAATCATTGCTGGGTCTCTTCCATCTATATGTTTTATATAATAAAGTAGCACTGTACTTTCCAAGGAATTTTACATCAGCATAGAAGATTCTCTTTCACTGTATTTTAATTGCGGTTTAATATAGAACATATTTGAATCTCCTCTTGATCAGCTAAATAGCGCTTCTACCAGAAGTAGATAAAGACTAATACCTGAGGCTGTGAATTTCTATAATGGACCTCTGTGCTTTTGTCTGTCTGTGGTAGGCAGTTAGACAGAATTTAACAAAGCAACATTGATATGCCAGGTATAGAATTTCAACAGGGAGAAAAGCTCGGGTGTCTAGCAACAGGCAAACCTGGGGAAACAAGGACCTTACCCCGGGGTAAATTTTCCTCCCCTAGCATATTGCTGGTCATGTAGTTTGGACCCCCTGACCCTCCATATTGTTGGTCATGTGACTCAGACCCCTCAAATTTGGCATGTCACTAGTCGTGTGGTAGACCCCCCTTGGAGGGGGAACATGGAGTCAAAGGGTAGCCTCATGCAACTCCCATAAGGGTCCTTGCATGACCACTCCCTTAAACATTAAACCCTAGATATAACATCTAGGCCTCAGTTGTTTTTCAGCTCCAGGCCTAGAAAAAGCAACAAGGCCAGGCAGGGCAATGCCATGGCTGATATCAGGACCAACTACAATGACTAATGACTTCTTTCCCTGGTGCTGATCAATCAGTAGAGACCACAAACTTGAAAGGACACACCTGGAAAAGCTGATGGATATTCTATTGAGATACACCCCCTGGGATCTCTTCTAAATTCCCCACCTTTAAAAGCCCTTACGATAGAGGATCTAGCATGCTCTCCCTCTCAGGAGCACACCCCAGTCTTTCCCCTTCCTTTTTCCCTTCTCGCCCCCCCACCGGGTATGTTACCTTTACCTTCCTTTCTCCTTAACTTCAAGGATCCTTCTTTTTGCCTCTATAGCTTGTTTCTTGAGCCCATTTCTTCTACAGCTCACTTCTTCTATCTCCGTGGATTTCTAAATAAACTTTCTCTTATAATTTGAGTCTTGACTGAATTCTTTCTTAGCCATAACTCAAGTACAACAATTGTTGAACCAAGATTCAGTCTGACCCCACAAGTCTCACTGCCATAAACATATTCAGCACTTTTTGCGTCTTTCACTTGAGAGTAGAACCCTTCTTCTTGTGGGGAAATCAGTTCATGTGATTTTAACCCTGCCTTGGCCATTGGGATGGTCTTGTGGCATAGGGGTGGTCTTATGACCCAGGCCTGGCCAATCAGAATACCTCTGCTCTCTGACCCTAATGATTGGTCCAGGGGCAAGTGCATGAAATAAGTTGAGCCAAGGTGCTTCAGCTGACATTGCTGCATGTAAGTCTGGGGTGGCTGATGGTCATTCTGTCATGCCTATGCCTCTGTGGAAGGGATCTGTATGAGAATGAAAGCAAGCAGAAGTGATGAATGGAGAGAGTTGGAGCTCCTTGATCTAGCTGGGCCTGGAACTAATTGAAACTCCACTTTCTTCATAGGTACATGAGCCAATGCATTCTTTTTTACTTATGCTTTATAGAGTTTCTAACACTGGCAACCAAAATATTTCCAAATAACACACTTTCATGTTTCACTTAAGAAAAATGAATTAAATAAAAAGGAATACTTTGCTTTATGTAATTGGCCTTTTTTTCAGAAGATGAGAATAAATAAATTTTGTGAATCAAATCACGTAATAGGTAGCAGAATATGCAACCCCAAAATATGCCTCTTTTATATAAGAATAATTTTAAGCTTATTATTTGGAGAAACTGAAGGCACAGAGTCTCTGAAAGTGGAGTAGAAATTACCCATTTGTAAGGGACATTTACATTAGAAAGAGGCCTGTAGCAAGACAGAGCAATTATCAGACCTAATTTTATTTTATTTTATTTTTTACCTGAGGGGTTTATCTGCACAGCAGGGCAACATTTGTTTAAAATAGTTTTCTCTGACCCTGTGAATTGTCTTTCTATCTTTGAAGCCTTATATCCCTATCTTTTTCTTTAGCTCAGGATGTTATACAAGCCTCAACTGCCTGGCTGCCTTTTGAGTCATATGTATTTGTGGAACTCCTGCACATACATATGTGTGTATATGTTTAAATTGTTTTTCTCCTCCTGTTAATCTTTTTATTCGGTTGGCCAAAAAGTTTGTTTAGTTTTTCCATATGATGGTTCTAGTAGTGCTTAGTTGTCTTTAACTTCATCCAAAAGAATTCTGTTAGATTGCATTGTGACAGCTGTCATATCAATGTGCATTTAAAAAAACTTACCAAAATTGGTCAATTTTGTGCAGCCATTTTAATATTGAAGATGGAATAAAATATGCAACATTTTTGGTGTACTGTGCTTTATTATTTCAAGAAAGGTAAAAATGCAACTGAAATGAAAAAATATTTTTTTTTGCAGTGTATGTAGAAGGTGCTGTGACTGATTGAATGTGTCAAAAATGATTTGTGAAGTTTCTTGGTACTATTGACATTTTGGCCAAATAATTCCTTGCTGTGGGGCTGTCTCATGCATTGGAAGAAGCCAATAGTGGGAGATAGTTTACATAATCAAAATGTCCAAATCAATAAAGTTATTGGTGAAAATGAAAAATCTGTCTTTTATTTTGTGGAATAAAACCATGCAGACTTTTGGGCCAACCCAATATTACTGGAAGGAGGTCTCAGTCCAGAACCTAGAAGGATGGAGGAAAGGTTATTTTTCCTCCCATGCACATACTATATCAAGAATAGTACCTTGTTAATAGGAGACTTGTTGGGAGTCTTTTATAGTACAGTTTTGTTTTGTTTATTTAAGGAAAGGCATTATAAACCAAATGGAAAGGTATAAGTAACTCCAGTGATTCTTGGAGTACTACTCAGATGGCTTTCATGATCGCAGAAAAATAACAGTGACTTTAGTGATTTCATTGATTTCTGGGTTTAAATCTCACTCTTGTAGGTTTAGAATTTTCATTTAGTTTGTACAATAAGATGTCCCTCAGGAATAGTTTCATGTTAAGCAGACTCACAGAGACTAACATAGAAAACCAAAATGCGAATTGATTAATGGACAATCATCCATTCAACCAGAATCCTGGCATCTGTTCGTTGCATTCTGTTCTTTAGGGCAGAAGTTTCATCCTGATAATCTTGATTCATCCAGCATATGCTTTTCCTAGGTATGTGGTATAATATATATAAAGCTTGGAATTAGATATCAATGTTATCAGGTCATGGAACTTCACATAAAAATTTGGATTTAAACTTCTCTTGAAAAATCAGAATATCTACTAACACTGGTTCCTCCTATTATGGCATCACTTGCTTGGATCTGTGTAGGGCCTGAGCCCTTTGTATGACATGCACTCTCCAATACACTAGAGTTCCCACCAGACCCTTTTTTTTTTTTTCATTTATATTACTTTCCTGGCCTATACAGATAGTTGAGTTTGATACATTTAGAAAGGAAAGTTACATGTGAAACCAATAAACTCATTCCTTTTCCCTAACGACATGGATTGACTCAACAGTGGGAATGTGAGCCATCCCAATGTAATTAGAGGAAATCTCAAGAGTTTTTCTAGGAATGCTAAGACATAGATGCTCACTTTCTTTTGTTGTTGTCGTTGTATATGAAAAAGGAGGCATGTTAGTCTTAGTGTCACTGACAGTCATCTTGGGACTACAAAGGAAGCAAGTCTTAACAGAAACAGCAAAGACACCAAAATAAATAGTCCTTTTATAAGAGAGCAGACAGAAGCCTCAGAATTTGGGAAATGGAACTCAGTGGAGCACAGCGATTTTGCTGAGAGATACCCAGTTTCTTAGTTATGCAGATGGTTGTGACCGCTGCCTGGTGCCAAGGAGATGGGAGGGGCTTTGACCATAGAATGGTGATGATAAAAATTATTTGGTGATTATTATTTTTTAGGTGTTACAGACACAGGAGAATCTCTGAAAACAGCATACAAACTGCACTTCGTTAGGAAAAATTTACATTGATAAGGAAAATCCCCACTTGTGAGGATGTCTGTACCAGACTACTCTAACAACTCTTATGACTAGAGAAGGTAGTCACTTAAATCTGCATAACCATACCTTTGTCTACTGTGCTTTCGCTGATGGCTTCCCTTACCAGCTTCCCCAACCCCCAAACATCTTCCTTTGTCTTTAGAAGGAGATAATATTTAAGGTGTTGTCTTCGACCATTTTGGGGAGTTACTCGGTTTTCTTGGTATCTCCATGTGGGAAGTATTAAACTTCTGTTTTTCTTTTGTTAATCTGTCTTTTATTATGCAGGAAGGGGTCTCAGCCAAGAACTTAGAATGATGAAGGAATTATTATTTTTCCTCCTCTGTAGGTGATTTGCCACAAAAAGTATTATGATATGGGAAAAGTACTTTTCCCAATAAAATGCCTAGCAAAACCATCATTACTCATAAGAGCATGGAAGAATCCCTAAGAAATCCTAAGGCAACATAAGTTGAGAATTACTACTCTCAGATACAAGGTATAATAAAATTAGGGTTCACTAACTGAATCCCACTTTTAGTACAAACTTTGTGAGGTTGTACCTAGTTACCTGGATTAGACTTTTTGATATTTCCAAACACTTTAGCCATCATGGGCAACTTCTTAGTTGGCCTATACAAGGCTAGTCACAGTGTTTTTAGACAAATTTAAGATTTGAGGTCAATTATATTACCCCAATACCAATCTTCAATGTTTGTGTGAGATATTTTATAGGCTTACTCATGTAACTGTAAATAAGAAGAACATATATGACTAGGTTAACCTGTAATCTAATTACATAGGATATTTTTAAGTTTAGGAATGTATTTCTTATCTTAAGAATTACTGTTTGTCAAATATAACAATCTGAAATCGTCGTCGTCGGCAGCCGTCCGTCTCGAGAGACGATGGTGTAGCTTCTTAAGAGTCTATCTGCACCGCCGAGAATGGCTGTGCAGTCCGACTCGGGAGTGACACGGTATCTGTCTCCTCCCGTGTTGAATCGACATCTTGCGATGACGCTGGAGTGTCCTCTCCAGTGGAGCTGAAGCTACAGAGCCTGGGCAGGGTGATATGGAGGGTCTGCTGTTGCCCATGCAGCAGACCCCCCCTCTCTTCGCAGCTGAAGGGTCCAAGGGAAAGACGGAGTCAATACAGCTTGGCTTCAGGTGCGCCGCAGGAGTTGCCGGTGTTGACTACAACGTCGAACCGCCTTAGGGACTCCGGCTCCGGATTTTCTGTCGGGGTTTACTCCCTTAGCCTTTCCCCTGAAGAGGTATGCCGCAAGGCAGCGGAGGTTTTTTGGAGTCAGAGTTTTCCTTCTCAGTAACAATCTGAAATACATAAAAATAAAAAAGGAATTAAAAGAGTTTTCTATAAATCCCCATTACACATAATGAAGTTCTTGCAAGAATGTGCATAGCTTCAGTCAGGGAACCCCTCCCCCTTTTCAGGTCCTTAGAGGTGTTTATTCTTATTTTGCACAGAATTCAAACAAAACTGATTTGAGGGGGCATAAAAGTTTAGAAGTAGTACATCAGAAGTGTATGTGGGGGTAGTGTTTTTAGGAGTAGGCACTGAGAGGAAGGGAGAGGAAGAGAAAAAGAGAGACTTAGAAACCACAACATTATTGAGCTAGAGAAGCTGAAATACAAAAACTATCTCTGAGAACAATACAATATCATGTATTGGGTATTATTACAATTGCCAGTATTCCTGATTAACCTGAAAGTAAAATTATTTAATAGATTTTATTTAAAAAGACATATAACTATGCTATTTTAAAAATATTTATTCCTAAAGAATTAAGCTGTAGCCCTGGCTGGTGTGGCTTAGTTGGTTGGGCATCATCCTGCTAACTAAAAAGTGGCCAGTTCAATACCTGGTCAAGGCACATGCCTTGGTTGCAGGTTTGGTCCCAGGCCAGGGCACGTGCAGAAGGCAACTGATCAATTAACAACACAGTTCTTAGTATATGGTAGAAAATTATATAAATATCAGATAATTATAAATTGATTTTGCTTTCTTGTGTATACCATGCCTACAAATTGACAATTGTGTTTGTGTGTTTGTATCTATTGAAAAGTTATCTATATAAAAAAATTGCTGTAGCCCTGGACAGTGCACCTCAGTTTGTTGGATCATTGCCCTGTACACCAAGAGGTTGGGGGTTTGATTCCTGGTCAGAGTACAGACCTAGGTTGCAGATTCTACCCCCAGTCAGTGCGCATATGGGAGGCAACTGATCCATGTTTCTCTCTCACATGGATGTTTATCTCTCTCTCCCCCTTCCTCTCTCTCCAAAAGTCAATAAAAATGTATTTTAAAAATATTTCTGTAAAACAGTGTGCCATGTTACACTGGCAGCAGGCTCATACATCTCATGTTTACTACATTTCTTGATTGCATTATTTTCTCTAGTGCGAGATTTAATATTAGGTAGTTTTGTGCAGTAATATGCTATACAGACTTGTAGCCTAGGGGCAATAGGCTCTACTTATAGCTTTTTAACTGAACATAGGTCTGGCTGCCTGTCACTAGGGAAGCCAATACTCAAGACACAGGTGCTGATGTAAAGGAGAGTGGTTTTACTCAGATGCTGGCCATCTGGAAGATGGGGGACTTATGTTACAAAGCCCATCTCCTGGGAAGATGGGGGACTCATGTCTCAAAACCCATCTCCACATCTCAGTAGAGGCAGAAGTTTTTATAAGAAGGGAGAGCAGAACAGAACAAGGAGATCAAGGAAGGGGGTTGAAAAGTTCTCTACATGCAGATGAGCACAATCCATTCTGATAAGGCAAGTGATGGTCCAGTGTGCATCATCCTGGTTTAATCATCCTGGCTTCATATCATCCTGGCTCCACATAATCTTGGCTCCATGGATGAAGGTCAGCAAATCTCCTGGAGCTGAGATGCATGAAGGTCAGAGTCTTATCTTTTGCAATTAGTTCCTAGGATTCTTATATAAGCATGTTATTTATCTACAAGCTACATATTAGTCAGAATCAGTACTTACAGAAATAATGTCAAATGAATGGTAGGGTGGGCTACAATTTCCCACTGTTAGAATTTTCCACTGTGACAGACAAGGTGTGTAGTAGGCTCTATCGTGTAGGTTGTGTAAGTGTGATGCTCAAACAACTACAAAATCACCCAATGCTTCATTTCTCAGAATGTACCCCTATTATTAAGTGGTACATGAGAAGAATAATAGATAAAAAGTAACTATACACAATCATTTATTATAAAGTGTGTATGTCCAAAGTTAGCCAAACTAAGAAGATTGAGAGCACAGTCCTTCAGACTCTCTAGTCTGCCTTCTGACATCAACTGCAAAGGTTTAGGGTTTAACTACAGAGTTGGAGGACACAGTCCCCAAGACTGCCCTCACCGTTGACAACAACTACAAGTTCAGGGGACTTTCCAAAATCTTCCTCAAGAGTGGGAATTCTTTATGAAGACTCACAGAACTCCCTGAAAGCTATGACACTCACAGTTATGGTTTATTATGGGAAAGGGACACAGATTCAAAGGAAGAGACTCATAGGGCAGGGCATAGGAGAGTTCCAAATGCAAAGCTTTCATTGTCCTCTGGATGCATTGCTCTTCCAGTGTCCATATGTGACAATATACATGAAATTTTACCAACCAAGGAAGCTTACACAAGCTTGTGTACAGAGATTTTATTGGGGCTTCATTGTGTAGGCATGATTGATTTATTGATTACCTATGTGGTTGATCTCAGTTTCCAGCAACCTCCTCCTTTCTCCAGAAATCAGACTGATTGTTACTGTGTGGTCTTATCAGCTCACTATGTCCTCATTAGCATAAACTATCAGGTATGGACAAGGGGCCCACCATAAATAACAAAGACAAAACTATTACTCAAAAAATTTGAAAGGTTTAGAAGTAACCTCCCAGGAGCCAGGGGCAAATTCTTTACTACAGAATGTAAAATAACATTGGTGTACTCTTTAGTATAAGCCCTGGCTGGTTTAGCTCAGTGGATTGAGCGTCAGCCTGCGAGCTAAGTGTCGCTGGTTCGATCTTCCAGTCAGGGTACATCAGAGAAGGAAAACTCTGACTCCAAAAAACCTCCGCTGCCTTGCGGCATACCTCTTCAGGGGAAAGGCTAAGGGAGTAAACCCCGACAGAAAATCCGGAGCCGGAGTCCCTAAGGCGGTTTGACGTTGTAGTCAACACCGGCAACTCCTGCGGCGCACCTGAACCCAAGCTGTATCGACTCCGTCTTTCCCTTGGACCCTTCAGCTGCGAAGAGAGGGGGGGTCTGCTGCATGGGCAACAGCGGACCCTCCATATTACCCTGCCCAGGCTCTGTAGCTTCAGCGTCATCGCAAGATGTCGATTTAACACGGGAGGAGACAGATACTACCATGTCACTCCCGAGTCGGACTGCACAGCCATTCTCGGCGGTCCAGATGGACTCTTAAGAAGCTACACCATCGTCTCTCGAGACGGACGGCTGCCGACGACTCTTTAGTATACTTCTAATTTTATTTTTATGAATTTTCATGTATTTATGTTTATAGGTCACCATAGCTTCCAAAATTTTTTGTAGGCTTATAAATTCATTATTTTCATCATAGTTGCCAAGTAGTTGGAGAGGAGATTATTTTGTTAATATGACTTAGATAATCTCTATAAAATGTGATACTTTGCAATTGTGACAAATGCCAAAACTTGTTGAATTGATTTTATTTTTTGTATTAACTATTGCAAAAGACAGCTACAGTTTAAAAATAACTTTAAGGAAAGAAAGGACTTGATTGGCTCATGTAACTAGCGTATCTTGCTTTAAGAGTAGCTATAATGGAGCTTCAGAAAATATTATCTAGTCTCAGTTTCTTCCAGTTACTGAGATATACTTTCCTTTTCAGGGGACCAAAACTGGCCATCCAAAGCTCCAGTAGTTTACAGTCTCACAATCTACCAGGAGAAAAAAGAATTACGTTTCCAGTAGCTCTGCTAAAATTGATAACATCCTTATGTCATGTGCACATTCCTACCTAATCACTTTAGCTGTGGTGTACTAGACCTGCAGAAACCTGTTTTGCAAATCCGGAATCTGGAGGATGAAGACTACTGCCTTGAAAAAATGACAAAATTGAAAGTGGTGTAGGAGTAGTTAATAAAATGAAAATGAGGACATTGCTATTAATAGAAGAGTGAAAGGATGCTGGGCACACAAACACAGCTACCCTATTAATAAACTCATGATCAGTTAAAAATATTTATTTTAATCGATCTTACTGATATAATATACATATAAGAAGTTGCACTTATTTTAAGTGTAAAGTTTCATAAGTTCTCACAGATATGTAAACCTGTACAACTGCTACTATAATCAAGATACAAAATACTTTCATTACCCCAAAAAGTTTCCTCATGCTCCCTTACAGTTTATTACCACCTTCATTTCAAACCTAGGCAACTACTTGATCTGCCTTCTTTCTACAGAGATTATTTTGTATTTTCTAGGATTTTCACAAAAGTGGAAATATAATTTATGTACTCTTGTGTATGGTTTTGTTCATCCAGCATGTTACTGAGACGTTGTTGCTTGTTCTTTTTTTATTGCTGAGTAGTATACCAGTGTGTGGATATGCCAATGTTTGTTTATCCATTCCGCAGCTGAAACATATTTGGGTTGCTTACTGTTTGTGGCCACAATGAATAAAGTTGTTATGAACATTCATAGAGATTTTTTAATGTGACCATATATTTTTATTCTTCTTAGATAAATACACAGTAATAGAATAGTTGGGAGGTATAGTGAATGTTTCACTTTTAAAAATAAACTGTCAAACTGCCTAACATTTGTACAATTTTGTATCCTTACCAGCAGTGTATGAGAATTCCAGTTATTCTTGCATCGTCTCCAATACTAATTTTAATTTTAACCTCTTACTGGCTGTGTAGTAATGTGTCATTTTCATGTTCGTGATAACTAAAAATGTTGGGCATTTTTCATATGCTTTTGGCTATTGATATATATTCTTTTGTGTACTGTCTGTTCAGATATTTTTCTCGTTTTTATATTGAGATATCTTGTTATTGAGTTATGAGAATTCTTTATATATTTGAGAATCAAGTTATTTGTCTGATATGTGTATTGTAAATATTTTTCTACTCTAAGGCTTACTTTTATATATAAATAATGACTTTCAAAAGGTAAACCTTTTTAAGTTTTGTTAAGGCCCAGTTTACCTTTTTTTTTTTTTTTTTTGTGGTTCATAATTTTTGAAATGTTTGCCTACTAGGGTCTCCTATGATTTCCTCTAGAATTTGTAAAATTTAACTCTTACAAATTTACTATTATATATGACATTAGCTGTGAGTTTTTGGTAGACTTTTATCATTTTAAGGACATACCCTTCAATTCTTAGTTTTCTGAATGTTGTCAAATTCTTTTTAATATTATTTCTGCTGTTATTGAATTGACCATATGATTTTCTTCCATATTCTATTGATGTGTTTAATAACAATGATTACTGTTTTCTTCTCTTTTTTAAAATTGATATATAATTCATGTATCATGAAATTCACCATTTTAAAGTGAACAAGTTGATGGTTTTCAGTATATTCATAAAGTTGTTCAATCATCACCACTATCAAATTCCAGAACATTTGGATCACCCCAAAAAGTAATCACAGGCTTATTAGCAGTTACTCCTCATTCTTCATCCCTCAGATCCCTGGTAACCATTAATTTACTTTCTCTTTCTATGGATTTGCATATTCTGGATATTTTATATAATAGAATCATACAATATGTAGACATTTGTGTCTGGCTTCTTTCAATTAGTATATTTTCTAGGTTTACCCATGCTGTAACATGAATGAGTTATTCATTTACTTAACAGCTAGATAATGTTTATTGTATGGATATATCATATTTTGTTTATCCATTTATCAGTTAATGTACATTAAGGGCTGTTTCTGACTTTTGACTATTATGAATAACGCTGCTATGACCATTCATATAAAAGTTTTTGTGAGAACATATGTTTTCTATTTTCTTGAGTATGTACCTAGGAATGAAATTGCCTAGTCTTAGGCTTTGTGAGGAACTGCCAACCTATTTTATAAAGCAGCTACATCATGTTGAATTTCCACCAGCAATGTGTGAGGATTCCAATTCCTGACATCCTTGCTACATTTCTTATTGCCTATCTGTTTATTGTAGTTATCCTAATAGGTGTGAAGTAGTATTATATCATTATGGTTTTGATTTGTATTTTCTTAATGACTAATGATGTTGAGAATCTATTCATGGGTTATATTGGCTGTTTGTATATCTTGTTTGGAGAAATGTGTATTCAGGTTCTTTTTAGATTACCAAAATGCCATAAATAATTTGTAACTATTTTTTATTGTTATTCTATTACAGTTTACCAACTTTTCACCCTTTGCCCTCCCCCGCCCATCCCACACCTCACTCCCACACTCTTTTCCATGTACATGAGTCATTCATACATGTTCTTTGACTAGTCCCTTCCCCTTCTTTTCACCATTATCCCCCTTTCCCATCCCCTCTTGTCACGATCAGTATGTTTGATGTTTCCATACCTGTCGTTCTATTATGTTCATTAGTATATTTTGTTCATTAGGTTCCTTTTATATGTGAGATCATATGGCATTTGTCTTTAACAACTGACTTACTTCACTTGGCATAATATTCTCCAGTTCTATCCCTGCTGTCTCAAAAGGTAGGAGCTCCTTCTTTCTTTCTGCTGTGTACTATTCCATTGTGTAAATGTATCACAGCTTTTTGATCCACTCATTTACTGATGGGCACTTAGGCTGACTCCAAAACATGACTATTGTAAATAGTGCTGCTATGAAGATAGGGGTGCATAGGTTCTTTTGGATCAGTGATTCAGGATTCTTAGGGTATATTCCCAGCAGCAGAATTGCTGGGTCAAAAGGCAGTTTCATTTTTAGTTTTTGAGGAAATTACATACTGTTTTCCATAGTGGCTGCAGCAGTCAGCATTCCCACCAACAATGCAGTAGGGTTCCCTTGTCTCTGCATCCTAGCCAGCTCTTGCTATTTGTTGATTTACTAATTATGGTCATTCTGACAAGTAACAGGTGACACCTCATTGTGGTTTTATTTTATTTCTTTAAGTATATTTAATTGATTATGTTGTTACAGTAGTTACAATTTCCTCCCTTTTTTAGAATATGCTTTATAGATTATGCTGTTACAGTTGTCCCAATTTCTTTTCCCTTTGTTCCCCTCCACCCAGTGACCCCCCTTCTTCCAGTTGTTCCCCCCCTTAGTCCATGCCCATTGGTTGTGCATATAGTTCTTCTCAACATCTTCCTGTCTACTCCATTCCCTCCTACTATGCTTCTTAATTCCTGTACCATCTCCCTCCCCCACCTTCCCCCTCCCTGCTAATGTTCCCCATACCTATAATTCTTTTCATACTCTTGTTGCCTGCTTAGTTTGACTTTAAGTTCCCTAGCTTCTGTTGTTGGTTGTTGTGATACAGTTTTCATTTTAATGTTCATAGTTTTGATCCTCTTTCTCCTAAACAAGTCCCTTTAACATTTCATATAACAGTGGTTTGGATCTGATGAACTCCTTCAGTTTTACTTTGTCCTGGAAGCACTTTCTCTGCCCTTCTATTCTGAATGACAGCTTCACTGGATAGAGTAATCATGGCTGTAGGTTTTTGCTTTTCATTACTTTGAATATTTCTTGTCAGTCCCTTCTTGCCTGCAGATTTTCTTTTGAGAAATCAGCTGATAAGTCTTATTGGTACCCCTTTGTATGTAATTCTCTTCTTTTCTCTTGCTGCTTTTAAAATTCTCTCTTTATTCTTAATTTTTGGCATTTTGATTATAATATGTCTTGGTGTAGTTCTCCCTGGGTCCAGTTTTTTTTTTTAACTTTCTGTGCTTCCTGGACCTGTAAGTTTATTTCCTTCCCCAAGTTAGGGAAGTTCTGCTTCATTATTTTTTCACATAATTTTTCAATTTCTAGTTCTTCTTCTTCACCTTCTGGCAACTGTATAATTTGGATATTGGTCCACTTACAGCTTTCCCATAGGTTTCTGAGCCTCTCCTCATTTTTCTCACTTTTCATTTCCTCTTTCTGCACTGGTTGACTGTTCCTTCCCTATGTTCCAATTTGTTGATTTGACCTCTGGTTTTCTTTCCCTCACCACTAGTTTTGTATGTGTTTTCATTCATTTCAGCAGGACTAGCCTTCATTCCTTCCCCATCTTGTTTAAGATCTGCTGTTAGGTCTCATCATCATCATCATCGGCAGCCGTCCGTCTCGAGAGACGATGGCGTAGCTTCTTGAGAGTCTATCTGCACCGCCGAGAATGGCTGTGCAGTCCGACTCGGGAGTGACAATCCCTGCCGCACTTGTTACAGGTGAAGGCAGATGGCTGTTGTTGCTGCCGTTGACGCTGCTTCCGCCTCGATCTTTTCTAGACCGCCTCCTCGTTGCGCGCAGCCTCTGCGCGTGACGTACCTTGTCTGACCGTGAGCCTCCAGGCTAGGCGGTCGTCTGCTTGAACTTCCCATGTGTTGAGATTGATGGAGCATTGTGTCATATCCTTTTTGCAGATGTCTTTGAACCGCAGTTTTGGGCGCCCTGTCATCCTCTGGCCTTCTGCTAGCTCGCTGTAGAGGAGGTCTTTGGGAATACGGCCTGCATCCATTCTTTTGACATGGCCGAGCCATCTGAGGCGTCTCTCACTAAGAACTGCATGCAAACTGCTCATGTTGGCTCACTTCAGCACCTCGGTGTTGGGAACCTTATCCTGCCAGGCGACATGCAGGACGTGTCGCAGGCACCTCATGTGGAAGCTGTTGAGTTTCCTTTCGTGCCTTGCGTAGGTGGTCCACGTCTTGCTGCCATAGAGGAGAGTGCTGAGTACGCAGGCTTGGTAGATGCGCAGTCTGGTTTTCTCAGTGAGGCTGGAATTGTTCCACACTCGCCAGTTCAGTTTGGCCATAACTGTGGCTGCCCTGGCGATTCTCCGGTTGACCTCCAAGTCAACTGACAGAGAGCTCGAGATGGTGGACCCAAGGTAAGTGAAGTCGTTGACAACCTCCAGGGTGTATCCGTCGATGGTGATGCATGGGGGAGTCCCCGTGCCTTGAGCCATAACGTTCGTCTTCGTCAGGCTGATGGCTAGTCCGAACTCCTTGCATGCGTGGGAAAGGCAAGTGACTAGCTGCTGGAGTCCCTCTTCGGAGTGTGATGTCAAGGCTGCGTCGTCGGCGAAGAGCATCTCACAGATGAGCACCTCTTTGACTTTGGTCTTGGCTCATAGACGGGCCAGGTTGTAGAGCTTGCCATCGGATCTGGTGTGAATGAAGACACCCTCGCTGCAGTCCTTAAAAGCGTATTGGAGGAGCATGGAGAAGAAGATTCCGAACAGCGTAGGCGCGAGGACGCAGCCCTGCTTTACTCCGCTGCTGACTGGGAAGGCCTCAGAGGTTGCGCCGTTGTAGAACACCGTGCTGTGCATGTTGTCGTGAAAGGACATGACCATAGCAAGCAGATGTGGTGGACAGCCAATCTTCCGTAGCAAGCTGAAGAGTCTGCTTCGACTGACCAGATCAAACGCCTTCGTGAGGTCGATAAAGGCGAGGTAGAGTGGTTTATGCTGCTCGTGACACTTCTCCTGCAGTTGGCGTAGGGAGAAGATCATGTCCACTGTTGATCGGCCAGCTCTGAAGCCACACTGGGACTCTGGGTAGACGCGGGAAGCAAGGGTCTGCAGGCGGGCAAGAGCGACCCGGGCGAATACTTTGCCGACGACGCTGAGGAGAGAGATGCCCCGGTAGTTGTTGCAGTCGCTGCGGTCTCCTTTGTTCTTGTACATGGTGATAATGTTGGCGTCTCTCATATCCTGGGGGATGTAACCCTCCTTCCAGCAGAGACAGAGTAGATGGTGGAGCGGCTGTAGCAGGACTGGTTTCCCGCTCTTTCGGATTTCTGGAGGGATTCCGTCGCTTCCTCGTGCTTTCCCGCAAGCGAGGTGGTCGATGGCTTTTCCGAGCTCTGCCGCAGTAGGTGGGGTGTCTAGCTCCTCCATGATTGGTAGGTCTGGGATGGCGTTAAGAGCAGTGTCTGTTACGGTGTTCCTCGTCGCGTACAGCACGAGGTAGTGCTCGGTCCACCGCCACATTTGCTATTCCTGGTCAGTGATGACCTCACCTGTCTTGGACTTAAGGGGGGCGATCTTGGAGGGGATTGGGCCTGTTGCCTTCTTGGTACCCTCATACATTCCTCGTGCGTTGCCTATATCGGCGGCTTCCTGGATGCTTCTGCACAGGTTTAGCCAATAGGTGTTGGCACAGTGGCGGGCGGTCTTCTGGACTTTGTTCCTGGCAGCCCGTAGAGCTTGAAGTGTACTGGGAGTGGGCGTGGCCTTGTAAGCCAGTAGGGCCTTCCTCTTAGCCTCGAACACGGGTTCCATTTCTTCCCAGTGAGCCTCGTACCAGTCAGCGTTCTTCCGCTCTTTCTTCCCGTAAGCAATAATGGCGGAGTTGTATATGGCGTCGCGGAGACGTGGCCAATTGGATTCGATAATGTCATCTGCCGCCATTCCCTCGCCGAGTGCATCTTCCATCCTGTTGATGAATTGCTGGGTCTTAACTGGGTTGCTGGCACAACTGGTGTTGATGCGTGGGCGACCCTTCATCTTGGAGTGGTGCAACCTCTTCGGCATTATGCGCACCTTGCTTACCACGAGGGCATGGTCCGTGTCGCAGTCTGCACTGTGGTAGCTGCGGGTGAGGAGGGTGCTGCCAATATCCGTTCTTCTGGTGATGACGAGGTCAAGCTGGTGCCAGTGGCGGGAGCGGGGGTTCCTCCATGACACCTGGTGGATCTCTTTGCACTTGAAGAATGTGTTTGTCACGCACAGGCCGTGGTGACACGAAAGCTCAAGCAGTCGCTGACCATTCTCATTGATCTTTCCTCTCCCAAAGTTTCCGAGGCAGGTGGGCCAGGCCATGTGGTCGGCTCCTACTCTTGCGTTGAAGTCTCCAAGGAGATAAAGAGCGTTACTTCTGGGGATCTTGGATAACGCTTCATCCAGTGCATGGTAGAACTGTTCTTTCTCTTCAGTGGTGGCACAGAGGGTTGGGGCATACGCGCTAAGAATGCTGACTGGGCCGAAAGTTGTTGACAATCGGAGGGTAAGTAATCTCTCTGTGCCTCCTGTGGGTGGCTCTATGGAGTTAACAAGCGTGTTCTTCACAGCGAACCCAACACCGTGCTGTCTTGGTTGGTCCGGAGACTTCCCTTGCCAGTAGAAGGTGTAGTTGGTTTCTCTGATAGTTCCGTTGTCGGCCAACCGGGTCTCCTGTAGAGCCGCAATGTCGATGTTTAGTCGTGCCAGTTCCCTGTCGATGACTGCGGTTTTCCTGGCACCATTGATCCACGGAAGGTCTGCAGTAAGTCCGGGACACATGGTCCTGATGTTCCAGCTAGCGAGGCGAAGAGCTTGAGGCTTCTTTCTTGTTGTTTGCTTGGAATTGCCTGGTGTGAGTGTTTTGTGGCCCACTTTTCAAGAGACGCCTCTCTGATCCCCACGCACCCAGTGGGGCAGGCGAGCCATGGCGAGACAGCACCTAATTGGCTGGGGGCTGCCCAGCTTGAGGCGGGCGGTAGCTGTCCAGTGAGGTGCGATGACCTCTCCCACAGTCAGAGGAGACCCCTGGCGCTCGTTTCCTTCGCCAATCGGATGAGCTTATAACCGGTAACTGTCTCCTCCCGTGTTAAGTCGACATCTTGCGATGACGCTGGAGTGTCCTCTCCAGTGAAGCTACAAAGCCTGGGCAGGGTGATATGGAGGGCCAGCTGTTGCCCATGCAGCAGACCCCCCCTCTCTTCGCAGCTGAAGGACCCAAGGGGAAAGACAGAGTCAATACAGCTTGGCTTCAGGTGCGCCGCAGGAGTTGCTGGTGTTGACTACAACGTCAAACCGCCTTAGGGACTCCGGCTCCGGATTTTCTGTCGGGGTTTACTCCCTTAGCCTTTCCCCTGAGTAGGTATGCCGCAAGGCAGCGGAGGTTTGGAGTCAGAGTTTCCCTTCTCCTTAGCCTTTCCCCTGAAAAGGTATGCCACAAGGCAGCGGATGTTTTTTGGAGTCAGAGTTTTCCTTCTCTGGTGTGCCCTGACTGGAAGATCGAACCAGCGACACTTAGCTCGCAGGCCGACGCTCAATCCACTGAGCCAAACCAGCCAGGGGGGCTGTTAGGTCTATAAGCATTCTTATAACCAAAGCTCTGAACTGTGCCTCAGAAAGATATTCTATCGGCTGCTGCGTTAGATTAGATATTTGCCGTCTGGTGAGCTGCATCACTGGGATCTCTATCATGATCTGTGCCATCCTGACACTTTTGTGTTTACCTTTGATTCCTGGGTGAGGCTGTCACACCTCCTACGCTATAGGGGGCAGAGCCCTGTGCACTCATCACTACTGGGCAACCCTTCTCACCACACTGTGGCATTTTCTGTGGAAGTGGGTGTCTGAGATGAATTGCTGCCGTTCACTCTCCACTGAGAGACCAGGAGCTTCCTCCTCCATCCCCACCCACTCTGGGCCTCACAGTCTAAGGCAATGGGGGTCTGCCTTCCCTGGGTTGGAATCGGAATCTGATGGGTTTGGTCTGTAGCCGAGGTGCTCCCCAGGCACTTCTAACCTCTCCTTAAATACCGGTGTCTGCTTACCGCCATCCCGCTGCCATCGCCGTAGCTGCCGCCACCAGCACAGCTTGACCTCTGCATCCCGGCTTCACCTCTCCTACCCGTCTGGAGGAGCACCACTTGTTTATAATTTCATACATTGGACTTACATTTATTTCTGAAATGTATAGTTATTTTTGGTTTTATGGTAGTTGTATCCCTTCTTAGTTGTGGAGGGAGATGGAGCATGTCAGTCCAGGCCTCCATCTTGGCAAAAAGTCTCCTGTGTGTCATTTTTTTTTTACCCTTTGCTCCCTTCAGCCCAGTATCCCTCTTCCCTCCAGCAATCCCACTCCCCTTAGTTCATGTCCATGGGTTATGCATATATTTCTTTGGCTTCACCCTTTACTATATTATTCTTAACTTCCCCCTGTCTATTTTGTACCAACTGACTATGCTTCTTAATCCCTGCACCATTTTCTCATTTCTTTCCGTTACCCCTTCCATCTGATAACCATCCAAATTATCCCCATACCTATGATTCTTTTCCTATTCTGGTTTGCTTACTTGAATTTTGTTTTTATTTTTTAGATTCGGTTGTTGATAGTTGTGAGTTTATTGTAATTTTAGTGTTTATAATTTTGATCTTTTTCTTAAGTAAGTCCCTTTGACATTTCATATCATAATGGCTTGGTGGTGATGAACTCTTTTAGCTTGACCTTGTCTGGGAAGCACTTCATCTGCCCTTCCATTCTAAATGATAGCTTTGCTGGATAGAGTAATATAGGTTGTAGGTCCTTGCTTTACATCACCTTGAATACTGCTTGCCAGTTCCTTCTTGCCTGCAAAGAGTCTTTTGAGAAATCAGCTGATAGTCTTATAGGCACCCCTTTGTAGGTGAATCTGCGCTTCTCTCTTGCTACTTTTAGGATTTTCTCTTTATTTTTCACCTTTGGCATTTTAATCGTTATGTGTCTTGGTGTGGTCCCCTCTGGGTCCAGCTCACCTGGGACTCTGTGCTTCCTGGACTTGTATATCTATTTCCTTTCCAAAATTTGGGAAGCTTTCCTCCATTATTTTTTCATATACGTTTTCAATTTCTTGCTCTTCCTCTTCTCCTTCTGGCACCTCTATGATTCAGATGTTGGTACATTTCAAGTTGTCCCAAAGGTTCCCAAGCCTCTTCTCGTTTTTTTCAATTCTTGTTTCCTCATTCTGTACTTGTTGACTGTTTTTTTCTTCCTTATGTTCCAAGTTGTTGATTTGAACCCCGGTTTTCTTCCCATCACCATTGGTTTTGTGTGGATTTTCCTTTGTTTCACTTAGCATAGCCTTTACTTCTTCTCCTATGTGTTTGTCATACTCAAGCATATCTGTCAAGCCTGTGAGCATCTTTACCATCAGTGTTTTGAATTCTGCATCTCTTAGGTTGGCTGTCTCCTCATCTGTTATGTTGGCTATCTCCTCGTCACTTAGTTCTCCCACTGGAACCTTGATCCATTCCCTGTTTTAGGCCATACTTCTTTGTCTCCTCATCTTGACAGGCTCCTGTGTTTGTTTTCTCTGCGTCTTACATAGAGCTGACACACCTGGTATGTTGTAAGGGGCAGAGCCTTAGGTATTCATCAGTACAAGGCAACATGTTTCACCACATTGTGGCACTGTGTCGGGGGGGAGGGGACTGAGGAGAAACTTGCTGCTTGCTCAGCACTTGCCTCTTTTCCTGGCACTTCTCCCACTTCTGTATGAAACTGGAACCTCTCTAGCTATTGCCCTGGCTGTCATTCCCAGAGTGGATAGGTCTGCAGATGTTCTAGGACTGTGGGGGCCCTTTAAATAAGCAAACTCTGCTGAGAGACCAGCAATTTCTGCCTCCACCCGAACCCCCACTGGTTTGCACAGTCAGAAGCAATGAGGGTTGCTTTTCTCCAGTGCTGGGACCATGAGCTGCGCAGTCTGGTGAGGAGCTGGGAATGCTCCCCAGGTGTCCCTCCTGACTTTTTGAAACGTGTGACTGCTTTCTGCCAGCCTGCCACTGCCGCTGCTGCTGCCACCACCATTCCGTGTCCTCTCTGCCCTGGCTCTGCCCTTCCTACCTGTCTGGATTAGTATTTCTTCTTTATATCTTTGTTTGCTGGACTTCCATGCAGTTTGATTTTCTGGAATTTCTGTTTGTTTCTCATTTTGAGGTAGTTGTCTTTCTTCTTAGTTGTGGAGGGAGAAGCAGCATGTCTATCTGCGCCTCCATCTTGGCCAGAAGTCTCGTTGTGGTTTTAATTTACGTCTCTCTGGTGGCTAGTGGTGTTGAGCATTCTTTCATATGTCTATGGGACCTCTGGATGTCCTCCTTAGAGAGGTATCTATTCAGGTCTTTTGCCCATTTTTTAATTGGAGTGTCTGTCTTCCTGGTGTTGAGTCATATGAGTTCTTTATATATTTTGGAGGTCAAACCCTTGTCCAGGGTATCATTGGCAAGTATGTTTTCCCATATGGTTGGTTCCCTTTTTATTTTGATGATGGTTTCTTTAGCTGTGCAGAAGCTTTTTCATTTGATGCAGTCTTATTTATTTATTTATTTATTTATTTATTTATTTATTTATTTAATTTCCCTTCCTCTTGGGGACATATTGGTGAAAATATTGCTACTTGGGATATCTGAAATTTTTCTTCCTGTGTTTTCCTCTAGGACTTTAATGGTGTCACAACTTATATTTAAGTCTTTTATCCATTTTGAGTTTATCCAAGTGTATGCTGTAAGTTTGTGGTCTAGTTTCATCTTTTTGCATATACCATTCCAGTTCTCCAAACCCCGTTTATTAAAGAGCCTATTTTTACTCCATTGTATACTCATGACCTTTTCTCAAATATTAATTAACTATAGCAACATTTGTTCATTTCTGGGTTCTCTGATCCATTGATCTATGTGTCTGTTCTTATGCCAGTACCAGACTGTTTGATTACCCTGGCTTTGTAGTATAGTTTGATATCAGGTATTGTGACCATTCCTACTTTGTTCTTCTTTCTCAACATTGCTGAGGTTACTTGGGGTCATTTTTTTAATGGCGAATAGATTTAATATAGAGTATCAGCTTTGATTGATTGATAGTGACTGCCTAGAGTGCTGTGTGCAGTACGTTTCTGAGGCTGCACCCTGGCATGAAGAGAGAGACAGCTGGGATTAGCAATATCTGAAATCTCACTTGTAGGAAAAACCACAGGCACCAGAGCTGCTGCTGCTGCTGCCACTGCCACCAGCTCCACTGAGGACAGTAAAGAGCCCAAATGTGAGAGTGGCGGTCAGGCTGGCACTGGCACCAGCACCGAAGCTGCCACTGGCACTGGCACCAGCATTGGCACCAGTGCTGGCACCACCACTCTCTTGGGCTTTGGCTTTAGCTTCAGCTCCCACCTGGATCTGGGCTTTGGCCCAGGGTCCAATATCAGCTTCGTCCCAGTTGCAGAGCCCAGCAGCATTTTCAGAGCCAAGCCCAATGCTCATTCGAGCTCTAATCTCCGCTCTCGCCTTGGCTTCAGCTGCAGCATCAGCCGCAGCCTTTATATCTGCTTCCATCGCCTCTTGGTGCTGAGCTGCCCATTCCTTGGGATCCTTCTTCTGTACCTTGCAGGCAAACTTGAGGACTTTCATCTTGCTGGTCTCATAGTAGGAGCACAGGCCCCAGAAGAACTCATACTCAGGGAGATTGCTATTAGGGACTCGAGCATAGTCAAGGTACTTCTGCTTCACAAACTCATTAGTAATGAGCTTCTTCACACCGCCAAGAAGTGAGTGGTGTATCCCAGGGCGCAGCCCCAACTTGCGCAGCACCTCCCGGATGACAGCCTCACTGGACCGATTTCCATTCATGAAGATGATGCTAAGAAGCACCATGAGGAGACCCAGCTTTGGGGAGTCTTTGGTTGTTCCCAGTATGCCTACATCAGTGGGTTCCAAGGTGCTGAGAAGAATGTACAAGTGGTCATTCTTATCAATTTCCTTCAATTGGATCCCAAATACCTTCTCCAAGGAATAGCCTGCTCGTTCAATGATTTCTGGGTACACATCAGTGTATTCTTTGATGATGTCCTTCAGCATGTCTGAGCGCTTAATGGGAATCTTTGTCTGGTCTTTAGTCAACAGGTACTTCACCAATTCGTTTGCCCTCCCTTACAAGAGGGCTACATCCCAAGATGGTGGTGCTTCAGGCTCTTGGGATGACTGGAGCTTGGCAGCTCTGCAGTGAGCCTTGCCCCTATGGGCCTCTAGGTGACCTGAGGGAGAGCAAAGCTCTCCGGACCCAAGCAGCCAACCGAGTCCTTGATGCTCTACGCGCCCAAAAGGCTATGGGACCCCTTGAAGCCTTGCGAGTTATTGAGGCCATTAGGGCCTTTGAGACCCTGCAGCCACCTGTGGTCCCAGAAGCCTGACTCTGATCACTGCTGCCATCCTCTTCTCCATTTAGATTCTTCACCTTTTGGGCTTTCTTGGCCTTGACCTTGGACTGAGTATCCTGATTCTCCTGAGTCTGGGCAACTGCACCCTCAGGCTCAGGTTCATCTGCTGGAGCCTGAGAGGCAGCAGCCTCTGTCTCCACGGCCTTTGTATTGACCTTTGTATCAGCCACACAGCTAACCTTTTTGGTCTTAGTCTCAGGCATTGTCACAGCCTGAGGATCAGCATTCTGTATCTTGGTGTCAGCTGCTGGACTCTTCTTTTCAGCTGTCAAAACCTGGGTATCAGTCAGCTTAGTGGTAGGTGAGACCTTAGTGGCAGCTGCCTCCTGAGCTTCTGGGGCCTTTGAGACCTCTGTGGCCTTTGAGACCCCTGCAGCATTTGAGACCTTCACATCTTCTGAAACCTCTGGTGCCTTTGAAGCCTTTGGTGTCTCCGAGATCTCCAAGTTCTCAGTCACTGTCAATACAGTCTGCACCTTCAAACTACTTTCCTTTTCTGAAGTTTCAGCCTGGAGGTGGGTTGGACCCGTACCAATCTCTCTTGTGTCAGACATGTCTCAAGCTGGCCTGGCAAGAGCTGAGCCTTGTCCTCGAGCAAGTCCGGGATTCGTCTGCCCTCCCTCAGTTCCTCTTGAAGTCTACTCGGGGTCATTTTTGATTCCATGTTTTTGAAGTATTCTAGATCTGTGAAATATGCCATTGGTATTTTAATAGAAATTGTGTTGAATCTATAATTGCTTTGGGTGGTGTGGATATTTTAATGATGTTAATTCTTCCAATCCATGAACACAGTATATGCTTCCATTTGCCAAGTTCTTTGTCATTTTTTAAATTGGGTTTTTAGTTTTTGTGTTGTTGAATTGTAAGAGCTCTCTCTATACGCTGCTTATTAGACTCTTATCCAATATATGATTTGTAAATATATTTACCATTCTCTGAATTGTCTTCTCACTTTTGTGTTAGTTTTCCTTAGAAGATGTATCTGATTTATCTGTTTTCTTTTGTTGTTTGTGCTTTTCATGTCATATCTAAAAAACCATTGTCTAAAACAAAGCCACACAGATTTACATGTATATTTTCTTCAAAGACTTTTATAGTTTTAATTTTTACATTTAGGTTGTTAATCCATCTTAACTTTTTGTATATGATGTGTGGGAAATAAGTTTTTGCATATGAATTTGGTTTTACTCTTACACATGGCTATCCAGTTGAAACAGCACCATTTCTTGAAAATATTATTTTTTAAGTGAATTGTCTTGGCACACTTGGTGAAAATTATTTGACAATATATGTGAGGGTTTACTTCTGGAATATCAATTATATTCCATTGATTTATATGTCTATCTTTATGCTAGTACCACAGAGTCTTGGTTACTGTAGCTGTGAAGTAAGTTTTAAAATAAGGAAGTATGATTCCTCCTACTTTATTGTTTTGGTTATTCTGGATTTCTTGCAAATCCAAATAAATTTTACTATCTGCTTGTCAATGTCTCAAAAGACACAGCTGGAATTTTAATAGAGATTCCACTTACCCTGAGGATTAATTTAGATAATATTGCCATCTTAACAATATTAAATCTTCCAATCCCTGAACATGTCTGTCCATTAATTTAGGTCCTCTTTAGTTAACTTTACTGATGCTTTTCAGTTTTCAATGTGCAAACCTTACACCACTTTTTACCATATTATTTTAATGCTATTTTGTGTGGAATTTTATTCTTAATTTAATTTCCAGATATTTTATTGGTAATGGACAAAAACACGATTGATTTTTGTATATTGATCTTGTATTCTGTAACCTTACTGAACATATTAACTCTGATATATTTTTGTAGGTTCCTCAGCATTTTTATATGCAAAATTGTGTCTCTTTAAAAATAGAGGTAGTTTTAGTGTTTTCTTTCCAACCCGGGTATATTTTATTTCTTTTCCTTACTGGATTTATCTGGGTAGAGCCTCCAGTACAATATTGAATAGAAGTGGTGAGAATGGACTTCCATGACACCTTCCTGATTTTAGTTGGTGATAATTCATTCTTTCATCATTAAGTATGATGTTATCTGTGATATTTTCAAATACCCTTTATGAGATGGAAAAATTTCTCTCCTATTCCTAAGTGTTGAATCATGAAAAGGTGCTGGATATTTGTCAAATGTTTTCCTGCATCTACTGAGATGAACATGTGGTTTTTGTGCTTTTTTCTATTATATGATGTATTATATGAATTGCTTTTTACATGTTTAACTATCTTTGCAGCCTGGGATTAAGCCCACTTGGTGATGATGTATAATCCTTTTATGTAATGCTAGATACAGTTTGCTAGCATTTCATTAAGGATTTTTGTGTCCACATTCATAAAGGATATTGATGTATAGTTTTCTAACTTTGATATCAAGGGAGATATTGTTATCTTAAAGAGAATTAGGAAATGTTTGTTCCTTTTCTAATTTTTGAAAGACTTTTTGAGACATTGACCTTAATTCTTAAACAATAGGTTAGAATTCATCAGTAAAGCAATCTGGTCCTGGACTTTTCATGTGAAAATATTTTTTATTTACTAATTCAACCTCATATCAGTTTTCTTATGCTCACCTTTTTGCATTGTATACCATTTTCCATCCTTTAATTTTCAACCTATTTGCATCTTTATGCAACTATAGATGTATTAGTTTGTCCAGAAAAAGTCAAGCCACTGTTAATATAATGAGAACAGTTTGCATGACACTGATGTAACCTGACAGCCAAAGAAAATGGACTGGAATGCATATGCATGAATGATGACTTCACTGTACTAGCTAGTGGGGGCAGTAGACTCCGTTGAGTAAGCATGTGTACTGTGTGGCCATCACATTCAAAATTACTGAGCTAGTAGAGCAATAAATCTGCATCAAATTTTGTGTTAGGCTTGAACATTCCTCCACAGAAACTATTCGGATGATTCAGAAGGCCACAGCTATGGGCAACTGGTAATTTGGAACTTCATTACAAACTCGCACCCACTCATGCACCACATCTCATGCAGATTTTTTGTGAAATATCAAATCACCCAGGTAAGTCAACCCCTCTACAACACAGATTTGGTGCCCTGCAATTTCTAGCTTTTCCCAAAACTAAAATCACCTTTGAAAGGGAAGAAATTTAGACACCAATATGATGGGAAGGATGATGGTGATTGAGAAAACTGTGTGAGATCCCAAGGTGCCTACTTTGAAGGGGACTGAGGCATCATTGTCCTTTGTACAATGTTTTCTGTATCTTCTTCATTAAATATCTCTATTTTTCATATTATATGGCTGGATACCTTCTGGACAGACTATATAGATAGATAGATAGAGAGATATAGATATAGATATATATAGATATATAAAATTTGTAAACTTTATAAACCCTGTAATACATTTTTATAAGCTTTACTTCAAATAGTCATAGGGCTTTGAAACACTTTAAAAGAAGGAAAAAATGTATAAATCGTTTTAGATTTCTTTTCAAGCCTATGCTCTGGAGCTGCCCTCTGTTGCCATTTCCTTTCAGGCTAAAGGATTTCTGTTAGTATTTCTTATAGTGCAGGTCTGCTGGCAACAAATTATGTCATTTTTTTGTGTACCTAAAAATGTATTTATTTTGCCTTAATTTTTAAGTTACTTTTGCTGAATATAGAATTTGTGGCCAATAGTTTGTTGTTGTTGTTCTTCTTATTATTATTATTCTATTTATTCTTGTACTTCTAGCACTTTTAATATGTTGTTCCAATGTCTCTGGTCTCCATGGTGTCTGTGAGGAAATCATAATCATGTTTGTGTACACCTATATATAATGTATCAATTTTCTCTATTACCAAGATTGTCACTTCATCTTTGACTTTAACCAATCTGAGTATTGAAGGTACCTAATGCAGTTTCTTTGTGTTTTTCTTACTAACTTTCATTGAATTTCTTGGAAATGAAAGTTATTCTTTTTAATCACATTGAAAAGGTTTTGGCAATTATTTCTTATATTCTCCTCTTTCTCTTTCTCCTCTTCCTTTAGATTTTGTCCCACAAGTCTCAGTCTCTTTAGTTTTCCTAAATTTTCTCTCTCTCTTTGAATTGTAAGCTTTTAGCTGATCTATCTTCAAGTTTACTATTTTTGGACTTTGCTATTTCTTACCTGTTAACTGAGCCTATCTAGTGAATTTATATTTTCATTACTGTATTTCATGGATTCTTTAGCATTTTTATTTGAAAAATTGTATGTTCCTAATTCAAATTCCTTTCTCGAATTTCCAAGTTTAAATAGTTTTTATTTCTCTGCTGGGACTCTTACTCTGTTCACTCATCAATTCTATTTATCTCTTAATTCTTTGAATACATTTATAATAGTGCCTTTGAAGTCTAGTCAGTTATACTCAACATTCTGAAACATTTTCTATTGATTGCATTGTTTCTGAATATGAGTTAGACTTTCTTGTTACTTTGCACTTCTATAAATTTAATTAGAAACTGCAGATGATATATTATGACAATTCAGGATTGTGTTGTAGTCTGAAGAAGGTTTTACATTGCTTTAATAAGAAGTTAACTTGCAAGGATTCAAAATGTAAACTCTGTCTCCCTCATGGTGTATAACCCTGATATATTTGCTTAGTTCTTCCAGCTTATTGCTGCTGCTGTTTTTACCCTGGCTTCCCTGGGAGTTTCTCCTGCACCTGCTTATCTTGGTGGTCAGCCAAGGATTTGGGCACAGAGTATATTCAGATATTGGAGCTCACCTTCTCTGAAGATCTTTTTCTTATCAGATTTTGCCCTAAATTTCTCTACCAGTATCAGGCTCTGTCCTCTGATACCTCAAGCCAATGGCACTTCAGTTTTCTGTCAAGATGAGCAAGTTGAGGAACACACTTAGATTTCTTTTTAAAGCAGCAAATTCATAAACCTAACCTGCCAATCCAACTAACACAGCTGTTTTTTGAAGATAGATTTCTCTCTGTACCTTCACTATTTTCCCACCTGATGTTCTGATGTCACACACACACACACACACATACACACACTTCAGCAATTATCCAGAATTAGGGAAGAGTTTCTGCTCAGATTTTGTATCCCACTCATTGTGCAATTCTCTTGCTTCCTAAATTTTCCACTATATATACAACTGCTTTTCCAATGTTGAAGTCTTTTCTGCTCCCATAGTGCTATGAATTTTTGCTGCTATAACCATGGTGTTAGGGAGAATATTTAGGAAAGAAAACCAAAAACTTATAATTCTTCCTTTTCTGATTGCAGTTTTGCAAGAATAAACTTCCCTACATATGCCTGTTCTTGGATGATTTCCATCCAGTACTTTAGGATACTGGGAATCTATATTTTTGATTTAATAATTATTAATGGCACAAGGCTTCATATAAGCACTTCACTTTGCAGTCATTAGTGGAAGTATTTCAATAAAACATTACTTTGAAAAAAATCTAAAAGGAATTTTTGGACTCAATGTAGTCATTAGAAATTTTCATGGCAAAATTGAAAGTTGACTTTTTTTTCCGTTTTCACTTATTGGCATCACATGGACAGAATGTCAAGTCTATGTTTAATCCCCCCGTCCCACAGCCACAGAAATAGCCAATTGCTAAATCATTGATTATATCATCCCAAAGACTCATGGGTATTAAGAATGTAAAGATCCCCTATCTTATGAAAAAGGGTCGATTGTATTCAATCAATTAAAATATAATTTCTAAAATGAACTGTTTATACCAAGAAGCAATCATATGATTCGGCAGCTTATTACAGTAGTTCATTTGAAATATATTTAACTGAATTCTACAAATTTTTGTTCTGTACATAGAGAAGATTATATATCAATGTAGTATTCCACTTAAAAACTAGATTAAAAAGTTAATTTTCTTAGTAGTTGAGATTGATATTTTATATTTTCTTTCTTTCATATAAAAGTGTGGATTAATTTACAAACCAAATCGAGCAAATAATTTAATTTAATTTAATTGCTCCAAATGTATATATTAAAGTAGGGTACTCTTAGAACAGGCATTAATTTTAATGTGTGTATTTTTAAAAACAACCATGTACATGTGCACACACATGTAAAAATACATACAGCTTCTCTTTTTTTATTTATTGTTTTTCTATTACAGTTGTCCCACTTTTCTCTCCATTGCTCACCTCCCACCCAGCCCACCCCTTCTCTCACAGTCAATCCCCACCCCGTTGTCTATGTCCATGTGTCATTTATACTAGTTCCTTGCTTAGACGCTTCTCCTATTTACTCCCCTTCTCTCCCTCTCCCTTCCTTCCTGGTAACTGTTAGTCTGCTCCTTGTTTACATGTCTCTGGCTCAATTTTACTTATTTGTTCATGTTGTTCATAGTGTCTTGTATTAGGTAATATTATATGGTATTTCTCTTTTGCTGCCTTGCTCATTTCGAGAAGCATAATATTCTACAGTTTCATCCATGTTGTCGCAGATAGTAGGAGTTTCTTTTTTCCTTCTGCTAAATAGTATAGTAGTCCCTCTCTATATTGCGGTTCACTTATCGCGGCCTCACTGTATCGCGTGTTTTTAAAAAATATTATATTTAATTATTTATCACGGATTTTTCACTATATCGCCGGATTTTGCGATACTGTATACATACATTGTTAAAGTTATGTAGGTTTAAGAGTGTAGAATATGTTTAAGAACAGAAGTAGTGTTTGTAAAAGTGTGGGAAAGGTTAATAAGGGACTGGGAATGGTTTATAAGTGTGTGGGAAGGGTTTATAAAGCCTTAAAGTATAAATAAATACTAAAATAAATGTAAGATTATTACTTCACAGATTTTCACCTATCGCGGGGGGTCTAGAATGTAATACCCATGATAAGTGAGGGAATACTGTATTCCATTGTGTAAATGTACCACAGTTTTTTGATCCTCTCATATACAGATGGGCACACAGGCTATTTCCAGCACTTGGCTCTTGTAAACAGCACTGCTATAAACATAGGATCTTTTGAATTGGTGTTTCAGGGTTCTTCAGGTATAATCCTAACAATTAAATTGCTGGTTCAAAAGACAGTTCCATTTTAGTTCTTTGAGGAAATTCCATACTGTTTTCCACAGTGGCTGCACCAGTCTACATTCCCACAAACAGTGCACTAGGGTTCCCTGTTCTTCACATCCTCATCAGCACTTGTTTGTTGATTTGTTGATGATGGCCATTCTGACTGCTATGAAGTAGTATCTCATTGTGGTTTTAATTTGCATCTCTCTGATGGCTAGTGATGTTGAGCATTCTTTCATAGGCTTGTGGACCCTCTCTGTGTCCTCTTTGGAGAAGTATTTGTTCAGGTCCTTTGCCCATTTTTTAATTGGGTTGTCTGTCTTCTTGATGTTGAGTCATATGAGCTCTTAATATATTTTGTAGATAAATCTCTTGTCTGCGATATCATTGGCAAATATGTTTTCCCATAGGTTGGTTCCCTTATCATCTTGCTGATGTTTTCTTTTGCTGAGCAAAAACTCTTTAGTTTGATGTAGTCTCATTTGTTTATTTTTTCCTTTATTTCCTATGCCTTAGAGATATATTGCTAAAATATTGCTATGTGGGATATCTGAAAATTTCCTGCCTATGTTTTCCTCTAGGAGTTTAATGGTGTCACAGCTTACATTTAAGTCTTTTATCCATCTTGAGTTTATTCTAGTGTAGGATGTAAATTGATGGTCTAGTTTAATATTTTTGCGTGTCCCTGTCCAGTTCCCCTAGCACCATTTGTTGAAAAGACTCTTTTTCACTCCATTTTATGTTCCTTACACCTTTGTCAAATATTAGTTGACCATATAGACCTGTATTTATTTCTGAGTTCTTTATTCTGTTCCTTGTCTGTTCTTTTTTTTAAGTATATTTTACTGATTATTTTGTGACAGTAGTCCCGATTATTTTTCCCTTTGCTCCCCTCGACCCAGCAACACCCCTCCCTCCAGCAATCTCACCCTCCTTATTTCATGTCCATGGGTCATGCATATAATATCCTTGGCTTCACTCTTTCCTATATTATTCTTTTTTTAAGTTAATTAATTAATTTTTTTCAGGGGACCCCCCCCTGTAACGATTACCCCCTCTGAGACTTAAGACTGGTTATAATCGTATAAAGGACAATGGGCAAAGGTTTCATGCTCCTCTGGTTGTTTCAAGCTGGATGTATTCATCGTCCTACCTACCCTTGCATCCAGAAATCCCTAATAAATGTTGGGGTGCGGAAGGGAGTGTGGCCTTCCCACATGGTGAAGGATCTTGCAGACTCCAGGTCAGTTGGCTGTTCCTGGGCAATGGCGTGCTCAGTTTAATAAGCTGGCATCCTCATTGTATTCTGGGGGCAACAGATTTGGCAACAGGATTAAAAGGCATCATTAAAACCATAACCACTAGATGACAAAAGGCAAGGATTAATTTTTCAACATCCCACATTACGAAAAAAAAAAAAAGGTGGAGGGCTGGGAAGATGGCAGCAGAGTAGGTAGCAGTATTGTCTGCTTGCTCCCATTGCGGAAGAACTTGGAGTACAAACATGGAAAGGAGTGAGTGAATGTGAGTTTCAGATAGAAGGAACAGGGAAGGGAGTATGGGTGTGGTGTGAAAGAGGGCAAAAAGCTCACCTGCACTCTTAAAACAGTCGCTGGGACCCCCAGCCCAAAAGGGGCAGCTGCAGACTGGCCCATTAGCCAGGATTTGCTTATAAAATTTCCCCTGCCATAGGCACTAGGACCAGCAAAGTCCCAGAGGGAGTCATTGAGAAGGTTTCATTGAAACAGCCAGAGGTGTGGGAAGACAGTGAACAGCCTAGACTATGAGAAAATGTATGAACTGAGTCTAGATGGGGACTCTATGGGCTGGCAACCCTGCACCCTGGGTGGGTGCTCACATCATGGTTCCACCATACAAAAAAACAAAACTAAGCCATGGAGAGGGGCACATACAGGAAAGCTGAGGTAGAAAGGCAGACTCAGTAGGGACCCCAGAGAGGCAAGCGGTACACATAGGTGCACAAAAAGGTGCTGCCAGCCAGGGACGCAGGATAGTGCTGCAGATCGGAGGCAACAGAAACTTTTTTTTAGAAGAAACAGAGACAAGACCCAAGGCAGGGCAGAGAATAGGGGCTTGCACACCGGCTTGCCATGAGAACAGCGTTGCTAGACAAGCCTGAGGATTGCTGGAGGGTGCCACAGGACAAGTGAGGAGAGACCCAACTCAGTGTGGCTTACAGTAGTGAATGGCAGCAGGCCAACGAGTGAGAATATAGCAGCCCCAGAATCCAAAGCCCTAGATGCTGTGGCTTGAGCGTCGGCCTGCGAACCAAGTGTCGCTGGATCAATTCCCAGTCAGGGCACATGGCTAGGTTGCACGTCAGGCCCCAGTTGGGGGCACAAGTGAGAGGCAATCACACAGTGATGTTTCTCTCCCTCTCTTTCTTCTTTCCCATCTCTCTAAAAATAAATACATAGATAAACAAATAAATAAATAAATAATTTATTTTTTAAAAAGAGAATGCAGCTAGATCCCCTCACAGCCAGCCAGCCAGAAAACAAGATTTGAAACCCATGGAATTTTGACTGAGGCAGAGCCAGAAAATGGACAACGTCCAAAGGTTGTACTAGAGAAAAAAAATCTTTCTTTAATCTGTTTCCTACCTTCTCTTCCTCCTATTCTTCTTTAATTATTTTTGTTTGTTTGTTTTTCTGATTTGTTTATCCTCCTACTCGCACTAAGTATATAACATATAATTATTATATAAACGTAATATTACACACTTCCACTTTCTCACTTCATTCTGCATTCTTCCATCCCTTTTTCAACATACAATGTAAATACTACTGTCTTGCATAGCCTTGACCCTACTTGCTACTACTATTATTCTACCATCTCCCCTCTCAAAAATCATCTCTTTATCAGTTAAAACAACTCTTATCAGTTTTTCATATACTGTAATAGTCTTAACCTCTTTACATCTGTATTAATACTGGCTCATTTGCTAATGATAGTGTGACTGTAGGTGAGGGATATTTTTGAGGGTGTGGGTTTCTTGCCTGGGTTGTGTGTTTATGTTTTAGCAGCATCTCCGCAAAAGAACTCAAGACAAGGTGGGCAGAGTGACTCTCAATCAACTAGCCAGATGTAAGTTCTGACCAAAGAGTAAATGAAATATAACCAGACAGCTTAAACAAATGACATACAGGGCATCCCAAGAGCCTCAAGCTCAGGAGATCAAAGAGACTGCACCACTGAATCCCCCAGGTCTCCTATACAGAATGTCATACCACAAAAGTGAGAAATCAAAGCTGACAAATCCAAGAAACAAAAACAAACACGAAGCATCCACCATGAGGAGACACAAAAACAACCTCTCAATGAAAGGAAAAGAGGAATCCCAGAAAGAGAGACAGATGGAACAGACATAAACCAACTATCAGACATGGAATTCAAAAGAATGGTTATAAAGAAGCTCAGTGAACTTGATAAACTCAAAGAAAACTACAACAAACTCCATGGGAATTACAAACAACTCCAGGGAAACTACGAAGAACTCCAGGGAAGCTAAAAGGAATTTATTGAGAACTACACCAGCATAAAAAAAATATATAGAAACTATCAATAATAACCAGGAAGCCCTGGCTGCTGTGGCTAAGTGGATTGAGCATCGGCCTGTGAACCAAGTGTGGCTGGTTCGATTCCCAGTCAGGGCACGTGACAAGGTTGCATGTTAGGTCCCCAGTTGGGGGCGCAAGTGAGAGGCAAACACCCAGTGATGTTTCTCTCCCTCTCTTTCTCCTTTCCCCTCTCTCTAAAAATAAATAAATAAATAAACAAACAAATAAATAAATAAATATTTTTTTAAAAAAAGAACAATGAAGAAATGAAGAATACAATTTCTGAAATGAGAACACTGTAGAATCAATCCAAAGCAGGCAAAAAGAAGCAGAGGATCAGATTTGGAGAGATAAGATGGCGGTGGAGTAGGGGCAGTGTTCTCAGCTCACTCCTGTTAAGGAGAGACTCCAGGAACGAATGCGGAGAGGAGTGACTGAGTGAGTGTGGATCTCCGATAGCGTGAACAGGGAGGAGAGCGTGGGAGCAGCGTGGAGGGGGGTGGAGGGGTTTACCACACACTGCAGGCTGAGTCATTCCAGGACCCAGTGTGTCTGCAATACCACGCCTGAGGGCTCACTAGCCGAGAGCTACTTGGAGGCTCCCCCTGCTAGGGGCACACCGATAAGTGAATTCTTGTAGGGAGTTAGGGAGAGGATTTGGCTGAAAAAGCCAGAGGAGTGAGAGAACAGTGAACAACCAGGACTGGGAGAAACTGTGTGATCTGAGTCTAGAGAGAAACCTCCTCAGCTGCAACCTCCGACCAGAAGCTCGACATTCCGGGCACGCGCAGCACTTGCGGTAGGGCCCTACAGAACAAAGGAGCAGTTTTGGGGCAAGGAGACGGGCCACACAGAAAAGCTGCTGCGGAACTCTGGACCGGGGGGAGAGCTCCTGAGCAAGAGAACAGTGCACGCCCCCAGCACTTTGAGCAATTGCGCTAGAATCCCACAGAACAAAAGGCGGGTTTGGGGCTAGGAGAGAAATAGGGTGCTCAGGGCGTGTACGTAGGGAAGAGAGCAGAGGGGGTGGTTCTGGAGTGGAGACGGTTTTAGGGCGGGGAGAAGGACCCGCAGGGAAAGGCTGCTGCGGAGCTCTGGACTGGCGGAGAGCTCCTGGATAGGAGAGTGCTGCAGTGACCAACCACACTAGAATCCTGCAGAACAAAGGGACGGTGCTGGGATGGGAAGAGAGATAGAGCGTGCAGGCCTATAGACAGGGAAGCCAGGGGAAGCTGTAGCTCAGAATAGAGGCAGTTTTGGGGCAAGGAGAGCTCACGCGGGAAAGCCGCTGCAGAGCTCCAGACTGGGGGAGAGGTCCTGGGCAGGAAAGTGCCACTGGGCCTGGCGCTTTGACCAACTGTGCCAGAGTCCTGCAGAACAAAGGGACGATCTTGAGACAGGGAGAGAGGTAGGGTGTGCAGGCATATAGACAGGGAAGAGAGCAGAAGCTGTAGCCTGGGAATAGAGACATGACTGGAGGCAAGGTGGGGATTGCTGGCAGGCACAGGCTGGACCAACAGTGGGAAGGAGTAGCTGGACAAGTCTGAGGAGGGCTGAGGGTGCCACAGGAGGGGACAACTAAACGAAGCTCACAGCAGAGCAGCGGTAGGCCCACGAATAAAAGACTAGCAATCCCAGAATCAAGCAGGACCCTCCCACAGCCAGCCAACCAACCAGAAAAGATTTGAAATCCACGGAATTTTCAATAGGGGCGGACTCAGGAAGGAAGGAAGGAAAAATAAAAAACAAACAAACCCAAAATACCCAGAGACAGTGCCTAAAAGTTGAATTGAGTTAAAATCCTCTCAATCTTTTATTTCTCACTCTCTTTCTAACTGCCCTTCCCGTCCTTTCTTATTCTCTCTCCTTTTCTCCCCTCCTCTTCCCTCCCTTCTCTCCCCTTAGCATGTCTCCGCTTTATCCTATTCTTTGTTAATTTTTTAATTTTAAGTTCTCTCCCTTTCCTTCCTATTCCCTTCTTCTAATCCCCTTCCCTCACCCTTATCCTCGTCCTCCCTCCATTTCCTTTCTCTCTCTCTCCTTTCTTTGCGCTAAGCACTTTCAATTTTATTAAATTTCTTTCTTTATTTTGTCCCCCTTTCATCTACCTTCGTTTTTCTTTCCTCCCTTGCCCTTATTTTCCCTCTCTCCCTATAAATATTCTCTCTCTCTTTCTTTCTCTCTCCCCATTCCACTTCATATTCTAGTCTTTTAATATTTAAATTTTAATTCTAATCTATTCCCCTCCCCCTTCACCCTCCCCTTAACCCTTCTCTCTTTCCACCCCATCCCCTCACTTCTTTCCCTCCCTCTTGTTTTTCTCTCCTTCATCCTATCTTTTGTCAACTCTTCAATTTCAATCTTTCCCTTCCTAATATTTCCTCTTCCTCTTGATTTCCTTCCCTCCTCCGTGTTCTTTCCCTCCCCCATCCTCTTGCTTTCCCATAACTTATTCCTCTTTCTCTATATTCTCTCTTTCTCTCTATCTTGCAATTTTATATCATGTTTTAATCTCCTAATTTTTTTATAATATATATTTTTAAAAAAATTTTAATCCAGTCACCCCTCTTCTTCCTCCCCTTCTTCTTTAATTCTCTCTCCTACCCTTCTCTACTTTCTCTCTCTCTTTCCTCTCTCCCTTCCTGTCTTGCTATTTTCTACTCTGTATTTTTATTCTTGAAAAATTCTCAATCTGTTTCCTACTTTCTAACCTCCTCAGCCCTCTGCTTCAGTTTCTGGCTGTCTGTCTGCCTGGATGTCTGTTGTGTCTATCTTTCCTTCCACGCTAAACATAGAGGATATATGAATTATATAATCCTAATACTATACACTTCCACTTTCTCACTCCACACTGTAACCCTCTCCTCCTTTTCAAACATACAGTGTAAATGTTAATTGCTGTCTTGCATAACCTTGTTCCCAATTGCTAATAATATTACTCTATCAACCTCCCGCTCAAAAATTACCCTTCCTGCATTTAAAACAACTCCTATCTATTTCTCCTATGAAATAAGAGTCCCAATATCTCCACAAGTGTATTAATACGGGCTCATTTGCAACCTATAGTGAGATTGTTGTTGGGGGAGATATTGGAGGGTGTGGGTTTCTTGTCTGGGTTGTGTGATTATGTTTTAGCAGCACCTCCACAAAAGATCTCAAGACAAGGTGGAAGAGTGACTCTCAATCAACTAACCAGAGAAAAAGACCCACCAAAGAGTAGCTGAAATACAACCAGACAGATTAAAGAAATAACATCAAGGACAACACAGACGGAGATCCAAGATGGCAGAGGAGTAAGTGGAAGCTACACTAACCTCCTCCCAGGACCAGCCAGTGCTGACTCAGCCCCAGTACAGCAGACAGACCATTCCCCTCCAAGTGGTGTCAGACTAAGGGGAAATAAAAGCCCTGCCTACAGGAATTAAGCTGCCACACCCATGGTCCTTAAGCCTGATGGCTAATCACAGATTGAGTAGATTAACAACTAAAGAAGACAGACAAAGGCAATAGATCCCTGGAAGCCTCCAATAGGCTGCCTAGGGCCAGTCTGGTACATGCTCTGACGCTACCAGAGGCAGATCCAGTAAGTGCAGATCATTCTAAGAAGCACCAACAAACAATAGGAATCACAAAAATGGGGAGACAGAGAAACAACCCTCCATCAAAAGGAAAGGTAGAATCCCCAGAGAGTGTGCTAAATGAAATAGAGGGGAGCAAAATATCAGATATAAAATTCAAAACATGGATTATGGAGAAGCTGAATGAGCTCAGGGGAAACTACAAGGAACTCCTGGGAAACTACAAGGAACTCCAGAAAAACTACAAGGAACTAACAGAGAATTACACGAGCATGAAAAAGGAAATAGAAGCTATCAATAAGAGCCAGGAGGAAATGAAGAATACGATCTCTGAATTGAAGAACACAGTAGAAGGAATTAAAAGCAGGCTAGAGGAAGCAGAAGATCAGCTCAGTGAGCTGGAGGACAACGTACACAAAAACTCCCAGAGAGTGCAACAAAATGAAAAAAGACTGAACAAGACTGAAGAGGTTCTAAGACAGCTGCAGAACATGAAACATAATAATATCCATATCATAGGAATTCCAGAAGGAGAAGAAGAAGAGCAAGGGAAAGAAAACCTCTTTGAAAAACTAATGACAGAAAACTACCCTAACATGAGGACAGAAAGAGTCACGCAAGTCCAGGAAGTACAGAAGGTCCCAATGAAGATGAACCCCAACAGGCCCACCTAAAGACACATCATAATTAAAATGGCAACATTCAAAGACAAAGAGAGAATCCTAAAAGCAGCAAGAGAGAAACAACTAATAACATACAAGGGAGCTCCAATAATGCTATCATCAGATTTCTCAGCAGAGACACTACAAGGCAGAAGGGAATGGCAAAAAATATTCCAAGCAATGAAAAATAATGGCCTACAACCTAGAATACTATACCCTGCAAAGCTCTCATTCAAAATGGGGGGTGAAATAAGGAGCTTCCAAGACAAAAGAAGGCTAAAAGAATACATCTCCACCAAACCAGCAATGCAAGAGATGCTAAAGGGTCTGCTTTAAGAAGATAAAGAAACAGAGAGAGACAGAGAAGAACACGAGTACAAAGGGGAAAAATGACAATGAATAAGTACTTATTGGTAATAACCTTAAATGTAAATGGATTAAACGCTCCAATTAAAAGACATAGGGTAGCTGAATGGATTAGAAAGAATGACCTACATATATGCTGTCTATAAGAGACCCACCTTAGAACAAAAGATCTACACAGACTGAAAGTAAAGGGATGGAAAAAGTATTTCAAGCAAATGGACATGAAAAAAAAGCTGGGGTAGCAATACTTCTATCAGACAAAGCAGATTTCACTGCAAAGTCCATAAAAAAAGACAAAGAAGGGCATTTCATAATACTTAAGGAAAAAATCTATCAAGAAGATATAACTCTTATAAATATATATGCACCCAACTTACGAGCACCCAAATATATAAGGAAAATTTTGAAAGACTCCAAGAAAGATATAGACAGCAACACACTCATAGTAGGGGACTTTAACACCCCATTGTCAACAATGGACAGATCTTCGAAGCAAAGAAACACCAAACATATTGAGACACTGAACAACACTCTAGATCAAATGGACTTGGTCGATATATATAGAAGTTTTCACCCCAAAGAAGCTAAATATACATTCTTCTCAAATGCACATGGGACATTTTCAAAGATAGACCACATGGTAGGACATAAAACAAGCCTTAACAAATTCAAGAAAATTGAAATTATATCAAGCCAGATATATCTTCTCAGATCACAATGGCTTAAAATTGGAAATCAACCTCAAGGAAAAAACTCAAAAACATTCAAACTCATGGAGAATGAATAACATAATATGAAATAATGAATGGGTTAACAATGACATCAAGGAAGAAATCAAAAAGTTTCTGGAAACTAATGATAATGAACACACAACAACCCAACACCTATGGGATTCAGCAAAAGGAGTCCTGAGAGGAAAGTTCATAGCAATACAGGCCTACCTAAAAATGCTAGAAGAATCTCTAATAAAAAATTTAACCCTACAGCTACAAGAACTAGAGGAAGAAAAACAACCAAAGCCCAGATCAAGTAGAAGGAAAAAAATCATCAAGATCAGAGCACAATTAAATGACATGGAGACTAAACTAATAATTCAAAAGATCAACAAAAGTAGGAGCTGGTTCTTTGAAAAGATAAACAAAATTGACAAGCCTTTAACCAGGCTCATCAAGAAAAAAAGAGAGAGGACCCAAATAAATAAAATCAGAAATGAAAGAGGAGAAATCACAACTGATACAATAGAAATACAAAAGATTGTAAGAAATTATTATGAACAACTATATGGCAAGAAATTTGACAACCTAGAGGAAATGGACAAATTCCTGGAAACCTATAGTCTTCCCAAACTGAATCAAGAAGAATCAGAAAGTCTGAATAGACCAATAACAGCTAATGAAATTGAAGCAGTAATCAAAAAACTCCCAGCACACAAAAGCCCTGGACCGGATGGCTTCACAAGTGAATTCTACAAAACATTTAGGAAAGAACTAACTCCTATCCTCCTCAGACTATTCCTAAAAATACCAGAAGAGGGAAGACTCCCAAACTCGTTCTATGAAGCCAGTATAACCCTAATTCCAAAACCAGGTCAAGACACAACAAAGAAAGAAAACTATAGGCCAATATCGCTGATGATCATAGATTCTAAAATCCTCAATAAAATATTGGCAAACAGGATCCAGCAACACATTAAAAAGATCATACACCATGATCAAGTGGGATTCATTCCAGGGATGCAAGGATGGTTTGATATTCACAAATCAATAAACATAGTACACCACATGAACAAAATGAAAGACAAAAACCACATGATCATATCAATAGATGCAGAAAAAACATTTGATAAAGTACAACACCCATTTATGATGAAAACTCTCCACAAAATGGGAATAGAGGGAGCATACCTCAACATAATAAAGGCCATATATGAGAAACCTGAAGCCAACATTATACACAATGGGCAAAAACTGAGAGCATTCCCCCTGAGGTCAGGAACAAGACAAAGATGTCCACTCTCTCCACTCCTATTCAACATGTCTTGGAAGTTCTAGCCAGAGCAATCAGACAAGAAAGAGAAATAAAAGGCATCCAAATTGGAAAAGAGGAAGTAAAACTGTCATTATTTACAGATGAAATGATAGCGTACATAGAAAACCCTATAGACTCCACAAAAAAAACTACTTACCTAATCAGTGAATTCGGCAAAATAGCAGGGTACAAAGTCAATATTCAGAAATCGAAAACATTTCTGTACACCAAAAATAAAATCTCAGAGATAGAAACTAAAAGAAAAATCTCATTTAGTTTAGCAGCAAGAAAAATAAGGTACCTAGAAATTAAAAAAAAGAAAAAGAAAAAGGCTTTCTTCAGCCTCTTATACCCCCTGCTGGGCCCAGGGTAGGTACTAAGTCAGTTACCATCGCCATCTATTCTATTATTTATAATGTTACACTGTAATTTGTCAATTTCTCTATCTATCTCCTCCACTAGACTCCATAAACTGCATGAGGGTAGGGGTTGTTTCCCATTCTTCTCTATTTCTCTGGCACCTAGCATGAAAGGAATTCAGTAACTTGCTGTTGAAAAAATGAATAGGGCCTTATTTTACTTTTGTTAGAGGACATACATATATAAAAGTCTTAACACTGTGCCTCTCACATAAGAAGTATTTGATAAATGTTAACTGTATTTGCTATAATGCTATCAGATGAAGTGGTACTGGAACAGATTCCTTCTTGTTGTTAAGTTGTCAGAAACTTTGCAATCTGGTTGTTAAATTATGGGTAGTTGGAAATAGTCTGTGGTGGGATATTTACACCATGGAAATCGGCAAATGTGACAATTCTGCACAATGAACCACCTCCCCCCACCACCACCATCAAAGCCAGCTGCTTAATATTTCCCAACTCACCAACTGAGTTCAGATAACATACTACCCTGGGCCTTAAATACCTCTAAATGTCTTAATGGGCACATAAAATAAAATGTACATATGATGTGTGTTGGATTTAGGAGAGAGAAAGAAAAAGAAAAAGAAGGTTGTGGGGAAAGGGAGGTAATCTGCCAGCAACTGGGTGAAGCTCAAAACCCAACTTCCCATCACAGCTCACCTCCCACAGATAATAGTCTTTGCAAACATTTATGATACAGTCTCCTAGTGTGTTTAATTTGGGCGCACAAAAAAGAATTGGTTGATGGCCCTGGCCGGTGTGGCTCACTTGGTTGGAGTGTCATCCCATAATGGAAAGATTGTGGGTTCAAATCCATGTAGGGCACATACCTAGGTTGCAGGTTCAATCTCTGGTCTGGGTGCATATGAGAGGCAACCAACTGATGATCTCTCTCTCTCTCTCTCTCTCTCTCTCTCTCTCTCTCTCTCTCTCTCTCTCCATCCTTCCTCTAGATTTTCTTCTCTCTCTAAAAAAGAAGAGAAGAAAAGAAAAAAGAAAAGCCCCGACTGGTATGGCTCACTGGTGGATTGGGCATCATTCAGCAAACTAAAAGTTTGCCAGTTACATTCCCATTCAGGGCACATGCCTGGATTGTGGGCCAGGTCCTCAGAGGAGGGCATGGGAGAAGCAACCGATCAATGTTTCTCTCTCTCTCTTTATCCCTCCCTTTCCCTCTCTGTAAAAATAAGTAAATAAAATCTTTAAAAATAAAGAATTGGCTGATGATCTCAAAAGTGACAATTCAATTCCCTCAGAAACAACTTTACAAATCATGATATTGACACTTTAAATATTTTCTAACTGTTTAAGTTTTCCATACTAAAATAGGTTACATTGGAAACTGGTGAATTCTTTGTGCAAATTAGGAGTGTCCTCATGGAAGCTAGATGCAAATCTGCAGAGATATTGCAGGGTAAATTCTCACTAGCCAGTCCTCTAGCACCCTGCTTCCCCAAGTCTGATATGCAGACTCCTCCAGACCCAGCTCAAACCTACTGAATCAGGATCTGCATTTGAATAAGAACCTCAGCTTATTTATACAGAAATTAACATTTGAGAAGGCTTTGCTCTAGATCATGTCTAAGGCCACAGTTAACTGTAGGATTGGAGGCCTCTATCATGACTTGATGAAGACATACAAATCATGCTTATAATATTTTTCATGAAATAAAATGTCAATATAAAACATCTCTACATTAAACTCCAGGTACAAGTTCCAAAATAATCTTAACACAACAGTAGGCAAAAATCAGTAAGTTTAAATTCAAAAGTAAAAGTATAAAATCTATGTTTAGACAAATTCTAAAACAAAGGAATCAAGCTTGCAAAAGCATTAGGTAACAGACACACAGGCAATTTATCTCTTATCCTCCTCCCCTCATTTCTGAGCTCTTTTTATTTGTTCTCATGGGTTTATATTATGTTGTGAGTTCTTCAAAGTCACTGCAGGAATAGACAACTTCTTAAACTAGACCATTTAGTAAGACCCTTAGTTACCACAATGCCTGCTTCTTTTAGGTTCTCCCTTCCTCCCACTGAGCCTGTAACAGAGCTCTCTACCAAGTGGGTAACCCATCACTGCTATTGGCTGACACTAGTTATTAATAGCATTTTAGATAATGCTTTGTTTCTATACCTTTTCAGTAACTACAAAATCTGTGTAACACAAGAAAACAAATCTATGATATAAATTATTTATATTGATACATAGTATATATGATTTGAATTTTAACAAGTCAATTAGTAACTGATATACTGTTACAATTTCTAAATAATATCCTGCAACTACTATTTTCAGTTCAAAGTTTATGCTATAAACTATCAATGTTTCCCCAAAATAATCAAATCCATTGGCCAATTCTGAGAACCCTTGTCTCTCTTTCTGATTTCTGCTGGGTAAAAGATTTGGCAAATTATCTCTAAAGGTCTATACAGTAAATATTTTAGTCTTTGTGTATCATACAGTCTTTGTTGCAACTACTTAAAAACAGCCATAGAATAGGCAAACCAATTGCTACCAGGGAGACCTGAGTCAGAGGCCTCCTCCTCGCTGATTCTTGCCTTGCTTGCCAAAGAATTCAGATGAGAGACAGCATGTAAAGTGAAAATGAGATACTGTAATGATTTTATTTATGAAGCATGTACAAGCACGAAGCTGCAAGCAGGCACCTGGCTAGTCTGAATGCCACACATATAGAGAAAATCAAGTTGTTAGTAAGTTTGTTCTATATACTTGAGCACCTGGCTACAAGTGGACACTCAGTTAACTGAGCATGCTGACTTATGGGGTTCAGGGATTATATAATTTAGTCAGTTTCTAGGTTTCCCCTCCACTTCCCCTCCAGACCTTGGGATCAATACAGTTTTAAAGGTTTTCTTTCTCAGCTAGTGGAGATGATACATACAGAATTTCAAGGGCTCCCCTCCTCCTGTGTTATAGTTTTGGTTATCACAGTTTTTTTTTTTTTCCCCTCTGATGTTTGGAATGCCTGGCAATTTTCTCAGACTGGGACAAGGACTGCTGAATCAATGGGAGAGACATGTCTCTTTTTTGTTTCTAGCCTCCTGTTTTAAATTCTCAGTTAGACTGTAATGGTGGGGTCTGTACTTTATTCCCCCTCTGGCTGCTAATTCCCAGCTGCCACTTAACATTGTCCAAATCTTTGGGAACTTTTGGTCATTGACCACTCTAACTGCTTCCTGTTGGAAGGTATCCATAAGTGATGTCTGTTTAGGGACCTGTGACAAGGGGTCAAAAGTTGTTGGCTGGATCTTTCAGTGTGAGGATGGGCTGGAATCCCCAATGAGTCATCATTTTGATATGAAATTTCTATATCCTAAAGGCAACAAATGTGACAAGAAGATTAGTTGACTGGAAGATTTGGGACTTTATTTGATAAAGGTCAAATTTAACAGGAATGGAAACATTTCTTTTCTGGAGGAGGAGGCTGAAGCATATTGATAGGCCGGTAGAAAAAATGTCAGAAATATGAAAAAGAAAATCACAGTAAGTCCTAGTTGTGTTACTTATCTATAACAGGGTTTCGTTTCTTGAAGAGGAATTTGAAGTCCTTTGCTGCCTGTTTTGGAAATCCTAAAGGAGTTGGCTCCTTCCACAGTTTGACTCAAAAGTGATATATCCAGCTGGAGATGTCAGGGACCTTGATGGCTATTGGGGAAGACATAAGAACAGGGAGGGGTTCTTTCCATGAGGGTTGTAGTTGAGAACTATGAGACCTGTCCTTCCAAAATTTTAATAGAACTTGTTCCCTGGTTTAACTTGTTTGTGTTGGTAGCCTTAAGTTTGTTTCCATACTCCTGTAATGCTCTTTTTATCTGCCCTAGATCAATGGTGTAAAATAATTTAGGGTTCGTATTACATGTTTATGGCCCAGTTTCTTTGTGGGGTAACAGATAAGTAGGTCATTTACATATTAGATCACTAAGCCACCCCCCTTAAGTGATAGGTCCTCCAAGTCCTCTGATGATGCATGTCTAAATAAATGATGGAGGGCAGCCCAGGTTAGTTGTTGCTAGAGCCCTGGCTGGTTTGGCTCAGTGACTTGAGTGCCGGCATGTGAACCAAAGGGTCACTGGTTTGATTCCCAGTCAGCACATGCCTGGGTTGCAGGCCAGGTCCCCAGTTGGGGGCTTGAGAGAGGCAACCACACAATGATGTTTCTCTCCCTCCCTTTCTCCCTCTCTTCACTTCTCTCAAAATGAATAAAATCTTTTAAAAAAATGTAATGAGAAAGTCCTGATTGTAGATGTTCCTGCTACTCCCAGGATGGTGTATACAGATTGAGAGGAGAGGGGTCCAGAGAAGGAAGTAGGGGCAGAGTAGTTGGCCCCAGTATTCAGTAGGAAAGTTAATGTCCTACTTGCCACGCCCATGTGTACCCTAGGTTCCAGTCCAATAATGGTGACTTCTTCAGGTGGGGTTGATTGAGGCAGGCAACTTCATTCCTGAGTTATTATCTGAAAAGCAATTGCAGCTTTGGCCTGGGATCCCTTCAGTCTGAAGAACAGAATGCTGCCTAGTGGCCTCCATTCTTGCACTTACAGAATGGTGCCTGAGGTGGTCTGTCACAATTTGGATTTTCCTTGGCTCAACGCCCCATCTTTTGACACATAAGACACTTAGTGTCCTTCATAGCAGGCCTGGAAGGCCTAGTGGGATGTGACTGTCCTGCAAGAGCAGCTAAAATTTACACATGTCTAATCTTTTATTCCTTCTCCTGGGCCTTGGCCACTCTCTCTTGATAATGGATATAGAAGACTTTATTGGGACTGTGGAGGGCCCCTTTACTAAAGTGATTTTTTTAAAAAGGAGCTGTTTGGATGGGAAGGTGCCAATGCAATGTACTAGGATGGCATTGTCATAGGAGTTAGCTTATATTTGTAATGAAAGTCTCCTCTGTCCCTCAAATAGAAGAATGACTGCACATAAGGAATTTCTGACCATCTGTCTAGGCATTTGCAGAAGAGATCAAGTTGGAATATGGTATTATGATTTAAGCTTCCATGTAGTAGCCAGAATTCCCCATCAGCTAACTGATATTGAGGCCGAGCAGTATTGCAAAAGGATGTCAGTCCTGCCCTGGCTGGTGTGACTCAGTTGATTGAGTGCTGGCCTGCAAACCAAAGGTTGCTGGTTTGATTCTCAGTTAGGGCACATGCCTGGGTTGTGTACAAGATCCCCAGTTGGGGGGTATGTGAGAGGCAACCACACATTGATGATTCTCTCTCTCTCTTTCTCCCTCCCTTACGCTCTCTCTAAAAATAAATTTAAAAAAATATCAGTCTTCTTTAGAGTTTGAAGATCAGACTGTGTTGAGTTAGAAAGGACTCCAGTGGGGTTCCATCTGGAATGAACTCCTGATTTCCCATCTGGAAGGAATAAACACCAAGCAATTAGGAAGCCAGAATCCTGGAGTCTAATCTGAGGGCTCACTGTCTCAGGACCTGAGACCCTGCATATTATCCAGAATGGGCATCTCCATTATGGACGTGTTAAAGAGTAGGGGTATCCAAAAATCCCCAGAGCCTGCGGGTTGGAGGGTGGAGAAAGGGGAACAGCTTTTAAGATGCCTTTGCATGACTATGGCTAGTAGCTTAGTGTCAGTTATGCAAATGGCTTTGATTCTCCCAAGGCCCCAAGAAGATGGGAGGGGTTTTGACCATGGAATGGTGCAGAAAGAGCATACAGAGCTTGCGCAAGGTTCTGTGAATGGTCAGAACTGGGTACCACACCCACTGAGTCAGAGGATGCAGTCAGGGTTTTAAAAATAGGCAGCAGATGTTTTTTTGACTAGGATCTCAATGCGGTTTTGAGAAGAGAGGAGATCCATGCGGTTTGCAGGAAGGAGGAGATCCCCATGCAGTTTTGTGAAGAGGAGAGGAGATCCATGCAGTTTGCAAGGAAGGAGGGGGAACACCATGGGGCTTTGAGAGGAGGAGAGGAGATCCATGCGGTTGGCAAGGAGGGTAGAGGAGAACATGCGGCTTTGAAAGGGCAAAGAGAGAACCATGCGTGATCCAGTGCAACATGGCACATGTTTTTCTGGACTGTTATATGGAGGCTGATGACATTGTACCCCAGATCCAGAAGGAGACAGCTGACAGATAAGGGATGGGGAACTTCTGGGTATGTTTTTGGCTTCTAGCCTTTTGGGGAGAAGGGAAGTTCTGGGTCCCATGGGAGAACAGGGCTTTGAGCTGAAGTGCTCATTGCCCTCCCCAGGTTGGAATACTGTAAATAAAGACCTGTTTTCCGCAACACTATTTGTTGGGTTTTATACCAAGGAACCTCGTGAAAGAACCCCTCTTGCTCTGTAAAAGACAGATGGATGTAGGGACAAGGAGTGTACCTTGTACCTATTGAGATTGTTTGTCCCTACCTTCCTTCAGCCAGTGAGAAGGAGCCTACTGATTGGTGGGAATTCTGTAGTTCAATGGTCACTTTTGGGGTCCAGAGATTCTAAACTGAGGGGAGGATGGGAGAGTAAAGTTTGGAATGTAAGGAAATACCAGTGCTGTAGAGTGTGGTGCCAGTCTTAGGATATCCCTCTTTCTCTGCAGGAATAACACTGTCCCTCTAATGTCAGTTGTAGTCTGGGGGGCTGGATGACCTTGAGATGGTACAGTGCTTAAAGCTGTGGCTACAAGTGAGCATTTTGTTTCCATTAAGTGGCAACATTTTGCTCTTCCTTTGCCCTATTCCAATTGTTAAAAAAAAAAAAAACAAAAAAACACTGAAAGTTATTTCTACCAGTTGCTCCATGGGGGCCTAGGGCCCCAAGGCTAATTTTTGTAGCTTTTTTCTGATGTCTGGGGTTGTCTGCTGGATAAAATGTACCCCCAGAAGTGTTCAGACTTCGGCAGACTTAGGGTTGATATTTGTGTAAACTTTTGTAAAGCTTCAGCTAATTGTCCCTGAAGAAGGGCAGGGTTTTTATTCTTCCCCTTTTATCCTTCATATGTCCTAGTTTGATAGATACAGTTAGGGTCCTGATCTGGGATTTTATTCCCCCTTTTTGATATATGTGTTGTTGAGTATGATGGCCAGCTAGTTTATCAGCATAAGCCCTAGTATATCTTCTTTGTGTCGTACTTTTTAAAATTTATATAGTGCAGCAATGAGAGAGAACAATTTGTAAGTTACTCCAAGTTAGGTCAGAAGTCAGTGATTAAAATTGACAAAGGATTTTGTGGGGTTTTTTTGTAACAACATTTTAAATTAATTAATTGGTTTTCCCACTATCTAATTGTACCAGGGGGTTCTGTTGGGAAATAACAATTGGCTTTGGAAGATCAAAGGGAGCTCTTGGCTTTTTCACTTGTCATTAAAATTATCTATGTGCCTTTCCTTTTCTTTATCATTCCTAGTTTTCCTAGTTTCCATTTCCTTTCTTGAGTTTCCTACTCCAATGTCCTTTGTTCCCGTGTGTCTTTCCTTTATGCTTTATCACCTTGTTTCACTTCCTCAGTTCCTTCTCTTTTTGCTTTTTTCCCCTACATAATTCTTTTTCAAATTGCACAGAACTTCTTCAATTTACACAGGCCCTCTTCGATTTACACAGACCCTGCAATGCACACAATTCATTTGCAACTTTCCTAGTCCTTCTTAGTTCATCTAAGAATCACTAACCCAGTTCCAGTTTTATAATTTACCTTGTATTACTAAAACCATATATTCTTTCCCAAATTGATTAGAATTTTCAATTTTTAGTGACAACCAAAATACTTAGTTAGCATTCTTTAGATTAATAAATTTATGCATATGTTTTAGAATTTTCAGAAACAGTTCTTTTGCCCATTGGAAGATATACATAGTGCTTAAAAATGAGCTGTTTTATTATCTGGTGACCTTGACAAGAGCAAGGAGACAGGAGAAAAGGGTGGAGATATCTGGCTTGGTTAACCTTCAGTTGTTTCAGTTTTAAAAGTATGTACATAGAAATAAAGTGGGCCAACTCTCTGGCTCATGGGTTGTCTGGATCCTTGGAAGGCTCCCTCTGGCTCTCGGGCTCTTCTTCCTCAAGGGTGCCTGGATGATCATGCTGCAGTTGCCTGCATTTCCCAATGGATGATATTTTGGATGGGAAGGAACTCCTGGTACAGCCTAGGATCAAGCTGCCCTGGCAGAGAGTGGCAGGTTTATTCTTTGGGTGTTCTAGATGGGACAAACTCTGAGGCAGAAGCCTGCTATTCTTTCAAAGTTGTGTAACTTTTGTAACTTACATTGTTTTAGTTTGCAAACTAACTCTATAGAAGTAATTAAAAACTAACAGGAAATGATAGGAAAATCCAGGTGTTAGAGTTTAGCCTTAATTAATAGGCCTAAGTGACTAATTCTTTCAGAAAGCTGTTATTCCAAAATTGTGAAGCTTTGGAATAAAGACTCCTTTTCTATTTTTAAGGTATATTTTATTGATTATGCTATTACAGTTGTCCTAATTTTTTTTCCTTTGTCCTTCTCTGTTCAGTACTCCTCTGCCCTCTAGCAATCCCCCAACCTTAGTTCATGTCCATGGATCCTGCATATAAGTTCTTTGGCCTCTTCATTTCCTTTACTATTTCTTAACTTACCTCTACATATTTTATACCTACCAATTATGCTTCTTGATACCTGCACCTTTTCTCTCATTTTTCGCGTCCCCCCTCCCCACTGATAGATAACCCTCTATATGATCTCCATATCTATGATTCTGCTCCTGTTATAGTTGCTTGCTTAGTTTGTTTCTGTTTTTTAGATTCAGTTGTTTATAGTTGTGAGTTTGTTGTCATTTTAATGTTCATAGCTTTGATCTTCTTTTTCTTAAACATATGCCTTTAACATTTCATATAATAAAGGCTTGGTGATGGTGAACTCCTTCAGCTTCACCTTGCCCTTCCATTCTAAATGATAGCTTTGCTGGATAGAATAATCTTGGTTGTAGGTCCTTGCTTTTTGTCACTTTAATACCTCTTGCCAGCCCCTTCTTGCCTCCAAAGTTTCTTTTGAGAAATCAGCTGATAGTCTTATGGGAACTTCTTTGTGGGTAACCCTCTTCTTTTCTCTTGGATCATTTAAGATTCTCTCTTTACCTTTAAACTTTGGCGTTTTAATTATGATGTATCATGGTGTGGTCCTCTTTGGGTCCAACTTGTTTGAGACTATCTGTGCTCCTTGGACTTGTATGTCTATTTCCTTTGCCCAATTGGGGAAGTTTTCTTTCATTATTTTTTCAACTAAGTTTTCAATTTCTTGCTCTTCCTATTCTGCTCCTGGAATCCCTATGATTTGGATGTTGGCACATTTGGAGATGTCCCAGAGTCTTCTTAGTTTCTCCTTTAAAAAAAAAAAAAATTCATGTTTCTTCATTCTGTACTGGTTGACTGTTTATGTCTTTCTTATTTTCCAATTCATTGATTTGAACACTAGCTTCTTTCCCTTCACTATTATTTCCCTGTGAATTTTTCTTTATTGTGTTTGCCATACTCAGTGAGTTCTCTGAGCATCCTTATCACCAGTGTTTCAAACTCTTCATCTGATAGGTTGGCTATCGCCATTTCACTTAGTTCTTTTTCTGGAATTGTGATTTGTTCTTTCATTTGGGCCATATTACTTTGTCTCTTCAGTTTGGCAGCCTCCTTGTGTTTTTTTATAGGTATTAAGTAGAGATGCTTTGACTCCCTGTCTTGGCACACTTGTTACATTGTAAGGGGTAGAGCCTTAGGTATCTGTCAGTGTGGGGTGATGTATTTCACCACTTTGTGGTGCTGTATGTGGAGAAGGAGTCAGAGAGGGAACAATGCCATTTGTTCAGCACTCATCCCTTCCCAGTCATTTTGCCCACTTCCCATATGCAACTGCCACCCCTCTAACTGTTGCTATAGTGGTGGTTCCCAGAATGCGTGTGTTTGTGTACATTCTAGGACTGTGAGGGCCCTCTAAACAGACTCTCCTGAGAGGCAGGCAGTTTCTTCTGTTATCCTAACCGCCACTAGTTTTCATAGCCAGAAGCAATGAGGCTTTACTTTCCTCGCACTGGACCCCTTGGGCTGCATGATCTGGCCTGGAGCTGGGATCGCTCCTCAGGTGTCCTTCCTGGCTTTTATCCACAACATATGAGTGCAGAACCATCCATTCTTCCAGCTGCCACTGCTTCCTTGCTGTTGCAACCTCACCATGCCACACCATGTCATCTTTGTCCCAGTTCTCTGCCTCTGCCCCTCCTACCCATCAGGATGGATATTTCTTATTTAAAACCTAGGGGTCAGACTTCCATACATTTAGGTTTTTCTGGAAGTTCTGGTTGTTTTTTGTTTTGAGGTTAGTTGTGTTCCTTCTTACAGTTGTGCGAGGGGGCAAAATGCGTCTACCTATACCTCCATCTTGGCTGGAAGTGAGACTCCTTTCCTTTATCACCAAACCTTGGGCTATAGAATTTTGCCTAGATCGTGGCAGTGGGCAGCAAGACCCCAATTGCTGTTTGGTAACACCCTGGCTGTATGTCTCCTTGGGACCCTTAGAATTTAAGAGGAAATAAAAGTTTATGCCTGAGAAGGGGCACAGCTATTTCTGGAGAGGGAGAGAGAGCAAGACATTCACCTGGAAAATACAACACTGCCCCTTGGGGGAGAGATGCTGCAGGCCTATAACAAGTCTATGATTCAGACTTATTGTTCTCTGGTCATGTTTTAGGGGCAGAGATGTGGGGGACGGACAGACATGGGGAGATGTGGGAAGTAGACAGGCTTGGTTTAAGAGACTCTGACCGCTGTGCTAAGCCGCCTCCAGCTGGGCCCTTATCCAGCAGGTTGTCTCCCAGGCCTTCTCTGAATTCCACCCTCCGGGGTATTTTAAAGATAGAATAGAAATCCAAAGTGGCTTTTAAGGAAAAGGGAACCTGCTCTGTTTTTCTCTGTAAAGCCTCAAATCCTTGTCAGTAAAATGTGAAGAACATAACGATTAAGTAAGAGAAAGTGCTTTTGACCTTGTGTAAAATACCTGGATGTTTCAACCCTGTATTAATCTGCACTTCCCTTTCACTCCCTACCATTTGGGGAAGTGCTGCATATTTTCCTTAAGTACTTCCGCATGTGGAAAGTGGATAAAAACCCTGGCTAATAAAGAAATGGGGGTGATTTTCCACTAGAAAAAAAAAATCCTCCCTTCCTTCCTCAGATGGAGAGTGTCTGAGTAGTTTCTTCATCCACTCAGAGGGACCCAGAGTCTCTCACAGAAAAGACTAGGTACTTGCGTAGTGGGTCTGAGTGTGTTGCTTGTGAGTGGGGCTCCCAAAAGCCATTACAATTTTCGGTCATCCCCAACTCTCTTACATGCCTTGGTTTCTCCCTTGTGTTACAGAAACAGGGGAGTCCAAAAATCCCCAGAGTTTGCTGCTGGGGGATGGGGAGAAGTAAGCAGCTTTTCAAATGCTTCCACATGCCTGAGGCTGGTGGCTACTGTCTTTCTTATGCAAAATGGCTTTAATGCATCCAAAGCCTCAGGCAGATGGGAGGAGTCTTGAACCAGGGGACAGTATGGAAAGCACACAGAGCCTACGTAAGGGTCTGTGAATGGTCAGAACTGTTTGCAATGCCCACTGCGTCAGAGGACGCAGTCAGGGATATATAAGCAGCTGCAGACATTTTAGCTCAGACTCTCTCGCTCTCTGACTCGGGCTCTCACTCGCGCTCGCGCTCTGGCGCTCTCTCTCTCTCGCGCTCCCGGGCTCTCGCTCTCAGGGTCTCGCTCTCTCGCTCCCTCCACGTGGCTTGGTGAAGGGGCCTTCTCCATGTGGCTTGGAGAAGGGGTCTCCAGGCTGCTTTAAGAGGCTCTCGCCATGCGGTTTTGAGGAGGAGAGGAGATCTGTACGGTTTGCAGGAAGAAGGCAGTTTGCAAGGAGGCTGAGAATCCAGGCGGTTCTGCATTGAGAGCTGGAGGGCACCACAGCACAGAAAGGACCTCCCCAATCAGATTGAGTGATTGGCAGCTGCTGATAAAGCTGAACTGTGTTTGGAAAGTAGGGAAATGGTTTCTCTAACTTTCCTAAAACTAGCCTGGTTTGGAAGGGGGGGAGGCAAGGATATGTGTTTGTGGGTGTTTTAAAGAGCATAAGACTTAACAACGGAAATCTGCAAATAACTAAATCTATATAACTGTTAAATAAACAATTCGTTTTCTTTTCACTAAACTCTGGTATTGAGAGTTATAATTTTGGCGGCGGGCAATCGGGCCCCTAACTAAAGAGCCCGTGGGTTTGTTTTCAACTGGAGCAGCCCAGGGGTTCTGTAACACTTGGTTGTCTAAAACAGCCTGGGGGGCTCAGAGTGCTGCGTGACCAACCCTTATTCTGCACATTCCTGGATGAGCCAAAGTTACATTACAGTGATGGGAGCTCCCTATGGGGTCCCTGTGTGTCTCTGAGATTAAGCCCAGGCACCTCCATGAGGCCCTCACTCACATAGGAATACCTGAGAATTTGGACTGGAGAGGGGATGTGTTTCTTCAGTCTTCAGAGCACTGGTGAAACCCAAACACTCGTTTTAGATTTACCCTTGTTTCTGCCTCCAAACACAAACCTAGCCTGTTTAAATGACCCTCCCCCACTGCTGCTGCATCTCTTTTAACCCCAAAGGAGAAACAGACAATAAGACATTGCCAGTGAGACTATTACTTACTGTGTTCTGGGTGGCTGGAGACTAAGGCTGGAATCTGAGTTATGGCAGCAGAAGTTGTTACTGGGGACACCTGAGTCAGTGGACTCTCCGCCCCCAATTCTCGCCTTGCTCCCGAGAGAAGAATTAAGTCAAGAGACAAACATGGATAGTGGAATGAGATATAAGTTTATTTATGAAAACATGAGCATGAAGCTGCAAGCAGGCACCTGGCTAATCTGAATGCCCCACATATAGAGGAAATAAAGTTTTTAGTAAGTTTGTTCTATACACTTGAGCACCTGGCTACAAGTGGGCACTCATCTAATCTGAGTGCACTGACTATTGGGGTTCATGGGTTATATACTTTAGTCAGTTTCTATGCTCCCTCCACCTCCCCTCTCCAGACTTTGGGGTTAATACACAGTCTCAAAAGCTTTCTTTCCCAGTTAGTGGAGATGATACACACAGAATTTCAAAGGTTCCCTGCCTCCTGTGTTATCATAGTTTTGTTTGTGGTGTTTGGAACACCTGGAAATTTTATTGGACCAGGTTCAGGGCTGCTGAGTTAATGGGTGAGACATGTCTCCCTCCTTCTCTCTGCCTTAATTTACTATTTATTCTACCTAACACAATGAAAAAATGAGCATGGTTGTGTTCCATCAAAACTATCTACCAAGCCCTGGTTAGTGTGGCTCAGTGGGTTGGGTATATCCCACAAACCAAAAGGTCACTGGTTTGATTCCTGGTAAGAGCACATGCCTGGGTTGCACCCAAGACACCGGTTAAGGGTGTGCAAGAGGCAACCAATTGATGTTTTTCTCACACGTTGATGTTTCTCTCCCTCTTTTTTTTCCTTCCTTCCCCTCTCTCTAAAAATAAATAAATACAATAAAAAAAAAAAAAACAACAACTTTATCTACCAAAACAGGCAGGCCACAGTTTGCTGACTGTTGGGTAGAAGATTCTGTATCAAAAGAATCCAGGGGCTCCTCTTGTACTTATTCCAGGTAAATATTGCTCCAAATCACATGGATTTACCCTCTTTTCAACACAGGAACCCATTTGGACCTTTTTTGTTCAATATAAACTAATGAGTATGATCCAGACATGTGTGTAGACAAGATGTTGAAACTAAGAAGGGCACATTTGCATAAATATATCTCCCCCACATTTCTACTTCTTTCCTCTTCTGTCCTTGTGTAAATGCAAAGCTGTATTCTATTTTGCCTATCTTTCTTAATGTGATTCTGGAAAAAAAATTAACACACTAAAAATATTTCTTTACCTCTAACAATGCAGATGAACATGCCCAAGAGCCAGGGCTGAGCTAAGTTGCCTAAAGAAATCTAGATTGAGAAATTCAAAGACATTTTACTTTTCATTCTCTACAAGTCGTGCCAGAGGAGAGAGCAGTTAGAGAAAGCAGCCCTCCCTCTGGGTGGGAAGGGAGGAAAACCTAATTCCCCCTAAATCTGTTTAATTCCAAGTCCATGATACTTCTTCCCATGACACTACTTCTCACACTGACTTATTTAACCAATTTAAAGAGGATTAAGGGTTTGGTTGACACAAAGGAGTTTCATGTGGTCCATTGAAAAACAAGTTATGGCAGCTTTGAGCAGTACTACAATGCATTAGGATGTGAGATAAAGGAAGCTGGAGATTGCATCCTATTATGAATTCAAACTGATATCAGAAAGGCCATAAAGGTTCTGTTTTAATTTGCAAATTAAGATTTACCAGAAGCCAAGAACGATAAACAGTCTTCATCGATGCAGCGTTTTTGCAAGTTTAATCCACAAATTCAGTTTCTTTGACCCTGTAGTGCTTGAGATTCCTTTGCTTTTCCCAGAACACCATGCAATAAAAGGAAGCCGATCAATGAAGAGAGACCTCTGCTGCATGTGAAAAGATAACTATGGGGAACTACAAAACTGTTTTTACTTCATGGTTGAGTATATCTAATATTTTTCCAATATTTTTAATTCAGGCATTTTACTCTGCTTAAAACAAAACATGAAGGGGAAAAATCCTTTATTTTAATTTTTGAAATTTGTTAGAAGCACTGACTTGGGTTTTGCTCCTAAAGAGATGTAGGGGTTATTTATTAATTTAAGGGAGACAGTACAGTCAGATAATACAGCTGTTATAATTTTGAAGTAAGCATAAATGTGATTTAGAAGTATATCTACCTTGCTATGTGCCTGCTAGTGAAAGATAGTAGTGAAATCCTCAGCAGAGGCACCATTGCAGTGATCTTAATGAACTGGAGCCTGACAACCATCAAGAAATAGCCACACTGCAATACAGAGAGCAAGCAAGGGAGAAACAATAAACAGGGAAAACGTTAATATTCAGTTTCTTCTTTGCAAGCCATGCACCAAACATCCCCTACCTTCTCTCCCTAAATATACAAATGAGTATGGGCTGCTTCTCCTTTCACTGAAAGTGAATGTTGAAAAAAAGCTTTAATCTTATTGACTAATTCAGCTGTTCCTTTAAATTGAATTTTTAAACATACGGACACACAAACCGATCTATATGGAGAACAATTCTTTAAACAGTATGCAAACAGTATAGGATCGTATACTACGTATCATACAAGTGAGTTTTCATAGTGCAAAAGAATGAATTTCTTATTGTGACACTTAAGATAAAAATACTAAAGAATTTTAGCTCAGACTTGGAGTGCAAACATGGAGAGGAGTGAGTGAGTGAGTGTGGATTTTGGATGGCGTGAGCAGGGAGAGGAGTGTGAGAGCAGCGTGAAGGAGGGTGGAAAGTTTGACTGCACACTCCGGGCTGAGTCACTGGGCTTCCTGAACTGGCAAGTCTACTGTGCCACACCCAAAGGGGGCAGCTGCTGACTGGCTCCTTAGCCAGGAACTGCTTGAAGCAGTGGTTCTCAACCTTCCTAATGCCACGACCCTTTAATATAGTTCCTCATGTTGTGATGACACCCAACCATAACTAAAGCATAGTGATTAATCACAAAAACAATATGTAATTATATATGTGTTTTCTGATGGTCTTAGATGACCCCTGTGAAAATGTTGTTTGAGCCCCAAAGGGGTCGCGACCCAAAGGTTGAGAACCACTGACTTGGAGGCTTCCCCCTGCCAGGGGCGCACTGAACAGTGAGGTCTCACAGGGAGTCAGCAAGAGGGTTTGGCTGAAAAGGCCAGAGGTGTGGGAGGACAGTGAACAACCCGGACTGGGAGAAGATGTGTGAGCTGAGTCTAGGTGGGGACCCCCTTGGCTGCAACCTGGGACTGAAAGCTCTGTGCTCTGGGCACTTGCAATGCTCACACCAGGGCCCCACTAAGCAAAGGGGCAGATTTGAGCCATGGAGAGGGGCCCATATGGGAAAGATGTGGTGGAACTACAGACTCGTTGGGGACCCCAGGCGGGCAGGTGATGCACACCCCGGCACTTTGGGCAATTGCACCAGGGTCTTACCAAACAAAAAGGCTATTCTGAGCCACAGAGAGAGGCACATACAGAAAAGCTGTGGTGGAACTGTAGACTCCATGGAGACCCCAGGCCCACAGGTGGCACTAGCAGACATATAGGTAGGGACGTGAGCAGATGCTGTAGCTCAAGAATAGAGACACGACTGGTGGCAGAGCAGAGATTACCGGCATGTGCATACTGGCCCACCAGCAGAACAACATTGCTAGACAAGCCTGAGGAGGGCTGAGAGTGCCGCAGGAGGGCACTCAACTAAATACGGGTCACACTGGAGCGGTGGCAGGCCCATGAGTAAAAGACTAGCAACCCCAGAATCAAGCTGGATCTCCCTACAGCCAGCCAGCCAGTCAACCAGAAAACACTCTGAACCCATGGAATTTTGACCAGGGGCGATCCAGAAAAAAAGATTGTGCCTAAGAGTTGAACTGAGTAAAAACTCTCTCTTTTTTCTTTTTATTTTCCTTCCCTTTTATTTCCTTTCTTTCTTTTTCTTCCCTTTCCTTCTTTTTCTCTCTCTCTCTTTCTTTATTTTTTCCTTCTTTGTTTCTTCCTTCCTTTCTTTCTTTCTATTTTAATAACTCTTTCCTTAATCTGTTTTCTACCTTCTCTCCCTCCTATCCTTCTTTAATTTTTGCTTGTTTGTTTTTTGTCTGTTTTGTTTATCCTCCTCTCACACTAAACATATAGCATGTAACTGCTATATAAACCTAATACTATACACTTCCACTTTCTCACTTTATTCTGCATTCTTCCCTTCCTTTTTAAACATACAATGTAAAATATTACTTGCCGTCTCGCATAGCCTTGACCCTACTTGCTACTATTATTATTCTATTACCTTCCCTCTCAAAAAAAATCTTTCTTTCATTTAAAACAACACTTATATGTTTCTCCTATAGTATAATAGTCTTAACATCTCTACATTTATATTAATACTGGCTCGTTTGCTGCTGATAGTGGGATTGTAGGTGGAGATATTTTTGAGGGTGTGCGTTTCTTGCCTGGTTATGTGTTTATGTTTTAACAACATCTCCACAAAAGAACTCAAGACAAGGTGGGTAGAGTGACTCTCAATCAACTAGCCAGAGGGAAGGGTCCACCAAAGAGTAACTGAGATACAATCAGACAGCTTAAACAAACAGTATAAAGGGCATCCCAAGAGCGTCAGGCTCAGGAGATCAAAGAGACTGCACCACGGAATCCCCCATGTCTCCTATAAAGAATCTTGTACCATGAAGGCAGGAAATCAAAGCAGACAAATCTAATAAATAAAAACAAACAATAAGAATCCAACATGGGGAGACACATAAACAACCTCCCAAAGAAAGAAAAAAAGGAATCCCCAGAAAAAGAGGTAGATGGAATAGACATAAGCTAACTATCAGACATGGAATTCAAAAGAATGGTTATAAAGAAACTCAATGACCTTGATAATCTCAAAGAAAACTACCACAAACTCCAGGGAAATTACCAGCAACTCTAAGGAAACTACAAACAATTGCAGGGAAGCTACAAGGAACTTACAAAGAACTACACCAGCATAAAAAACTACATAGAAATTATAAATAAGAATAAGGAATAAATGAACAATAGAACTTCTGAACTGAAGAACACAGTAGAATCAATCAAAAGCAGTCTAAATGAAACAGGTGATTGGATCAGTGAGATTGAGGACAATGTAGAAAAAAATTGCCAGATAATACAACAAAATGAAAAAAGATTTAAGAAGAATAAAGCGAGTTTAAGAGAACTGAAAGACAACATGAGACTAAAAAACATTAGAATCATAAGGATACAAGAAGGAGAAGAGGAGGAAAAAAGGGATAGAAAACCTGATCAAAAAAGTAATAACAGAAAATTTTCTTAACCTGATGAGGGAAAAAGTCATGCAAATGAGAAAGCATAGAGGGTCCCAATGATGATGAACCCAAAAAGGCCCATTCCAAGGCACATGATAATTAAAATGGCAACATTCAAAGATAAAGTGAGATTCCTAAGAACAGCAAAAGAAAAACAGAAAATAACATATACAAGGGAGCTCCGATAAGGTTATCAACTGATTTCTTAACAGAAACACTACAAGCCAGAAGGTAAGGGCAAAAAATATTCCAAGCAATGAAAAACAAAGGCCTACAACCAAGACTACTCTACCCAGCAAAACTCTCATTCAAAATGGAAGGTGAAATAAGGAGTTTCTCAGACAAAGGAAGACTAAAAGAATACATCTCCACCAAACCAGCACTGCAAGAGATGCTAAAGGGAATGCTTTAAGAAAAGAAAAAAAGAAAAAAAAAAAGAGGGAGAGGAACACAAGTACAAAAGGAAATGAATAAATACCTATCAGTAATAACCTTAAATGTAAATGGATTAAATGCCCCAATTAAAGGACATGGGGTAGCAGAATGGATACAAAAACATGACCCACATATATGCTGTCTACAAGAGACACACCTAAAAACAAAAGATTTACACAGACTGAAAGTGAAGAAATGGAAAAAAGTATTTCAAGCAAATGGACATGAAAAAAAAAGCTGGGGTAGAAATACTTATATCAGACAAAAGAGATTTCACAGCAAAGGCCATAAAAAGAGACAAAGAAGGACATTTCATAATACTTAAGGGAAAAATCCATCAACAAGATATAACCCTTATAAACATATATGCACCCAACATAGGAGCACGCAAATATGTAAGGAAGTTTTTGAAAGACTTCAGGGAGGATATAGACAACAACACACTCATAGTAGGGGACTTTAACATCCCATTGTCAACAATGGACAAATCTTCAAAGCAAAGAAACACCAAGGATATACAGGCATTGAACAACACACTAAATCACATGGACTTAACTAATATATATATAAAATTTTCATCCCAAAGAAGCAAAATATACATTATTTTCAAGTGTACATGGAACATTTTCAAAGATAGATCACATGGTGAGACACAAAACAAGCCTCAACAAATTCAAGAAAATTTATACTATATCAAGCATTTTCTCAGATTACAATGCCTTAAAACTGGAAAACAACCTCAAGGAAAAAATTCAAAAATACTCAAACTCATGGAGAATGAAAAACATGCTATTAAATAATGAATGGGTTCACAATGACATCAAGGGAGAAATCAAAAAGTTTATGGAAGCAAATGATAATGAATACACAACAACCCAAAACCTATGGGATATAGTGAAAGCAGTCTTGAGAGGAAAGTTCTTAGTAATACAGGCCTACCTAAAAGGATAGAAGAATCTCTAATAAAAAATCTAACCCAACAGCTACAAGAACTAGAGGAAGAACACACCAGGCCCAGAGCGAGTAGAATGAAGGAAATCATTAAGATCAGAGCAGAATTAAATGACATAGAGACTAAACTAACAATTAAAAAGATCAACAAAAGAAGGAGCTGTTTTTTTGAAAAGATAAACAAAATTAACATGTCTTTAACCAGGCTCAAGAAAAACAGAGAGAGGGCCCAAATAAATAAAATCAGAAATGAAAGAGGAGAAATCACAACCGATACCACCGAAATACAAAGGACTATAAGAAATTACGAACAACTGCATCACAAGGAATTTGACAATGTAGATGAAATGGACAAATTTTGAGAAGCATATAATCTTCCAAAACTGAATCAAGAAGAAGCAGAAAGCCTGAACAGACTAATAAAAACCAGTAAAATTGAAGCAGTAATAAAAAAAACTACCAGCATACAAAAGTCCTGGACCGGATAGCTTCACAGGTGAATTTTAAAAAACATTTAGGAAAAAAGAACTTCTATTCTTCCCCCACTATTGCAAAAAATCCAAGAAGTGGGAAGACTTCAAACTCGTCCTATGAAGCCGGTATTACCTTAATTCCAAGACCAGGTAAAGACACAACAAAGAAAGAAAATTATTGGCCAAAATTGCTGATGAAGACAGATGCTAAAATCCTCAGCAACATATTGGCAAACTGGATCCAACAACACATTAGAAAGTTTATACACCAGGATCAAGTGGGATTCATCCAAGTGATACTTAATATTCGCAATTCAATAAACGTAATACACCACAAAAACAAAATGAAAGAAAAAAAACACATGATAATATGAATAGATGCAAAAAAAAAAAGCATTTGATAAAGAACAACACCGAGTTATGATGAAAACACTCAGCAAAATGGGAATAGAGAAAGTATACCTCAACATAATAAAGGCCATATATAAGAAACCTGAACACCATATCATACTCAATGGGCAAGAGCAGAGCATTCCCCCTGAGGTCAGGAACAAGATAAGGATGTCCACTCTCTCCACTCCTATTCAACATTGTCTCAGAAGTTCTAGCCACAGCAGTCAGACAAGAAAGAGAAATAAAAGGCATCCAAAATGGAAAAGAGGAAGTAAAAGTGTCGTTATTTGCAGATGACATTATAATGTGCATAGAAAACCCTATAGACTCCATGGAAAAACTACTTGACCTAATAAGTGAATTAGGCAAAATAGCAGGGTATAAAGTCAACATTCAGAAACTGAAGTCACTTATGTACACCAACAATAAAATATCAGAGATAAAAACAAAAAGAAAAATCCCATTACCATAGCAACAATAAAAATAAAGTGGACTTCCGGCCAAGATGGAGGCTTAGATGGACAAGCTCGGTCTCCCTCTACAACTAGAGAGGAATACAACTACTTCAAAACAAAAGATAACTAGAAATTCCAGAAAATAAAACTACACGGAAGACCAACGTACAAAGTTATAAACCAGCTGCGCTCTTTGGGCAGGTAAGAGCAGAAGTGGGCGGTGCTGTTTGTGGTCGCACCAGGGACAGCTGCAGGGAGAACAATCCCAGCTGCAGTCGAACCTCGGCAGCTTGCGACCCCAACGCTGGGAAAAGCAGCCACCACATCGCCTGAACAGTGAGGCCCAGAGGGCGGGAGGACGGATCCTGGTCTCCTAACAGAATAACTGCAGGAATCCATCTTGGACCCCCGCCCCCACACAAAGCGCCACAGCGCTGCGAAATAGGTTGCAGATAGCCATTGGTCACTGGGCAGTGACGACAAAGTGCCACAGCGCAGCGAGAAAGGTTGCCGGACAACCGCCGGTCGCTGGGTTGTGACGACAAAGGGCCACAGCATGGCGAAAAAGGTTGCAGATCGCCGCTGGACACTGGGTCGTGAAGAGTACACAGGCACTGCCCCCTATAGCCAGCCCAAGAAAACAAAACGCATCTGTCAAAATGAGGCAGACAACTATAGAAATCCCGGTGGCGCAGCTCACCAGGCGACAGATGAAGAACCTGACAGATGAACAAATAAGAAACCCGTCAGAGGCTCAGTTCAGGGCCATTGTTATTAGGTGGCTTACAGAATTAACAAAAGATCTGGAAAAAGATGAGAAAGAATAGAAAAACACTCATACTGAAAGGAACAAAACCACATACGAGACAGATGGTGAGGAAATAAAATCCAGAGTTCAAATCAACAAACCAGAACATAGAGAAGGAACAGTCAACCAGTGCAGAGAGAGGAAACGGGAAGCAAGGATGAGAGGATCAGAAACCTCTGGGACAGCTATAAAAGGCCCAACATAAGAATCATTGGTTTGCCAGAAGGTGAAGAAGATGAACTAGAAATTGAAAAATTAAGTGAAAATATAATAAAGCAGAACTTCCCAAACTTGGGGAAGGAAATAGACTTACAGGTCCAGGAAGCACAGAGAGTTCCAAAACAACTGGACCCAGGGAGAACCACTCCAAGACACATTATAATCAAAATGTCAAAAGTTCAAGATAAAGAGAGAATCTTAAAAGCAGCAAGAGGGAAGAAAAGAATCATGTACAAAGGGGTCCCAATTAGACTATCAGCTGACTTCTCAAGGGAGACCCTGCAGGCAAGAAGGGACTGGCAAGAAATATTCAAAGCAATGAAAATCCAAAACCTGCAACCACGAATACTTTATCCAGCGAAGCTGTCATTCAGAATAGAAGGGCAGAGAAAGTGTTTCCAGGACAAAATAAAACTGAAAGAATTCATTAGATCCAAACCACTGTTATATGATATGTTAAAAGGACTGGTTTAGGAAAAGGAGGATCAAAACTATGAACACTAAAATGAAAACTGCATCACAAGAACTAACAACAGAAGCTAGGGAATTGAAACAAAGGCAAACTAAATAGGCAATGAGAGTGGAAAAAGAACTATAGATATGGGAAACATATTGGGGGGGAGGTCAGCAGGGAAGGGGGAGGGGGAGAGGGAGGGAGATGGTATAGGAATCAAGAAACACCGTAGGAGGGAATGGAATAGACAGAGAGAGGTTAGAAGAACTATATGCACAATCAATGGACATGGACTAAAAGAGGGGGACAAGGGGAGGGAGGGGGGCCACCGGTGGAGGGGAGCAGAGGGAAGGGAAATTGGAACAAATGTAACACTGTAATCAATAAAACACATTAAAAAAAAAAACAATAAAAATATAGTACCTAGAAATAGACTAGACCAAGGAGGTAAAAGACATATATTCAGAAAACTACATAACATTGAAGAAAGAAATTAAGGAAGATAGATACAAATAAATGGAGGCATATACCATGTTCATGGATGGGAAGAATTAACATCATTAAAATGCCCATACTATCCAAAGCAATTTGTAGATTCAATGCAATCCCTATTAAAACACCAATGACATTTTTCACAGACCTAGAAAAAATACTTAAAAAATTTATATGGAATCAAAAGGAGCCCGAATAGCCACAGCAATTTTAAGGAAGAAGAACACAGTAGGAGGAATCACAATACCTGATATCAAACTATACTACAAGGCCACGGCAATCAAAACAGTCTGGTACTGTCATAAGAACAGACATATAGATCAATGGAACAGAATAGAGAGCCCAGAAATAAACCCAGGTTTATATGGTCAACTAATATTTGACAAAGGGGGAAAGAACATAAAATGGAGTAAAAAGAGCCTCTTCAACAAATGGAATTGGGAGAACTGGACAGAAAATGCAAAAAAAATGAACCTAGACCACCAACTTATGCCATATACCAGAATAAACTCAAGATAGATCAAAGACTTAAATGTAAGTCGTGGCATCATAAAATTCCTAGATGAAAACAGTCAGGGAAATTTCAGATGTTCCACATAGCAATATATTCACCGATACATCTCCTAAGGCAAGGGAAATAAAGGAAACAATAAACAAATGGGACTACATCAAATTGAAAAGTTTCTGCTCTGCAAAAGAAAACATCAGAAAGATGAAAAGGAAGCCAACCATATGGGAAAACATATTTGCCAACGATACATCAGACAAGTGATTGATCTCCAAAATGTATAAAGAACTCATATGACTCAACACCAAGAAGACAGACAACCTAATTAAAAAATAGGCAAAAAACCTAAACAAACACTTCTCCAAAGAGGACATACAGAGGGTTCATAGGCATATGAAAGAATGCTCAAATCACTAGCCATCAGAGAGATGCAAATAAAAACCACAATGGGATACCACCTCACACCAGTCAGAATGGCCATCATCAACAAATCAACAATCTGTGCTGGTGAGGATGTGGAGAAAAGGGATCCCGGTTGCACTGCTGGTGGGAATGGAGACTGGTCCAGCCACTATGGAAAACAGTTTGGAACTTCCTCAAAAAACTAAAAATGGAACTGCCTTTTGAACCAGCAATTTCATTGCTAGGATTATATCCCAAGAATCCTGAAACACCAATTTAAAAGAACTTATGCACCCCTATGTTCATAGCAGCGCTATTTACAAAAGCCAAGTGCTGGAAACAACCTAAGTGCCCATCTGTAGATGAGTGGATCAAAAAACTGTGGTACATTTACACAATGGAGTTCTATGTAGCAGAAAGAAAGAAGGAACTTCTACCATTTGCAACAACATGGATGGAACCAGAGAGAATTATGCTTAGTGAAATAAGTCAGGCAACAAAGAAAAATACTGTATGCTATCACCTACTACATTAGAGTAATGAACAATACAAACAAATGAGAAAAATTGAACCAGAGGTATGTAAACAAGGAGTAGATTAACAGGGACAAGGGGGGAGTGGGTAGGGAGAATAGGGGAAAAGAACGGGAAGGATCTAGTCAAAGAACATGTATAAATGACCCATGGACATGAACAACTGGGTGGGGACTGACTGTGGGAGAATGGGATGGCAGGCTGCAGGGAAGTAAGAGGGAAAAAAGTGGGACAAATGTAAGAGAAAAACCAACAAACAAATTTTTACTGGGGGGAAAAAAGAAAATATAAAGAATGAAAATGCAATTCTAGTGAATACTAGAAGGGCAAGGATTTTCCTTCACACTGTATGTTTTTCTCCCTACCTGATCCCTCCAGAATTTGGCACTCTGAAGAAGTAAGTAATGGCATAAGATTCTTTGCATAAAACTAATAAGACCAGTTGTTAATTCAGGTTTTGTTGACCAAGATTTTGACTGGAATGTCATGCCTAAAGGAGACACGCTTGGGCTCTGGTTGTCACCAAAAAGCCCTGAGGAAGTAAGATTGACTTTAAAAGATTATAAAAGCCCACGAGAAAAAAAGGCCTGGTACCTAGGTTTGTTGTGCCGTCCATGGCATTCTTTCCAGGGAAGGAATGAGGGTTGCTTTCCTGAAAGATGGCTAGAAGGGAACTTAGGACACAACAGAAAACCTGAAGGACTTGGAAAAGACAGGTGTTTACAGGCAAGGCTGAATGCCAGGTATGTGGCTCAGCTTCTGTGCCCTGAAGGGCAGGCTGAAGGTCACCCTAAATGTTTCTTGTGTAAGTTCCCGCAAAGCAGACTTAAAGATCATAAGTGATCATTTGCTGCTCTTGTTGTGTTTATGCAAATGAACGGGATAAATTAAAAATGGACCTAATGCAGTCCCTTTAATGACAAGGAGGGTAATCTTAAAGAGAAAAATAGTGATTCAAGGAAAATCACAATTTTCAGTGGTAGACTGTAAAGTAGTGGAGCTAACGGTCTTTAAAGTTTCTTTTCATTTATATGTTAAACTATGTCTGTAGCATCATCAAAGATGCTTAATTTACAGGGAAGAAGAATGTCAAATGCCTTGCAACTGGATGTCTTTTCAATAAGACAGTCTTACAGATTTAGAGACTGGTTTGTGGGTTATATTTCATAAATTATCATGTGTTTTCTGTTTTCATAGGGCATAAGCCTATGATCTCATTACCTGCGTTATTGTCTGTATGTATAGGCCTCACTTAATCGTGTCTGCATTGCTGCCTCCTGAGACTCAACGGTTTGGCTGAACTAAGTGGCTGGATTGTTGAAGAATGGGGTGGTCTTTGGGCTTTACTTTAAAACTGGTTTATCTTTTGTACTCTAATGGTTTGGAAAGAACGGGCCTAGAAGTCTGAGAAGGGGGAAACCTAAAATATTCCCCTCAGCCCAAACTTAGTGGCCAAAAGTGTTTTGAACAGCATGACGTGCCTAGCACACCTTCTTCCAAAGAAACCCTTTTTTTCCCTAATGTGGGACATTGAAAAATTAATCCCTGCCTTTTGTCATCTAGTGGTTATGGATTGGATGATTTCTTTTAACCCTGTTACCAAATCTGTTACCCCCAGAATACAACAAGGATGCCAGCCTATTAAACATGCACACTGTTCTCCAGGGACAGCCAACCAACCTGGAGTCTGCAAGATCCTTCCCCATGTGGCAAGACCACCCTCCCCTCCATTTCCCTACTCTGACTAGGGATTTCTGGACCCAAAGGTAGTTAGGACAATGACCATGATGAGCTTGAAGCAGCTAGAGGAGCACAAGACTGTCGCCCATTGTCCTCTATAAGATTATAAAGGGTCTTAAGTCTGAGAGGAGGGCACTGTTATTTTTTATGGTTATAAAAAATTAATTATTTTTAAAAATAATATTAATGTAGGAAAGGGAGAAGCCAGAGAACTTTTATGCACAATCCATGGGCATGGACTGAAGGATGGGGTTGCTGGGGTAGGGGGTGTGGGGCAGAGGGGAGCAAAGGGGAGAAGGTTGGAACTATTGTAACAATATAATCAATAAAATATACTAAAAAAAACCTTTACCTCAACTTTAATTGCTCTTTACAACTGCTATAGTTTTCTTAGTGGTGGTATAACACCCTCCTTAACTTCTGGTTTCTTCCAACAAATAATTGTTCATGTCTACTAAAAACTGGTCCACTAATCTTTTCATTCATTTAGTAATTCAACAAACATTTATTAAGTAACTTTTATGTGGCTCATACAATCATAAACACCAGGAATAAAGAAATAAATGTGGCATAAACACTTTAAAAATTACAACCCTAATAGGTATGGCAGATATATATATATAGAAATACAGATTTATTTATTTATTTATTTATAAAAACAGGGAGAGAACGGAAAACACATCCCTAATTTGATATTTTTATTTCAATACAATAAAATCTCCTTTTCATCACTCTGTAACACATTGACCTCTTGTTTTGACTTATTTATGTGTATCCCTAGGAAATTCCTTATGCCAGTCATCTGTCTAGGAAACAAAAAAGATTACTAAACCAGGGCCTACTATTGCCAGGATGGTGCAGGCAGAAAAGTAGAAGTGACCTGATGAAACCTGTTGGCAGTGATGTGTATTTGATGGAAAAAGATCAGCCCTGAGATTTCTATTTACTCCAAGATAGGGCAAAAGTATTTTATTTTTGTGGAACCAGAGTTTATTCTTGTATTATTATTTATTAATTATTGTATTATTTTCCATATGAACAACTGTAAACCTACTTTTTCCATACCCTGTATTTATTAGTGCGCAGTGAGTTCTGGTTGCTGATTCTGCCCCCGCTCACTCACCTATAGTTTTGCTGATGAGTATAGCTAAGTAAAGAAGAGATGGGAAAGGAGAAAAACTCTTTTTTTTAAAGTATATTTTATTGATTATGCTGTTACAGTAGTTCCAATTGTTTTCCCTTTGCTCCCCTCTGCCCAGTAGCCTTCTTTCATCCAGTAATCCTGCCCTCCTTATTTCATGTCCATGAGTCATGCATATAAGTTCTTCGGCTTCACCCTTTCTTATATTATTCTTAACTTCCCCCTGTCTATTTTGTACCAACTGATTATGCTTCTTAATCTCTGCACCATATACCCATTTCTCCCCCTCCCTCCTCCCAGCTGATAACCCTCTAAATGATCCCCATACCTATGGTTCTGTTCCTATTCTGGTTTGCTTAGTTGGATTTTGTTTTTATTTTTTAGATTCAGTTGTTGATAGTTGTGAGTTTGTTGTGATTTTAGTGTTCATAGTTTTGATCTTCTTTTTCTTAAGTAAGTCTCTTTGACATTTCATATAATAACGACTTGGTGATGATGAACTTCTTTAGCTTTACCTTGTCTGGGAAGTACTTCATCTGCCCTTCCATTCCAAATGATACCCTTGCTGGATAGAGTAATCCTGGTTGCAGTTTGCCTTTCATCACATTGAATACTGCATGCCAGTCTCTTCCTGCCTGCAAAGTGTCCTCTGAGAAATCAGCTGATAGTCCTATAGGCACCCACCTGTAGGCGACTCTCTGCCTCTCGCTTGCTCCTCCCAGGACTCTCTATCTTTCACCTTTGGCATCTCAATCATGATGCATCCTGGTGTGGTCCCCTTTGGGTCCAGCTGACCCGGGACCCTCCATGCTTCCCAGACCTGTATGTCCATTTCCTTCACAAAATTTGGGAAGTTTTCTTCGTTTTTTTCAATTCTTGCTCCCTCATTCTGCACTGGTTGACTGTTTTTTTCTTCCTTATGTTCAACTCATTGATTTGAACCCCAGTTTCCTTCCCTTCACCATTGGTTTCATGTGGGTTTTCCTTCGTTTCACTTACCATAGCCTTCACTTCTTTTCTTATACATTTGCCATACTCAAGCATATCTGCCAAGCCTGTGAGCATCTTTTTCACCAGTGTTTTGTATTCTGCGTCTGTTAAGTTGTCTATCTCCTCATCTGTTAGGTTGGCTATCTCCTCGTTGCTTAGTTCTCCCACTGGAATCTTGATCCGTTCCCCCTTTTGTGCCATACTCCTCTGTCTCCTCATTTTGACAGGTTCCTGTGTTTGTTTGCCTTCGCATCCCAGGTAGAGCTGTTGCTCCAGTCTGGATGAGTATTTCTTCTTTATATCTTTGTTTGCTGGACTTCCATGAAGTTTGATTTTCTGGAACTTCTGGTTCCTTCTAGTTTTGAGATAGTTGTATTTCTTCTTAGTTGTGGAGGGAGACACAGCATGTCTGTCTACACCTCCATTTTAGCCAGAAGTCTCAAGAAAAACTCTTTTAATATTAAGGTATTTTGTGGTCTAATAGATGGAATGATATATAATCAGTATGCATTGGTTGGCATCTGTTTTGATTGTTTATTATTTCAATATCATCCTAGGTCTTGGTACCAAATTTATTATATAAAGTACACAGAGAATTGAAAGACAATATGACATAAACACCAGTGGAATATTATTTAGCCGTTAAAAAGAAAGAAATCCTGCTATATATGACAACATGAGTGAACATGGAGGACCTTAGGCTAAGTGAATAAACCATACCAAGAAGTACAAATACTGCATGACTGTACTTATATCAAGTATCTAAAATAGTCAAACTCACAGAAACAGAGCAGAACGGTCATTAGGAGGGGCTGGTAGGAGTGGGAAGAGCTGTTGTTAAATGGGTATAAAGTTTCAGTTATACAAGATGAATAAGTTCTAGAGATATGTTGTACAATGTAGATAACAATATTGTGTTGTGAACTTAAAAGTTGGTTAACAGGATAGGTCTCATGTTAAGTGTTCTTACTGCAATTTTTTTTAAAAAGGAAATTAAACATTTAAAGAACTGTTCCCCTGAATAAGAGAATTTGAATTTCAAAAATTATGTCACCTTTGAGACTCAATCAGGCAGGAGCTAACTTCTGAAAAAGTCTTTAAGGATAAAGAGAAGTTAGACTTGCAAAGGGGGGCTGGAGGGATTTCCAGACAGGGAGGACACACTCATTAATAAGAAAAAGCATGACTGTGGTTGAAGAGAAAAAGTATGAGATGAGATCAAAATGTCCTCAAATCTGAAATTATAGCTGGTCTTTTTTTTTTTGGCTGGGTACAGTGAACTTTATTGGTGGTGCATGACAATGCAGGGCTCCCTAAGCCCCTCCTCCCTTTAGGGGGGTCTAAGATGAAAGCTGGAGTTCAGGAGATATTCAGTGTGTTGGGGGATTGATTAGGGTCAAGGACTCTCCAGCAGCTGAGGGACCCTCTTCCTATCACTGGTGCTGGTGGCCCAGAGGGTTCTTAACTCCTTGGAGGCCATTTGAACCATAAGGTCCACCACCCTATTGCTGTAGCCAATGAGCATGACAAAGTGGTCTTTGAGGACAATGCCAGCCCCAGCATCAAAGATGAATTGGGTATCACTGTTAAAGTGAGACAGCCTGGTGATCAGGATAGCCCAGGGTGCCCTTGAGGGAGCCTTCTGATGCCTGCTTCACTACCTTCTTGACATCATTGTATTTGGCAGCTTTCTCCAGATGGCAGGCCAGATCTACAACTGAACCATTGGGGATGGGGGCATGGAAGGCCATGCCAATGAGCTTCCCATTCAGCTCAGGGATGACCTTTCCCACAGGCTTGGGAGCACCAGTAGAAGCAGGGATGATGTTCTGGGCAGCCCCTCTGCCATCACGCCAGTTTCCCAAAGGGGCCATCCATGGTCTTCTGTGTGGCAGTGGCCATGAGTCCCTCTATGATGCTAAAGTTGTCATGGGTGACCTTGGCCAGGGGAGCCATGCAGTTGGTGGTGCAGGAGGCATTGCTGACAATCTTGAGCGAGTGTCATACTTGTCATGATTTACACTCATCACAAACATGGGGGAATCCACAGAAGGGGCAGATATGATGACCCTCCTGGCTCCACTGTTGAAGTGGGCCCCAGCCTTCTCCAAGGTAGTGAAGACATCAGTAGACTCCACAACATATTCAGTACCAGCATCACCCCATTTGATGCTGGTGGGATCTCGCTCCTGGAAGATGAAAGTGGACTTTCCATTGATGATAAGCTTCCCATTCTCATCCTTGACTGTACCTTTGAACTTGCCATGAGTAGAATCATACTGGGAGTTATAGACCATGTAGTTGAGGTCAATGAAGGGATCACTGATGGCAACAATATCCATTTTGCGAGAGTAAAAAGCAGCCCTGGTGACCAGGTGCCCAATACAACCACATCCATTCACTCCAACTTTCACCATGATGTCTCAAGGTTGAGGCTGGCACTGAACTTGGAGACATGGCTGTCTGTTGAAAAGGAAGAGTGGAGAGCCTATACCTGGTCTTGTATGGCATGTTATGGAATTTGGACTGTATCCTGACAACCATGAAGTGCCATTTAAAGACTTATAGAAGGCGTCTTTTCACTAAGTGAGTGATGAAAGTGAAGAAGGAATCCCCTGCCTCTTCCAAAGCTGAAGCCAAAGCAAAGGCTTTAAAGGCAAAGGAAGTAGTGCTGAAAGGTACTTGCATGACGCCAACCCTCTGATGGCTGAAAACACTGCAGCACCAAAGGCAGACTAAATAACCTCAGAAAAGTGTCCTCAAGAGGAACAAGCTTGATGATGGCATCAGGGCAAACTTGATGATGGCATAGCAGCCAGAGCTGATTTCCAGAGAGGGGAGTTACCTGCAGGCTGAATTAGTCACCAATAGCTAATAATTTAATCAATCATACCTCTGTAATGAAGCCTCCATAAAGACCCAAAAGAATGGAGTTTGGAGAGCTTCCAGGTTGGTGAACCAGAACACACACGTTCATGAGCCATGCAGAGCCTCAAACTCCACAGGAACAGATGTTCCCAGGTTCAGGACCTTGTCCAATGTATCTCTTCATTTGGCTGTTGGTTCCTATCCTTTAATATGCTTTGTACCAAATCAGAAATCTGTTGAATAAACTGGTTTCCTGAGTTCTGTGGATAGCTCTAGCAAATTAATTGAACCCAAAGAGGGGGTCATGGGAACCTCTGATCTATAACCAGACTGTCAGGAGCACAGGTGATAGCCTGGTCTTGTGAGTGGCATCTGAAGTGAGGGCAGTTTTGTGGGACTGAGCACTTAACCTGTGAAATATGTTGCTATCTCCAGGTAGATAGTGTCAGAATTGATTTAATTGTAGCACACAATCTGGTTTCAAGGAAATGCTTGGTGTGGGGAAAAAAGAAAAAATGCATATTGGTACTGAGTACAGAATTGTAGTGTAACGAAAATGTGTAGCCATGAAAGTTGAATTCAGAGTTAGGTGTAGAAGCAGACAACGCCAAGATTGTAGGAGATTCACAGTTCTGATTGTGTATCAGAATAACCTGTGCTAGGGTCCCCATGCAGAGAGATTATGAATAGTAGGTAGAATTCAGGTATATGCACTTAAAAAAATGTTTACAAATGTTTCTAATATGTAAGCTAAATTGGAAATTCCTGAGCTGAAGTTGGATGTGTTACCATACAAACCTTGAATCTTCAGATGACAGCAAATTCTGTAAGAATAGAAAGAAAAGTCTTCACTGAATGTGTAATAGTGAGTAGAGTCAGAGTAAGGGATGGGAAGCACCAGGGACTGTGGCATAGCCAGAGGGCAAGAAGTTCAAAGGAGTAGGGGGTTTTACTGGAGAGTGAAGGATTAACTCAACATCAGATAGCAAGGGGTGAAAGTGAAAATCGAACCTCCCAACACTGACTTCCTTTAAGCTGGTTCACACAGCCTGAAGCTGTTTGCTCATCTCCGGCTTCACCCTTGACATTTCCAAATTTATACTTTACTTTATTCTGTAAAAAAAAAAAAAAAGAAGAAGAAGAGGCTTCAGGAATGTTCTTATTTTCTGAATCTCTATTTTCCACCTTTCAGAGGTCATTGGCATCTTTTAGATATTTCATTCACACTTAGATGATCATAGCTCCTGTGGGGAATAAAGTGAACCCTGCGCACTTGAATCCAGAAATTTAAAAATACAAATTATTTTCAATAAAGTTCAGTAGCACACTCCTTATACCTGGCCTTTAAGATATTTATGTGAAAGATGATTAGGATGGAGTCTTAGATCATTTTTCAGAAAAAAATAAATTCTGTGGAATACAGTGGAGGATTTGGACTAAAGGAATCTCCAAGTGACTGTCTCTAGTAGTAGTAGTAATAGTAGTAGTTGTAATGAAGCATTGCAAATGAATGATGAGCATCAATTATTGTTCATCTAGTATATTTTATTATCTTTTTAATTGCTCTCATTGTAAAAGCAATGCAAACTCCATCTAAAAGTACTGAATAATTCAGAGGTATTTAATGTAAAAGTAAATGTCATCTTTCCATAACACTACTCCCAACACTCCTCCCATAGTGTGTATCTCTGTCCAAAACTTTTCCTTTGCATTTATAAAAACATGTGTATATATGTAACAGAACCCATGGGCTGCTCCAATTGAAACAGAACCCATGGGATCTTCAGTTATTAGGGGCCCAATTGCCCGCCGCCAGAAACATAATTGTCAATACCAGAGTTTGGTGAAAAGAAAAAGAATTGTTTATTTAATGATTGTATAGATTTAATTATTTCCCCTGGCTGGTTTGGCTCAGTGGATTGAGCGTCGGCCTGCGAGCTAAGTGTCGCTGGTTCGATCCTCCAGTCAGGGCACATCAGAGAAGGAAAACTCTGACTCCAAAAAACCTCCGCTGCCTTGCGGCATACCTCTTCAGGGGAAAGGCTAAGGGAGTAAACCCCAACAGAAAATCCGGAGCCGGAGTCCCTAAGGCGGTTTGACGTTGTTGTCAACACCGGCAACTCCTGCGGCGCACCTGAAGCCAAGCTGTATTGACTCCGTCTTTCCCTTGGACCCTTCAGCTGCGAAGAGAGGGGGGGTCTGCTGCATGGGCAACAGCAGACCCTCCATATCACCCTGCCCAGGCTCTGTAGCTTCAGCTTCACTGGAGAGGACACTCCAGCGTCATCACAAGATGTCGATTCAACACGGGAGGAGACAGATACCGTGTCACTCCCGAGTTGGACTGCACAGCCATTCTCGGGGGTGCAGATAGACTCTTAAGAAGCTACACCATCGTCTCTCGAGACGGACGGCTGCCGACGACGGAGATTTAATTATTTGCAGACTTTTGCCATTAAGTTTTATTTTCTTTAAAACACCCACAAACACATAGTTCTGCCTCCCCCTACCAAAGCAGATTAGTTTTAGAAGTCAAGAGATATAGTCTTCCTACTTCCCAGACACAATTCAGCTTTACTGGCAGCTCCCAATCATTCGATCCTGATTGGGGAGGTTTTGCCTGTGTTGTGGTGCCCTCCAGCTCTTAATGCAGAACCGCGTGGAGTTCCCAGCCTCCTTGTAAACCTCATGGAGTTCTCCCTTTCCTTTCCAAAGCTGCATGGTGTTCTCCTAGCCAAAATGTCTGCCGCCTATTTTTAAATCCCTGACGTAGTGGGTGTGGTACCCATTTCTGACAATTCACATAACCTTGTGTAGGCTCTGTGTGCTCTTTCTGCACCATTTCATGGTCAAAACCCCTCACATCTCTTGGGGCCTTGGAAGAACCAAAGCTATTTTCATAACAGACACTAAGCTACTAGCCATAGTCACTCAAAGGCATCTTAAAAGCTGTTCCCTTTTCCCCATTCCCCAACCCACAGATTCTGGGGATTTTTGGAGACCCCCACTCTGCAACATATATGTAGAATGGGGCAAAAGTAGGTTTACAGTTTATATGGAAAATAATACAAGAATTAATAAATAATACAAGAATAAGCTCTGTGTTTTGCACTCATAACTGTAAACTCAGTTTTGCCCACCCATCTATGTATTACGCATTTTTCTACAACTTTTCTTTCTGTTAGCAATATATCAGAAATATCTTTCTATATTAATACATATGGATCAACCTCATTCTTTTTGGCATCTGATAGCATTTCATAGTATGAATGCACAATGTTTTTAAATGTATGTCCTTTTTTCGGATGTTTGTTTCAAGTTTCTTTGTTTTATGAAAATAATTCTTCCATAAACTTTCTTGTGCACATATTTTTGTGTGCATGTGTTCATATTTCCATAGCATGTCTTCCTAAAGGAAGAATTGCTAGATCAAAGGATATGCATACTTAAAATCCTTATAGACTATTGTCTCTCTCATCCTTCAAAAAATGTACATATCCACAAATATCTAGTGTTCATTTCCCCCCACTCTCTTGTTAGGCATGTGTATTATCAGTCTTTTTCATTTTACAAACTAGCTTCTTCTTTTTATTTGCATTTCTTTGATTTTAAGTAAGGCATTTTAAAACTTCAAACAACCCTATTTATTGGCAACATCTCTTTTCCTTGAATTTCCTCTTCACATACATTAACCTAGGGGAGGATTGCCTCTTCTTAATGATTTGTAGGAGTTCTTTACATATTGTGGCTATGAACTCTTTGTCTATTAGGTTTATTAAACATATTTTCTCCAAATACAATACCTGTCTTTTAACTTTATTTAGAATGCCTTTTATAATACAGAAAGAATTATTTTAATTTTCATGTATTCGCATATATCTATTTCTTCCTTTATGGCTTCTGGCTTTTATGTTCTGCTTAAGAAAGACTTTCCACAGTCAAGATTATTTTAAGGATAGATATTCTTTTATATTTTCTTTGAATGTATTATTACAGATAGAGTTGCCCAGTGTGTGGAATCTGAGATGAAATTTCACCTTTTGTGTATTTATTAGGGAATTCTTTTGGGACCAATACCCATGGGAAATGGAGGTCAAGTAAGCAAAAATGGTCAGAAGAAGCTAAGCTGCCATGCTAGGCCAATGGCAATGTCAGCCCCCCTCATGGGCCGCTCTGGGGCTAGAATGGCTCTTCAAAATTTTCTTGAATTGTGCTGAGATGGCCAGGCTTATATATTCCTGCCTTTTATCAGTCACTGGATGTGGGTTGTCCTGGGAAGAGATATGAACCTGGATTAGGCATCTCTTTGCAGCTGAGGTAATTACTAAAGGGGCCAACAACTGAAGACTGTCTACTGACAACACTCAGCAACTGTGACAGTAAAGCCTTCACTGAACAGAGTTTAGGCAGAACTTCATAGTGTCTACCACATATATGAATGGTTTATAGTCTTTAATCCATCTGAAACTTATTTTTATATATGATATAGGGTAGACAGAGGTTTTGTTTTTCCTATTTAAATTTATAGTCAATTCTTCCAACATTTGCTTGATAGTTCATTGTTTCTCATTAAACTTTTAAGTCATTTTTAAAAGACTCAGTCAAAACACTCATTAATTTGAAATCTACTTGTTTGGTGTTTGTGATTACTCAGATACAGGGTGGGGATCTCCTATTAAGTTAGAGGAAAATAATTGTCTTAGTTTATAATAGAGTTAGGAAGGAGTCCCCAAAGTCCCCACAGCTAACGGTTTGGGGGATGGGAAAAAGATATAATACAGCTTTTAAGGTTCTTTGCATATCAATGGCAAGCTGATAACTAGATAATAGCTGTGCTGCAGCCCAGCTCAAAAGAGCAGATAGTAGGTTTAAAATACGTTTCATAACAGTGACACATGGTGCTCCGGGTTAACATTTAAAATTAGGGAGAGCCATGAGAATGTGGAGAGAAGCCACACAGTCTGAAAGGGGTTACATAGGAGTCAGCTAGGAGGTTTGTTGTGTCCACCATGAGGGCTGGAGTAAGAGGAGACCCACTGGGAAACCTGCCTGGAGAATGTGGCTGATGAGTCTGGAATTGCAGGGACCTGCGCGTAACTGGCATGGATTAGCGGGAGATGCCTGAAATGCTGAACTGTGACTGGAAATACTGAGCCATGGACTTCTGCTTTTCTGAAAGATGGTACCTCTGACTGGTGTATTCTGAAACTGGCCTGGTTTTGATGGGGGACTCAAATCCTGGAAAATTTTAGTTTCAGGTAACAGCTAATAAACTTAGTAATCAATGTATGTAAAAAGCTGTTGTTTCAGGAACTGGAGGTATGACCCACCCTGATTCCAAGAAACCATAAGCATTCCACCTTTGTGCCTCACTCAGGAGGACTGCAGGCAATCAAGATGGTATCTGAGTCATTGTACTCCAGGGTGACCACCACCCAGGACACAAAGATCACAGCCCAGGGCACAGAGCCCAGGACACAGGGACCACCAACGGGGACACAGATGAAAGAATTCTGCAGCTTTTATCCAATTATCCCATTAACCTTTTCCCATTTATACTAGAATTTAAGACAGTCTGTTAGGGTACTAACCTGCTGTCTTCTCAGATCGCCAACCATCTGAATAAAGTGCCCTTAAAGATTCAATCCCTGTCTTTGCTTATTGGGTCTGGTAGGTGACAGGCAGCACAGACACAAGCTTTTCTGGTTTCAGTTTGGGAAGGGGAGGCAGTACTAAGTGGTTTTGGGTATTTTAAAGGGAGTGGGACGTAACAGTAGAAACCCACCATTATTCTGAATCTGTAAAATTTTTAAATAAACCCCTTTTTGTTCCCACCAGACTTTTGTATTGGGAGTCACACTTCTTGGCAGCAGGCAATTGGGCCCCACAGCTGTTCCAGAACAGCATAGGTTGGGGTTCTGTAACAAGTTCATACTGCTATAACAAAGTATGATAAACTGGGTGGTTTTTAACAACAGAAATTCATTTCTTATCGTTCCGGAGGATGGAAGTCTGAGATCATGGTTGGGTTTCATGAGGGCTCTCTTCTAGGTTGCAGACTGGCCCCAACTTCTCCCAGTTTCCTCACATAGCAGAAAGAGAATGGGCTAGCTCTCTTCCTCCACGTATATTGACACTAATTCCCTCATGACCATTCCACACTCATGACCTAAATACCTTCTAAAGGCCCCACCCCCTAATTCCATTGTATCAGGAGTTAAGGTTCTAACATAAATTTTGCAGGGTGGAGGGTGAGGTGGGGAAGGGACACAAACATGCAGTTCATAATAATAATTTAAAAAGAGAAGAATGTATCAAATCATGGAGTATTGAAAAGAAAAATTCTCTGTCATTAAAGGTTTTCTATCATTAAAGTCATAAACCATTAAAACCATAAGGGAAGATAATACGTACATTTTTTCCAGTCTTCTCATTTTCCATATGGGAAAACAAAGGTCTGAATGTTATAGAGGGAAAGGGTGTTCTTTCACGTGGCACCTTGGTGTAAAACCCAGCAACTAGTGTTGAGGAAAACAGGTCTTTATTTACAATATTCCAACCTGGGGAGGGCAGTGAGCACTTCTGATCAGAGCCCTGTTCTCCCACAGGACCCAGCACTTCCCTTGCTCCCTGTGAGAAATGCTTACAATAAAAAATGGGACACAGGACTTGAGCAGCAAAGTGAGGCATTTATTCAGGAGTCTGCAGAGTTGGGCACACCCTCAGTAAGGAGAATGTGTGTGCAAAAAGAGGGAGCTGGCTGCTTTTATCCATAACACATCTAAAGGCCCCCTCCCTTTTCCTTTCCTTCCCCATTTCTCCATGCTGGATACTCTGGAGTTACAATCTAATGCGATTAACTAAACACCCCTTTTGTAGTTTGTAAATATGCTAATGCTGTCAACTTTCTTCTCAGAGATTCTTTATTACATTTGCCCTTGAGACCCTCTAGTTACATTTGTCCTTTGTTACTAATGATTTTCTACTGGTTTGGGAGTCACTATTTGCTTGTTTCTTACAATTCTCCCCCTGTCTTCTCTTGGGAAATTGACTACTCAAACCATTCTATTTATTCCTTTAAATTTAAGGATTTCTCAACTTTCTTCCTCATAGTTAGGATTTCCTTTGGCCTCTAGGAGGAGGAAATTATGAAAAGTTGCTGGTATTTGTTTAGTTAATGCAGTCTTAATTAGTCTTTGAACCAAACCTTTGATGTATGGACTAATACAACAACCTAAAGCCGTGAGGATGCCTGCTACCACTATGAGGGATACTAAAGCTGATAAGATCATTCCTTTCCAGTTGCCAAACAAATTTTCTAACCATTCTGTTATGGGATTGTCAATACCTGATGTTTCCGCTAGTTCATTTGCTAAGGTAGTTAGTCCGTGCAGAGCCTTAGTGGTAGATTCATCAGGGGCTGTATTATTAGGGATAAAGGTGCAACACTGTCTCCCGAGCATTACACATACACCTTTCTTTTTTGCCAACATTATATCCAGTGCCATCCTGTTACAGAACCCCTGGGCTGCTCCAATTGAAAACAAACCCATGGGCTCTTTAGTTAGGGGCCCGATTGCTCGCTGCCAGAATTATAACTCTCAATACCAGAGTTTAGTGAAAAGAAAAAGAATTGTTTAACAGGTATATAGATTTAGTTATTTGCGGATTTCTGTTGTTAAGTCTTATGTTCTTTAAAACACCCATAAACACATATTCTTGCCTCCCCCCCTACCAAACCAGGCTAGTTTTAGAAAAGTTAGAGAAACCGTTTCCCTACTTTCCAAACACAGTTCAGCTTTACCAGCAGCTGCCAATCACTCTTCTGATTAGGGAGGTCCTTTCTGTGCTGTGGTGCCCTCCAGCTCTCAATGCAGAACCGCCTGGATTCTCAGCTTCCTTGAAAACTGCCTTCTTCCTTCAAACCTCGTGGATCTCCTCCCCTTCTCAAAACCGCATGGTGAGAGCCTCTTAAAGCAGCCTGGAGACCCCTTCTCCAAGCCACATGGAGAACTTAACTTCTTTATTCAGCATGGAGAAGGCCCCTTCACTAAGCTGCATGGAGGGGGCGAGAGAGCCAGAGAGTGAGAGTGAGAGCTAAAATGTCCGCAGCTGCTTATATACCCCTGACTGCGTCCTCTGACGCAGTGGGTGTTGCAAACAGTTCTGACCATTCACAGAACCTTACGTAGGCTCTGTGTACTTTTTCTATACCATCCCCTGGTTCAAGACTCCTCCCATCTACCTGAGGCTTTGGATGCATTAAAGCCATTTTGCATAAGAAAGACACTAGCCACCAGCCTCAGGCATGTGGAGGCATTCTGAAAAGCTGCTTCCTTCTACCCATCCCCCAGCCACAAACTCTGGGGATTTTTGGACTCCCCTGTTTCTGTAACAATCCTGTTCTTCCAAGCCATTCAACTGGTGGCATTTAATTTTTGAGCAATTCCTTCTATAGCATTCCTAGTATAATTGATAAATTTCTGCTGGTTATAATAAATATAATTTATTCAATCAACATTTTTATTAATGGTTGACCACCAGAAGAGCACTGACTTAAACCCTGCTGCTATTTGATTTCTAGCTTTAAACATATTTGGAACTTCTTTAGGGACCCCAATGGTGTCAATATAAATATGAGGATTGAAGAATCCACCAGGCACCATTGACCTTTTTTTTTCCTAGCAGGAACAGTCTGGACTGGTTTTGGAAATGCTAGGTTAAATGGGATAGCCAACTGTACCAGGGCATAGATTCTACTCCACCTGTCAGGTAGGATTTTCCAGAGACTTCTTTGCCCACAATACCACCGGACATCTGCTCTGGGGATTTGGAGGGGAATATAGTTGCCTTCCCCACTGTGAAGGTGGCTCGCATTTCTGACTTCAGTGCTTATTAAAGGAACATTGACATATCCAATTTGCCCTGGACCTATGGGGACCTCCCTGAGGGGAAACATTGGCTGCTCTGAGGGAATGGGGAAGTTCTTTAGGTCTTGCTTACATTGTTCTAATTTCTCTTTTAATCTAGAATTAGTTCACACTGGCGCTGTAGGTGTCATGGGACGGATACTGGTGGGGTATCTGCTAGGTGTTCCTGGCCTCTTCCATCTGTACTGTCTGTCCGCTGTGCCTCTGCACAGTTGGCCACCAGCTGGCCAGGGCCATAAGGTGGCAGGAGAGAGGACAGAGGGTCTCAGGCCTTTGTCTTGTTTTTTTTTTTCCATTTACAGGGAAGAGACCTGTAGACCTGCTGGTAGGTTGCAACCAGCAGAGAGCATATTCCTTCTCTTCCCTAGAAGCTGATGCCTGATTACTCACATATAAGACCAGAGCTTGACACACCCAACATTCGTCAGACCCAAATTGGGGCCAGAAGACAGATTTCCCCTTAATGGGTTCCTTTGGCCAAAGGAGACAACAATATTTTACCATTGTCTGTTTTTCCTTACTTTTGGTCTGGGGATCCTCTCCCCCATGCTCTAACACTCTCCCTAATGGACTGTTGGGTGGAATGTCTATGGGGCCTTCCTCGGCCCCACCTCTTTTAATTTCCCTAGGCCTGGAATTTCTATTTTCCATCCTCAGCTGATTCCTGTGGCTGAATTCTGTTGTGTTCTCAACCTCCTTTACCAGAGATTTATTGAACACAGACCCCATGAGATCAATCCCCCTATACCATAGAATTTCTACCCATGCCCTGTATACTCAACCTCCCTTACTGGAAGTTTCTTATACACAGTCCTGTGTGCTCAACCCTCTTACCAGAGACTTTGCACACAGCCTGAGACACTTCATCCATCTCTGGCCATTTCCCTCACAGGAGAACGAAACTGCAGATTGGGACTCGCACTCACTTCATATCTTGAGACACGTCCCAGCCATACACACAATCAGCTTCCCAAGGATGCCTAACCACCAAGACAGTACTTAAGTACAATTTTCTTACCTTTGCACGAGGTTGCCTGGTTGCCGCAGTGTTTGCTCTTATTTCCCCCTTGCATCAATCTCCTGCTGTCCCAACAAGAAGTCTCAGGTCATTTCCAGACACTGTAAGGCGGGTGAGCCCTGGGTCAAGTGAGCCACCTAAAAGTGGGTAGGATCCATCTCCCCGCCTCGGCTCAGAGCCCCTTCCCACACACAGGTGGAGGGTCTTGGACGAGCCTGTAGATTTAATTGTGATCCCGGACACGCAAGTAATTCCAGCAAGCAGAATGGAGATGATCAGGGGGCTGCTGTATGCTCTGGCAGGTCAGCAATGAGCATGAGACCCCAAGTCCTTTTATTAGGATTTCAAAAGTTACAAAAATAGAACAGCAGGGGAGAGCTCTACAGCCAATAGTGAAAGGATTTTTACAATGTATCATTAATGTGTAAAACACAGCTAGGGTAATTCATGGCTTAGATAGCACCTATCAAGGATACAAAACAGACTGGCTAGTTCTCAAGGCTGGCTCCAATTAAGACTTTATTTACAAGGAGGCAGATGGAGTACTTAACAGACCTCTTTGTTCTCAGGATTCCATGACTCAGTGGCCTGTACAGCCTAAAGCTGCAGGCAGAGACAAGGCCAGCTTATCTCCTGAGCCACAGGACACGTGGACGGAGGAGCATGTAAACATGCTCCTACCCAGAGATCTGAGTTCCTGCAACACGAGTCCCCAATTTGTGAGAAATGCTCACAATAAAAACCGGGACACAGGATTTGAGCAGCAAAGCAAGGTGTTTATTCATGAGTCTGCAGAGTCGGGTGCACCCTCAGCTAGGAGAATGTGCGCACAAAAAGAGGGAGCTGGCTGCTGTTATCCATAACACATCTAAAGGCCCCCTCCCTTTTCCTTTCCTTCCCCATTTCTCCATCCTGGATACTCTGGAGTTACAATCTAATGCGATTAACTAAACACCCCTTTTGTGATTTGTAAATATCCTAATGCTGTCAACTTTCTTCTCAGAGATTCTTTATTACATTTGCCCTTGAGACCCTCTAATTACATTTGTCCTTTATTACTAATGATTTTCTAGTGGTTTGGGAATCACTATTTCATTGTTTCTTACATCCCAAAAGGCTATAAGCCAAAAACATGCCTAGAAGTTCCCCATCCCTTATCTGTCAGCTCTCTCCTTCAGGATCTAGGGTACAATGTAATCAGCCTCCATATAACAGTCCAGGAAAACATGTGCTGTGTTGAACACATGGTTCTCTCTCTGCCCTTTGAAATCCACCTGGATATCTTCTACCTCCTTGCAAACAGCGTCGTTCCCTCTACTATCTGCAAAAATGGCTGCTGCCTTATTTTTAAACCCCTGACCACAGCCTGTGATGCAGTGGACATGGTAACTGGTTCTGACAATTCACAGAACCTTGCACAGGCTCTATATGCTCTTTCCTCACCATTCCATGGTCAAAATTCCTCCCATCTCCTTTGGGCCTTGGAAGAACCAAATCTATTTGCATAACTAAGACACTAGCTACCTGATATAGATATGCAAAGGCATCTTGAAAACTGCCCCCTTCCTCCAACCCCTAACCACAAGCTCTGGGGATTTTGGGGGGGACCAGCTCTGTAACATGAAGAATTGTAGGGATAGATTAAAACCCATAACGTAAGAGTCTTGATTTCCAAACTAGTGTTAATTCCTCAATACTTGCTTGGTTACTTTTAATGTACCATTTTATAATATAGTCCTTTCAAGCTTTTTAATACCTTTATTAAAATATTTACTTGTTTATATTTATTTATACTTTCTAATATGTCCTCCAGTTGAAAACAATAAAATGGTATTTTTTAAAAACAATATTCTCTAATATAAACTCCTCACAAAGCTCAACTGGCCTTTCCTGTCATCCTCTAATTATTTGGAATTAGTGTAAAATTTCTTGTACTGGCCCCAATCTCATAGACAATCGCAGAGTAATCGGTAGCTAGTAGAAGGCACACCAAAGGCACATGATACTATATTGACTTGTAATGATAATTGTGATTTTAGTGATAAAATCAATTTTTATCTGCTCATTTATACTCCATAATAAGGCCACTGTGGTACTTCTACTCAAGGCACATAAGTTAGAGCTAGTTCATATTTGATATTAATAAATGCTGTCTGTGGGAAGCCTGGACAGAAATGAACAGATGTTGGAACCATATAATAATAGTGTGGCAGGGTAAAAAAATTGTGCATTTATATGGCGCACTGGTGTTTATGATACTTTTGCAACTTTTATAACTACAGCATCTGGCCCTTTGCTGCTGTTCTTTAATTTTAAAATACCCAGGATCTTATGTCTCTTGCAGTGTAGACATGTCCATCAAAAGAAAAAAAAGGCAATTAACATGTCATGAATTGTGCAGAGAGAGACTTCAGTCTCCCCACAAGAAACTTGTAGTAAAATTGTTAGTAAAATTTAAAAATATGAGAACACATTTAGATCAACCTATCCCAGCTGTTAAGAGGCAAGAAGGATTCATTCAAGGGCTGCTGCATCATCCATCTGAACTACAAGTTTTCCCAATATTTAAATTTTCAATAAAGCTAATTTATGAAAAACATTTAAAATACTTATAGCACTACAGGCTAAAAGTTATGCCACTTGTAATCTATTTGATCCAAGTGATGTATGTTGAGGTAGACAAAAAGAATATGATTTGAGGTAACTCAAGTGTGATTGAATTTAGTGATTTTCTCTGAGCTTTAAGGGGTGTTTGTGTGTTAGAAAATACCAAATGTAAAATAGTTCATCTAAGTTTTCAGCTTTTCTAATGAGTATATCTGGTTAATAATATAACTCATCCAAAACTTGGTTTTAAAAAAATCACTTAACACACATACATACACACAGTGTTATACTAAAATTCACTTAGTAACTCTAACTCTTCTTGAGTTTTCTGGACTAGAATTTGGAATACACTTCAGAGTGGTGAACAAGATCTGATTTCTATAGCAAACATATTCCCTAAAGATAACCCCAATTTTGGCAAGATACTTTTTTTCAGAAAACACATCCTACTTGGGTTTTTGTGTTGATGAACCTGCTAGGATTTGTCAGATGTCAAACTTACATAAGATTTTCATGTATTGGGTAGATTTCAGTGAGGAGGAAATCCCTCAGATGACAACCTCAAAGCCTTAAGTCAAGGGTAGAAAACACTCAGTGGGGTAATAGATCATGGATTCTTTCTCGTTGACTACCAGCAATCTTCAACCAGACCTACTCCCACACATTTGGAGTTGGTTTATGGGATAAGCCAAAAATGAGAGACAGAGAACATGAAACAGGAAGAAAAGAGAACCAATTTAGTGATATGGTCTCTGGTGGGCAACCACTATAAATGTTCAATTATTGTAGGACCATCTAATTTAAATTTACCTCATGAAATGCAACTCAAGACCAAGCACCTAAAAGGGAAAATCATTGAACCATCAACTCTGTTTCCCATTGGCTAAAGGTTGCCCTATAAGGTATTAACTTCCCCTACCCTGCTTCCAAGTTGCTGCTGTTAGAGTGCCAACTGCCTTCTTGGAGTATCCCTTGGCAATGAATCAGAGAATTCTTGGACTCAGAAGTGAGAGTCATTTGTGGCTGGCCAAAGACAGGGCACTGCCAGGTAGTCACTTGCAATCTTACTCAGTTGCCCAGATGTGACTGCATAGGAGATGAAACAAGAGGAGTTGAAGTGGTGCACAAGAAATGTTCAATGTACCCTATGCAGGGCCTGCCAATGAGAAATTATTAAAGTAGTTAATACAGTAATAACAAACAGAAGACCAGTTTGTTTTTTATAGCTGTTATTTTTAAACTCTCCCACATAATGTATACTTGAATTATAAAAATGTGTTACCCTTTCAATTAATATTAATAAAATAATGCCACTGAGATTGGTTACTATTATAAGCATCATGAAACTGATGAAAAAAGGATTTTTATTAGTATTTTATTCATATTAGCAAGGAAATTCCACAATCATGCTGTTACACATAATTTTGAATAAGAAGTTTCTCTTAATTATGAAATATAGAGTTATGGAATCTAATTTAAATAATTCCACTAATTCTCTGAGATTTTTAATCACATCTGTGATTTTTTTCAAGACCAAAGATTACGGATTTAGTTTTCATGAAGGAAGACAATTTACTTATCAACAAAATTTTATTGTATCATAATTACTAACATCTCTATTTCCCTTTCTGGCACTAATTTAAAATATTTTGAAATTGATATAACTTAACTTTGTGGATATGCTTCATAATATTCATATTTAGCCTGTTTTCCAAAACCACCCAAGCATTTCCCATGTGTATTGAGAATGCAGTGGAGGTTTGAGAGAAGGAGTGGGGGCAGTTCATTTTGGAAGGCAGTATGATTAATATCTAAACATCTTGAAATGTGTTAGTCATTGTGCTAAGTAAATGTTGTCCATATATCATGTCATTTAATGCTCACCAAATAGGTATTTTTATCCCCATTTCATAGATAAGAAAAGTAAATCTCAGAGTTCAGTAATATGCCCATTGTTGTAACTGACTTAGCCAAGATTCATACAAGTGTCTTTTATTTAAGTATTCAGGCTGTCATTCAGTAGTTTGCTGCCTTTGATTTAGATGTCTGGAATGACCAGGGTAGGACCTATAATTCTGTGTATATTGAGTTCATTAGAAATTTGTTTTGTTGTTAAGTGTCTCTAGCCAAGTTTCTGGAAGAATCTATCAACAGCCCACTCCTTTGTGGCTTAGAGCCATATACACCCCGTCTAGTTTGGCTGCCAGGTACTGTCCTTTCCCTCTCACCTGCAATCACATCACATTGCTTGACTTTCTTTCGGTATATTCCTAGAACAGTCCTTTATTCCCAAGAAAAGCAATGCATAAAACACAATCACATCTCTATTCATCAATTTTTCAACATCCCTACAGATGTTTCATTTTGAGAGTTTTTAATGAATTTTCTAAATATTATATCCTCAATTGCAGTAAAAATTCATATGTCTTGATGTTGCTTAAGCCTCTTTCACAGGAATAGTCCACATCACTCCCATCCATATTCTCAAATATTAAATTGAAAAATATTCATTAAACTTATTAAACTCTCCCATTTTTATTTTAACATATCTGTATAGATACATGGGTACTTAATAAAATTATAATTCTTTATTTCTCATCTAAAAAATCACCTAGCCTATGTAAAGTGGGTTAGAGGCAATGTTCTGGATTCTTTATTTCTAGAACATGTGTGGTCCAAATTGAATGCAACCACATTACCTCTGCTTCAGTCTCAGCAGATGTTTCTCTATAACTGGTACTGCTTGACCAAATTAACCTGTATGTTATGAACCAAGACTACTGAAAAAAATTAGCTTAATTAATTTAAAGGTAGAATATATCTTTCTCCACATCCTCATTCCTGTTGGAGCAGTGTGTGTTCAAATAGGTGATCACACCAAGACAGAGGTCAAATCTTTCATCTTATTTTGCTTCAAGTTTCCAGTTGACATATGATACCATTTAGTAGCCACAAAAATTATTAAATCACTATAAAAAGTGTCTATAGCAATAATTAGCTAACTATACATCAGAGTGACAAAAGATACCTAGAAAGTTTGCTTACCGCACTAAGCTTTGCTCTGGGGCAAGTTATGGAACTTTTTGCTTTGGCAGGGTTGTTAATATCATGCCCTTGATAGACCAATGGACATAAAATGTGGAGAGTTGAATTACCTACAGAACAATTTCTGAATTCTGGATTAAGATTCTTAGTGACAGCTCCCAAGAGGGAATAAATGCTTTCTGAGATACTTACACCACTATCTCAAATCCTTATGTTGACCTTGGCCCATGAGAGGCTATGATTCCCATATTAGTCAAAGCAGCCTAACTTTTGTAACAACAAATTTCAAAATATAAGTGACTATACACAATATTTAGTTCTTATTCACCACATAGTCCAATTAGGTGATGAGTGACAAGACTTCTACAAAGCTATTCAGGACCCCAGACTCCTCCCATAATGTGATCTGCCATTCCTTAGTGCCTCAGAGCTCTCCACTGGATCTTCTGCTTCTTTCTGGATGATGAGGAAAGAGAGAGAATATGGAAAATGTTCATCTGTTTTTAATAGCCTTAGCACAGCCATGACATGCATGGCCTCCACTCATATCCCATTGGCAAGAACTAGTCACATGGCCCCACCTAGATGCAAGAGAACTAGGAAGTATGATATGCCCAAGAAATGGGAGGAAATGAGTTGTATCTGAAACAATCATAACAATAAGCACATTACAAAATGATGCACCTTCAGAATACCTTGTTTTACTTTGTAACACAGCATGAAATAGCATTACTTTATTGATTAACTTTAAGTTTACCTGTTGTTTTGTTTGTCTGTTTCCCCAACAGGCATGTACTAAGGACAATGACTGTGTTTGTGTTTTCTGCTGTTTTATTCCCAGCATTGGGCAAAGTGCCTGGTACTTCATAGGCAGTTAGAGTTGTTAAATGAATGAATGCCAGTGCTATAGTAATTTTATATATATATATATATATATATATATATATATATATATATATATATATATATATGAAAGTAGACCCCAAAACCTGGAATTATCTTTTGAAGGGTGGGCCCCTTGTAGTGCAGACTTCCCCTACTGGGTGAGTGTTCTAGGAAGCCATCTGTGTCAGTGTACCAACTAGAATTGTTGTGAGAGACTACATTTAGCTTCAGTGGATTATTTCTTTTACAAGACTCTTTCAATGCATTTGCCCATTTCATGATGGGTGATTTATGAGCACACCTGCCCACACAGTGCTGAGTATTCAGCAGTTTTTGACCAAAGATGGTATGACCCTCATGCTCTACCTTCCCTATTTACAAGATCTCACCCCAAGATACCTTTTTTGTTTCCCCAGTTAAAAATAGTTCTCAAAGGAAAATGTTTTGCCATTGTGGAAGAGGTGAAACAAAAAATGGCAGAAGCATTAAGAGGCATCAAAATTGACAGGTTCAAAAACTCTTTTGAGCAGTGGAAAAACCATCTTGATAGATGTGTTGTATTGCCCTGGCTGGTTTAGCTCAGTGGATTGAGCGTCGGCCTGCGAGCTAAGTGTCGCTGGTTCGATCTTCCAGTCAGGGCACATCAGAGAAGGAAAACTCTGACTCCAAAAAACCTCTGCTGCCTTGCGGCATACCTCTTCAGAGGAAAGGCTAAGGGAGTAAACCCCGACAGAAAATCCGGAGCCGGAGTCCCTAAGGCGGTTTGATGTTGTAGTCAACACCGGCAACTCCTGCGGCGCACCTGAACCCAAGCTGTATCGACTCCGTCTTTCCCTTGGACCCTTCAGCTGCCAAGAGAGGGGGGGTCTGCTGCATGGGCAACAGCAGACCCTCCATATTACCCTGCCCAGGCTCTGTAGCTTCAGCGTCATCACAAGATGTCGATTCAACACGGGAGGAGACAGATACTATGTCACTCCCGAGTCGGACTGCACAGCCATTCTCGGCGGTGCAGATAGACTCTTAAGAAGCTACACCATCGTCTCTTGAGACGGACGGCTGCCGACGACGACGAGATGTGTTGTATCAGATGGAGACTACTTTGAAGGTAGCTGAAGTTTAAACATGCAAGAATAAATAAATAACTTTATTTTATAAATTTTGTTTTTGGGGGTCTCCCTTGTTACATATGAGGGAACAACTGTAATAGCTCCTTAATTCTAAGGTGTACTCTCTAATGAATAACAGATTTTCAGTGAGGTGTGGAATCACCTTGTTAATAAATATACATATTGATTATAAGACACATCAAAGTTCAGAAATATTTATCTGAAAAAAATATAAAAATTAATGATAATTCTGCCAGATGGGCTCTGCAAGGTTTCATTGGGGAGATGTCATTTGAGCTAATGGGTAAATAGCATTGTCAAGTTTCAAAAAGTTGGGAAAAGACATTTGGACATCGAGAAGAGCTTGCAGAAAGGCAGTGCAGCTTCCTCCTTTTGGAAACAGTCAGTAATTTGGTACAGTTAAAGTGAAGAGTGCTTGAGTGAGTGACTAAAGATGAGTGTGAAAAGGCAGGCTCCAGAATTGCGGTGTCATTTATGTGAGATACAGATAAGAAAAATGACACTCAAACTGGTAAGAAATGATTAGCAGCAAAAAAGAATGTAGTAAGCAGGTTAAGAAAACTTTCAAGAGGGGCTAGATACACAGATTGTCAGAGCTAAGGAATATTTATCACCTGGGAAATTGTAGCTGGAGACATGAGACTGGAGACATAAGTGGTCAGAGATAACCCAGAGTGTGAGGGGCACCCATCATGGAATATTTATCACCTGGGAATTATGCAGGGTCAGCGAGTTAAGAAACTTATTTATGAGCTAATTGCTACCCTTAGTTGATTTAGTCAATCACGTTAGATTGTAACTCTGGAGTATCCAGTAGGGAAAAATGGAGAGGAAGAGGAGTGGGAGGAAAGGGTTTTTTGTTTGTTTGTTTTTTTTAATTCTTGCATTAGGATAAAAAGCAGCTGGCTTTAAGCTCTGGCACTCGCCCTTTGTTAGGCTGCACCCAGACTTGCAAATCTGTAAATAAACAAATGCCTCGTTTACTGCTTAAGTCCTGTATCCCGGTGTTTTCATTGTGAGCTTTATTTCTCACATTGACAACTTCTAAGCAAAGAACTGACATTGTCAGATGTGTTTTACACATTTGTGTTTTCATTCTTGTAGAAGCATGAAGAGCATAAATAAGGAGGTCTAGACTGGAAAGAAGGAAACTAGTTATGAGGCTGCTGGAGGTGTGGTGAGTGGAAGGGTTAATGTTTGTTCTATGTAGCTTAACAAAATATAATATGCAAACATAATATAATGTCTTTTATACAGGGATAATTAATATAAATTTAAGTAGAAAAATAATTTGTTGTATGGGATAATTTGTTATAGACAATTTCTCATTACCACATCAAATTATCTTAAATCACCCTATCAAATTTAAAAATCATTTTTTATACAGAACTCTTCTTTATAATAATATTCTTTGTAATTTCCTATATTGATATCAGTTTTTACTTCAGTATATTTTAGCAATTAGGAACATTCTATCTTCATCATCTATTAAACTATTGCATGTGTGGAGATGGAGTATTTTGACTTCTTTATGTCCATCCTCATATCTATCTTTCCTTCTAAGTAAATATAAAATCATTAATTATTTTTCATTGTTCTGTTTTCATTTTTGAGATATTCCTAACACACTGTGTAGAGGAGAAGCAAATCCTCCCCCTTCCCCTCTAGAGTCTAATAGCTGGTGGAATAATTAAAATGACAAAAGTCAGATTAACAGGAGAAAAATCAAGGTTTAACATGTACACACAGGGAATTCACAGAAGCTTGAAAATTCCAAAGACAGTAAGGCACAATGAGGTATATATGTCATTTTGGACTAAGGAGAGAAAGGAAGGAATCTGGGACTTCAAAAGAAATAAAGCAATTCACTGGGAGATGAAAAAAGTTAATGTTTAGTAAATAATTGTTTGCTGAGCCATCTTGAAACAATGGGAAACAGAGAGGACTTTGATCAAAGGGGCATTGCTAGGTTCCTCCCTGTCTACTACACTTAGTTCATATTAAAATATAGTTATCTATGATTATAGCTCCTTCCTGAAGCAGGGCCTCTATGTTAAATTATTTTAGGCAGTTAGGAGGAAGTTCAAAGGTTCTTCCTGAGCCTGTAGGGCCTTGATTGTTTTCAGCTTGAAATAATCTGTATACCAGAGTGGCACATTTTGGGGCAACTCATTCGGAACTCCTACAACACCTGTTATTCTTAATAAAACTGTGATTGTGGACCTGAGAAAAATAAACCTTCTGAAGACTATACTTTGTATTGGATATATTGAAGGGATAATCTGGTGCTTTCTAGATAGGTCACACAGTTTGATGAAAAAAACACAGGCTTTATAGTCCAGAGTTCCAGCTCAGCTTGGGCAGATCACTCAACCACCACCTCCTTGAGTGGTTGTCAAAAGTAAGATAAGCTAATGTAGATAAAGGTCCTAGGACATTGCCCCAAGTCTCAACTACCATTAACTGCATCCATCCTCCTCAGCCCTAGTCAGCCATCCAACTCCTCACATGCCCAGATTCACCCTCTTTCTTTATCATATTAGCACTGGCTTTTAGTGTGCATTGAAAGAGTGGTCCAGCCCTGGCTCGTGTGACTCAGTGGAGTGCTGGTCTGTGAACTGAAAGGTTCCTAGTTGGGGGTGCATGAGAGGCAACCACAAATTGATGTTTCTCTCCCTCTCTTTCTCCTTCATTCCCCTCTCTCTAAAAATAAATAAATAAATAAAATATTTAAAAATAAAATAAATAGGGGTCCAATTATTATTTTTTCATTTTGTTATATTTATTTCAGAAAGCATACTTGCATAACATTGCTTGTCTCTTGTGTTACATTTGTAACACTGTTTTCTTCCCTAAGTGGCATGACAGGTAATTCTGCCCATTTCTTCATGTCAGCCTTCACAGCATTTTCTCCCAAAAGATTTTATTTCTTTAAAGTGTGTTTCCTTATCAGCAATAGGATTATTTATAAAAATGAAATAAATAACAACCATTTCTTACCTGTTCCCTTTATTATATGCTTTTCTTTGTATGTTTCTCACAATTAAGCAGTACCATTGTGGTGCATCCACTACAATCCCCCTATTATCTTTATAATTTTTTTTCTTTGTTTTTTCTAAAAGTTGGAAACACATCTTCTCTCCCATTCAGGGAAGAGTGTTAGTAAAATTTTTATTTTCTAGTTTCCAGTTTAGTGCACATGACTTCATTATCTTTTTAAATAGGTGTTAATACTTTGGATACAATCTTCTTGACCTGAACTTTTACTGAGATTTCATCATTTTAAAATTTTTCTTCCACTCCCACACATCTAGTTATTCTTGGTTCATAGTCATTCCACTCTCACACATCTAGTTATTCTTGGTCTATAGTCATTCCATTTGGGGTTTAGCTATGTTGGTCTTTATTTAACCTGAGTATCATTACACACATCCTTGCTTATTCTTCCTACTCAATTGTTTTGGCTCTGTAAACTTGATTATATTAAAAAACAGTGATTTCTTGCACTTACATCTCTTTGTGTGTGTGTGTGGTGGTGGTAGTAATGGAGTATTTCTTTAAAAGTTCTTACTTATTTTAAGAGACTTTTGTTTCATTCTTTTACATGGTAGAGAGGAATTGCCTCTTTTATGTAGTTTTTTCCCTCTATGTATTAAAAGCAATCTAAAACATCAATTTTTTTTTAAAAAAGATTTTATTTATTTACTTTTAGAGAGAGGGGGAGGAAGAAAGAGAGGAAGAGAAACATTAATGTGTGAGAGACACATGGATCGGCTGCCTCTCACATGCCCCAAACTGGAGACCTGGCCTGCAACCCAGGTATGTACCCTGACTGGGAATTGAACCAGTAACCTTTAGGTTCACAGGCCAGCACTCAATCCCCTGAGCCACACCAGCCAGGGTTAAAACATTAGTCTTGAAGTCACTTGGAATGTGGAGATTGTCTCAATATCTCCATCAATGATTTGAAGCATCCACATCTTCTGGTGACAGTGTTAAAAGAAACATTGCAAATAGCACCTCCTGCTTCTAGCATTTAGCAAAGGACCACCTCCCAGATAACTGAATATACTCAGAGAACACAGTACAATCTTCCATGTTCCAACAGCATTTCTGTGATATTATCTCGGGCAAGTCTATTGATTTAATACTTTCAGTTGTTAGGTAAATGGGATAAATGAATGTACAGTACTCATACCCCGAATTGGTTAATTGTTTTGAGTCATATAATGAAACAAACAACCAGAGATAAAATGTCAGCCTCCAGTTCAATTGGGTTCAACAGATATTTATTGAGTGCCTACTATGTGCCTCTAATGTGATACATGGACATCGTGATTTCAAGAGGATATTTTAATATTTGTGAAAAAGATAAGGAAAACATGGGACACAAATGTGCTCATCTAGAAATCTAGAAACTTTTGGAAGTTTTTCAAACTTCAACAGCCTATAAAAAGTCCATTTTAATTTTGCCTGTATCTTTTGATTCAACAAAGATTTCCAGCATTTGGGGAGGAGGGCACAAAAAGTCACAAAAGATCTATGAGCTAATTTAGGCAACATAATAGAGGAATGTGAAAACGCTAATATTTCCTAGTAAATACTACCTTATCCCTAGTAAACCTGTGTCACCGAAATGTAGATAAACATATGAAAGGTGTTCTCCTGCTGAGATGGAGAACCTATGAATTATCCATCACAGTCATTTGGTTATTTGAAATAACTCAGACAATCAAAGGGGTAAGACCCCTGTTTTACCATAAGTGACCTTGCCAGGTATAATCAGTGTTTTGCTAGAATAAGTTTCTTACCCCACCACCTTCTTCCTATAACATCAATTGGTGGTTCCTATTTACTGGTATCTTCACCTCTCCTTCAGAGGCCATCATACTTTCATCCACACCTACCCCACATAAGCATACACCTACATTTTGCCAATGTATGGGAGAAAAAAAATCTTCCCCTACCCTCTTTGGTCTCTGGCTGGGCATAAGGATTAAACAGGTTAACAGGAGAAAAGCATATAAATATTATGCTGAAGCTTTTGTTTTACAACTAGATGGGGAAAGAAAAAGTTTTGGCTGAGGGAGGCAAGGGAGACTAGAGTGAAAGCCCAAGGGCATGGAATTGTTGCCAGTGGAAATGAGGCCCTTTCACAGAGTTGCAAAGAAAGCATTCCAGAGACCCACATATGGGACGTTGTGACATAGAGGTAAGGTATACTGAAGCTGGAGGAAACACAAAGGACTGGCTTTGGTTCAGCTCCAATATCTCATCTCTATCAGTCCCACCATGGAAAAAATCCAGCCTTGTCTTTATCAAACCTAGAACAAAGGCCAAGGTCCAATAATTCTATGCCATTTGTTCAGTTCAGTCATTGTGCCCATCCAGCTAGCTTAGTCTCTTCCCAGCTGTGCTCAGGCTGGAGCTGTGCCCAGGCTTGTGCTTGGCACCTTCACACAGTTATTCTGTCAATTCCAGGTGACTGCTAGGGCTGCATGGTTGCTATGGAGAGAGAATATGTGAATGACTGAGATACATGTTACTAGGTGAGAGGTGGGAGAAGGAGAGAGAGAGAGTGACAGCTGTTTTTTAATCTTATGTTATCTCCAGCTTGGAAATGACCAGGCACCCTTTCAAACTAACCAATCAACTTCCCAATCTTTCGGGAGCTCGTTTTGCGCCTACTCCTAACCAATCAGTTTCCCAGATCTTCTGGGGTTCTGTGTCCCTTATCCAATCCAATCCTTTTCCCAGGCTAGATAAACAGGCTTTTATGGCTTCCATCTTAGCTCCTACTGTGCATGCCTCATAATAGAAGCACGTCCACCTTTGCCACCTTGGCTTCTACTTGGCATGTGCCCAACAGAGGAATTCTCATTTATTGTTCTATCCTTTGCCCAGTAATCTGTGGGGAATGGACTCATGTTTTTCTGAGGAGTCTGTGAAGCTGTAGTTTGCTAGAGAAGGAAGATCAATATTATACTCATCTTCCCAGTTTATTAAACTTCTTAATGTCTTACTCCCTTTGCACCATTCCTTTATCAATATCTAGTTACCTATGATAAAAGAATGAGATACACCTACATCGAATTGTTTGGATTGGGTTCAGTGCTCCTATATATAGAACAGGTTAGAAGGAGAAGCTGAGGAACAAAATACAATGCTGCTACCCAGAGACATCTTTGATAGATGATGACTTATCTTTGTAGGAGAGAAAAAATAATTTTCACTCTACTTTTGAGTCCTTATATAAGACTCCAGGTAATAAAACACGAATTAACAAGAGACAAACAAACAAGTTTATTAACATGTGTACCTCATTTATACATGGGAAATACCCAGGGAAAATGAATAAATACCCAGAGATGGCCCATGCCACCACCTTAAATATCATCTGTGGCTAAAGACAAAAGAAATGTATTATGGATGGGGAGAGGCCCATTATTGGGGGGTAACCAGGAAAACACAGTAAATAAGGATAAAGTAGTTATGAAGATTTAAGTCAGTATCTTCTCATTGATAAAATTCTCTTGTGATTTACAGTCAACATTTTCTTCTTGGTATGGAGTAGGGGACAATTACAAATGGAGATTTCCTTTATGAATGTAAATGTCCTTTATAAAAGGGTAACTTCTACTCTGGTTTCAGAGATTCCTTGTCTGCTATTTGTCTAAAATAATCAGAACAAAATAATCTTTATGCCAAAGAGGCATGTTTTAGGGTGGTATATTCTGCTCCCCTTCATCATTATGGTCTATAATAGCAGTGAGGTCCCACCAGGATATTTTAAGCATAGTAGATATAAACAAATAAGTGTCAGAGAGGAAGAATATAGAAGACTGCACTCATGAAAGACTGACAGACTGTTTTGTAGGTTCATGTGAACCACTCCTCTAGGGACTATGAAAAATAACTGGGGGAACATTTGTAGGTTGTAAGGCTGAGTAAGACCTTACTTGTACAAGGTTGAAAGTTAGCAAGTCAGTGAATATTTGGGTTACAGCTGGTAACATTTTCTCATACTATTGTTAAAAAGAGAAAGGAAGAAAGAAAGAAATGACAGGCCCACAACGAAGTCACTTGTGCTAAGCCCCATATCAGCAAAGGTTAATACTTAACCTAATTTCAATTTCAGCCTCTTTCAGGAAGGTAAGATTTAATCAATCAATCTGCAATTACCTGCTCAATACTAGTGAGGTAATCTCCCTGAGAGATGCTGGCTTTACCCCAGGTGACCTTGCCTGAAATAATCCATTCTTTGCTAGAATAACTTCTTTGCCCCACCTCCTTCTGCCTATAAAAGTCTTCCATTAGGTGAGTTTTTCTATCTGCTAGATGGGATGCTACTTAATTAATGAATTGTCAAATCCAATAAAATATTCAAAATTTACTCAGTTAAATTTTATTTTATTTTTTACTCTAGCATGCAGTGCACAAGGTTTCCATTTTGGTTCCTATAAATCAACATAGTAATGCTCTGTCCTCAAAAAGAATTTGGACAACTGACCAATCACATCTTCCAGAAATAAAAAATACTTCAACCACTTCATAAAGAACTCAGACCTCACTCCCACACTCAACCACACCACATATGCAGACACATCTAATCTTGTTTAATTCAATACCAGCTCCCAAGGCTGCATGGTCATTCTTTACCCACGACCTCAAGATAAATTGCACTTTTCTTTTGAAACCTTTGTGTTCTACTATAAAGTTAGGCCACCTGTAAAGGTACCAAAACAGCTTCTATTACTTTTAAAATTTCTACTACATGCTTAACTTCCTTTATATTGGAGGTTAACAGTTGTTTTTCCTTTCAGATGGAACCATGTGATTGCAAAATTAGGAAAGCTAACTTTGAGTCAATATACACATCCACTTTTCTTTCATGCAACAATTCCAGTGCCCTCATCAAGGTAATCAGTTCAGTTTTCTGAGCAGAAATTCCCGGCAGCAAGGCCTTGGCCTCTACTACTCCTTCAAGAGTCACAACTGCACACCCAGCCTTTTTGTTTCCTTCATCCATATAATTGCTTCCATCTGCATATAGAATCCAGTCTGCCTCTTCTAGAGGATGGTCCTATAAATCAATTCCGCTGGAATAAACTTCATCAATTATCTCAGGATAGTCATGTATTAGTGCATCCAAGTCAGGTTCCAGGAGAAGAGAGACAGGATTTAACTTACTTACTGTTTTCAGGAAGACATTGTGATACTTGAGAAGAAGGGCTTGGTACCTGCCCACTCTTCTAGGAGTGAGTCACGAATTTCCCTTTTGCTCCAGCAGGCTGGTGGGGGTGCATAAATGGTGACAGGCTGTCCCAAGGAAGATTTTCAACTTCCTGTAAGAACTTGCAGGTGGCTGTCACAGCTCTCAAGCTGGTTGGCCATCCCTGGATAGTGTAATCTAGTTTCCTTGACAAATAAGCAATGGGTTGCAAAATGTCACTAAGCATTTGGGTGAGAACTCCTAAGGCAATGCCTTGCCTTTCATGAAGGTATAACTGCAAGGGCTTTAGTAGGTTTGGAAGCCCCAAGGCTGTTGTAGAAGCTAGGTATGCCTTCAGGGACTCAAAAGCCTAGGTGTATTCCTTCATCCATTCTAAAGGTGTATGCTCTGGTCCTTTCAGAGTTTTTTCAGTTTAAGAGATCTGATTTTTAAAATGGAGTATGTGCTCAGTAAACCTTGTGGGCTTCCCTCTGACCCTACTCCCACCGGAAGTTTTCATAAAGGGTATTGTCCTGCCCTGGTAGGGGCTTTTCCTTCACCAAATTTGGTTCCCTGATGGGTTTGAGACAAGTTCAGGCTCGCTTTCCCTAGTTCCCTCAGCAGAGTAAGGAGGAATGTCCTCCAGGGCTGGAGGGCCCTGGGAATCCTGACCATGTTCTCAACAGCCATCATATCTAGATCTTCCTGGTCCCTCTCCTCTGAGCTTTTGCTGTCACAGGCAAATTCCTTTTCCTCTGTGCCATTTACGTATTTTCCTTTAATCCTGCATCTTTATTATGTAAATTTATGATAGTTTCTAGGTAAGACATTTTGTCCAACTTCCCTGATATTTGGCAGAACAATTTTAGTTAAAGTATAATACAGTAATTTAAAGACCCATTCAGTGGCCAGTGCTCTCCTGAGTATAGATTATATAAACATAAGCCAAACAGTATTACAATAAAAAAGCATTTTCTTTTTAGTTATAGGTTTATAAGCATAGGTTGACAAATCAGCCAAAATTCACCCCAAAGGGCTAATCCCTGGAACAGGGGCTTTCCCTCCCCACCTCCATGCTAACAGACAGAAATCTGTAATATCACAAAAACCAGAAGGCATCTTTTTACCAGACAGAGCTCTGTAAATCAGATGGAACCTTATGGCATCTAAAACCAGAAGACACCTTTTTACCTAATGATCTTGGTCATGACCTGGGATTGTAACCTGAACCAGAAAGTGCAGTGATTCAATCAAAAGCAATAAAAAATGAAGACAATGGGAGGTGCTGAGAGTTGGAGGAGGAGAGTGTCCAAGTGCAATCACTTGGCAGCTGCTAGAGAATCTCCTAATCTGCACCCTGGGGCCCTTCAGTCCAGGCATCCAATGGGACTCCCCACTGAATATCCAGACTTACCAGAGAGTCCCAAAGTCTGTCCCAGCATAGTCACCAAAATATGAAACCAGAAAAGCCAGTGTTCATGCTGCCTGTCATCTACCAGACCCAATAAACAGAGAATACAGGGGTTGAATCTTTATGGGTGCTTTATTCAGATGGTGATCTGAGAAGACATCAGCTTTGTACCCAAACAGACTGTCTTAATATCCTTCAAAAATGTTTCCTTTTCATGCACAACTTGGCTAAATGTTTGGTGCATTCAGCCCATCTCAAATGTCCTATCTCAGCTTTTGATGTGTCTTCCTCACTAAGGTTAATTATTTCTAGCTTTTGATTTAAAGTGAGAGACATACAACTCTTCCTTTCCCTTGAACACTTAAGAGGTCATGGTATAGTTACTAACTGGCCTAACTTCAATATTGTTGTATCTCAGGGGATAGGAAGGACTGAAGACAGGGAGAGAGAAGGGGAAACCACAAGTAGGTGAAGCAGTCAAAACTCACATTTATCAACTGAGTTTGCCATTTTATATAGGTGCCATTTGTGGAGTCCCAAAACAATTACAATAGTAACATTAAAGGTCACTAATCACAGATCACCACAACAAATGTAATAATAATGAAGAAATTTGAAAATATTACAATTACCAAAATGTGACACAGAGACACAAAGTAAGAAAATACTGTTAGAAAAATGGCACAAATAGGAGGGAAGATGGCGGAGGAGTGAGGAGAGGCTGTGGTTTCCGGCTCCCGAAACCCGTCTGCAGTTTGGGCTAATTGCAAACAGAACATCTCAGTGAGCAGCTGGACACTGGCAGGAGTCGAGACAAGGCAATGCTGGATTAGAGAAAATCCATCTGGGAACAACCTGTTTAGTGAGGATAGCGGAGGAAAAGGGGACAAAACGGGATTCCTGACTGGGGCGGCTGCCCCAGCTGCGGCTGGAAGTACACAAAGGCTTTTTGGCGACCACAGGCTACCCAGGAGAGAAGTGGGGAGGAGAGCGGATCTCTGCCTGCTGGCAGAGACGGGACTCAACCAAGTGGCATTGGCGCTGAAGGACAGGAGACAGCGTGCTGCCGGGCAAGTGAGAACATAAGTCTCCTTTATATTTTTCTCTAGTGGACGGTGGAGAGGGGAGGAAAATTTGGGGGTGGTAGGCCATTCTTGAGGAGCACAGGCGCAGTGGTGCGCTCATCCACTCCCCAACCCTCCCCTTGGGTCGCGGGGGCACGCATAGGGAAGTGCTCTCACTCACTGGCCCAGGTGCGCAGGGCAGTGAGTCCAGGCGTCCCTCAGACACTCCCCAACAGACATAAGATCAGTGCCCCAACGGGCACAGGGAGGGCCCACTGAACACGCAGAGGACCATGCGCGGATACCCCTAGACAGCTCCTGTGGGCGCCGGGCACCAGGCCGGAAAGCAGACCACTAACTCAGGCTCTGTTCGTGCCTGCCAAGACGGGTGAGGGAAGGCAGTCAGCTGCGGCGCCGGAACAGCGGGCGGCAGCGACTCACAGACACTCACTTCCACTGTGAACAAGTGTCCGCGGCCCTGCCCTAAGAGGCGAGAGACCAACTCCTGGAGCTCGGCTCAGCGGTACTAAGGGCACGGGCACTCGAGAACGAAAACACCTCAGCCCGGGGACAATAGGCACCAATCGAAGGGCAAGTTCTCGGGCAGCTCGCGTGCGTGCAGGGACGCGCGCAGGGACACCTCAGCGCAAACGGGGAACCACCTCAGCCCTGCAACGATAGGCGCCAATCGCAGGGCAAGCCCTCAGCCGCCCCGCCCGTGCAGTGGCTTGCAGGCAAGGACACCTCAACTGGCTCCGGCGGGCAGCAAGGGAGCGTGCCGTGCCGGCAACCACGGGCGCGCACCATTGCTGCAAGAAACAAGAACCTCTGGACTGCCACACTAGACCAGCTGTGGATGCAGAAAATGAAGGCGACACACTAAGGCTAAAACGGACATCTCCACAAAAGAATTCGAGATAAAGTGGGTAGAGTGACTCTCAACCAACAAGCCAGAAAGAATATCCTAACAAAAAAATCTGAAATATAACCAGACAGCATAAACAAACGATATAAAAGGTACCCCAAGAACATCAGGCTCAGGAGATCAAAGAGACTGCACCACTGAAACCCCCAGATCTACCATAAAAAATCTGATACCACAAAGGTGGGAAGGCAAAGCAGACAAATCCAAATAACAAAAACAAACAAGAAGAATCCAACATGGTAAGATGCAGAAACAACCTCTCAATGAAAAGAAAAGAGGAATCCCCAGAAAGAGAGGTAGATGGAATAGACATAGCCCAAATGTCAGACATGGAATTCAAAACTATGGTGGTGAAGAAGCTCAATATGCTCGAAAACCTCAAAAACAACTATGACAACCTCCAAGGAAGTTACCAACAGCTCCAAGAAAAATACAGGGAACTTGCAGAGAACTACACCAGCATAAAAAAAGACATAGAAACTATCAACCAGAACCAGGAAGAAATGAAGAATGCAATCTCTGAACTGAAAAACACAGTAGAATCAGTCAAAAGCAGACTAAACCAAGCAGAAGATCGGATTAGTGAGTTAGAGGATAATGTAGGTATTAATTCTCAAATGATACAGCAAAATGAAAAAAGATTGAAAAAATATGAACAAGATGTAAGGGAATTACAGGACAGCATTAAAAAAAATAATATCAGGATCATAGGAATAAGAGAGGGAGAAGAAAAGGAGCATGGAATTCAAAAACTGATAGGAGAAATAGTGACAGAAAATTTTCCGAACCTGATGAGAGAAAAAGCTATGCAAGTCCAAGAAGCACTGAGAGTTCCAATCAAGAGGAACCCCCAAAAACCCACTCCAAGGCACATCATAGTTAAAATGGCAACATTCCAAGACAAAGAGAGAATCCTCAAAGCAGCAAGAGAAAAACAGCAAGTAACTTACAAGGGAGCTCCAATAAGGCTATCGACCGATTTCTCAACAGAAACATTACAAGCCAGAAGGGAATGGTCAAAAATATTTCAAGCAATGAAAAACAAAGGCCTACAACCAAGAATACTCTACCCAGCAAGGCTCTCATTCAAAATAGAAGGTGAAATAAGGAGCTTCTCAGACAAAGGAAGACTAAAAGAATACATCTCCACAAAACCAGCATTGCAAGAGATGCTAAAGGGAATATTCTAAGAAAAAGGAAGAGAAAAAACAAAAAAAAAAAGAGTAGAGGAACAGAGATACAAAAGGGAAATGAATAAATACATGTCAATAATAACCTTAAATGTAAATGGATTAAATGCTCCGATTAAAAGATATAGGGTAACGGAATGGATAAGAAAACAGGACCCACATATTTGCTGTCTACAAGAAACACACCTCAAAACAAAAGATTTACATAGACTGAAAGTAAAGGGATATAAAAAAATATTCCAAGCAAATGGACATGAAAAAAAAGCTGGGGTAGCAGTCCTCATATCAGACAAAATGGATTTCAATGCAAGGGCAATAAGAAGAGACAAAGAAGGACATTTCATAATACTTAAAGGAACGATTCATCAAGAAGATATAACACTGATAAACATATATGCACCCAACATAGGAGCACCCAAATACATAAAGCAAATACTAGAAGACCACAAGAAGGACATTAACAACAACACACTCATAGTAGGGGACTTCAACACTCCATTATCAACAATAGACAGATCATCCAAGCAAAGAAACACCAAGGATATACAGGCATTGAACAACACACTAAACCACGTGGACTTAACTGATATATATAGAACTTTTCACCCCAAAGAAGCAAAATATACATTATTTTCAAAGGCACATGGGACATTTTCAAAGACAGACCACATAATAGGACACAAAACAAGCCTCAACAAATTCAAGAAAATTGAAATCATATCAAGCATCTTTTCAGACCACAATGCCTTGAAACTAAAAATAAACCTCAAGGAAAAAAATCAAAGACACCCAAACTCATGGAGAATGAATAACATGCTATTAAATAATGAATGGGTTAACAATGACATCAAAGAAGAAATCAAGAAATTTCTAGAAACTAATGACAATGAACACACAACAGCCCAAAACCTATGGGACACAGCAAAAGCAGTCCTAAGGGGAAAGTTCATAGCAATACAGGCATATCTGAAAAGACTAGAAGAATCTCAAATAAAAAACCTAACCATAAAGCTACAAGAACTAGAACAGCAACAACAAACAAAGCCTAGGGCAAAAAGAAGAAAGGAAATCATCAAGATCAAAGCAGAATTAAACGACATAGAAACTAAACGAACAGTCCAAAAAATCAACAAAACTAGGAGCTGGTTCTTTGAAAAAATAAACAAAATTGACAAGCCTCTAGCCAGGCTCATTAAGAAAAAAAGAGAGAGACCCAAATAAACAAAATCAGAAATGAAAGAGGAGAAATCACGACTGATACCTCAGAAATACAAACAATTATAAGAAATTACTACAAACAACTCTATGGCAAGAAATTTGACAACCTAGTAGAAATTGACAGATTTGTAGAAACATATAACCTTCCAAAACTGAATCAAGAAGAAGTAGAAAGTCTCAACAGACCAATAACAAAGAAGGAAATTGAAACAGTAATCCAAAATCTCCCTGCACACAAAAGCCCTGGACCGGATGGCTTCACAGGCAAATTTTGCAAAACATTTAGGGAAGAAGTAACTCCTACCCTCCTCAAAATATTCCAAAAAATCCAAGAAGAGGGAAAATTCCCAAACTCTTTCTATGAAGCAAGTATCACCCTAATCCCAAAACCAAGTCAAGACACAGCAAAGAAAGAAAACTATAGGCCAATATCACTGATGAACATAGATGCTAAAATTCTCAATAAAATTTTGGCAAACAGGATCCAACAATACATCAAAAAGATCATACACCATGATCAAGTGGGATTCATCCCAGGGATGCAAGGATGGTTTAATATTCGCACATCAATAAATATAATACATCACCTAAAGAAAATGAAAAACAAAAATCACATGATCATATCTATAGATGCAGAAAAAGCATTTGATAAAGTACAACACCCATTTATGTTGAAAACACTCAGCAAAATGGGAATAGAGGGAGCATACCTTAACATCATTAAGGCTATATATGAGAAGCCTGAAGCCAACATCATACTCAATGGACAAAAACTGAAAGCATTCCCCCTGAAATCAGGAACTAGACAAGGCTGTCCATTCTCCCCACTTCTATTCAACATAGTGTTGGAAGTCCTAGCCACAGCAATCAGACAAGACAAATAAATAAAAGGCATCCAAATTGGGAAAGAAGAAGTAAAACTATCACTATTTGCAGACGACATGATAGTATACCTAGAAAACCCTATAAATTCCACTAAAAGAGTACTTGATAAAATAAGTGAATTTGGCAAAATAGCAGGGTACAAAATAAATATACAGAAATCTAAGGCATTTCTGTACACCAACAATAAAATATCAGAGACAGAAGCAAAAAAGAAAATACCATTTACTATAGCAACAAGAAAAATAAAGTACCTAGGAATAAACTTCACCAAAGAGATAAAAGACCTGTACACTGAAAATTATGCAACATTGAAGAAAGAAATTAAGGAAGATACAACTAAATGGAGGCAAATACCATGTTCTTGGATGGGAAGAATGAACATCATCAAAATGGTCATACTACCCAAAGCAATTTACAAATTCAATGCAATCCCTATTAAAATACCAATGACATATTTCACTGACCTAGAACAAATCCTCCAAAAATTCATATGGAACCAAAAAAGACCCTGAATAGCAAAAGCAATCTTGAAACAGAAGAACACAGCAGGAGGAATCACGATACCAGACATCAAACAATACTACAAAGCCACTGTGATCAAAACAGTCTGGTACTGGTATAAGAACAGACATATCGATCAGTGGAACAGAAGTGAAAGCCCAGAAATAAACCCAGGCCTCTATGGTCAACTAATCTTTGATAAAGGAGAAAGGAATATAAAATGGAGTGAGAAGAGCCTCTTTAACAAATGGTGCTGGGAGAACTGGACAGGGATGTGCAAAAAAATGAAACTAGACCACCAATTTACACCACACCCGAGAATAAACTTAAGATGGATTAAAGACTTAAATGGAAGCCGTGATACCATAAAAGTCCTAGAGAAAAACATAGGCAGGAGAATTTCAGATATCACACGTAACAATATCTTCATGGATACATCTCCTAAGGCAAGATAAATAAAGGAAATAATAAACAAATGGAACTACATCAAACTAAAAAGTTTCTGCTCATCAAAAGAAAACATCAGCAAGATGAAAAGGAAACCAACCATATGGGAAAACATATTTGCCAATGATATCACAGAAAGGGGACTGATCTCCAAAATATATAAAGAGCTTATACAACTCAACATCAAGAAAACAAACAACCCAATTAAAAAATCGGCAAAGGACCTGAACAAACACTTCTCCGAAGAGGACATACAGAAGGTCCATAGACACATGAAAAAATGCTCAACATCATTGGCCATCAGAGAGATGCAAGTAAAAACCACAATGAGATACCACCTTACACCTGTCAGAATGGCCATCATCAACAAATCAACAAACAACAAATGCTGGCGAGGATGTGGAGAAACAGGAACCCAATGCACTGTTGGTGCGAATGCAGACTGGTGCAGCCACTATGGAAAACAGTATGGAATTACCTCAAAAAACTAAAAATGGAACTGCCATTTGAACCAGTGATTCCACTGCTAGGATTATACCCAAAAAATCCTAAAACCCTAATTTAAAAAAACCCATGCACCCCTATGTTCATAGCAGCCCTGTTTACAATAACTAAGTGCTGGAAAGAGCCTAAGTGCCCATCTGTAGATGAGTGGATCAAAAAACAGTGGTACATCTACACAATGGAATACTATGTAGCAGAGAGAAAGAAGGAACTCCTGCCATTTGCGCCAACATGGATGGAACTAGAGAGAATTATGCTTAGTGAAATAAGCCAGGCAAAGAAAGCAAAATACCATATGATATCACCTAATACAGGAAACTAAAGAGCAACACAAACAAACGAACTAAATAGGCAAAGACTAGAATAGTAGTCGTTAGGGGGGAGGGGGGAGGGAGAGAAGGGGGATAAGTAAGGGAAGGGTCTAGTCAAGGAACGTATATGAATGACTTACGGAGATGGACAACGGGGGGGGATATAACTGTGGGAGAAGGGATGGGCTGGGAGGGGGCAGCAATGGGGGAAAAAGGGGACAACTGTAATTGAATAACCAAAAAATAAAATTTAGATTGGAGCATTAAAAAAAAAAAAAACATACACTGAGTCCATATTTTGTAAGAAAAAAAAAATGGCACCAATAGACTTGCTCAATGCAGGGTTGGCATAAACCTCCAATTGGGTAAAAAAAATTAAAATCTGAAGAGCACAATAAAGTGAGGCACAATAAAACTATGTATATCTGTATACATCCTAGGGTTTCTTTCCACTGAAGTGTTTGATATGATGTTATTGGTCAAAAACTTGAAATATTAATAAAGGTTTTGTGTATGTGTGAAGGTGGTAATCAGTGAAAAACTCTCTTAATATGTTCTTGAAACAATACCAAAATGGCCAGGAAAATGCCATAATCAGGAAAGGAATAGTTCTTGGTCTAGTTTGCAGTAATGGGGACAAGACATTAGTGGGAGAACCTAAATAAATTATGCTGTTATGTTCTTCAGAAGCAGTGGAATCAATGGGAATCATACATTTGTAAAGAGAAGTAGGTTAATGTAATTAATCCTATGTCTTGCACCTCCAACATTTTCTCCCATAAGAAAAATTACCCAGGGTTTAAGGCAGCTAATAGGAAGGTGCATTGATAAAATGGTTGAGTTCTATGGTTTGGGACCTGTTATTTGTTTCAATGTATGTTAGGGTGTTGTGTGCAGAGCACATGTTTTAATCCAAAGAGTGAGTATAAATTTGGTATAACTTCATATCCTTCCCATTCAGAGATATGGAAAATGCTTTTAGAAACATAAAGTCCACATTTTTAAAAGCAACTCACTGGAACTATTTAAGAAGAAATTAGGTGCAATCCGGGGGGGGGCATCTTCAATAAAATAAGTGAGTGATTTCTCTTAGAATTTCTCATATTTCTAGTTTCCTGCTTAATGAAGCATAAGCATGAGAAAGAAACTCTGCCTATCACTGTCCCATCCCCTCCCCAAAGAAACTTTGATGTCATTTAAAAAATAATTACAATGTTATTTAGGCTCCTGGAAAAATAACTACATTTGGGTCTTACTCCTATCACATTAATCCTTAAATTAATTGATTCATTCGTACATATAATAAAAAATATTGAAACAACCTTTATAAGTTCATTTACAGAACAACAAAAATGATGAATCTGCAAACTAAGAATTCCAGCACAGTAGTATGCATATTCCTATAGAGCAAAGAGAGTGCTTATTATATGCCAGGCATGGTGCTAAGTGTCATACATAAATACTGAAAAACCCTCATACATAAGTACTTAGACATTCCCATGGTAAATATGAGGCAAGTGAGGTTCAAAGAGGTCATTTGCCCCATTAAATGATCAAGCTGCTCCAAAATAGTTCCATGTATTCATCACAGTATACAGCTTCCCCTGAAAATATGCTACTAAGGCACATAAGTAAAGACATATGCTAATCTCTGGGTATTAGTATTAAAACTCCTGGTCTGACACTGACTGGAAAGAGCCCAAGGCAGGTATAGAAGAGCCAAGTCAAAATAAGTTCTGCCTGGAAAACACAGTCACTCCTTGGCTTAGCAACAGATTGGAAACCCAGAGACTGTTAGTTCTCCTCAAAGCTTTGAGCAAAGATGACCTTGATCTCACTAATGAACCATGCTGGCCTCAGTTTTCCCATCTGTGACTTAGAAATGGAGACACAGAATAGTTCAAAACAGACTGAAGGTGACAGTAAAATTTAAGAACCTACATTGTCACACTTGATGTATAACAACATATCATTCTGTAAGGAGTTACATATATGTTCTATGCAGAAACATGGACAAAAAACCTATTCCACTTTTGGCAAAAAGAAAATCCTTTTCCTTTTGCTAATGAATGCCATCTTGGTGGATATAGCTAAGTAAAGCATTAAAAGAATGTAAACTTTTTTAGTTTTCATTGTTTCCAGACATAGTCAAAATACTACCATTTTAATAAATATGGAGCCAGTAAAATAGTATTATTTTGAGCTTATGAATTGTTAAGCCTCTTTTTTATGATGATTAATGATGAAACATTTCATAAAGCTTGGGTGATTCATTAACAGAGCAGCACGCCTTTAAGGCAGGTGTTCTGAAAATTCAGAACTTCTGTGATAAAAGTTTTTTTTATTCCCTAATTTGGGGATTTCCAAATCACTTGAAAATAGGAATAAAGATGAAGAAAGTAGGAGATATCTATTCTCAGCTCCCCATATTTCTTCCAACTTCATGTGATCTTAATAAATTCAGTTACAACAAAATGTAAACTACAAGTAAAGTCCAATTACAAGACAGATGTAGCAGCATTATCTAAAAAAGATTGTGTAGCTTTTATACCAGTATTTTTCTTTCAAGTGCTTTGTCCCTGCTGTGTTATCTTAAAGGATTAAAAAAGAAGAAAAAAAAAAAGGACAGTAGCAAAACTGTGTCTGCTCCAGAGCTCAGAAGCTTTTTAAAGATGTGGACTGCTTCCCTGGAATTGTTTTTCCAGAAGGAAAACAGTATTATTTTAGATAGAAGATATAAAGTGATGTGACAAAGATTGGGGAGAAAAAATTGAAGCCAATAACTGCCCACTTAATTCTATTTCTCTGAACTCACAAAATCATCATTTGATGGAAAGGTAATTATCATGACTATACTTTTGTCTCATAACATTTTAGCTTATCTATAAAAGAAGTCCACATAGGCGACCAAATAAAAACATGCTTAAGTTATGAGTGCCTATATGATAGAATACACTGCAGCTATTATAACAAATGTTTTAGAAGAATATTTAATAGAGAGTTTATAATGTAAATTAATGGAAATAGCATAATACAAAACTGTAAGAAAGTATGAACTCAAAATATTTAACTAGAAAAAATAAACATTTATGGTAATGAGTAGTATAAGAACGGTGTCGCTCAGAGAACCATGAGGAGGCAGCGAGCAGAAGAAAAGAAGTTTATTTGAGGGAATTAGCAAGCAGGGAGGAAGCCATGCCACGAATGGCCCTACTCCAGGGTCCTAGGGAAGGAGGAGCTGTTTTATAGGGGGAAGAAAAAAGAAATTATTGAATTCAGTCATTATTTTGCAGCTGTGAGTCTAGGGCTGATCAAGGCCAGACAGAGCTTGGGTTGATTTACCTCGCTATCATGGGAAACTCCCAGACAGCTGCAGGTGGGCGGGGGGGGGGGTGGCATGGGAACCAAGGCTGTCAAGTATCTCTGGTGGTGTTATTATTTGATCTTTTATACTTTTCTGTATTTCTCAAATATCTTACTATACATTTGTTTTGGTATTAGAAAATAAACATTTTTTAAAGTCTTAAAGCTAAAAATTTCCATTTATTTTCAGATGAGTAACATGCATTTACTTCATTTTATTTTTTCTGGAGACAAAACAGAAGTTACTCTGACATAAGGGCAAGAGTGAAAGAATTTTACTTCTAATACCGTATCACTCTCCTTCTGTCAAAGTATGTGACCCTTATACTTGAGAGTTCTGTAAACCCAAGCTTGAAACCTCCCATTTCACATTATGTTTAGCTTTCCTCTGTAAAGATAGCTATTGTGTTTATCATTGTCAAATGTTAATGTTTGTATAGTCATTTATTTGTTCGTGTATTCACTTAATACTCTCATTGAGAAGCACAGGCATAACATTATCTTAGTGTTTGGCATAGTTTGGAAAAGGGAAAACTGAAGATGGGAGGCCAGTTAGGCAAAGAAAGCTGCATGCCTAAATCAGGGTGGTTAGTGTGAAAATGTGAAGAAAGGAACAAAATGAAGAGATATCCTGAGAATATAAAAAACAGAATTTGGTGACTTTTCATGTGTAGTTATGCCTAAAATGCACTAGGTAGTGTGTTAATGTAAATTGCACAACATTAAGAAAAACAGATTTTCTCATTCCTCAAACCCCTCCAACACAACCTCACTCACTCCTCACTTTCAACTGATTGTCTGGGAAACAGAAGCAATCAAAAGATAACTTATTCACAATCCCACCTCCAAATTTACTAATCTCACTATACCTTATACCATATATTCTGCCTTTCTTCCAAATGGGAGACCTTGTTACAGAGTGGGGGTCTCCAAAAATCCCCAGAGCCTGAGGGTTGGGGGATGGGGAAAAGGAAACAGCTTTTAGGATGCCTTTGAATGACTAAGGCTAGTAACTAGTGTCTTGGTTATTCAAATGGCCTTGGTTATTCCAAGGCCCCAAGAAGATGGGAGGGATTTTGACCATGGAATGGTGCAGAAAGAGCACACATAGCCTGTGCAAGGTTCTGTGAATGGTCAGAACTGGGCACCATGCCCACTGCATCAAAGGACACAGTCAGGGATTTAAAAATAGGCGGCAGACATTTTGGCTAGGAGAACACCATGTGGCTTTGAAAGGAAAGGGAGAATTCCATGTGGTTTACAAGGAAGCTAGGAACTCCACGTGGTTCTGTATTAAGAGCTGGAGAGCACCGCAACACAGACAAAACCTCACCGATCAGGATCAAATGATTGGGAGCTGCTGGTAAAACTGAACTGTGTCTCGGAAGTAGGACAACTGTATCTTTGATTTTCAAAAACTAGCCTGGTTTGGTAGGGGGAGGCAGAACTATGTGTTTGTAGGTGTTTTAAAGAAAATAAGACTTAACGACATAAATGCGCAAATAATCTAAATCTATATAACTATTAAATAACCAATTCTTTTTCTTTTCACCAAACTCTGGTATTGAGTTATGCTTCTGGCGGTGGGCAATCGGGCCCCTAATAACTGAACAGCCCGTGGGTTCTGTTTCAATCAGGGCAGCCCATGGGTTCTGTTACAACCTGTCCACCCCTTCATATGTGTCCTGAATCTCATACCCTGTCCCCTCCTCAAGGACATCACTCTCACAAATGCCCATCTATTTTGCACCATAAAACTTTCCCCTTCTAGTAGATCAATGTAATTAGCACAGAAGTATTCTGTTATTCTCTCATCTTAAACAAACATTCCCTTGAATTCAGCACTTTCCAGCCAGTACCCCATTTCTCAGCTAAAATTTAAACAGGGAAAGGAGAAAGAAAGAAAGAAAGAAACTACCTTCAGATAGTTATCTACATTGATATCCAGACTTGCTCTCCTTGCATTCTCTCTAGAAACCAATCCAGTTATGCATCTTTTTAAATTTATTGAGATTACATTGGTTAATAAAATTACTTTGTGATACATATGAGTATTTTTTAAGAGTTGGTGGCTCAAGTTAACTTTTGAAACAAAAAACTATAATTGTTGCAGAAGGATATATCTTGATAATTATGAAGTTATAAGTAGGTATAAAACACAAGGAGCCCCCGATAGAAAATATACACAGGTTTAAAAGGGCCAAAGTGACTTAACTTGCTATTTTGATAACAACTGATATTTTATATCTAGGTTACTCTAGTAATTAGCCTGAAGGAAACTGCTTTTCCAGTTGGAAATCTCTTACAGCAGGGGATGTCTTTATTAAAAATATTATTGAATGTATTGGGGTGACATTGGTTAATAAAATTATATAGGTTTCAGGGGTACAATTCTATCACATATCATCTGTATATTGTATTGTGTGTTCACTACCCCAAGTCGTTTCCTTCTGTCACCATTTATGCCCCCTTCACCCTCTCCTACCTCCCCACTTCCCTTTCTCTCTGGTAATCACCATGCTATTGTCTGTCTCTAAGTTTTTTTTTCAACTTAATCACTTCCTTTTTTTTACCCAGCCCCCCTACCCACTTCCTTCTAATAACTGTAAGTTTCTTCTCTGTATCTACATTATTTTTTTTGTTACTTCATTTTGTTCATTAGATTATACATATGACTGAAATCATATGGTATTTGTCTTTCTCTGACTAGCTTATTCCACTTAGCATAATGTTTTCCCAGTCCATCCATACTGTCACAAAAAGTAAGACCTTTCTTTCTTTCTTTTCCTTTCTTTGTTTCTTCCTTCCTTCCTTCCTTTTTTCCTTTCTTTCCTTGTCTTTTTTCTTTTTCTTTCTTTTTTTCTTCCTTCCTTCTTTTCTTTCTTTCTTTTCTTTCTTCTTTTTTTTTCTTTTTTTTTCCTTTCTTTCATTTTTCCCTTTCTTCCTTTCTTTTTATGGCTGAGTAGCATTCCATTGTTTAAATGTACCACAGCTTTTTTATCTGCTTATCCACTGATGGACACTTACTTGGGCCACTTCCAAATCTTGGCTATTGTAAATAATGCTGTAATAAAAATAGAGGTTCATATATTCGTTCAAATTAGTTTTTAGGGTTTCTTCAGCTATATTTCCAAAAGTAGAATTGCTGGGTCATAAGGAAGTTCCATTTTTAATTTTTGAGATAACTCCATACTGCTTTCCACAGTGGTTACACCAGTCAATGCAAGAGGGTTCCCTTTTTCCATATCCTTGCCAAAACTTGTTTGTTGATTTATCGATGATGGTCATTCTGACAGGTGTGAGATGGTAGTCATTGTGGTTTTAATTTGCATGTCTCTGTTGGTCAGTGATGTTGAGAATCTTTTCATATATCTACTGGCCATCTGTATGTCCTCTTTGGAGAAGTGTCTACACAGGTCCTTTGCCCATTACTTAATTGGATTGATTGTCTTCTCTCTCTCTCTCTCTCTCTCTCTCTCTCTCTCTCTCTCTCTCTCTCTCTCTCTCTCTCTCTTTCTCCTTTGGTGTTGAGTTTACAAGTTCTTTATAAATTTTGGGTATTAAGCCCTTATCAGATGTGTCAGTGAGTATGTTTTCCTGACAACTCTACCAAAACTGCTCTAGTAATTGTTACTAATGGCCCCCAGGTTGTAAGATCCAAACACAGGGCCAGTTTCATGGCATGCAACCTGTGCAGTAGCACTGATCACACACATAGAAGAGCCCAGTGCTTGGCTTAATGCTCTGATGTTGCCATCCTGAAATTCTTAATAACTTTTAAACAAGGGGATTCACATTTTCATTTTTTACTGGTCCCAGAAAATTATATGGCTGGTTCTATCCAAAAGCCATTCTGAGTTCTCATTTTTCTACTTAGCTGCATTTGCTTTCAACTGATAACACACTTCTTAAAACCCATCGTTTACACGGTTTCATGAACACCATGCTTTTGGTTCTTCTTCTATCTCTCTGGCTCTCCTTACTTGGTTAGTCCTCATCTTTCTGATCTCTAAAATGTTGAGTATTCCAGAGTTCACATCTTGGTGTTTTTCTCTTCTCTATATTTCTTCTCTCAGTGACTTCATTTAGTTTCATTATATTAGATAGCATTTAAATACTAATGCACTTAACACACATTTACATCTCTAAGCTAGAACTCTCTCCTAAACTCTGTTTCTATAAGCAACTGTTTAATCAATACAGGGTAAAGCAAAAGGATGTTTACAGTTGTTCATGTGGAAAACAATGCAATAATTAATAGATAAAAATACAAGAATAATCTATGTGTTTTGCGTGCTCACAATTGTAAACCTACTTTTACCCCACCCTGTATATCTACTTGGATGTTCCATAGGAAAGATGACTCTCAGTTTGTTTGGGACAATCCTGATTTATAACTATCATTTATAAATAGTGTTCTCTTTCATAGTCAAAGGTGTAATGGTTTGTACAAGAAAGTATATGGTCATTCTACCTACATATCTCAAATTGAACATGTTTAAAAAATAAACTCTTGGTTTTCTCCCAAGCCTTCCACACTCCTCTTGGTCTCAGTGAAAGGCACCACTTTTCAGAACCAGAGGCTGACATTGTGTAGCTAATAAAGGCTTCATGTCTCCTTATTTTCACGGGTCCTACTAGGACCCAAAGAATAAGTGTGTATTCTTTCATGGTTGTATAAAACTTATGAAGTAAGATATAAATTATTCTGATGTTAAGCAAATTTGAAAAATATGCTTTGAAAAGGTACTGTAAAACAAATTAAAATTTACAGACTCCTGATGTGGCTTAATTTGAGAGGTACTCCTTTTGTCACCATTAAATTTATTTATTAAAGCAGAGAGGGAAAATTCAGATAAAAAATGAATGAAATATAAAGCAAAAGTGATAAAGATGAGTGATTAAATTAATAGAAATATTCTGACATTGAGAAGCAAATTGAAACATTTTTTCCAGACTATGTCAAAAGCAGTAATTCATTAAGAGGAAGATATAAATTTTGAGTAAAAATAATGAATAGGTTATTGGATTGTTTAAGAGTCCAAATAGTGAAGAGAAGTGAATCATATGATATATCAGAAAAAGATTAAATTTTTTTGCTGATTTGATACAAAATACTAACACTGATGAAGATAATGTAAAACAATGAGACTATTGATGCAAAAGCAGTTAATGAGTGTCATCAATTTAAATAGCATTTAATATTAGTCACTATACAAGGTAATGTGAAATACTCTGAAATCTTACAGCTCATAAATTAAATAAACCTGATAAAAGTTTCTCAAATTTGACAAAAATCCTACAACTGTATATGACATTACCAATAATATATTAAGAAAGTGACAGATATTAAAGCTATCAGTAATAAGTTAATCATGATAAAGATCAGCTTTTGAAAGAATTTGCAGACACAAAAAACTATAGGCAAAAAGATAGTATAGCAGTATAGCACACAGTTAATTTAATGAGTATTATGTTATTTTCCTGGATTTGTTTCATGTTTGTGATATTTGTCATCTTTTTAAAAAGTAAATGCTTTCACTGCCTTGGTCAGGTAGCTCAGTTAGTTAGAACATCATCCTAATACCCTCAAGGTTGCAAGGTTGATCCTGGGTGAGGGCACATACAAGAAGCAACCAATGAATGCATCAATAAGTGGAAAAATAAATCAATCTCTCCCCCATCAATCAATCAATAAAATAATAAATAATAAAAATAAAAAGTAAATAGTTTATTGTAATACATTTTCTCATTCTGTAACAACTGTTACTGTGTATTGTGTACATGTTATCCCAAAATTTAAATAATAACACATGTATTATTTCACATCTGTGGGTCAAGAAGTCAGAAGTGCCTTAACCCAGAGTTCTCACTCAGGATCTTTCATGAGGCTGCATTTAAGTTGTTGGCTGGAGCAGCACTCATGTGAAGGCTTGACTGAGGCTGGAGGATCCACTTCCAAGATGGCTCACAACCAATTATGCTAGCTGTTAGTAGGAAGCCTCAATTTCTCCTCATGTGGACCTCTCAGTAGGGTTTCCTACATGATAGCTGATTTTCCCTAGAGTAAATGATCCAAGAAAGAGCATGTTAAATGCCACATTAAAAAAAAAAAATTATTTGGACTCAGGAGCCACTTACAATCATTTTTGCACTATTCTACTAATTACACAGGTCAGCCCTGTTTAATGTATAAATGGACAACTCAAGTTCAAAGATATCAGGAAACCAGAATTACTAAAGGTCATCTTAGAGGCTTGCTACCGTAGATTTTCTGCTGGCCACCAAAGATTCATGCCCTTCCCATGTGAAAAATATACTCAATCTCTCCCAGGTATTCAAAAGTTTAATGGAATTCTAGCATTAGATCACAGTCCAGAATCTCCTCATCTATACCATGTTCTAGTTTAACAGGGGTCCTCTTGTATAGATCTATAAGCAGAGTTCCTCAATAACAGTTCTTCTGGATCCAAAGACCTATGAACTAAAGAGATAACCTACCTACCCTCCACACACCCAATATGCAATAGTAGGAAAGGCAAATCTATGATATAGCACCACTGTAGGCACTCTTGTTCAAGAGGGAGAAAAAAATGGGAGGCACAGTGGTCCAAAGAAATTATGAAAATTAGCTGAGTAAATGAAAGCTCCTTGATTAGTTCCAAGATTTCTTCCTGCCCAGGAATTATTCTGCATGACCCTTGGTTCTTTCTCCTGTGCTCTTGGTTCTTCTTTGAGTCCCTGTTTGAAGTTGCATAGTTTTTGCAACTTGCTTCCTCCCTGGAGAAGTTTTAGGGTTCAAAGTCCTCTTTTCATTTTGTACTTTTCTGTCCTTTTCAATAAAACCTAGCAGTAGGTTTTCCAATATAATTTTTTAAAAACTGTGTGAATACACTATGAATCTTATTGGGAGTTCATTCAATTACATAAAATCTCCTTAAGATAAGTGGTCTTCTAACTTGGGCTTTTGTTGAAACTGATGAGGAACAACGTTCCTATGCTTCTTAAGAGCCTATTGTTTAAGTAAATAAACCTGTGAAGCATTTTTCTGAGGTCTTAATTTTATACCCACAGTCTGATCTCTGTCTTTATACACTGTCTTTCTGACAGTGACCTGGATTTCATCTTTGTCCTTGAGCCATTCCATTTTAGCAGTGTCTGCCACACGGAGATGTTGAAAAATTATAAAACCTGCAAGACTGGCTCCTGTTTTTTTAAAATATTTCCCCCAGTTTTATTGAGATAGAATTGACATATAGCATTTTATTAATCCAAGATGTACAACATAATGATTTCATATATGTATATATTATGAAATGATTACAATAAATTTAGTTAACCAATCTTCTCATATAATTAACAATTTTTATCTTGTGATGAGAACTGTTAAGATTTATTCTCTTTGTAATTTTTTTAAATCCTCATTGGGGATATGTTCACTGATTTGAGAGAGAGAGAGAGAGAGAGAGAGAGATCGATTGGTTGCTCCTGGGGATCAAGTCTGCAACCTAGGTATGTGCCCTGACTGGGAATCAAACCGACAATCCTTTTGGTGTTGGATCAACATTCCAACCAACTGAGCCACCCAGCCAGGGCACAATTTTCAGGTTTTAACACCAGCTCCATTTAGTTAGCAGTATTTTCTTAAGTTTACCATTCTCTGTCACATTTTATTATCAACAGCAAGAAGAAACCAGGAAGCACCCTCAACACTCTGTCCAGTTCCTCAGGTATATTTCCTACTTTCCCTATTAACACAGGTGACAGTGTTGTTAAACTTTCAACCCCTATAACAAGGATCCCCTTTCTTCCAGTTTCTAATATTTTTCCACTTTCTTTTCAGCCATCTTCAGCTTCCTTAAAACCCATCAGGATTCTACTTACAGTCTCAGTGTTGTTTTTTAGACTCTCTAACATTTCTTCAACATCCTTCTAGCTTCTGCTCATTACTTAGTTTCAAAGATTTTCCATATTTCAGGGTCTTATTATGGTAGTACTCCACTCCTGGCACCAAAAACTGTATTACATATCTTTTCTTGCAAAACAAAGTCATCCAAAACTTAGCGTCTTAATATAATATTTATTACCTCACATAGTTTCTGTGGGTCAGAAATACAGGAATAGCTTAGCTGGGTGATTCTGCCTCATGATCTCCTATGATATTGCAGTCAAAATATTATCAGAATAGGGGGAAGAGGGGTATAAAGGGGATAAGTGGTAACAGAAAAGATACAACAAAAATATATTTATAGAAAAAAAGACATTGTTAGATGCAGTCAATATTACCTGGGACCATCTTGGAGGTAAACCACAACACATTTCAAAATAAATATTTATCTTTAGAGCTTATCTTCATTTGTAATTTTACATGTATTACATGTATAATTTTTCATTTCAGCAACACTTGGATTTCCAATAACTCTTGACTCCTCCTTGTCTCATACCCCATAGTTGGTCTGTTAGTACATCCTATTAAGTCTACCTTCAAAATATATTCCCATTCACATATTATAACCTCTACTATTACTATGCTTCTTCAAATCAAAATTGCCTCTCATAGAGATTACTGCAATAATCTTTTAATTGGTCTTTCTCCTTCTATCTCTGGCCTACTATAGGCTATTGGCAACACAGCAAAGTGATTATTTAAAATAAATGTCGTGTCCTTGTTATGGGAGAAACCTAGTTCTTGCTGATGCAGTAAAGAATTACAAATCAGTAAGTCTTGTGTGTAAGCAGGGTTGATTACTGATATGTTTCCATGGAAGGGAATGGGCCTGGCCAAGGTGGGGGTGAAAGGCATAAGTTCAGGGTATGACAAGGTAAGGGCAGCAAGAGGGAAGGGAAAGGGTGGCAAGAGCCTCAGGTACTTTGTTCTGAGGACTTACATAGTTGGAGGGGTGGGGGTGAAGAAGTTACATATTGATTGACAGGTAAAGGTGGTGCCAGCTTTCCTGGCAGGATGTGACAACCCAAACTTAGGTATGTGGGGGGGTCTGTTAGCCAGAATCCTTATCTTGCTCCAGATTATCTGTTCATCTTGTTATAAAACAGGTACATGACAGGAGGCAGTTTATTAAAGTTGGGGCAGTTACCCAAAGTTTTTTATGGGCTCTTTCTATAAGCTTTAGGACTCATTCATAAAAGAGATAGGACTAGAGGTAGGCAATTAACCGTAGCTGTTTTATGGGCTTATTATTTGGGCATTGTGGACCCCTTCCTCTTCCCCCTTCTAGGCCTTGGGATGAATATAGTTTCAAGGCTTTCTTTCCCAGATAGTGGAAATGATACACAGAATTTCAAGGGCTCCCCTCCTCCCATGCTAGCATGGAATTTCTTGTGATGTTGGAACACCTGGCAATAATATTGGATCAGGCTCAGGACTGCTGAGCTAGTGTGTAAGACATGTCTCCCTCCTCCCTGCCTTGGTTTACTATCTATCCTACGTAACATCATGTTACTATTTTATTCAAATCCTCCTATGACTTCTATTTTACTCCAAGCAAAAGCCAGTGTCCTTACATGTTCTATAAAGCTCTACATAACTCAGCTCCTAACTTTCTGCCAGCATACCTACTTCTCTCCTGCTCACTGTGCTGTGCTTCAATGGCCTCCATGCTATTTCTACCTCAAAGTCTTTCTTTTTGCTGTTCATCTACCTCAATGCTCTTCCCCCAGATTTCTCTCTCTCTCTCTCTCTCTCTCTCTCTCTCTCAGTAATAACATGTTATATATTTTACTCTTTCAAAAAATTTATTACCTCTCACCCTCCACCAAAATGTAAAATCTCTGAGGATACGAGCTTTGTTTTGTTCATGGTGGTATTCCCAGAATATAGAACAAGGCCTATTGAGTGAATGAGTAGATGAAGAAATGAACAATTTAATTTTTAGAGAGGTCACATTAGAGTGAGGGTTGTATGATGTTAACTGTGGTCAAAAAGAAAATGTATACCAAAAACAAAAACAAAAAGAAGAACCCAAAACAGTGATATAATTCTCTGTGTCAAATCTTGTAGAAAGGTAGAAGAAGATGAGACTTTAAAAAGAACAGAGGGAAAGGAAAAGTCAAATTTGGTGATTAGAAGATTATTTGGTTGAGTAGTTGTAATACAGTTGTGTAAGCAGAAATCATTGCCAGAAGTTAATGAGTGAGATAGGAAAGCATAGAGGCTATGAATATCTTTTTGAGGAAAAAGATAATAAAAGAAAGGGAGAGAGGGGAAGAGAAGAAGGGACAGAGGGAGGGAGAAAAGAGAGGGAGGGAGAAAGAGACAGAAGAAAAAGAAATGAGAGAGAAAACCCAGTGCAGTGATTAAAATCTTAAGCTTTGTAATCAAATTGCTATGGATTTAAGTCCCAGCTCCACCATTAACTACTTGCATAATTTGAGACAAGTTACTTAAACCCAGGAGCCTCAGTTTTATCTGTTTATTGAGGATAATAATATTGCCTACCTCATAGAGTAGATGTGAGGATTAAATTAAATAACTCATGCAAAAAGCTGAGTTTGGTAAACTTCCAGAATATAGTAAGCGCTAGCTTAAGAATAAGTGCCTTTAAAAAAGTCAGAGTTGAGAAAGGGAGTTTTGGTATTTTGCTGGGTTTTTTTGGTTTTTGTTTGCTTCTTTGTTTGTTTGTTTTGGATATAAGAAGACTTTATCGCGCTTAAAAGCTAACGCTAATAAGCGAGAGGAGGGAAGACATTGAAGATAAAAATGTATGGGTTAAATGGAAGTGGAAAAAGAGTGGAATTGAATGAGAAATGTTTATTTCTGACATTGAAGTAGATATGGGCAACAGGGAGAATTTTAAAGAGGGAAAGCTGGCTTATATTTCATAAAACAGAAGGAAATGCTGAGAGGGAAAGGAGGTTCTTTTGGATTGATATTGGAAAAGGATTAATAACAAAGGGTATCTGATAGGCTGCTTAAATCTTCTACAGCAGAGTAGTCATACTGAAATCGTCACATTGAACAGAGCTGTGCAAACCACTGTGGCAGTGAAGGTTGGTTTAAAAAATGACTTAACAGCACTTAGTGCTTCCTGGTGACATTACTTCACTCCATGGTTGACTAGTTCTGTTTGTAGCTCTAAATAAACTAAGGGTGGTAGAAGGGGGTGGAGGGGAGGAATGGTGGATGAGCTTTTAGATTTGAAAATGTTTTTTGTTTGAAAAACACCATTATCATCAACAACAAACTCTTGTTCAGTATTTAATACTTTGAGAGAAGTTCTAGGGTCAGAGGAATAATTTTTAATTTTCACTGCTTAGTGTTGGGAGATTTATCAAGAGAAAAAGAAGACATTAGTTGGCAATTGTTTGGATAGTTTTTTAACAAGACAACTAGGTTTCCTAAACCATTCCCACATGTGTCTTCTAAATTCTAAGCCAAGAAAATATAGTAATTTAATGTGGAATATGCATTGTATTTTTCCAAATCTTTCATTTAGATAGAATAGTGATTAATGATAGCTGTGTTTTTTATATAATGATACATGCTTTCAAAAATATGTAGAGGACATAAATGTTATGTGTTATTGCTTAAAGCTATTACTTTTTAGTTATTAATTCCTTAATGAAGTTACTGAACTCCAATAATAATTGTTCCTGTGAAATTTTAATTCATCTTTTTATTGTTTTTATAACACAGTGCAGCAAATGAGAATCACATATATTTTTGTTTCTGTTTCAAATTTTGTTTTCTTAAATTTATGCCTTAAAGTTATTTGTCAACCTCAGTGTCTTGATTGGAATCAGCTGAAGAATGATGCCTCTGACTCCCCACCCCCTGACTCCCCAGCCCCATCACCACCATCAAGCAGTACAGACTTGTAAAAAGGCAAGTACTTAGAGACTGGTGTTGGAAACCTGCTGCAGAGAGAATCTCCAGGAGAGAGACAAGCTATCAGGAAAAAAGAAAGAAAAAAAAAGGGCTAGAAGGGGGGCTATATCCCAAAGTAATGGCTTTTTGAAAGGATGGGCACTTCAGGATGTTCCAGGAAGAGACTATTCCAAAAACTTGAAGAAGCAGCTGGTCCTTATGGATTTCAGCAGAGGAGTGAGAAAATTAGTAATATTAAACTAGAGTCTTAACCATGAATGGCTTAAAAATTACCCCTTAGAATGCTCTGCAGGGTGAAGTGGCCCCATGTACATATGTTACAAGGTAACATGAAAATTGAGTATTTGACTTGTATTTCATTTTTGCTTCCTTTTTCTTGGCTCTATATTTTTGTATTGTGTAATTTATTTACTTGGGGTTCATAAAGTGAGTGAAAGAGAACTAGCATAACTAATTCACCAAAAGTTTTAGTGAAGAGAAACATTGGGTAAGAGTAGAAATTTGTACAACCTTTCTGAAGAGAATTTGCATTGCATTTCACGGCCCTTAAAAATACTTGTAGTCTTTAACTCCCTAATTCCACTTCAAGAAATCTTAATGGAATAACCAAATGTTCATAAAGTTTTATACACAAAATTAGGGAAGACTGGCAATATTCTCTCTCTTCCCTTCCTTTCATTATAGGTGATTCAGACACTACAGAAAAACATTATCATGATAGTAAGAATCACCTATAATTCCTCTTCCTGGAGACAATCACTCTAATTACACTTTTCTTGTTATTTTCTTTCAAATTGTGTTGCGTGTTTTTTTGTTTTTGTTTTTTTTTAATTTGAGTCCCTAACAAATTACCACAAATTTAGTGGCTTAAAACAGCACAAATTTACTATCTTGCTGTTCTGTAGGTCAGAAATTCAATGCAAGTCTTACAGGGCTAAAATCAAGGTCTTGGTAGGCTGCATTTCTTTCTAGATGCTCTAAGAGATAATTTATTTCCTTTCTTTTTCAAGCTTCTAGAGGCCATCCACATTCTGGGTCAATAGCCTCATTCCTGCATCTTCAAGGCCAGCAAAGTTGCATCTATTTGTACTTTTTTTTCATAGATATATGTTCCCTTAAAACACTACAATAAAGATTCTCTGCTTTTAAGGATCCATGTGATTAGATGGAGCCCACTATCCCCATATAAAGGTCCTTAAAGATAAGTACATGTGCAAAGTTCCTTTTGCCATGTAAGGTAATTTATTCACAGGTTTGGGGAATAAGGGCATAAACATCATTGGAGGTAAGAGGGCATTATTGTGCCTACCACACAAATGTTTTCATATATACTCGAAAATATTTTTTCTGCAATTGGGAACAATAAAATTATTTATATCTTGCTTTTCTTCTACTTATATTTTGAGAATTTCTCTATGTCATTAAATGTCTTTTTAAACATGATGTTTTTAATGCTACTTTTTGACTTTAGGGCTCTACTGTAATTTATTTAATGATTTCTCTACTCTTGGACACGTAGGTTATATTTAATATTTTGGAAAACTTAATTCAGAACCTTTTAAGAATATCTTCTACATAAATCTTTGTGGAGAATTCTAATTAAACTAAAGATAAGGTTCTAGAAGTGGACTTATTCAATAAAATGTTTTAGGGGGACATCTCTTGAGATAATGATATTCATTTTTTCTATGAGTATTTGGTGAACACCTGATGATTAGTTGTGCATGTTCTCTTCATCTTTATCAATCTTGCCTGGGTTCATTTCATCATCATCTCTGGATAGAATAATCACAATATCTATGTAAAAAATTTATTTCTAGTTTTGCTACACTCCATTCTGCTCTTAGATATTAGTCTTCTCAAATGTAGATATGACCCTGTCCCTCTGTCTCCCCTCCTCCATCCCCAGTGTTTCAATTATGAAATGGCTCTCTATTTATCAACACACTTGTGTAATCAGCTTCCAGATCAAGAAATATTACCAGTACTCCAGAAGCCCCCTCAAGATACTTCTAGTCACTATCACCAAAGTAATCTCTATCCCGATTTATAAAGAGCACAGATTACTTTTGAATGTTTTGTTTATGATGCAAATGAGATTATATAGACTATGCATTTGTATCTGGTTTCTTTTATGCAACATTACATTTGTAAGAGTCATCTCTGTTGTTTCATATGTTTGTAAATTATTCATTCTCCTACTATATAGTATTCAACTGTGTGACTATACCACAATTTATCCATTCTACATTGGGTATTTAGGGAGTTTCCATTTGAGGGCGGGTGAGCCTATGAATACTTGTTTGTTGTGATACCATAAGGTATGCATATTGTTAGCTTAAATAGATACTGCCAAACAATTTTCAGAGGTGATTTTACCCAATTCATTCCCACCACCAATGAGTGAGAGTTCTTGTCAACATTTATTTTCTTTATCATTTTAGACATTTTGGTGGGCGAATTTTTATATCTATATCTATATATACACATACATATATATACACATATATAAATACACACACATACACACACACACATCTATACATGCACATATATATATATTATCTTCAGTGAAGTTCTATAATTGCAGCTATAGGTTTTCCTAGTTGATTAACTATTTAGAAAAATGGCTTATAAAATTATAACTAGTTGTGTCTTTGTGTTTAAATTATTGTTAGCTCTGGCCAGTGTGACTAAGTTGCTTATAGTGTCATCCTATAACCAGAAGGTTGTGGTTTCAATTCCCAGTCAGGGCACATACCTAGGTTGTGGGTTCAATCTCTGGGCAGGGCACTTATAGAAGGAACCAAATTGATATTTCTCTCTTTCTCCCTTCCCCTCTCTATATTAAAAAAAGCAATAAAAAATTTAAGTTATTGTTACATTTTAGTTTTAATACATTTTGATCAACTCATATGGTCTTTATTACATCCACTTTTAAAATTTGTTTTCATTTAGAATCTACTGTGTGATCAGTTTTATATACGTAAAAGGAATGTTTGAAAGTAATCCAGATTCTCTGTAGTGTTTTAAGTTTGTTCTGACAACCTGATTAATATTTAAATCATTTACTGTTTTCTTCTATTTAATCTAAGATAGAAAGGGTGGATTAAAGATTTCCACTTCAACTGTGTCTCTCTCATTTTCTTGGAGGCAGCACATGTAGTACAGTGTTTCTGTAGGGGCACCAAATATTCCCTGTGAAAATTTTCAAAGGTCTGCTAAATATGTAAATATATAGGGGCTTCGGCTGTTCTTTGTTAAAAAGTAGCAAGGACTTGCCAAAAAGTCTTGAAAAGAGAAATGTAGGAAGGAGTGTAGGAATTGGTGATTTACAAGCTAAAAGGACTTCAGCCTCTATCACCTTTCATTTACTTGTGTCTAGTTTATAACATTTGTGAAGGTTGTGCTTTGCAGAATGTCTAGCCTTTGAAAATAAGTTGCTTTGCAGGGAGTTTGTCCCTGGCTGAAGAGCTATGCTGCCGCTGGAGATAACCTTATAGCCTTGTGAATTTCTGTTCCTGTTACTGCCAAGACATTTCTGCACTCCTGCCCAGCCCCCTCTTCCTAAGGCTGTTTCCCACCAAAGAAGAAACAAAGAGACTGCACGAATATAAAAACCCAGCGTTTAGACTCCATTGTAGGTTGGAGCATGTTAGAGACCAGCTCAGGGTCTGCCCAACTCCTGGCCATTATTAAAAATCCTTTGCTTACTTTATACACAGCTTCAGAGTGTTCAATCTCGCCTATGTAGCTGTAACATTTCTAAAATTTTAGCATGCATAAGAATGAACTGGAATACTTGTTAAAATGCAAATTTCAGAGCCCTAGAATATATCTCAGGTAATACCAGGAGTTTGCATTTTTAGTAAGCATTCCAATTCAGGTAATGCAAGAATTAACCTTTCAGATACACTAATTAGTGTCTTAGAGGTTCTCAAGTTCCAAGTTCTAAATCCCAGTTAGGTCCTTAACAGTGAGCACCTTAAACAAGTTACTGAACTTCTCTGTGCTCAGCTGTTTCATCTGTAAAATAAGAATAATAATCATGTCTACTACGTGGTGTTTCTCTGAACATTAGATTAGCTAATGTAAGTAAAAATTGTTGCTCAGTACCTGGCCACAATATTTATTATTACATAATGGCCCAGGTCTCTTTATCTTCATTGACCACATGCTATTCTAGCAATATAAAATGACTCTGCTTCATTTGACTTCTACTTTGATTATTAAGAGCCACCTATATGCATTTTTATTTCATTTTCTGTTATATTTTTGTTCATTTAAAAATATTTTTAACTTTTAAGGCACTTTATTTTAGATATCACTCTTAAGTTGCAAATGATTGTTTTTCTTTTGTAAATTCAGTCTGAAGCTCTTATTAGGGGAATTAACTCATTTATATTTGCTTTATCATTTATATTTTCTCCTTTTGCTTTAATATTATAATATTTTCATGCTGTTTACTTTGTTTTAGGTATCACATTTTTCTTTGCTTTTTTGTTCAGCTATTTGGAACAAATTAACCATCTTTTAAATTTATCTTTATGTTTAAAAGTTGTATCTATATATTTTTCTTATCCAAGTTAAGTATGCTACAGTATTTTTTGATTTCTCCCTTTCTCCTGACACAATTTTAGTATAAACAGAGAAATGTTTTATGTAGCTAAATGTTCATAAGACTTACTTATATATCATACATTAAACTTTAAAAATTTCAAACAGGAGAGAGTTCTGGCTAAGATGGAGGCATAGTAGATATGCTGCATCTGCCTCCACAACTAAGAAAAAATACAACTACCTCAAAACTAAAGACAATCAGAAGTTACAGAAAACCAGGCTGCATGGAAGTCCAAGAAACAAAGATATGAAGAAGAAATACTCATCCAGACAAGTAGGAGAGGTGGAGCTGTGGCATAAAAGATGTGGTATGGAGGCGGTGGAAACAGAAGGCTATGGCCGGCCAATGGAAAACACAGTCATACATTAAAAAAATTAGAAACACCTGGGGAGTGCTCTCAGCATCACACCAGGCCACACAACTCATGATTCCAGCATTGGGAAAAATAAAGCCTCATTGCTTCTGAGTGTGAAAACCAGTGGGGGTTGGTGCAGAGAAAGAAACTGCCAGTTTCTCAGCAGAGTCCATTTGTTTATAGGGCCCCCACAGTCCTAGAACATCCACAGACTCCCCTCACCGAATTCTGGGGACCATGGCCAGGGCAGACGCTAGAGCAGTGCCAGTGCCATACCGGAAGTGGGAGAAGTGCTTAGAAAAGGGGCAAGTGCTGAGTAAGTGGCATTGTACCCTCTCAGACCCTTCCCTTACATACAGCACCACAATGTAGTGAAACAGGTTACCCTGTGATGAATACCTAAGACTCTGCCCCTTACAATGTAACAGGTGAAACAGTTCTAACTAAGACACAGAGGCAAACACAGGAGCCTGTCAAGTTGAGTAGACAGAGAAGTATGGCCCAAAAGAGGGAGCAGATCAAGGTTCCAGTGGGAAAACTAAGCGATGAGGAGAATATAGCCAACCTAACAGATACAGCGTTCAAAACACTGGTGATAAAGATGCTCACAGACTTGACAGATATACTTAAGTACAGCAAATGCGGAAAGGAAGAAAGGAAGACTATGCAAGGTGAAATGAAGGAAAATCCACACAAAACCAATGGTGAAGGGGAGGAAACCAGGGTTTAAATCAATAATTTGGAACATAAGGAGGAAATAAATGGTCAACCAATACAGAAGAACCAAGAATTTAAAAAATTGAGGAAAGGCTTAGGAATCTCTGGGACAACTTTAAATGTGCCAACATCCAAATTATAGGGGGCCAGAAGGAGAAGAGGAAGAATAATAAAATGAAAACTTATTTTAAAAAGTAATGAAGGAAAACTTACCAAATTTTGTGAAAGAAATAGACATACAAGTCTGGGAAGCACAGAGTTTCAAACAAGCTAGACCCAAAGACACACCACACCAAGACACACCACAATTAGAATGCCGAAGTTTCAAGATAAAGAAAGAATTTTAAGAGCACCAAGAGTAAAGAAGAGAGTCATCTACAAAGGGATTCCTATAAGCCTATGAGCTGATTTCTCAAAAGAAACTTTGTAGGTAAGATGGGACTGGCAAGAAGTATTCAAAATGATGAAAAGCAAGGAACTACAACCAAGTTTACTCTATCCAGCAAAGCTGTCATTTAGAATGGAAGGGCAGATAAAGTACTTCCTAGACAAGGTAAAGCTAAAGGAGTTCATCATCACCAAGCCATTATTATATGTAATGTTAAAGGGACTTATTTAAGAAAAGAGCATCAAAACTATAAACATTAAAATGACAACAAAAGAAAACCCCAGGCCAATATCATTGATGAACATAGATGCTAAAATCCTCAAAATATATTGGCAAACTGGATACAGCAACACATTAAAAAAATCATACATCATGATCAAGTTGGATTCATCCCAGAGATGCAATGATGGTTTTATATTCACAAATCAATAAATGTAATACACCACATAAACAAAATTAAAAACAAAAAACACATGGTCATATCAATAGATGCAGAAAAAGATTTGATAAAGTACAACAATCAATTATGATGAAAATACTCAACAAAATGGGAATAGAGGGAGCATACCTCAACATAATAAAGACCGTATATGAGAAACCCAAAACCAACATCATACTCAATGGACAAAATCTTAAAGCATTACCCTTGAGGTCAGGAACAAGACAAGGATATCCACTCTCTCCACTCCTACTCAACATAGTATTGGAAGTTCTAGCCACAGCAATCAGACAAGAAAAAGAAATAAAAGACATCCATATTGGAAAAGAAGAAGTAAAACTGTCATCATCTGCTGATGGCATGATAGTGTACATAAAAACCCTGTAGACTCCACCAAAAAACTATTCGACCTAATAAATGAATTTGGCAAAATAGCAGGGTACAAAGTCAATATTCAGAAATCAAAGACATTTCTTTACACCAACAATAAAATATCAGAAAGAGAAACTAGGAAAAAAATCATTTACTATAGCAACAAGAAAAATAAAGTACCTAGGGATAAACTTAACCAAAGAGATAAAAGACCTATACTCAGAAAACTACATAACCCCGAAGAAAGAAATTAAGGAAAATACAAATAAATGGAAGCATATACCATGTTCATGGATGTGAAGAATCAACATTATTAAAATGTTCAGACTACCCAAAGCAATTTATAGATTCAATGCAACCCCTATTACAATACCAGCGATGTATTTCACAGACCTAGAACAAATACTTCAAATATTTATATGGAATAAAAAAAAAAAAAAAAAAAAACAACTCAAATAGCCACAGCAATCTTGAGACAGAGGAATGTAATAGGAGGAATCACAATACCAGACATCAAACTATACTACAAAGCCACTCTGATCAAAACAGTCTGACACTGGAAAAAGAACAGACATATAGATCAATAGAACAGAATAGAGAGCCCAGAAATAAAAGCAGGCCTCTATGGTCAACTATTATTCGACAAACAAGAAGAAACATAAAATGAAAAGAGAAGAGCCTCCTCAACAAACGGTGTTGGGAGAACTGGACAGGGATGTGCAAAAAACTGAAACTAGATCACCAACTTACACCACACACCAGAATAAACTCAAGATGGATAAAAGACTTAAATGTAAGCCATGACACCATAAAAGTCCCAGAGGAAAACATAGGCAGGAAAATTTCAGATATCCCATGTAACAATATTTTCATTGATACATCTCCTAAGGCAAAGAAAATAAAGGAAAAAATAAACAAATGGGACTACATTGAACTAAAGAGTTTCTGCTCAGAAAAAGAAAACTTCAGCAAGATGAAAAGGGAACCAACCATATGGGAAAACATATTTTCTAATTATACCTCAGACAAGGGATTGATCTCCAAAATATATAAAGAACTTACATATCTCAACACAAAGAAGACAGCCCAATTAAAAAATGGGCAAAGGACCTGAACAAACACTTCTCCAAGGAAGGTCCATAGGCATATGAAAGAATGCTCAACATCACTAGCCATCAGAGAGATGCAAATAAAAACCCCAATGAGATACCACTTTACACCAGTCAGAATGGCCATCAACAAATCAACAAATAACAAGTGCTGACGAAGATGTGGAGAAAGGAGAACCCTAGTGCACTGTTGGTGGGAATTCAGACTGGTGTAGCCATTATGGAAAACAGTATGGAATTTCCTCAAAAAACAAAAATGGAACTGCCTTTTGAATCAGCGATTCCACTACTAGGATTATACCCCAAGAATCCTGAAATATCAATTCAAAAGAACCTATGCATCCCTATGTCATAGCAGCGCTGTTTACAATAGCCAAGTGCTGGAGACAGTCTAAGTCCCCATCTGTAGATGAATGGATCAAAAAACTGTGGTACATTTACATAACAGAATACTATTTAGCAGAAAGAAAGAAGGAACTCCTGCCATTTGCGACAACATGGACAGAACTAGAGAAAATTATGCTTAACGAAATAAGCCAGGGAATGAAATAAAAATGCCATATGATATCACCTGATGCAGGAGACTAATGAACAACACAAACAAATGAACAAAATTGAACAAGAAACAGAATAACAGTTATCAGGGGGGGAGGGGGGAGGAGGGCAGGGGGTAAGTAGAGGAACAGTTTAGTAAAGGTACTAGTATAAATAGCACATGGACATGGACAACGGGGTGGGGATTGACTGTGGGAGAAAGGATGGGCTGGGTGGGGGGTAGCAATGAGGGAAAAAGTGGGACAATTGTAATAGAAAAACAATAATAATAAAATTTAAATAAATAAATAGCTAAAATGAAGTGACCACAAACTCACAACTATGAAAAACTGAATCTAAAAATTAAAAACAAACTAAGCAAACAACCAGAACAGAAACAGAATCATAGGTATGGGGATCATTTGGAGGGTTATCAGCTGGGTGGGGAGAGAGGGAGACATGAGGAAGTGGTGCAGGGATTAATAAGCATAGTTGGTAGGTAGAAAATAGGGTCTGGAGATTAAGGATAATATAGGAAAGGGTAAAGCCAAAGAACTTATATGCATGACCCATTGACATGAACTAAGGGGGGTGGGATTGCTGGAGGGAAGGGGAGTACTGGGCAGAGGGGAGCAAAGGGAAAAGAAATTGGGACAACTATAACAGCATAATCAATAAAATATACTTAAAAATAAAAAATAAAAATAAATTTCAAATAGGAAATGTTTAGCCTTTCTTGCCTCATTTAGTTTGTATTATATTGACCTTTTTCATCTCAAAGTTTTCTTGTAAATTTTGTTTTTTATTTAATTTTACTTAATCTTTCTTCATGTTATTGGAAAGTTTGGATCTCCTAGATCTGTTCTCCATATCTTTTTACATATTTTCCATTCTAAACTTTTAAAAAATGTTATAGGATCTGACTCTGACACCTAAGTGGCATCAACCCCTTCAATAGTATTTTCCATATTCCCTAGTTATTCAAAAGCCATTTTTACAGAAAAACCTCTTACAGAAAAATATAACATCTGTGATATGGAACATATGTAGATAAAATTGGGCTCATCAAACCATAATAAACATTGACTCCAACATACAGGTCCTAAATGGACTGAGCTATGGTGCTTATAAGAATGAAGTTCTGAGTGACATAGCTATGCCTTGTCTTTCTATCCCTTATTGTTTGCTTGTTTGGTGGAAGAAGTCTTTTTGTATGGAATCCCTGAACTTAGTGTGTGTTTCCAAAGAAAACAGGCCCACAACTTTGCCTCTGCTTACTTTTCCAACTTTGTCTTATTTCATTCCATATTATACTGAATTTATTTCACCCTATCAAATACTCTATATTCTGTATATTTTGACTGTAGGTAACAGAAAACACTAATTCAAAATAGGGAATTTATTAACTGAAAACTGGAGGTCCAAAACTATGGCAGACTCTAGATATAATAGAAATCAATAGTTACTCAATTATTATGAAACACTCCAATTATTCCAGTTCTGTGCTAAGCTCTCCACAGTTTTGCTTCAGGTTAAGGCTGGTTATTTTCTGTGTAGCAAAATGATTACCAATGGAAATAAAGGCTACAAGCCTTTTTTGATCATGTCCATCAGGAAACAAAGAGGAAACTCTCTCAAAGTGTGGACTAGATCTTTTCCTTTAAGTTTCATTGAACTAATTTAGGTCAGGTGCCATCTGCTGGACAGATAATAGTCGCCAAAGGAATGCCACATTATTAGCTTGAACTAATCAGATTCCTCTGAACCATCAGATATGGAATTGGACATTGGAAAAAAAATTGAAATCACATTCAGAGTAAGAAAAGGGTAAATGACATCAAGGAGGCAATGAACAGTGTCTGCTATGGATTCCACCTTCTTCCTCAAATTCTGATCTTTGTACACACTGTTTCCTCTGCCTGGAATATTGTTTGCCTTCCTATTTACCTAGCTTACTTTTGCTTATGTTTCAGCTCCCATCTTAAATGTAATTTTCTGACCTATGCCAATGGCATTAAAAATGTTGTGGCCACTTCCAGCCAAGATGGAGGCATACACAAACACGCTGCATCTCCCTACACAACTAAGAAGGAATACAAGTACCTCAAAACTAAAAAAAAACAGAAGTTCCAGAAAATTAAACTACCTGGAAATCCAACAAAGATATAAAGAAGAAATACTCATCCAGACAGTTAGGAGGGGCAAAGCCGGGGCAGAGAGGACGCAGCAGCAGCGGTGGCAGAGGCATGCTGGCATAAAATGCAGTCACACATTTTAAAAAGTCGGGAGGCACACCTGGGGAGTGTTCCCAGCTCCTCACCAGACTTTGCAGCTCATGGTCCCAGCACAGAGGGAAATCAAGCCTCATTGTTTCTGACTGTGCAGACCAGTGGGTGTTGAGGTGGAGGCAGAAACTGCCAGTCTCTCAGCAGAATCCCCTTGTTGAAAGGGCCCCCACGGTCCTAGAATGTCTGCAGACCCACCCACTCTTGGAACAATGGCCACAGCAGCAGCTAGAGAGGCACCAGCCTGGTGTGTAAGTGGGAGAGGTGCCTGGAAAAGGGGCGAGTACTGGGCAGGCAGCATTGTTCCCTCTCGGACCCCTCCCCCATATACAACACGACAATGTGGTGAAACAGGTCGCCCTCTACCCTATGGGTTCCACCCTTACAACATAACAGGAGTGACAGCTCTACCTGGGATGCAGAGGTAAACAAACAGAGAAACCTGTCAGAGTGAGGAGACAGAGAAGTATGGCCCAAAAGAGGGAATGGATCAAGGTTCCAGTGGGAGAACTAAATGATGAGATAGCCAACCTCACAGATGAGGAGGTAGACAACATAACAGATGCAGAATTCAAAACACTGGTCATAAAGATGCTCACAGGCTTGACAGATATACTTGAGTATGGCAAACGCATAAGGGAAGAAGTGAAGGCTATGCTAAGTGAAACGAAGGAAAATCCACACAAAACCAATGGTGAAGGGAAGAAAACCGGGGTTTGAATCAATGATTTGGAACATAAGGAAGAAAAGAACAGTCAACCAGTGCAGAATGAGGGAGCAAGAATTGAAAAAAATGAGGAAAACTTTCAAAGTTTTGCGAAGAAGATGGACATACAAGTGCGGGAAGCATGAAGGGTCCTGGGTGAGCTGGACCCAGAGGGCACCACACCAGGACGTGTCATGATTAAGATGGCAAAGATGAAAGATAAAGACAGAGTCCTGGGGGCAGGAAGAGAGAGGCAGAGATTTGCTTACAAGACGATGCCTATAGAACTATCAACTGATTTCTCAGAGGACACTTTGCAGGCAGGAAGGGACTGGCAAGCAGTATTCAATGTGATGAAAGGCAAACTGCAACCAGGATTACCCTATCCAGCAAGGCTATCATTTGAAATGGAAGGGCAGATGAATTGCTTCCCAGACAAGGTAAAGCTAAAGGACTTCATCATCACCAAGCCATTATTATATGAAATGTCAAAGGGACTTACTTAAGAAAAAGAAGATCAAAACTATGAACACTAAAATCACAACAAACTCACAACTATCAACAACTGAATCTAAAAAATAAAAACAAAATCCAACTAAGCAAACCAGAATAGGAACAGAATCATCGGTATGGGGATCATTTGGAGGGTTATCAGCTGGGGTGGGGGAGAAATGGGGATATGGTGCAGGGATTAAGCATAATCAGTTGGTACAAAATAGACAGGGGTAAGTTAAGAGTAATATAGGAAAGGGTGAAGCCAAAGAACTTATATGCACGATCCATGGACATGAACTAAGGGCGGTGGGATTACTGGAGGATAGGGGGCTACTGGACAGAGGGGAGCAAAGGGGAAAAAAGTTGGAACTACTGTAACAACATAATGAAAATATACTTAAAAATGAAAAAAAAAGATACTATGGCCTATATAGATTTTGTACATTAAATACGATTTTGTGGATGGGGTAAGGATAACTAAACTCTCTTAGAAATATTTATTTTTAAACCATATCTGAGGCTTTAGACAGAAGTGAATTTATGGCTTCACAGGTTGGGTACTGCAATTGAATGATACCCCCTTGACTAGGGCCAGAGGGTCTACAAAGTATTGCCAATGGGCTGAAGCCAGCCTACCTCCTCATTTTGCAAAATGTTATTTGACCACAGCCACATTTATTTATGTATGGCTTACAAAGCTAAAAATATTTACTGTGTTTCTCTTTATAGAAAATCAATTTGATATCTTCTCACTTGGACAATACAGAGGGCCCTTTTCTAGGCCTTGTCTTGCATAGAGTTGCTATACCTGGGGAATTGACTTAAGATTACATACTTGTCCTCACTGTAAATAAGAATGTAATAGAGTTCTTTTGCCCCTTTTTACTTGCTCTTGATGAGCATGCAGACAAATAACCATAATCTCTATGATAATCAATGGGAGAGAGTGGATGGGATTTGAGTGCATAGAAACACAAATGAGATTGACAAAGATGAGTGGCTCACACTTCACAGATCCCTCATTCCATGCTGTCATCAGCAATTGTAAGTCACTGTGGAAAACTGAGACATATGTATACACATCCATTCAGGTTCATGCTGCTTTATCTTCAGTTTATGCAGGAATCTCTAAATAGATGGATATTTATATCTGTTTCCTTAAACAGACTTAACACCCTTAAACTATACATATGTAACTATCAATCACATTACCAGGCTAAATGTAATAGCAGATTTGTTGATTTATACTGATGGCTAAAAGTCTTATGTGGATATAAGATATGAAAGTATTTACTTAGAAAGTTCACCTGATTTATTTTTCCAAATGGTGAACTTGCTGAAGATAGGGATCATATTTTATACTACTTTGTATGTCTCACCTAGAAGAGAATAAAGTGCTAGGCTGCTCAGTATAGATGGGCAATCAAGCAAGACTGAATGTTTGGCTAATTCATTGTTTTAAGGAAGGAAAAATTCAGAACCCTTTCTGCATCCTATAGTTTTGTGTGTGTGTTTTTTTTTTTTACATAAATGATTTACATGAAATAGTAATAAACCCAAAATAAGTGAAACTAGAATGGTGTATTTTCTCTTAAAAGGACACATAAGGACTATAAGGTACACTTTATCCTAGATCTGTAGTCATAGCCATATTCATAAAAGGCTCAGGGACTTAAACATGTTTGAGTTGCCCCAGATGAATAAGGCATCTCTGCACTCTATTTCTTGAAAATGGCACCTTTAAATAAATCAAGCCTTTCAATATCAGAAAACTCAAAGTCCAATTAGTCATAAAGATGCATCCTTTTCATAAATTCAACAATGCTTAGAACCAAAGGTGAATTGTGATTCTAGTCTACAAGTTTGATTCATGAAAGGTAGTAAAAATAGCATAATGTCATGTCTACGATTGACTATGGAGCCCTAGTTCTACCCTGGTCCCTAACTCAATTCCAAAACACATAAGGCTAAAAGATGAATATATAATTACTCTTCTCATAATGTGTCAGGCAGTGTTCAAAGCACTACAGGTGCAATGTTGAATAGTACAAGCAAAGTCTATGCCCTCAGGAAGTTTGTATTCTATTGGGGCAAGACATAAGTAATAAGATGCATTGCAATATAATGATCACATAATAAGTGACAGGCCATATGAGGTACTGGATGCTATGAGAACACAGATAAACAATATTAGAACCAGAGTGAGGTACCAAGCAAGCTCTCTCCGAGAAATCATACTAATGTCTACACCTGTAAAATGAGTTGAAGTTGACTCAGTAGGAAGGTAAATAGAGTTGGTGAGAGTAGCAGTAAAGGACATTCCAAGGTAGGGAAACAACAAACACAAAGGTTCTGAGGTAGAAACAATTGAGGAGAAAATTAAAATTTTAGATGGAAACGATGTTTGTTTGTTTTTCTTTTACCTTAGGACTTATATATATATATATATTTTTTTTGATTTTTCAGTTACAGTTGTCCCATTTTATCTCCCTTTGCTCCCCCCAACCCAGCATGTTAAATGGTTTTAGAAAAATAAGTCAAAAAATGATTTTGAGCAAGATAATAACATGATCAGATTTAGGTTTTCTTTAAAAATACCACGTTATTGTATAGAAACCCAGGAATAGAGAAAGAGCAAAGGCAGGTTGCCAGTTGGGATACAGTCCATTTCTTTCCTTCCCCATGCTTTCCCTTGTAGGGAGCATCATGGAGTGTAATAACTGCCAAACCTACCATGAGTCAGTCACTCATTTGACCCTTTGAATTTGTCAGGAAAGACTGCTATACTTCAGGAACAAAACACACACACACACACACACACACACACACACACACACACACACACACATCTCTATGACTTAAAACAACAAAATGGTTTTTTTTTTGTTTGTTTGTTTATGATACATGTTCATCTAGGGTCAACTGTTAGACTCTGCTTCATGTCATCCTCATTCCAGGGCTCAAGCTGACAGAGAAGCCATGATATAAAGTGTTACCCATTTTTTGGAATTGACTTGGGATTACCTGAGTAAAATAGCACATTAGTTCCTAGAGGTCCCATATAAATTGATCCATATCACTTTTTATCACACTGAAGAGTGATGAGGAATGTAGTCCTATAATGTGATTGAAAAAGATGAGGGAAAAAAAGAAAAAGCGAAGAATAAAAAATTTTTATGACTAAAAGACAGCCTACAGAATGAGAAATATTTGCAAATTATATGTTTGATAAGAGTCTAATATGCAGAATATATAAATTATTATTAAAATTCAACAACAAAAAGGACAACCCTATAAAATATGGGCAAAAGACTTGAATGGAAATTTCTTCAGAAAGGATATACAAAAGGCCAATAAACACATGGAATGAATAAAGTACTAAATGCCCCTGAATTATTCCCTTTAAAATGATCAATTTTATGTTATGTAAATTTTACCTTAATAAAAAATTTATTTATAACAAGAACTAATGACTACCACACCTCTCTCTAAAACTATGTCATGAGGCAATTGTAGAATATTTTTAAATATTTATTTAAGGTACAAATAAATTTTAGAATATAATGTACTCTTAAGAACTGTTTTTTTATAACTATAATTCCCAACTTCCTTTGTACTTCTGTTGCCTCTTATGACATCAGATCTTTGAACACACTTATATATTTTATTTTATTCTTTTAAATTTTATTTCCATTGTCTTTTTTCCATTACCATTTATTCCCTTATAATCAGTTCTCCCTCCACCCACTCCTCCCGCCTGCAATCACCACCACACTGTTGTCCATGCCCATGAGTGCTTTCACTTTCTTGTTTGACCCCTCCAGCCTCTAATGCCCACCCCTTAGAGCTGTCAGCCTGCTTTGTATCTGAGTCTGTCTCTCTTTTGCTTGTTAGTTCAATTTGTTCATTAGATTCTACAGATGAGCGAAATTATAGGTATTTGTCACTCTCTGACTGTATTATTTCACTTAACATAATGGTCTCCAGATCCATTCATGCAGTTGCAAAGGGTGAACATTTTTCATAGCTGAGTAGTATTGCATTGTGTAAATGTCTCATAGATATTTTTTTGTCTTTCTCCTTTGCAGGCTATACTTTTTTTAATATTTTTTTATTTTTTATTTTTATTTTTTAATATGCATTATTAATTATGCTGTTACTGTTGTCCCAATTTATTTTCCCTTTGTTCCCCTCCACCCAGTGACCCTCCTCCCTCCCCCACTTAGTCCATGCCCATTGGCTATGCATATAATTCTTCTCAACATCTTCCTGTCTACTCCACACCCTCCTACTATACTTCTTAATTCCTGTACCATATCCCTCCCTTTCCCCACTTCCCCCTCCCTGAAGACCTCCCCCCATAATGTTGCCCATACCTATAATTCTTTTTCCACTCTTGTTGTCTACTTAGTTTGCCTTTGTTTTAATTCCCTAGCTTCTGCTTTTGGTTGTTGTGATATAGTTTTCATTTTAATGTTCATAGTTTTGATCTTCTTTCTCCTAAACAAGTCCCTTTAACATTGCACATAACAGTGATTTGGATCTGATGAACTTTTTCAGTTTTATTTTGTCCTGGAAGCACTTTCTCTGCTCTTCTATTCTGAATGATAGCTTCGCTGGATAAAGTAATCGTGGCTGTAGGTTTTTGCTTTTCATTACTTTGAATATTTCTTGCCAGACCCTTCTTGCCTGTAGAGTTTCTTTTGAGAAATCAGCTGATAGTCTTATGGGGACCCCTTTGTATGTAATTCTCTTCTCTCTTGCTGCTTTTAAGATTCTCTCTTTATTCTTAATTTTTGACATTTTGATTGTAATGTGTCTTGGTGTGGTTCTCCCTGGGTCCAGTTTTTTTTGGAACTTTCTGTGCTTCCTGGACCTGTAAGTCTATTTCCTTCCCCAAGTTAGGGAAGTTCTGCTTCATTATGTTTTCACATAATTTTTCAATTTCTAGTTCTTCTTCTTCACCTTCTGGCAACCCTATGATTCGGATGTTGCCCCACTTATAGCTGTCTCATAAGTATCTGAGCCTCTCCTCATTTTCCTCACTTTTTGTTTCCTCTTTCTGCACTGGTTGACTGTTCCTTCCCTTTGTTCCGATTTGTTGATTTGACCCCTGGTTTTCTTTCCCTCACCACTAGTTTTGTATGTGTTTTTGTTCATTTCAGCAGGACTAGCTTTCATTCCTTCCCCATCTTGTTTAAGATCTGCTGTTATGTCTGTAAGCATTTTTATAACCAAAGCTCTGAACTGTGCCTCAGAAAGTTTTCCTATCTGCTGCTTTATTAGATTAGATATTTGCTGTCTGGTCAGCTGCATCACTGGGATCTCTATAATGATCTGTGCCATCCCGACAGTTTTGTGTTTACCTTTGCTTCCTGGGCATGGCTGTCACACCTCCTATACTATAGGGAGTGGAGCCCCCATGCACTTGTCACAACCAGACGATCCTTCCCACCACGCTGTGGCATTTTCTGTGGGGGTGGGGTTCCAAGATGGATTCCTGCCATTCACTCTCTGCTGAGAGACCTGGAGCCTCCTCCTCAATCCCCGTCCCCCTCCGGCCCTCACAGTCCAAGGAAATGGGGGGTCTGCCTTCCCTGGTGTTGGAATTGCAAGCTGATGGGTCTGGTGTGCAGCCAGGGGTGCTCCCCAGTCGCTTCTCACCTCCCTCCAAATACAGAAGTCTGTGACTACCACTGTCCCACCGCTGTCACCACTGCTGCCACCGACGCTGCTGCTGCTGCCAGCACAGCTTAACCTCTCTGCCCCGGCTTTGCCCCTCCTACTCATCTGGACAAGCTCCACTTCTTCATAACTTCATACGTTGGACTTCCATTTATTTTCTGGAACTTCTGGTTATTTCTGGTTTTGTGGTAGTGGTATTCTTCTTAGTTGTGGAAGAAGATGGAGGCATATAAGTCTAGGTCTCCATCTTGGCCAGAAGTCTCATATAGATGTTTTATCTATTCATCTACTGTTGGACACTTGGCCTGCTTCCATATCTTGGCAATTGTAAATAACGCTGCAATGAACATAGGGGAGCTTATGTACTTTTGAATTAATGTTCTGGGTTTCTTTGAATATATTCCCAGCAGTGGAATTGCTGGAATAAAAAGGAGATCCATCTTTAATTTTTTGATATACCTCCATACTGCCTTCCACAGTGGCTGCACAAATTTTCATTCCTAACCAACAGTGCAAAAGGGTTCCTCTTTCTCCACAGCCTCTCCAGCACTTGCTGTTTGTTGATTTATGGATGATACCCATTCTGACATGTGTGAGGTGATGATATCTCATTGTGGTTTTATTTTGCATTTCTCTGATGATTAGTGGCATTGAGTAACTTTTCATATGTCTATTGGCCATCAATATGTTCTTTTTGGAGAAGTGTCTAGTCAGGTCCTTTGCTAATTTTTAACTCGGATTGTTTGTTTTTTAGGCGTTGAGTTTTATAAGTTCTTTATAAAATTTAGATAATAACACCTCATTACATATATCTGCAAATGTGTTCTCCCATTCTATGAGTTGTCTTATTTTGTTGGATTATTTTACTGTGCAAAAATTTTTCAGTTTGATGTAGTCCCATTTGGTTATTTCTGTTGTGGTTGTTTCCCTTGCCTAAGGAGATATAGTAAAATATATATATATATATATATTGCTATGAGCAATGTCCAAGATTTTACTGCCTATGTTTTCTTCTGGAATTTTTATGGTTTTGGGTATAACATTTAACTCTTTAATCCATTTTGAATTTATTCACGTGTGATGTAAGAAGGTAGTCTTGTTTCATTTTTCTGCGTTTATCTGTCCAATTTTCTCAGCATCATTTACTGAATAAACTATATTTAGCCCATCATATGTGCTTGTTTCCTTTGTTGAATATTAATTGACTGTAAAAGTGTGGGTTTATTTTTGGGTGCTCTATTCTGTTCTATTGATCTATGTGTCTGTTTTCATGCCAGTACCATGCTGTTTTGATTACTATGGCCTTATAGTATAGTTTGATATTAGGTAGTATGATTCCTCTAACTTTATCCTTTTTTCTCTGGATTGATGTTGCTCTGTGGGGCCTTTTGTGGTTCCATATAAATTTTTGAAATAGTTTTCTAGTTCTGTGAAATATGTCATTGGTATCTTGACTAGAGTTGCATTGAATCTATAGATTACTTTGGTAGCATGGACATTTTAATGATGTTAATTCTTTCTATTCATGAGCAGGTATGTGCTTTCACTTATTTGTATCTTCTTCAATTTCTTGTAATTTTCTGAGTACAGGTCTTTTACGTCATTGGTTAGATATACTCCTAGATGTTTTTTGGTTTTCAGAGCAATTGTGAATGGGATTGTTTTCTTTTTTTTAAATTTTTTAATGTGTTTTATTGATTATAATGTTACATTTGCCCCAAATTCCCTTCCCTCTTCTCCCCTCCACCCGGTGGCCCCCTCCCTCCACTTGTCCCCCCCCTTTTAGACCATGTCCATTAGTTGTGCATATAGTTCTTCTCAACCTCTCTCTGTCTATTCCATTTCCTCCTACCATGATCCTTAATTCCTATATCATCTCCCTCCCTCTCCCCCTTCCCCTCCCTGCTGACCTCCCCCCAATATGTTCCCCATACCTATAGTTCTTTTTCCACTCTCGTTGCCTGTTTAGTTTGCCTTTGTTTCAATTCTCTAGTTTCTGTTGTTTCTTGTGATGCAGTTTTCATTTTAGATTTCATAGTTTTGATCCTCCTTTTTCTAAACCAGTCCCTTTAGCATCTCATATAACGGTGGTTTGAATCTAATGAACTCTTTCAGTTTTGTTTTGTCCTGGAAACACTTTCTCTGCCCTTCTATTCTGAATGACATTTTCGCTGGATAGAGTATTAGTGGCTGTAGGTTTTGGATTTTCATTACTTTGAATATTTCTTGCCAGTCCCTTCTTGCCTGCAGGGTCTCCCTTGAGAAGTCAGCTGATAGTCTAATTGGGACCCCTTTGTACATGATTCTTTTCTTCTCTCTTGCTGCTTTTAAGATTCTCTCTTTATCTTTAACTTTTGACATTTTGATTATAATGTGTCTTGGACTGGTTCTCCCTGGGTCTAGTTTTTTGGAACTCTCTGTGCTTCCTGGACCTGTAAGTCTATTTCCTTCCCCAAGTTTGGGAAGTTCTGCTTTATTATATTTTCACTTAATTTTTCAATTTCTAGTTCATCTTCTTCACCCTCTGGCAAACCAATGATTCTTATGTTGGGCCTTTTATAGCTGTCCCAGAGGTTTCTGATCCTCTCCTCATTTTCCTTGCTTACCATTTTTTCTTTCTGCACTGGTTGACTGTTTGTTCCTTCTCTATGTTCTGGTTTGTTGATTTGAACTCTGGATTTTATTTCCTCACCATCTGTCTCGTATGTGGTTTTGTTCCTTTCAGTATGAGTGTTTTTCGATTCTTTCTCATCTTTTTCCAGATCTTTTGTTAATTCTGTAAGCCACCTGATAACAATGGCCCTGAACTGAGCCTCTGATAGGTTTCTTATTTGTTCATCTCTCAGATTCTTCATCTGATGCCTGGTGAGCTGCACCACCGGGATTTCTATAGTTGTCTGCCTCATTTTGACAGATGTGTTTTGTTTTCTTGGGCCAGCTATAGGGGGCAGTGCCTGTGTACTCGTTACGACCTAGCGACCGGCGGCAATTCGCAACCTTTCTCGCTGCGCTGTGGCGCTTTGTGTTGGGGTGGGGGTCCAAGATGGATTCACACAGTTATTCCGCTAGGAGACCGGGATCCGTCCTCCCGCCCTCTGGGCCTCACTGTTCAAGACGATGTGGTGGCTGCTTTCCCCAGCGTTGGGGTCGCGAGCTGCCGGGGTTCGACTGCAGCCGGGATTGTCCTTCCTGCCGCTGTCCCTGGTGCGACCGCAAAGAGCACCACCCACTTTCGCTCGTCCTACCTGCCCAAAGGGCGCCACTGGTTTATAACTTCATACGTTGGACTTCCGTGTAGTTTTATTTTCTGGAATTTCTAGTTATCTTTTGTTTTGAAGTAGTTGTATTCCTCTCTAGTTGTAGAGGGAGACGGTGCGTGTCCGTCTAAGCCTTCATCTTGGCCGGAAGTCCCTTTTTTTTAATTTTATTTTTTGGTTATTCAATTACAGTTGTCCCCTTTTTCCCCCATTGCTCCCCCCTCCCAGCCCATCCCTTCTCCCACAATTATATCCCTCCCCGTTATCCATGTCCATGAATCATTTATATATGTTCCTTGACTGGACCCTTCCCTTACTTATCCCCCTTCTCTCCCTCCCCCCTACTGAATACTATTCTATTCTTTGCCTATTTAGTTCGTTTGTTTGTGTTGCTCTTTAGTTTCCTGTATTGGGTGATATCATATGGTATTTTGCTTTCTTTGCCTGGCTTATTTCACTAAGCATAATTCTCTCTAATTCCATCCATGTTGTCGCAAATGGCAGGAGTTCCTTCTTTCTTTCTGCTACATACTATTCCATTGTGTACATGTACCACTGTTTTTTGATCCACTCATCTACAGATGGGCACTTAGGCTGTTTCCAGCACTTAGCTATTGTAAACAGGGCTGCTATGAACATAGGGGTGCATAGGTTTTTTTGAATTAGGGTTTTAGGATTTTTCGGGTATAATCCTAGCAGTGGAATCACTGGTTCAAATGGCAGTTCCATTTTTAGTTTTTTGAGGTAATTCCATACTGTTTTCCATAGTGGCTGCACCAGTCTGCATTCCCACCAACAGTGCAGTAAGGTTCCTGTTTCTCCACATCCTCGCCAGCATTTGTTGTTTGTTGATTTGTTGATGATGGCCATTCTGACAGGTGTAAGGTGGTATCTCATTGTGGTTTTTACTTGCATCTCTCTGATGGACAATGATGTTGAGCATTTTTTCATGTGCCTATGGACCTTCTGTATGTCCTCTTCGGAGAAGTATTTGTTCAGGTCCTTTGCCCATTTTTTAATTGGGTTGTCTGTTTGCTTCATGTTGGGTCATTTAAGCTCTTTATATATTTTGGAGATCAGCCCCTTGTCTGAGGTATAATTAGAAAATATATTTTCCCATATGGTTGGTTTCCTTTTCATCTTGCTGATGTTTTCTTTTGCTGAGCAGAAACTCTTTAGTTTGATGTAGTCCCATTTGCTTATTTTTTCCTATATTTTTGTCTTAGGAGATGTATCCATGAAGATATTATTACGTGGGTAATCTGAAATTTTCCTGCCTATGTTTTTCTCTAGGACATTTATGGTTTCACGGCTTACATTTAAGTCTTTGATCCATCTTCAGTTTATTCTCGAGTGTGGTGTAAGTTGGTGGTCTAGTTTCATTTTTTTGCACATCCCTGTCCAGTTCTCCCAGCACCATTTATTGAAGAGGTTCTTCTCACTCCATTTTATGTTCCTTCTTCCTTTATCAAATATTAGTTGACCATATAGTCCTGGGTTTATTTCTGGGCTCTCTATTCTGTTCCATTGATCTGTATGTCTGTTCTTTTGCCAGTACCAGACTGTTTTGATCACAGTGGCTTTGTAATATAGTTGGATACTTAGTATTGTGATTCCCCCTGCTATGTTCTTCAGTCTCAAGATTGCTTTGGCTATTTGGGGTCTTTTTTGGTTCCATATAAATTTTTGAAGTATTTGTTCTAGGTCTGTGAAATATGTCATTGGTATTTTAATAAGGATTGCAGTGAATCTGTAAATTGCTTTGGGTAGTATTACCATTTAGATGATGTTGATTCTTCCCATCCAAGAACATGGTATTTCTTACACTAATTTGTATCTTCCTTAATTTCTTTCTTCAGTGTTATGTAATTTTCAGAGTACAGGTCTTTTATCTCTTTGGTTAAGTTTATTCCTTGGTACTTTATTTTTCTTGTTGCTATAGTAAATGATTTTTGTTTTGTTTTGTTTCTGTCTCTGATATTTTATTGTTGGTGTACAGAAATGCCTTAGATATCTGTATATTTTTTACCCTGCAATTTTGCCAAATTTACTTATTATATCGAATAGTTTTTTAGTGGAATTTATAGGGTTTTCTAGGTATACTATCATGTCATCTGCATGTAATGATAATTTTACTTCTTTTTTCCCAATTTGGATGCCTTTTATTTCTCTTTCTTGTCTCATTGCTGTGGCTAGGACTTCCAACACTATGTTGAATAGGAGTGGAGAGAGTGGACATCTTTGTCTTGTTCCTGATCTCAGAGGAAATGCTTTCAGTTTTGTTCATTGAGTATGATGTTGGCTTCCTGTTTCTTGTATATAGCCTTAATTATGTTAAGGTATGTTCCCTCTATTCTCATTTTGCTGAGTATTTTCATCATAAATGGGTGTTGTACTTTAACAAATGTTTTTTCTGCATCTATTGATATTATCATGTGAATTTTGTATTTCATTCTGTTTAGGTGATGTATTGTATTTATTGATTTGCGAATATTGAACCATCCTTGCATCGCTGGGATGAATCCCACTTGATCATGGTGTATGATCTTTTTAATGTGTTGTTGGATCCTGTTTGCCAATATTTTGTGGAGGATTTTAGCATCTATGTTCATCAGTGATATTGGCCTGTAGTTTTCTTTCTTTGTTGTGATTTGACCTGGTTTTGGCATAAGGGTGATACTGGCTTCAGAGAACAAGTTTTCAATTTTTCTCCGTTTTTTGATTTTTTGGAATAGTATGATGAGGGTAGGAGTTAGTTCTTCCCTAACTGTTTTGTAAAATTCGCCTGTGAAGCCATCCGGTCCAGGGCTTTTGTGTGCAGGGAGATTTTGGATTATTGTTTCAATTTCTTTCATTGTTATTGGTCTGTTGAGACTTTCTACTTCTTGATTCAGTTTTGGAATATTATATGTTTCATCTAGGTTTTCGAGTTTCTTGCCATACAATTGTTTGTAGTAATTTCTTACAATCCTTTGTATTTCTGTGGTATCAGTCGTGATTTCTCCTCTTTCGTTTATGATTTTGTTTTTTTGGGTCTTCTCTCTTTTTTTCTTGATGAGCCTGCCTAAAGTCTTGTCAATTTTATTTATTTTTTTCAAAGACCCAGCTCCTAGTTTCGTTGGTCTTTTGAATTGTTCGTTTGGTGTCTATGTCATTTAATTCTGCTCTGATCTTGATGATTTCATTTCTTCTTCTTGCCCTAGGCTTTGCTTGTTGTTGTTCTTCTAGTTCTTGTAACTTCAGGGTTAGATTTTTTTATTTGAGATTCTTCTAGCCTTTTCAGATATGCCTGTATTGCTATGAACTTCCCTCTTAGGACTGCTTTTGCTGTGTACAATAGGTTTTGGGCTGTTGTGTGTTCATTATCATTAGTTTCCAGAAACTTTACATTTCTCCTTTGATGTCATTTTTAATCCATTCATTATGTAATAGCATGTTATTCATTCTCCATGAGTTTGGATGTCTTTGTGTTTTTCTTTGAGGTTAATTTCTAGTTTCAAGACATTGTGGTCTGAAATGATGCTTGATATAATTTCAATTTTCTTGAATTTGTTGAGGCTCATTTTCTGTCCTGTGATGCGGTCTACCTTTGAAAACGTCCCATGTGCATTTGAAAAGAATGTATATTTTGCTTTTTTGATATGGAAATTTCTATATATGTCAGTTAAGTCCATGTGGTTTAGTGTGTCGTTCAATGTCTATATATCCTTGGTGTTTCTTTACTTCGAAGGTCTGTCTATTGTTGATAATGGAGTGTTAAAGTCTCCTACTATTAGTGTGTTGCTGTTAATATCCTTCTTGTGATCTTTTAACATTTTCTTTATGCATTTGGGTACACCTATGTTGGATGCATATATGTTTATCAGTGTTATATCTTCTTGATGAATTGTTCCCTTAAGTATTTTATGGCCCTTGCTTTGAAATCCATTTTGTCTGAAATGATTATTGCTATCCCAGGTTTTTTTCATGTCCGTTTGCTTGAAATATTTTTTTCATCCCTTCACTCTCAGTCTGTGTAAATCTTCTGTTTTGAGGTGTGTTTCTTGTAGATAGCAAATATGTGGATCCTGTTTTCGTATCTATTCCACTACCCTATGTCTTTTTTTTAAGTATATTTTATTGATTATATTGTTACAATAGTTCCAATTTTTCCCCCTTGCTCCCCTCTGCCCAGCACCGCCCCCTCCCCAACAATCCCCTCTCCAAGTCCATGCCCATGGGTCGTATGTACAAGCTCTCCTGCCTCACCTTTTCATATATTCTTCTTCTTTTTTAAAAATAATTAATAAATTACTTAAATATTTTTTGACAATAAATAATAACAATCCCTCCCTCTCAGACTTAAAACCCTTTACAATCTTATAAAGGACAATGGACGAAGGTCTCAAGCTCCTCTACCTGCTTCAAGCTGGACATGGTCATCGTCCTACCTACCCGTGGGTCAAGAAATCCCTAATAAGAATAGGGGTGTGGAGGGGAGGGTGGCCTTCCCAGAAGGGGAAGGATCATGCAGACTCCAGGTTGGCTGGCTGTCTCTGGACAACCGCATGCTTGGTTTAACAGGCTGGCATCCTTGTTGTATTCTGGGGGCAAGAGGGTTAAAGGACATCATTCAATCTGTAACCACTTGATGACAAAAGACAGGTATTAATTTTTCAATGTCCCACATTAGGGAAAAGAAGGGCTTCTTTGGAGGAAGGTATGCCAGGTACATCTCACCTGTCCAAAACCCTTTTTCCCATTATACTTAGTTTGGACTGAGGGAAATATTTTAGGTTTCCCCCGTCTCAGGCCTCTGGGCTCTTTCTGTCCAAGCCATTAGGATAGAAAAGAGAAACCAGTTTCAAAGTGAAGCCCACAGACCACCCCGTTCTTCACCAACCCAGCCACTTAGTTCAGCCAAACTATTGAGTCTCAGGAGGCAGCAATGCAGACAGGATTAAGTGAGGCCTATACGTACAGACAATCACTCAGGTAATGAGATCATAGGTTTATGCCCTTTGAAAACAGAAAACGCATGTTAATTTATGTAACATAACCCACATACAAGTCTCTAAATCTGTAGGACTGTCTTATCGGAAAGACATCCAGTTGCAAGGCATTTGACATTCTTGCCTGTAAATTAAAATCTTTGATAATGCCACAGACATAGTTTAACTTTCAAATGAAAACAAATTTTTAATGAAAAGAAACTTTAGAGACGGTTAGTTGCACTACTTTATAGTCTACCACTGGGCATTGTGATCTTCTTTGAATCGTGATTTTTCTCCCTAAGATTACCCTCCTTTTCATTAAAGGGACTGCATTAAGTCCATTTTTAATTTATCCTGTTCATTTGCATAAACACAACAAGAGCAGCAAATGATCACTTATGATCTTTAGTTCTGCTTTGCTGGAACTTACGCAAGGAACATTTAGGGTGACCTTCAGTCTCCCCTTCAGGGCACAGAAGCTGAACCACATACCTGGCATTCAGCCTTGCCTGTAAACACCTGTCTTTTCCAGGTCCTCCTGGTTTTCCATTGTGCCTTAAGGTCCCTTCTAGCCATCTTTCAGGAAAACAACCTTCATTCCTTCCCTGGAAAGATTGCTATGGACCGCTCATCCATCCAAGGTACCAGGCCTTTTATCTCGTGGACTTTTATCACCTTTGAAAGTCAGTCCCAGTTGCTCAGGGCTTTTTGGTAACAACCAAAGCCCAAGCATGTCTCCTTTAGGTATGACATTCCATTCAAAGTCTTAGTTAAAAAAGAAAAAAAAAAAACCTATATATTAACAACTGGTCTTATTAGTTTTATGCAAAGAAAGTTAGGTCATTACTTACTTCTTTAGAATGCCAAATTTTGGAGGGATCAGATAGGGAGAAAAATATACAGTGTGAAGGAAAATCCTTGTCCTTCTAATATTCACTGAACTTGCATTTCTGTTCTTTATATTTTTCCCCCCCACTAAAAAATTTTCTGTTTGTTTGTTTTTCCATTACAGTTGTCTCACTCCCTTCCCCCTCTTGCTTACCCGCACCCCACCTCCCCCCTCTTCCACACCCAGTCTCCAACGAGCTGTCCACATCCATGGGTGATCCATACATGCTCTCTGATCAGATCCCTCCCCTTCCCACCCCCTCTCTCCCTCCCATCTCTCCCCTCGTTACTGTTAGTTTATTCCTTGTTTACATACCTCTGGTTCAATACCGCTCATTTGTTTGTGTTATTCACCAGTCTCCTGCAACAGGTGACAGCATAAGGTAATTTTCTTTTGTTGCCTGGCTTATTTCGCTAAGCATAATTCTCTCTAGTTCCAATCATGTTGTTGCAAATTGTAGAAGTTCCTTCTTTCTTTCAGTACTTATTCATTGTCATTTTCCCCCTTTGTACTGGTGTTCCTCTCTGTCTCTCTCTGTTTCTTCATTTTCTTAAAGCAGACCCTTTAGCATCTCTTGCAATGCTGGTTTGGTGGAGATGTATTCTTTTAGCCTTCTTTTGTCTTGGAAACTCCTTATTTCACCTTCCATTTTGAATGAGAGCCTTGCTGGGTAGAGTATTCTTGGTTGTAGGCCTTTCTTTTTCATTGCTTGGAATATTTTTTGCCATTCCCTTCTGGCTTGTAGTGTTTCTGCTGAGAAATCTGATGATAGCATTATTGGAGCTCCCTTTTTTGTTATTAGTTATTTCTCTCTTGCTGCTTTTAGGATTCTCTCTTTGTCTTTGAATGTTGCCATTTTAATTATGATGTGTCTTGAAGTGGGCCTGTTGGGGTTCATCTTCATTGGGACCCTCTGTGCTTCCTGGACTTGCATGATTCTTTCTCTCCTCATGTGAGGGAGGTTTTCTGTCATTAGTTTTTCAAAGAGGTTTTCTTTCCCTTGCTCTTCTTCTTCTCCTTCTGGAATTCCTATGATACGGATATTATTACGTTTCATGTTGTCCTGCAGCTGTCTTAGAGCCTCTTCAGTCTTGTTCAGTCTTTTTTCATTTTGTTGCACTGTCTGTGAGATTTTGTCTACATTGTCCTCCAGCTCGCTGATCCGATCTTCTGCTTCCTCTAGCCTGTTTTTAATTCCTTCTACTGTGTTCTTCAATTCAGAGATCGTATTCTTCATTTCCTCCTGGCTCTTATTGATAGCTTCCATGTCCTTTTTGATGCTGGTATAATTCTCAGTAAGTTCCTTATAGTTCTTCTGGAGTTCACTGTAGTTTTTCTGGAGTTCTTTGTAGTTTCTGCTGAGCTCATTGAGCTTCTCCATAATCCATGCTTTCACTTCCATATCTGATAGTTGGCTCCCCTCTATTTCATTTAGCACTATTTCTGGGGACTCTATCTTTCCTTTCGATGGGGGGTTGTTTCTCTGTCTCCCCATTTTTGTGACTCCTATTGTTTGTTGGTGCTTCTTAGAATGATCTGCACTTCCTGGATCTGCCCCTGGTGGTTTCAGATCCTGTACCAGTCTGGGCTTAGGCAGCCTGTTGGGGATTTCCAGGGATCTACTGCCTTTGTCTGTCTTCTTTAGTTGTTAATCTATTCAATCTGTGATTAGCTGTCAGGCTTAAGGACCGTGGGTGTGGCAGCTGAATTCCTGTAGGCAGGGCCTTTGCTTCCCCTCAGGCTGATGCCACTTGGCCAGGAATCGTCTGCCTGTAGTACTGGGGATGAGTCAGCACTGGGACCCGGCTGGCCGCTTCCCCAGCTCTCCCCTCAAAGCCACCACACCAAACTCTCCCCAAGCATTTCCAGTCCTCTCTGTCTTCCCTTTGCTTGTGCCCAGGGTAAGTGGGGGCAGAATATTTTCATATGTGATCCGCTTAAGAGCTCTTTTTCTCCAGCTGTTTCCACCTAGCAAGAAACCCTGTGGCTTTTCGCTTTTCTCAGCTGGATACTATTTTATTTTCCACTCTGTTGTTGTAGGCTGGGAAGCTCAGCTGGTGGTTTAGACCCTGCACTTCTCAGGGGGAATCCCCGGCTTCTGAGCTGTTTCTCAGTCCCTTCAGCTGTCACCCGTGGGAGCCCAGCCAGCCCTTCCGGGTCTCTGCATTCCCTACCGGTCACATTGTGATGTAGCGGCCTTTTCTGTCTCTCCGTGGTTATAAGACTTCTCTCCAGCTGGTGTTCGGTTGGTTATTCCAGATGATTTCTCCAAAATTACATTGTAAATCCAGACTAGTTCTAGGAGGAAGTTAGTGTAGCTTCCACTTACTCCTCCGCCATCTTGTTTCTTCCTACCCTATGTCTTTTAATTGGAGCATTTAATCCATTTACATTTAAGGTTATTATTACATGTATTTCTTTATTCCCCTTGTATCTGTGTTCCTTTCCCTCTTTATTTTCCTTCTCCTTCTTAGATCATTTCTTTTAGCATCTCTTGCAATGCTGGTTTTGTGGAGATGTATTCTTTTAGTCGTCCTTTGTCTCAGAAACTCCTTATTTCACCTTCTGTTTTGAATTACAGCCTTGCTGGGTAGAATATTCTTGGTTGTAGGCCTTTCTTTTTTATTGCTTGAAATATTTTTGAACATTCCCTTCTGGCTTGTAATGTTTCTGTTGAGAAATTGATCGATAGTCTCATTGGAGCTCCCTTGTATGTTATATGCTGTTTTTCTCTTTCTGCTTTTAGGATTCTCTCTTTGTCTTAGAATGTTGCCATTTTAATTATGATGTGCCTTGGAGTGGGTTTTTTTAGGTTCCTCTTCATTGGGACTCTCTGTGCTTCTTGAACTTGCATAACTTTTTCTCTTATCAGGTTCGGAAAATTTTCTGTCATTACTTCTCCTATCAGCTTTTCTATTCCTCACTCCTCTTCTTCTCCCTCTCTTATTCCAATGATTCTGATATTGTTTTTTCTCATGCTATCATGTAATTCCCTTACATCTTGTTCATATTTTTTCAATCTTTTTTCATTTTGTTGTATTGTCTGGGAATTTTTTTTTTTTTACATTGTCCTCTAACTCACTGATCTGATCCTCTTCTTTGTATAGCCTGCTTTTGATTGATTCTACTGTTTCTCAGTTCAGAGAGTGTATTCTTCATTTCTTCCTTGTTCTTGTTAATAGTTTCTATGTCCTTTTTTATGCTGGTGTAGTTATCCGTAAGTTCCTTGTAATTTTCTTGGAGCTGCTGGTAACTTCCTTGGAAGTTTTGTAGTTGTTTTTGAGGTTGTCGAGTATATTGAGCTTCTTCGCTACCATTGTTTTGAATTCCATGTCTGACATTTGGGCTATATCTATTCCATCCACCTCTCTTTCTGGGGATTCCTCTTTTCTTTTCATTGAGAGGTTGTTTCTGTGTCTTACCATGTTGGATTCTTCTTGCTTGTTTTTGTTTTTTGTATTTGTCTGCTTTGAATTCCCACCTTTGTGTTATGAGATTCTTTATTGGAGATCTAGTGGTTTTGGTGGTGCAGTCTCTTTGATCTCCTGAGCCTGATGTTTTTGGGATACCCTTTATGTCTTTTGCCTATGCTATCTGGTTATATTTCAGATGCTCTTTGGTAGGATCTTCCCTCTGGCTAGTTGATTGAGAGTCACTCTGTCCACTTTGTCTTGAATTCTTTTGTGGAGATGCTGTTAAAAACATAAATACACAGCCCAGGCAAGAAACCCACACCCTCCAAAATATCCCCCATCCTCTATCCCACTATTGGCAGCAAAGGATCCAGTATTAATATAAATGTAGAGAGTTTAGGGCTATTATTCTATAGGAAGAATAGATAAGTGTTTTCTTTAATGAAGAAAAAGATGATTTTTGGAAGGAGGGATGATAGAGTAATAATAGTAGCAACTAGTATCGAGCCTATGCAAGACAGTAAGTAATATTTACATTGTATTTTAATAATTAAAAAGGGAAGGAAGAATTCAGATTATTGTAAAAAAGGGAATTGTATAGTATTAGATTTATATAGTACTTATATGCTATATATTTAGTTTGAAAGGGAGGCTTAACAAACAGAAAAAGAAACAAACAAAAATTAAACAGGAAGGATGAGAGAGAGAGATGGTATGAAACAAATTAAAGAGATAATTTTCAAAAAAATAAATTAAAACTAAAATTAAAAATAAGAAATTTAAAAAGATTAAAATAAAATAAAATACAAATGAAAAAAACTAAAAGATAAATAAAATTTTTTAAAAAAGAACGTTTTTACTCAGTTCAGCCTTTGTGTGCAGTCTTCTTTTTCTGGATCCACACCTGTTCTATTGAGGTGGGCCTGAGGTTCTTGATCCTGGCGTCAGTGGTGTGGGCCTATACGTTCGATGTGGTCATGCTAGCCTTCCACTTGCTGGATCGTGTGTCCTGGTAACACGCGCGCGCAGTGACCAGCGCATTCGTTTGGTGCCTTTTGGAGCCAGCTGGGTTGCTTGTTCACGCTAGCACGTGCGTGCGCACAGTGGCCTGCGAGCTAGCCTGAAGCCTGCTGAGCCATACCCCGGGAGTCCATTTCTCTCCCCTTGGGGTGGGGCCCTGGACACTTGTGCATGGTGGGAGTGGGCGTCTGTGAGTTGCAGCCACCTGCTGTTCTTCCTCCCTCTTGGGCAGGCGTGAGTAGCGCCTGAGCAAGTGGCCTGTGTGTTGGTTTGGTGCCTATTGAAGCTGGCCAGGGGTGTCTGCGCATGGTCTCCTGCATACCCAGCGCGTTGATTTTGCACCCATTGGCGCGTTGATTTTATGCCTGTTGGGGTGGGCCCGAGGGGCATCTGGATGTGTGGTCAGTGACTTGGTTGCACGCCTGGGCCAGCGAACAAGGGCACTTCCCTGTGCATGCTCCCGTGACCCGAGGGGAGGGTTGGGGAGTGGGCGAGTACACTTCTGCGCCTGCGCTCAAGAATCTTCTCTCACCCCTAATGCCTCCTCCCCTCTCTGCAGAATACAAGACAAAAATATAAAGGAAAAACACATTCTTACATACACAGCAGTACGCTGTTTCTTGTCTCTCAGTGCCAGATGCCACCTGGCCCACTCCTGACCCTGCCAGCAGGCAGAGACCCGCTCTCTTCCTGATTCTTCTCTGGGGAAGCATGTGGTCACTAAAAAGTCTTTGTGTACTTCCAGCCGTATCTCAGGAAGCCAACCCCGTCAGAAATCCCATCTTCTCTCTTTCCTCCGCTATCCTCACCAAACAGGTCATTCCCAGATGGTCTTCTCTAATCCAGCAGTGCCAAGGCTCGACTCCTGCCAGTGTCCAGATATTCACTGAGATGTTTTGTCTGCAATTAGTCCAAACTGCAGATGAGTCTTGGGAGCTAGAAAGCCTTCCCTCACTCCTCCCCCATCTTTCTCCAAATCCATATTTTCTTTTTCTTTTTTTTATTTTTAAAAGTATATTTTATTGATTATGTTGTTACAGTAGTCCCAATTTTTCCCCCTTTGCTCCCCTCTGCTCAGTAACCCCCTACCCTCCAGCAATGCCACCCCCCCTTAGTTCATGTCCATGGGTCATGCATATAAGTTCTTTGTCTTTACCCTTTCCTATATTATTCTTAACATCTCCCTATTTTGTACCAACCGATTATGCTTCTTAGTCCCTGAACCATTTCCCCATTCCTCCCCCACCCCCCTCCCAGTTGATAACCCTCCAAATGATCCCCATACCTATGATTCTGTTCCTATTCTGGTTTGCTTAGTTGGATTTTGTTTTTATTTCTTAGATTCAGTTGTTGATAGTTGTGAGTTTGTTGTCATTTTGGTGTTCATAGTTTTGATCTTTTTTTTCTTAAGTAAGTCCCCTTGACATTTCATATAATAATGGCTTGGTGATGATGAGCTCCTTTAGCTTTACCTTGTCTGGGAAGCACTTCATCTGCCCTTCCACTCCAAATGATATCTTTGCTGGATAGAGTATTCCTGGTTGCAGGTTGCCTTTCATCACGTTGAATACTGCTTGCCAGCCCCTTCCTGCCTGCAAAGTGTCCTCTGAGAAATCAGCTGATAGTCCTATAGACACCCACCTGTAAGCAACTCTCTGCCTCTCTCTTCCTGCCCCCAGGACTCTGTCTTTATCTTTCACCTTTGACATCTCAATCATGATGCATCCTGGTGTGATTCCCTCTGGGTCCAGTTCGCCCAGGACCCTCTGTGCTTCCCAGACCTGTATGTCCATCTCCTTCGCAAAATTTTGGAAGTTTTCTTCATTTTTTTCAATTCTTTCTTTCTCATTCTGCACTGGTTGACTGCTTTTTTCTTCCTTATGTTCCAAATCACTGATTCAAACCCTGGTTTCCTTCCCTTCACCATTTTATTTTGTGTGGGTTTTCCTTTGTTTCACCTAGCATAGCCTTCACTTCTCCCCTTATGCATTTGCCATACTGAAGCATATCTGTCAAGCCTATGAGCATCTTTATGACCAGTGTTTTGAATTCTGCACCTGTTAGGTTGTCTATCTCCTGGCTGTTTAGTTCTCCCACTGGAACCTTGATCCATTCCCTCTTTTGGGCCATACTTTCCCGTCTCCTCATTCTGACAGGCTCCTGTGTTTGTTTGCCTCTGCATCACAGGCAGAGCTATTGCTCCTGTTACATTGTAAGGGGCAGAGCCTTATGGATTCCACAGTAGAGGGCAACCTGTTTCACCTCATTGTTGTGCTGTATGTGGGGGAGGGGTCCGAGAGGAAACAATGCCACTTGCCCAGCACTCGCCCCTTTTCCATGCACCTCTCCCACTTCCGCATCAGACTGGCACCCCTCTAGCTGCTGCTCTGGCCGTTGTTCCCAGAGTGGGTGTGTCTGCGGATTTCCTAGGACCATAGGGGCCCTTTAAACAAGTGTACTCTGCTGAGAGACCAGCAGTTTCTGCCTCCACCGCCACTCCCACTGGTCTGCACAGTCAGAAGCAATGAGGCTTGATTTTCCCCAGTGCTGGGACCATGAACTGCCAGGTCTGGTGAGGAGCTGGGAACCCTCCCTAAGTGTCCCTCTTGACTTTCTGAAACATGTGACTGCACTTTCTGCTGGCCTGCCACTACCACGGCTGCTTCTGCCACCACACTCCATCCTCTCTGCCCTGGCTCCACCCCTCCTACCTGTCCGGATGAGTATTTCTTCTTTATATATTTGTTTGCTGGACTTTCATGCAGTTTGATTTTCTGGAACTTCTGGTTGTTTCTAGTTTTGAGGTAGTTGTATTCCTTCTTAGTTTTGTAGGGAGACACAGCGTGTCTGTCTACACCTCCATCTTGGCCAGAAGTCCCCTTAAAATCCTTTTTTTCTTTTTGCTTCTTTGCTTGGGTATTTTATCCTACCTTGTCTTTCAATCACTAATTTAATTCTCTGCTTCATTCAACCTACTATTTATTCCTTCCTGTCTATTATTTATTTCAGATACTGCATTATTTATTTCTGACTAGTCCTTTCTTATGGTTTGTATGTCCTTTTTTCATTCTGTTGAGCATCCTTATAATCATTACTCTAAACTCTATGTGTGATAAATTGCTTGTCCATTTTATTTAGTTCTTATTCTGGAGAATTCTGTTCTTTCATTTCGTGCCTGTTTTTTTATCTTCCTATTTTGGTTGCCTTTTTTTCCCCCTAAGTATTAGGTAATCATCTAAAACCCTGGTTTAGACGTGTGTCATACACTGCCTGTTACTGTCCCTGGCCAACCATTTTGGCACTATCAGTGATCCACAGATTGTGGCTCCCTCTGTTGGTCCTGGGTGGTTGCATAAAGAACCTGGCTGCACACCAAGTCCTGCTTTTACAAGCACCCAGCCAAGGGGAGGGTTATCTAATGTCTTAGAGCTCCCAGCAATCTGCCTTCACCTGCAGACTTTCTATTAGGCTTAATCACTGAAAGTGTCTCCAGCTGTACTCCTCAACATCCCGGCTTAATTTCCATAAGAGTGGGGTGAGAGGGATTCCTTCAGGTAGGGCTATGGTTTCCCCTCAGGCTGTTGCCATTTGGAGAGAGTGCTTTACCCAAGAAAGATGGCTTCTGCAGTATGGGGAATGACTCAGCAAAGTGGTCCTGGCAATTGACCCTACAGTCTCCCTCCAGAGCCAACAACCTCATATTATCCTCATATGGCTTTAGCTTTTCCTCTGCCTTTCCTCTGCCATTCCTCTGCCAGAGCCCTGGGTAAGTGGCTGCAAATGAAATTTTGTGCATTGGCCCTTTAAGAGGCTCTCTGCATCTCTAACCATTTCTCCCTTTGGCCAGATGTTATTGGTGTTTCTTTCCTGGTTCTATTGCTCTAGGGTAGAGAGCCTAGCTTGGGGTTTAAACCCCATAGTCTTCGGGGGTGGGGGGTGGATCTCCAGCTGCTAAAAAATCCCTCCATAATTTTACCTATCACCCATGGGAGCCCAGGCAGCCCTATTGCACCTCTGCACTGTCTACCAGTTTAACTGTGGTTATGTGGTTTCTTCCATTAGTTCATGGTTATAAGCCTTCTCTCCAGCTAGTTTTCAGTTGGTTATTCACAATTATTTTTCTATAATTTAGTTCTAATTCCAGTTTAGTCCTGGTAGGAAGTTACTGTAGCTTCCACCTACTCCACCAACATCTTAGATCTCATTCACATTTATATATTTTAAATTTCTCTTCATAAAGAGCAAGATACTTTGACCAAATATCCACTTCATGAAGATCATTAGGTTGTCCCTTGCCCCTTTGTATAGAAACTAGGCATGATTGCCATATGAATATTTAAAAGTCAAGGTTAACAAAGTATTTGTTATAGTTTTTCAGGAGGAAGTAGCTTTTAGTAGGGGTAGAAATTATCAGAATCCTCTACCTGGCTCAAAGTGCTTACTCTGTGTTTTTTAATGACATGTTAACTATTCCTGAAAAGAAGCCATCAAATAGCTAAGAAATAATTAAGATTAGGTATGCTTGCTAAGGAAAGAAGAGGCACCAATACCATTCAATTTCAGGCCCATTTCATGCTATTTAGACCTTAATATACCAGCTGATTACAAACATATTGATAAAAGTCTGGTCATCTAAGGTCATTCAGAATTGCACTTTCTGCCCAGAGATGGTTCGGTAGTGTGGTCAAGTCATGAAATTCAATTATTTTTATTTGCAAAATAGAATAAAAGTTAGTTCAATTTTTAGAGCAGGTTAAAATAATAATTTGTTTAATGGCTCCCTAAAAAGTCACATCCTTTGTAATCTAAGTTGACATTGCTTACAATGGTGTTTTTTATACCAGACTTCTCTGCCTCAGCAAATGATACACAGAGAATCCTTCAATACCTTTGCAATACCTGCCCTTTTATCTCTGACCAGCCTCATGCAAAGCATTAAGTATGTTTGAGAGCCATGGATCCAAAAGTATGTAGATAAAGCAATAAGTGATTATGTTTTGTGCAGGGCATGAAAAGTATGAGGCTAGTTGGGAATGGCCTATGATGTGGTCAACAAAGGGAAGTGAAGAGACAGAAAGCAAGTCCTTAGAAATTTTGAAATTTTAAAATGGGTTCAAAATCCTGTTTCCACTCCTTTACTAGTCGGATGACCTTGGACAGATACTCTACTCTTTTGTACCTCAGTTTCTGCATCTATAAAGTAGAGATGATAGTATCTAATGTAACAGTGGGAATTATAACAATGGGGAATTGTAACCCACTCCACCATTCTTTTGACATCATTCCTGTAAGTGCTGACTCTTACTAATATGTAGTTTGTAGGTTATACAAACAACATGTTTGTATAAAAATCCTAGTAACAAACTTTAAAGATACAGATTCCAACCTTCAGGCATCCCAGGTCTAGGAGATTTGATGACCTTTGCCCATGGAGCCAAGATGACAAGAAGTCTGGAGGATGTGAAGCCAGGATGACTAAACCAGCATGATGCACCGCAGACCATCACTTGTCTTATCAAAGTAGACTGTGCTCATCTGCACGTAGAGAATTTTTCAAGCTTTTCCCTTGATCTATTTGTTCTGTTACCCTCTCCCTCCTTATAAAAAACTCTGCCTCCACTGAGAGAGAGAAAGATGGACTTTGAGACATGAATTCCTAATCTTCCCAGGGAGATGGGCTTTGAGACATGAGTTCCCTATCTTCCAGGTGGGTGGCATATAAATAAACCACTTTTCTTTACATCAGCACCTGTTTTTCAAGTATTGGCTTTCATAGCAGCAGGCAGCCAGACCTGTGTTCAGTTACAGTAACTCATTGGGTTGATATGAGGAATAAATGAAGTCAATTCATGTGAAATGCTTAGAAAAGTGGTTTTCAAACTTTTTCATGCATCAGAATTACTTGGAGGGGCTTGCTAAAACAGTGCTGACTCCCATCCCTTGAGTTTCTAATTCAACAGTTCTGAGATGGGGCTCAAGATTGTGTATTCTAACAAGTCCCGAGAAGATTCTGCTGCCACTGCTCTAGAGAACCACACTTTGCAAACTGCTGCATTAGAATGATGTTTGGCCTATGGTAAGTTAGGAATAACTTATAAAATTACAACAACTACAATGTATGAAGCATTTGTGGTATGTCAGGCACTTCAGAGATTATTATATATGTATTGCCTCACTGAAGCATCACCACAACTCTCTGAAGTAGGTACCATGGCCAGGACCTGATCACAGATAAAGAATGAACACCCAAAAGGGTGGGAGAAATTGGCTAAGGCCCCATTGTAAGTGGCAGAGACACAAATTAATTCAGTATGACTACAAAGATTGCATAACAGTAGTGTCTTACCTTGCCCCAGGTACTTTGGTAGTATTCTCTTTGGCACCAAGGAACCTCTTGCCAGGCTGTACTGGACATTTAAAAGCGTTTTTGTTTATTCTTCCCCATTATCTCAACTCTTATCCACCTACTAACCCCAATCATGGAGTGCTTCCCCAATTATCACAGCCTATATCTAGAATGCCCCATTTCCTTTCCAACACAAATGTTTCCTATTTTCATCAACACCTAGTTCAGATGTCATCTTTGGAAACCCTTCCCTGATTACCCCTCCATCCCTCTTTTCTTCCATCCCCCTTTCCCCTCTCCCTCTCCTTCTGATTTTCTTTCTTTCCTCACCTCTTCCAATGCAAATGAGTTGATCATACTCTTCTGAGAATGTAATGGCTAAGAGCACAGGACTGTAATTGAATTCTAAACATACCTCTGTTCCTTACTAGCTATATGACCTTAAACATGTTACCTAACCTCTCTGACCATTAGTCTTTTCACCGGTAAATTGTCAATAATAGTGCCAACTTCAGAATTATTGTGAAGATAAAATGTTTATTCATATAAAATACTTAACAGGTTAGAGGACATATGCTGTGATATACAAAAGACACTCAAACAGTTAATATTATGTTTTCATGCTGTTACAGAAACAGGGGAGTCCAAAAATCCCCAGAGTTTGCGGCTGGGGGATGGGGAGAAGGAAGCAGCTTTCAGACTGCCCCCATATGCCTGAGGCTGGTGGCTAGTGTCTTTCCTATGCAAAATGGCTCTAATGCATCCAAGGCCTCTGGTAGAAGGGAGGGGTCTTGAACAAGAGGATGGTATGGAAAAAGCACACAGAGCCTACGTAAGGTTCTGTGAATGGTCAGAACTGTTTGCAACACCCAATGCATCAGAGGACGCAGTCAGGGATATATAAGCAGCTGCAGACATTTTAGCTCTTTCTCTCGCTCTCGCTCTCGTGTGCTCCCTCCATGTGGCTTGGGGAAGGGGTCTTCAGGCTGCTTTAAGAGGCTCTTGCCATGCGGTTTTGAGAAGGAGAGGAGATCCATACAGCTTGCAGGAAGAAGGCAGTTTACAAGGAGGCTGAGAATCCAGGCGGTTCTGCATTGAGAGCTGGAGGGCACCACAGCACAGAAAGGACCTCCCCAATCAGAAGAGTGATTGGCAGCTGCTGGTAAAGCTGAACTGTGTTTGCAAAGTAGGGAAACGGTTTCTCTAACTTTTCTAAAACTAGCCTGGTTTGGTAGGGGGAGAGGCAAGAATATGTGTTTATGGGTGTTTTAAAAAACATAAGACTTAACAGCAGAAATCCGCAAATAATCTAAACCTATGTAACTGTTAAATAAACAATTCTTTTTCTTTTCACTAAACTCTGGTATTGAGAGTTATAATTCTGGCGGCGGGCAATCAGGCCCCTAAATAAAGAGCTCGTGGGTTTGTTTTCAGTTGGAGCAGCCCAGGGGTTCTGTAACAATGTTATCATTATAATATCATCCATACCTAAATTCTACACCCAATATATCACCTTATCATCACACTTTACTATGTATAACCATCTGTTTCCTTACCTATGTCCTGTGCTAGGCTAGGGACTTCCCGAAGTGCTCTTTGCCTTCGTAGTCTTTATACAGTCATTTTCAAAGTGTGCTCCCTTCTTGTAACCCACTGCTTGAGTTTTTGGTCTAGGTCATGGGCCTAGGTTTTCTGCACCCTGGGATCTTGTTCCTTGGGCTCCTGGTCATGTATTTGCATCAGCTCCATTATTTTTACTTTAACTCTAAACCTTGACCTTCAGGCCACCTAGAAACTTCAAAAAAGCAATATGTTTTAAACAATATACAGTCCAAACCTGTGTATTTTATAGACAAGAAAATGTGGTGAGTGATTCTCTTGGGACTCTATATAAGAGAAGTACTTTTTAAAAAGATTATCTACAATAAGGATTCTCACAGTGTGGTCCTTGGACCAGTGGTATCAACATCACCTGGGAACTTGTTAGGTCAGAAAACTCTGTGTTTTCTCAAGGCCTGGGCTAACTTTAACAGTTTGAGAACCTCTACTCTCTCCTTCTTGATTTAAGAACTGGCTTATTTCCTAAAGGTCTACCCTCTATTCCCTTTCCTTTTTTTCATAAGGCATTTTGTTTCTGAGATTTTTCTAGGATCACATTCTAGCAACACCGCAGTGACACAGTCATTATTGGACTTGGACTTTATATCAAGGTTATGAGGAAAAGTAAATATGAATCTCAATATTTTATGTAATATTCTTAAACTCCTCAAGTTTTGAGCAAGCTGAAATTTTCTAAGCCTATGCCATTCCTATGAGGAAAATATTAGTTGTAACTATCTTTGTTGCAATTAATAAAGTATCAGAAGACTTAAGGAAATAAGCCTCTTTCTCCAGCAACAAAAGCACTCTTCATTCTTCTAAGTTAAGACAATTTCCCATTGATTTCAAGATATCTCTTAATCACATATTTAAGTCCTCTATTGAATTGTACTTCCTGTTTATGCATACACACAATTACTGACAACTGTAGAGAATGTTAACTCCTTGAGAGGGTTCCAGAGGCAAATCCTCAGTGAAAAAACAAGTGGCAACTTTATCAAAATACTGTAGAATTCATTTCCACACTGCAGTATGCTCAGTACCCTCTATAGCTCCTCAAAACCTTCACAACATGCTTTGTTTGCATGTGATGGAAGCATGAGTCTGGGATGGTGAGGCTACCACATCTCACTTTTGGGGGTACTTCAGAGAACCTTGAATGGGGAGTTAGGGCACCTGGATCCTAGCCCAGGCCCTGTTGTGGACTATCTCTGTGACCTTGAACAAACCAATCCACCACTCTTCACTGAATTTCCTTGTCTATTAAATACAGAGGTTTGGACTGGGTGATGTTTAAAACATTACTTTTTGCAATTTTCTAGGTGGTCTGAAGATCAAAATTTAAACTGATAGTCAAACTTAGCTCACCTTCTTGTAAATGGAACTACAGGCATTCCTTGAAAATATTGTGGGTTTGGTTCCAGACCACTGTAATAAAGCAAGTATCTCAATAAAGTGAGTTGTAATCTTTTTGCTGGCAGAGGGTTTGTCTTCAGTGTGTAAAACACATCTGTGAAATGCAATCAAGCAAAGTGCAATAAAATGAGGTATGCCTTTATAGTAGCATGACTTGAAGCAGTTCTTGCTAAACCTATATGGAAGCCACTGGAGATGAGCATAGACACTATGAGTGAAGGTGGAGGTAGATTCTCAATGAGCTAAGCCTACTTCCTTAGTGCAAGTTGGATAATCAATCACTAGGCCTAGGGCCTCTTATATTCACCGTCTATGGACTCATGCTGTCTAATTTCTAAACCCCTTCCAATAAATTTTGATTAATTCTAGGTGTTCAACATTCTTGGACATCTCTTTCCAATTATAGTTACTGTGTCACCCGAGCTCCTGAAACTAGACAACCTTGGGGCCATCTGGAGTTATTTTGGACTTTCTTAGAAGATTCTAAGCTTGGCTTATCAACTCTCTTTTCATTCTTCAGATCATTCTTCTTTGGAATCTACCTCTATCTTAAAGGCCTATGCAGCCTGTGAAGTCACCAGTGTGTCATTGAAGCAGGTGATAGAATGATGCTCTCTTTTCATATTCTTTGGTAAACTGTGAAATGTTCTTTAGAGGCTCTTTGCTACCTAAGAGTGACCCAGAGAATATCTGAGTCTTAGAAAATTGTTTTTAGTTTGAAATTTTTAATACATTTATTGGGAAACTTTTAGATCATTTGGTATTTAAAATGAAGCCTTATTTTTAAGGTATTAATTTTGTTTTACTTGTAACATCCATTCTTTTTTTAATAAATGTTTTTCAATCCTCACCCAAGGATATTTTTATTGATTTTAGAGAGAGAGGAAAGTAGGGAGGGAAAAACACCAATTGGTTGCCTCTCATGCTCACCCCAACCAGGGATTGAACCCACAACTTAGATATGTGTCCTGACCGGGAATCAAACCTGCAACCTTTTGGTGCTTGGGACAGTGCTCCAACCAACTGAGCAACCCAGCCAGGGCATGACATTCATTCTCAATATGTTTTTCAGAAACAATGACCCAAGAGAGCTTCTGATTCATTCCCAAGAAAAGAAATAGTTCTACATTTGTTCATAATTTTCTATGAAACTTAGCATTTAAAAGCATTGTATTGATATTGCTGATAAAACTATGCTAGAGACATGTCAAAAGTTACAATTTGCTGCCCATGACAAAGTTAGTTGGCTCATTCTGTAGGATTTTCTATTGCTACCTTCCCAAATGGGAAAGCTCAGAGTCAGAGCAACATAAGTAAAATCCCAAAAGATCTAAAAATGTTTTTGTGGATTTTAAAACAAAAGTTAACACTTGTAGAGCACTTCTTGTTTGCCAGCCACCATGCCAAGTGCTTTACATGGATTACCTAAATAATCCCCACAAACAGTTGAGGTGGCAGACACTGTTATTTTCTCCTATGCTAGCAAGGAAACTCCAGCTTAGGGAATTTAAGTGATTAGCCCAAAGTCTCAGAGGTAATAAGCGATGAAATTAGAATTTGGAGTCAAAGAGTCAGACACCAGAATCCATGTTGCTAACCCCCACACAACACTGGCTGCATGTAGGGTGTGAGAGATGTACTTGAGGGGACCACTTGTGCAGGATTCCAAATGCTGAAGACTGTATCAGCATGCTCTGCAGTGCTTGAGCTGCATTCATACAGTGGCTATGCAGGGCACTCAAGCCCAGGTCAGTCAGTGGTCCGGTGGTCCATTGCCCCCAAATGGTCATGGCACTGTCTCTAGAGCATGGCTGTGCTGGGAGAGGTAATTCTGCCAGGCACAACTCAGCAGATCAAAAAGCCTCTGCAGTCAAAAATTGGCATGATAAGAGAACAAGTGGCAAGAAATAAGGAAGGAAATATCAAAGACCTGGATAATTTCAGAGGAGCCTGAAGGTCCATGAGAGGCAGAGAATAAACAGCTTCTATATACATTGTTTGCCAAAAGCACCTAGTGAAAGTCTCATTTTAAAAAAAATCCAGCCAATTCATGAATGAGCAGATAAATAAGTGGTTGCTAGCAGGTGCACAAAACCATTTTAAAAATTCTGCTTTTCCTCCATAGTCCCATGCCTGATGGCTGTTCTTTATGATTCTATCCTGGCATGCCAAGATTGCTTCAGCACCTGCCCTTTGAAAGACAATTATCCTCCTCAGAAGAGTCCAGAGATTCTAGGTTAGGGAGTTTCACAGGTCACCAAGCTATTTTTCCCATGGCCAAGGAAGCAGTGCAGACAGAAGTGCCTTCCAGAGACTTGAAAAAAAAAAAAAAGCCCCAGGAAGGAAGAGTGGGTCAGATGGGAAAAAGCACTTCTGAAAATCCAAACAAGGTGATAGTGGTTCCCCAATAATGCCCGTGTCTTTTCCTCATATTCCATATAACACATTGAACTTTGTCCTTTGAGTACTAAATCCAGTTTCATTAAGTCATGAGTGCATGCCTTAGTAGTCAGTGGCATTGTGCCATTGAATCTTTATCTCCAGGTTTATCTTATTTTGACCTCCCAGAGTATTTCCCCACCAGCATTCTGCCCCACACACCTCAGTTATTGTCTGGAAAACATAGGAAACATAGCCTCGATCTCTTTCCTGGACTATCCTGGCTCTCTGCCTTGTATGCTCCATTCAGTCGCTTGTTGAATGCCCACCATGACCCAGACTTGTAGTGAAGCACCACCTTAGCACTACACTTGTAGATGTAGCCCCTGCCCTTAAAGAGGAGAGAGAGCTCTCAAGACATATGTTCTCAATTTGAATTTTCCCCAGCCTCAGGAACTACAAGTACAGATGAGTCCACTTCATGACAATGACCTGGTTCTCTGTCATATACCCCCCACCACCTGCTGATGTAGGAACTTCAGGCCCTGTGCCAATCATGTTTGTGTTTTCAGCAAATATGATCTTGCATGTTTTTTTAAAAAATTATTGGTTTGAGAGAGAGAGGAAAGGAGAGAGAGAGAGAGGAGAGAGAGAGAGAGAGAGAGAGAGAGAGAGAGAGAGAGAGAGAGAGAGAGAGAGAGAGAGACACCTATTTGCTGTTCCACTTACTTATGTATTCATTGGTTGCTTCTTGTATGTGCCCTGACCAGAGATTGAACCTGCAACCTTGGGATATGGGGACAACACTCTAACCAATGTAGCTACCTGGCTAGAGCTCAAAGTACTTGCAGTTTTTACTTACATCCCAGCCCCTGCTTTCCACAGTACTTAGACATGAGCTAAACAGGAAGCAGAACTGGGAGCTAACCCTAAACAGCATACAGTAGATAGGGGACGTGAACTCAGGTCTATTTGATTACAGGATCTGAACTCTTAATGACTATACTGTTACTATGTTCATACATTTTTAGTTTTGTTTATTTGTGAAAGGGAACTTTCCAATGGAAATAATTTTGTCCTTCCATTTACACATTCCAAATTTGATTTAGGAGTGTGGGCATAGGGAACACCAGAGAAAAGCTGTAAAAAATTATTAAGGCCCCATGCCCCTATAAAGCCAAGTTTACAATCTCTTTCAGCTGTGGACTTAGAATTAGGCTCTTCACAAAGCACTTCCTGATCTGAGGGTAGAGAATTCCCAAAATTTGCCAGCAGAAACACTAGACTGACAAGTCAGGCTGTAAGCTACAGAGTACAAAGTATCCTACAGCTTTCTCTCCACTTTTATTTTTAGATTATTTTCCATGTAATAGTGGTAGCTGAGGCTGCCTGCAATCCCTTGGAATACATTCTGCCCTATTTTTCTCCCATAAGACTATGGTTTCAAATTCATCTAATTAATTCCCTCTGCAGCACTAAATCAAGATGGCTTCAAAATGAAGATGACCCAATGAGTTTAATTATTCTCTAACATGTGGCAAAGGTGTGTTTACTGCCTCAATAATCATTGCAAAGGACAGCAAGTAATTTTGGTTTTGTTTTGTTTTATAAAGACAGAGGTAAGATTCATCTGGGTTTTAAACCCAAGTGCCATCTTTTTCAAGTGATGGTACACACTATAACAAAACCATTTACACTAACTCATTCAGAATCTTTTCCCCTGTCTTATTAAAAATAGAATCAGCTGCTGCTTGAGCTAATTTACCCCATTGACTCTGCTTTTTCCACAAAAATCATTGTTGTGTTGATAAGCATCAGTGCTATTTATTGTGCAGTTAAATCTAGAACACAGGAACACATGGCTTTAAATGAGAGAAAAATTAAAGGGTAGGAAGAGAAAGTCTGTTCGTCTCTTATCATTTGACTCATGTCTATTTGAAACCTAAAATTTTATTTCTCTTGGATTCTTTCTGCTCAATTTCCCTTTTGTTTTATCCTGTGAAAGCAGACTGCAGGGTGCTTCAAAGAGAAGTCTTGATTTTCTCTAAAACAAGATGGTCATCTCTTAGTTGTCAGGTATTATTTCTACTCTAAAGGCAAAAATGAATACATAGCTAAAAAGTTGTGTTTTTTTTTTTCCTCCTTAACAACAGGTAGACTTTCTGGAATGGTTTGGCTTACCTGCTTTCCAACAAAGTGGAACCAGTTGTTTTGAGAGTGCTTTGAGTCATGATGCAGCATCAGGCTTCTGTAATAATTTCAGTTAGCATCCACTTAACTCTACACTGTTAAAAGATTCTGGGGATCCCTGGAAGGAGGTCCTCACCATTCAAGAAGAATTTGCTTATTTAATTATTCATTTATTCAATCTTTCATCAAGAAAATCTATAATCTACTCATATCAAAATAGAGCATAGCAAAGGAATTGTGTATGATTGAATCCTCTTTAGGTCATGGGGCTCTACTGAGACCAAAGAGAAATGGGGTCAGGAGAAGGGAGGGTAGGTGGTGCTAGGTGGGTGTTGAAAATATCAGAGGGACTACTTTTTAAAGTATATAATTGTCTAACTGCTATGCTGTACACCTGAAACTAATACAAAATAACATTGACTGTAAACTGTAATTAAAAATAAATAAGAAAAATATTTTTAAAAAGAAAAAGAGTGTAATAAGGTGTTTTAAAAATTGTCTCTAAGGTAGCTTTTAGCTCTAGCACTTTGTTATATTGTCCTTCTTCTCATCCTATTCATTCTTTGGTGTGAAGCAAACAACTGAGTGCACTGAACTGTCTGCTTCAGTGCCTCTGTCAAAAGACATCTGAACATACATGTGCCAGATCCAACTTTAGTTCCCAGGCAATAAATCATTATCCTCACCAGAACTAGAGTTAGGGTAAATGTATCTATCCTCTGGGGCCCAGGACTATAAGCCTTATTATGTCATTCTTCCTTTCTGTTTATGATATCTTCTACTTTTTAAATGTTTTGGTCAAGTAATTGTAGTGGTTACACTTTCTTTTTTCATATACCTTCAATTCAACATGTATCAGTGAAATATTTATACATGCCAAGTTGCCACTATTGAAATGGAAGTCATGGTGGGTTGAAGATATATACTATATTATATATAATATAGATATATATGCGTGTGTGCATGTGTGTGTGTGTGTGTGTGTAAAAATCTCAAGAAAAATAAACACATTTCTTGGGGAAGAGATGAGATTTACATGGTAAATAATTCTTTATGGGTCAATATTTGTAAATGGACAATATCCAGGACAACTGAATGTCATATTATGTAATGGAGTCTGTATGAGGCATGGGCCATCACCAAGGAAAGAGGAGGTTGTGATTATTCAATTAAGACTTCAGCGAAGATTTAAGGTTATAATTGGCTCTTGAGTGATGGGTGGGATCTGAATAGGTGTAAAAGTGGAAAGACCTTACAGGATGAAGCTGCAACCTGTGAAAGGTACTGTATAAACAAAGGTTCTTTTGGTTTCAGGCAACAGAAGCCACCCACAGTTTTGCTATTCAAATGTCACCCCTATTCCAGTGACATCAACATATTCTGTAAAATTGTTGAAAATGAAACATCTTGAGCCTCACCATGGACCTACTGACTCAGAATATACAATTTACCAAGATCTTAAGGTGAGTCATCTGCACATTAAAGTTTGCCTAGCATTGGAGTAGTATAACTGTTCACAGCCTTGGGTGCATATTGGTGTCAAAAATCCAGAAATAACTAAATTAAAACCACCAGATCAGTAAATAGTGTTTAATACAAATTTATTATGCATGTAAGAACAGTTTATGAAGTGTGAGATTTCAAATTTAGAATGATATGAATCTCAGGGCATGAAATAATAAGATAGCTTATAAAGTAAAAATGAGGAAAGAAGCTATTTATTCTTTACAACTATTGGATCTTACAATGGAGGTTTCCAGCCAGGTGGGGATTGGTTAAAAGTGATTATCTCATACCATATTTAGGAAGATGACTTAAATTTCTTTAATGATTATCAGAGGAACTTTTAAGAAATAATCCAAGTTAACTTTCACTTATGTTCATGAAATAAGATAGATTTAGTTTTGTTAATATGGCTTAGATAGTTTGGTATACTCAGGGAATTCTCAAGTCTGGTCTCCATTTTGTATTTAATTTTAAAATTGGGATCATCTGGGAAGATACAGATAAGTGGAAGCACATACTGTATTCATAGATAGGAAGAATTAACATCATTAAAATGTTCATACTACCCAAAGCAATGTATAGATTCAATGCAATTCTTATTAAAATACCAATGGCATATTCCACAGATCTATAACAAATATTTCAAAAATCTATATAGAACCCCAAAATACCCTAAATAGCCTCAGCAATCTTGATAAAGAAGAACAAAGTAGGAGGGATCACAATACCCAATACCAAACTATACTATAAGGCCATAGTAATCAAAACAACATGGTACTGAAATAAAAAGACACATAGATCTATGGAATTGAATAGAGAGCTCAGAAATAAACCCATACCTTTACAGTCAATTAATACTCAATAGAGGAAGCAAGTACATACAATGGGCTAAAGATAGTTTATTCAATGAATGGTGTTGGGAGATTGGACAGATAAGTGCAAAAAAAATGAAACTAGACCACCTTCTTTCATCATACACAAGAATAAATTCAAAATGGATCAAAGACTTAAATGTTAGACCTGAAACCATAAAAATCCTAGAAGAAAAAATAGGCAGCAAAATCTTGGACATTGCTCGTAGAAATTTTTTTACCAGATATATCTTCCCAGTCAATGGAAACAAAAAAATAAATAAATAAACAAATGGAACTACATTAACTAAAAGTTTCTGCAGAGCAAATAAAATTAGGTGATAAGAAGTTAATACTCAAAATTTATAAAGTGCTTACAAAACTCAACACCAAAGAAAACAAACAACCTGATTAAAAAATGGGTAAAGGACCTGAATAGCCACTTCTCCAAGGAGGACATGCAGATGACCAATAGTCATGTGAAAAGATGCTCAATGTTACTAATCACCAGATAAATGCAAATTAGAACCACAATGAGATATCACCTCACACCTGTCAGAATGCCTATCATCAATAAATCAACAAACAAGGAGTGCTGTTGAGGATGTAGAGAAAGGGGAACCCTTTTGCACTGTTGGTGGGAATGCAGACTGGTGCAGCCACTAGGAAAAGCCATATGGAGATACCTCAAAAAAAAAAAATGGATCTGCCTTTTGACCCAGCTATCCCACTTCTGGGAATGTATCCAAAGGAACCTAAAACACTAATTCAAAAGAACATAAGCACCCCTATGTTCATTGCAGCATTATTTATAATTGCCAAGATAGGGAAGCAGCCCATGTCCATCAATTGGTGAGTGGATAAAACAACTATGAGACACTTACACACTGGAATTCTACTCAGCCATAAAAAGAAAAATTTACCCTTTGTGACACTATGAATAGATCTGGAGAACATTATGCTACATGAAATAAGCCAGTCAGAGAAAGATAAGCATGTGATTTCATTCATATGTGGAATCTAATGAACAAATTTAACTAACAAGGGAAATGGGGACAGACTCATAGATGGAGAGCAGGATGACAGCTAGTCAGTGGGGTAGGATTGAGTAAAAAGGAAAAAGGACTCACGGGCATGGACAACAGTATGGTGTTTCCTGGGGGGGAGGGGGCTATAAAAAGATTAAAGGATAATGGAAAAATACAGTAAAGATTAAATAAAATACACAAAAAGAAAAAACCTGAAACAAACAAACAAACCAAAAACAGGTCTCACCCAATGACCTGAATCTAACTTAAATTGTGAACAGTGAAGGGGTGTGTTTGTTGAAATGTCACTAGAATGTCTTTTGAAATTATTGAAGAACCAATTCAAGGAGGACAGACACTAAAGTAGCTAGAGAGAAATATCAGGTGCATTTCATGAATCTTCCTTCTAGAGCAGTGCTTCACAATTTTAATACGTATCCCTAAAACAATTAGCTTTGGAAAGAAGGAGATACTAATTTCTACTTTATATCCAGGGCCATTTTGAGAGAACAGAAAATTCTGAATTAAGCAGCTGACTTACAAAAATTCTATTATAACCACCAGGGACAATGAGCATGGAACATGCAATCAGACCAGAACATAGAGCAAGAATTGGTACCTCCCTTCAGTTGAGAGCTTCTTGGCTTAGTTAACTACAATCACAAGCATATGTAATCATATTTCTTCTTTGTTTCATTTGTTTTCTTTAAGATATTTTCTAAATGACTAATTTTTAGAATAATCTCTTAACAGTACAAAATAGTGTACAATGAAAAATCTGAGAGGGAAGATGGCGGAGAAGTGAGGAGAGGCTAAGGTTTCAGGCTCCCGAGACTCTTCTGCAGTTTGGGCTAACTGCAGACAGAACATCTCAGTGAGCAGCTGGACACTGGCAGGAGTCGAGCCAAGGCACTGCTGGATTAGAGAAAATCCATCTGGGAACAACCTGTTTAGGGAGGATAGTGGAGAAAAAGGGGACAAAATGGGATTCCTGACTGGGGCGGGTGCCGGAGCTGCGGCTGGAAGGACACAAAGGATTTTTGGGGACGACAGGCTGCCCCGGGAGAGGAGTTGGGAGGAGAGCGGATCTCTGCCCGCTGGCAGAGACCGGACTCAACCAAGTGGCATTGGCGCTGAAGGACAGGAGACAGCGTGCTGCCGGGCAAGTGAGAACATAATTCTCCTTTATATTTTTCTCTAGTGGATGGTGGAGAGGGGAGGAAAGTTTGGGGGTGGTAGGCCATTCTTGAGGAGCGCAGGCGCAGTGGTGCGCTCATCCACCCCACAACCCTCCCCTTAGGTCGCGCGGCTGCGCATAGGGAAGTGCCCTCATTCACTGGCCCAGGTGCGAAGGGCTGTGCGTCCAGGTGCCCCTCGGACACACGCCAACAGACATAAAATCAGTGACCCAATGGGCGCAGGGAGGGCCCACTGGACACGCAGAAGACTGTGCGCAATTGCCCCTGGCCAGCCCAGTGGGCGCCAGGCCGAAGTACCAGGCCGGAATCCGGAGCGCAGAGCACTTGCCCAGGCTCTGCGCGTGCCCGCTCAGGAGTTGTGGGAACGGTGGGCAGCAGGACTCACAGACACTCACTTCTACTGAGCACAAGTGTCTGCAGCCCTGCCCTAAGAGGCGAAAGACCAACGCCCAGAACACGGCACTGCAGGCCTAAGGCTAGCTCCCCAGCCGCTTGGGTGCACACCTGCACTCCAGCCAAAAAACACCTCAAGGGTTTTCCCGGAGTGCAGCAAGGCCGGCTTCCTCAGAGCGGGGCTGCGGCCAGCTTTCTAGGAGTGCAGCATGGCAGGCCTGAGCTTAGTTCCCCAGCTGCCTTGGGCGCGCAACCTTGCCAGCTTCCCCAAAGTGCGGCCTGGCCTGCTTTCCTGGAGCGTGGCGTGGCAGACCTGAAGTGGGCTCTTGGCTGCCTTGTATTGCGCCTTGCCGGCCACCTCGCGCACACCACTGCTACAAGGAATAGGAATCTCTGGCCCATCACATTAGACCAGCTGTGGACGCAGAAAAAGAAGATGACACAAGAAAGCTGAACTGACATCTTCACAAAAGAATTCGAGATAAAGTGGATAGAGTGACTCCCATCAACAAGCCAGAAGGAATATCCTAACAACAACAACAACAACAAAAATCTGAAATATAACCACACAGCATAAACAAATGATATAAAAGGTACCCCAAGAACATCAGGCTCAGGAGATCAAAGAGACTGCACCACTGAAACCCCCAGATCTACCATAAAGAATCTCATACCACAAAGGTGGGAAGGCAAAGCAGACAAATCCAAATAACAAAAAATAACAAGAAGAATCCAACATGGTAAGATGCAGAAACAACATCTCAATGAAAAGAAAAGAGGAATCCCCAGAAAGAGAGGTAGATGGAATAGACATAGCCCAAATGTCAGACATGGAATTCAAAACTATGGTGGTGAAGAAGCTCAATATGCTCGAAAACCTCAAAAACAACTATGAGAACCTCCAAGGAAGTTACCAACAGCTCCAAGAAAATTACAGGGAACTTGCAGAGAACTACACCAGCATAAAAAAAACATAGAAAATATCAACAAGAACCAGAAAGAAATGAAGAATGCAATCTCTGAACTGAGAAACACAGTAGAATCAGTCAAAAGCAGACTAAACAAAGCAGAGGATCGGATTAGTAAATTAGAGGATAATGTAGGTAATGATTCTCAAATGATACAGCAAAATGAAAAAAGATTGAAAAAATATGAACAAGATGTAAGGGAATTACAGGATAGCACTAGAAAAAATAATTTAAGGATCATCGGAATATGAAAGGGAGAAGAAAAGGAGCATGGAATTGAAAATCTGATAGGAGAAATAGTGACAGAAAATTTTCCGAACCTGATGAGAGAAAAAGCTATGCAAGTCCAAGAAGCACTGAGAGTTCCAATCAAGAGGAACCCCCAAAAACCCACTCCAAGGCACATCATAGTTAAAATGGCAACATTCCAAGACAAAGAGAGAACCCTAAAAGCAGCAACAGAAAAACAGCAAATAACTTACAAGGGAGCTCCAATAAGGCTATCGACCGATTTCTCAACAGAAACATTACAAGCCAGAAGGGAATGGTCAAAAATATTTCAAGCAATGAAAAACAAAGGCCTACAACCAAGAATACTTTACCCAGCAAGGCTCTCATTCAAAATAGAAGGTGAAATAAGGAGTTTCTCAGACAAAGGAAGACTAAAAGAATACATCTCCACCAAACCAGCATTGCAAGAGATGCTAAAGGGAATATTCTAAGAAAAAGGAAGAGAAAAAACAACAACAGAAAAAGAGTAGAGGAACAGAGATACAAAAGGGAAATGAATAAATACATGTCAATAATAACCTTAAATGTAAATGGATTAAATGCTCCGATTAAAAGATATAGGGTAACGGAATGGATAAGAAAACAGGACCCACATATTTGCTGTCTACAAGAAACACACCTCAAAACAAAAGATTTACATAGACTGAAAGTAAAGGGATATAAAAAAATATTCCAAGCAAACGGACCTCAAAAAAAAAGCTGGGGTAGCAGTCCTCATATCAGACAAAACGGATTTCAAAGCCAGGGCAATAAAAAGAGACAAAGAAGGACATTTCATAATACTTAAAGGAACGATTCATCAAGAAGATATAACACTGATAAACATATATGCACCCAACATAGGAGCATCTGAATACATAAAGCAAATACTAGAAGACCACAAGAAAGATATTAACAACAACACACTCATAGTAGGGGACTTCAACACTCCATTATCAACAATAGACAGATCATCCAAGCAAAGAAACACCAAGGATATACAGGCATTGAACAACACACTAAACCACATGGACTTAACTGATATATATAGAAATTTTCACCCCAAAGAAGCAAAATATACATTCTTTTCAAAGGCACATGGGACATTTTCAAAGATAGACCACATGGTAGGACACAAAACAAGCCTCAACAAATTCAAGAAAATTGAAATCATATCAAGCATCTTTTCAGACCACAATGCCTTGAAACTAAAAATCAACCTCAGGGAAAAAAATCAAAGACACCCAAACTCATGGAGAATGAATAACATGCTATTAAATAATGAATGGGTTAACAATGACATCAAAGAAGAAATCAAGAAATTTCTAGAAACTAATGACAATGAACACACAACAGCCCAAAACCTATGGGACACAGCAAAAGCAGTCCTAAGAGGGAAGTTCATAGCAATACAGGCATATCTGAAAAGGCTAGAAGAATCTCAAATAAAAAACCTAACCATAAAGCTACAAGAACTAGAACAGCAACAACAAACAAAGCCTAGGGCAAAAAGAAGAAAGGAAATCATCAAGATCAAAGCAGAATTAAACGACATAGAAACTAAATGAACAATCCAAAAAATCAACAAAACTAGGAGCTGGTTCTTTGAAAAAATAAACAAAATTGACAAACCTCTAGCCAGGCTCATTAAGAAAAAAAGAGAGAAGACCCAAATAAACAAAATCAGAAATGAAAGAGGAGAAATCACGACTGATACCTCAGAAATACAAACAATTATAAGAAGTTACTACAAACAACTCTATGGCAAGAAATTTGACAACCTAGTAGAAATTGACAGATTTGTAGAAACATATAACCTTCCAAAACTGAATCAAGAAGAAGTAGAAAGTCTCAACAGACCAATAACAAAGAAGGAAATTGAAACAGTAATCAAAAATCTCCCTGCACACAAAAGCCCTGGACCGGATGACTTCACAGGCGAAAATTACAAAACATTTAGGGAAGAACTAACTCCTACCCTCCTCAAACTATTCCAGAAAATCCAAGAAGAGGGAAAAATCCCAAACTCTTTCTATGAAGCCAGTATTACCCTAATCCCAAAACCAGGTCAGAACACAGCAAAGGAAGAAAACTACAGGCCAATATCACTGATGAACATAGATGCTAAAATCCTCAATAAAATTTTGGCAAACAGGATCCAACAATACATCAAAAAGATCATACACCATGATCAAGTGGGATTCATCCCAGGGATGCAAGGATGGTTTAATATTCGCAAATCAATAAATATAATACATCACCTAAACAAAATGAAAGACAAAAATCACATGATCATATTTATAGATGCAGAAAAAGCATTTGGTAAAGTACAATACCCATATATGTTGAAAACATTCAGCAAAATGGGAATAGAGGGAGCATACCTTAACATCATATGAGAATCCTGAAGCCAACATCATACTCAATGGACAAAAACTGAAAGCATTCCCCGTGAAATCAGGAACTAGACAAGGCTGTCCACTCTCCCCACTTCTATTCGACATAGTGTTGGAAGTCCTAACCACAGCAATCAGACAAGACAAAGAAATAAAAGGCATCCAAGTTGGGAAAGAAGAATTAAAACTATCACTATTTGCAGACGACATGATAGTATACCTAGAAAACCCTATAAACTCCACTAAAACACTACTTGATATAATAAGTGAATTTGGCAAAATAACAGGGTACAAAATAAATATACAGAAATCTAAGGCATTTCTGTACACCATCAATAAAATCTCAGAGACAGAAGGAAAAAAGGAAATACCATTTACTATAGCAACAAGAAAAATAAAGTACCTAGGAATAAACTTAACCAAAGAGATAAAAGACCTGTACACTGAAAATTATGCAACATTGAAGAAAGAAATAAAGGAAGATACAAATAAATGGAGGCAAATACCATGTTCTTGGATGGGAAGAATCAACATCATCAAAATGGCCATACTACCCAAAGCAATTTACAAATTCAATGTAATCCCTATTAAAATACCAATGACATATTTCACTGACCTAGAACAAATCCTCCAAAAATTCATATGGAACCAAAAAAGACCCAGAATAGCAAAAGCAATCTTGAAACAGAAGAGCACAGCAGGAGGAATCACGATAGCAGACATCAAACAATACTACAAAGCCACTGTGATCAAAACAGTCTGGTACTGGCATAAGAACAGACATATAGATCAGTGGAACAGAATTGAAAGCCCAGAAATAAACCCAGGCCTCTATGGTCAACTAATCTTTGATAACGGAGGAAAGAACATAAAATGGAGTGAGAAGAGCCTCTTTAACAAATGGTGCTGGGAGAACTGGACAGGGACGTGCAAAAAAATGAAACTAGACCACCAACTTACACCACACATGAGAATAAACTCAAGATAGATTAAAGACTTAAATGTAAATGTAAGCCGTGATACCATAAAAGTCCTAGAGGAAAACATAGGCAGGAGAATTTCAGATATCACACGTAACAATATCTTCACCGATACATCTCCCAAGGCAAGAGAAATAAAGGAAAAAATAAACAAATGGGACTACATCAAACTAAAAAGCTTCTGCTCAGCAAAAGAAAACATCAGCAAGATGAAAAGGAAACCAACCATATGGGAAAACATATTTGCCAATGATATCACAGACAGGGGACTGATCTCCAAAATATATAAAGAGCTTATACAACTCAACATCAAGAAAACAAACAACCCAATTAAAAAATGGGCAAAGGACATGAACAAACACTTCTCTGAAGAGGACATACAAAAGGTCCATAGACACATGAAAAAATGCTCAACATCATTGGCCATCAGAGAGATGCAAGTAAAAACCACAATGAGATACCACCTTACACCTGTCAGAATGGCCATCATCAACAAATCAACAAACAAATGCTGGCGAGGATGTGGGGAAACAGGAACCCTACTGCACTGTTGGTGGGAATGCGGACTGGTGCAGCCACTATGGAAAACAGTATGGAATTACCTCAAAAAACTAAAAATGGCACTGTCATTTGAACCAGTGATTCCACTGCTAGGATTATACCCGAAAAATCCTGAAACCCTAATTCAAGAGAACTTATGCACCCCTATGTTCATAGCAGCCCTGTTTACAATAGCTAAGTGCTGGAAACAGCCTAGGTGCCCGTCTGTGGATGAGTGGATCAAAAAACACTGGTACATCTACACAATGGAATACTATGTAGCAGAAAGAAAGAAGGAACTCTTTCCATTTGCGACAACATGGATGGAATTAGAGAGAATTATGCTTAGTGAAATAAGCCAGGCAAAGAAAGCAAAATACCATATGATATCACCCAATACAGGAAACTAAAGAGCAACACAAACAAATGAACTAAATAGGCAAAGACTAGAATAGTAGTCAGTAGGGGGGGAGGGGGAAGGGAGAGAAGGGAGATAAGTAAGGGAAGGGTCTATCTAGTCAAGGAACGTATATGAATGACTCATGGACATGGATAACGGGGAGGGATATAATTGTGGGAGAAAGGATGGGCTGGAAGGGGGGAGCAATGGGGGAAAAATGGGACAACTGTAATTGAATAACAAAAAATAAAATTAAAAAAAAAAAGAAAATCAGAAAAATCTGCCACTGTTTTCTCAGGTTTCCTACATGGAAACCAACAGTGTTAAGTCTTTGCAAAGACTGATGTTTCTATCTTTGGGTTTTTTTTTAAATATTTTATTTATTTATTTTTAGAGAGAGGGGAAGGGAGAGAGGAAGAGAGGGAGAGAAACATCAATGTGTGGTTTCCTCTTTCACACCCCCAACTGGGGACCCGGCCTGAAACCCAGGCATGTCTTCTGACCGGGAATCGAACCAGCAACCATTTAGTTCGCAGGTCGGCACTCAATCCACTGAGCCACACCAGCCAGGGCCTAGCTTTGAGTTTGATGCAACAAGCTAGTGCCATTTGGAGAGTTTCCATAATCACGTTATTATAAAAAGACTTCCCAGGAAATAAATTGTATGTTATCCATTTGAAATGGAAACTTAAGTAGATCAAATTAACATAATACCTCCTTGCTCTTGTATCATAGGACTTTAAACTTTACAAAGCACTTTTGTATCCATCATTTCATTTGATCTTCATATTGATTTTGTGAATTTCTTCAGAGCAGGTATTTTTCCCCTAATTAAGCAATCCCTGGTGTTCAGAGAGGTTATGATTTGTCACATAATCATGTTTCTCATCTAAATAAAAGACCTGAAGTAAAATTGGATTATAGTCAAATATTTATGTTCAACACTTCTTTTAGGGGCGCTCTTGCCCCTGACTGCAGAATTATACGGGAGTAGGATATCCTACCCCTTTTCATCAATGGAAACACTATCTTGGTTTTCCCAGGCCCAGCTCAGGTAATGACGGCAATACTTTGCAGTTAACTAGAATTTTCCAGATTACCATGTAGTTTCATGGCCAGGCAAGTATTGATTCATTGAACAAATATTTCATCCTACTTGGTTCCAGGTACTATTCTGGACACTGGGGACTCACTGGTACACAAGACAGGTAAGGTCCCTACTCTATTGAGCTTACATTCCATTGGAGGAAGAGAGACAAAGAAGAAAACCAATGAATATGAATTTTAGATGATGCTGAGTGCTATGAAGCAAAAAAAAAAAAAACAGAATGACGGGTTATATGACAGGGTACTAACCACTTTAGATTAGAGGAGTCAGGAAGACTCTCTGAAAAGATGACCTTTGAGCAGAGACCTGAATTCTAGTCCTGAAACTGTGCCATTTGCTAGCTATATGAACCTCAGGCAAGATAGTTAAATTATTTAAGTATTAGTTTATTTCTCCGCAAAACATGGGTTACATATAGTAGTCTAATAATACTATTTACCCCATGGTGTCATTTTGACGATGGGAATGAGATAATGTAGGCAGAGAATTACTCACAAAAGTTATTATGTAATTAAGTGCCCAGCAAAGATTAGTGTATGACTGTCCACGATTTCACTTTCTCCTTGTTAACAACCCATTAAATTGTGTAAGGCAGGAATTATCATGTCTATTTTTTTTCTTTTTTTTTTTTTAGTTAAGGAAAGTGAGATTTAGAGAGGTGAAATGATATTGGGTCACTCAATGTGTTGACAGCTTGCCCAACATATCTGTTTGTAGTTAGACTGTTTGACTAGCAATGCTGTGTTTGGCAGGCTGAAGACTGGGAATATTTGGGCACAGGCAATCATTTTATGCTGTTCAAATCAGAATAAGGCTTGCTGTTCCATTCTCAGACTTCTAAAGGGGTAGGAAGCAATTATTTTAATGGTCTCTAGAAAGAAAACATCATTACAGGAGACCAGTAATACTAAATATTGTAGATATAAATTTGTTAAGTTACTTGAAAGTGTGCCCTATCACTGCTCCTGAATAATGAGCAGTGCTTGTTCATTAAAATGAATATAGTCCTGTAAAACTATAGCCTAATTTTTGCTTAGTCCAGTCCATTTTTTAATCTAATCGTTAGAAAAATTTAATTCACATGTGCTCAAATCATTGCATTTTTATATTCAATAGTGTCTGATATATAGAACCTATAACACTTGTGTTATTACAAACTTATACGTTGTGATGGTACATAATAAAGTTAAACCAACATTCACAGGAATGATTCACAACTCTAGGATGAAAAAAGCAAATTTATTAGTGAAATAGTCTCCTATGTCCCCCAGAGAGCCACCCATAATATTCCTTTCAAGACCCCCAGAATCTTGAATCCACTTCAGGGCTGAATCTGTAGTCTACTTTCATCCAGGTCTTTAGCAAAATGAACAGGAGAAGGCCTGACTCCTTGTTCCAAGAAAGGCCAGGAGCCAATGGGATGATGGCTTTAAATTACACTGTATACAGCATGGATAGTCCCTTTTTGTTGCTCCACTTAATAGCTAACATACAGTGTCAACTATGTGCCAGCCTTCATTTGGGTCATTTAATAAGAATTAAGAAACTTTTTTAAAGATTATTTTTAGAGAGAGGGGAAGGGAAGGAGAAAGAGAGGGAGAGAAACATCAATGTGTAGTTGCCTCTCACATGCCCCTACCTAGGAACCTGGCCCACAACCCAGGCATTTGCCCTGACAGAGAATCGAACCGGTGACCCTTTGGTTCACAGGTCAGTGTTCAATCCACTGAGCCATAGCAGCCAGGGATGAATTAACAATTTTAAATAGCACTCTTACAAAGGATATGTTAGTTTGTTAAGGCTGCCATAACAAAATACCACAGACTAGGTGGCTTAAACAACAGAAATTAATTTTCTAGAGGTTCTGAAGACTGAAAGTTCAACTTTAGGTACTGGAAGGATTGGTTCCCTCTGAGGCCTTTTTCCTAGGCTTGCAGATGGTCACCTTCTTGCTGACCCTTCCCATGGCCTCTCCTCTGCATGTGAACTGCTGTTTCTTCTGCTACTTATAAGGACAACAGCCTTATTGGATTAGGGTCCCACTCTAATGACTTCATTTTACCTTAATCACCTCTTTAAAGGTTTCATCTTTAAATAAGGTCATATTCAGAGGTACTGAGGGTTAAGGCTTCTACATATGAATGGGGGGGAGAATAATTCACCCCAAAACATACTATTATTATTTTTGCTCTAAAGAATAGGACACTAAGGCATCAGGGAATTAAGTATCTTATCCCAGACTACACACTAATAAGTGGCAGAGCTCAGAATTGAACTCAAGCTTAATTTGTTTTTTTGGATTCAATTGTTGACAGTTGTAAATTTATTGCTATTTTAATGTTCACAGTTTTGATCTTCTTTTTCTTAAATAAGTCCCTTTAACATTTTATATAATAAGGGTTTGGTGATGATGAACTCCTTTAGCTTTACCTTGTCTGGAAAGCAAATTTTCTGCCCTTCCATTCTAAATGATAGCTTTCCTGGATAGAGTAATCTTGGTTGTAGGTCCTTGCTTCTCATCATTTTGATTAAGTCTTGCTAGTCCTTTCCAGCCTGCAAAGTTTCTTTTGAGAAATCAGCTGGTAGTCTTATGTGAATTCCTTTGTGATTAACTTGTTAGCTTTTCTCTTTTAAGATTCTGTCTTTACCTTTAACCTTTGGCATTTTAATTATGATGTGTTGTTGTGGTTCTGTTTGTGTCCTTTTTGTTTGGGATTCCCTGTGCTTTCTGGACTTGTATGTCTATTTTTTCACCAGATTAGGGAAATGTCTTATAATTATTTTTCTTAATATGTTTTCAATTTCTTGCTATTTCTCTTTTCCTTCCAGCACCCCTATGATTTGAATGTTGGTCTGTTTGATGTTGTCCTAGAGACTCCTTAGCTTATCCTTCTTTTAAAATAAATTCCTTTTTCTTCTTGCTGTGCTGATTAAATTTTTTTTTTCTTATGTTCCAAATCATTGATTTTATTCTTGGCTTCATCCACTCCACTGTTGGTTTCCTGTAAATTTTTCTTAATTTCACTTAGTGTAAACTTCATTTCTGCCTGGGTCTTTTTTATGCTGTTGAAGAACCCAATGAGTTCCTTGAGCATTCTAATAACCAGTGTTTTTAATTCTATGTCTGATAGATTGCTTATCCCCATTTTGTTTGGTTCTTTTTTCTGGAGTTTTTTTCTGTTCTTTCATTTAAGAAAACAAGCAGAACAGAAACAGAATCATAGATTTGGAGATCATTTGGTGGATTATCAGTTGGGAGGGGAAAGGAGAGAATGGGAGGAAAGGTGCAGAGATTAAGAAGTACAAATTGGTAGGTACAAAACAGACAGGAGGATGTTAAACATGGTATAGGAACGAACTTAGCAAAAGAACTTATATGCATGACCCATGGACATGAACTAAGGGGGGATTGCTGGAGGGAGTGGGAGGTACTGGGTGGAGGGGGACAAAGGGGGAAAATTGGGATAAATATAATGGCATAATCAATAAAATATTTTTTTAAAAAAAAGGATTGAACTCAGGCAATATGGCTCCTGAGCTAACAAGGTTTTACTCACTAGCCCAGAGTACCTTGTGTGATAGGAAGGTGGAATTCCCTGTCCCTCTCCAGGAATACCCCTTAGGAGACTGGTTTTCTCTGCACAGTTTCTCATGCTATGTAGGATGAAGTCAAACTTATGACAGTATTACTAACTGAATTTTATTATCATTTTGAATTTGGGAAATGAAGACGACATGATAGCATTTCTTTACCAAAAGAACAGTGTGTACTGAGTGAACATTCTCTATAAGAGGATATCTCTGAGGGATAGTCCCATCTTTCTTATATCATAATGTCTCCATCTGGAGTGCAACAAAATATGAAGAACAGAACTAGGGAATCTCAGCTTCTCTCTGAGGTCTCCTAAGAACCTTGCAGTGGCTGGTTATGTTCTGCATCAGTTTCACTTTTTGTTCTCACTGAGAAAGAAGAAGGAACAGATAAAAAGAACCTTTATCAGAGCAGACAGTAAAGGTGTCCTGAATCCCTGAAAACTACTTTAGAGAAAACACCATGGAGATCTGTCTCACTTCTAAAAGGTCACATCCTGTCTGCTTGTTCTGAGCTGATTGTTATCAACTTTGCCTTCCTTCATTCTTTCTGAAGACCTGCTGCTTTGTGTGTGTGTGTGTGTGTGTGTGTGTGTGTGTGTGTGTGTGTGTTTAAATTAAGATACACTTGACAAGTAACATTAGTTTCAGGTGAACAACACATAATGATTTGATATTTGTATGTACAGTAGTCCCTCTCTCGAACCCTGGCTGGTTTGGCTCAGTGGATTGAGCGTCGGCCTGCGAGCTAAGTGTCGCTGGTTCGACCTTCCAGTCAGGGCACATCAGAGAAGGAAAACTCTGACTCCAAAAAACCTCCGCTGCCTTGCGGCATACCTCTTCAGGGGAAAGGCTAAGGGAGTAAACCCCGACAGAATATCCGGAGCCGGAGTCCCTAAGGCGGTTTGACGTTGTAGTCAACACCGGCAACTCCTGCGGCGCACCTGAAGCCAAGCTGTATTGACTCCGTCTTTCCCTTGGACCCTTCAGCTGCGTAGAGAGGGGGGGTCTGCTGCATGGGCAATAGCAGACCCTCCATATCACCCTGCCCAGGCTCTGTAGCTTCAGCTTCACTGGAGAGGACACTCCAGCGTCATCGCAAGATGTCGATTCAACACGGGAGGAGACAGATAATGTGTCACTCCCGAGTCGGACTGCACAACCATTCTCGGCGGTGCAGATAGACTCTTAAGAAGCTACACCATCGTCTCTCCAGATGGACGGCTGCCGACGAGTCCCTCTCTATATCGTGGTTCATTTATCACAGTCTCACTGTACTACGGGATTTTTAAAAAATATTATATTTAATTATTTATCACGGAATTTTCACTATATCGCGGGATTTTGCAGTACTGTATACATATGTTGTTAAAGTTACATAGGTTTAAGAGTGTAGAATATGTTTAAAAACATAAGTAGTGTTTATAAAAGTGTGAAAAGGTTAATAAGGGAGTGGGAACAGTTTATACGTGTGTGGGAAGTGTTTATAAAGCCTTTAGATGTGTATAAATACTAAAATAAATGTAAGGTTCCTACTTCGCGGATTTTCACCTATCGCGGGGGGCGGGAGGTCTAAAGTGTAATACCCGCAATAAGTGAGGGAATACTGTATTGTGAAACAATCACCACGATATGTCTAGTTAACATTCATTACCACACACAGGTACACAATTTTTTTTCTTGTGATGAGAACTTTTAAGATCTCTTTCAGCAGCTTTCAAATATGCAATGCACTATTTATTGGGTTGGCCAGAAAGTTCTTTTTTTTTTCCATTAGATCACTCTAGTAGCACTTAGTTGTCTTTAACTTCATTTGACACAATTTTTTTAGATTGTATTGTGACAGTTGCCATATCAGTAGCATTAAAAAAACTTGTCAATTTCCGGCCAAGATGGAGGTCTATACAGACATGCTGCATCTCCCTCCACAATTAAGAAGGAATACAACTACATCAAAACTAGAGACAACCAGAAGTTCCAGAAAACTGAGTTGCATGGAAGTCCAACAAAGATATAAAGAAGAAATACTCATCCAGACACGTAGGAGGGGAGTAGCCGGAGCGGAGAGGACACAGTGTGGTAAAAGCAGCAGTCGCAGCAACAGCAGGCTGGTGGAAAGTGCAGTCACGCATTTTAAAAAGTTGAGAGGGACACCTGGGGAGCACTCCCAGCACCAGACCAGACCGCACAGCTCACGATCCAGTGATGGGGAAAATAGAGCCTCATTGCTTCTGACTGTAAAAACCAGTGGAGGTTGGGGCGGAGGAAGAAACAGCCAGTCTCTCAGCAGAGTCCACATGTTTAAAGGGCTCCCATGGTCCTAGAACATCCGCAGACTCACCCACTATGGGAACAATAGCCAGGACAACAGCTAGAGAGGCACCAGTCCCATACAGAAGTGGGAAAAGTGCCTGGAAAAGGGGTGAGTACTAAGCAAGCAGCATTGTTCCCTCTCAGACCCCCTCCCCCACAAACAGCACCACAACATGGTGAATTGGGTCTCCCTGTACTGACAAATACGTAAGGCCCCACCCCTTAGAATGTAACAGGTGCGACAGCTCTACCTAAGACACAGAGGCAAACACAGAAGCCTGTCTAGATGGGGAGACAGAGAAGTATAGCCTAAAATGGGGAGCAGATCAAGGTTCCAGTGGGAGAACTAAGTGACAAGGAGATATCCAATCTAACAGACATAGAGTTCAAAACATTGGTGATAAAGATGCTCACAGGCTTGACAGATATGCTTAAGTATGGAAATGCATAAGGGAAGAAGTGAATGCTATGGTAAATGAAATGAAGGAAAATCCACACAAAACTAATGGTGAAGGAAAGGAAACCAGGGTTCAATCGATGATATGGAACATAAGGAAGAAATAAAGTCAACCAGTACCAAATGAAGAAACAAGAATTGAAAAAAATGAGGAGAGGCTTGGGAACCTCTGGGACAACAGTAAATATGCCAAGATCTGAATCATAGGGGTGTCAGAAGGAGAAGACGAAGATCAAGAAATTGAAAGCTTATGTGAGAAAATAATGAAGAAAAACTTCCCAAATTTGGTGAAGGAAATAGACATACAAGTCCAGGAAGCAGAGAGAGTCCCAAACAAGCTATACCCAAAGAGAACCACACCAAGACACATCATTAAAATGCCAAAGGTTCAAGATAAAGAAAGAATCTTAAAAGCAATAAGATAAAATCAGAGCATCACCTACAAAGGGGTGCCTATAAGACTGTTGGCTAATTTCTCAAAAGAAACTTTGCAGGAAAGAAGGGACTGGCAAGAAGTATTCAAAGTGATAAAAATAAGGAACTACAACCAAGATTACTCTATCCAGAAAAGCTATCATTTACAATGGAAGGGCAGATAAAGTGCTTCCCAGACAAGGTAAAGCTAAAGGAGTTCATTATCACCAAGCCATTATTATATGAAGTGTCAAGGGGACTTCCTTAAGAAAAAGAAGATCAAAACTATGAACATTAAAATGACAACAAACTCACAACTATCAATAACTGAATCCAAAAAATAAAAACTGAGTCCTACTAGGAAAACCAGAATAGGATCAAAATCATAGGTATGGGGATCATTTGGAGGCTTATCAGCTGGGAGGGGGAAGGGGGAGAAACAGGGAAATGGTGCAGGGATTAAGAAGCATAATTGGTTGGTACAAAATAGACAAGGGGGTGTTAAGAATAATATAGTAAAGGGTGAAGCCAAAGAACTTATATGCACGACCCCTGGACATGAACTAAGAGGGGTGGGGTTGCTGGAGGGAAGGTGGGTACTGGGAAGAGGGGAGGAAAGGAAAAAAATTGAGACTACTGTAACAACATAATCAATAAAATATACTTAAAAAAAGAATAATGGGAGTATGGTTTTTCGCTGTCTGAGAAAAGCTAAGATATGGAAAAGAAAGAAACTAGAATTAAGGATGTGGTGTTGGATTGAAGTTATAGTTATAGGTGTGAATTCATGGCTATCAATATACATAAGTAAAATTAAATACAAATGTTCATCTGTGTGTATAAGTATAATATATTTTGTATACATTTATGTGTTCCCTAGTTCTATTCATGGAGACAGCCTGGAAATAGTGACAATGACTGCATCTACCCTTCTCCACTAAAAAGAACAATGATTCTTTGGAGAAATAGCTTATATAAGGGATAGGGTAGGGAAAATACAAAGTTATTGTGGAATATATATTGCACTAGAAAGTAAGGAGGTGCTCAAAGAATGGTGAGGATATGATTAAAGGATAGAGAAGTGTCCTGTTTGAATGAGTTTTCCACTGGCCGAATCTTTGACAATGTAATTATCAAAATAAATACTGAATTTATAGATGACATGATACTATATGTAGATAATGCCAAAGAACCCATAATAGAACTACTAGGGCTAATAAAAGAATTCAACAATGTTGTGGTTTACCAGATCAACTCACTAAAAACAGGGTTTTTTAAAAGTAAAAAAAAATATCCAAAAAGGAATTTAATAAAAACAGTTCCGTTTACAATAATATCCAAAAATAAACTATCTATGAAGAAATTTAAGCAATAAGGAGTATGACTTGTACACTAAAAATTATACAATATTGTTAAAAAATATTAAGACATAAATAAATGGAAATACATCTCATGTCCATGGATTGGAAAATTTAATATTGTTAAAATGGCAATACTACTTAAAGCAAACCATAGATTGAATATGTTTCCTATCAGAGCTCCAAAGGAATTTCTTTTATTTTATTTATTTATTTTTTTGCAGAAATAGAAAATTATTTTTTGGGGGGGAATTTCTTTTTATTTTTTTTATTTTTTTATTTTTTGGTTATTCAATTACAGTTGTCCCATTTTTCCCCCATTGCTCCCCCCTTCCAGTCCATCCCTTCTCCCACAATCATATCCCTCCCCGTTGTCCATGTCCATGAGTCATTCATATACGTTCCTTGACTAGACCCTTCCCTTACTTATCCCCCTTCTCTCCCTCCCCCCTCCCCCCTACTGACTACTATTCTAGTCTTTGCCTATTTAGTTCGTTTGTTTATGTTGCTCTTTAGTTTCCTGTATTGGGTGATATCATATGGTATTTTGCTTTCTTTGCCTGGCTTATTTCACGCAGCATAATTCTCTCTAGTTCCATTCATGTTGTCGCAAATGGCAGGAGTTCCTTCTTTCTTTCTGCTACATAGTGTTCCATTGTGTAGATGTACCACTGTTTTTTGATCCACTCATCTACAGATGGGCACTTAGGCTGTTTCCAGCACTTAGCTATTGTAAACAGGGCTGCTATGAACATAGGGGTGCATAAGTTTTTTTGAATTAGGGTTTTAGGATTTTTTGGGTATAATCCTAGCAGTGGAATCACTGGTTCAAAAGGCAGTTCCATTTTTAGTTTTTTGAGGTAATTCCATACTATTTTCCATGGTGGCTGCACCAGTCCGCATTCCCACCAACAGTGCAGTAGGGTTCCTGTTTCTCCACATCCTCGCCAGCATTTGTTGTTTGTTGATTTGTTGATGATGGCCATTCTGACAGGTGTAAGGTGGTATCTCATTGTGGTTTTTACTTGCATCTCTCTGATGGCCAACGATGTTGAGCATTTTTTCATGTTCCTATGGACCTTCTGTATGTCTTCTTTGGAGAAGTGTTTGTTCATGTCCTTTGCCCATTTTTTAATTGGGTTGTTTGTTTTCTTGATGTTGAGTCGTATAAGCTCTTTATATATTTTGGAGATCATTCCCCTGTCTGTGATATCATTAGCAAATATGTTTTCCCATATGGTTGGTTTCCTTTTCATCTTGCTGATGTTATCTTTTGATGAGCAGAAACTTTTTAGTTTGATGTAGTCCCATTTGTTTATTTCTTCCTTTATTTCTCTTGCCTTAGGAGATGTATCCATGAAGATATTGTTACGTGTGATATCTGAAATTCTCCTGCCTATGTTTTCCTCTAGGACTTTTATGGTATCACGGCTTACATTTACATTTAAGTCTTTAATCCATCTTGAGTTTATTCTCGTGTGTGGTGTAAGTTGGTGGTCTAGTTTCATTTTTTTGCACGTCTCTGTCCAGTTCTCCCAGCACCATTTGTTGAAGAGGCTCTTCTCACTCCATTTTATGTTCATTCCTCCTTTATCAAAGATTAGTTGACCATAGAGGCCTGGGTTTATTTCTGGGCTTTCAATTCTGTTCCACTGATCGATATGTCTGTTCTTATGCCAGTACCAGACTGTTTTGATCACAGTGGCTTTGTAGTATTGTTTGCTGTCTGGTATCCTGATTCCTCCTGCTGTGTTCTTCTGTTTAAAGGTTGCTTTTGCTATTCTGGGTCTTTTTTGGTTCCATATGAATTTTTGGAGGATTTGTTCTAGGTCAGTGAAATATCTCATTGGTATTTTTTTCCCAGCTTTTCTTTATTGATTATATTGTTACAATAGTTCCAATTTTCTCCCCTTTACTCCCCTCCACCCAGCATCTCCCTCCCCCAACAATCCCCCCGCCAAGTCCATACCCATGGTTCATAAAAAATAACTATCACTCCCTCTCAGATATTAAGACCCTTTGTAATCTTGTAAAGAACAGTGGGCGAAGGTCTCGAGCTCCTCTAGCTGCTTCAAGCTGGACATGGTCGTCATCCTACCTACCCTTGGGTCCAGAAATCCCTAATAATAGTGGGGGTGTGGAGGGGAGGGTGGCCTTCCCACATGGGGAAGGATCGTGCAGACTTCAGGTCAGTTGGCTGTCTCCGGACAACGGCGTGCTTGGTTTAACAGGCTGGCATCCTTGTTGTGTTCTGAGGGCTACAGATTTGGCAAAAAGTGTTAAAAGACATCATTCAATCCATAACTACTAGATGACAAAAGGCAGGGATTAATTTTTCAATGTTCCACATTAGGAAAAAAAAAAGGGGGGGGGCTTCTTTGGAGGAAGGTGTGCTAGGCACATCTCGCCTGTCCAAAACCCTTTTGCCCATTATACTTAGTTTGGGCTGAGGGAAATAGTTTATGTCTCCCCCCTCTCAGACCTCTGGGCCCTTTCGTCCAAGCCATTAGGATAGAAAAGAGAAACCAGTTTTAAAGTGAAGCCCACAGACCACCCCGTTCTTCACCAACCCAGCCATTTAGTTCAGCCAAACCATTGAGTCTCAGGAGGCAGCGCTGCAGAGAGGATTAAGTGAGGCTTATGCATACAGACAATCACTCAGGTAATGTGGTCATAGGCTTATGCCCTTTTAAAACAGAAAACACATGTTAATTTATGTAACATAACCAACAAACAAGTCTCTAAATCTGTAAGCCTGTCTTATTGGGAAGACATCCAGTTGCAAGGTACTTGACATTCTACTTGCCTGCAACTTGAATCTCTTTGGTGATATCACAGACATGGCTTAATTTTCAAGTGAAACCATATTTTAAATGAGAAGAAACTTTGAAGATGGTTAGCTGCACTATTTTATAGCCTACCACTGATCATTGTGATTTTCCTTGAGTAATGATTTTTCTCCCTAAGATTACCCTCCTTGTCTTTAAAGGGACTGCATTAAGTCCATTTTTAATTTATCCTGTTCATTTTCATAAACATAACAAGAGCAGCAAATGATCACCTATGATCTTTAGTTCTGCTTTGCTGGAACTTACGCAAGGAACATTTAGGGTGACCCTCAGTCTGCTCTTCAGGGCACAGAAGCTGGGCCACATACCTGGCATTCATCCTTGCCTGTACACACCTGTCCTTTCCAAGTCTTTCTGGTTTTCCATTGTGCCTTAAGGTCCCTTCTAGCCATCTTTCAGGAAGACAACCTTCATTCCTTCCCTGGAAATATTTCTGTGGACTGCACAACCAACCTATGTACCAGGCCTTTTTTCTCATGGGCGTTTATGACCTCCAAAAGTCAATCCCAGTTCCTCAGTGCTTTTTCCTAACAACCAGATCCCAAGCATGTCTCCTTTAGGCATGACATTCCAGTCAAAGTCTTGGTAAAAAAAAACCCTCTATTAACAACTGGTCTTAACAGTTTTATGCAAAGAACCTTATGTCATTACTTACTTCTTTAGAATGCCAAACTCTGGAGGGATCAGATAGGGAGAAAAATATACAGTGTGAAGGAAAATCCTTGTCCTTCTAATATTCACTGAACTTGCATTTCCATTTCTTATTTTCATTTTTCCCCCACTTTTTCCCCCCTCTTGCTTCCCCGCACCCTGCCCCTCCTTCTCCCACAGTCAGTCCCTACCCAGTTGTCCATCTCTGTGGGTCATTTATACATGTTCTTTGACTAGACCCTTCCCCTTCTTATCCCCTTTTCTCCCTCTCACCTCCCCCATTGTTACTGTTAGTTTATTCTCTGTTTACATACCTCTGGTTCAATTTTGCTCATTTGTTTGTGTTGTTCATTAGTTTCATGTAATAGGTGATAGCATAAGGTATTTTTCTTTCAATGTTGTAGTATAATTTTTAAGTGAATAACTTGAAAGTTTGATGAGGAATAGATTCCTATATAGCTTCCATGTGCCTTCTCATAAAATATTAATATGGTCATTGAAGATGCTTACATTAAGAGAAACTTGAGACTTGTGATATTATATATTTGTTATAAATCTAAAATTATTTTAAAATAAAAAACTAAATGTGCTAAGAGGGAAAAAATTAAATTTACAACAGAGGTTTTTTGTTAGACATTAATTTAATCAAGTGATCAAATGAACACCACCGATAATAGAACAAATAAAAATCACATGGCACATGATAGGATGCAGTGAGAAAAACACACCATCATTTCTGTGTTATTCCTGCCAAAAGTTCATAACCTGATCTTCATTAGGACAAAACATCAGACAACCCAATCTAGAGAGGAACTACAAAATAAATGGCCTATAATCTAGAAAATTGTCAAGATCAAGAAAGTCAAACTAAAGAAATGTCCCAGACTCCAAAAGGGTTGAGTCATGTCAAGGAAATGAAGCACCTTATGTTTAACTGCTTTCTCTTTTTCTAGGAGACATTATTGGGACAATTGGTAAAACCTGAATGGGCTGTTAGGAAGGAATGGTAGTAACAAATTTCTTGATTTGGGTGGTAATATTGTGATTATGTAGGAGAATGCCCTTGTTTGTAGGAAATATGCACTAAACTAGTATTATGGGGTGTGTGGGGCATCAACTTGCTCTTAAATGGTTCAGAGAAAAAAATGTTATTTATAATGTAAGTGCAACTTTTCTGTAAGTTTGAGGTTATTAAAACCAAAGAGCAAGAAACCTAAAGTCAATTTGCTAAAGGAGTTGTCCTTCAAGTGCATAAAATGTCATTCTGTACCGTATAGTTGGTGAGAATCAGATTGCAGTGACTGCTTTGGCTGTGACTTGGAAAGACAAGTTCTATCATTTATCCTAATTTTTCTTTTCCTGGGCTAAGCTACCCATAGCATAGCTCATTAACAAGGGAGTGGGCATGATGGGACAAGTCAGGTGAGCATGACTCTCACTGCCTAAGGAAGGAGCTATGTGCAAGAGGGTGGCACAACCCTCCAACCTTGGCTTTGAAGAGGATTAGGAGCTAGTGTTTACCACAACTACCCAAATTGCCTTCTCCCCACGGTGGCTGTACAGTTGCCCCACACTTTAAGGACAACTCTGTTAACAGCACTTAATTAATGTGTTGGCTCAACAGATACCTTGCTATCTTACTGGCAAATCCATCCATTTCCAGGGCCCCAAGCCTGTTCAGAGTATATTCATTCTCTTTTTAGTTGTGAAAGAGGGAGCTTAACTTTATAGTTACAGTGTCAGAATATTCTATTTCAACATGGGCTAAGAGCAGGGGACTTTAACTCTGAAAGGAAAGAGAGTCTCATTTCTTAGCATAATGATCAGTGAGCAAAAAACAGTCCAGGAGCCACAACATAAAAGTAATGTCTATCAAGTGTGCAGTCAAGCACTACCTAAATATAATAAATTGCAGGAAATAGCATCCACCCAGCCACACATGGTCAGATTATTCCCTTATTCTTTTATATTATAGTATGACAAAACCATTTCAGAGTGAAATTGGGGCTTCTTCACAGCACTTGTGAAGCTATTACAAGGTGAGCTCCAGCCACATGGGCTGCATGTACAAACACTGATTTTTAAAAATAAAACTACATTTAAAACTCTCTGCCTTTATAACTTGACAAATAATCTATGCAGTCAATGGTGTCACATATTGGTTCCAGTTCCCATCCTTTATTGGACCCTTATTTTATTCTTTTTTTTTTCGTTTGTTTGAACTTTTGCCACTTTTGTATTTCATTGTGGAACTGAGTTTTGTTTTTGTTTTGTTTTTCTCTTTTACATCAAATATCCTCAATGGAAGAGGGGATATTGCACACAAATACCATAAAAGCACTACATATTACTTTCACTGGAAACTAATTTTCTACATTAGATATGACTGGATAGGATAGAAGTGATGCAGGATTATAAGACATAATACCATACACAGCTGCAGACTGACACAAACACCATTCAGAACAAGAGAGAGGAGTGGGAGGGGCCTCTCTGCCTGGCTCAAGGCCACTTTTTTCCAGGGCCAGGAAGAGAAGGGCTACATTCAGAGTGGCACACACTCGGGCCTGCTGCAGGGTGTTCTCCAAAGGGCAACTTGGTCTTCGTCTCATCTCGATTGTTCCTGCTTGGGGAGTTCCAAACGAGTGCAGAGAAGATATTTTTTCCCTTCTTTTTCAGTTTTTAATGCTGCCTTTTAAATCAACTTAAGAAAGTCACAGAATTTTAAAATAGTAAATTGTTTTAATACCAGGTGAATAATCTAATTGCTTTCAAAGAAATGCTCATTTCTAGGCTGTTTTTGGTGTTTGTTCAGTTGGTTAAAAGATAAAAGCTTATAGTTCCTTTCAAATGGAAAGGTGACAGGTGACTAATAGAGGCAACTTCAGAACCGTAGAACAGCTCCTGAGAGCTGAAATTTAGTAATACAAGAAAAACGGAAGATGGTAAAATTCCCAATTAGCAAATAATTTAATCTTATTAAGTGAGTATTGAAAAGCACCTAAACTGCATAAGCTATTCGAGATACTTAAGACATTCATATACACAGGGGAAACCATTCACTATGATATGTAAGGTTAAGAAAAAAAAAATTTTTTTTTAACTCCATGGAAATGGCACCACAAGACTGAGAAAGCATGCACAAGGGTTGGGTTTTGAGAAAAGGGAGAGAATTAGTTAAAATTGAAAATGGAGGACCATCTCTTAACATTTAGTCTCTGTAGAATTTTGCTTAAGAATACTACCAATAAGGTCATGATCATGAATGTTATCTGGATGGAATCCCATCACTTAAAACAGAGTGTAACTTCCTTCCACTCAAATATTCGATCTACACAATTGGATTAAGTAACCAGTATGAATACAGCTCCTAGGAGTCTGTGTCAACATTCAGCTCTCACCATGAATGTACATGGTACATCATGATGGTTGTTATTAAACTAATTGTGTTTTTATGAAACTAGCAAAATTAGGTTAGTCACCCAGGTAGAAAAGTTTTCTGGAAGGACAGGAGCAACCTGCAATGCACATATTGGTTTTCCTGGTATATTCAGGCTCTGTGGTCATCACTGAGAACAATGGATGGGGAAAAGTACTGATATATTTCATAGGAAAAAGAGCCAGCTAACCAGTAACAGCTTTTGTATATTTTCCCCATTAAATCCCATAGCGGGTGGGAAGGAACGAAAGGAAAAAAGGAGTGGGATAGAAACGTCATACTTGAAGACTGGCTATCATTCTCCTACAATGTTTGCATTTTTTAAAAGCAAAATAATGCACATGTTAAATAAAGTGAATTTGAGAAAGTGGAGAATTCCACCTTCTATAAGAGAAAAATCAACCAGAGGTCTGGATTTGGCAAGAAGGCTGGAAATCTGTTTCTCTTCCCATGTTATTATGTGGGCTAACTCGACAACCAATCATTAGATAATTATCTTGGGTATCTTTGGTTGTCTAATTAAATAAGTTTGAAGTAGACGAGTTTATACTCAATGTAGTATTCTTTATACTACATTAAGAGGCTTTGGAAAAGGTATCTTGTGAAGAGAAAGAGAACACAGCACCCACTCAAATCTTTCCCAGTTAAGATGCTGACCCAGGGTTGGTAGCAAGGAGCTGCACGGAGTTGGGGAGAAGCACACAAATTATTTCTATGAAAATTGCCCTTTGAGCTTGAATAATGGCACCACCCTAGCACAATCACTCCCTCTCCTATAAGTTGTTCAGATAAGTATAAGTTTGTCCTTAAAGCACCCTCCTTGCAACTGAGCAAAGCACTTGCATCCCCTCTTTAACAGGATGTTCTGCATCTTAATAAGTATTCCATCGCAAATTATTACTAACAAAAAAAAAAAAAAAAAAAGGAAGAAATCAGCAAGAACAAGATATCATTGGTCCAGAGAACCAGAAGCTGGTTTGATGGGAATATGGACAACTGTAATATTTCCTGGTGACACTTTTGTCTTTGGAGAGGACTCTTCAAACAACAGTCTTAAGGCCAAAGCCAGCCTGCTGCTTTTTGTATTTTATATTCTATTGGAACATTGCCACGATTCCATTTTTCTTTTATTTCTTTTACTTACTGTCTAAGATTATTGTTTTGTTTTCTTTTGTTTTGTTTTGTTTTACTATAATCACAGAGTTAAGTAGTTGGTTATACAGATTGTCTGGCCCTCAAAGACTAAAATATTTACCATCTGGCTCTTTACAGAAAAAGTGTGCTGATCTCTGTCCTGGAAGTCTCTGGCACATAGCATAGCTCTTCTAATACCACTTTGGGTCTCTGGCTCCCTGCCTAGGCTAGAGATGTCAGTCATATCCTGCATAACTTCTAGAGTAAATCTGACCCAGCCACTAAACGGAAGGTGTAGCTCACATGAGTCCACCTTCTGATCACAGCTAATAGGACTTGGGAGGGAAACCTGGTCCATTTGCCCATGAAAATTGGCAAGAGAAATTATTTTACCTTACATCTGTGAATTTGAAGTCAGAGCTACTATTATGGCAAACCAAATTCATGCGCAAACTTATGTGAAAAGGGAAGAGGAGCTGTGAAATTCGTGGTGAAGCATCTATCTGTAGAAAAGAAATTGAGAGCAGACATGTAGCTCATTCGAAAGACCTCAAGGCCCCACAGAAACAAAAACAGACAGTCATTCTCTACATTTTTTAGAACTTATATGGTCTGGCTCTATTTCCTGTCATATGGATCCTGCAAGATTTTCTCTATTTCTTAACATAAATCCCTTTTGCCTAAGCTAGGTTGAGTAGATTTGTGTGCTTTAAAATCAATTTAACCTAGACAAAAGTAGATATGTACTTCTTATTGGTATATATAACATTGAATGGCTGACTATTATGTTGCAAACCTTGTTCTAGTTGCTCAAAATACAGTTGTGAAAAAAAAAACCTTTTTTAAAAACCCCTATTTTAAAACTTTTTAAATTTATTTTTAATTTTTACTTTTTATTTTTTGGTTTTTCAATTATAGTTGTCCCATTTTTTCCCCATTGCTCTCCCCCACCCAGCCCACCCCTTTGCCTACAATCATATCCATCCCCGTTGTCCATGTCCATGAGTCATTTATACACATTCCTTGACTAAACCCTTACCTTACTTATCCCCCTTCTCTCCCTCCCCACTCTCCCCTATTGACTGCTATTCTGCTCTTTGTCCTATTTAGTTCATTTGTTTATGTTGTTCTTTAGTTTCCTGTATTAGGTGATATCATATGGCATTTTTCTTTCTTTGCCTGGCTTATTTCACTAAGCATAATTCTCTCTAGTTCCATCCATGTTGTCGCAAATGGCAGGAGTTCCTTCTTTCTCTCTGCTACATAGTATTCCATTGTGTAAATGTACCACAGTTTTTTGATCCACTCATCTAAAGATGGGCATTTACGTTGTTTCCAGCACTTAGCTATTGTGAACAGTGCTGTTATGAACATAGGGGCGCATAAGTTCTTTTGAATTAGGGTTTTAGGATTTTTGGGGTATAATCCTAGCAGTGGAATCTCTGTTTCAAAAGGCAGTTCCATTTTTAGTTTTTTGAGGTAATTCCATACTGTTTTCCATGGTGGCTGCACCAGTCTGCATTCCCACCAACAGTGCATTGGGTTCCTGTTTCTCCACATCCTCGCCATCACTTGTTGTTTGTTGATTTGTTGATGATGGCCATTCTGATTGGTGTAAAATGGTATCCCATTGTGGTTTTTATTTGCATCTCCCTGATGGCTAATGAGGTTGAGCATTTTTTCATGTGCCTATGGACCTTCTCTATGTCCTCTTCAGAGAAGTGTTTGTTCAGTTCCTTTGACATTTTTTAATTAGGTTGTTTGTTTTATTGATGTTGAGTCATATAAGCTCTTTATATATTTTGGAGATCATTCCCCTGTCTGTGATATCATTGGCAAATATGTTTTCCCATATGGTTGGTTTCCTTTTCATCTTGCTGATGTTTTCTTTTGCTGAGCGGAAACTCTTTAGTTTGATGTAGTCCCATTTGTTTATTTTTTTCTTTATTTCCCTTGCCTTAGAGGATGTATCCATGAAGATATTGTTATGTGGGATATCTAAAATTTTCCTGCCTATGTTTTCCTCTAGGACTTTTATGGTGTCATGACTTACATTTAAGTCTTTGATCCATCTTGAGTTTATTCTCGTGTGTGGTGTAAGTTGGTGGTCTAGTTTCAATTTTTTGCACGTCCCTGTCCAGTTCTCCAAGCAACATTTGTTAAAGACTCTCTTCTCACTCCATTTATGTTCTTCCTCATTTATCAAATATTAATTGACCGTACATTCCTGGATTTATTTCTGAGCTCTCTATTCTGTTCCACTGATCTATATGTCTGTTCTTATGCCAGTACCAGACTGTTTTGATTACAGTGGCTTTGTAGTATTGTTTGATGTCTGGTATTGTGATTCTTCCTGCTGTGTTCTTATGTCTCAAGATTGCCTTGGCTATCCAGAGTCTTTTTTGGTTCCATATGAATTTTTGGAGTATTTGTTCTAGGTCTGTAAAATATGTCATTGGTATTTTAATAAGGATTGCATTGAATCTGTAAATTGCTTTGGGTAGTATGACTATTTTGATGAAGTTGATTCTTCCCATCCAAGAACATGGTATTTGCTCCCATTTATTTATATCTTCCTTAATTTCTTTCTTCAATGTTACATAATTTTCAGAGTACAGGTCTTTTATCTCTTTGGTTAAGTTCATTCCTAGGTACTTCATTTTTCTTGTTGCTATAGTAAATGGTGTTTTCTTTTTTTGTTTTTGTCACTGATACTTTATTGTTGGTGTAGAGAAGTGCCTTAGATTTCTGTATATTTATTTTGTACCCTGGTATTTTGCCAAATTTGCTTATTATATCGAGTATTTTTTTAGTAGAATCTGTAGGGTTTTCTATGTATACTATCAGGTCATCTGCATATAATGATAGTTTTGTTTCTTCTTTCCCAATTTGGATGCCTTTTATTTATTTTTCTTGTCTGATTGCTGTGGCTAGGACTTCCAACTCTATTTTGAATAGGAGTGGAGAGAGTGGGCAGCCTTGTCTAGTTCCTGTTTTCAGGGGAACGCTTTCAGTTTTTGTCCACTGAGTATGATGTTGGCTTCCTGTTTCTTGTATATAGCCTTAATTAAGTTAAGGTATGCTCCCTCCATTCCTATTTTGCTGAGTGTTTTCATCATAAATGGGTGTTGTACTTTATCAAATGCTTTTTCTGCATCTATTGATATGATCATGTGATTTTTTTTCCATTCTGTTTAGGTGATATATTATATTTATTGATTTGTGAATATTAAACCATCCTTGCATCCCTGGGGTGAATCCCACTTGATTGTGGTGTATACTCTTTTTGGTGTATTGCTGGATCTTATTTGCCAATATTTTGTTGAGCATTTTAGCATCTATGTTCATCAGTGATATTGGCCTGTAATTTTCTTTCTTTGTTGTTTCTTGACCTGGTTAAAAACTGCTATTTTAGTGTGGTGTATATTTGGCTAAATTGTCTCGCATTTCTTTTCTCATGTATCCTATTTGGGAAAAGGAGATAAAATAGCTCCTGTCTCATTTTGGGTCATCAAATGACAAAACTAAAACAATTTTGCAATGAATTTGATGCCCTTTATTCGAGGGCAAACAATCCATTGATTGGGGGAGTACAGTGCTTCACAAGCAGTGGGGTACTCTTCCTAAGGGATTCGGGACACAAATGAGTTTTATTTTAAATCATCACTCAATGATATGTTTATTGATTTCAGAGAGAGAGAAAGGGAGGGAAGGAGGGATGGAGGGAGAGAGAGAGAGAGAGAGAGAGAGAGAGAGAGAGAGAGAAACATTGATGTGAGAGAGAAACATTGGTCAGTTGCCTCCCACACACTTCCCAAATGGAGATTGAACCTGCAAACTAGTAGGTATGTGCCCTGACTAGGGATCAAACCTATAGCCTTTTGGTGTGCAGGATGATGCTCCAACCAACTGAGCCACACCGGCCAGGGAAAGAAGGAGTTTTGTAGAGCATTAGAAGAGGCATCCTGGAAACATTGGCTAGCGGGTCCTATTTTCTTGGGTAAGATAAGCTAACGAAAACTGAGTTGGGATACTGTGATTGGTGTTAGGGTTCCTTGACAGTGAGGAGTTTTCTGTAAGTGATGGCTGACTTAGGTTTAGATTTGTGACATGGACCAGGCCACTGAAGTGGCATCTATTTTGTGGGTCCTGATATATAAATTAACTTTATCAGGGATCATGGGGTGATGAAATGGAATTTATGCAAATGTATGTAAAGCATTTTTGAGTTCCTGGCATTGTTTATGTGCAATAAATGAAGGTGTTTTGTTGAAAAAATAAGTTGAAAAGAAATAAAGGCTACAGCCAGAAGACTTGTGAAGGAAAGCAAATATAGACAGGTATTGGTGCAAGGGCTGCATAAGTATAGAGCTTTTTGTATCTTTTCCTTTTGTAATCCAGAAAGCAATTGCCATTCATTAGTATTAGTGTCCTCAGCAACAATCTTCCTTCCCACCTTTGTGACCCATTTATAAGGTTTTGCTCTTTCTTGCCCTCCCTAACAGAAAGGCACAAGGAGATGAAGAGGAAGCTAAATTCAATAACCTTATTCAGTTACTCTCTGATTATGACCATGGGTGATAGTTATATTATGGGCCCCAAATACTCCCTTGATGATTTCTATCTGTTCAACAGACCAAGCCTGATTATAGCCAACCTCATAACTATTTACATAGAGAAATTCCAAACACATGGACAAGGACTGGTTCTAAATAAGAAAAGCTTATTTTGACAAAATCTAAAGACATTATCTATTTTAAGAATTTTCTTTGAAGTATTAATATTTTGCAGAGTGGACAAAAGGCACAGGCAAACACCTAGACCAGAGTAGTCTACAGGTCAGCTTCTTTGGAATCACCTGATGGGAGGGTGCATTTAGAAAGTAGATTTCTGGTTTCCCCCTAACCCAGATCCATTGAATCAGATTTGCTGTTTATGGGGCTCAGCAATCTGTAATTAGAGCAAGCAGGCCTGGCTATGCTTAAGAATCAGTGACTTGAGGCTGATCCAAGATGGTGGAGGAGTAAGTGGAAGATACACTAATCTCCTCCCAGGACCAGTCTGGATTTACAACTTAATTTTGGGGAAATCATCTGGAATAACCAACCTAACACTAGCTGGAAAGAAGTCTTATAACCACGGAGAGACAGAAAAGGCCGCTACATCACAACTTGACCGGTAGGGAGTGTGGAGACGTGGAAGGGCTGGCTGGGCTCCCACGGGTGGCAGCTGAAGGGAATGAGAAACAGTTCAGCAGCCGGGGGTTCCCCCTGAGAAGGGAAGGGTCTAAACACCCAGCAGGGCTTCCCAGTCTACAGGAACAGAGTGGAAAGTAAAATAGTATCAGCTTTGAAAAGCAAAAAGACACAGGGTCTCTTGCTAGCTGGAGAGAAACAGCGGGAGAAAAAGAGCTCTTAAGTGGATCACATACAAAAATATTTTGGACCCTACTTACCCTGGGCTCAAGGAGAGGGAAAACAGAGAGAACTGGAAACACTTGGGGAGAGTTTGGTGAGGTGGATTTGAGGGGAGAACTGGAGGAGCAGCCAACCAGGTCGCAGTGCTGACTCATCCCCAGTGCTGCAGGCAGACCATTCCTGGCCAAGTGGCGTCAGTCTGAGGGGAAGCAAAAGTCAGCCCTGCCTACAGGAATTAAGCTGCCACACCCACGGTCCTTAAGCCTGACAGCTAATCACAGATTGAATAGATTAACAACTAAAGAAGACAGACAAAGGCAGTAGATCCCGGGAAGTCTCCAACAGGCTGCCTAGGGCCAGACTGGTACATGATCTGACGCCACCAGAGGCAGATCCAGGAAGTGTAGATCATTCTAAGAAGGACCAACAAACAATAGGATTCACAAAAATAGGGAGACAGAGAAACAACCCCCCATCAAAAGGAAAGGTAGAATCCCCAGAAAGAGTGCTAAATGAAATAGAGGGGAGCGAACTATCAGATATGGAATTCAAAACATGGATTATGGAGAAGCTGAGTGAGCTTAGCAGAAACTACAAAGAACTCCAGATAAACTACAAGAAACTTACTGAGAATTATACCAGGATGAAGAACATAGAAGCTATCAATAAGAGTGAGGAAGAAATGAAGAATATAATCTTTGAATTGAAGAACACAGTAGAAGGAATTAAAAGCGGCTAGAGGAAGCAGAAGATCGGATCAATGAGCTGGAGAACAATATAGACAAAAACTCCCAGACAGTGCAACAAAATGAGAAAAGACTGAACAAGACTGAAGAGGCTCTAAGACAGCTGCAGGACAACATGAAACATAATAATATCCGTATCATACGAATTCCAGAAGGAGAAGAAAAAGAGCAAGGGATAGAAAACCTCTTTGAAAAACTAATGACAGAAAACTTCCCTAACAGGAGGAGAGAAAGAGTCAGGTAAGTCCAGGAAGCACAGAAGGTCCCAATGAAGATGAACCCCAAAAGACCCACTTCAAGACACATCATAATTAAAATGCCAACATTCAAAGACAAAGAGAGAATCCTAAAAGCAGCAAGAGAGAAACAACTAATAACATACAAGGGAGCGCCAATAAGGCTTTCATCAGATTTCTCAGCAGAAACACTACAAGCCAGAAGGGAATGGCAAAAAATATTCCAAGCAATGAAAAACAAAGGCCTACAACCAAAAATACTCTACCCAGCAAGGCTCTGATTCAAAATGGAAGGTGAAATAAGGAGTTTCCAAGACAAAAGGAGGCTAAAAGAATACATCTCCACCAAACCAGCATTGCAAGAGATACTAAAGGGTCTACTTTAAGAAGATGAAGAAACAGAGGGAGACAGAGAGGAACACGAGTACAAAGGGGGAAAATGATAATGAATAAGTACTTATCGGTAAAAACCTTAAATGTAAATGGATTAAATGCTCCAATCAAAAACATAGGGTAGCCGAATGGATTAGAAAGAATGACCCATATATATGCTGTCTACAAGAGACCCACCTTAGAACAAAAGATCTACACAGACTGAAAGTGAAGGGGTGGAACAAAGTATTTCAAGCAAATGGACATGAAAAAAAAAAGCCGGGGTAGCAATACTTATATCAGACAAAACATATTTCACAGCAAAGGCCATAAAAAGAGACAAAGAAGGACATTTCATAATACTTCAGGGAAAAATCCATCAAGAAGATATAACCCTTATAAATACATATGCACCCAACTTAGGAGAATCCAAATATATAAGGAAAATTTTGAAAGACTCTGAGAAAGATATAGACAGCAACACACTCATAGTAGGGGACTTTTAACACCCCATTGTCAACAATGGACAGATCTTCAAAGCAAAGAAACACCAAAGATATTGAGGCACTGAACAACATTCTAGATCAAATGGACTTAGTCGATATTTATATAGTACTTTTCACCCCAAAGAAGCAAAATATACATTCTTCTCAAGTGCACATGGAACACTTTCAAAGATAGACAACATGGTAGGACACAAAACAAGCCTCAATAAATTCAAGAAAATTCAAATTATATCAAGCATCTTCTCAGATCACAATGCCTTAAAATTGGAAATCAACCTCAAGGAAAAAACTCAAAAATAATCTAACTCATGGAGAATGAATAACATGCTATTAAGTAATGAATGGGTTAACAATGACATCAAGGAAGAAATAAAAAAAGTTTCTGGAAACTAATGATAATGAACACACAACAACCCAAAACCTATTGGATACAGCCAAAGCAGTCCTAAGAGGGAAATTGATAGCAATACAGGCCTACCTAAAAAAGGTAGGAGAATCTCTAATAAAAAAATTTAACCCTACAGCTAAAAGAACTAGAGGAAGAAAAACAACCAAAGCCCAGATCAAGTAGAAGGAAAAAAATCATCAAGATCAGAGCACAATTAAATGACATAGAGACTAAACTAACAATTCAAAAGATCAGCATAAGTAGAAGCTGGTTCTTTGAAAAGATAAACAAAATTGAGAAGCTTTTAACAAGGCTCATCAAGAAAAAAAGAGAGAAGACCCAAATAAATAAAATCAGAAATGAAAAAGGAGAAATCACAACCGATACCACAGAAATACAAAAAATCGTAAGAAATTATTACGAACAACTGTATGGCAAGAAATTTACAACCTAGAGGAAATGGACAGATTCCTGGAAACATATAGTCTTCCAAAACTGAATCAAGAAGAACCAGAAAGCCTGAATAGAACAATAACAACTAGTGAAATTGAAATAATAATCAAAAACCTCCTGGCACACAAAAGCCGTGGACCGGATGGCTTCACAGGCGAATTCTACAAAACATTTCAGAAAGAACTAATTCCTATCCTCCTCAGACTATTCCAAAAGATCCAAGAAGAGGGAAGACTCCCAAACTCATTCTATGAAGCCACTATTACCCTAATTCGAAAACCAGGTCAAGACACAACAAAGAAAGAAAATTACAGGCCAATATTGCTGATGAAAATAGATGCTAAAATCCTCAACAAAATATTGGCAAACCGGATCCAGCAACACATTAGAAAGATCATATACCACAATCAACTGGGATTCATCCCAGTGATGCAAGGATAGTTTAATATTCGCAAATCAATAAACGTAATACACCACATAAACAAAATCAAAGACAAAAACCACATGATCATATCAAAGGATGCAGAAAAAGCATTTGATAAAGTACAGCACTTATTTATGATAAAAACTCTCAGCAAAATGGGAATAGAGGGAGCATACCTCAACATAATAAAGGCTATATATGAGAAACCTGAAGCCAATATCATATTCAATGGGGAAAAACTGAGAGCATTCCCTCTGAGGTCAGGAACAGGACAAGGATGTCCAGTCTCTCTACTCCTATTCAACATAGTCTTGGAAGTTCTAGCCACCGCAATCAGACAAGAAAGAGAAATAAAAGGCATCCAAATTGAGAAAAAGGAAATAAAACTGTCATTATTTGCAGATAACATGACAATGTACATAGAAAACCATATAGACTCCACAAAAAACGACTCAAACTAATAAGTGAATTCAGCAAAATAGCAGAGTACAAAGTCAATATTCAGAAGTCAAAGTCATTTCTGTACACCAACAATAAAATATCAGAGATAGAAACTGAAAGAAAAATCCCATTTACCATAGCAACAAGAAAAATATATACCTAGGAATAAACTTAACCAAGGCGGTAAAAAACCTTTACTCAAAAAACTACATAATACGGAAGAAAGAAATTAAGGAAGATACAAATAAAAGGAAGCATATACCATGCTCATGGATGGGAAGAATCAACACCATTAAAATGTCCATACCAGCCAAAGCAATTTATAGATTTAATGCAATCTCTATTAGAATACCAATGACATTTTTTACAGACCTAGAAAAAATACTTCAAAAATTTATATGGAACCAAAAAAGAGCCTGAATAGCCACAGCAATTTTGAGGAAGAAGAACACAGTAGGAGGAATCACAATACCTGATATCAAACTATACTACAAAGCCACAGTAATCAAAACAGTCTGTTACTGGCATGAGAACAGACATATAGATCAATGGAACAGAATAGAGAGCCCATAAATAAACCCAGGTATATATGGTCAACTAATATTTGACAAGGGGGGAAGGAACATAAAATGGAGTGGAAAGAGCCTCTTCAACACATGGTGTTGGGAGAACTGGACAGGGACATGCAAAAAAAATGAAACTAGACCACCAACTTACACCATACACCAGAATAAACTCAAAATGGATCAAAAACTTAAATGTAAGCAGTGGCGCAATAAAAGTCCTAGAGGAAATAATAGGCAGGAAAATTTCAGATATCCCATGTAGCAACATTTTCACTGATATAACTCCTAAGGCAAGGGAAATAAAGGAAAGAATAAACAAATGGGACTACATCAAATTAAAAAGTTTCTTCCCAGCTAAACAAAAAATCAAGAGATGAAAAGGAAACCAACCATATGGGAAAATATATTTTCCAATGATAGCTCAGACAAGGGATTGATCTCCAAAATATATGAGGAACTCATATGACTCAACACCAAGAAGACAGACAACCAAATTTAAAAATGGTCAAAGGACCTAAACAAACACTTCTTCAAAGAGAACATACGGAGGGTCTACAGACATTTGAAAGAATGCTCAACATCACTAGCCATCAGAGAGAGGCAAATAAAAACCACAATGAGATACCACCTCACACCAGTCAGAATGGCCATCATCAACAAATCAACAAACAACTTGTGCTGGAGAGGATGCGGAGAAATGGGAACCCTGGTGCATTGCTGGTGGGAATGCAGACTAGTGCAGCCACTATGGAAGAGAGTTTGGAATTTCCTCATAAAACTAAAAATGGAACTACCTTTTGAACCAGCGATTCCATTGCTAGGATTATATCTGAAAAATCCTGAAACACCAATTCAAAAGAACCAATGCAGCCCTATGTTCATAGCAGCACTGTTTACAATATCCCAGTGCTGGAAACAGCCTAAGTGCCCATCTGTAGATGAGTGGATCAAAAAACTGTGGTACATTTACACAATGGAGTGCTATGTAGCAGAAAGAATGAAGGAGCTTCTACCATTTGCAACAACATGGATGGAACTAGAGAGAATTATGCTTAGCGAAATAAGCCAGGCAACGAAAGAAAAATACCTTATGCTGCCACCTATTACAGGAAACTAATGAACAACACAAACAAATGAGCAAAATTGAACCAGAGGTATGTAAACAAGGAGTAGACTAACAGTAACAAGGGGGGGGGTCGGGAGGGAGAGAAGGGGATAAGAAGGGGAAGGGTCTAGTCAAAGAACATGTATAAATGACCCATGGACATGGACAACTGAATGGGGACTAAATGTTGGAGAAGGAGGGGACTTGGTGCAAGGAAGCAATACGGCGGAAAAAAGTGGGACAACTGTAATGGAAAAAGAAACAAAAAAAATTTTAGTGGGGGAAAAGTGAAAATATGAAGAATGGAAATGCCAGTTCAGTGAATATTAGAAGGACAAGGATTTTCCTTCATACCGTATATTTTTCTCCCTATCTGATCCCTCCAGAGTTTGGCATTCTAAACAAGTAAGTAATGACATAAGTTTCTTTGCATAAAATTAATAAGACCAGTTGTTAATAGAGGCTTTTTTTTTTTTTTTTTTTTTTTTTTTTTTTTTTTTTACCAAGACTTTGACTGGAATGTCATGCCTAAAGGAGACATGATTGGGCTCTGGTTGTTACCAAAAACCCCTGAAGAACTGGGAATGACTTCCAAAGGTAATAAAAGCCCACGAGAAAAAAGGCCTGGTACCATGGTTGGTTGTGGGGTCCACAGCAATCTTTCCAGGGAAGGAATGAAGGTTGTCTTCCTGAAAGATGGCTAGAAGGGACCTTAAGGCACAATGGAAAACCAGAAAGACTTCAAAAAGACAGGTGTGTACAGGCAACGCTGAATGGCATGTATGTGGCCCAGCTTCTATGCCCTGAAGGGCAGACTGAAGGTCGCCCTAAATGTTCCTTGTGCAAGTTCCAGCAAAGCAGAACTAAAGATCATAAGTGATCATTTGCTTCTCTTGCTGTGTTTATGCAAATAAACAGGATAAATTAAAAATGGACCTAATGCAGTCCCTTTAATGACAAGGAGGGTAATTTTAGGGAGAAAAATCATTATTCAAGGAAAATCACAACGATCAGTGGTAGTCTATAAAGTAGTGCAGCTAACCATCTTTAAAGTTTCTTTTCATTTAAAATGTGTTTTCACTTGAAAGGTAAACTATGTCTGTGGTATCATCAAAGATATTTAATTTACAGGCAAGAAGAATGTCAAATGCCTTGCACCTGGATATCCTTCCAGTAAGACAGTCTTACAGATTTAGAGACTTGTTTGTGGGTTATGTTACATAAATTAACATGTGTTTTCTGTTTTCAAAGGGCATAAGCCTATGATCTCTTTACCTGAGTGATTGTCTGTACTTATAGTCCTCACTTAATCCTCTCTGCAGCGCTGCCTCCTGAGACTCAACGGTTTGGCTGAACTAAGTGACTGGGTTGGTGAAGAATGGGGTGGTCTGTGGGCTTCAATTTAAAACTGGTTTCTCTTTTCTATGCTAATGGCTTGGACAGAAAGGGCCCAGAGGTCTAAGAGGGGCGAAACCTAAAATATTTCCCTCAGACCAAACTAAGTATAATTGGCAAAAGGCTTTAGGACAGGTGAGATGTGCCTGACACACCTTCCTCCAAAGAATCCCTTTTATTCCCCCTAATGTGGGACATTGAAAAATTAATTCCTGCCTTTTGTCATTTAGTAGTTATAGATTGAATGATGTCTTTAAACCATGTTGCCAAATCTGTTGCCCCCAGGATACAACAAGAATGCCAGCCTGTTAAACCAAGCACGCCATTGTCTGTGGTCAGCCAACTGACCTGGAGTCTGCATGATCCTTCCCCATGTGGGAAGGCCACCCTCCCCTCCATACCCCCACCTTTATTAGGAATTTCTGGACCCAAGTGTAGGTAGGACGATGACAATGTCCAGCTTGAAGCAGCTAGAAGAGCTTGAGACCTTCGCCCATTGTCCTTTATAAGATTATAAAGGGTCTTAATATCTGAGAGAGAGGGACTGTTATTTTTTATTGTTAAAATAATTAATCATTTATTTATTAAAAAAGAAGAAGAAGAAGAATATATGAAAGGGTGAAGCGGGAGAGCTTGTATGTACGAACCATGGGCATGGATTTGGTGGGGATAGCTGGGGGAGGGGATTCCTGGATGGAGAGGAGCAAAGGGGAAAAAATTGGAACTACTGTAACAATATAATCAATAAAATATAGTTTAAAAAAAAGAATAAGTGACTTGAAATGCTACCATTGAAGATTTTTTTGTTTTAGGCTTTTTGGCCTTTTTAAAATGTAAATATTTCTTGAAATGATAATACATTAAAATGTTAAGATAATGAGGGTAAATTAATTTGTATTCAGCTATTCAACATCACAACTCACAGAAAGCATGAGTGGAATGAGGAGACAACAAGGGCTCAGTAAGGCACTGGCTTCTGGTAGAAGCATCACAAGGGGACAGTGGGGATGAGCGCACTGCTGTTCAATTTTCCCAAAAGTCTGTTCTGCCTTGAAATATAGTTGTGTCTCCTTATCTGTGATTCAAATAGCATGATCAAGTCCCTTAATATAAAAGGGCATCATATTATCATATAACCTATGCAGATCCTCCCATATACGTTAAATCAATCTCTAGATTACTTATACCTAGTATAATCATGCATGTTTAACAATAAGGGTATGTTCAGAGAAGTGCATCATTAGGCAGTTTTGTCATTGTGCTAACATAGAGTGTTTTTACACAAATCTAGATGGTATAGCCTTCAACTATAATTGCATGTGTTATACTTCTATATGACTGGAAGTACAGTAGACTTGTTTACACCAGCATAATCACAAACACATGAGTAACACATTGTGCTACAATGTTACAATGGCTATGACATCACTGGGAAATAGAAATTTTTCAACTTCATTATAATCCTAAGGAAGCTCTGTGTGTTGTATTAAATGTGAGATGACCGAGGACGCTGAGGTAATTCCAGCAGGCAGAATGTGGACGAACGGGGGCTGCTACACGCTCAGGCAAGTCAGCACTGAGCAGAGCAAGCACTGTCCTTTTATTGAAATCTGAGGGTGGCAATTACAGGATACACACCATATTGCATAAAGAGTAAACAGGATGCCAGGGTTCAAAGATTAACTACTTTAAGTGCAAAACAAAACTCTAAATCCTTAAGGCTAAGCTTCAAACAAGATGATAAGACAAGGGAGTAATGGAGTACTCAGCAAAGTCTCTTTATTCTCAGGATACCATAGCTCAGTGGCCTGGAACAGCTTGCAACTGCCGGCGTTAGCAAGTCCAGCTTGCTTATCTGAGTCACAGGACACCTGGTCAGGGGGGCATAAAGAAATGCCCCTACCCAGAGACTTGATTTCCACCAACAACTGTGGTATATGTGGTCCCTCAAGGACTGAAGTGTCATCATACAACACATGACTGTACAATGTAAATGCTATGTAAATAGTTGTGATATTATATTGTTTCAGGAATAATGACAAGAAAAAAGTCTGCATATTCAGTGCGTATGCAACCATCATAGGCCTAACCACATAGTACACATCACCAATGATATAACACTTTTTTCTAATATTTTTGATCTATGGTTGGTTGAATGCACAGCTGGAAAACCTGCAGATACAGAGAAAAAACTGTACGAGATAGGCCTAATAGATAGGTATGCTACTGAGGATGGTTATGGTTTTCTATGTGAGGGCTGGTTAAGTTTGCTCTTGGTTATATGAGCTGGGACAGAAGTGAAAACTTTTCTGACTTCCTTTACAGGCATTTCCCAGGGGTTGGAGGCAGGGATCCACCATGCACACAGGTCAAAGCTCTAAGTTTTCTGGACTAAATGGTAAATATTACTGAAAAATCTCAAACCCTAGTATTGCCCCTGTATTTCCTTTTGTTGAATTTTTTAACAAATCATTAGAGCTGTGGGGAGCAAGCTTCCTTTCTTATTAAATGCCGTAAAGCCAAGCCTTATGGATAGTTCTGGCTGATTATCAGAATTTCCAAATTTACTCTTCTACTGCATAGAAGAAACTTAATTCCGTATCTAATTTTAATCTGCATCCCATGGTCAGGCATGTTGTGTTAAAGCATTTGTTAACATTAAAAGACAGGGAGCTGATTATATAAATCCATCTTGTGTAAATTGGCCAAGGTGAGCAATTTTGGGTTGTAAACTTTTGATGTTTAAATGCATTACCTTAAGACCATTAAATACAGTCAATTGTCAACCTCATTAACCCATAGTGTACAGTCTGCTTCTAGAATTCAACATTTCTAGAATAGTGACATTAGGAGGGGAGTTTAACAATTTCCATGCAATATAGAGTTGCTATTCTCTTACAGGCTATTTCTTGTGTGTGCTACTGAAATAGGCGATCATGGGTTCATTGGCATAGTCATAGACTGCCTTGCTGAGAATTTACTCTCCCTTCTTCATCACGTCTTGACTGCAATCATGAGCAGATTTATATTAAGAAGGTGTTTAGGCAGTGAGTATACAGGTGGGGAAGGGTTAATAGTGGCATCTGTTGTTTAAAACCAACAAGATATAAAAACAAAAGCAAAATGTCAGCATGAAGCTACTGACACACCGAGACTAAGGGCTCAGTGGTTTCCACAGCCCAAGAAATGGTTCATGTATACAGGGCTGCTTTGACATGATGGCAACTAAATCACTAGCAAATAGTTCCTTCCAAAGGGCTTCCTCTGCCCTTTGTCCATGCAATAGATTCCCTCTACAAGAGAAGAACTTGATTAAATGCTGTATCAGTTAGGATTAAGAACAGCTGTGAGTGACAGGAAACCCAAATTAACAGTTGTTTAAACAAGATTTAATCTTCTCACATGAGAAATCTAGAGGTTGATAATCCAGGGCAGGGCCCACAGTTCCGTGAATTTACTGGCACATAGTCTCCCTCCAGTTTTTAGATCCACCATCCATCTCTAATGTATTTTTCTCATGCTTATAACCAAAGGTGATTGCCTAAACTCTTGGCTGTGTCACCTTTCCAGACAATAGGAAGGAAAAAGAGTGCAAAGGACAGTGCATCATTTTTCCTTAAGAGCACTTTTTAGAAGTCAGACATGAAACTTTCACTTATACACCAACATCAGGAACTTAGACACATGGCCATACTGATGCAAAAGGGAGGTTGGGAAATATAGTATTCAGCATGTGTTCTAAAACTAAAAATCTTCTTACAAATGGAGATAATAGATATCGAAGGTCAACTAGCTATCCCTGTTGTCAGTGCTGTATGAGGTGGGGAGAGAATAACTGAGTCAAGCTTTTTTCTTTTCCCTCTGCCATCATGTATCAACAACTCTCAATTTCCCCTTATCTCAACCAATCTAAAAAGTTTATATCAACCTAAATAAAATCGAAAAGCATCCAGAAAGACCCAAGACAGTGGAAGGGTGTATGTAACATCAGCATTTCTCCCATAAATAGTTTCAAAGCATTTTTATTTTACTTGCTCACTTTATATGGCATAGTCTGAGCATCAGCTGTCTCATTTTTACTCTGGTAAGCTAAGAGTGTGATTTTTTTTACAGTGAAATTGCAACTCTCATTAAAGCACACTAGTTAAACTGTTAATGTTTTTAAATAAAAATGACTTACCTATAATTTGGGATACTTCAGAAGGCAGCCACCTACCTATATGCCTATTGTACCTACCATTCCAGACGTCCCAGTTGTCAATGAGAAGTCTCATGGAAACTGAAACCTCTGCCCCTAAATCAAGTACCTTGGGTTCCAGACCCAGTTCCGGGTCAGCAGATTCCACTGGGATTGAATCTAGACTCTCCATATAGTCATTTTCTTAGTAATTTTTGATTAGGAACTGAAAAGTTCTATTTGTTTGGGAAGGTTTATTGAATGCATCTTCAGAACTGAAGAAATCTCTAATGAGGCTGATTCTCAACCTGTGTCTTAGCCATGCTAAATTATTCATCCCACACAGGCTTTGCACGACTCTATTATATGCTTCCTGGCTCTCTCTTTGCCCATTTATGTGTGCTGAGGGAATACAAATATAAGTTTAATAGAAACCTAAGCAAAATCTATTTGAGAAGGTAACTTTCCCTGAAATAATATACAAAGTAAACTAGAAATGATTTAAAAATTATCAGTGTCATATTCATTGATATGGATAATCAAAAAATGACTATAGAGTAAAGCCTCATTATTTGGGGAGCCAGTAATTCAGAATTTGTCATTAAATTTCTGCCCAGTGCCTGTTCAAATTACCATTGCACTATCTCTGAATGAATAGCAAAGTGATAGTGTAAACAAGATTGCAAAGGGGCATGTTGAACCTAGGAGGCATTGATCTCTTAAAGACTTTGGCACATCAATTATTTGCATGCAGATAACTGCTGCTCATTACAAATAAGTCTTATCTAGATAGTAAAACTCATAGCAGGACTTCACTTGTAAACATTTTGTTACCTATTAGTTTGTTACTATATATTATGACAAATAATAAAACTACATCTATTTTTAAAAAATATATAACTTAGACCCTTCATAAATGGAAATGCGCCTTTTCTGTATTTGACCTGTATCATTGAGGTTCCCTTTATGTATGGAGATACATTTAGCTAGCCATAGGCAGAAACTAACCCATTTATAAATTAGTGACTATTTCTACAAGTGAGCCAACAATTCCTACCCACATGAGAAAAACACTCCGGATCATTGCAAACTACCTGAAGTATTTACCGACTCTGAACAAGCTCAATGAAGGCACTGGTCAGATGTTTGGGCTTTGATTCTAGTCCAATTACATCAACTGACAGCCAATAATCTTGAAAGTATTAGAATGTCACTGACAGTTTTTCTTAATTTTGGTTGCCCTGATTGGCACAGTCACAAATTATAGTAACTAGGCATGTTTAAAAGAGCTAGAAATAACAGAATATGATTTCTAATACATTTATAACATATCCATGGATTTTTGGTAAAGCAGATAATGTAACTCAGCTAAGTTATTTATTATTAAAATATCAATACTTGTTCCCTAAGTATTTTGCTGGGGAAATAATATTTCATTTTAATTAAGGGCACAAGACAACATAGTTTAGCCCCCAGTTTTTCTGCTTTTACCTTAGGCATTCTGTTAGTCTCCTCACTTGTAAAATGGAGAATATATTCCCTACCTTAGGGTTTAGCACAGTGCCTGGGAAATATCATCATTATAACTGCCATTAATATTGGTGATAATATTTGCTGAATCTCTGCAGCAAGGTTGTAGAACTGAAAAACTTTAAAGGAAATAGATAATCCCATTGGTTGTTACTTTCAGCAGGCTTAACCAATGAGGTTCCCCAGTCATTGGCCTTTAGCCATTGCACAGTGTTTAAATCTCAGTTAACCATTTAATGAATTGACAGTGCTTGAAAACCCATTATGAACTCTATGTGAGTGTAACTGTAAAAGTCACTGTGGGATCAATAGTACCTTCCAAACTAAGCACATATGAGGTCTGTCCTCTGATTAGTGAGTGCGGCCACTATCCAAATTGCCAGCCACCTAGACTCTCCATATGCCATGACATATTGTATACACATGAGAAATTCCCAGGCTCACTGCATTTCAATGATTTTGATGACGTATGATTGCCTAACGGAAAAGCTACATACAGCATCAGCTGAATAGAACAAAATAGCAAAATGAGTGAAAGTCTGTCTAGAGTCAGTCAGCAAAGCGCATTCTTTGCAGTCTTTTACAGAATGGCACACCTTTTTACAGTATTACCTCACTTATCACGGTATTACGTTCTCACCCACCGCCCGCAATAGGTGAAAATCTGCGAAGTAGAAACCTTATATTTATTTTAGCATTTATATATAAAACTTTATAAACCCTTCCCACACACTTATAAACCATTCCCAGTCCCTTATTAACCTTTTCCATACTTCTTTAAACACTACTTATGTTCTTAAACATGTTCTACACTCTTAAACCTATGTAACTTTAACAGCATACATATACGGTACCACAAAATCCTGCAATATAGCAAAAAATCCATGATAAATTATTAAATATAATATTTTTTAAAATCCTGCGATACGGTGAGTTCGCAATAAGTGAACTGCGATATAGAGAGGGACTACTGTATTCCTCCTCAGCATCTTAACCTAATAATACTGTATAAACTGTTTACCTATCTCTATGCTTTCAGAAGTATTTATCATTACATTATCTACAGGACCAGACCCAGGTGCATGTGAGGGATTAAAAGAATAATATAAGTCCTTTCTCAGAGTCTAGCCATACTAATTAAGATGCTGAATTTGTCAGATGGGAAAGAGTGGAACTGGAAGCTGCACTAACTGGTGTGGATCCTATGAGGAATTAAGCATGTCACAAGTGATTTGATGAAAATAATAAAGTCTTGACAGTTGGGTATGATTTAATTTTTTTAGAAAGAGAGTGAAATTAAAGTGATCCTTCTAATCACATCATTTTCATTTAGTACTTGCATCCCATTAATGCTTTCTTGAGTGTCAGCTAAAGGGGCAGGGTTACACACAGAAAACAGGGTATTGCCCATCACTCTGGAAATGTTCAAAGATAGGTGACTAGACACCAGCAGCCTCTATCTTGTATGTTGCAACTGGAAAAAGAAAGGTGATTAACCACTGGCTCCAAATGCACTCTAAGGCACCTGCTAACATTAGGCTTTGCCTTGCTAAGAGCTAATCATTTCATTGTGTTTTCTCACCCTCCCTCTCTTAGCCAGCCCCCCAACTCCTTCAGGTCTAAAGACTCAATATCTGGCCTTTATTATTAGGGTTTATTTTTATCAATCAGAATATAAAAAATCCAAATTCCACTCAGTTTTTAAATTCCCCTTTTCTGTGCAACAACTTGTGTTTTTGGAATGCCTACGGACCCACAATGAGATGTATTATTGAATTCGCATTTGCCTGACAATTTATATCATGTTGAAGTAAGGAAAGTTTTGGACAAATATTATAAAATATATCTTAGGTAAATTGTGTGGCTCAGACACAGACATATAGAGTGATACCTCCAGATACTCCCCCAGGTGATATTATCACCATATAATAATGTCTGCCTGTAGGAGTCTAAGTTTCTCTACTTATGAGTTAGATAACAATGACATCCCTTTTTATTGATTAGCTCTGAAGGTTATTAAATTAGCACTTTTAATAAGGCTTAAATAAGTGTCAAGCAGTAGTAAACCAATTTCACTTAAAACAATGAATAATGTAATCTATACTTTATCATTTTTGGCAATACAAATACATCAGAAGAATCCAGTCATTTTTTTTTTCAGGTTTCATGACAAATGTGCTATTCAGAAATAGCTCTTTGGGTCCTCTATGCCTTTTTGCTCAATCTATCATTGACTTTTGATATTGGTGCCTGCTTTTTGGTTTTGTATTTGCTCCTCAGCAATCTGTTGGAAACTAATGGTAAATAAAAGGGTACTCTGGTGAAACAACGTGGGCTTGAGGTTGAGACTAGAGGTTAAGGTGGACAAGGTGAAAGAATTGATGCTGTGAGTTCAGTCTGGAAAGGCAGTTGGTAAGCCTACAATTGTAACTCTAGGTCTAAATAAACCCCAATTTAATATTTGTTTCACTTTTCAGAATATACACATAGTCTTCCATCTATACATTCCAAATGCTCTGGTTACCCTTGCAATAATTACAAACTCTGCTTTCCTGTGTTTCTAATGGGTAGAACATCCAATAAACAAGGATGTTGTATTCTTCATGCTTGAATATTATGGCTGGATGCTTGTGTTGCAGAATAAGAAAGCATTCTAAAATGAACGAATAGATCAGCATCATAGATTCCATCTCAAAATATTTTGGCCCACACAGTTTGGACTGGATCTTCCCATAATAACAATACTACCACCACACCTTTAAAATATACATACATTCAATATTGAGGTATAAAATAATACTTATAAAATGTTAATGTTCTACATAATAGTAATATAATAAACTTGTGCTTCTACTACCCACTTAATTTAAAATATATTATCAACTTAGTATCCTGAAAGCTCTTCTCTGATTCTAGCCCTCAGAGGAAGGTAATCACTACCTTGAATCATGTGCTTATCAATCCCTTGCATTTTTTAATAGTTTGGATACAACTATGTATAACAGTATATAATATCTTGTTTAGTTTTGAACTTAATTTTTAAAAAGGAAGAATATATGTTTTCTTCTGTCACTTGCTTTTTTCATGAAATATTCTGCAGATCATTCATGTGGCTGTGTGGTCATACTTCACTAATTTTCAAATATATAACAAAACTTGTCAATTTATTCTACTGTTAATGGAGATTTGGTTTGTTCCAGTGTCAGGATACTAGGAACAACAGTGCTATCAACATTCTTGTTCATGTCTCCAGCTGTGTGTGTTTTACTCATTTCACCATCATGTTGTTTCTGATTGTCTTATTGATTTGTAGGATACATACACATGTGTGTTTTTGTATATAATCTAGATACTAACACTCTGTTCCTCATATAATGCAAATGTATTCTCCCAGATTATCATTTGTATTTATTTACCTTAAGATGACTTTTTAAATTGAATGTATTGGGGTGACATTGGTTAATAGAATTATATAGGTTTCATGTGTAATTCTGTAATACATCATCTCTATATTGTATTGTGTGCTCACCACCCAAAGTCAAACCTCATTCCATCATCATTTATACCCCCATAACCCTTTTGTATCTCTCCCTACCCCCCTTTCCCTCTGGTAATCACCTCCGCTGTATCAACTGTCAGTCTGTTTTCTATCTGTGAATCTGATTCTATTTTGCTTGTTTGTTTATTTCATTCATTAGATTCCACATGTAAGTGAAATTATATGGAACTTGTCTTTCTCTGACTGGCTTATTTCACTTAGCATAATGCTCATCGATGTTGTTGCAAATGGTAAGATTTCCTTCTTTTTATGGCTGGATTGTATTCCATTATGTAAATGTACCACAGTTTTTATATCCACTCATCTGCTGATAGACATTAGGCTCCTTCCAAATCTTGGTTATTATAAATAACACTGTAACGACCATAGGGTTGCATATATTATTTCAAATTAGTGTTTCAGGTTTCTTCAGATGTATTCCCAGAAGCTGGATCACTGGGTCTAAAAGCAGTTCCATTTTTAATTTTTGAGGTAACACCATACTGCTTTCCATAGTGGCTGTGCCAATCTGCATTCCCTCCAACAGTGCACAAGGGTTCCCTTTTCTCCATATCCTCACCAGCACTTGTTGTTTGTTGATTTATTGATGACAGTCATTCTGACAGGTGTGAGGTGATATCTCGTTGTGGTTTTAATTTGCGTTTCTCTGATGATTAGTGACATTGAGCATCTTTTCATATATCTATTTGCCATCTGTATATCCTCTTTGGAGAAGTGTTTACTCAGGTTCTTTGCTCATTTTCTAATGGGATTGCTTGTTTTTTGATGTTGATTTTTGTAAGTTCTTTTAATTTTGGATATGAACACCTTATTAGGTATATTATTGGCAAATATGTTCATTTTGTTGATGGTTTCCTTTGCTTTGCAAAAATTTTTAGTTTGATGTGGTCCCATTTTGATTATTATAGCCTTGGAGCATAGTTTGATATTAGATAGCATGATTTTTGACACTGTTCTTCTTTCTAAGTGTTGCTGTGGCTGTTTGGTGTCTTTTGTGGTTTTATATGAATTTTAGGAATATTTGTTCTAACTCTGAAATATACCATTGGCTTCTTGATGTGAATTTCATTGAATCTATAGATTGCTTTGGGAAGTATGGACATTTAAATGATGTTAACTCTTTCTATCCACAAAAAAAAGGTATATGCTTCCACTTATTTATATCTTCTTTAATTCTTTCTGCAGTGTCTTATAATTTTCTAAGTACAGGTCTTTTACATCCTTGGTTAAATTTATTCCTAAGTAATGCATTTTTGAAGCAATTGTGAATGAGATTGTTTTCTTAGTTTTTCTTTCTGATAATTCATTATTGGTGTACAAAAATGCAACTGTTGTCTCGATATTTATTTTGTATCCTGCTAATTTACTGAATTCATTTATTAGTTCTAGTACTTTTTTGGTAGAAACTTTAGGGTTCTCTATATACAGTATCATGTCATTTTCAAATAATGACAGTTATAACTCTTTCTTTCCAATTTGGATGCTCTTATTTGATATCAATTAATGTGATATTTCTTGTTCTTGTCCTCACTTCAATTACTATATTGAATAAGAGCGATGAAAATAAACATCCCTGTCTAGTTCCTGATCTTAAGGGAAATGCTTGTAGTTTTATGCTAGTAGTTTTTATCCATTGAGTATAGTGTCGGCTGTGGGTTTGTCATATATGACTTTTATTATATTGAGTTATGTTCTTTCTGTTTCCATTTTTCTGAGAGTTTTTAACATAAATGGGTGCCAAATTTTGTCAAATGCTTTTTATGCATCTATTGATATAATCATGCAATACTTATCCTTCATTTTGTTTAGGTGGCATATCACATTTATTGATTTGCTGGTATTGTACCAACCTTGCATCCCCAGAATAAATCCCACTTCATCATTGTGTATGATCTTTTTAATGTATTACTGACTGTGGTTTGCTAATATTTTGTTGAGGATTTTCGCATCTATGCTCATCAGAAATATTGGCCTATAATTTTCTTCCTTTGTAGTGTCATTATCTGGTTTTGGAATCAGGGTAAAGCTGGCTTCATAAAGCGAGTGTAGGAGTCGTCCCTCTTCTTCAATTTTTAGGAATAGTTTGAGAAGGATAGGTGTTAGTTCTTTGAAAGTTGGATACAATTTTCTTGTGAAGCCATCAGTTCAGAACTTTTGTTTGCTGGGAGTTTTTTTTATTATTGCTTCAATTTCATCAGTTACAATTGGTCCATTTGGGTTTTATGATTTTTCCGGATTCAGTTTTGGAAGATTGTTTCTAGGAATTCATCCAGATGGTCCAATTTGTTGGCCCATAGTTGTCTGTAATATTTTCTTACAGTCCTTTGTATTTCTTTGGTGTCAGTTGTTACTTCTCCTCTTTCATTTCTGATTTCATTTATTTGGATCCTCTCTTTTGTTTCTTTGTGAGTCTGGTTAATAGTTCGTCAATCTTGTTTATTTTTTCAAAGAACCAACTCGGTTTCATTGATATTTTGTATTTTTTTTACTTGATTTTATTTATCTCTGCTCTGATCTTTATTATTTTTCATTCTACTCACTTTGGGCTATTATTGTTTTTCTTTTTCAAGCTCCTTTAAGTGTAAAGTTTGGTTGTTTGTTTGAGATTTTTCTCGTTTCTTGAGATAGGCCTGTAATGTTATAAATTTCCCTCTTAGGACTGCTTCATTGTGTCCCATAGGTTTTGGGTTGTTATGTTCTCATTTTCATTTGTTTCAAGGTATCTTTTGATTTCCTCCTTTATCTCATTGTTAACCCATTTCTTGTTTAGAAACATGTTATTTAGCCTCCAAGACCTTGTGTGATTTTCAGTTTTCTTCTTGTGTATAATTTCTAGTTTTATAGCATTGTGGTCAGAGAAGATGCTTGATATCATTTCAATACTCTTAAATTTATGGAGACTTTTTTTGTGGCCTAAAATGTTATCTACCCTAGAAGATGTTTCTTGTGCATTGGGAAAGGATGTATATTCTGCTGCTTTGGGACAAAATGCTCTGACAATATCAATTAAATCCATCTGGTCTAGTGTGTCATTTAAGGCTACCATTTCCTTATTGATTTTCTCTCTGAAAGAGCTATCCATGGATGTCAATAAGGTGTCAAAATCCCCTACTATGACTGTATTACTGTCATTGTCTCCCCTTATGTTCATCAATATTTTCTTTACATATTTTGGTGCTCAAATATTTGCAAGTGTTATATCCTTTTGTTGGATTGCTCCCTTTATCACTCTGTATTGTCCTTCTTTGTCTCTTATTATTGCCTTTGTGTGAAAATCTATTTTGTCAGAGATAAGTATTGGTACTCCAGCTTTTCCCCCTTTCTTTTTGCATAAAATATCTTATTCCATACCTTTATTTTTTGTCTATGTGTATTTTTCTTCTGGGGTGTGTCTTATATTGTTACGGCTACATAGGCGAGACTGAACACTCTGCAGCGGTGTATAAAGTTAAGCAAAGGATTTTTAATATTGGCCAGGAGTTGGGCAGACCCTGAGCAGGTCTCTAACATGCTCCAACCTACAATGGAGTCTAAACGCTGGGCTTTTATACTGGCGCAGTCTCTTTGTTTCTTCTTTGGCGGGAAACAGCCTTAGGAAGAGGGGGCTGGGCAGGACTGCAGGAATGTCTTGGCAGTAACAGGAACAGAAATTCGCAAGGCTAAAGATTATCTTCGATGGCAGCATAGCTCTTCAGCCAGGGACGAACTCCCTGTGAGGCAATTTATTTTCAAAGGGCTAGACATTCTGCAAAGCACAACCTTCACAAATGTTATAAACCAGACACAAGCAAGCAAATGGGAGGTGATAGAGGCTGAAGTCCTTTTAGCTTGTAAATCACTAATTGCTATAACACTCCTTCTTACATTCCTTTTTCCAAGGCCTTTTAGCAAGTCCTTGCTACTTCTCACAAAGAACATTTAAAGCCCTTACATACTTACATATTGAAACTTTTTACAGGGAATATTTGGTGCCCCTACATAATCCCCCCTCTAGTCCCTGGACTAAACCTATTAGGGACGTCTAGGGACTATAAGTAGGGTTTTTAAACCCTGGTTTTCAGGAGGGGCTTAGTAGCAAGGATAAGGAGATGGATATTTATAATGCTAGCTTTCAGGAGCTGCAAGGAAGAAATTAAGTTTTCAGAAACAAATGATAATGAGTATACAACATCCTAAAACTAAAAGGGACACAGCAAAAGCAGTTTTGAGAGGAAAGTCCATAGCAATACAGGCCTACCCAAAGAGGATAGAAGAACTCCACACAAAAATTTAACCCCACAGCTACAAAAACTAGAAAAACAATAATAAACAAAGCCCAGAGCAAGCAGAAGGAAGGAAATTATTAAGGTTAGAGCAGAATTAAATGACACTGAGACTAAACAAACAACTTAAAAGATTAACAAAAGCAGGGGCTGGTTCTAGGCTTATAAAGAAAAATAGAATCCAAATAAACAAAATTAGAAACAAAAGAGGAGATATTATGACCGATAACACAGAAATACAAAAAATTGTAAGAAATTACTATAAACAACTATATGGCAAGAAACTTGACAACCTAGATGAAAAGGACAAATTTCTAGAAACATATAATTTTCCAAAACAGAATTAAGAAGTAGAAAGTCTTAACAGACCAATAACAAAGAAGGAAATTGAAACAGTAATCAAAAATTTCCCGGCACACAAAAGCCCTGGACCGGATGGCTTTATAGGCGAATTTTACAAAATATTTAGGGAAGAACTAATTTCTACCCTTCTCAAACTATTCCAAAAATTCAATAAAAGGGAAAAATTCCAAACTTTTTCTATGAAGCCAGTATTACCTTAATTTCAAAACCAGGTCAAGACATAACAAAGAAAGAAAACTACAGGCCAATATCGCTAATGAACATAGATGCTAAAATTCTTAACAAAATATTGGCAAACAGGATCCAGCAATACATCAAAAAGATTATACACTACGATCAAGTGGGATTCATCCCAGGGACACAAGGATGGTTTAATATTGGCAAATCAATAAATATAATACATCACCTAAACAAAATGAATGATGAAAATTACATGATCATATTAATAAATGCAGAAAAAGCATTTGATAAAGTACAACACCCATTTATGATGAAAACCCTTAACAAAATGGGAATAGAGGGAGCAGACCTTAACATAATTAAGGCTATATATGAGAAACCTGAAGCCAACATTCTACTCAATGGACAAAAACTGAAAACATTCCTTCTGAGATTAGGAACAAGATAAGGATGTCTACTTTTTTCCTTTTTTTTTTTTTTTAAACAGTGTTGGAAGTTCTAACTACAGCAATTAGGAAGAAATTAAAGACATTCAAATTGGTAAGGAAGACAAAACTGTTACCACTTGCAGAAGACACGATAGTATACATAGAAAACCTTACAGACTTTACGAAAAAACTACTTGAGCTAATAAATGAATTTGACAAAACAGCAGGGCACAAAGTTAATATTCAGAAATTAAAAGCGTTTCTATATACCAACAAAACATTAGAGATAGAAACCAGAAAAAAATTCCATTTACTATAGCAACAAGAAAAACAACAGTATTCAGGGATAAACTTAACCAAAAAGGCAAAAGACCTGCACTCGGAAAGCTACACAACCCTGAAGAAAGAAATTAAGAAAGACACAAATAAATGGAAGCATACACCACATCCACGGATGGGAAGAATTAACATTTCCAAAATGTCCACATTATTTAAAGCAATTCATAGATTCAATGCAATTTCTATTAAAATACCAGCAACATATCTCACAAACCTAAAGCAAACACTTACAATTTAATTTAGCAGATATTTGTTAAGCACTTGCTATGTGCCATGCATTGTAGATTCAATGATTAATAAGAGCAAATGGAATGTTAGCAAGATGATGGAAAACAAATTTCCAGACCCTTATGGAAACATTAAATTAACAACTAGGAACTGACTAAAACAAGTTTTTACAGCTTTGAAAACTAGTCAAAGATTAATAGCAATTAAGGAAATGACCAACAAAGAAAGCACTACATTCAAAATGATAGAAAATTTTATGGCACTGTACTTATTTTTGCCTTACCTTTTTTTTTTTTTCAATGTAGTGCAGTATACTTGGGAGGAATTAGCCTAATTCCCAGTTTTTTTTCTTTTCTTATAAGGAATGTCTGAAGCCCCTGTATAATTCCCCTCCTTAGACTTAAGACCTTTTATTTTATAAGAGGACAATGGGCGAAGGTCTCGTGCTCTTCTAGCTGCTTCAAGCTGAACATGGTCGTCGTCCTACCTACCCTTGGGTCTAGGAATTTCTAATAAGAGTGGGGGTGGAGGGGAGTGCGGCCCTCCCTTATGGGGAAGGATTTTGCAGAATCCAGGTCAGTTGGCTGTCCCCGGGCAGCGGCATTCTTGGTTTCCAAGGGCTGGCACTGTTGGACAAATTGACATCCTTGTCATAATCTGGAGGCAACAGATTTGGCAACAGGGTTAAAAGGCATAATTTAACCCACAACCACTAGATGACAAAAGACAGAGATTAATTTTTCAATGTCCCACATTAGGAAAAGAAATGGCTTCTTTGAAGGAAGGTGTGCAGGGCATGTCACACCTGTCCAAAATTCTTTTGCTCACTATACTTAGCTAGGGCTGAGGGAAATATTTTAGGTTTTTTCCCCCCTCTCAGACCTTTAGGCCCTTTTTGTCCAAGTCATTAGGATAGAAAAGAGAAATAAGTTTTTAAAGTGAAGCTCACAGACTACCCTATACTTTACCAACCCAACCACTTAGTTCAGCCAAATGGTCGAGTCTTAGGAGGAGGCACTGCAGATGGGCTTCTTAAGTGAGGCCTATAAGTACAATTACTCAGGTAATGAGATCATAAGCTTATGCCCTGTGAAAACAGAAAGAACACACATGTTAATTCACACAACACAATTCACAAACCAGTCTCCAAATCGGAGAGACTGTCTTATTGGGAAGACATCCAGTTGCAAGGCACTTGACATTCTTCTTGCCTGTAAATTAAGCATCCTTGATAATGTCACAGACCTGGTTTAACATTTAAGTGAAGATAAACTTTATAGACAGTTAGCTGCACTGAGCATTGCGATTTTCCTTGAGTCACGATTTTTCTCCTTAAGATTACCCTCCTTGTTATTAAAGGAACTGCATTAAATACAGTTTTAATTTAGCCTGTTCATTTGCATAAACACAACAAGAGCAGTGATTGACCACATATGATTTTTGTCTACTTTGCTGGAACTTATACAAGGAACCTTCATGCTGACTATTAGTCTGCCCACTAGGGCACAGAAGCTGAGCCACACACCTGCCATTCAGCCTTGCCTGTAAACACCTGCTTTTCCCAAGTCCTTTGGATTTTTTTCATTGTGCCTTGAAGTTCCTTCCTTCTAGCCATTTTTCAGGAAAGCAACCTTCGTTCCTTCCCTGGAAAGACTGCCATGAACCGCACAACCAACCAAGGTGTCAGGCCTTTTTTCTCATGGGCTTTTCTTAGCTTCAAAAGTTAAATCCAGTTCCTTAGGGCTTCCTGGTAACAACCAGAGCCTAAGCATGCCTCTTTCAGGCATATTATTCCAGTCAAAGTCTTGGTTAACAATACCTTTATTAACAACTGGTCTTTTTAGTTTTATGCAAAGAAACCTAATGTCATTACTTACTTCTTTAAATTGCCAAATTCTGGAGGGATCAGGTAGGGAGAAAAATATACAGTGTGAAGAAAAATCCTTGTTCTTCTAATATTTACTAAAACTGCATTTCCATGCCTTATACTTTCTTTTGTTCACTTTCCTACATGTGAAGTTTTCTTTTTTTTTTTTTTAACTCTCTCTGGGAAACCTCAATTTTCCTTTAAGATTATATGGCTAATACCAATACAGAGAATTCTAGACCTTTTCTACATCCCCAATGGCTAATGTCAATTCCAACACTGGGAATTCCAAATGACCTTTCATAGGTCCCAAGGCTAAATGCCAATACAGAGGTACAGTAACCATACAATTAGACCACAAGTAGTTGAGGTTTCCTTTCCCCAGGTTTAAAAACTTTCACAACCTTTTTATACATTTTTATGACTTTCCACAGACCTTCTGCAACATTCACAAACTTTCCATATATTTACCCATTCAGATTTAACCATAATCCATTTCCAATTCTTGTTCTTTTCCACACTGTAAAGGATTCTACTCAAACTCAGTATTTAGCAGCTAAAATTTCCCTAGATTTATAGATATTCTGCAGTTTTCTGAAGCTTCCTGCTTCTTCTTCTTCTTCTTTTCTAACATACACTTTTGAGCTTTCCTGAGAAGTTTTTCAATTGTTTTATTTGGCCTATTACTATTCTATTTAGGATTTTATTGGGAACCTTTTGTTTGGCCAGGACAATTCCCTGACCAGGAGGATGCTTGCATTTTTTTAATATTCTTATAGCAGCCCACATGATTATTCCTCTTTCTTTCCTATTGAAGAGGATGTCTAGAATGGACATTAGTTTTTATTCATGTGTAACAACACTTTTCCTTAAGATACAGGCACATTCCCCCTGCTGAAGCAGTGAGGAGATTGAAGTCTCTTTAGTTACAGCTTTAGAGGTGTTGCTGATTGGCACCCAAGCAGCTTGCACCAGTTTGAAGAGCGGCCTGAGTTTTAAAAGTGTCACTTTTTTTTTTTCCTCCATGTTGGAGAGACAGACATTCTGCTGTTTCTGTAACCTGTAGCAAGGGGATTAGACGGCTGCTTCGCTAGCAAATTTAACATTGTCCCTCCTTGCAGCTCCAGCAGGGAGTATTCAGATGCAAACTGAATTGCTAGAAGTTACCTGGGGTGGAAAGAAATGCTGCAAGCAAGTTCTCTGGGGAAATTTTTAAGGAGCCTCATCCCTCTGGCCAGGGCTACAAGGCAGCGGGAGACAGCACAGAGGGTCCTAAGCTTATTTTTTTTGGGGACACTGCCCATATTTATAGCCTTGGTTTTCATGTTCCCCACCCCCCTCTCCTGCGCCTGCAGCTGTTTGAGAGATAGCAATTTGATCTGGGAACCAGGGGCCTTCCCAGATTACAGAATATGTGAAACTAACCCATGTTTGTTTGGCCTTCACTAGCCATCTGCAAAATAATACCTTTTTTTTCTTCTTAAAAAAAAACACTTTTCCCTTAGAAGTGCAGAGCAGGAGCCACTCTTTCAAGGCACAGCTCCCTCCTGCCTTGCTACTTCCCCCAATAACCCTCTCCTTTCTGCTTGTTGCATTTTTGCTTCCCGAGAGACACCATTTTACACTTATAATATTTAGATTTAAAGTACTCCCAAGAGGGGGTGGGACTATCCGACCCCAAAAGCAGGCCACTCTGACCCACAGAATGTTTCCAGGGTGCCAGAGTTTATGAAGGGATTTTGTCCCCGGAACTTGGGGAAATTCTGGAGCACACAGTCAAGAACTGTGGGTGCAGGCTTAGACTGGCGTCCCCTTATGTTGGCTAAGGTGACTGCTACAAACATGCACTTAATTTGGATTACAATTAGGAGCTGGAACACAAGGCACAGGAGCAATTCCCCCCTCACGGCACAGACAAACACGGGCTGGGAGCTCCCAAAGGAAGCCAAACAAATGCCCGCTTGGCCTCTCCTCCTGCGAGGCTAGAGCCCACTCAGACTCCATAGACCGAAGTTTGTGGAGGCACACAAAAAGGAGGAAATAACTTTTTTTTACTTTAACCTTAACATTCACTCACACATTCACTCAGAGGTTAAACAATCCCACCCAAACCCCGCCTAGGCTTCTGAGATTAGATGAACAGCATCGGCTACAGGCAGCAGAACCCCAAAACCAAAAGAGCTCTATACAATCCAAATGAAGCTAGCCAAGCCGGCTTCAACAAATTCCCTGTTCGGGAATATGTACCTCTGCGTCCAGAGGACAAAAGAGACCAAGTCTCAGTGGCAGTGGCCCAAGTCCGCTGCCCAAATGGGTTGCCACTCACCTGTCGCCGAGGCTGTCCTCTGTCCTTTGCTTACTCTAGACTGGGCCGTCAGGGCTTCTAGCAGCTCCCGAGTGTCTCCTGAAGGTGCAGGGAATTGCTCCCAATCAGAGCTTGTGGCCGCTGTCCTGCCACACGTCAGCTAGACACACGGGACCGCATGAAGCCCCGGGGGCTCACCAAAGGCGGCACCGCTTTACAGAGGCATCTCGCTGGGGCCTCCAAAATGTTACGGCTACATAGGCGAGACTGAACACTCTGCAGCGGTGTATAAAGTTAAGCAAAGGATTTTTAATATTGGCCAGGAGTTGGGCAGACCCTGAGCAGGTCTCTAACATGCTCCAACCTACAATGGAGTCTAAACGCTGGGCTTTTATACTGGCGCAGTCTCTTTGTTTCTTCTTTGGCGGGAAACAGCCTTAGGAAGAGGGGGCTGGGCAGGACTGCAGGAATGTCTTGGCAGTAACAGGAACAGAAATTCGCAAGGCTAAAGATTATCTTCGACGGCAGCATAGCTCTTCAGCCAGGGACGAACTCCCTGTGAGGCAATTTATTTTCAAAGGGCTAGACATTCTGCAAAGCACAACCTTCACAAATGTTATAAACCAGACACAAGCAAGCAAATGGGAGGTGATAGAGGCTGAAGTCCTTTTAGCTTGTAAATCACTAATTGCTATAACACTCCTTCTTACATTCCTTTTTCCAAGGCCTTTTAGCAAGTCCTTGCTACTTCTTACAAAGAACATTTAAAGCCCTTACATACTTACATATTGAAACTTTTTACAGGGAATATTTGGTGCCCCTACAATATAAACAGCTTATATATGGTTATGTTTTCTTATCCCTTCAGCTACCCTATGTCTTAGACTGGAACACTTAAGCCATTTACATTTAAAGTGATTATGGATAGGTATGAATTTATTGCCATTTTATTCTTTTACCTATGTTCTTCTGTTGTCTTCTTCTCCTTTCCCTCCTCCTCTATTTCTCCTCCCCTCCTCCCTGTTTTCCTCCCCCTCTTTCTTCTCCTCACCCTCCTTCTTGTCTTTCCCCTGCTCCTCCCCCTCCTCCTCCCCCTCCTCCCCCTCCTCCCCCTCCTCCTCCTCCTCCTCCTCCTCCTCCTCCTCCTCCTCCTCCTCCTCCTCCTCCTCCTCCTCCTCCTCCTCCTCCTCCTCCTCCTCCTCCTCCTCCTCCTTCTTCTTCTTCTTCTTCTTCTTCTTCTTCTTCTTCTTCTCATTTTCATTCTCAAAGACCCTTTCACATTTCTTTTAATCCTGGTTTGGTGGTAACAACTTCCTATACCTTTTTCTTTTCTGGGAAGTTCTTTGTTTCTCATTCAATTTTAAATGGTAGCCTTGCTGGATAAGTAGTCTTCATTGTAGGTCCTTCCTTTTCATCATTTTGAATATTATATGCTTATTTTTATGGTTTCAATCTTTTTTTATGCTACTGTAATTCTCACTAATTACCTTGTGCTTCTTACTAAGATCCTTGAGCATCTTTATAACCATATTTTTGAACTCCATATCAGTAACTGATACCCCCTCAGTCTGCCCAGACCTCTACACTCCAACAAAGGCAACTGACTCCTCGGCAGGCTGTAAGCTCCATAGGGTGGGACAAGAAGGAGTCCAGAGTGTGGGAAAATTTCTTTTTTCCAGGTTGATGCCATATGAAGGGGAATGCTCCACCCAAGATTAATGGTGTCTGTGGTGTGGGAGAGTGACTGAGCACAGGGATCCTGATGGCTGTCCCTTTAGTTCTCTCCCCACAGCCACTAACCCCAGACTTTCCTCATGTGACTCTAGTCTTTTCTGCCTTCCCTTCTCTGGAAACCTAGGTGAGTGACTGTGAATGAAATTTTATGCAATGTTTCTTTTAGAGGAGACTTGTGTCCTTCATGGACAGAATATCTGCTGACTTCCACAACTGGATATTATGTGTGTGCCTCTTCTTGGCTCTGGTGGCTCTGGACTCAGGAGCCTGGCTTGGAATTAGGACCTCACACTTCTCAGGGGGAACCCCCTCCAGTAGAGTTATCCTTCCAGAATCTCAGCTGCCATCTGTGAGAGTGGGCCCAGCCCTTTTCACATCCCAACCCTTCCTACTAGTTTTGATGTGACGTCTGTAAATTCTTGGTTGTAAGACTTCTTTTCAGCTAGTTTTCAGTTTGTTGTTTAGGATGATTGTTCTGTAATTTAGTTGTAACTCCAGTTTGGTCCTCAGAGGTGGAGAATATACTTTCTACCTACTCCACTGTCATCTTGGATCTTTAGGATAACTTTTGATGAGTGGAAGTCCTTTTTAGGTTTTAGTGGAGTTGAATTCCAACAATCTTTTTCTCTGTAGTTTGAGCTCTCCATATCTTCTTTAAGCATTTCATTCCTACCCTAGAGGAATAAGAATGTTCTCTTAGAAGTGCCTTTAAAATAGGGATTTTTTTTTTGTCCTTCACATTTAAGGCTTTGGTCTACCTGAAAAGGATGTTGTGTATATGGTATAAAATAGGAATCTTTTTTTGTTATCTGTTCCTGTGTAACAAACCACCATGAAACTTAATGAATTAAAACAATAATTTGTTATCTCCCATGATTCTGGGAAATGAGGTCATCTGTATTGTTCTCACTTGGGGTCCCTCTTATAGTACTGTCAGATTGAAGTTATTCTGGAGTAAACTAAGGCTTCTTTGTTCATGTATCTGATGCCTGAGCTGGTCTCACATCCTCTCTTCACATGGTCTCTCTGGGTGGCAGGCTTGGCTTCTTCACAGAATGACAGTCTAAGAATAGTAAAACTTCTTTTTTTTTTTTTTTTTTTTTTTTTGGTTTTTCAATTATAGTTGTCCCATTTTTCCCCCATTGCTCTTTCCCACCCAGCTCAGCCCGTCTCCCACAATCATATCCCTCCCCATTGTCCATGTCCAACCTTCTTATATGTTGGCTAGCTTCCCAAGGGCAAGTGTTCCAACAGATAGGAAGTGGATAATGCCAATTTTTAAAGGCCCAATTCCAGAAACTGGCATATATGCTATTCTTCTTTAATATTCTATTGCTCAGAAAAGTCACACAGCCCCACCCAATTTCAATGAAAGGAGAAATAGATCCCACATATAAATGAGGGTAGTTTCAAAGAATTTGAGATCATTTTTAATTGGCCACAGGATCCAAATTTGTTTCTCCCCATATAGATAACCAGTTGACTCACCAAAACCTGCATGGAGTCAGTAGCAACAAAACACCACTTTAAACTATTTTAAAAGGAGGTTTTTGCCCTGCCAGCCAACACCAAATTTTGAGCTAAGCAATTTTCTTTAGAGTCCCTTAGTGTATGAGCAGGAGTATCCTTATTTTCAGTTCACCTCTCTACAGGGGCCATAACTTTTTGGAATCCTAGTTTTATATGAGAATAGGGATCTTATGGTAGATTTTCTACCTTATAAGACCTGATCTTTCCCTCTGGCCCTCCACACCCCACAAGGTCATAAAATACTGAAAGCTCAAATTCAGTTTTGTTAATGCCCTCCAAGCAAAGTAAGATTGCTTCTCTGGGGTCCTGATTTTGTTTTATTTTTTACCTCTTCTGTATATTCCTTACTTCCTTGACATCTCACTTATGATTAAATACATATACACACAAATGGCAAAATCAGAAAGTAATGAATGCTAGTGTTGTGGAAATGAAAATGGCTGGAGAAAATGAGAGAATGACCTTGGAAGCTGTGTTACAGGAGTGCAGAATTCAGAGGAAGCTGTCATTATTTTCTTAATCACTGTAATATACTGATTCATTTTGTGTTTTTTTTTTTACCTTGTAATTGTTAGAGAAAGTGAGACTACTATTGCTCACCTCAGAGGGACAGGAGGTAGAACACTCTCACCCCTTCCAGTTAGATAGTGAACCATAAGTTAATCATTACCATCTTACTGAGTTTAAAAATAGTATTCTTCTAACAAGGCAATATTTTGATTGAATAGCATTTCTTAAACTGCATTTGTTTTCCAATCATCTTTACCATGTGAATATCTAAATTTTAAGAAAGAGATGAATACATATGTGTTTGTGGAAATTTGAAATGGTATTGTATTTTTTTGTTGTTGTTCCATGTGTTTGTTTTACTTAGAGACATTTTTATGTGTCCTAAAAACACCATTGCATTATATGATTGAAAGGAAGGTTTAATAGGAAGTAAGGTTTTAAAACAGAACTCTGGGCCTTCTCACATGCTTGAACCTATGATGAGATAATATAAATAGTATTTGCTATGGTCTGAATGTCTGTGTTCCTCAAAATTTATAGGTTGAAATCCTGACCCACAAGCTGATGATATTAGGAGATGGGCCTTTTAGGAGGTAATTATTGCCCTTATAAAACAGGCCCAGGGAATTCTTTTTTCCTTTCCACCATGTGAGAACAAAAAGAGAAAATGCCATCTGTGGACGAGAAAGAGGGTCCTCATCAGCAGCTTTATCTTGGGCTTCCCAGCTTTAAAAATTGTGAGAAATAAATTTCTGATGTTTATAAGCCAGTCAAGTCTCTAATATTTTGTTAGAGAAGTCTGCATGGATTAAGAAAGTAGTCAAGAACAAGCTCTCTGATGTTACATTCCAGGTCTGCCTTTTCCTAGGTAAATAATTTTTGTCAAGTCACTTAATCTCTCAACTTAGTTACCCCATCTGTAAATGTAGATAAATAATTATTAAATGAAATAATACATAAGTGTAAGCTTAGCCTTGGCATTTATTTGCTTGGCATTTAACTGCATAAAGATTAGTTGTAATTGTTGCTTTTATAATAATTATTAATATGAAATGAGTCCCAGGAATAGTAGTATAAGGTCAAGGCTATTTATTACATGTACTATTTGATAGCTAATAGGAATAAAATTAGTAATTTTTTACATATTAAGATGACTAATTGACCTAAAATAATTGCACTGAAGTGGCTGTAGCAATTTTCATACATCTTTCAATAAGGATCACAATAAGTTCCTTACCTCACAAAGGGAAATATTCTAGTCTTCTATGAAGAGTATTTGTGAACAGAAAATGTTTCTATTAACCTAGCTTTTTTTTTCAACCATTACTGTGTTTCAGCTAAGATTAAACAGTAATTTCTATCACATACAGGGCAAGACCACAGGAATTAAGAAGAGTCCAATACATTTAAGATTGTTTGTTGCATTTTTTTTTCTTGATCAAAAAAGTTGACTGAGCTAGCTTCTTCCATGTGTAGTTACACTTATGGTCTTGTTTATTAATGATCACCAATGACCTCAACAATTTAATTTACTTCCGGCCAAGATGGAGGCTTAGACAGACACGCTCGGTCTCCCTCTACAACTAGAGAGGAATACAACTACTTCAAAACAAAAGATAACTAGAAATTCCAGAAAATAAAACTACACGGAAGCCCAACGTACAAAGTTATAAACCAGCAGCGCCCTTTGGGCAGATAAGAAGAGTGAAAGGGGGCGGAGCTGTTTGCGGTAGCACCAGGGACAGCGGCAGGGAGAGCAGTCTCAGCTGCAGTCTAACCATGGCAGCTTGCGACCCCAACGCTGGGAAAAGCAACCACCACATCACCCCGAACAGTGAGGCTCAGAGGGCGGGAGGACGGATCCCAGTCTCCTAGCAGAATAACTGCGGGAATCCATCCTGGACCCCCGCCCCCACACAAAGTGCCACAACGCTGCGAAATAGGTTGTGGGTAGCCACTGGTTGCTGGGCAGTGACGACAAAGTGCCACAGCGCAGCGAGAAAGGTTCCTGGACCACCGCCGGTCGCTAGGTTGTGACGACAAAGGGCCACAGAGCAGCGAAAAAGGTTGCAGATCGCCGCCGGTCGCTGGGTTGTGACGAGTACACAGGCACTGCCCCCTATTGCCGGCCCAAGAAAGCAAAACGCATCTGTCAAAATGAGGCAGACAACTATAGAAATCCCAGTGGCGCAGCTCACCAGGCAACAGATGAAGAACCTGACAGATGAACAAATAAGAAACCTGTCAGAGGCTCAGTTCAGGGCCATTGTTATCAGGTGGCTTACAGAATTAACAAAAGATCTGGAAAAAGATGAGAAAGAATCGAAAAACACTCATACTGAAAGGAACAAAACCACATATGAGACAGATGGTGAGGAAATAAAATCCAGAGTTCAAATCAACAAACCAGAACATAGGAAGGAACAGTCAACCAGTGCAGAGAGAGGAAACGGGAAGCAAGGATGAGAGGATCAGAAACCTCTGGGACAGCTATAAAAGGCCCAACATAAGAATCATTGGTTTGCCAGAAGGTGAAGAAGATGAACTAGAAATTGAAAAATTAAGTGAAAATATAATAAAGCAGAACTTCCCAAACTTGGGGAAGGAAATAGGCTTACAGGTCCAGGAAGCACAGAGAGTTCCAAAACAACTGGACCCAGGGAGAACCACTCCAAGACACATTATAATCAAAATGTCAAAAGTTCAAGATAAAGAGAGAATCTTAAAAGCGGCAAGAGGGAAGAAAAGAATCATGTACAAAGGGGTCCCAATTAGACTATCAGCTGACTTCTCAAGGGAGACCCTACAGGAAGAAGGGACTGGCAAGAAATATTCAAAGCAATGAAAATCCAAAACCTGCAACCACGAATACTTTATCCAGCGAAGCTGTCATTCAGAATAGAAGGGCAGAGAAAGTGTTTCCAGGACAAAATAAAACTGAAAGAATTCATTAGATCCAAACCACTGTTATATGATATGTTAAAAGGACTGGTTTAGGAAAAGGAGGATCAAAACTATGAACACTAAAATGAAAACTGCATCACAAGAACTAACAACAGAAGCTAAGGAATTGAAACAAAGGCAAACTAAATAGGCAATGAGAGTGGAAAAAGAACTATAGATATGGGAAACATATTGGGGGAGAGGTCAGCAGGGAAGGGGGAGGGGGAGAGGGAGGGAGATGGTATAGGAATTAAGAAACATCGTAGGAGGGAATGGAATAGACAGAGAGGTTGAGAAGAACTATATGTACAACCAATGGACATGGACTAAAAGGGGGGGACAAGGGGAGGGAGGGGGGCCACCGGGCAGAGGGGAGCAGAGGGAAGGGAAATTGGAACAAATGTAACACTATAATTGATAAAACACATTTAAAAAAACAATTTAGATTTAATGATTAGACAATTACCTTTTGCATTTGAACTGAAAAAAAGAAGAAAGTCATTTAATTGCTAGTAATTTTTCTCATTATACAAAAGCCCTTTCTTACTTCTTCATGACATAATAATAACAGCCAGGTAAAATGCTGATGTGGCACACAATAACTTGTTTTTCTCCTTAAAAGCCAAACTATAAATCCCAAATGGCCTAATATAACATATAAGCATAGGGTTGAAAAAAATATATTTTCAGGATTTTTTAAGAACAGAGAAAAGGGCACTGGCTGTTGTGGTTCAGTGGTTTGAGCACTAGCTTGCAAATCAAAAGGTCACTGGTTCTATTCCCAGTCAAGGCACATGCCTGGGTTGCAGGCCAGGTCCCCAGTTGGGGGCATGTGAGAGGCAATAAATCAATGTATCTTTCACATGTATCTCTCTACTTTCTCACTCCTTTTCCCTCTCTCAAAAAGTAAATAAATAAAATCTTTAAAAAAACAACAACAAAGAAAAGGGATTTTGGAAGAGCTAAGATAAGGGAGATATTTCTCCTCTCCCATTGTGTCCTTGTAATAACATGGTCAACATGAATAACACAAATCTGTGAGGTGATTTAGTCTTTTTCCTCTTGTCTTCCTCTACATTTCCAGACTTGTATATCTTACCCCCATAGTCGATCTCCTCACTGTTATTCTTGAAAGTGACTTGTTGTAATGACATATTTGGGTAATTCTGTCCTTCTGGATGAAAGAGAAAGAAAAACACATGGCGTATATTAGTCTTGTTCTGTGGTTTGACTCCCAGCTGCTCCCAAACAGCTTACAGGAACTAACATGTGTTTGATAAGAGAAATCTGGAGTATTGGGAAGGTCACACAATTCCCGGCAGCTTTCTTGTAAACTAAATCCAAGTAACTTATTCATGATAGTATCTATTTCAATTTTAGAGAGACTGAGTGAAAGAAAACATAATCTGAACAGTAATTTGGAAAACAGAAATTTTCAGGTTTTGCTCCCAGGCTTAATGTCAACCACCTCTCTCTCCTGGGTGTGTCCTAGAAGGGTACTCCAAGGATTAATTAGCTTTTTAAATGCTTTGAATGTGGAAATGTCCTAAACAAACATATCTCATACTGAACTCGTTAAAAGAGAAGAGAGAACCTGAATGGGGGAGGGTTATAGAATAGAGTATTAAACATTGGTTTATTCTTACTTTGGAACAATAAAAAAAAAAAAACATTCGTAAGAGGTATATTGCCTTACGTAAGCTAAAAGAGGAGGGGAATTTAAGGTTAAAAATCATCAGAAGCTAATAAAATAGTGTGATTCATAACCAGTGACTAGAGGTGGGGGGCTGAGTGAGGACAAGGGTGAACCATGTAACAATTCAGAGTAAGACTCTGTGGGTAGAAAAAAAAAATAAGCTAAGCTTCCAAGAAAGGAAATAGGACACTGATCTTAGGAGGCAAAGAGCATTGTGATAAAGAAAGCAAGAGACAAGACTGGATAATTAGATGGACTTATCCCAGAGGAAATAAGTCAGGAGGAAGGGGAGGTAGGTAATATTAATGCTGCAGGCAGATGGACACTATAACACCAAACCAAAGTTGCTGATGCAAAATGAAGGAGCAGACATGATGTAGTCAAAACAGCAGAGAGTGATTGAAAATAAGATAGAAATTTTATAGTTATAAGATAATAAGCTAGTCATAAAGTGCTGCTTATCAGGTTGAAAAGAAAAAGAACACAGTGAAATGCTGATGAGGTGGATAAGATGATATAATGTCATCCAAAATACAGTTTCAGAGAGAAGATGGCGGAAGAGTGAGGGGAGGCTGTGCTTTCAGGCTCCCGAGACCCATCTGTAGTTTGGACTAATTGCAGACAGAACATCTCAGTGAGCAGCTGGACACTGGCAGGAGTCCAGCCTCGGCACTGCCAGATTAGAGAAAAACCATCTGGGAAGAAACTATTTAGTGAGGATAGCGGAGAAAAAAAGGACGAAACAGGATTCCTGACTGGGGTGGCTGCTTCAGCTGCGGCTGGAAGTACACAAAGGCTTTTTGGCAACCACAGACTTTCCCAGAGAGGAGTCCGGAGGAGAGCGGATATCTGCCCACTGGCAGAGACAGGATTCGACCAAGTGGCATTGGAGACAGCATATTGCTGTGCAAGTGAGAACATAATTTTTCTTTATATTTTTCTCTTGTGGACTGTGGAGAGGGGTGGAATGTTTGGGGGTGGTAGGACATTCTTGAGGAGCGCAGGTGCAGAGGTGCACTCGCCCACTCCCCAACCCTACCCTTGGGTCACGCAGGTGCGCATAGGGAAGTGCCCTCATTCACTGGCCCAGGTGCGCGGCCACGAGTCCAGGTGCCCCTCGGACACGCCCCAACAAACATAAGATCAGTATCCCAACAGGCAAAGGGAGGGCCCACTGAACACGCAGAAGACCAGAAGACCGTGTGCAGACACCCGTAGCCAACTCCAGTGGGTGCCAGGCCCCAGGCCGGAATGCAGACTACTTGCTTAGGCTCTGCTCGTGCCCGCCCAGACGGGTGCAGGAATGGCGGGCAGCTGCAGCATGGGAACAGCACGAAGCAGCAACTCACAGACACTCACTTCCACTGTGCACAAGTGTCCGGGGCCCCACCCAAAGAAGCAAGAGACCAACTCCTGGAGAGCGGCTCGGCTCCACGGGACTGAGGTTAGCTCTCGGGCTGCCTTGCATGCGCACGGGTGCACGAGTGCAGAAGCACCTCGGCCTGGCTTCAATAAGTGCTAATCGCTCACTTCCATTGTGCCCAAGTGTCTGGGACCCCGCCCTGGGAGGCGAGAGACCAACTCTCAGAGCACGGCTCCACAGGCCCAAGGCAAGCTCTCAGGCCACCCTGCGCACAGGGGCGTGCGTGCAAAGGCACCTCAGCTGGCTCTGGCGGGCGCCAAGGGAGCGCGCCGCACCGGCCACCAAGGGCACACACCACCGCTGCAAGGAACAAGAACCTCTGACCCGCCACATTAGACCAGCTGGGGATGCAGAAAAAGAAGACGACACACGAAGGCTGAACTGAGTAAAAACATTCCTTTTTTTCTTTTTTTCTTTTCTTTTCCCTTCCTTAAAAAAGGAAGGTAGAAGAGAAGAGAGGAAGGAAAAAAGAAAAAAAGAAAAACTATATCTCTAATTCGTTTCATATAATCTCTCCTCATCTTTCCTTTTTAATTGTTGTTTATTTGTTTGTGTGTCTAGTTTAGCCTCCCTTTCACTCTAAATAAATAAAATATAATTACTATATAAATCCAATACTACACAATCCCACTTTCTTACTATATTCTGCATTTTTCCATTCTTTTCTTCTATTTTTAATAACATACAATGTAAATATTACCTACTGTCTTGCATAGTCTCAACTATTATTAATCTATCATCCTCTCTCTCAAAAATCATATTTTTCCTCCCTAAAAACAACTCTTATCTATTCTTCCTATAGTATAAAGGCTCTAATATCTCTACATTTATATTAATATTGGCTTGTTGGCTGATGATAGCGGGATAGAGCGTGGGGGATATTTTGAGGGTGTGGGTCTCCAGCCTAGGCTGTGTGTTTATATTTTTAACAGCATCTCCACAAAAGAACTCAAGACAAAGTGGATAGAATGACTCTCAATCAACTAGACAGAAGGAAGATCCTACCAAAGAGCATCTGAAATATACCCAGACAACATAAACAAACGACATAAAGGGTATCCCAAGAACATCAGGCTCAGGAGATCAAAGAGACTGAACCACTGAAACCCCCACATCTTCGATAAAGAATCTCATACCACAAAGGTGGGAAGTCGAAGCAGACAAATCCCCAAAAATAAAAACAAACAAGAAGAATCCAACATGGTAAGATGCACAAACAACCTCTCAATGACAAGAAAAGAGGAATCCCCAGAAAGAGAGGTAGATGAAATAGGCAGCCCAAATTTCAGACATGGAATTCAAAACAATGGTGGTTAAGAAGGTCAATATACTTGAAAACCTTAAGAACAACTATGACAACCTCCAAGGAAGTTACCAGCAGCTCCAAGAAAATTACAGGGAACTTGCAGAGAACTACACCAGCATAAAAAAAAAAAAAAAGACATAGAAACTATTAACAAGAACCAGGAAGAAATGAATAACTCAACCTCTGAAGTGAAAAAGACAGTAGATCAGTCAAAACCAGACTAAACGAAGCAGAGGATTGGATTAGTGAGTTAGGAGATAATATAGAGAAAAACTCCCAGACAATACAGCAAATTGAAAAAAGATTGAAAAAATGTGAACAAGCTGTAAGGGACTTACAGGATAGCATGAGAAGAAATAAGATCAGGATCATCGGAATAAGAGAGGGAGAAGAAAAGGAGCATGGAATTGAAAAACTGATAGGAGAAATAGTGACGGAAATTTTTCCCAACCTGATGAGAGAAAGAGTTATACAAGTTCAGGAAGCACAGAGAGTTCCAATCAAGAGGAACCCAAAAAAACCCACTCCAAGGCACATCATAATTAAAATGGCAACATTCTAAGACAAAGAGAGAATCCTAAAAGCAGCAAGAGAAAAACAGCAAATAATATACAAGGAAGCTCCAATAAGGCTATCGAGTGATTTCTCAACAGAAACACTACAAGCCAGAAGGGAATGGTCAAAAATATTTCAAGCAATGAAATACAAAGGCCTACAACCAAGAATACTCTACCAAGCAAGGCTCTCATTCAAAATGGAAGGTGAAATAAAGAGTTTCTCAGACAAACGAATACTAAAAGAATACATCTCCATGAAACCAGCATTGCAAGAGATGCTAAAGAGAATGTTCTAAGAAAAATGAAGAAAAAAATTTAAAAAAAAAAGAGGAGAGGAACAGAGGTACAAAGGGAAATGAATAAACACACATCAATAATAACCTTAAATGTAAATAGATTAAATGTTCCAATTAAAAGACATAGGGTAACGGAATGGATAAGAAAACAGGGCCCACATATTTGCTGTCTACAAGAAACACACCTCAAAACAAAAGATTTACATAGTCTGAAAGTAAAGGGATATAAAAAATATTCCAAGCAAACGGACATGAATAAAAAGCTGGGGTAGCGGTCCTCATATCAGATGAAACAGATTTCAAACAAGGGCAAGAAAAAGAGACAAAGAAGGACATTTAATAATACTTAAAGAAACAATCCATCAAGAAGACATAACACTGATAAACATATATGCACCCAACATAGGAGCACCCAAATACATAAAGCAAATACTAGAAGACCACAAGAAGGATATCAACAACAACACACTCATAGTAGGGGACTTCAACACTCCATTATCAACAATAGAGAGATCATCGAAGCAAAGAAACACCAAGGATATACAGGCATTGAACAATACACTAAACCACATGGACTTAACTGATATATATAGAACTTTTCACCCCAAAGAAGCAAAATATACATTCTTTTCAAATGCACATGGGACATTTTCAAAGATAGACCACATGATAGGACACAAAACAAGCCTCAACACATTCAAGAAAATTGAAATCATATCAAGCATCTTTTCAGACCACAATGCCTTGAAATTAAAAATCAACCTCAGGGAAAAGTATCAAAGACACCCAAACTCATGGAGAATGAATACCATGCTATTAAATAAGGAATGAGTTAACAATGACATCAAAGAGAAAATCAAGACATTTCTAGAAACTTATGATAATGAACACACAACAACCCAAAACCTATGGGACACCGCAAAAGCAGTCCTAAGAGGGAAGTTCATAGCAATATAGCCATATCTAAAAAGGATAGAAGAATCTCAAATAAAAAATCTAACCCTAAAGCTACAAGAACGAGAACAACAACAAACAAAGCCCAGGGTAAGAAGAAAGAAGGAAATCATCAAGATCAGAGCAGAATTAAATAACATAGAGACTAAACAAACAATCCAAAAGATCAAAAAACTAGGAGCTGGTTCTTCAAAAAAATGAACAAAGTCGAAAAGCCTCTAGCCAGGTTCATCATGAAAAAGAGAGAGAAGACCCAAAAAAACAAAATCAGAAATGAAGGAGAAATCACGACTGATACCACAGAAATACAAACAATAGTAAGAAATTACTACAGACAACTGTATGGCAAGAAATTTGGCAATCTAGAAGAAACGGACAAATTTCTAGAAACATATAACCTTCCAAAACTGAATCAAGAAGAAGCGGAAAGTCTCAACAGACCAATAACAAAGAAGGAAATCGAAACATTAATCAAAAATCTCCCTGCACACAAAAGCCCTGAACTGGATGGCTTCACAGGTGAATTTTACAAAACATTTAGGGAAGAACTAACTCCTGCACTCCTCAAATTATTTTTAAAAATCCAAGAAGAGGGGAAAATCCCAAACTCTTTCTATGAAGCCAGTATTACCCTAATCCCAAAACCATGTCAAGACACAACAAAGAAAGAAAACTACAGGCCAATATCACTGATGAACATAGATGCTAAAATCCTCAATAAAATAGTGGTAAAAAGGATCTAGCAATACATCAAAAAGATCATACAGCACGATCAAGTGGGATTCATCCCAGGGATGCAAGGATGGTTTAATATTCGCAAATCAATAAATATAATACACTACCTAAACAGAATGAAAAAAAAATCACATGATCATATCAATAGATGCAGAAAAAGCATTTGATAAAGTACAACACCATTTATAATAAAAACACTCAGCAAAATGGAAATAGAGGGAGCATACCTTAACGTAATTAAGGCTATATATGAGAAACCTGAAGCCAACATCAAACTCAATGGACAGAAACTGAAAGCATTCCCCCTGAAATTTGGAACTAGACTAGGCTATCCCCTCTCTCCACTCCTATTCAACATAGTGTTGGAAGTCCTAGCCATAGCAATCAGACAAGAAAAAGAAATAAAAGGCATTCAAATTGGGAAAGAAGAAGTAAAACCATCATTATATGCAAATGACATGGTATTGTACCTAGAAAATTCTATAAACTTCACTAAAAGACTACTCAATATAATAGGTGAATTTGGGAAAATAGCAGGGTACAAAATAAATATACAGAAATCTAAGGCATTTCTGTACACCAACAATAAAATATCAGAGACAGAGACAAAAAAGAAAATAACATTTACTATAGCATCAAGAAAAATAAAGTACCTAGGAGTAAACGTAACCAAAGGGATAAAAGACCTGTACTCTAAAAATTACATAACATTGAAGAAAGAAATTAAGGAAGATACAAATAAGTAGAAGCAAGCACCCTGTTCTTGGATGGGAAGAATCAACATCATCAAAATAGCCATACTACCCAAAGCAATTTACAGATTCAATGCAATCCCTATTAAAATACCAATGACATATTTCACAGACCTAGAACAAATACTCCAAAAATTTATATAGAACCAAAAAAGAATATCCAAAGCAATCTTGAGACATAAGAATACAGCAGAAGGAATCACAATACCAGACATCAAACAATACTACAAAGCCACTGTGATCAAAACAGTCTGGTACTGGCATAAGAACAGACATATAGATCAGTGGAACAGAATAAAGAGTTCAGAAATAAATCCATAACTATACGGTAAACTAATATTTGATAAAGGAGGAAGGAACATAAAATGGAGTGAGAAGAGCCTCTTTAACAAATGTTGCTGGGAGAACTGGATAGGGACTTGCAAAAAAATAAAACTAGACCGCCAACTTACACCACACACCAGAATAAACTCAAGATGGATCAAAGACTTAAATGTAAGTCATGACACCATAAAAGTCCTAGAGGAAAACATAGGCAGGAAAATTTCAGATATCTCACATAACAATATCTTCATGGATACATCTTCTAAGGCAAGAGAAATAAAAGAAAAAATAAACAAATGGAATTACATCAAACTAAAGAGTTTCTGCTCAGCAACAGAAAACATTAACAAGATGAAAAGGAAACCAACCATGTGGGAAAACATATTTGCCAATGATATCACAGACAGGGGACTGATTTCCAAAACATATAAAGAGCTTATACGACTCAACATCAAGAAAACAAACAACCCAATTAAAAATGGGCTAAGGACCTGAGCAAACACTTTTCCGAAGAGGACATACAGAAGGTCCATAGACACATGAAAAAAAGCTCAACGTCACTAGCCATCAGAGAGATGCAAATAAAAACCACAATGAGATACCATTTTACACCGGTCAGAATGGCCACCATCAACAAATCAACAAACAACAAGTGCTGGCAAGGATGTGGAGAAATGGGAATTTTACTGCACTGTTCATGGGAATGCAGACTAGTGCAGCCACTATGGAAAACAGTATGGAATTACCTCAAAAAACTAAAAATGGAACTGTGTTTTGAACCAGCGATTCCACTGCTAGGATTATACCCAAAAAATCCTAAAACACTACTTCAAAAGAACTTATGCACCCCTATGTTCATAGCAGCACTGTTTACAATAGCTAAGTGCTGGAAACAGCCTAAATGCCCATCTGTAGATGAGTGGATCAAAAAACTGTGGTACATTTACACAATGGAATAGTATGTAGCAGAAAGAAAGAAGGAACTCCTGCTATTTGCAACAACATGGATGGAACTAGAGAGAATTATGCTTAGTGAAATAAGCCAGGCAAAGAAAGAAAAATACCATATGATATCACCTAATATAGGAAACTAAAGAACAACACAAGCAAAAGAACTAAATAGAACAAAGAGCAGAATAGCAGTAAATAGGAGGGGGAGAGTAGGGGGATAAGTAAGGTAAGGGTTTAGTCAAATAATGTGTATAAATGACTGATGAACATGGACAACGGGGAAAGATATGATTGTGGGAGAAGTGGTGGGCTGGGTGGGGGAGAGAAATGGGGGAAAAATGGGACAACTGTAATTGAAAAAGCAAAAAAATTAAAAAAAACAAAAACAAAATACAGTTTTAGTCAGGTATTAGGATATGAAAGGAAAGATAAATGGTACAATAATGTGAAGAAAAGAAGAGGTACTGAAAATTAGATGGTATCGAGTTAGGGTGAGGTGTTAGGACATTACTGGAAGAGATTTGTAGTGTAATAAGACTGAGTATGGGTCTTAGACATGCATGCTATCTGGACTTTCAGTAAAGAAGCATGAATAGAACTATTTATATGTATGGTTGGCTCATTGAACCCCAGTACCTCTTCCCCATAATTATTGATACTTTGGATGTCCAGTGTTCATTTGCTTCTGCAGAATGAATGTGTACACTTTCTCAGAATACTCTGCTAATCATATTAGCCTGTCTGCTAAGAAAATAATGATTACAGCTTGCATACCTAATTAAGAGGTTCAAATGCCATAATTTTTCATTATTTATTTTCAGGGCAGTAATTACATCCAGCAAGTTTGCTAATACTCTCACCAGTTCAGAGCTTTGGGGAAATCCACTTCATTGACATCAATCATTTAACTCAAGCTTTAAATTTTGACTGGAATTTCAAAGTGAAAACCTTATTACGAGATTTTCTTTGCTTATTTTTATTTTATACTAAGTTAGACCCAAAAATATTTAAAGAACATTTCTTAAAATCCAGAATACAAAATTATTGTGATTTATCTAGTTACTTTTTCTGAATTGGCTAGGTAAAAGCCATGAACCTTAATTACATAATAAAGTTTCAGAATCCCTAAGAAAACAATTATTTGCAGTATCCAGACCAAGACCAAGACTTCGTGTGCAACATCATCAAGTACCCCACATGGGTTTGGGGCACAGGCTGTTACTGAGTGTTTCACAACAGCATTGCCAGCTCTGTTTCATTTATTTAATCTTCTGCTTTCCCTGCTTTATGTTACCTGAGCTACTTGATTCACAAGATATAGAGGGGCCTTAGTTTGGAATAAATTGCTTATTTAAGCGTTCTTCAAGTGTTTAATTTTGACCCCACCCATAAGTTATCCCAACTAGGTATTCAATATTGACCTATCTAGTTATTGCAACAACTTGCTTGATATGCTGTTTATTACTATTCCCAATAACTTCTTCAATATAAAAGGTAATAAATACTCACTGCAGAAAATTAAATATGCAGAAAACCACAAAAAGAAAAGCAAAGGCAAAAGACCTGAATAGACATTTCTCCAAAGAAGACATGCAAATGTCCAATGGGCAAATGAAAAATGCTCAATATAACTGATCATCAGGGAAATACAGATCAAAACTATAGTGAAATATCACCTCATACGCATTAGGATGGCCACACACACAAAAAAGGAAATAATAAATGTTTATAAGAATGTGGAAAAATCATAAATCTTGTGCACTGTTAGTAGGAATGTAAAAAGGTGCAGTGCTATGGAAAACATTATGGAAGTTCCTCAAAACATTAAAAATGGAATTTCCAAATGACCCAGAAATTCCATTTCTGGGTATATATGTGAAAGAGTTGAAAGCAGGACCTCAAAGAGATATTTTCACACCCATGTTTATTGCAGCATTATTCAAAATACCGAAGAGGTGGGAGCAAACCCAAACATCTATCAGTGCATGAATAAAGAAAATGTGGTATATACATGCAATGGAATATTATTCAGCCTTAAAAAAGGAAATCTTGCCATGTGCTACAACATGGATGAAACTTGAGGGCATTATTTTCAGTGAAGTAACCCAGTAACAAAAACACAATTCTTGTATTGTTCCACTTATACAAAAGATTGTTTACGAAGGGCTGGGAGGAGGAGACAGGGGAGTTGTTCAATGAGTATAGAGGTTTAGTTTTACAAGACAAAAATATTCTAGAGACCTGTTGCACAACAATGTGACTACAGTTGACATTACTGAACTGTACATTTAAAAATGGTTGAGATGATAAATTTTGTGTGTTTTTAACCACAATTAAAAATATTTGAAGAAGGAAGAAGAAGCTTGAAAGGTGCTTGTGTGTTGGTGCTTACGGACTTGGCTGAGCCTAGAATATTACCAAGATGTGAATGAGTCTGGGGTGGTCTACTGAAGGATACAAGAGCATATCTGAGCAGACAGTTAATCAGCCACCAGACAGCTAACCAGTCACTAGCCAACCCAGCACCGAATCACAGGCACATGCATGAGCCATAGCAAAGATCAGTTAGTTGAGCCTGACCCAGATCTGCAGAAGCACCCAGCTGAAAACAGCCTAAATTGCTGGCCAACATATTTTTGAGCTAAATAAATAATTGTTGTTTGGGTGGGGGTGGGGAATAAAGCAAAACAGAAGTCACCCCAAATCCTTGCACTTATAGGGGCCCAATCATGAATTTAAATAAGTTATGTGTATGTGTTTATTATGCATATAACAGTATTCTGTTACATGTTTTCACCTTTATTTCTTTAATCCTAATGCCTTGTTGGGGGGCATTTAGCTTATTTTCAATACTGTGATATTAAAAATAACACCAAGATGAGCATTTTTTGATATATCTTATGTACAAACATGATTATTTTCTTAGGATGATTAGCTATATAAATTAAATTACTCAGGTGTCTTAAAAGCATTAACTGAATCCTTTTCAATATGGATGGGCAGGTTTTCTTTTCAAATCTGATCACTAAATTGAGACACTATTTTTGAAATTTAGCATTGTCTATGAAAATTATTTGATTAACTCTTTGAGCAGCTCAAGGAAGAAACTTATAGGCAATGATAATAGATATTAGCGGGTAGATTCTTATTACAAATGAGAGAAACACAAATGCAACCCAAATAGAAAATAAATTTATTGCTACTCTTTCGATGTTTGCCTGGTCTATGAAACCTCGCAGGTTTTTCAAAACCTGTGGTGAAAGTGGCACACATTTGATTGAGAAACCAGGCACTAAGAGTTTTATATGTTAATAATACTATGAGATCCACGAAATTGTTTCTACATAAATGCCCCTCATTTAGTTTTATCCACACCCTTGAAGAAATAATATTAAGGTTGATTTATTGTCCATTTTAATCTATTTTAAATGCCAGCCAACCTGTGAATGGTTCATCATAAGGCCATTCAGCAAGAATATCATTAAAATGGCATGGATCAAGATCTTAGCTAAATATTTTAGAATTCAAGCCAAAAAAAAAAACAAAAAAAAAAAAAACATTGTCTTTTCAACTAAGGAGTACATATGAGAGGTCCCCCCAAAAAAGCCAGAATGTATTTATTAAAAATTGTGTATTTATTCTTACATATTTAAACCTCAGTCATCTTCAAAATACTCTTCATTTGATGCAATACACCTATTGAGACATTTTCCCACTATTCAAAACAGTTTTTGAACTCAGCGATTTTGATGTCTTTTAGTGCTTCTGCCATTTTTTTGTTTCACCTCTTCCACATCAGTAAAATGTTGCCCTTCAAGTAATTTTTCATCCAGGGAAACAAAAAAATACATTGCTCAGTGCAAAATCAGGTGAATAGGGAGGGTGGGGCAAAGGGGTAATGCTGTTTTTGGTCAAAAACTGATGAATATTCAGTGCAATTGGGCAAGTGCGCTCATAAATCACCCATTATGAAATAGAAAAATGTGTTGAAAGAGTCTTCAAAAAAATTCACTGAAGCTGAATGCAGCCCCTCACAACAATGCCAACTGGTACTGATACAGGTGGGTTCCTAGAACACTCACCTAGTGTGAAAAACATGTACTACAAGATGCCCATGCTCCAGAAGATAATTCTTAATTTTTTTGCATCCACCCCTCGTAGATGTCTAGTTCCTCTTACACCCTGCAATGCAAGTATAACCTAGTTCACATATACCTGTGCATGAGGAATAAAAAGGAATATTTCCTTAGGAAGACTAGAGTGTTTAACTTGTGCCCAGTATGATAGAGTAGGACATTTGGATGAAGTTCAATAATGGGTGACTTTCTAGGTGACTGAAATTTGGGAGATAATTCTATAAGCATAAAGTTTAGTTGCCATCAATAACATATTCAGTAGGGTTTTGACGGTTTTTGGTAATTCTCTGCACATATTCTTTTGAGAATTAGCAGAACTTTGAGTCATTGTATAGGCAACCAATAACTAGACCTCTAGGTTGAACTCTGGGCCTCAGATCTTACAAGGGGCTGCATAGGAAGTAGCTATTTCTATAAATTTACAGAAGCTTGATAGTGAATGACACCATTCTCACACACGAAGCTTCCCTTTCCAATTCTTGGAGTGTGTATGAGTGTTGTAGGAGTGTGTGTGACTAGGAAAGAATCTCCAATACTATAACAGCTGGCGAAGGGGGGGGGGCCCTTTCCAAGAAAACTCCCTCCACTGCTGCTCCCTGAACTTCATACACAAAGCAAATGAATCTTATGAAGTTCTAACAACAGAGCCAAGTCAGAGTGAAATTGAGCATTGAGGACAAATTTTAAAATATACCATTACTGTATTTTGATAATTGTTAAAATATATATTTTTGGCAGTCACCATTGGGATTGGAAACCTGCTCCTCTCCCCTCCACCTTAAAATGGAAACAAAAGCTTGTTGATACAGTGCTATGAGGAGTGGTTTGACTCTTAGAAGAGGAGGAGCATTTATTTTTTTCCCTTCTGTTCATAGAGCATTGCATGAGTTTGGCAAACAGCACTGATGAAAGAAATGGGTCAAATCCCTATTTGGTCTGGCCCTGACACACACACACACACACACACACACACACGCACACGCACACACACACCCTCTTCCTGGCAATAGGGCCATGTAAACATTTCCTCCCACTTTAGAAAAAGAATTTTTAGGAAGACTCCAGTCAAGATGGTGGCATAGGCAGACATAGCTTGCCTCTTCACACAACCACATCAAAATTACAACTTAAATATAAAACAACCATCACTCAGAACCATCGAAAATCAAGTTGAATGGAAGTCTGACAACAACAAATTTTAAAAACCACAACTACCCAAACTGGTAGGAGGTGGCAGATGCATAATGGGCTGGTCCCTCACACATGTGGTGCATAAAAATTCAGGAGAGGTATCTATGAAGGAAGGAGTCCCAGCCTCACACCAAGCCCCCTCATCCCAGGGTTCCAGTTCCAGGATGATAAGTCCCCACAACTTCTGGCTTTCAAAACCAGCCAGGATTGAGTCATAGAAGAAAATGCTGGAGCCCCAAGCAGTTCCTCCCAAAGAGCCCACACATAGACTCACTTACACAGACTCACTTCCTCTGAGCTCCAGGACTGGGGTAGCAGCATGAAAGGCACCAGTGGTATATAGGGAGAAACTGAAGTGTCTGGCATCAAGTTGAGCAGAGGCAATTGACTCTTTTCTAAACCTTTCCCCAGCAAAGCTGGCAAGCTGGTGCCATATCTGAGACTCCATCAACCTGACTAATGCTGTTTGACTTGCCTTGGATATCCCCAGAGATTCTTCCCCACCTAACTTACAGTCCTACCCAAGCTATTTTTCCATATAAATGGCTGCTCTTGGTTCATGGTGCTCAACTTTCTAAATCCTATCAAACAAGCAACAGCTGGCTTCAGTGAGCCCCAGGCCCAGCACTAGCAGCAGCCAGCCTAGTTCACAGCTTGACTTCCCCTGGGAATCTCCAACCCCAGCACAAGTAGCAGCCATCTTAGATTGCTTTGTAGCTCAGGAAGGTCATCCCTGGAAAAAACAGAGATGGGGGTCTGATTTTGGCCTACACCACCTGGGAAACTCCAGGGCCAGTGCACCCAGTGAACAGCTACAGACCACATTGGAGCACCACCACCGTGCCCCTGCACAGGTGATCCTCCATGGAGGGCAGAGATTGGTGGTAAGTGGTCACAGCCAATCCTTGCAGCTGACTGGCCTGGGTAAATCACTCCCATTGACATGCCAAGAGCAACCAAGACTCAACTACAAGAGGAGGGTGTACTGAGCCCACACAGAGAGCACACCTCGAGTACCCAGCTTGAGTATAGGGGAGGCTGTGCCACTGGACCCTACAGGATACCTACTACATTAGACAACACTACCAAAACATAGAGTAAAAGCAATCCTGTTAATATATAGAAACAAACATAGGAAGGCTGCCAAAATGAGGAGACAAAGAAAACATGGCCCAAATGAAAAAAAAAAACCAGATCAAAACTCCAGAAAAAGAGCTAAACAAAACAGAGATAAACAATCTATCAGATGGAGAGTTCAAAACACTGGTTATAAGGATGATCAAGGAACTTAGTGAGGACCTCAACAGCATAAAAAAGATCCACTTTGAAAGGAAAGATACACCAATTGAAATAAAGAACAATTTACAGAGAAACAACAATAGAATGGATGAAGCTGAGAATCAAATTAATGATAGAGAACATAAGGAAGCAAAATGCAACCAATCAGAACAGGAAGAGAAAAGAATCCAAAGGAAAAAAAGAAAAGAGGATAGTATAAGCAGCCTCTGGGACAACTTCAAGAGGTCCAACATTCACATCATAGGGGCGCCAGAAGAAGAGAAAGAGCAAGAAATTAGAAATCTATTTGAAAAAATAATGAAAGAAAGGTTCCTTAACTTGGCGAAGGAAATAGATATGCAAGTTCAGGAAGCACAGAGAGTCCCAGACAAGATGGATGGAAAGATGCTCACTCCAAGACACATCACAATTAAAATGCCAAAGGTTAAAGATAAAGAGAGAATCTTAAAAGCAGCAAGAGAAAAATAGTTAACTTACATGAGAGTTCCCATAACAATGTAAGCTGATTTCTCAAAAGAAACTTTGCAGGCTAGAAGTGATTGGCAAGAAACATTGAAAGTCATGAAAAGCAGGGACCTACAAGCAAGATTGCTCTACCCAGCAAAGATATCATTTAGAATCAAGGGGCTGATAAAGAGCTTCCCAGACAAGAAAAAACTAATGGGGTTCATCATCACCAAACCATCATTATATGAAATGTTAAAGGGACTTATTTAAGAAAAAGATCAAAACTATGAACAATAAAATGGCAATAAATACATATCTATCCACAATTAAATCTCAAAAACATGCTAAGCAAACAAGTAGAACAGAGACAGAATCATGGAAACAGAGAGCGTTTTGATGGTTGCTAGGTGGGAGAGGTGTATGAGGGAAGAGGTGAGGGGATTAAGAATTACAAATAGGTAAAGAATAACTATGGGGATGTAAAGCATGGTATAGGAAATGGGGTAGCCAAAGAACTTATACTCATGACCCATGGACATGAACAATGGTGGGGGTTTGCCTGTTGCCTGAGGGAGTTGATGGTGCTGGGTGGAGGGGGCAAAGAGAGAAAAGTTAGGACAACTGTAATAAAATAATCAATAAAATATAATTTAAAAATAATTTTTAGGAAATGTTCATGGTTTCAACATTTATATCTTAAACATGTCATTTAGCAAGACATAAAAAAAGACATAAAATCCTCACTTGTGCATTCTGTCTCTCACACATACCCATACACACACACATACACATGCACCTTTTGGAAAGAAGAGAAACTTAAGAAGCATAAAAGTTTCTCTGGTATATAACCTAGAAATGGTATATTTATGGTATTATAAATTTAAAATTTATGACTAAATTTATATCCCTACCCCAAATATAAGGGTTAGGTGTTTTCTTTTTAACCAAAGACTCTTTTATCCAAATTGCTTACATGAGGAATATAGGGCCTAGATATCCTTGAGGTATCTTATTTGTAGATACAGAAAATGGAGTGACATTGTGGGCAAGCAAATATTTCAATGACATAAAGGGAAAATAAAAGTAAGATGGCACAGTAATTAATACAGATGAAAATAGTTCATATTCTTCCCTAGAATGATTGTGCATGACAAATTGCCTTAGCTGGAAACTGTGTTTTCAAATTGTAAATCTTCATATGACTAATGACCTTCCTGTGCCTTGCAATGAAATTAGAGAACAAATATTAAGATGTAGTTTTTATTTATCTATAAAATTATACCAGAGCAACAGCATGAAACTGTACATGAAATCATGGCCACGAGTTATTACTTGATGTAATTTTCCTCTGTTAAAGTATATGGGTTGCAGTAGTAAGATAGAAATGCAGATAGCGAAAGTCCATGGCCTATGTCTTGGCAAGTGGTTGAAAAATTTCCATTGAAGGGGCCAATTCATGCTGGAAATACTCTTTATTTTAATTTGAATCTCCTCATGTATTAAAAATTCCGCTGACTGAAAAGCAAATCAGAGCCATCTTGTAAACATCTTTGAAGAGTGTATTTGCCTCACCATAGATGGTTTGTTTACTGTAGAATGTGTGGATATCTCTGGCTTTCCACATGTCACAAATGCTTCAGCCAACTGTTAGGTACATCAGGAGAGTATTGTTTGTATTTCCTTTCCTGGGTATTGTTTGTATTTCCTTCCCTGGGCATCTAGTGTGAGCTGCTTCCTACATCTAAAAATTATTTGAAGGAATTTAAGAACATAGAAAAGCCCTCAAATCATGTCCATGAATTCCTGGGTACCATTCACATAAAACAAAATTAAAAAAAAATAAAAGCTGCTGAAATTCCAGAAGAGGTAAAAAAAAGACTGGCTCAACAGTTGTTAAATCTCAAGTTTAATTTTATCAGCCAGTTAATGATGTGAAAGAAGTATTTGGAGTCAAAGGGCATTGATATATTATAGAAAATATAAAAAGTGCAAAGCTTTTAATTATTGGAATTTAATCAGAGTCTGAATGCTCACCGATCTGGGATGCTGTGAAGGAGATTTCTGTATGGGTGTATCCTCTGCAGTTCATTCCAACTCTGATGCTATGATTTGGAGATAAAATTATTAAATATGAATATTTGGGGCATACAATTATCCTTATCTTTTTAATAGTTTTCTTACATAGACTCTTGTGTTAAATAGAAGATGCTCACCTAGGTAAGGTGACAAGGTGTAACCAGAGTATCAGAACATGGCGGTCTGTTCTGCGAGGCCGGCGGGAGAGAGTGTGCTTCAACCATGGCTTCTACTGTGGCTGTGCACGGTGGCTCCTCTCATCCCAAAGGTTTCTCCCTCCATCCCAGTTCCTTTGGGGCATCTGTGCTGCCTACACTTTCATTCTTTCATTGTCAAAACATGGCGGTGGCTGGACTGCCCACCTGGACTTTTGACATATACAAATGAACAGTATGCAAATTAACCTGGTCCCAGCTTCTCCTATAAGAAATAAAAATTTACTTTGCTTGTTCCCAGAATAAATGTTGATAGACTTATTATTACATATCGACTGGGGAAAAGCAGGGAGATGTAAGTAACCTGTTGAATGTGTTGATGGGTAAACTCACCCTAACCGAAATGTTTTTTCGGAAAGGGGTGGAAATGGCGCCTGCATGCACATAGACAGGGGACTCCGCCCTCAAGGTGGATTGGGTATCTCTTCTCTCACTTCCTTCCACCTTCCCCTTTTCTCCTTTCCTCCTTCCCTTGCTCCTACTGGCCCTCAAGTTGGACAGGGAGGTTCCCTGTTACCTCTAACCCCTTCCCCCTCTTTCCTCATTAAACCTGGTGTAAAATCTTAAGACTATTCTCCGGGTGATTTTTCAGAGCAAAGGCAGCCTAACACAGAGCTCTGTAACAAAACTCCTAGGTCAACAAAATGAGTTTAAATGTCTATTTGCCCATTTTATCATCTGCTTTATTATAATTCATATTCTACTTATTTAAAATGAGTCTGGTGAGTTCTGATGATGCATGAGTGGCTTGTATCAGCTAAAATTCCTACAGATGACAATTATAAACTCTGGAAAAATAAAAAAATAAATGCTATTTGAGGGAATGGGGTGAAAGCTAAGCTTTCAGAAACTGTAGAGTTTTTTCACTTTTGAAGAAAAGAAGTCATACTGTTTCATCACCTTTTTATATCTTTTCCTCTGAGACTAATTCCTACCTGAACATCATGGGGATAAAGACAATATTTGTAAGCTCCAGCCATCTATGGCTCCCTCCTTTCCAGAATTTCCTCCTCAAATTCCAATTACTATAGCAGCTATAGATTTCATCTTCTAACTTAGGAGAGAGCAAAGTTTTTGTGTAAAAGGCTAGTTAGCATATACTTAAGGCTTTGTAGGCCGCATATAGTATCTGTTGCATATTCTTCTTTGTTTTTGTTTTGTTCTCTTTTCTACAAACTTTTATAAGTGTAAAAATTATTCTTAATTCCCATTGTTTTTTATTTTGAGGGCTTCCCCCCAAAAATAGGATAGAATTTGTCAGAAAGCAGTAGTTTCCCTGTCTGGAATCTAATACTTAAAGTAAATAAGAGAGCAGTGTCTAAAATGCATATACTATTTAGATTCCTAGAAGGAGAGAATGGAGCAAAAGAACATTTGAAGATATAATCCTGAAAAAAATGTCCAAATTTGGTGAAGAGCATAAATGTACAGATTGAAGAAGCTCAGTGAACCCCAAAAGTATAATTACATAAAACAAAAAACAAGGCACCTCATAATGAAATACCCTTAAACAAAGATATACAAAACATCTTTAAAGTAATCCTTTTTACAAAATTAGTTCAAAAGAGACTGTGAAATGTTAAGGATACATATCATAATCCTTACAGAAAACACTAAAAAAATAATACAAAAGGAAAAGGTAAAAAGTCATAAGAGAAATTTAAATGGAAGAAAATTAAACTAAACCAAAAGAAGACAGAAATGGAGTGACAGAGAAATAAAAATAAAATGGTACCAAAAGAAAACAAATTGAAAAGCAGAATAGTAGACATAAACCCAACTATATGAATAAATTACATGTAAGTAAACTAATCTCTGGATAAAAGGCACAGACTTATACTGTTTTAAATTTAATTTTTGAAATTATAGTTGACATTGAATGTTATATTAGTTTCAAGTGTACAGCATAGTGGTTAGACAATTATATAACTTACAAAGTGACCTCCTTGATGTTTAGTAACCCCCTGCACCATATATACTTATTACAATATTATTGACTATATTCCCTATACTGTACTTTACATCCCCATGACTATTTTATAACTACCAGTTTGTACTTTTTAATCCCTTCACCTTTTACACCCAAGCCCCCAATGCCACTCCCCTCTGGCAAGAAACAGTTTGTTAGACTTTTTTAAAGTATATTTTAATGATTATGTTGTTACAGTAGTCCAATCTTCTCCCCTTTGCTACCCTCTGCCCAGTACCCACCTTCCCTCCAGCAATCCCACCCCTCTTAGTTCATGTCCATGGGTCATGCATATAAGTTCTTTGGCTTCTCCCTTTCCTATATTGTTCTTAACTTCCCCCTGTCTATATTGTACCAACCAATTATGTTTCTTAATCTATGCACCATTTCCCCATGTTTCCCCCTTCCTTTGCTCAGCTGATTACCCTCCAAATGAGCCCCATACCTATGATTCTGTTCCTATTCTGGTTTGCTTAGTTGGATTTTGTTTTTATTTTTTAGATTCAGTTGTTGATAGTTGTGAGTTTGTTGTCATTTTAATTTTCATAATTTTGATCTTCTTTTTCTTAAGGAAGTCCCTTTGACATTTCATATAATAATAGCTTGGTAATGATGAGCTCCTTTAGCTTTACTCTGTCTGGAAAGCACTTTATCTGCCCTTCCATTCTAAATGACAGCTTTACTGGATAGAGTAATCTTGGTTGTAGGTCCTTGCTTTTCATCACCTTGAATATTTCTTGCCCGTTCCTTCTTGCCTGCAAAGTTTCTTTTGAGAAATCAGCCAACAGTCTTATAGGCACCCCTTTGTAGGTAACTCTCTAACTCTCTGCTTTTCTCTTGCTGCTTTTAAGATTCTCTCTTTATCTTTAACCTTTGGCATTTTAATTATGATGTGTCTTTGTGTGGTCCTCTTTGAGTCTAGCTTGTTTGGGATTCTCTGTCATTCCTGGACTTGTACGTCTATTTCCTTCACCATATTTGGAAAGTTTTCCTTCATTATTTTCTCACATAAGTTTTCAATTTCTTGCTCTTTCTCTTCTCCTTCTGGAACACCTATGGTTTGCACATTGGCGCATTTAAAGTTGTCCCAGAGGTTCCTAAGCCTCTCCTCATTTTTTAAAATTATTTCCTCATTCTGTACTGGTTGACTCTTTATTTCTTCCTTATGTTCCAAATCATTGATTAGAACCCCGGTTTCCTTCCCTTCCTCATTAGTTTTGTGTGGATTTTCCTTCGTTCCATTTAGCATAGCCTTCACTTCTTCCCTTATGCGTTTGCCATACTCAAGTATAACCGTCAAGCCTGTGAGCATCTTTATCACCAGTGTTTTGAGCTCCACGTCTGTTAGGTTGGCTATCTCCTCATCACTTAGTTCTCCCACTGGAACCTTGATCCGTTTCCCCTTTGGGCCATATTTCTCAGTCTCCTCATTTTGATACCCTCCTGTGTTTGTTTGCCTCTGTGTTTAGGTAGAGCCGTCATTCCTGTTATATTGTAAGGGGCAGAGCCTTAGGTATTTGTCAGTACTGGGTAACCCGTTTCACCATGTTGTGGCCCTGTTTGTGGGGGAGGGATCTGGGAGGGAAGAATGCCACCTGCTCAGCACTCACCCCTTTTCTAGGCATTTTTCCCACTTTGTATGGGACTTACACTTCTCTAGTTGTTGCCCTTGCTGTCGTTCCCAGAGTGGGTGGGTATGTGGATATTCTAGGACTATGGGGGTCTTTTAAACAAGCAGACTCTGCTGAGAGGCCAGCAGTTTCTTCCTCCTCCCCAACCCCCATTGGTTTGCACAGTCAGAAGCAATGAGGCTTGATTTTAACAGTGCTGGGACCGAGAACTGCGCAATCTGGTCCGGTGCTGGGAGCGCTCCCCAGGTGCCCCTTCCTTTAAAACGTGTGACTGCACTTTCCACCGGCCTGCCACTGCCGCCACTGCTGCTGCCACCATACTGGTTCCTCTCCAACCTGGCCCCACCTTCCTACCTGCCTGGATGAATATTTCTTCTTTATATCTTTGTTTGTTGGACTTCCATGCAACTCAGTTTTCTGTAACTTCTGGTTGTCTCTAGTTCTGAGGTAGTTGTATTCCTTCTTAGTTGTGGAAGGAGACACAGTGTGTCTGTCTAGGTCTCCATCTTGGCTGGATCTCTTAGACTTTTTTTTAATGTGACCTTACTTTGTGCTGCAACAGACATTGTGTTTTGATGTAATGACAAGCTAGGTTGAAAAAACTGTAGAAAAATTAATGTGGTACAAACAATAAAGATAAGAAAGATATCTAGTCTATTACTAGACTTGGGATACTTCAAGACAGGGAGTATTACCTGAGATAAGGAGGAAAATTTCATACTATAAAAAGGTTAATATATGAGGAAGACATGCAATCAAAGCTATATGTGCAACTAATAATATTGCTCCGGACAAAGCTGACAAAACTAAAGGGAGAGATAGACAAATCCATAACTGTATTTGGATATTTTAATATGTCTCCTAAGTAATTGATAGAGGCACTGGAGAAAAAAAAAATGAGGCTATATAAGGTTTAAAAATTATCAACCAATTTAACTTAATTGATATTTTAGGGCGACACATAAAGAACGCACATATTCAAGTGTCTATATAATATCTTCACTAAGATAGTCTGTATACTGGGTCATAAAACAGGTCAATAAATTTCAAAAATTCAAACCTTACATAATATATTCTTTAACCATAATGGAATTCAGTCAGAAATCAATAACCATAAGATATATAGAAAAATGATAAAATATTTGAAAATATACTTGAATTTACAGCATTTATCCATGTTTCAAAAAAAGAAACCACAAGGGAAGTTAGAAAATATTTCAAACTGAGTTACAATGAAAATACAGCATGTAAGCATTTATGGGATGGAGCTAAAACAGTATTTGGAGGCTTATATTAAAAAGAGAGACAGTTAGAAATAAAGAGAGCCTTTGAAAAGGTCAATGCACAAAATTTTGTTTGCTATCACTTACCCTTAGCTCTGCCAAGGGAGAGCAGTGTGACCTAGAGCCACAAGGGAACAGTCTAGGGTTGATGGCCCTGGAGAGAGAGCTGAAGGATTAGCCACCAGGATCCCTGTGCTGATTCATTCCCCATATTGAAGGAGCCATCTTTCTCAGGTAGAGCACTCCCCTCCAAGTGGCAACAGCCTGAGGGGAAGCAATAACAGCACCTGTAGGAAACCCTCTTGCCCCACCCTATGAAGCTTAAGCCAGGCTGCTAAGGAGCACAACTGGAGGCTATTTCAGTATTTAAGTTTAAGAGGAAGCCTGCAGGTGAAAACATATCTCTGTGAGAACTGAGACTTTAGTTGACCCTCCCCAGAGCCTAGCGCTAGTAAAAGATAAACGTGCATGCTCCTGGATTCTTTCTGCACACATCCAAGCCAAACAAAGTGAGCCAAAGTCACTGGATTGCTGATAGCTCAAAGCAAGTTGCCCAGGACCAGTCACAGGCAGCATCAGCCATAGTCTGCACCAGAGTCTTTGCAAATCTACCTAATATGTAGAAACAAACAAAAGAGGCAGCTAAAATGGGAATACAAAGAAATAGGTCCCAAATGAAAAAAACAAAAGAATTCTCCAGAAGAACTACGTGAAATAGAAGTAAGTAATTTATCAGATAAAGAGTGTAGAGTAATGATTATAAGGATTCTCAACAGCATGAAAAAAGACATAGAAACCATAAAAAGGACCAGTCAGAAATAAAGACTGCAATATCTGAAATAAATAATACACTGAAAGGAATAAACAGTAGGTTAGATGAAGCAAAGGATCAAACCAGCAATTTGGAAGAAAAGATAGAAAAAAAACCCATGTGGAGCAGCAAAAAAGAAAAAAGAAATTTTTAAAAAAGGAGAGTTTAAGAAATCTTTGGAACAACATGAAACATAACAACATCCACGTCACGGGAATACCAGGAGAAAAGAGTGAGCAAGGAATTGAAAATCTATTTGAAGTAATAATGAACAAAGACTTCCCTAGTCTGGTGAAGGAAAAAGACACATAACTCCAGAAGCACAGAATCCCAAAGAGTATGAACCCAAACAGGCCCACACCAAGACATATCATAATTAAAATGTCAAAGCTTAACAACAAGAAGAAAATATTAAAAGCTGCAATGTTAAAGCAGTTAGTTAACTGCAAGGGAGCTCCAGTTAGACTGCCGTCTGATTTCTCTACAGGAACATTTCAGGCCAGAAAGGATTGGCATAAAATATTCAAGGTGATGAAAAGCAAGGACCTACAACCAAAACTATTTACCCAGCAACTATCACTTAACATCAAGAAGAAATAAAGAGCTTCCCAGACATAAGAGAAAAAAAAAATTAAGGAGTGTGCTAACAACAAATTAGTACTGCAACATCTGTTAAAGGACTTGCTTTAAAAAGAACAGGAAAAAGAAAAAACAGGAAAATAATTAAAAAATAAAGTGGCAAAAATATATATCAACAATCACCTTAAATGTAAATGGCTTAAATGCTCCAATTAAAAGAGATAGGGTAGCTGAATGTAAAATAACACAAGACCCATACATATGCTGCCTCTTAGAGACCCACCTCAGATTGAAAGATACACAGAAACTAAAAGTAAAGGGATAGAAAAAGATATTTCATGCAAATGGAGAGGGGAAGAAAGCTGGGGTATCAATACTTATAAATGACAAAATACACTTTAAAACAAAAGCTCTATTAAGAGACAAAGAAGGGCACCACAAAATAATAAAACAATCCAACAAGTAGACATAATTATAGTAAACATTTATAAACCAACATAGGAGCACTTCTATGTGTAAAGCAAATCTTGGTGGACATAAAGTAAAAGATCAACAGAAATCCAGTTATAGTAAGGGATTTTCACACTTCATTCACTCCAATAGATAGATCTACCACACAGAAAATCAACAAGGAGACAGTGGCCTTAAACAACACACTATATCGAATGAATTTAATTGATATCGTCAGAGCATTTCAAGATCAAGGAAGAAATCAAAAGATACCTTGAAACAAATGAAAATGAGAACACTACAATGTAAAATCTGTGTGGCACATGGAAAGCAATCCTAAGTGGGAAAGCCATAGCATTACAAGCCTATCTCAAAAAAAAAAACAAATTTGAAATGAACAATCTAACTTTACACTTAAAGGAACTTGAAAAAATAATAAACAAAGCTCAAAGTGAGTAGAAGGAAGGAAGGAATAAAGATCAGAGCAGAAAAAAAAATGAAATAGAGTAAAAAATGATACAAAAATCAATGAATTCAAGAGCTTGTTCTTTGGAAAGATAAACAAGATTGAAGAAGCTTTAAGCAGACTCATCAAGAAAAAAAAAAAAAAAAAAAGGAAGGAAGATCCAAATAAGTAAAATCAGAAATGAAACAGGAGAACTAACACCAAAGAAAAACAAAGAACTGTAAGAAAATATTAAGCAACGATATACCAACAAATTAGACAACCCAGAAGAATGGATGAATTTCTAGAAACATACAATCTTCCAAAACTAAATCAGGAAGAATCAGAGAATCCAAATAGACAGATTATACCTAGTGAAATAGAAGCACTAACCAAAAAAACTTGCAACAAACAAAATCCCTGGACCAGATGGCTTCACAGGTAAATTTTACAAAACATCCTGAAAAGAACTAACACCTCTCCTCAAACTATTTCATAAAATTCAAGAGGAACGAAGCCTCCAAAACTAATTTTATGAAGCCAGTATTATCCTAATTCCAAAGCCAAATAGAGACACTACAAAGAAAGAATATTATAGGCCAATATCTCTAATAAATATAGATGTTAAATTCTCAACAAAATATTAACAAACTGAATACAGCAATGCATCATAGAGATCATACATCATGGGACTTATTCCAGGAATGCAATGTTGGTACAAAGCTTGCAGGTCAATAAATGTGATTCACCACATAAACAAAATGAAGGATAAACATCCCATAATCATATCAATAAATGTGGAAAAATATTTGATAAAATCAGGCACCTAGTTATGGTAAAAACTCTCATCAAAGTGGGAATAAAGGAAACATTTCTAAACATAATAAAGGTCATACATTACAAACCGGCTACCAGTATACTCAATGGGGAAAAACTACAAGCATTCCCCTGAAGATAGGTAACAAGACAAGAATGTCCAATCTCACCTCCTTATTCAACATAATGGATGTCCTAGCCACAGCAATCAGACAAGAAGAATAAAAGGCATCCATTGGCAAATATGTTTTCCCATATGGTTGGTTGCCTTTTCATCTTTCTGATGTTTTCTTTTGCTGAACAGAAACTCTTTAGTTTGATGTATTCCCATTTGTTTATTCTTTCCTTGATTTACCTTGTCTTAGGAGATGTATTGGTGAAAATATTGCTATGTGGGATATATGAAGTTTTTCTGCCTATGTTTTCCTCTAGGATTTTAATGGTGTCACGGCTTACATTTAAGTCTTTGACCCATCCTGAGTTTATTCTGGTGTATGGCATAAGTTGGTGGTATAGTTTCATTTTTTTGCGTGTCCCTGTCCAGTTCTCCCAGCACCATTTGTTGAAGAGGCTCTTCTCACTACATTTTGTGTTCCTTTCCCCGTTGTCAAATATTAGTTGACCATATAGACCTGGGTTTATTTCTGGGCTCTCTATTCTGTTCCATTAATCTATATGTCTGTTCTTATGCCAGTACCAGACTGTTTTGATCACAATGGCTTTGCAGTATAGTTTGATGTCAGGTATTGTGATTCTTCCTACTGTGTTCTTCTGTCTCAAGACTGCTGTGGCTATTTGGAGTCTTTTTTGCTTTCATATGAATTTTTGAAGTATTTGTTTTAAGTCTGATATTTTAATAGGGATTGCATTGAATCTGTAAATTGCTTTGGGTAGTATGGACATTTTAATGATGTTGGTTCTTCCCACTCATGAACATGGTATTTGCTTCCACTTATTTGTATCTTCCTTAATTTCTTACTTCAGTGTTATGTAGTTTTCTGAGTATAGGACTTTTATCTCTTTGATTAAGTTTATTCCTGGGCATTTTATTTTTATTTTTGCTATAGTAAATGTTTCTTTTTTGGGGGGGTTGTTTGTTTTAGTTTCTATCTCTGATATTTTATTGTTGGTGTACAGAAATGCCTTCAATTTCTACTAGCCAATGATACCTCAGACAAAGGGTTGATCTCCAAAATATATAAAGAACTTCCACATCTCAACACCAAAAAGACAGACAGCCCAATTAAAAATGGGCAAAGGACCTGAACAAACACTTCTCCAAGGAGGATACACAGAGGGTCCATAGACATATGAAAGAATGCTCAACATCACTAGCCATCAGAGAGATGCAAATAAAAACCACAATGAGATACCACTTTACACCAGTCAGAATGGCCATGAACAAATCAACAAACAACAAGTGCTGACGAGGATGTGGAGAAAAGGGAACCTTACTGCACTGTTGGTGGGAATGCAGAATGGTGCAGTGACTATGGAAAACAGTATGGAATTACCTCAAAAACCTAAAGATGGAACTGCCTTTTGAACCATCAATTCCACTGCTAGTATTATACCTGAAGAATCTTGAAACCCAATTCAAAAGAACTTACGCACTCCTATGTTCATAGCAGCACTGTTTACAATAGCCAAGTGCTGGAAACAACCTAAGTGCCCATCTCTAGATGAGTGGACTAGAGAACTGTGGTACATTTACACAATGGAATACTATGCAGGGGAAAGAATGAAGGAACTCCTGCCATTTGCAACAACATGGATGAAACTAGTGAGAATTATGCTTAGCGAAATAAGCCAGACAATGAAAGAAAATACCATATGATATCACCTAATACAGGAGACTAATGAACAATACAAACAAATAAATAAAATTGAGCGAGGAACAGAAAAATAGTAATCAATGAGAAGTGGGGGAGGGAGAGAAGGGGGGTAAGTAGGGGAATAATCTAGTAAAGGAACTAATATAAATAATTCATGGACATGGACAACGGGATGGGCAATGACTGTGGGAGAAGGGGTGGCTGGGTGCGGGGGGGGGAGCAAAGGGGGAAAAATGGGACAACTGTAACAGAAAAACAATTTTAAAAAAAGAAAGAAAGAAAAGGCGTCCAAATTGGAAAGGAAGATGTAAAACTGTCATTTTTTTTCCAGATGACATGATACTGTACATAGAAAATCCCAAAGATTCCACTGAGAAACTATTAGAACTGATAGATTACTTCAGCTATGTAGCAAGATACAAAATTAATATCCAAAAATCAGTTGCATTTTTATATGCCAATAATGAGCTAACAAACAGAAATTAAAAGAATAATATATCTAGGGTAGACCTAACTAAGGATGTAAAAGAGCTGTACTCAGAAAATTATAAGACATTGAGGAAAGAAATTTAAGAAGATACAAATATGTGGAAGCACATACTGTGTTCATGGAAAGGAAGAATTAACATCATTAAAATATCCATACTCCCCAATATAATCTATAGATTCAATGCAATTTCTATCAAGATTCCAATGATGTATTTCACAGAACTAGGACAAATATTCCAAAAATATATATGCCACCACCAAAGACCCTGCAATAGCAAAGGCAATTCTGAGAAAGAAGAACAAAATTGGAGGAATCATGCTACTTAATATTAAACTACACTACAAGATTGTAGTAATCAAAACAGCATGGTACTCGCATAAAAACAGACATATAGATCAATGGAACAGAATAGAGCTCAAAATTAAACACACAGCTTTATAGTCAGTCAATATTTGACAGTGGAAGCAAAGACATAAAATGTGATAATGAACATTTATTCAATAAACGGTGTTGGGAAAATGGGACAGATACATGCAGAAAAATGAAACTAGACCACCTTTGGACACCACACACAAGAATAAATTCAAAATGGATCAAAGACTTAAATGTTAGACCCCAAACCATAAAAATCCTAGAAGAAGACATAGGCAGCAAAATCTCAGACATTGTTTATAGCAATATATTATCGGATATATCTCCCCAGGCAAGGGAAACAAAAGGAAAATTTAAAAAAGGGGACTACATCAAACTAAGAAGTTTTTGCACAGCAGAAGAAGTCATCAACTAAATAAAAAGACAACCCACAGAACGGGATAACATATTTGCTGATACATCTGACAAGTGGTTAATATCCAAAATTTATTATAAACTACTTACAAAACTCAACACCAAAAAAAAGCCCAATTAAAAAATGGGCAAAAGACATGAATAGACACTTCCCTGAAGAGGACATACAAATGGCCAAATGACATGAAAAGGTGCTCAATGTCACTAACCATCAGAGTAATGCAAATTAAAACCACAATGAGATACCATCTCACAACTGTCAGAATAAATATCATCAATAAATCAACAAACAATAAGTGCTGGGGAGGATGTGGAGAAAGTGGAACCCTAGTGCACTGTTGGTAGAAATGCAGACTGGTGCAGCCACTGTGGAAAGCAGTATGGAGATACCTCAAAAAATTAAAAATAGATTTGTCTTTTGACCCAGCAATTCCACTTCTGAGAATATAGCTGAAGGAACCCAAAACACAAATTCAAAGGAACATAAGCACCTGTATGTTCATTGCAGCATTATTTATAACCATCAAGATATGGAAGCCACTCAAGTGTCCATCAATAGATGAGTGAATAAAACAATTATAGGACATTTACTCATTGGAATTCTACTTGCCCATTAAAAAGAAAATTTTACCCTTGCAACAGTGTGGATGGACCTGGAGAACATTATGCCAAGTGAAATAAGCCAGTCAGAAAAAGACATATATCATATGATTTCACTCAAATGTGGAATATAATGAACAAACTGAACTAACAAGAAAAACAGAAATAGATTTATAAATAAAGAGCAGATGTCAGCTAGTGGGGGGAGAGTTAAGGGATGGAAGGATTGTGCAAAAATGAAAAAGGACTAATGGACATGGACAACAATGTGGTGATTGTAGGGGGTGGGGGAGGGTGTATAATAGGATTAAATAGTAATGGAAAAATGCAATAAAGATTAAACCAAAAAATAAAATAAAATAAAAATGAGTCTCAGGCTCAGGAAGGTGTGGTGTGTCTTATACTGTTGCACTTCCATATAATGTGTGTAATAAACAGTATGTCCATATCTGCTAGTCTTCTGGATGTTTTATTCAGAATGTCACAAATACTTAAGCAGCTCCCAAGTTTGGAGCACCTGCATTACAGTTTTTGTCACAAACAGGATATTCCAACCAATTCCCCTGTCCAATCAACTGCAGGTGAAAACAACCCTGTGGGGAACTCCGGGGAGAATCTGGAGAATGGCAGCAGCAATCCTGAGGTGGTACACCAGTATGAGGGGATGCCCCCACAGCTCCCATGGGCCTTGCAGAAAGCTTGTTTGGGGGAAAAGGAAAAAGCAGCTCAAAGTGAAAGTATAACAGAGGGTGAGCTTAAGTCAGATAGAAAAATATTCTAAGGCTAGTCCTAGCCCCTTCTTGAACTTTTTTATTTCCTTTAGATTTTTGATTTTTTTTTTTTCTTTCTGTTTGGGAAAGGAGTGACTTAGGTAACAATTTAGACTAATTATAATTGTCTTTTTTTAAGTATGTTTTATTGATTATATTGTTACAGTAGTTTCAATTCTTTTCCCCTTTGTTCCCCTCTGCCCAGTACCCCCCTTACCTCCAGCAATCCCACCCGCCTTGGTCCATGTACATGGGTCATGCATATAAGTTCTTCGGCTTCACCCTTTCTTATATTATTCTTAACTTCCCCCTGTCTATTTTGTACCAACTGATTATGCTTCTTAATCTCTGCACCATATCCCCATTTCTTCCCCTCCACCCTCCCAGATGATAACCCTCCAAATGATCCCCATACCTATGATTCTGTTCCTATTTTGGTTTGCTTAGTTGGATTTTGTTTTTATTTTTTAGGTTCAGTTGTTCATAGTTGTGAGTTTGTTGTCATTTTAGTGTTCATAGTTTTGATCTTCTTTTTCTTAAGTAAGTCCCTTTGACATTTCATATAATAATGGCTTGGTGATGATGAGCTCCTTTAGCTTAACCTTGTCTGGGAAGTACTTCATCTGCCTTTCCATTCTGAATGATAGTTTTGCTGGATAGAGTAATCCTGGTTGCAGGTTGCCTTTCATCACATTGAATACTGCTTTCCAGTCCCTTCCTGCCTGCAAAGTGTCCTCTGAGAAACCAGCTGATAGTCTTATAGGCACTCCACTGTAGGCAACTCTCCGCCTCTCTCTTGCTGCCCCCAGGACTGTCTCTTTATCTTTCATCTTTGGCATCTCAATCATGATGCATCCTGGTGTGGTCCCCTCTGGGTCCAGCTCGCCCCGGACCCTCCATGCTTCCCGGATCTATATGTCCATCTCCTTCACAAAATTTGGAAAGTTTTCCTTATTTTCCTCAATTCTTGCTTCCTCATTATGCACTGGTTGACTGTTTTTTTTTTTTTCTTCCTTATGTTCCAAATCATTGATTTGAACCCCGGTTTCCTTCCCTTCACCATCGGTTTTGTGTGGATTTTCCTTTGTTTCACCTAGCATAGCCTTCAGTTTTTCCCTTATGCATTTGCCGTACTCAAGCATATCTATCAATCCTGTGAGATTCTTTATCACCAGTGTTTTGAATTCTTCATCTGTTAGGTTGTCTATCTCCTCATCTGTTAGGTTAGATATCTCCTCATCGCTTAGTTCTCCCACTGGAACCTTATCCATTCCCCCTTTTGGGCCATACTTCTCTGTCTCCTCATTCTGACAGGTGCCTCTGTTTGCTTGCCTCCGTGTCCCAGGTAGAGCTGTCACTCCTGTTACATTGTAAGGGGCAGAGCCTTACAGATTTGTCAGTGCAGGGCGACCTCTTTCACCACGTTATGACACTGTATGTGGGGGAGGGGTTTGAGAGGAAACAATGCCGCCTGCCCAGCATTCACCCCTTTTCCAGGCACCTCTTTCACTTCTGCACTGGACTGGTGCCCCTCTAGTTGCTGCCCTGGCAGTCGTTCCCAGAGTGGATGGGTCTGCGAATGTTCTAGGACTGTGGGGGCCCTTTAAAAAAGCAGACTCTGCTGATACCAGCAGTTTCTGCTTCCACACCAACCCCCCCTGGTCTGCACAGTCAGAAGCAATGAGGCTTGATTTTCTCCGGTGCTGGGACTGTGAGCTTCGATGTCTGGTGAGGTTCTTGGAATGTTCCCCAGATGTCCCTCCTGACATTTTGAAACATGTGATTGCATTTTTCCACCGGCCTGCCAGTGCTGGCGCTGTTGCCACCACCACACCACATCCTCTCCACCCCGGCTCTGCCCCTCCTACCTATCTGGATGAATATTTCTTCTTTATATCTTTGTTTACTGGAGTTTTATGCAGTTTAACTTTCTGGAACTTCTGATTGTTTCTAGTTTTGAGGTAGTTGCATTCCTTCTTAGTTGTGGAGGGAGATACAACATCTGTCTACGCCTCCATCTTGGCTGGAAGTCCTAGAATTGTCTTGCTAAAGGTCTGGTAAGTAGGGTAAGATTTATTAATAAATTTGTCAATCTAAGAATGCTAATTACTTATGTTTAAGTTGGGAGAAAATATGGCTTTTGTAATAAAGGGTGTAAGTTATAGCAATATATTTTGAAGGAAATAGAATTTAAAGTAGATTGTTTTATATTCTTGATGAGATAAAAGCAACTACGAAAGTTGCAGGATTGTGTAGAGGGAAGATGCAAAGAGACAAACAAATGAGAACATTTTGTGTTTTCTCCACTCTAATCAGTAAGTCAAGTTATGTGTGAAGTCTTTATGTGATATGTATTTTTCTGTATATTATATATGGTATGTTTTCTACCTCTGGATGGCATAATTAGGGTGTGATATTTTATTGACCTAAAGAAAATAAACGCATATAAATTAAGCAGGATCCTGTTGTGTGGACAAATTATTTGATGTGAAAACTGGTTTTAAGTTTATTCAATGCCTTTTAAAGTTATTATCATAAAACATTTGTTTTACAAAAAGTCTGTGATATAATCTTTTGGCTAAGTTTGCTCGAAAGCCTTTCAAAATTTTAAGAGACATTTTAATTGAGAAATGACTTCAATGAGCCCCTGGAATACCTCAAGTGTGTGTTCTCCCTCTTTTATAAAAGAGAAATTTTAGAACTAATTAGGTCTATTTAATATGTTTAAAGTACATGGGACTTTTTCAAATAAAGAAATAATGAGTATATTCTATTTGTACACACATTTTTATTATTTAAGTAGATGTTCTAGGGATTATATAAATTCTATTGTATTTTTATATGTAATTTTAGTTATTTTAAAATGTTGTTACAGAAAGTCAAATTCCTTTGTCAGTTGCATTATATTCAACTCTGTAATCATGTCATTTTAAGTTTTGTCATTTGTAAACAGTCATTGTTTTGCTCTAATGCATTTGCAAAAATATATCATGAGAGGGGTTCCTGGACAGTTCTCTGACTTGTTTTGGATTGCGTATTTCTGAGAATGAAACTGAATGAAGATTGCTGAAGCTCTGTGAAATGACTGGATATATAGAGGTGCTTGCAGATGATCAAGATAAACAGAAATTAATTATGGGACATAATAAACTGAAGATAATTGTGTCTTTTATAACTTTGTTAAAATATTGTTAATTTTTAATAATTTGTTTTTCAGACATACGAGAATGGTTTCTTAAAGCAATTCTGTAAAGTATACTTTCATGAACAATATTGAGATATTTATATTTTTCTCCCTACCTGATCCCTCTGGAATTTGGAAGTTCTTAATGAGTGAGTATTGTTCTTTCCATAGCAATATGTTTGTTTGCATAAATTCGATAAGAATCTAATTTTTTGCTCTGGCTGGTGTGGCTCAGTGGATTGAGCACTGGCCTGCAAACCACAGGGTCGCTGGTTTGATTACCAGCCAGGGCACATGCCTGGGCTGTAGGCCATGTCCCAGTTGGGGGTGTGTGAGAGTCAACTATACATTGATGTTTTTCTCCCTCTCCTTCTCTCTCCCTTCCCCTCTCTCTAAAAATAAATATGTAAAATCTTTTAAAAAAGAATCTGATTTCTTCATAACAGGTTATATAAAGCCAGTTTTCAATTGTGATTCTATCACCCAAGTCTTCGTCTGGAATGTTCAGGAGTCTTGCCTGAACTCTGGATGTCATCAGAAAGCTGTAAGGAGTTAAGATTGTCTTTTAAGGAAATAAAAACCCCTTGGAAAAAATGGTCTGGTACCTTGCTTGATCATGTGGTTCATGGCAATTTTTCCAGGTAAGAAGCAAAGATTGCTTTCCTGAAAAATGGCATGGAAAGAACCTGAAGACATTTTGGAGACCTGAAGCACTTGAGAAACTCACCCAAGTATGCAGGTACTGCAGGCAAGTCCTAATGGAAACTGTGTGGCTTGGCTTCCCAGTCCCAAGGGGCTAATTAAAGCTCAGTCTAGGAATTCCTTGTAATAATCCAGCAAAGTGGATTTAAGAAAGCCTATATGATCAATCACTATTGCTGTTGTTTTTATGAAAATAGTCAGACCAAATTGAAACTAGACTTAATACAGTAAATGAATTGGTCATGATTTGGATCTTTGATAAAAATGAGGGTGATTTTAGGGGGAAAATTACATTTTAACAAAATCTATTATAAACAATTATGGAAAGTATACTCTTATTCAGTGCCGGGCGCGGTGGCGCGCGCCTGTAGTCCCAGCTACCCGGGAGGCTGAGGCAGGAGGATCGCTTGAGTCCAGGAGTTCTGGGCTGTAGTGTGCTATGCCGATCGGGTGTCCGCACTAAGTTCGGCATCAATATGGTGACCTCCCGGGAGCGGGGGGCCACCAGGTTGCCTAAGGAGGGGTGAACTGGCCCAGGTCGGAAACGGAGCAGGTCAAAACTCCCGTGCTGATCAGTAGTGGGATCGCGCCTGTGAATAGCCACTGCACTCCAGCCTGGGCAACATAGCGAGACCCCGTTTTTTACCCCTGGCTGGTTTGGCTCAGTGGATTGAGCGTCGGCCTGCGAGCTAAGTGTCGCTGGTTCGATCTTCCAGTCAGGGCACATCAGAGAAGGAAAACTCTGACTCCAAAATACCTCCGCTGCCTTGCGGCATACCTCTTCAGGGGAAAGGCTAAGGGAGTAAACCCCGACAGAAAATCCGGAGCCGGAGTCCCTAAGGCGGTTTGACGTCGTAGTCAACACCGGCAACTCCTGCGGCGCACCTGAAGCCAAGCTGTATTGACTCTGTCTTTCCCTTGGATCCCTCAGCTGCGAAGAGAGGGGGGGTCTGCTGCATGGGCAACAGCAGACCCTCCATATCACCCTGCCCAGGCTCTGTAGCTTCAGCTTCACTGGAGAGGACACTCCAGCATCATCGCAAGATGTCGATTCAACACGGGAGGAGACAGATACCATGTCACTCCCGAGTCGGACTGCACAGCCATTCTCGGCGGTGCAGATAGACTCTTAATAAGCTACACCATCGTCTCTCGAGATGGACGGCTGCCGACGACGACTCTTATTCAGTGAATTGTCTGTAAAATTTTGTCTCTCACCTATGAAATAGACTGGATCCTGAATTTTTCCAGTTTTCTTTTGAACTGATGTTTTGTTTTTCCTTTATCCTTTAATTTGGAATTACTGAGAACTAGTGATGCAGTGTCAACCATACAGAATTTACCTGAGCACCTGATGGTATCACTGGAGACATGTAAACTACATAAAAAGAGCATCTATCAGATTGTCACTGCTTAATTTCATTCCAACAAAAGCTTTGCATTTGGAAGTCTTCTCACCTGACACTCTTGCAGACTCAGAAACTTATTTATCGTTTGCTGTGTTCATTAACCTTTGTATTCTTTCTGTTTTCATAGGATGTATACTATGACCTTGTTTATTTGGTTTCTCCGTCAAATTCTTGGTGGTTGTCTGGTTGGATTCTGCAGAAGCAACACCTTCCCCCAATGGGCAGGAATACTAGCCACTGTAAACAACTGGTCAGACTGTTGGGTCTGCACAGGGTTCCTGACCATGGTCTCTGCCGGCCTGCCATGGTGGATCCACCCTGCAAACCAGAGACCCTGGGACTGGCTGCCAGGATGGAAGACTTTTGAATCCCTTTTCAAAGAGGTGCACGAGAAGGTGTTTTTCACTGTGAGAGAGCAGGCTAACTATCCCAAGCCATAGCTCACATACACAGTTTGGGATGGTGTGGCATGGCTGTCAGCATTACAGGTAAAAAAAGTATGACAGCCCATATCCATATATATTGAATGCACAAATGGAACTTCAAATGAAACTGTTCAGCTCATGGGATGGATGCTGGCAGCCCTATATAAAAACATTATGGGCCACTTGAGGGGGGAATGGTCTTCCTGCAGTGCTGGGGATGGGTCAGCACTGGGACCTGGTCAGCTGCTCCCCCAGTTCTCCCCTCAAGGCCGCCGTGCCAAACTCACCCCAAGTGTCTCCAGTCCTCTCTGCCTTCCCTCTGCTTGAGCCCAGGGTGTAACAATTATCCCAGTGTTGCAAAGAACTCTTCATCATGAATGTGTCATTCTGGTGAAACGGTTCAGACCACCCATGGGAGGCTACTGCCTAGAATTCCCTGCAGGTCTCATAGATGACAATGAAAGCCCAGAAGCAGCTGCTCTGCGAGAGCTGGAGGAAAAAACTGGCTATAAAGGTGGTATTGCTAAATGTTCTCCAGCTGTCTCAATGGATCTAGGTTTGTCAAACTGTACCACACACATTGTAACAGTGACTATTAATGGAGATGAGGCTGAAAATGTAAGACCTAAGCCAAAGCCAGGAGATGGAGAATTTGTGGAAGTAATCTCCTTACCAAAGAATGACCTGATGAAGAGACTTGAAGCTCTGGTAGCTGAAGAACATCTGACAGTGGATGCTAGGATCTATTCCTATGCTCTGGCACTGAAACATGCAAACACAAAGCCATTTGAAGTGCCCTTCCTGAAATTTTAAGGCCAGAGGAGCACAGCCATGTTCTTGAAAATGAGGTCACAAGGCCTCCTTCACTTAAGACCTTGTATTCAGTTAAGTGTAATGGAGATTTTAAAGAACCTTTTTCATAAAATAAAAACAAGAAAGAATACAAAAAAATATTATGGTAGTCACGGCTATAGACTACTGGCAACAGTCTACTAATGGGACACAGACCCGTTCTCTTTTATGGGGAGCCTGATGAGCCTCTGGCCAATATAGTTGGCCTTATCTTCCATATAATTAGACTGGGCATTGGACCTGGGCAGAAATTTATATCCCAAGGTGAGTATTGAATACTCTTCCAGTGTCCCTCGGAATTGGGACTGATTTTGGGCATGATATTGAGTGGAGAGCTCTGACTGGTGGTTCTACCCCCTAGTCCTTTTTGTAATCCCTGCAGTCACTGTTCTAACCCATGTGGCCATTAAAGCCCTAGCAAATCACACTGCAATAATTCTTAACCATACCAAGCACACTGTTGTTCTGATTTCTGATGAGGTAACTCAAATGAGGAAACTTGTGCTGCAGAATAGAGTGGCATTAGACACTCACTACTGCCCAAAGGAGTACCTGTGTCATTCTGCAGTGTTGTGTATATATTCCTGATAATGCTAACAATGTACCCCAGGTGTTAACTGCCTTAGGAATTGAAATCAATCACATATCAGCCATAGCTTCTGACCCCTTTACAATTTGGTGGAATTCTTTAGGTTTTTGGTGGCATTCCCTCCTCCCTCCCAGATCTTGGGTTTTGTCTTGCACTTTTAATCTTGGGTTTAGCCTTTACTGTATCTGTGTTATATGGATGCAATGTGTCAACACATCACCACACAGGTCCCCTATTAGGAGAATTAACATGAAGAATGTGAAGTGCAAGAGCAATGTTGGGGTGGAGTGTGGGGTCAATGGACATGGCTCTTCCCCCTTCCATGATTGAGGGTTGATCAGGGGGCCCATGGCCAGAAGGAATGTTTATTGCTTTTGGAATGGATTGTAATGTCCACCTTATGTCCTCTGAAAGCACCTTATTGTCCTGTGTGACTGCTTCTTGACCTTTTTTTTTTTAACATACACACTGAGGTAATGTAGTTTACAGTCATGCATGGGACACATGCCTTCTTTGTCTGGGACTCCTTAAAATGAGTCTCAGACTCAGGGAGGTGTGGTCTCTCTCACACTGATCTGCTGCCATCAGTGCACTTCCCTGTAATGTGAGTAATAAACAGCATATCTGCATTTACTAGTCCTCTGTGTGATTTTTTCAGAATACCATGAACACTTTAAGCAGCTCCACAGTTTGAATCTCCTGCATTACAAGTAGTAACCCCAGTTGATATAGAAGAGGCATCATTTTCCATTCATGATAATAACTACTATTTATTGAGTTCCTAGAATGTGTTAGTCACTATGCTAAGTATGTTTATAGTTTTTAGAACTTAATCTTTTCTTAAGTCCCATGAGGATTTTTAACATTATTCAGATGAGAAAAATGACACTCAGAGGAGTTAAGCAACTTACCCAAGAAGTGGACAAATTAGGATGTGAACCCAGGGATGTCTGATGGAAGCATTCATACTTTTAGCAATATGGCTTTTATCTCAAAATAAACAGATAGCAGAACTGAAAACCAAAAGAGGGTATCTCTCCTGCTGTGTTCTCCAAGCTTATTATTGAATATAAGGTGCTCCACGGTGTGGGCCATAAATCCCTCCTGTAGTTTCTGGGGCAGTTAGGGCAGATAAGAACTGTAGTAGCTTCCCAGAAAGAAGAATTTGACCACACTAATGAGTCAAATGAAATGGTTATGATAACAAACCTGAGGTAAAATAATGTTTTATACATCCTGGCTGTTTTTAGGTTATTTCATCTGTACCATTACAGTTAAAGTCACAGCTACTTCTCCTATTTTGCTGTAATGCTGTTATTCACTGTGAAACCCCCAGTTAACCTGAGATTCCCAGACTGCAGATGAATCTGCTGGCAGCAGCAGAGGTCCTTTGATGCCATTGTCTTCCTGACAATGATAACTCCCATTGTCACTTCCCCCTTGGTAAGCTTTACTCTGTGTTAACTAGCACAAACAGCTGCTTTTGTGAAGACCCAGAAGGAATAAAATAAACACAAAAAGGTATCCTCTTCTCATGGTGGTTAAACCACTGTAATTAAGGCAAAGTGTTCTGCTGGTGGCAAGAGGGTGATGGATCTGTGGCAGAGTTCTACAAAGTGGACAAGAAACAAAAAGATTTTGTAACAGATGAGATTCCTGTTTAGTTATTAATGTTTATATCACAGGTTCAATTTCTGCTGCATTCACCAGAGACAAATAACACATTAGTTTTGATCCTGCTATTCAAAAGGAACCTATAAGGTGACTAATACAAAGGCTTCCCATTCCAAAAATCCTGTTAGAATGCAGTACATTATTAATTGTTCTAAGATTCCTCATAATTAAAATGAAATACTTGCTAATGTTCTTATTTTTAAATGCAAAACTGTGTTTTTAACATAACCCGATGTAACGTTTGCATCAAATACTTATAGTAAAATTTGTTTTGGATATGTTATTTCTCATTGTGCAATATACTACATTTCATTTTAAATTGTGTTCCACAGTATTAAAACCCCAATAAAGCACGTAATGAACAGTTACCAGTCAATAGAAAGGATTAAGCCATTTCTGATTGCCTACGGAAATTAGATTATAGCACAGTGATTACTGAACAATTACATTTAAGTATAAGGAGTAGAGGACAACACATACAGATCATGAAGACTGTTCATTCAAATGAATCATTCACCCATAGAATGGCCCCATACAAAGATTAGAGGCCTCTCATTTGTCACCCTCTGAAATTCCTGCTTGACCCAGTTTGCTCAAGTAGAGAGATGCTGAAATAATCTGACACTGGCAAAATGTCTGTCAGCTTTCTGAAGTGACATATGAAGACATAGTGAGTTTTCTTTGATGCATCTAGAGATTCAAAACTGGGAAAGTCAGTTTCTTGTTAATGTATCAGGAGAATCCAGAGACAGGCTGATACATTCCAAGCTGCTTCTGTTCAGAGTAAGGCAGCTGGGAAAGGTGTGATTTGATATATAGTTGCCCCTTTCAATAAACACAGGTCTCTCATTGCCTTCTTCTTGCCATCTGAGTGTATAGATGGACATTATTTACAAACCAAGTCAGACTTTATAAAAGGAAAGTCTGTAATAGAATAATAATTTAAAAATTATATATTAGAAACATTTCTTAAAGCCCTGTAAGGGCACCACCCCACAACCTTATCTTTGGTTTTATCACAAATCTGAAAAACAATAGTCTCAAAGTTTTTTTTTTCTTTGTCATCAGAGTTAACCACTATTCCTCTCATGACCAGAGTAGGAAATCTTCTGGAAATACTATCTAACCACCTGCCAGAAGTCTCTTCTCTGAGCTCAGTTTGATAGCCACAAGAAAATAGGCACCTGGGATTTAGGTAAAGGAACCAACCTACTAAACTTGACTGCAGGCTAAATCTCAAATTATGACAGCCTCTGTGAAGTAATACATGAGTTCTCAATGCATTACTCAACATGAAAATTTTGTATTTTGACTCCTTGGGCTTTTTCTTTTTGATTCAGTCATCCCAGATCCCAGGGTAGAGATGATATCAGTGTAATGATCACAGAAAAACTTTTGAAGGCCTCTTTTTATCCTAAGTAGATGCTACCAACAGTCAGGCCAGCCTTCTGGTACAGAGTGGACTGTCTACACACATTTTGGGCTGTATTTAAAATGGAATATTCCTGAGGTAAGTCTCTTTCCTAGAAGAATTTGACTAATATTCTCTTTTAACTTCTTTTTAAAAAATTATCACCCAAGGGCATTTTATCATTGCTTTTTAGAGAGAAAAAGAGAAAGAAACATTGATGTGAGAGAGAAACATCAATTGGTTGCCTTCTCATAAGTGCCCTGACAGGGCATTGAACCTACAACTTGGATTTGTGTCCTGACCAGGAATCAAACCCACAACATTTTTGTGCATGGGACTGTGTAGAGCAGAACCTGAAGCCATGTTTAGAGCATGCACAGTACAGCAATGACTAGAGAAACACCCTCTCAGAATATGCACAGTAGTGACATGAACCACATTGCTTATCAAGGTTGCATAAAACAGCATGTGCCTATCAGAACTGACATTATTATGTGCCTATCAGAGCTAATGTATACAACATGTGCTTATTGAGACTGAGGAAAATAAAATGTGCTTATCCAAATGAAGAAAAACATATTTACGAGAAATTATGCAAAATCAACATGACTTTGCAACCAAAAGAAGCATGAAAGCAGAGAGGAATTTAGACCATGAGCAATGCACCCAGAGACTGAGTTACTCTGAGCCATCGTGTATATTCCAACTTGGGAAAGAAAGAGCTCCATTATATTTCCATTCCTCTGACTCTGCCTTACAAAATATTGACTACCCGCATATGGTATTTGTCTTTCTCTCCCTGGCTTATTTCACTTAGCATGATACTCTCCAGTTCCATCCATGCTGTCACAAAAAGTAGGACTTCCTTCTTTCTTTCTACTGCATGGTAAATGTACCAAATATTTTTTTTGTTTGTTGTTGTTGTTTTGTTTTTTGTATATTTTATTGATTATGTTGTTACAATAGTTCCGATCTTTTTTTCCCCTTTGCTCCCCTCCACACAGCATCCCCTCCCCCAGCAATCCCTCCCCCCAAGTTTATGTCAATGGGTCATGCATACAAGCTCCTCAGCTTCACTCTTTCCTATATTCTTCTTTTTAAAAATTAATTAATTAATTTTTAAAGTATATTTTATTGATTATATTGTTACAATAGTTCCAATTTTTTCCCCTTTGATCCCCTCTGCCCAGCATCCCCCTTCCCCCAGCAATCCCCCCACCAAGTCCATGCCCATGGGTCATACATACAAGCTCTCCTGCTTCACCCTTTCATATATTCTCCTTCTTTTTTTAAAAATAAATAAATAATTAATTATTTTAACAATATAAAATAACAATTCCCCCCTCTCAGACTTAAGACCCTTTATAATCTTATAAAGGACAATGGGTGAAGGTCTCGTGCTCCTCTAGCTGCTTTAAGCTGGACATGGTCATCGTTCTACCTACCCTTGGGTCCAGAAATCCCTAATAAGAGTGGGGGTGTGGAGGGGACGGTGGCTTTCCCACATGGGGAAGTATCTTGCAGACTCTAGGTCAGTTGGCTGTCCCCGGACCATGGCATTATTGGTTTAACAGGCTGGCATCCTTGTTGTATTCTGGGGGGCAACAGGTTTGGCAACAAGGTTAAAAGGCATCATTCAATCCATAACCACTTGATGACAAAAGACAGGGATTAATTTTTCAATGTCCCATATTAGGGGTAAAGAAAAAAAAAGGCTCTTTGGAGGACGGTGTGCAAGGCATGTCACACCTGACCAAAACCCTTTTGCCCACTATACATAGTTTGGGCTGAGGGGAATATTTTGGATTTCCGCCCCCCTCTCAGACCTCTGGGCCCTTTCTGTCCAAGCCATTAGGATAGAAAAGAGAAACCAGTTTTAAAGTGAAGACCATAGACCACCCCATGTTTAACCAATCCAGCCACTTACTTCAGCCAAACCATTGAGGCTCAAGAGGCAGCAATGCAGACAGGATTAAGTGAGGCCTATACGTATGGACACTTAGGTAATGAGATCATAGGCTTATGCCCTTTGAAAACAGAAAATACATGTTAATTTATGAAACATAACCCACAAATCAGTCTCTAAGTCTGCAAGACTGTCTTATTGGAAAGACATCCAGTTGCAAGGCATTTGACATTCTTGCCTGTAAATTAAGCATCTTTGATGATGTCACAGATCTAGTTTAACTTTCAAATAAAAACAAACTTTAAGTGAAAAGAAACTTTAAAGACAGTTAGCTGCACTACTTTATAGTCTACCACTGAGCATTGTGGTTACCCTCCTTGCCATTAAAGGGACCGCATTAAGCTCAGTTTTCATTTATTCTGTTTGTTTGCATAAACACAAAGGGCAACAAATGATCACATATGATTGTTACATCTGCTTTCTGGAACTTACACAGGAACGTTTAGGGTGACTTTCAGTCTGCCCTTCAGGGCACAGCAGCTGAGTCACATACCTGCCATTCAGCTGTGCTTGCAAACACTTGTCTTTTCCATGTTTTTCGGGTTTTCAGTTGTGCTGTAAGGTCCCTTCTAGCCATCTTTCAGGAAAGCAACCTTTGTTCCTTCCCTGGAAAGATTGCCATGGACCGCACAACCAACCAAGGTACCAGACCTTTTTTCTCGTGGGCTTTTATTACCTTCAAAAGTCAATCTCAGTTCCTCAGGGATTTTTGGTAACAACCAGAGCCCAAGCATGTCTCCTTTAGGTATGACATTCCAGTCAATGTCATAGTCAACAAAACCTCTATTAACAACTTGTCTTATTAGTTCTATGCAAAGAATCTTTTTTCATTGTTTACGTCAGAATGCCAAATTCTAGAGGGATCAGGTAGGGAGAAAAATATACAATGTGAAGGAAAATACTTGTCCTTCTAATATTTACTAAAATTGCATTTTCTTACTTTACATTTTCTTTTGTTCACTTTCCTACATGTGTTTTTCTTTTAGTTTGTTTGTTTTTCTATTACTGTTGTCTCACTTTTTTCTCTATTGCTTACATGCACCATGACCACCCTTTTGCTCACAGTCCCCACCCAGTTGTCCATGTCCATAGGTCACTTACACATGTTTTTTGACTAGACCTTTCCCCTTCTTACACCCTTCTCTCCCTCTCCCCACTGCCCTTGTCACTGTTAGTCTACTCCTTGTTTACATACCTCTGGTTCAATTTTGCTCATTTGTTTGTGTTGTTCATTAGTTTCCTGTAATAGGTGACAGCATAAGCTATTATTCTTTCGTTGCCTGGCTTATTTTGTTAAGCATAATTCTCTCTAGTTCCATCCATGTTGTTACAAATGGTAGAAGTTCTTTCTTTCTTCTACAAAATACACCATTGTGTAAATGTACCACAGTTTTTTGATCCATTCATCTACAGATGAGCACCTAGGCTGTTTCCAGTACGTAGCTATTCTAAACAGTGCTGCTATGAATATAAGGGTGCATAGGTTCTTTTGAATTGGCGTTTCAGGATTCTTTGAGTATAGTCCTAGCAGTGGAATCGTTGATTCAAAAGGCAGCTCAATTTTTAGTTTTTTTTTTTTTTTTTTTGAGGAAATTCCATACTGTTTTTCATAGTGGCTGCACCAGTCTGCATTCCCAGCAGCAGTGCACCAGGGTTCCCTTTTCTCTGCATCCTCGCCAGCACTTGCTGTTCGTGATTTTTTGACGATGGCCATTCTGACTGGTGTGAGGTGATATCTCATTGTGGTTTTTATTTGAATCTCTCTGATGGCTAGTGTTGTTGAGCATCCATTCATATGCCTATGGACCCTCTGTATGTCTGTTTCGGAGAAGCGTTTGTTCAGGTCCTTTCCCCACTTTTTGATTGCGCTGTCTGTCTTTTTGGTGTTGAGTCATATAAGTTCTTTATATATTTTGGAGATCAATCCCTTGTCTGAGGTGTCAGTAGCAAATATATTTTGGTCGGATTCCTTTCCATCTTGCTGTTTTCTTTTGCTGAGCAGAAACTCTTTAGTTTGATGTAGTTCCATTTGTTTACTCTTTCCTTTATTTCCCTTGCCTTAGGAGACACATAAGTGAAAATGTTGCTACGCGGTATATCTGAAATTTTCCTGCCTGCGTTTTCCTCTAGGACTTTAATGGCGCCACGGCTTACATTTAAGTGTTTGATCCATCTTGAGTTAATTCTCGTGTATGGTCTAAACTGGTGGTGTAGTTTTATTTTATGCATGTCCTTGTCCAGTTCTCCCAGCACCATTTGTTGAAAAGACTCTTTTCACTCCATTTAATGTTCCTTCTCCCTTTGTCAAATATTAGTTGACTATATAGACCTGGGTTTATTTCTGGGCTCTCTATTCTGGTCCATTGATCTATATGTCTGTTCTTACGCCATTAGCAGAGTATTTTGATTACCGTGGCCTTGTAGTATACTTTGATATCAAGTATTGTGATTCCTCCTAATGTATTCTTCTTCCTCGATATTGCTGTAGATATTCGGGCTCTTTATTTTGGTTCCATATACATTTTTGAAGTATTTGTTCTAGGTCTGTGAAATATGCCATTGGTATTTTAATCGGGATTGCATTGAATTTTTAAATTATTTTGGGTAGTATGGACATTTTAATAATGTTGATTCTTCCCATCCATGAACATGGTATATGCTTCCATTTATTTGTATCTTACTTAATTTCTTTCTTCAGTGTTACGTAGTTTTCTGAGTACAGGTCATTTACCTCTTAGGTTAAGTTTATTCCTAGGTACTTTATTATTCTTGTTGCTATGGTAAATGGGATTTTTTTCTACTTTCTATCTCTGTTATTTTATTGTCGGTGTACAGAACTGCCTTTGATTTCTGAATATTAACTTTATACCCTGCTATTTTGCCAAATTCGCTTATTAGGTCAAATAGTTTTTTAGTGGAGACTATAGGATTTTCTATGTACACTATCATGTCATCTGCAAATAATGACAGTTTTACTTCCTCTTTTCCAATTTGGATGCCTTTTATTTCTTTTTCTTGCCTGATTGCTATGGCTATAACTTCCAAGACTATGTTGAATAGGAGTGGAGAGACTGGTCATCCTTGTCTTGTTCCTGACCTCAGGTGGAATGCTTTCAGTTTCTGCCGATTGAGTATGATGTTGGCTTCAGGTTTCTCGTATATGGCCTTTGTCATGTTGAGGTGTGCTCCCTCTATTCCCATTTTACCGAGAGTTGTCAACATAAATGGGTGTTGTACTTTATCTTTTTTTTTCTGCATCCATTGATATAATCATGTGGTTTTTGTCTTTCATTTTGTTTATGTGGTGTATTACGTTTATTGATTCGTGAATATTAAACCATCCTTGCATCCCTGGGATGAATCCCACTTGATCGTGGTATATGATCTTTCTAATGTGTTGCTGAATCCAGTTTGCCAATATTTTGTTGAGGATTTTAGCATCTGTGTTCATCAGCGATATTGGCCTGTAGTTTTCCTTCTTTGTTGTGTCTTGACCTGGTTTTCGAATTAGGGTAATACTGGCTTCATAGAAAAAGTTTAAGAGTCTTCCCTCTTCTTGGATTTTTTGGAATAGACTGAGAAGGATAGGAGTTAGTTCTTTCCTAAATGTTCTGTAAAATTCACCTGTGAAGCCATCTGGTCCAAGGCTCTGCTGTGTCAAGAGTTTTTTGATTACTGCTTCAATTTCACTAGTTGTTATTGGTCTATTCAGGCTTTCTGCTTCTTCTTGATTCAGTTTTGGAAGATTATATGTTTCCAGAAATTTGTCCATTTCATCTAGGTTGTCAAATTTCTTGCCATACAGTTGTTTGTAATAATTTCTTACAATCTTTGTATTCCTGTGGTATCAGTTAAGATTTCTCCTTTCATTTCTGAATTTATTTATTTGGGTCCTCTCTCTTTTTTTCTTGGTGAGCCTGGTTAAAGGCTGTCAATTCTGTTTATCTTTTGGAAGAACCAGCTCCTACTTTTGTTGATCTTTTGAATTGTTTGTTTAGTCTCTATGTCATTTAATTCTGCTCTGATTTTGATAATTTTCTTCCTTCTACTCGCTCTGGACATTGTTTGATTTTGTTCCTCTAGTTCTTGTAGCTGTAGGGTTAGATTTTTAATTTGAGATTCATCTATTTTTTTTTTTTTAGGTAGGCCTGTATTGCTATAAACTTTTCTCTCAGGACTGCTTTAGCTGTATCCCATAGGTTTTGGGTTGTTGTGTGTTCATTATTATTTTTTTTTTCAGAAACTTTTTTATTTCTTCCTTGATGTCATTGTTAACCCATTCATTATTTAATAGCATGTTATTCATTCTCCATGAGTTTGAATGTTGTTGCGTTTTCTCACTGAGGTTGATTTCCAATTTTAAGCCATTGTGATCTGAGAAGATGCTTGATATAATTTCAATTTTCTTGAATTTGTTGAGGCTTGTTTTGTGTCCTACCATGTGATCTATCTTTGAAAATGTTCCATGAACACTTTAAAATAATGTATATTTTGTTTCTTTGGGGTGAAAATTTCTATATATATCAACTAATTCCATTTGATCTAGAGTGTTGTTTAATGCCTCCATATTTGTTGTGTTTCTTTGCTTCGAAGTTCTGTCCATTGTTGACAATGGAGTGTTAAAGTTCCCTACTATGAGTGTATTGCTGTCTATATCTTTCCTGAAGTCTTTCAGAATTTTCCTTACATATTGTGGTGCTATGTTATGTGCGTATGTCTTTACAAGGGTAATATTTTCTTGATGGATTTTTCACTTAAGTATTTTGAAATGTCCTTCTTTGCCTCCTTTTATGGCCTTTGTTGTGAAATCTGTTTTGTCTGATATAAATATTGCTACCCCAGTTTTTTTTTTCATGTGCATTTGCTTAAAACTCTTTTTTATATCCTTTTGCTCTCAGTCTGTGTAGATCGTTCGTTCTAAGGTGGGTCTCTTGTTGACAATATATATGTGTATCATGCTTTCTAATCCATTCAGCTACCCTATGTCTTTTGATTGGTGTATTTAATCCATTCACATAAGGTTATTATCGATAGGTACTTATTCATTGTCATTTCCCCCTTTTGTACTTGTGTTTCTCTATGTCTGTCTGTGTTTCTTTATCTTCTTAAAGCAGACCCTTTAGCATCTCTTACAATGCTGGTTTGGTGGATATGTATACTTTTAGCCTCCTTTTGTCTGGGAAATGCCTTACTTCGTCTTCCATTTTGAATAAGAGCCTGCTGGGTAGAGTATTCTTGGTTGTAGTCCTTTAATTTTCATTCCTTGGAATATTTTTTGCCATTCCCTTCTGGCTTGTAATGTTTCTGCTGAGAAGTCTAATGCTAGCGTTATTGGTGCTCCCTTGTATGTTATTAGCTGTTTCTCTCTTGCTGCTTTTAGGATTCTCTCTTTGTCTTTGAATGTTGCCATTTTAATTATGGTGTGTCTTGAAGTGAGCCTGTTGAGGTTCATCTTCATTGGGACTCCTTTGCTTCCTGGACTTGCGTGACTCTTTCTCTCTTCATGTTAGGGAAGTTTTCTGTCATTAGTTTTCAAACAGGTTTTCTGTCCCTTGTTCCTCTTCTTCTCCTGCTGGAATTCCTATTATACAGGTATTATTACCTTTCATGTTGTCCTGCAGCTGTCTTAAAACCTCTTCATTCTTGTTCAGTCTTTTTTCATTTTGTTGCACTGTCTGGAAATTTTTTCCTGCGTTGTCTTCCAGCTTGCTGATCTGATCTTCTGCTTCCTCTAGCCTGCTTTTAATTCCTTCTACTGTGTTTTTTTTTTCAAGTGTATTTTACTGATTATGTTGTTACAGTAGTCCCAATTTTTCCCCTTTGCTCCCCTCTGCCCGGTACCCACCTTCCCTCCTGCAATTCTACCCAATTAGTTAATGTCCATGGGTCATGCATATAAGTTCTTTAGCTTTACCCTTTCCTATATTATTCTTAACTCCCCCCCGTCTATGTTGTACCAACCAATTATGCTTCTTAATCCATGCACCATTTCCCCATTTCTCCCCATTCCTCTACCCAGCTGATAACCCTCCATATGAGCCTCATACCTATGATTCCGTTCTTATTCTAGTTTGCTTAGTTGGATTTTGTTTTTATTTTTTAGATTCATTTGTTGATAGTTGTGAGTTTGTTGTCATTTTAGTGTTCATAGTTTTGATCTTCTTTTTCTTAAGTAAGTCCCTTTGACATTTCATATAATAATGGCTTGGTGATGATAAGCTCCTTTAGCTTAACCCTGTCTGGGGAGAACTTCATCTGCCCTTCCATTCTGAATGATAGCTTTGATGGATAGGGTAATCCTGATTGCAGTTTGCCTTTTACTGCAATGAATATTGCTTGCCAGTTCCTTCCTGCCTACGAAGTATCCTCTGAGAAATCAGCTGATCGTTCTATAGGCACCCCACTGTAGGCAACTCTCTGCCTCTCTCTTGCTTCTTCCAGGCCTCTGTCTTTGTCTTTCACCTTTGGCATCTCAGTCATGATGCATTCTGGTGTGGTCCCCTCTGGATCCAGCTCGCCCGGGACCCTCCGTGCTTCCTGGACCTGTATTTCCATTTCCTTTGCAAAATTTGGGAAATTGTCCTCATTTTTTTCAATTCTTGCTTCCTCATTCTGCACTGGTTTACTATTTTTTCTTCCTTACGTTCCAAACCATTGATTTTAACCCCAGTCTCCTCTTCACTATTCGTTTTGTGTGGATTTTCCTTCCTTTCATTTAGCATAGCCTTCACTTCTTCTCTTATGCGTTTGCCGTACTCAAGCATTTCTGTCAAGCCTGTGAGCACCTTTATCACCATTGTTTTGACTTCTGCGTCTGTTAGGTTGTCTATCTCCTCATCTGTTAGGTTGACTATCTCCTCGTCGCTTAGTTCTCCCACTGGAACCTTGATCTGTTTTTAATTTTGGGTCATCCTTCTCTGTCTCCTCATTCTGACAGGTTCCTGTGTTTGTTTGCCTCTGCATCCCAGGTACAGTTGTTGCTCATGTTACGTTGTAAGTGGCAGAGTTTTAGGGATTCGTCAGTGCAGGGAGACTTGTTTCACCATGTGTGGCACTGTATGTGGGGGATGGGTTCAAGAGGGAACAATGCCTCCTGCTCAGCATTCACCCCTTCTCTAGGCACCGCTTCCACTATTGCACCGGAGTGGCTCTTCTCCAGCTGCTACCATGGCAGTAATTCCCAGAGTAGGTGGGTCTGCGGACATTCTAGGACCATGTGGGCACTTTAAACAAGCGTAGTCTCCTGAGACTTGCAGTTTCTGCCTCCACCCCAGCCCCCAGTTGTCTACACAATAAGAAGCAATGAGGCTTGATTTTCCGCGGTGCTTGGACCTTGAGCTGCGAGGTCAGGTGAGTAGCTGGGAATGCTCCTAAGGTGTCTCTTCTGACTTTTTAAAACATGTGATTGTGTTTTGTGCTGACTCGCTGCTGCTGCCGCCGCTTCCACCACCACACCGTGTCCTCTCTGCCCCAGTTACGCCCCTCCTACCTGTCTGGATGAGTATTTCTTCTTTATATCTTTGTTTGCTGGACTTCTGTGTCATTTGATTTTCTGGAACCTCTGTTTTTTTCTAGTTTTGAGGTAGTTGTATTCCTTCTTAGTTGTGGAGGGAGATGCAGCATGTCTGTCTAGGTCTCCATCTTGGCTGGAAGTTCTATTGTGTTCTTCAATTCAGAAATTGTATTCTTCATTTTCTCCTGGCTCTTATCGATAGCTTCTATGTCCTTTTTCATGCTGGTGTAATTCTCAGTAGGTTCCTTGTAGTTTCCCTGGAGTTCTTTGTAGTTTTCTTTGAGTTTTCTGATCTCATTGAGCTTCCCTATAATCCATTTTTTGAATTCCATGTCTGATAGTTTTCTTCCTTCTATTTCATTTAGCACTCCCTCTAGGGATTCTTTCTTTCCCTTCAATGGGGGGTTGTTTCGCTGTCTCCCCATTTTTGTGACTCTTTTGTTTGTTGCTGCTTCTTAGATTGATCTGCACTTCTGGATCTGCCCCTGGAGGCGTCAGATCGTGTACCAATCTGGGCCTAAGCAGCCTGTTGGAGACTACCAGAGATCTACTGCCTTTGTCTCCTTTAGTTATTAATCTATTCAATCTGTTTTCAGCCATCAGACTTAAGCACCGAGAGTGGGGCAGCTTAATTCCTGTAGACAGGGCTTTTGCTTCCCCTCAGGCTGATGCCACTTTGAGGGAAATGGTCTGTCTGAAGTATGGAGAACGAGTCAGCACCAGGACCATTCAGCTGCTCCCTCAGTTCTCCCTTCAAAGCCACCGCCCCAAATTCTTCCCAAACATCTCTGGCCCTCTCTGCCCTCCCTCTGCTCAAGCCCAGGGTAAGCGGGTGCCAAAATATTTTTGTACATGATCCACTTAAGAGCTGTTTTTATAAAAACAGGCAAGCAAGAAACCCTGTGGCTTTTCACTTTTTACAGCTGCATAGTATTTTACTTTTCACTCTGATGCTGTAGGCTGGGAAGTCCAACTGGGGGTTTAGAACCTGCCCTTCTCAGGGGGGGCTCCTGGCTGCTGAGCTGTTTCTCAGTCCCTTAAGCTGTCACCTGTGGCAGTCCAGCCAGCCCTTTCGCTTCTCCACACTTTCTACTGGTCATGTTGTGATGAAGCGTCCTTTTCTGTCTCTCTGTGGTTATAAGACTTCTCTCCAGCTAGTGTTCAGTTGATTATCCCAGATGATTTCTCCACAATTAAGTTGCAAGTCCAGACTTGTCCTGGGAGGGGGTTAGTGTATCTTCTAATTACTCTTCAGCCATCTTGGATGCCCAATGTACCAGTTTTTTATCTGCTTATTTACTGATAGGCACTTAGGCTCTTTCTAGAACTCAGTTATTTTAAATAACACTGCTCTGAACATCATGGTGCATAGGTTCTTTTGAATTTGTGTTTCAGAGTTCTTAGGGTATATTCCCAGCAATGGGATCACTGAATAAAAAATGAACAAAATAAACATATGAACAAAATAGAACCAGAGACATGGAAATAAGGAACAAATAGACAGTGACCAGAGGTGAGGAGGGTGGGAAAGAATGGAAGAAAGAAGCAGAAGGGTCTAGTCAAGGAAAAAGTATAAAGGACCAATGGACATGGACAACAGGGTGGAGAATGACTGTGGGAGTGGGGGCTGGAGGTGTGTGGGGCAAGAGAGAGCAACAGTGGAAAATTTTGACAACTGTAATTGAGCAGCAACAACAACAACAACAAAAAACATTGAACGCCCTCTGTCACCTCCTGGACATGGACATTTTCTGGACTCTTAGAATTCGGGTTTGTTATTCCCCAATTCTTATGTGTGATGTTATTGCTTATTGTTTCTGAGTGATTATTGTTGTTATTAGGTTAGTATGGATTTGGATTGAATCTGCATTAAAAAAAAAGCTGAGTGAATAGCAGTCACTTGTGTTGACTAAATGTTATTCCTTAGTGTCAGTGTCACTTACAGGGCTGGTAGTTGTATAGGCAACCCAACACTTTTGGTTCTTAAGCTTCAGGTCAGACGACCTGAGCAAGGACCAAGAGCTGATTGATAAGAAAGACTATATCAAGAAATATATGCTTGCAACAGGGACAACACTCCAGCCAATTGAGCCACACTAGTCAGGGCTTAATTAATTCTTACTGAAGAGTATATTGGATACTAGTCCCCAAAACTTATATTGTGTCCAGTATCATCATAGGTATCATTAGCAGAATTCTATGATCATTAGTTTCTATTATTGATTGCCCAATTGCCTGGTCAAACATCAATTTCTCCACCATCTGTTTGGAAATTTCTGATATAAGAAAATGAATCTAGCAAAGCAAATATTTTCAGCCCATCTTTTGACAAAAGCATTCCCTTTGTACAGGGTTTTCTTCCTTCCTTTCTCCTAGATTTGCACACAGCACAATGTAGGTTTTAAAAGTGGAATCCACAAAAATATCTGTGGCTGAGCTGAAGAAGCAGCATTTAAAACACTGTGCACATTCAATAATATAGAGCTTTAATAAAAGTCAAGTATTACATTATCAATGGCAATGAGATTTGCTCACAAAGCTGAGCTCATCAGTATTTCCATTCCTGACCATCTTTACCCTCCCACCTCCCATATTCCTCCTTCTTTTTATTATAATATGTTTTATTTATTATGTTGTTACAGTTGTCCCAAACTCCATTCCCTCTGCTCCCCTCCCTCCAGTTGTCCCCCCCTTTTAGTCCATATCCATTGGTTGTGCATATAGTTCTTCTCAACCTCTTCCTGTCTATCCCATTCCCTCCTACTATGCTTCTTAATTCCTGAACCATCTCCCTCCCTCTCCCCCTTCCCCCTCTCTGCTGACCTCCCCCCAGTATGTTCCCCATACCTATAGTTCTTTTTCCATCTCGCTGCCTATTTAGTTTGCCTTTGTTTCAATTCCCTAGCTTCTGTTGTCGGTTGTTGTGATGCAGTTTTCATTTTAATGTTCATAATTTTGATCCTCCTTATTCTAAACAAGTCCCTTTAACATCTCATATAATAGTGGTTTGGATATAATGGACTCCTTCGGTTTTATTTTGTCCTGGAAGCACTTTCTCTGCCCTTCTATTCTGAATGACAGTTTCACTGGATAGAGTTTTTGTGGCTATAGGTTTTGGATTTTCATTATTTTGAATATTTCTTGCCAGTCCCTTCTTGCCTGCAGGGTCTCCCTTGAGAAATCATCTGTTAGCCTAATTGGGACCCCTTTGTACATGATTCTTTTCTTCTCTCTTGATGCTTTTAAGATTCTCTCTTTATCTTTAATTTTTGACAATTTGGTTATAATGTGTCTTGGTGTGGTTTTCCCTGGATCCAGTTTTTCTGGAATTCTCTGTGCTTCCTGGATCTGTAAGTCTATTTCCTTCCCCAAGTTAAGGAAGTTCTGCTTCATTATTTTTTCACATAATTTTTCAATTTCTAGTTCTTCTTCACCCTCTGGCAATCCTATAATCCGAATGTTTGATCTTTTATAGCTGTCCCAGAGGTTTCTGATCCTCTTCTCACTTTCCTTATTTTTTGTTTCTTTTTTCTGCACTGGTCAACTGTTTGTTCGTTCTCTAAGTTCCGGTTTGTTGATTTGATCTCTGGATTTTATTTTCTCTCCACTTGTTTCGTATCTGTTTTTGTTCATTTCAGTATGAGTGGCTTTCATTCCTTCCCTATCTTGTTCCAAATCTTTTGTTTATTCTGCAGGCCACCTTATAACAATAGCTCTGAACTGAGCCTCTGAAAGGTTTCCTATTTGTTCATCTGTCAGGTTCTTCATCTGTTGCCTGGTTAGCTGCATCACTGGGATTTCAATCGTTGTCTGCTTCATTTTGACAGATTTGTGTTTTGCTTTGCTTTCTGGGCAGGCTGTAGGGGGTGGAGCCCATGTACTCATCACTACCCGGCGACCGGTGGCGATCCTGACCTTTTTTGCCACGCTGTGGCGCTTTGTGTGGGAGCGGGGGTCCGAGATGGATTCCTGCCATTATTCTCCACTGGGAGACCGGGATCCACCCTCCCGCCCTCTGGGCCTCACCGTCCGAGGCAATGGGAGGGCTGCCTTTCTCCGCATTGGGGTTGTGAACTGCCAGGGCTTGACTGTAGCTGGGATTGCTCCCCCTGCTGCTTTCCTCACTTCTACCACAAACAGCACCACCCAACCTTTCCAATCAGTTCTAATTTTGCCCCTCCTATCCGACCAGACAAGCACCACTGGTTTATAACTTCATATATTGGGCTTCCATGTAGTTTTATTTTCTGGAATTTCTGGTTATCTTTTGTTTTGAGGTAATTGTATTCCTTTCTAGTTGTAGAGAGAGACCAAGTGTGTCAGTCTAAGCCTCCATCTTGGCCAGAAGCCCCATTTTCCCCCTTCTATTGGCTCCTTAGAGCTGCAGTAAATCATCTTGTGAAATAATATGAGTTTGGATAGTGAGAGTATTAAGGTTTCACATTATGTAGCATAACAATGAACTGCCTTATATTAGAATCCATGGTACTTAGTAAGGCTCACTCATATTATAGTCTTCTGTGATGCCAATTTCCTAGTCATCCAGGAAAGTGGGATTTACTACCAGAGCCAACATCCACCATGCCTTGTGAGCTGCAGGTAGAGTCATTTCACCACAGTCCAACTTCCTGAATTGCATGATACACAATTCCTACTTGAAGGACATTGACACCTCTGATGGATTGTATATAGATGTCATGTTGATCACACAAAGGTAAAAGTAGTTTTAAAGGGCAATTTTTTTGAGAGGTAAGGCTATTCCGAGGAAGAAGACCAGTGCCCAAGCACAAGACTGCAGGCCTGTCAACTGCGTGAAGCGCAGTGATGCAATGTCCACATCTGAAAGGAAGGCATGCAGGAGGCCTTTCCACCTTATCATGACTCTATTCAACAGCCTGACTATTCAGTAGCTTGGGTAGCTGCTGCTTATATCTGTCCCATGTTCCAGTTCAGGCCTCAGAGTTAGTGGAGAATGGAGTTGGAGTGTGCATGGTCGATTTGGTGGGTAGGAAATACTTGGAAAATGATGGAAGTTTCATGTTGAGACTATCAAACAAAGCAATTGCTGTCTGTGAATACCATCAATGTCTTCCTCCCTCGTCTTCCCTCTCCTCTTTACATAGAGGTGTTTAAAGTCTTTGAAAAAACAAGAGGAGGTTATGCACACTTATGTTCATAACAGCGCTATTTACAATAGCCAAGTTTTGGAAACAGCCTAAGTGCCCATTAGTAGATGAATGAATTAAAAAAAAAAAAACCCAAAACTTGTACATTTATACAATAGAATACTATGCATCAGAAAAAAAGAAGGAATTTCTACCTTTTGCAACAGCATGGATGGAACTGGAGACTATTATGCTAAATGAAATAAGCCAGTTGGTGAAAGACAAATACCATACGTTCTCACTTATAAGAGGAATTTCATAAACAAACTAATAAGCAGAACAGAACCAGAGATATGGAAATAGGGAACAGACTAACAGCTGCCAGAGGAAAGGGGGTGAAGAGCAATGGTGGAAATAATGGGAGGGGATTAGTCAAAGAACAAGTATGAATGACACATGGCATGGACAACAGAGTGGAGATAGCCTGTGGGAGTAAGGGCAAGGGGAGGTGGGGTGGGATGGAGGAGAGCAAAGGGGGGAAAATTTGGACAATTGTAATAGAATAAACAATAATTTTTTTAAAAAAAGAAAAAGAAAAAGAAAGCCAGAGAAGAAACATCTCACTTCCTAACAAATAAGGTCAAATGAGGAATTCTTTAGGTGGTAAGTTGTCCATACTTGGAGTGAAATGGGAGATCATTTTTGTTTACTTTTTAATATTAAAATTCCTAAAGCAAAGTTGGTCAGCAATTTTACTCTAAAGAAAAGGTTAAAAAGGTTAACACTAAACAAGAGATTTTTTTCAATAGATTATCACAATTAAACTCTAAACCCCTGAAAGCCTGAAATTTGGCACATTTCAAATCTTTATTGAGGGCTAATTGTTATGCTTAGTTAGGATATAGATGAAGAAAAATGTCTTAAAAGTGACAGAGAGATCAGAGGAGAGATAATATGCTGATGAGAAACATGTTTGCATTTCCCTAACTCAAAAAGTTAGGAAATTAACTTTTTTTTTTTAATTAAGGTTTTGACAGGGAAAGTTAACCTTTGCAGGGCTCTGGAATGGAAGTAGATATTTTGATTTCTAATCATCGACTGTGACATGGAATAAATGTTGACAGTGAATTCCTGCTTGGAGAAGTAAAACCGGAGATAATGCAGAAATAAAAGCAAAATGTGTTTTTACCTTCCTGGAAAATGTGAATACTAGCAACAGGAACAATGCTTGTGAATGGTTTCTCTTCCCAGTAGGAGAAAGGAGATTGTTAGAGATAGCTCTAAAAGAATAGTGTGGCAAGAGTTTTGACAGGGGTCTCATCTATTTACTCACCACAGGAACTCTGAGGAGGCAAGGAATATTACCAAAATTACTGTTTGCAGCCAGGTCCCTTGGCCCCATGGGAGAGGTGAAGAAGGTGTTACAGGACTGAATTGCTTCTGGGAAATTAGGGACAAAGACTCTTCCAGTGTTGCCCTAGCATTCATTTTCCACAAGAGAAGAAATTCACAAACAGTGTCAGTTTCATGTCATAGTTAATAAGGAAACATCAGAACATCACTTTGACTGGAGAGGCACTCAACAGCAGCAACAACATTTTTCTCTGGAGTATGTTTACCCCTCTTGATACCATCCTAGTCTTCTCCCTTCTCAGCCAAATTCCTTAGAAGAATGATCTAATCTAGATTCCCTGTCTCCCTTTGTCTGTCTCCTAGTCACTTCTCAACGCACTGCATTCTGGTTTTCCTTCCACTTCCTGGAACCAACCATCATGATTCCATGGGAGACGTCCTAAGCATGGTAGTCAGTGTCCTGTGTGTCATAAAATCCAAACACTCTCTTTAGCCTTGTACTGTCTGGTTTATCTCCCCCCAGCATTTGACATTTGACCTTCCTTCTTCAAGTTCTCTGTTAGTTTCTGTTACACTGCCCTATACTCATGTTATTTCTACCTATCTGACCACTCCTTCCCAGATTTTTTGCAAGCTTTATGTCTGACCTCTCTTTTGTCCTTCAGTTCCCTTTATCTGACTAATTTACATCTCCACTTGAATGTCTTAATGATACCTCAAGCTCTACATTCTAACATTGAAATCATCTTTCTTCCCAAACCAGCCACTTGTTTTGTATCTTCTGCCCTAATAACTTACATTACCACTGTTCCCCCAGTAAGTTACCTAAACCAGAAACAAGATGTCATCCTTGATTCCTTCTTTTTTCTTGTTTTTCTACATTTGAATATATTTCACCTCTCAAATCTGTTCAGTCTGCTCTATATTCATGCCACTACCATAGCTCAGGCCACCAACACCTGTAGCTTGCCTTTTACAACAATAGACTCTTAACTCTTTTCCCTTCACCCTTCCTTTCAGTATTTCCCAAGTGTAACCTTGATCATGTCACTCCCTGGTTTATATTCCATACAGGGCTTCCTATTACTGGATGACAAAGTCTTAAGTTTTTAGACTGCATTACAAGGTTTCCCATCATCTAAACTTTTTTCTTACCTACCCAGTCTAATGTCTTACCCCACTTCTATTTTTGCTCTATATTCCAACTATGCTTAAGGGTTTTTTCTTAGTTTTCCAAAATTTCCAGGTTCTGTCTAACCCTTAGAACTTTCATACCTTCCCTTTGAGAATAATCTCCACATCTAACCCACTTCTTTTTCTCCTAGCAATTCCCTTCATTATTCGCCTGAAGTACCATTTACTCGGAGGAGCTATTAGGTTCTAAGGCAAAACCTACTTTCCCCTGAATAACTTATTACACTTTTATATAATTACTTGCTTGCTTTTCTGCTAAACTGTATCCTATGTGAGGGTAGAAACCTTACATGTCTTATTCATTATTTTAATCTCCATTCTAGCAAAAGTGCTGAGCAAACATTTGGTGAATGATTGATTTATTGTATGAGGGAATTACATGAAAGGAGGTAGGCAAGAAGTATTTACATACTTTTTATCTTGGAAGAGTGATTAATAATGAGAAATGACAGAAGTTACTCAAATACTTCATCGTCCTTTTTGGAGAAAATTGTTCTAATAGTCAGAAGACTATAAACCTAAATGAATAAGTCTAGTTTGGATTGGGTATACAAAGTAATTGTGATAATTGATTATTCAGGCTACTGAACAACATTTGAAAATGCTATGGCCAAGACATAGAAAGACACTTCTCCAGAATCAAGGATGGCAGAACAAGAATGCTTGTGGAACAAGTAGATCATGAGTGGAGGATTAAGGGCACTGGTGAGTCCCTCTGTAACAGCATAAGGACACCAGCTGTAGCAGTGGCAGAGAAATCAATGATAAGCTCAATAATCATCAAACACCAGAATTGTAGATGCTAATGTCATTGCAGTAGAAACTATATGCTACTAGGAGCCTTTGGAAAAGGGCTGCTAATTTTTAGAACTGCTTTAACTCGTATGGAATGAAAATTTTGTAACAGGAAAACAGTAGGAGATTCTGTGTAGTTAGGACATTCTTAATTCAATCCCCCATACACAAATAGAGTGACAACTTCCTCTGAGTCAAGAGAGGGGGGAAGATGGGCAAGCCCTTCTTGCTTGGCTATTCTTTCTTCCATTAAGCTCTCATGTATATGCCAGCTATCACCCAGTCCCTTCCCTTCCTGGGTTTATGTCTATAGCTAATACAAGCTTTTCAAAGAGAACTCACCTTTCCCCAGATACAGTAATTCCTCACCTGCTGCTTAAATTCTAAACTCAAAATGGAAAAGAAAACAAAACAAAAGCCCCTTTGAGTTGCAACATAGATGCTGAAAATTGTTAGGATACAGAAGAGAAATCAATCTTGGCACAAACAGGTTTCTGACTGAGCAACATACTTTTCCTTTATCTGAAGTTAATTGATTTTGGAAAAAGAGAGTTCTAGAGAATTCAAAATAGCATATTGAGCATGTGTAATGCCGTAGTGTCTTCTGTACCTTTACAAAGACATGCTGAGATGTGTTCCTTTGAATGTTCACACATGTGGCTATTTGAATGTATGATTCAAAAGGAAGATGAAAAAGAAACAGAAGGGAAAAGGCTTGGAGGCAATATTAAGCACCATGAAGCAAAATTGATCTTCCTATACTGTGTATCTTCCAGGAAGCTAGTCTGTTCAGCAACATCTCCCAGAGCAGAAGTAAAGCGACCTACACTTAGTGGTTGGGATCATCAGCTGCAAAGGATTTCCAAAAGTTTCATAAAAAACAAGAAAATTAATTCGAATAATAACACAAAACGGAGGGGAGAGGAATACATTGTACAATAATTCTGGAGAATTATATTGGCAGCCATTTGAGATTCTATTTTTAGATTCAGTTCAGAAATAAAGGCTGCCTTATTTCTCAATACTGTATTTATGGGTCTACCCTTAATTATTAAATATATTAATGATAAATCTGCCTATTTTTATAACTGTAATCAATTTTTCACCCAAAAAACAGCCATTTGTAAGTAGTGAAAGTCATCAAGAATAAGCAAATGTGGTGTTCATTTCCTACACATTCAGCTTCCCCACAGCCATGATATAGTCTTCAGAGGAAGTATGATATATGTATATTGGGTGATTTCTTTCTCGATGATAGCAAGTTAAAACAGCATTGAAGTTCTACAGTATGGCTGATTGTAACTATTTTTATTATCTGTATTTGCATGTTCCTCTCTGCCTTTTCTGCTTTTCCTGTCTTCTCAAAATCTCTCTTTGTTAATGTAACTATGAGTGTGTATTTTTTCCTCTCTTCCTTATAGCTGTCTATTTCTTATTCTGAAACTTTCCTTTAGAGTATATAACTGTCTTAGTCTTCCTCTTTAGTCTTTTCTCTGTTAGCCTCCATGATTTATCTTTTTTCTGTCTCTCTTCTTGGCAAATTTGTACTCATCCTTTGAGGGCTAAAGGATAACTCATTTTCTCTGTAAAGTTTTCTATGATCCTTCCTCCCTACTCCTTCCTAAACCCCTCTTCCTTTACTTGCCTCTCTTATAGCCCTTCCAGGGTGGACTGTAATCTGCACTGAAAAGGACAGTGTGGTTGACCAGGCCTGTGGTTAGAGCCAGTCACATATAATGTTTAATGTGGTTGATGAGTACTGGAAGGAACCCCTGATTAAAAACACCTCTACTCCAGTATTTCAATACTCCTAATTTTACTGTTGGAGCCTAAGCCTATTGCTGCTAAAATGAGAAGGAAGATGTGCTTCTTTCTGTTCACGGTATTGAATAATGGCTCCAACTCAGTGGCCCATGTGGTGGCATAATAGTTTCTCTGGTATCTTGTTGGGTAGAAGCATATACCTTTCCCTTAGTACACCCATTCCCTTCTCCATGACACTGCACTTATATGTTAGAACGATGTGCCTTAAACTTCCCTGGGGAAGCTTGTTAAAAATACAAATGCCTAGATCCTACCCTAGAATCAAAGTTGGAGAGGGAAATGCAGGATATTTGTATTTCTAATAAGCTCCCCAGGGCATTCTGATGCTCAGTTAAGGTTGAAAATCAATCATTAGAGAAGAATTTCTGTAGGTTGAGCATTGGTCTCCTCCTAGACCTCATTTAAAGTAAAAATAAATTCTAGAAGAGCAACACAATAAAAAACAAATGCCTTTGTATACAGGCATGAAGGAAGGTAATTACATGTGTTTAGGATACTCTGTATGCTCTGAACTCTGCTCCATATTGTAGGGCTGTTAGGAGAACCTTCCATTCCCATGGCCTCGTAGGTAATCCTTTTTATTTCTAAAGCAACACTCATGAACTCTCTCTGTCCACCCTCACTCACTTTCATCCTATGGGTAGGGTTGCCAGGTAAAACACACTCAGTTCCATTCAATTTGAATTTCAGTTAAACAATGGATAATATTGGTAGTACGAGTATGCCCTAAATATTGCATGGGACATACATATATTAAAAATTATTCATTTGCCCTAGCCAGCTGGCTCAGTTGGAGCATTGTCCTGTATACCAAAATATTACAGGTTCAATTCCCAGTTGGGCTCTACAGGAGCCAATCAGTCTGTGTTTCTTTCTTACATCCATGTTTCTCTTTCTCTCCTGCTTCCTATTTCTCTCTCTGCCTCTCCTCCCACTGCCATCCTCACCCACTCTCTCTAAAATCAATTTAAAAATGTCCTCGGTGGGAAGTGTAAGATGGCAGCAGAGTAGGGGCAGTGTTGTCAGCTCGCTCCTGTTAAGGAGAGATTTCAGGAACGAATGCGGAGAGGAGTGACAGACAGCACCTCCACAAGAGATCTCAAGACAAGGTGGGCAGAGTGACTCTCAATCAACTAACCAGAGAAAAAGATCCACCAAAGGGTAGCTGAAATACAACCAGACAGATTAAAGAAATAACATCAAGGACAACACAGATGGAGATCCAAGATGGCGGAGGAGTAAGTGGAAGCTACACTAACCTCCTCCCAGGACCAGCTAGTGCTGACTTAGTCCCAGCACAGCAGACAGACCATTCCCCTCCAAGTGGCGTCAGACTAAGGAGAAATAAAAGCCCTGCCTATAGAAATAAGCTGCTATACCCACGGTCCTTAAGCCTGACGGCTAATCACAGATTGAGTAGATTAACAACTACAGAAGACAGACAAAGGCAGTATATCCCTGGAAGTCTCCAATAGGCTGCCTAGGGCCAGTCTGGTACATGCTCTGACGCTACCAGAAGCAGATTCAGGAAGTGCAGATCGTTCTAAGAAGCACCAAAAAACAATAGGAATCACAAAAATGGGGACACAGAGAAACAATCTCCCATCAAAAGGAAAGGTAGAATCCCCAGAGAGAGTACTAAATGAAATAGAGGGGAGCAAAATATCAGATATGGAATTCAAAACATGGATTATGGAGAAGCTGAATGAGCTCAGCGGAAACTATAAAGAACTCCAGGGAAACTACAAGGAACTCCAGAAAAACTACAAGGAACTTACAGAGAATTACACGAGCATGAAAAAGGACATAGAAGCTATCAATAAGAGCCAGGAGGAAAGGAAGAATATGATCTCTGAATTGAAGAACACAGTAGAAGGAATTAAAAGCAGGCTAGAGGAAGCAGAAGACCGGATCAGCGAGCTGGAGGACAATGTACACAAAAACTCCCAGACAGTGCAATAAAATGAAAAAAGACTGAACAAGACTGAAGAGGTTCTAAGACAGCTGCAGAACAACATGAAATGTAATAATATCCATATCATAGGAATTCCAGAAGGAGAAGAAGAAGAGCAACGGATAGAAAACCTCTTTGAAAAACTAATGACAGAAAACTTCCCTAACATGAAGAGAGAAAGAATCATGCAAGTCCAGGAAGCACAGAGGGTCCCAATGAAGATGAACCCCAACAGGCCCACTTCAAGACACATCATAATTAAAATGCCAACATTCAAAGACAAAGAGAGAATCCTAAAAGCAGCAAGAGAGAAACAACTAATGACATAAAAGGGAGCTCCAATAAGGCTACCATCAGATTTCTCAGCAGAAACACTACAAGCCAGAAGGGAATGGCAAAAAATATTCCAAGCAATGAAAAACAAAGGCCTACAACCTAGAATACTATACCCAGCAAAGCTCTCATTCAAAATGGGGGGTGAAATAAGGAGCTTCCAAGACAAAAGAAGGCTAAAAAAATACATCTCCACCAAACCAGCAATGCAAGAGATGCTAAAGGGTCTGCTTTAAGAAGATAAAGAAACAGAGAGAGACAGAGAAGAACATGAGTACAAAGGGGAAAATGACAATGAATAAGTACTTATCAGTAATAACCTTAAATGTAAATGGATTAAACGCTCCGATTAAAAGACATAGGGTAGCTGAATGGATTAGAAAGAATGACCCACATATATGCTGTCTACAAGAGACCCACCTTAGAACAAAAGATCTACACAGACTGAAAGTAAAGGGATGGAAAAAAGTATTTCAAGCAAATGGACATGAAAAAAAAAGCTGGAGTAGCAATACTTATATCAGACAAAACAGATTTCACAGCAAAGTCCATAAAAAGAGACAAAGAAGGGCATTTCATAATACTTAAGGGAAAAATCCATCAAGAAGATATAACCCTTATAAATATATATGCACCCAACTTACGAGCACCCAAATAGATAAGGAAAATTTTGAAAGGCTCCAAGAAAGATATAGACAGCAACACACTCATAGTAGGGGACTTTAACACCCCATTGTCAGCAATAAACAGATCTTCAAAGCAAAGAAACACCAAAGATATTGAGGCACTGAACAACACTGTAGATCAAATGGACTTAGTGGATATATATAGAAGTTTTCATCCCAAAGAAGCAAAATATACATGCTTCTCAAGTGCACATGGGACACTTTCAAAGATAGACCACAGGGTAGGACACAAAACAAGCCTTAACAAATTCAAGAAAATTGAAATTATATCAAGCATCTTCTCAGACCACAATGGCTTAAAATTGGATATCAACCTCAAGGAAAAAACGCAAAAACACTCAAACTCATGGAGAATGAATAACATGCTATTAAATAATGAATGGGTTAACAATGACATCAAGGAAGAAATCAAAAAGTTTCTGGAAACTAATGATAATGAACACACAACAACCCAAAACCTATGGGATACAGCGAAAGCAGTCCTGAGAAGAAAGTTCATAGCAATACAGGCCTATCTAAAAAAGCTAGAAGAATCCCTAATAAAAAAGTTAACCCTATGGCTACAAGAACGAGGGAAAGAATAACAAGGAAAGCCCAGATCAAGTAGAACGAAGGAAATCATCAAGATCAGAGCACAATTAAATTACATAGAGACTAAACTAACAATTCAAAAGATCAACAAAAGTAGGAGCTGGTTCTTTGAAAAGATAAACAAAATTGACAAGCCTTTAACCAGGCTCATCAAGAAAAAAAGAGAGACGGCCCAAATAAATAAAATCAGAAATGAAAGAGGAGAAATCACAACTGATACAACAGAAATACAAAGAATTGTAAGAAATTATTACAGACAACTGTATGGCAAGAAATTTGACAACCTAGAGGAAATGGACAAATTCCTGGAAACCTATAGTCTTCCCAAACTGAATCAAGAAGAAGCAGAAAGTCTGAATAGACCAATAACAGCAAGTGAAATTGAAGCAGTAATCAAAAAACTCCCAGCACACAAAAGTCCTAGACCAGTTGGCTTTACAAGTGAATTCTACAAAACATTTAGGAAAGAACCAACTCCTATCCTCCTTAGACTATTCCAAAAGATCCAAGAAGAGGGAAGACTCCCAAACTCATTCTATGAAGCCAGTATAACGCTAATTCCAAAACCAGGTCAAGACACAACAAAGAAAGAAAACTACAGGCCAATATCGCTGATGAACATACATGCTAAAATCCTCAACAAAATATTGGCAAACCGGATCCAACACATTAGAAAGATCATACACCACGATCAAGTGGGATTAATCCCAGGGATGCAAAGATGGTTTAATAATCGCAAATCAATAAATGTAATACACCAAATAAACAAAATGAAAGACAAAAACCACATGATCATATCAATAGATGCAGAAAAAACATTTGATAAAGTACAACACCCATTTATGATAAAAACTCTCAGCAAAATGGGAACAGAGGGAGTATACCTCAACATAATGAAGGCCATATACGAGAAACCTGAAGCCAACATCATACTCAATGTACAAAAACTGAGAGCATTCCCCCTGAGATCAGGAACAACACAAGGATGTCCGCTCTCTCCACTCCTATTCAACATCGTCTTGGAAGTTCTAGCCACAGCAATCAGACAAGAAAGAGAAATAAAAGGCATCCAAATTGGAAAAGAGGAAGTAAAACTGTCATTATTTGCAGATGACATGATAGTGTACATAGAAAACCTTATAGATTCCAGAAAAAAACTACTCAACCTAATAAGTGAATTCGGCAAAATAACAAGATACAAAGTCAATACTCAGAAATCAAAGGCATTTCTGTACACGAATAATAAAAACTGAGAGATAGAAACTGAGAGAAAAATCCCATTTACCATAGCAACAAGAAAAGTAAAATACCTAGGAATAAACTTAACCAAGGAGGTAAAAGACCTGTACACAGAAAACTACATAACACTGAAGAAAGAAATCAAAAAGATACAAATAAATGGAAGCATATACCATGGTCATGGATGGGAAGAATCAACATCATTAAAATGTCCATACTACCCAAAGCAATTTATAGATTCAATGCAATCCCTATTAAAATACCATCAGCATATTTCACAGACCTAGAATAAATATTTCAAAAATGTATATGGAATCAAAAAAGAGCCCGAATACCAATAACAATTTTGAGGAAGAAGAACACAGTAGGAGGAATCACAATACCTAATATCAATCTATACTACAAGGCCTCGGTAATCAAAACAGTCTGGTAGTGGCATAAGAACAGACATATAGATCAATGGAACAGAATTGAGAGCCCAGAAATAAACCCAGGTTCATATGGTCAACTAATATTTGACAAAGGGGGAAGAACATCAAATGGAGTGAAAAGAGCCTCTTCAACAAATGGTGTTGGGAGAACTGGACAGGGACATGCAAAAAAATGAAACTAGACCACCAACTTACACCATACACGAGAATAAACTCAAAATGGATCAAAGACTTAAATGTAAGCCGTGATACCATAAAAGTCCTAGAGGAAAAAATAGGCAGGAAAATTTCAGATATCCCACGTAGCAACTTTTTCACTGATATATCTCCTAAGGCAAGGGAAATAAAGGAAACAATAAACAAATGGGACTACATCAAACTAAAAAGTTTCTGCTCAGCTAAAGAAAACATCAGCAAGATGAGAAGAAAACCAACCATATGGGAAAATATATTCGCCAATGACATCTCAGACAAGGGATTGATCTCCAAAATATATAAAGAACTCATACGACTCAACACCAAGAAGACAGACAACCCAATTAAAAAATGGGCAAAGGACCTGAACAAACACTTCTCCAAAGAAGACATACAGAGGGCCCATAGACATATGAAAGAATGCCCAACATCACTAGCCATCAGAGAGATGCAAATAAAAGCCACAATGAGATACCACCTCACACCAGTCAGAATGGCCATCATCAACAAATCAACAAACAACTTGTGCTGGAGAGGATGCGGAGAAATGGGAACCCTGGTGCATTGCTGGTGGGAATGAAGACTGGTGCAGCCACTATGGAAAACAGTTTGGAATTTCCTCAAAAAACTAAAAATGGAACTGCCTTTTGAACTAGCAATTCCATTGCTAGGGTTATATCCGAAAAATCCTGAAACACCAATTCAAAAGAACCTATGCACTCCAATATTCATAGCAGCACTATTTACAATAGCCAAGTGCTGGAAACAACCTAAATGTCCATCGGTAGATGAGTGAATCAAAAAACTATGGTACATTTACACAATGGAGTACTATGTAGCAGAAAGAAAGAAGGAACTTCTACCATTTGCAACAACATGGATGGAACTAGAGAGAATTATGCTTAGCGAAATAAGCCAGGCAATGAAAGAAAAAATACCTTATGCTGTCACCTATTACAGGAAATTAATGAACAACACAAACAAATGAGCAAAATTGAACCAGAGTTATGTAAACAAGAAGCAGACTAACAGTAACAAGGGGGGAGGTGGGAGGGAGAGAAGGGTGTAAGAAGGGGAATGGTCTAGTCAAAGAACATGTATAAATGACCCACGCACATAGGCAACTGAGTGGGGACTGAATGTGGGGGAAGGGAGTGGCAGGGTGCAGGGAAGCAAGAGGGGAGAAAAGTGAGACAACTGTAATGGAAAAACAAGCAAAAAAATTTTTTAGTGGAGGAAAAATGAAAATATGAAGAATGGAAATGCCAGTTCAGTAAATATTAGGACAAAGATTTTCCTTCACGTTGTATATTTTTCTCCCTATCTGATCCCTCCAGAGTTTGGCATTCTAAACAAGTAAGTAACGACATAAGTTTCTTTGCATAAAACGAATAAGACCAGTTGTTAATAGAGGTTCCTTTTTTTTTCTTTTTTTTTTTTTTTTACCAAGTCTTTGACTGGAATGTCAAGCCTAAAGGAGACATGCTTGGGCTCAGGTTGTTACCAAAAAGCCCTGAGGAATGGGGAATGACTTTCAAAGGTAATAAAAGCCCACGAGATAAAAGGCCTGGTACCATGGTTGGTTGTGGGGTCCACAGCAATCTTTCCAGGAAACAAACAAAGGTTGTTTTCCTGAAAGATGGCTTGAAGGGACCTTAAGGCAAAATGAAAACCCAGAACGACTTGGAAAGGACAGGTGTGTACAGGCAAGGATGAATGCCAAGTATGTGGCCCAGCTTCTGTGCCCTGAAGAACAGATTGAGGGTCACTGTAAGTGTTCCTTGGGTAAGTTCCAGCAAAGCAGAACTAAAGATCATAAGTGATCATTTGCTGCTCTTGTTGTGTTCATGCAAATGAACAGGATAACTTAAAAGTGGACTTAATGTAATCCCTTTAATGACAAGGAGGGTAATCTTAGGGAGAAAAATCATTATTCAAGGAAAATCCTAATGATCAGTGGTAGACCATAAAGTAGTGCAGCTAACCATCTTAAAAGTTTCTTTTCATTTAAAATACGGTTTCACTTGAAAATTAAACCATGTCTGTGATATCATCAAAGATATTCAAGTTTCAGGCAAGTATAATGTCAAGTGCGTTGCAACTGGATGTCTTCCCAATAAGACAGTTTTACAGATTTAGAGACTTGTTTGTGGGTTATGTTACATAAATTAACATGTGTTTTCTGTTTTCAAAGGGCATAAGCCTATGACCGCATTACCTGAGTGACTGTCTGTACGTATAAGCCTCACTTAATCCTGTCTGCAACGCTGCCGTCTGAGACTCAATTGTTTGGCTGAACTAAATGGCTGGGTTGGTGAAGTACGGGGTGGTCTGTGGGCTTCACTTTAAAACTGGTTTCTCTTTTCTATCCTAATGACTTGGACAGAAAGGACTCAGAGGTCTGAGAGGCGGGAACCTATACTATTTCCTTCAGACCAAACTAAGTATAATTGGCAAAAGGGTTTTGGACAGGTGAGATGTGCCTAGCACACCTTCCTCCAAAGAAATCCTTTTTTTCTTTTTTCTTTTCCCTTAATGTGGAACATTGAAAAATTAATCCCTGCCTTTTTTCATCTAGTAGTTATGGATTTAATGATGTCTTTTAACACTTTTTGCCAAATCTGCTGCCCCCAGAATACAACAAGAATGCCAGCCTGTTAAAGCAAGCACACCGTTGTCCGGAGACCGCCAACTGACCTGGAGTCTGCACGATCCTTCCCCATGTCGGAAGGGCACCCTCCCCTCCACGCCCCCAGTATTAATAGGGATTTCTGGACCCAAGGGTAGGTAGGACGACAACCATGTCCAGCTTGAAGCAGCTAGAGGAGCTTGAGACCTTCGCCCATTGTCCTTTACAAGATTACAAAGGGTCTTAATATCTGAGAGGGAGGGATAGTTATTTTTTATTGCTAAAAAAATTAATTACATATTTACTTAAAAAAAGAGAGAGAGAAGAAGAAGAAGAAGAATATATGAAAGGGTGAAGCGGGAAAGCTTGTATGGACGAACCATGGGTATGGACTTGGGGGGGATTGCTGGGGGAGGTAGATGCTGGGTGGAGGGGAGTAAAGGGGAGAAAGTTGGAACTATTGTAACAATATAATCAATAATATACATTAAAAAATATCCTCGGTGAGTATTTTTAAAAAATGTTATCCATTGTTTAACTGAAATTTAGATCTGACTGTGTGTTCTGTATTTTCATATGCTAAATCTGACAATCTTACCAGTGAATTATCTGAATAGAAACATTGGTCCATGTTTTTCAATTCCATAGAACTAAGAGGTCATTCTGGGTAAATCTGTCTGCTCTGAAGACCCAAACACTCCTTCAGGTAAGCCATTTCAAAAAGTAGAGACAGAGAGGAGGGAATTATTAAGACCATTTGGCTGCATACCAAAGTAATGTCCTTGAGTTCATTGTTTTTTATAATAAATTTGATATGTATTTTTATCTTCATTTGCCTTAAACTTGCATCTTATTTCTCAGTTGGCTTCAAAGTCAGATAATATTTCCTCCCCCAATCACCACAATGCTTATTTTATTTACTTTAATCTTAACAGTATCTCTGCAAAGTGGGTGCTGTAATTTCATTTTACAGTTTAAAAAATGATGGGGCACCAGAGTAGAAAATGGAAGGAACAAAATTCAGCACTCCCAGAACATTATTTTGCCTCAAGCAATTGATTGGGGCAGGTATTTTCATCCCATTAGAGTGAAACTGAGATCTGAATTTGTCTGATTTGGCTATTTATAATATACTAGCCTTAAATCATGAGAAAAAGAAAAACTCTTTTGTATTAATGGTGCCTTTATCCAGTTTGACAAAAGGAAAAATGAAGCATCATCCTTTAACTCTCATCCTATGCTTTATGAATGCACAAATAATTTTTTCTTATAAACAACAGGGCCACTGACCAAGATAAAATGCAGCATGCCTAAGGGGAAAAAAATCCCTCCCCTCAAACTTCAATTAGAAATGTTTATTAGTGGTATTTGATTGACAGTTCACATTTATTTCCAAGAAAAGAGAATGAATCCTCTTTAGGCTAGAAAGCTTAAAAGGCTCAGGTAGGATCCAGTGCTTCAGAGTAATTGCTATATACCTGACCTATGGAATCTCACATTAGTAAGTTTCTGGAAGAGTAAGAGACCATAGGCAAAAGACCTATTTAAAACTCATCTTTGGATTTCTTTAATGGCCCTTTATTTTAAGCCACAAATATAGGCTATACATAAGTATTACCTTTCTAAATGAATTAAGGGAAGGGAAGGATAAGCAGTCACTTGAAAAGTGATTGCATGTTGACTCTTGAATTTGGATATAAATATGAGTCTGAATATATATATATATCTGGATTTTTGAATGACAATGCTTTGTGTGTGTGTGTGTGTGTGTGTGTGTGTTCAGATGTTTCTCCACATACCTGCCATGCTTGACCCTGTAGCTTGTGAGCCCTCTCTTTCCTCATCTGTTACAGTACAAATAAAACAAAGACACCTGATGTCAGGCCTCCCCAACTTGAATCACTAATGCAAGTTTTCTTCAGGCCCAGCCCAGCCAAATTATTAAGCTAGGCCTGACCACCAGGGCAGAAAATATAGAACATCAGAAAATTAAAGAAAGTTTCAGCCATACTAATTGGTGAGCGTTAAATTTAGTGCTGTTGTCCTAGAGTCCTAGACCCATTATCTTTTGGTAAAGCATGACCATTCGGCATTTGGGTGCTGCTTCCCTCTAGCCCCACCTCTCAAATAGGACCTCTTCACTATCACTTTCTGCTGCACCACACCCAAGGTCACCATTCCTTCCTGGATATTTTGCATTGGATTCTCAACTATTGTCTTCAAAGGTAAACCCCATACCCTTCTCTTCCATTATCATGTATTTCTTCATTATCTTGTAGCTACACTTCATTTTCTGTGTATTCAATTATTTTCTAGTTCATACCAGATGATTATTTGCCAATCCTAGGCCTGTTGATGCTCATTGCAGAAAGTTTTTACCCTCTCTCTCCACAATAGTGCAAATATTAGTTCTTAAAGTACACGGACTTTTTGTCTCAACTCCAGAAAGCTCACTCATCATCCTTCTGTTGATCTAGTTATTATACAAATCCCTGCAATGTGAACATTCTGACTTACATATAGACCTTGACATAGTATTTGCTGCTATAGTAAGGGCTTCTTTTGGTTGGCTGTGGTTTTTAGCAGAAATAAGAATATCTTCTTGGCTAGAGAAGATGTCTCGGCTAGGGAAGATTTTGTCCATTCCTCAAATATGCTTTTGTTGGTTGCTTCTAGTCTTCCCATAGTCTCAGGGGACCTGAGCCATAGTCTTTCTTTGAGTCTCAGCATGAGTCTTAGGCAAATTGTGAAATATCTTTCTCTGGTGCCATCCACCCTCCTCCTGAATAATAATAGACATAAAGATAACTAAGTCTAAAGATCCAAGATGGCGGAGGAGTAAGTGGAAGCTACACTAACCTCCTCCCAGGACCAGTCTGGATTTACAACTTAATTTTGGAGAAATCATCTGGAATAACCAACCGAACACTAGCTGGAAAGAAATCTTATAATCACGGAGAGACAGAAAAGGCCGCTACATCACAACGTGACCGGTAGGGAATGCGGAGACGCGGAAGGGCTGGCTGGGCTCACACGGGTGGCAGCTGAAGGGACTGAGAAACAGCTCAGCAGCCGGGCATTCCCCCTGAGAAGGGCAGGGTCTAAACCCCCAGCTGGGCTTCCCAGCCTACAGCAACAGAGTGGAAAGTAAAATAGTATCAGCTGTGAAAAGCGAAAAGCCACAGGATTTCTTGCTAGCCGGAGAGAAACAGCTGGAGAAAAAGAACTGTAAAGTGGATCACATACGAAAATATTTTGGCCACCACTTACCCTGGGCTCAAGCAGAGGGAAGGCAGAGAGGACTGGAGACACTTGGGGAGGGTTTGGCACGGTGGATTTGAGCGGAGAACTGGAGGAACAGCCGACTGTGTCCCAGTGCTGACTCATCCCCAGTACTGCGGGTAGACCATTCCCCTCCAAGTGGCGTCAGCCTGAGGGGAAGCAAAAGCCCTGCCTACAGGAATTAAGCTGCCACACCCACGGTCCTTAAGCCTGACAGCTAATCACAGATTGAATAGATTAACAATTAAAGGAGACAGACAACAGCAGTAGATCCCTGGAAGTCTCCAACAGGCTGCCTAGGGCCAGACTGGTACATGATCTGACGCCACCAAAGGCAGATCCAGGAAGTGCAGATCATTCTAAGAAGCACCAACAAACAATAGGAGTCACAAAAATGGGGAGACAGAGAAACAACCTCCCATCAAAAGGAAAGGTAGAATCCCCAGAAAGAGTGCTAAATGAAATAGAGGGGAGCGAACTATCAGATATGGAATTCAAAACATGGATTATGGAGAAGCTGAATGAGCTCAGCGGAAACTACAAAGAACTCCAGGGAAACTACAAAGAACTCCAGAAAAACTACAAGGAACTCACAGAGAACTACACGAGCATGAAAAAGGACATGGAAGCTATCAATAAGAGCCAGGAGGAAATGAAGAATATGATCTCTGAATTGAAGAACACAGCAGAAGGAATTAAAAGCAGACTAGATGAAGCAGAAGATCAGATCAGCGAGCTGGAGGACAATGTACACAGAAACTCCCAGACAATGCAACAAAATGAAAAAAGACTGAACAAGACTGAAGAGGTTCTAAGACAGCTACAGGACAACATGAAACATAATAATATCCGTATCATAGGAATTCCAGAAGGAGAAGAAGAAGAGCAAGGGATAGAAAACCTCTTTGAAAAACTAATGACAGAAAACTTCCCTCACATGACGAGAGAAAGAGTCACGCAAGTCCAGGCAGCACAGAGGGTCCCAATGAAGATGAACCCCAACAGGCCCACTTCAAGACACATCATAATTAAAATGCCAACATTCAAAGACAAAGAGAGGATCCTAAAAGCAGCAAGAGAGAAACAACTAATAACATACAAGGGAGCTCCAATAAGGCTATCATCAGATTTCTCAGCAGAAACACTACAAGCCAGAAGGGAATGCCAAAAAATGTTCCAAGCAATGAAAAACAAAGGCCTACAACATAGAATACTATACCCAGCAAAGCTCTCATTCAAAATGAGGGGTGAAATAAGGAGCTTCCAAGACAAAAGAAGGCTAAAAGAATACATCTCCACCAAACCAGCAATTCAAGTGACACTAAAGGGTCTGCTCTAAGAAGATAAAGAAACAGAGAGAGACAGAGAAGAACACGAGTACAAAGGGGAAAAATGACAATGAATAAGTACTTATCAGTAATAACCTTAAATGTAAATGGGTTAAACGCTCCGATTAAAAGACATAGGGTAGCTGAATGGATTAGAAAGAATGACCCACATATATGCTGTCTACAAGAGACCCACCTTAGAACAAAAGATCTACACAGACTGAAAGTAAAGGGATGGAAAAAAGTATTTCAAGCAAATGGACATAAAAAAAAGCCAGGGTAGCAATACTTATATCAGACAAAACAGATTTCACAGCAAAGTCCATAAAAAGAGACAAAGAAGGGCATTTCATAATACTTAAGGGAAAAATCCATCAAGAAGATATAACCCTTATATATATATATGTACCCAACTTAGGAGCACCCAAATATATAAGGAAAATTTTGAAAGACTCCAAGAAAGATATAGATAGCAACACACTCATAGTAGGGGACTTTAACACCCCATTGTCAACAATGGGCAGATCTTCGAAGCAAAGAAACACCAAAGATACTGAGGCACTGAACAACATTCTAGATCAAATGGACTTAGTCGATATATATAGAAGTTTTCATCCCAAAGAAGCAAAATATACATACTTCTCAAGTGCACATGGAACATTTTCAAAGATAGACCACATGGTAGGACACAAAACAAGCCTGAACAAATTCAAGAAAATTGAAATTATATCAAGCATCTTCTCAGATCACAATGGCTTAAAATTGGAAATCAACCTCAAGGAAAAAACTCAAAAACATTCAAACTCGTGGAGAATGAATAACATACTATTAAATAATGAATGGGTTAACAATGACATCAAGGAAGAAATCAAAAGGTTTCTGGAAACTAATGATAATGAACACACAACAACCCAAAACCTATGGGATACAGCGAAAGCCGTCCTAAGAGGAAAGTTCATAGTAATACAGGCCTACCTAAAAAAGCTAGAAGAATATCTAATAAAAAATTTAACCCTACAGCTACAAGAACTAGAGGAAGAACAACAAGGAAATCCCAGATCAAGTAGAAGAAAGGAAATCATCAAGATCAGGGCAGAATTAAATGACATAGAGTCTAAAGTAACAATTCAAAAGATCAACAAAAGTAGGAGCTGGTTCTTTGAAAAGATAAACAAAATTGACAAGCCTTTAACCAGGCTCATCAAGAAAAAAAGAGAGACGACCCAAATAAATAAAATGAAAAACGAAAGACGAGAAATCACAACTGATATCACAGAAATACAAAGGATTATAAGAAATTATTACGAACAACTGTATGGCAAGAAATTTGACAACCTAGAGGAAATGGACAAATTCCTGGAAACCTACAGTCTTCCCAAAGTGAATCAAGAAGAAGCAGAAAGTCTGAATAGACCAAAAACAGCTAGTGAAATTGAGCAGTAATCAAAAAACTCCCAGCACACAAAAGCCCTGGACCGGATGGCTTCACAAGTGAATTCTACAAAACATTCAGGAAAGAACTAACTCCTATCCTCCTCAGACTATTCCAAAAGATACAAGAAGAGGGAAGACTGCCAAAATCATTCTATGAAGCCAGTATAACCCTAATTCCAAAACCAGGTCAAGACACAACAAAGAAAGAAAACTACAGGCCAATATCGCTGATGAACATACATGCTAAAATCCTCAACAAAATATTGGCAAACCTGATCCAGCAACACATTAGAAAGATCATACACCACGATCAAGTAGGATTCATCCCGGGGATGCAAGGATGGTTTAATATTCGCAAATCAATAAACGTAATACACCACATAAACAAAATGAAAGACAAAAACCACATGATCATATCAATAGATGCAGAAAAAGCATGTGATAAAGTACAACACCCATTTATGACAAAAACTCTCAGCAAAATGGGAATAGAGGGAGCATACCTAAAGATAATAAAGGCCATATATGAGAAACCTGAAGCCAACATCATACTCAATGGGCAAAAACTGAGAGCATTCCCCCTGAGATCAGGAACAACACAAGGATGTCCGCTCTCTCCACTCCTATTCAACATAGTCTTGGAAGTTCTAGCCACAGCAATCAGACAAGAAAGAGAAATAAAAGGCATCCACATTGGAAAAGGTGAAGTAAAACTGTCAGTATTTGCAGATGACATGATAGTGTACTTAGAAAACCCTATAGACTCCAGAAAAAAACTACTCGATCTAATAAGTGAATTCGGCAAAATAGCAGGATACAAAGTCAATATTAAGAAATCAAAGGCATTTTTATACACCAACAATAAAAACTCAGAGATAGAAACTGAAAGAAAAATGTCATTTACCATAGCAACAAGAAAAATAAAATACCTAGCAATAAACTTAACCAAGGAGGTAAAAGACCTGTACTCAGAAAACTACATAACACTGAAGAAAGAAATTAAAGATGATACAAATAAATGGAAGCATATACCATGCTCATGGATGGGAAGAATCAACATCATTAAAATGTCCATACTACCCAAAGCAATTTATAGATTCAATGCAATCCCTATTAAAATACCAGCAACATATTTCACAGACCTACAACAAATACTTCAAAAATTTATATGGAATCAAAAAAGATCCCGAATAGCCACAGCAATTTTGAGGAAGAGCACAGCAGGAGGAATCACAATACCTGATATCAAACTATACTACAAGGCTATGGTAATCAAAACAGTCTGGTACTGGCATAAAAACAGACATATAGATCAATGGAACAGAATAGAGAGCCCAGAAATAAACCCAGGTTCATATGGTCAAATAATATTTGACAAAGGGGGAAGAACATCAAATGGAGTGAAAAGAGCCTCTTCAACAAATGGTGTTGGGAGAACTGGACAGGGACATGCAAAAAGATGAAACTAGACCACCAACTTACACCATACACCAGAATAAACACAAAATGGATTAAAGACTGAAATGTAAGCCGTGATACCATAAAAGTCCTAGAGGAAAATATAGGCAGGAAAATTTCAGATATCCCACGTAGCAACTTTTTCACTGATATATCTCCTAGGGCAAGGGAAATAAAGGAAACAATAAACAAATGGGACTACATCAAACTAAAAAGTTTCTGCTCAGCTAAAGAAAACATCAGCAAGATGCAAAGGATACCAACCATATGGGAAAATATATTCGCCAATGACATCTCAGACAAGGGATTGATCTCCAAAATATATAAAGAACTCATACGACTCAACACCAAGAAGACAGACAACCCAATTAAAAAATGGGCAAAGGACCTGAACAAACACTTCTCCAAAGAAGACATACAGAGGGCCCATAGACATATGAAACTATGCTCAACATCACTAGCCATCAGAGAGATGCAAATAAAAACCACAATGAGATACCACCTCACACCAGTCAGAATGGCCATCATCAACAAATCAACAAACAACTTGTGCTGGAGAGGATGTGGAGAAACAGGAACCCTGGTGCATTGCTGGTGGGAATGCAGACTGGTGCAGCCACTATGGGAAAGAGTTTGGAATTTCCTCAAGAAACTAAAAATGGAACTGCCTTTTGAACCAGCAATTCCATTGCTAGGATTATATCCAAAAAATCCTGAAACACCAATTCAAAAGAACCTATGCACTCCAATGTTCATAGCAGCACTATTTATAATAGCCAAGTGCTGGAAACAACCTAAATGCCCATCTGTAGATGAGTGGATCAAAAAACTGTGGTACATTTACACAATGGAGTTCTATGTAGCAGAATGAAAGAAGGAACTTCTACCATTTGCAACAACATGGATGGAACTAGAGAGAATAATGCTTAGTGCAATAACCCAGGCAATGAAAGAAAAATACCTTATGCTGCCACCTATTACAGGAAACTAATGAACAACACAAACAAATGAGCAAAATTGAACCAGATCTATGTAAACAAGAAGTAGACTAACAGTAACAAGGGGGGAGGGTGGAGGGAGAGAAGGGTGTAAGAAGGGGAAGTGTCAAGTCAAAGAACATGTATAAATGACCCACGGACATGGGCAACTGAGTAGGGACTGAATGTGGGGGAAGGGAGGGGCAGGGTACAGGGAAGCAAGAGGGGGAAAAAAGTGAGACAACTGTAATGGAAAAAGAAAAAAAAATTTTTTTTTAGTGTGGGAAAAATGAAAATATGAAGAATGGAAATGCCAGTTCAGTGAATATTAGGTCAAAGATTTTCCTTCACGTTGTATATTTTTCTCCCTATTTGATCTCTCCAGGGTTTGGCATTCTAAACAAGTAAGTAATGAGTTAAGTTTCTTTGCATAGACCTAATAAGACCAGTTGTTAATAGAGGTTCTTCTTTTTTGACCAAGTCTTTGACTGGAATGTCAAGTCTAAAGGAGACATACTTGGGCTCAAGTTGTTACCAAAAAGCCCTGAGGAACTGGGAATGACTTTCAAAGGTAATAAAAGCCCGCGAGATAAAAGGTCTGCTACCATGGTTGGTTGTGCGGTCCACAGTAATCTCTCCGGGGAAGGAACGAAGGTTGTTTTCCTGAAAGATGGCTAGAAGGGACCTTAAGGCAAAATGAAAACCCAGAAAGACTTGGAAAGGACAGGTGTGTACAGGCAAGGATGAATGCCAGGTATGTGGCCCAGCTTCTGTGCCCTGAAGAGCAGACTGAGGGTCACCCTAAATGTTCCTTGGGTAAGTTCCAGCAAAGCAGAACTAAAGTTCATAAGTGATCATTTGCTGCTCTTGTTATGTTTATGCAAATGAACAGGATAAATTAAAAATGTACTTAATGTAGTCCCTTTAAAGACAAGGAGGGTAACCTTAGGGAGAAAAATCATTATTCAAGGAAAATCACAATGATCAGTAGTAGACTGTAAAGTAGGTCAGCTAACTGTCTTAAAAGTTTCTTGTCATTTAAAATATGGTTTCACTTGAAAATTAAACCATGTCTGTGATATCACCAAAGAGATTCAAGTTGCAGACAAGTAGAATGTCAAGTGCCTTACAACTGGATGTCTTCCCAATAAGACAGTCTTACAGATTTAGAGACTTGTTTGTTGGTTATGTTACAAATTAACATGTGTTTTCTGTTTTCAAAGGGCATAAGCCTATGACTGCATTACCTGAGTGATTGTCTGTACGCATAAGCCTCACTTAATCCTCTCTGCAGCGCTGCCTCCTGAGACTCAACGCTTCAGCTGAACTAAATAGCTTTGTTGGTGAAGAATGGGGTGGTCTGTGGGCTTCACTTTAAAACTGGTTTCTCTTTTCTATCCTAATGGCTTGGACAGAAAGGGTCCAGAGGTCTGAGATGGTGGAAACATAAACTATTTCTCTCAGCCCAAACTAAGTATAATGGGCAAAAGGGTTTTGGACAGGCGAGATGTGCCTAGCACACCTTCCTCCATAGAAGCCCTTTTCTTTTTCTTTTTTTTTCCTAATGTGGAACATTGAAAAATTAATCCCTGCCTTTTGTCATCTAGTAGTTATGGATTGAATGATGTCTTTTAACCCTTTTCGCCAAATCTGTTGCCCCCAGAACACAACAAGGATGCCAGCCTGTTAAACCAAGCACGCCGTTGACCGGAGACAGCCAACTGACCTGGAGTCTGCACGATCCTTCCCCATGTGGGAAGGCCACCCTCCCCTCCACACCCACACTATACTTGGGATTTCTGGACCCAAGGGTAGGTAGGACGACGACCATGTCCAGCTTGAAGCAGCTAGAGGAGTTTGAGACCTTCACCCATTGTCCTTTACAAGATTACAAAGGATCTTAATATCTGAGAGGGAGGGATAGATATTTTTTACGAACCATGGGTATGGACTTGGGGCGGGTTGCTGGGGGAGGGAGATGCTGGGTGGAGGGGAGTAAAGGGGTGAAAATTGGAACTATTGTAACAATATAATCAATAAAGAAAAGCTGGGGGAAAAAAAAGATAACTAAGTCTATAGATTCCCAGATCCAGCCACCATGCTAAGTTATCCACATGCATTATCTCATTTGAAGCTTCAACACAATCTTAACATGTAGAATTTAAGTTCATGGGTATGCATCCCCAGTGCCAGCACACAGCCTAACTAACACACAGGAGGCTGTCAAATTTGTTGAATGAATTAAGGAAGTGAGTCTCAGGGAAGTTAAATGACTATCCCAATGTCACAACTAGTAAATGGTAGATTCACCTCACTTCAAAACTTGCATTCTTGGCTACTGTGCCATTCTGTGCTCCTTTTCAGCAAACTCTTTCCCACATTGGGTACCCAACTGTTTCATGATCTCCTCTAGAGAAGCCCAATTGGGCTATCCGTGCTCCCTTTATGACATCAAAAAAGTCTGTATCACAAACATCATCATCCCTGTCAGCTCATTTATGAGAAGGAGTTCCTGAAAAATGTTCCTGTTTGAATCTTAAGGTTTTAATCTACTCACTTAAGTAAACAGGAGTGACAATTCCAGGCAATATGACAAGGCACTGAAGAAATATTTCTGGTCCAGGACATTTCAACAGGACCTTTTGAATCACAACACATGGATGTCCTTGTCCTTTGGGACATTGTAAGGCACAATCACGTTTTCACTACATTTAGCTCAGTACTATAGAAATGTGGTGAGTGAATCCCTTAGTAGTGTAAGATAAGAAGTAATGTACTGTAGTAAATTATCACATATGATGGGACACCAAGCAGGGTTCTGGCAGTGGGAGGGGAGGATAGTGGTACAAAGCCGGATCAGGTAAGGTCTCCAACCTTCATGAGCTTACAAATTAGGTGAAGAGTTAAGGCAATTTAAGAGTGAAATAAATTCCATAATGCATGCTCTGTCACAAGGCTGTCTGTGATTAACTTCCAAATGAGTAGTTCGGTCAATGAAGGCTGAGTTCAAAGGCATGAGACTTCAGTGTGGACTGGGAAGACTTCATTGCTTAGCTGACATCTCAGAAAGTTGTTTCCTTGACTCCTGGTATCTGGACCATTATTTTCAAAGCACTTACTACCTAACTAGTATCTTTTTCAAGTGGGCTTCAAAATATTTCTTTATTCAAAATAGTATCCTGTCTCTGTGACAGAGCAATGGAATAAACTTCAGCTAGTGGTTTCTCATGTCTAGATTTTATTTCTTTCTGTATTAAAAGGAGAATAAAATGCAGCTGTTGCCAAATCTGTGTATCAGAGTCAGCAATTACAAATACAGATTCCTGGGCCCAGTTCCAAACCCAACGAGTCGGAATCTCAGGAATTCGAGTTTGAAAAACAAATAGATATCGGTTTTCATTTTGAAATATTTATGGATAAAATAGGCTTTAAATGAACCCAGGGGGTCATTGTATGAGATATAAGTGAAACAAGATTTAATTATGGGTGGTTAATTCTGAAATCTTAGTGACGATTATCTGGGAATTGTTTTTGATATTCTCTCATTTTTTATATGCTTGAGTTTTTCATAATAAAAAGTTTAACAAAATTTAAAACAAAAGAGCCTATATTTGTCAAAGGTCTCCTAGGTAGTTCAGGTGTAGCTGGTTTTGCCAACTGGTATTTGGGAGTCTTTAGACAAGATTATCTCTCAAAGCTTTTCAGGTAAGACATACTGCTTTTGTATAAGGAGAATGACACCTGAAATAGGACAAATCAGGAAGTGCCTTCTTGATTAGGGATATATGTTAGTTTTTTCTGGAGATAAATTTAAACGTAACCATCAAAAGTAGAGGATAATTCATGAAAAAGAATTACACACTGGCTAATATTCTGCATAGAGCTAACATCCAATACAGAAAGTTGTGTTATTATTATTACTTTTTGAGGATTGGGTTTGAAAAAATAGGTGTTTCCAATTATTGTAACCAGTAAGTAAACAACCAAGAGGCTCCTTTGAAACAGAAAAGCACTATTTAAATTTTTAAAAGTAGTGATGTTAATACCTTGTAGCATCTTCCTAAATGCATCTATATTGTCCATTTGAAGCTCTTACCTCACTTATGAGGTAAAGAAGGAGGCTGATTGATATAACTTGGGAAAAGCACTTTCAACTTTAATATTCTAGGATTCCAGGGGGTTGTGTTGGTGTGGCAGGTTTTATCATTCTCATTTTACAAATGTGGCCATGGAAGTTCAAAGATGTTGAGTCCGAGTTTCTTTTTTTTTTTTTTTAAGTATATTTTATTGATTATATTGTTACAATAGTTCCAATTTTTACCCCTTTGCTCCCCTCCGCCCAGCACCTCCCTTCCCCAACAATCCCCTCCCCAAGTCCATGCCCATGGGTCATACATACAAGCTCTCCTGCCTCACCCTTTCATATATTCTTTTTTAAAAAAATATAATTAATTAGTTAAATATTTTAACAATAAAAAATAACAATCCCTCCCTCTCAGACTTAAGACCCTTTACAATCTTGTAAAGGACAATGGACGAAGGTCTCGAGCTCCTCTAGCTGCTTCAAGCTGGACATGGTCGTCGTCCTACCTACCCTTGGGTCAAGAAATCCCTAATAAGAGTGGGGGTGTGGAGGGGAGGGTGGCCTTCCTACAAGGGGAAGGATCGTGCAGACTCCAGGTTGGTTGGCTGTCTCTGGACAACGGCATGCTTGGTTTAACAGGCTGGCATCCTTGTTGTATTCTGGGGGCAAGAGGGTTAAAGGACATCATTCAATCCATAACCACTAGATGAGAAAAGACAGGTATTAATTTTTCAGTGTCCCACATTAGGGAAAAGAAGGGCTTCTTTGGAGGAAGGTATGCCAGGTACATCTCACCTGTCCAAAACCCTTTTGTCCATTATACTTAGTTTGAACTGAGGGAAATAGTTTAGGTTTCCCCCCTCTCAGGCCTCTGGGCTCTTTCTGTCCAAGCCATTAGGATAGAAAAGAGAAACCCGTTTTAAAGTGAAGCCCACAGACCACCCCGTTCTTCACCAACCCAGCCACTTAGTTCAGACAAACCATTGAGTTTCAGGAGGCAGCAATGCAGACAGGATTAAGTGAGGCCTATACATACAGACAATCACTCAGGTAATGAGATCGTAGGCTTATGCCCTTTGAAAACAGAAAACACATGTTAGTTTATGTAACATAACCCACATACAAGTCTCTAAATCTGTAGGACTGTTTTATCGGAAAGACATCCAGTTGTAAGGCATTTGACATTCTTCTTGGCTGTAAATTAAACATCTTTGATAATGCCACAGACGTAGTTTAACTTTCAAATGAAAACAAATTTAAATGAAAAGAAACTTTAAAGATGGTTAGCTGCACTACTTTATAGTCTACAACGGGGCACTGTGATCTCCCTTGAATCATGATTATTCTCCCTAAGATTACCCTCCTTGTCATTAAAGGGACTGCATTAAGTTCATTTTTAATTTATCCTGTTCATTTGCATAAACACAACAAGAGCAGCAAATGATCACTTATGATCTTTAGTTCTGCTTTGCTGGAACTTACGCAAGGAACATTTAGGGTGACCTTCAGTCTGCCCTTCAGGGCACAGAATCTGAGCCACATACCTGGTATTCAGCCTTGCCTGTAAACACCTGTCTTTTCCATGTCCTCCTGGTTTTCCATTGTGCCTTAAGGTCCCTTCTAGCCATCTTTCAGGAAAACAACCTTCTTTCCTTCCCTGGAAAGATTGCTATGGACCGCTCATCCATCCAAGGTACCAGGCCTTTTATCTCGTGGACTTTTATTACCTTTGAAAGTCATTCCCAGTTCCTCAGGGTTTTTTGGTAACAACTTGAGCCCAAGTATGTCTCCTTTAGGCTTGACATTCCAGTCAAAGACTTGGTCAAAAAAGAAGAACCTCTATTAACAACTGGTCTTATTAGTTTTGTGCAAAGAAACTTAGGTCATTACTTACTTCTTCAGAATGCCAAATTCTGGAGGGATCAGATAGGGAGAAAATATATACAGTGTGAAGGAAAATCCTTGTCCTTCTAATATTCACTGAACTTGCATTTCTATTCTTTATATTTTTATTTTCCCCCCACTAAAAAATGTTCTGTTTGTTTGTTTTTCCATTACAGTTGTCTCATTTTTTTCCCCCTCTTGCTTCCCTGCACCCTTCCCCCCCTTCTTCCACATTCAGTCTCCACCCAGTTGTCCATGTCCCTGGGTCATTTATACATGTTCTTTGACTAGACCCTTCCCCTTCTTACCACGTCTCTCCCTCCCATCTCCCCCTTTGTTACTGTTAGTTTATTCCTTGTTTACATAGCTCTGGTTCAATTTTGCTCATTTGTTTGTGTTGTTCATTAGTTTCCTGTAACAGGTGATAGCATAAGGTAATTTTCTTTTGTTGCCTGGCTTATTTCGGTAAGCATAATTCTCTATAGTTCCAATCATGTTGTTGCAAATGGTAGAAGTTCCTTCTTTCTTTCAGTACTTATTCATTGTCATTTTCCCCCTTTGTACTCGTGTTCCTCTCTGTCTCTCTGTTTCTTCATCTTCTTAAAGCAGACCCGTTAGCATCTTTTGCAGTGCTGGTTTGGTGGAGATGTATTCTTTTAGCCTTCTTTTGTCTTGGAAACTCCTTATTTCACCTTCTATTTTGAATGAGAGCCTTGCTGGGTAGAGTATTCTTGGTTGTAGGCCTTTGTTTTTCATTACTTGGAATATATTTTGCCATTCCCTTCTGGCTTGTAGTGTTTCTGCTGAGAAATCTGATGATAGCCTTACTGGAGTTCCCTTGTATGTTATTAGTTGTTTCTCTCTTGCTGCTTTTAGGATTCTCTCTTTGTCTTTGAATGTTGGCATTTTAATTATGATGTGTCTTGAAGTGGGCCTGTTGGGGTTCATCTTCATTGGGACCCTCTGTGCTGCCTGGACTTGCGTGACTCTTTCTCTCGTCATGTGAGGGAAGTTTTCTGTCATTAGTTTTTCAAAGAGGTTTTCTATCCCTTGCTCTTCTCCTTCTCCTTCTGGAATTCCTATGATACGGATATTATTATGTTTCATGTTGTCCTGCAGCTGTTTTAGAGCCTCTTCAGTCTTGTTCAGTCTTTTTTTGTTTCGTTGCACTGTCTGTGAGTTTTTGTCTACATTGTCCTCCAGCTCGGTGATCCGATCTTCTGCTTCCTCTAGCCTGTTTTTAATTCCTTCTACTGCGTTCTTCAATTCAGAGATCGTATTCTTCATTTCCTCCTGGCTCTTATTGATAGCTTCCATGTCCTTTTTGATGCTGGTATAATTCTCAGTAAGTTCCTTATAGTTTTTCTTGAGTTCACTGTAGTTTCTCTGGAGTTCTTTGTAGTTTCCGCTGAGCTCATTGAGCTTCTCCATAATCCATGTTTTCAATTCCATATCTGATAGTTTGCTCCCCTCTATTTCATTTAGCACTATTTCTGGGGACTCTACCTTTCCTTTCGATGGGGGGTTGTTTCTCTGTCTCCCCATTTTTGTGACTCCTATTGTTTGTTGGTGCTTCTTAGAATGATCTGCACTTCCTGGATCTGCCCCTGGTGGTGTCAGATCCTGTACCAGCCTGAGCCTAGGCAGTCTGTTGTAGACTTCCAGGGATCTACTGCCTTTGTCTGACTCCTTTAGTTGTTAATCTATTCAATCTGTGATTAGCCGTCAGGCTTAAGGACTGTGGGTGTGGCAGCTTAATTCCTGTAGGCAGGGCTGACTTTTGCTTCCCCTCAGGCTGACGCCACTTTCCCGGGAATGGTCTGCCTGCAGCACTGGGGATGAGTCAGCACTGGGATCCGGCCGGCCGCTTCCCCAGCTCTCCCCTCAAAGCCACCACACCAAACTCTGCCCAAGCATTTCCTGTCCTCTCTGTCTTCCCTCTGCTTGTGCCCAGGGTAAGTGGGGGCAGAATATTTTCATATGTGATCCGCTTAAGAGCTCTTTTTCTCCAGCTGTTTCTCTCTGGCTAGCAAGAAACCCTGTGGCTTTTCGCTTTTCTCAGCTGGATACTATTTTACTTTCCACTCTGTTGCTGTAGGCTGGGAAGCTCAGCTGGGGGTTTAGACCCTGCCCTTCTCAGGGGGAATCCCCGGCTGCTGAGCTATTTCTCAGTCCCTTCAGCTGCTACCCGTGTGACGCCAGCCAGCCCCTTCCGCGTCTCGTTGTGATGTAGCGCCCTTTTCTGTCTCTCCGTGGTTATAAGACTTCTCTCCAGCTGGTGTTCGGTTGGTTATTCCAAATGATTTCTCAAAATTACGTTGTAAATCCAGACTACTTCTGGGAGGATGTTAGTGTAGCTTCCACTTACTCCTCCGCCATCTTGTTTCTGAGTCCGAGTTTCTTATAAGCTGTTTTGATTCTTTATATTAGTTGAACCTATCAATATCTGCAAAATCTTAGAACAGTTTTCACCAGTCTAGAGACTTCATAGTGTACAAAAATTTTGCTGGGATGGAAGAGTGTAGAGTGAAAAATCAGCATCGGACATTAGATTTCTTTGGTTAATATAGGTAAAGCTTCTGTGTCTTGGAATAGTAACTACTAAAAGGTTGAGCCTTGGGTACTATCCCAAGAAGTAAGGGAAAGATCTAGTGCATCATTCCAGATCTTAGGACAGATCTAACAGAATGGCAAATTCATTCAGAAGAGGTACATTTCATAAAATATGAACATGCAGAGCATATTTAAAGGCTTCTTTTGAAACATTCAAGAAAAATTGTTTCCCATTTGAAGCATAAGAGGTAAGTGTGGTCTTGAGTGTAGGTTTCCCTCACCAGGTCTTTGAATGGCCACATGGTTCTCTTCTTCAACTAATTCTTAGGATTGCCATTTTATCAATAAAATATTTTACATATATCAACCTGGAAATGTAGCTGTCATCTTACAAAATTGTTACCAGCCATTCCTACACATAAGACAGCATTATACTCTTGATGCAATTAATAGTAACAAGTCTGAAAAAGTACAGTGTCTTAACTACGAATTAACTTTTCAATTAATTGATGACTAATACTTTTCCAATAAGAATTAAAGTTAATCTTGCAAATATTATTTGATTGGAAATGAGGAGATCTGAGTTCTTATCTTAGTTCAGCCTCTATTTAGTCTACATTGACAACTTCAGAAAATTTTAAAAGTTGGCCCATGTGTTAGACACAGTCAGGTTACAAAGAACAGTGATATACTCAGGATATCTCTGTTAATGAAAGTTTATTGTAAACAAACTGCACACACCTTCCAAAGAACTTGACCATCATTTATCATACAGCAGTAAGCTCTCCTTTCACAAGGAGTGTTCTATTACTCCATCTTCTACTACTCTGCTGTGAGGTTAGCACAGCTATTCTGTTTCTGCTTCTACTTCTCCCACTACTGACCAATGGACTGACTTTTTGAGTCTCAAATGAAAACCTCTCATGAGTAAGGACCAGGTTAGAATATTTATGCCAGTCCACCTCGTAGGCCACTGGCAAACCCATAAATACTGCTTTTGTATCTAGTGTTGGTCCACAGTCCAGTTGCCAATATAGCAAAGTACCTAGGTCATATTGTAACACATTATCTGATCTCACTATTACCTACCACAGCTTTGGAAAATCTTCATACGTGCTTTTGATGGAAATTGGGAAAAGAGAGTAGGCAAGGAATAATTATATCTAGTGAACACTTTCTAAACGTTTCCCAAATGAATTTTTAGCAAACAAGGATGTTATTTTGTACAACAGATGGTTTTATTGAGAAACATAAAATTATATATTTAACAAAAACTTTGACTATAACCAAAGAAGGAAAATTTCCAGTAGGCTTTCTAATCATAGAAACTAATGGAACTATGCACAGAGAACGGGTTAAGATGATCTGAAACATATAGCACTTTGACAGGATATTTTATTTTAAAATCTTCAGATTTACCCAAATTTTGTTTGTCTTTCATCCCATTTCCCAATTGAAACTAAAAATGAAAAGTCATAACACACACACACACACAACACATTAATTTGAAAAATCATTATATTAAAATGGCTTTGCAAACCCTGCTGAACGCTATCCAAATTACTCAGGATTACAGGTCCTGCCAATAGCATCTCAGATGTTAAAGAATACCCTTCTAGCATCAGTTAAAAAGACACATGAAATAGCCAGAATTGCAAAAAATAAAAAAATAAAAAATCCAAAAACAGAATAATTGAGCAGAGAGAGTAATTGTGAGTTCAATCACTTTTAAGCTCTTCTCATGGCATGCCTCTTCTCAGATGGACCACAAGGAAAACTTATGATATTGAATGCTTGGAAAATTATGACCAATTAGAAAATCATTTGAATTGTCTAGTTGCTCTGTAGTTATGGTTTTCACTGACAAAAGCATCCTTGTGTTATGCATCCATTCAGAGTCAGGATTCTATATGGATTTTACCTATGCTGAGACTCCTAAGGCAGCCCACTGACTCAATCTGAGTTTTTAAAAATCTATACATTCAATTATTCCCTTAGTCCAAATGTCCTGAATTTTTGTGTATGCGTGTCTATGATTTTTCTGGTTGATTCAGAAGCTTAGAGACAAGGAGTTAATAATTTTCAACTCTGATGCTTTCCAGGATGTTAAAGAGGCTCTTCTGTCCAATGCTGGCTCCAATCATGTGAAATTCTGAGCAGCATCTGGTGCTAAAAAATAACATATAACACACTGCATTAGCCACTGATTCTCCATCACCATTACCAGCAAATTCTTGTTTCTACTCCTTAATTTCACTTTTAAGAACTATAATTACACACACACCAGAAAGAGTGGGATGTATAACTTAATTGAAATACAATTGTTTAGTATAGATTTGACCATGCTTAACTGCAACTTAATGACTTGAACAGGAATCTCATTGTTACCATCTGATGCCTAGGTGACTTCTAGGAACAAGGGAACTATTTAGTGCAGAAGCTTGTAGGCAGGGGTACTCAGTGTCATGCTTGTCTGGTTCCCTGGCTGAAGGAGCTTAAGGATTAAGTGGGTAGGTTTTGAATTCTATTACCTTGATTGGGATCTTCCCTCTTGAAGAGTTTGAACTCATGTCACTCACATATTCCTACATACAGAGTCAAGATAGTGTTCTTTGGGAGGAAAGTAGAGAAGTTTGGATAGTTGTGCTCTTCTCTGGAAAGGAACAGAAGGTATTCATCCTGCTCATTTTCTTAAACATTAAGTGCCTTCTATATATGCTAGTCAATATGCTAGATGCTGAAGATATAGTGATATGCTTTGGGGCTCCAGGGAGTTTACAGTCTAGAAGACAAAGTGGGCTGTAATCAAATATTTATACCAATAGTAGATTGTATCATCACAAACTGAGAAAAATATTTTGAGGGAAAGAAAGTGATTCTCTGAAAGCATCTAACAAAGGAAACTAGCCTAGAATAGGAAGCTCAGGAGGTTTTTCTGCGGTTGGGACATTTGAGTCAAGATCCCAAGATGATTAAGGGTTAAGTGTGTGTTTGTGGGGCTGTGTGATTGGGAAGGAGAGGGATGCTTGGAAAAACATTCCTTCCACGAAAGAGCATATGCTCTGGGATCTGGTCACAGAACTGGAAGAAAGTTAGCATGTGCAAAGCACAGAAAGGAAGGGGAAGAGTGATACAAAATGACACTTGAGATATAGGCAGGGCCAGAGTATGCAGAGCCTTGTAGGCCCTGATAAAGAGTTTGGTCTCTGTCCAACATAAACAGGAAACCACTGAAAGGTTTTACTTAGGCAGGTGATATAACCACAATTTTAGCTTTAAGTTCACACAGGTATGTAAGTGGAGAATGAACTATTGGACAGCAAGAGTAGATGTGGAAAGACCCAGAATAATCCAAGTAAGAGCAAATGGTAGATGAGATCCTGAATGGACTAATCAAGGAATGTTTAGTCAGTGCATAAATCAGCAAGGAATTACTCAGCACTTATCTAAATATGCATGGCTAGCTCTACTCATTATCTTGAAGGGAGATTCATCTTTAGTTTTCACCTCTCTTTTTGGCAGCCTTGCTTGTTCACTTATCAAGAATTCAAGTTCAATGGAGCTGAATTGATAAGGTGTTACTTTATTAAAAGTGTTAGCATTTAAAGAAATCTGGAGAATTGATTCAAGTGCTATTCCTTAGTGTTTTTGTATAGAACACTATTTCCCAATCTGTGGTCCAAAAACTTAATGTCTCAGAATCCTCTGGGGTTGGCGAAGTGGGGAGAGGGGAAAAAGTCAAATTTCTTGGCCTTACCCTAGACCTACAAAAATCAGAATTTTGGGATGATGTTCTGGAACAGACAAGCTTAACAGGATCTCCAGGTGATTCTGATGAATATTAAAGTTTGACTTAAACAAGGCGAATGTCTGTGACACTGAAGAAAGGAGAGGACATTCCAGGTTAAGAATTGTCCTTCAAAAATGCTGAGAAGTAAGAATCAGCCAATTTAGTGCAAGGAGAAATAAGTAAATAGATTGAATTCACTAGGATACACAAACCTTCTCAGGAGCACTGAGAATCACCTTGAGTAGGAGAAGGGAGAAGTGAAGGGACAGCATGCCTGTGAGAGCAGTCCTGCCAAGTCTGAGACACACTGAATAAAGCAGTTTCTATAATCCCAGAGTAACTGGATGAGGGATCTATAGGACTGCAAATTTAGAATTTTCATCTCTTGTGAAGTGAACTGAACAATGATACCATTTATTGAGCACATAGCAGTAATAGCCAACCTTGCTGAGTTTGTACTGTTTGCCAAGCATTTCACCAAGTAGTTCTATTTTTTTAAATTAACAACCAGCATTTTTATTTTTAAATCATTTTTTGTTTGACAATTACAGTTGAAATCCAATATTGTATTAGTTTTAAGTGTACATAATCGACAATTACTTGATTTTATTTATTTATTTTTAGAGAGAAGGAATGGGAGGGAGAAAGAGAGGGAGATAAACATCAATGTGTGGTTGCCACTCGCAGGCCCCCAACTGGGAACCTGTCCTGCAACCCAGGCATGTACCCTGACTGGGAATCAAAGTTGTGACCCTTTCTTTGGTCCACAGGCCAGGACTCAATCCACTGGGCCACACCAGCCAGAGCTATCACCAGGTATTTTAAATGCATAATATCATTTAATCCTCACAGCATCCCTATAAGATAGATACTTTAATTATTTCCACTTCATAAATGAAGAAACTGAGGCATAGAGAGGTAAAATGACTTGTTTATAGACACATAACTGATAAGCGGCTAAACCAGAATTCTAACCCAAGTCTACTCTCAAGATTGTACCTTTAGTTACAATGCTGGATCACTAACATTAGTTCTAACTTATGCTCACAAAGGTTGATAGTCCTCTAAATAAGGGCATGTTCATCTTTTCAGAAAACCATCTCCAATCATTATGCATGATGGAGGCTTGCCTCTGGGATCCAAAGGTAATTAAGGCCATAATAAGGCTTGGCCTGGATAAGTACAAAGTCTCATCATGAAGGCTGATGATAGTCCATGATGAGACAAGTGTAGCTGTTGAGAGTAGGCATCTGAGAACTTAACATTCCCCTTATATACGCTAGACCCATGCATCACAAACCATTTGAAAGGAAGAAATGCAGTTTATGTTTTGATTTTTTTCATTTTCAATTTATAGATTAGTTTTATAAAATATAATAAAAATAAATTACCAGAAAAATATAATTAAAAAAGCATGCAAAATAAAAGCTTTTTATATTGATTTACTTATTTTTGTTAGCATCAACAGACATAAAAGTACCCTGTCAAATTCCTGTAAACAACTAACAGTACTAAGCTATTTTCAAGTTCAGGTGTGGGTGGTAGGCTGACCAGTGGAGCTGATTGAACCTCTTCTAAATTATGAACAAACCATTTTGAGGATTATTATGACAGATTACAGTGATAAACCAGCCCTTTTTAAAATAGACTTAGATGCTTAGAGGTCATGCATTCAATTCTGGACAATTACTCAGTTAAAAACATTCAAGATGAAAGAAGGAAGTATATAATTAATCAAGCAGAGGCATCTAGAACCTGAGCAGTAAAGCTTCAACGGGATAATAGATAGAATTGGGTGAATAAAAAAGGGAAACTTTGTTTTCATTTATGCTCTTCCCAGAGTTAGATGTTGAAGAATTTCAAACACTTCTAATTTGTACTTTTGCTAAAAACAGAATGAGACACCAGAAAAATGATGCAGCAGCACTGACTAAGCTTTCTTCTGACACTGTTTATTCATTCACTCATTCAACATATATTTAGTGTACATCTATTACTTACCTGTCACTCTGCTTGGCACTTAAGGATACAAAGAGCAACCAAATTACACCCTTTCCTTGAGAAGGTCACAGTTTCTTGGGACAGACATGAAAACTATTATAAATACAATAAAACTTGATGAGTAATAATAGAGCAGTGATTATCAAGGGGCTATATGTTTTAGAATCAAGATAGGAGAGTAATAGTTTGAAAGATCATGTCAATATTCTATTGCCTTATATGTAAAAGAGAAAAAATAAGAATGTTGGCCTCTTAAGACATAAAATAAAGAGAAGTAAAAATTTGGCTGCTGGTAGACGTAAGATGATGGTTATCCAAATTAAGAGACCTAACTCTCGAGTATGAATGGGTACAGCAGTGTCATTGCAAAGAGCAGGTGAGAGGGAATGAGTAGCAGGGCATGCAAGATATTTATCAAAAACAGGCAAAGGTACCCTGGCCATTGTGGCTCAGTATGTTGGAGTGTTGTTCCATGCAGCAAAAGGTCATAAGTTTGATTCTTTGTCAGGGCACATACCTATGTTTCAGGTTCAGTCCTCGATCGGGGTGCATACCGAAAATAACTAATCTCTCTCTCTCTCTCTCTCTCTCTCTCTCTCTCTCTCTCTCTCCCTTCCTTCCTCTCTCTTTCTCTAAAACCAATAAATATATACTCGGGCAATGATTAAAAACATGAGGGCAAAGGTTTAAAAAGCCAAGAAACATTTTTGAATCTAGGTATAAAGAAAGACTTATGAGAACTATGGAGGCTAAAATACTACCTGGGGTTGATGGGAAGAAGAGAGATATAGAAACAGTGCATTTATATCACCATTTTTCAATAAGGAGTAAGAGTGAAGAAATAGGAATCCATGAAGCAGAGAAAGAAGGAGCCCCTGATGCCCACCTTCTGAAGCACACGACTAGCCCTCTACATCCTTGGCAGTTCAAGAACAATGTGTGCCACCTGAGCAACAGTGTTGAAAGCTGCTGCTCTTTTCTTTTCTTTCTTTCTTTCTTTCTTTCTTTCTTTCTTTCTTTCTTTCTTTCTTTCTTTCTTTCTTTCTTTCTTTCTTTCTTTCTTTCTTTCTTTCTTCTTTTTCTTTATTCCTTTCCTTTTTTTAAAGCTGCTGCCCTTGTGGCATCTGGGATGCAGCACCACCAGGGCTAGAACCTCTGGCTTTCAAATGTTGCTTTTTCACAAACAGGGTTTGCTAACCTCCATAGACCTCAAAGACCAGTTGTGTGCCCCAAACGAGGTGTTAAATGTAAAATCATTTTGTGAATTCTTTGGGATATATGAGTTTATGTGTTCATGCCCTATGAATCACCCCTCACAGTTGGGATCATTGATGTAGAAGGCACCAAGCCCACTGGAAGGAAGTTAGTGTATGAAAATTTTAATAATGATTACCCACATCTGCTTCTTATGGATAATTCCTTTCTTTAAAGGCTTGTCAACCAAGAGGGCCCACCCAATATCCTCTCTACTCTTGAAAGTGGGCTGCATTTCCATGTTTTAGCTACGAAGTACTCTGTCTCCAGTTGAAAGGAAATGTGTTTTATTAATCACCGTGCTTCTTGCCAGAATCTGGATACAGATACTTATATAAATATTGTGTGCATACAATGATCACCAACTGCCTGTTTTGTTTGAGGCCATATACCAGATACCATGATGAGCCATTGGTCGCATTTGGCAGAACACTTCAGGAAACCTTGAGATTGAAATCAATGGGGGAGCTGAGGTCACTGAGAACAAAAATTAAGAGCGTAGTTTTTCTAAAAGTAAAATAATGAAATGATAACTCTCAGTCCAATGTCTTGGAATGATCGTGGTCCCTTAGAATGCAACTCCATTCTTGAAAGGGCTGCTCCTCTCACAGGGTCTTGATGAATAGCTCAGACCTCGGTAATTCAATAAAAACAAAAGCAGGCCCGACCCAGCCAATTCCTTCAAGGAGAAAAGGGTGCAACCTCAAGGCAGGGATGGGAAGTAGTAGACAGAGAGTGCCAGGAGCAATATTGCACAACACCTTAAGTAGCAGTGCCCTTCCTACCTTAAATGCTTCCTGGAGATGTGTTCTGCTGAATCTACAGCAGAAGTTAAAGATGGAAGCCAGCAGTACTGCCCTGAACTATCACCATAAAGTAAGCAACTTTGAGACTCTTCAGTTCCTCCCTGTATACCATTAGTGCCTTTCAAGCTGCTACTCTGGTGCTGGATTTCAGAGGAAGTGAATCTGAATTCTCTCAAAAGAGAGAAGATGGTAGAGGAGTGAGGGGAGGCTGCACTTTCTGGCTCTTGAGACCCACCTGTAGTTTGGACTAATTGCGGACAGAACATCTCAGTGAGCAGCTAGCTGGACACTGGCAGGAGTCGAGCCTTGGCACTGCTGGATTAGAGAAAACCATCTGGGAATGACCTTTTTGGTGAGGATAGTGGAGGAAAAAAGGACAAGATGGGATTTCTGACTGGGTTGGCTCCCCGAGCTGTGGCTGGAAGTACAAAAAGACTTTTTAGTGACCACAGGCTTCCCCAGAGAGGAATCAGGAGGAGAGCAGATCTCAGCCCGCTGGCAGAGCCAGGAGTGGGCCAGGTGGTATCTGGTGCTGAAAGACAAGAAACAGCGTACTGCTTGTGCATGCGAGAATGTGATTTACCTTTATATTTTTCTCTTGTGTACTGTGGAGAGGGGAGGAAAGGTTGGGGGTGATAGGAGATTCTTGAGGAGCACACGTGCAGAAGTGAGGTCGCCCACTCCCTAACCCTCCCCTTGGGTCATGTGGGTGCGCACAGGGAAGTGCCCTCATCCACTGGCCCAGGCACGCAGCCAGGTCTCTGACTGCGCGTCTGGGTGCCCCTTGGACACACCACAACAGACATAAGATCAGTGCCCCAACAGGCGCAGGGAGAACTGGCTGGGCACACAGAAGACCATGCACAGACACCCCTGGCTAGCCCCAGTGGGCACTAGGCTGGAGCACAGCCCACTTGCGCTAGCTCTGCTTGTGTCCGCCCAGGTGTGTGCGGGAATGGCAGGCGGCTGTGGAGCAAAAACAACGGGTGACAGCGTCTCACAGACACTCACTTCCATTGTGCACAAATGTCTGGGGCCCCACCCCAAGGGGCGAGCGACCGACTCCCAGGGCGCAGCTCTGCAGGCCTGAGGCTAGCACGCAGACCACCTTTCGCGCGAATGTGTGCGCGTGCAGAAGCACTCAGGCGGGCTCCAACAGGCGCCAAACAAATGCACCAGCCACCACGGGCGCAAGGGAGTAACTGGGGCGCGCGACCAACACCGCATGCAGACGAACACCCCCTGCTGCAAGGATCAGGAACCTCTGGCCCGCCTCATTAGAACAGCTGTGGATCCAGAAAAAGAAGACGACACACAAAGGCTAAACTGAGTAAAAAATTTTCCTTTTGTAAATTTAAAAAAAATTTATTTCTATTTTAGTATTTTTTAATTTGTATTTTATTTTAATTTTTAAAATTTCTTATTTTTAATTATTTTTTTTTATTTTTTTATTTTTTTTATTTTTAGTGTTTTTATTTTTTGCCAGTCTGATGGGAGAAAGGTGGCATCTCTCTTATTTTTAATTATAATTTTATTTTTTACTTTTGTTTTTAAAAAATAAAATTTAAAACTATTCCTTTAATTTGTTTCATACCGTCTCTCCTTCTCATCCTTCCTATTTAATTTTTGTTTATTTGTTTGTCTGTTTTGTTTAGCCTCTCTTTCACACTAAATAATTAGACTATAATGACTATATAAATCTGATACTATACAATTTCACTTTCTTACTATATTCTTCATTCTTCCTTCTTTTTCTTTCATTATTATTAACATACAATGTAAATATTACCTATCGTCTTGCATAATCTCGACACTACTTGATACTATTATTAATCTATCATCCCCTCTCTCAAAAATCACATTTTTCCTCTATAAAAACAACTCTTATCTATTCTTCCTATAGTATAAAAGCCCTAATATCTCTACATTTATATTAATACTGGCTCATTGGCTGACGATAGCGGGATAGAGGGTGGGGGATATTTTTGAGGGTGTGGGTTTCCTGCCTGGGTTGTGTTTATGTTTTTAACAACATCTCCACAAAAGAACTCAAGACAAAGTGGACAGAGTGACTCTCAATCAACTAGCCAGAGGGAAGATCCTACCAAAGAGCATCTGAAATATAAAGAGACAGCATAAACAAATGACATAAAGGGTACCCCAAGAACATCAGGCTCAGGAGATCAAAGAGACTGCACCACTGAAACCCCCAGATCTCGTATAAAAAATCTCATACCACAAAGGTGGAAATTCAAAGCAGACAAATCCAAAAAACAAAAACAAACAAGAAGAATCCAACATGGTAAGACACAACAACAACCTTTCAATGAAAAGAAAAGAGGAGTCCTCAGAAAGAGAGGTAGATGGAATAAACATAGCCCAAATGTCAGACATGGAATTCAAAACAATGGTGGTGAAGAACCTGAATATACTTGACAACCTCAAAAACAACTCCAACAACCTCCAAGGAAGTTACCAACAGCTCCAAGAAAATTACAGGGAACTTACGGATAACTACACCAGCATAAATAAGGACATAGAAACTATTAACAAGAACAAGGAAGAAATGAAGAATACAATATCTGAACTGAAAAACACAGTAGAATCAACCAAAAGCAGGCTAAACAAAGCAGAGGATCGGATCAGTGAGTTAGAGGACAATGTAAAAAAAAAATTCCCAGACAATACAACAAAATGAAAAAAGATTGAAAAAATATGAACAAGATGTAAGGGAATTACAGGATAGCATGAGAAAAAAACAATATCAGGATCATTGGAATAAAAGAGGGAGAAGAAGAGGAGTGAGGAATAGAAAAGCTGATAGGAGAAGTACTGACAAAAATTTTCCGAACCTGATAAGAGAAAAAGTTATGCAAGTTCAAGAAGCACAGAGAGTCCCAATGAAGGGGAACCCAAAAAAAACCCACTCCAAGGCACATCATAATTAAAATGGCAACATTCTAAGACAAAGAGAGAATCCTAAAAGCAGAAAGAGAAAAACAGCATATAACATACAAGGGAGCTCCGATAAGGCTATCGATCAATTTCTCAACAGAAACACTACAAGCCAGAAGGAAATGGTCAAAAATATTTCAAGCAATAAAAAAGAAAGGCCTACAACAAAGAATACTCTACCCAGCAAGACTCTCATTCAAAATAGAAGGTGAAATAAGGAGTTTCTCAGACACAGGAAGACTAAAAGAATACATCTTCACCAAACCAGCATTGCAAGAGATGCTAAAGGGAGTGTTTTAAAAAAAAGAAGAAGAAAAAAAAGAGGAACACAGGTACAAAGGGAAGTAAATAAATATATGTCAATCATAGCCTTAAATGTAAATGGATTAAATGCTCCAATTAAAAGACATAGAGTAACGGAATGGATAAAAAAATAAGACCCACATATTTTCTGTCTACAAAAACACACATCAAAACAAAAGATTTACACAGACTGAAAGTAAAAGGATATAAAAAAAGTATTCCAAGCAAATGGACATGAAAAATAAAGCTGGGGTAGCAGTACTCATATCAGACAGATTGGATATCAAAACAAGGGCAGTAAAAAGACATAAAGAAGGACATTTCATAATACTTAAGGAAACAATCTCCAAGAAGATATAACACTAATAATCATATATGCACCGAACATGGGAGCTCCCCAAATACATAAAGAAAATACTAGAAGACCACAAGAAGGATATTAACATCAACACACTCATAGTAGGGGACTTTAACACTCCATTATCTACAATAGACAGATCTTCAAAGCAAAGAAACATCAAGGATAAACAGGCATTGAACAACACACTAAACCACATGGACTTAACTGATATATATAAAATTTTGCACCCCAAAGAAGCAAAATATACATTCTTTTCAAATGCACATGGGACATTTTCAAAGATAGACCACATGATAGGACACAAAACAAGCCTCAGCAAATTCAAGAAAATTGAAATCATATCAAGCATCTTTTCAGACCACAATGCCTTGAAACTAAAAATCAACCTCAGAGAAAAAAAAATCAAAGACACCCAAACTCATGGAGAATGAATAACATGCTATTAAATAAGGAATGGGTTAACAATGACATCAAAGAGGAAATCAAGAAATTTCTGGAAACTAATGATAATGAACAAACAACAGCCCAAAACCTATAGGACACAGCAAAAGCAGACCTAAGAGGGAAGCTCATAGCAATACAGGCATATCTGAAAAGGATAGAAGAATCTGAGATAAAAAATCTAACCCTAAAACTACAAAAACTAGAACAGCAACTAACAAAGCCCCGGGCAAGAGGGAAGATGGCGGAGGAGTGAGGAGAGGCTGCGGTTTCAGGCTCCGGAGACCCGTCTGCAGTTTGGGCTAACTGCAGACAGAACATCTCAGTGAGCAGCTGGACACTGGCAGGAGCTAAGCCAAGGCACTGCTGGATTAGAGAAAATCCATCTGGGAACAACCTGTTTAGTGAGGATAGCAGAGAAAAAGGGGACAAAACGGGATTCCTGACGGGGGCGGCTGCAAGAACTGTGGCTGGAAGTACACAAATGCTTTTTGGCAACCACAGGCTACCTGGGAGAGGAGTTGGCAGGAGACAGGACTCAACCAAGTGGCATTGGCGCTGAAGGACAGGAGACAGCGTGCTGCCGGGCAAGTGAGAACATAATTCTCCTTTATATTTTTCTATGGTGGACGGTGGAGAGGGGGAGGAAAGTTTGGGGGTGGTAGGCCATTCTTGAGGAGCGCAGGTGCAGTGGTGCGCTCATCCAACCCCCAACCCTCCCCTTGGGTCACGGAGGTGCGCACAGGGAAGTGCCCTCATTTACTGGCCCGGGTGCACACGGCTGAACGTCCAGGTGCCCCTCAGACACACGCCAACAGATATAAAATCAGTGACCCAAAGAGTGCAGGGAGGGCCCACTGGACACGCAGAAGACTGTGTGCAGTCACCCCTGGCCAGCCCAGTGGGCTCCAGGCCGAAGTACCAGGCCGGAATCCGGAGCGCAGAGCACTTGCCCAGGCTCTGCGCGTGCCCGCTCAGGAGGTGCTGGAACGGTGGGCAGCAGCACCTCAGAGACATTCATGTCTACTGAGCACAAGTGTCTGGGGCCCTGCCCTAAGAGGCGAAAGACCAACTCCCGGAACACGGCGCCGCAGGCCTGATGCTAGCTCCCCAGCCGCTTGGATGTACACAGGCACTCGAGCCAAAAAACTCCTCGAGGGCTTTCTCAGAGCGCGGCCGCGGCCAGCTTTCTGGGAGCACGGTGCGGCAGGCCTGAACTTATTTCCCTGGACACCTTGGGCGCGCACCGGTGCTCGAGCCAAAAAAAGCCTGGAGGGCTTTCCCGGAGCTTGGCTGGGCCTGCTTTCTAGGAGCACGGCGTGGCCAGCTTTCTAGGAGCACGGCACGGCAGGCCTGAGCTTAGTTCCCCAGCCGCCTTGGGTGCGCACTGATGCTTGAGTGAAAAAAAATACCTCGCCAGCTTCCCCAGAGCGCAGCGTGGCCTGCTTTCCTGGAACGCAGCGTGGCAGACCTGAGGTGGGCTCTTGGCTGCCTTGCATTGTGCCCTGCCGGCCACCTCGCGCACACCACTGCTACAAGGAATAGGAATCTCTGATCCATCACATTAGACCAGCTGTGGACGCAGAAAAAGAAGACAACACAAGAAGGCTGAACTGACATCTCCACAAAAGAATTCGAGATAAAGTGGCTAGAGTGACTCTCAATCAACAAGCCAGAAAGAATATCCTAACAACAACAAAAAAAATCTGAAATATAACCAGACAGCATAAACAAACGATACAAAAGGTACCCCAAGAACATCAGGCTCAGGAGATCAAAGATACTGCACCACTGAAACCCCCAGATCTACCATAAAGAATCTCATACCACAAAGGTGGGAAGGCAAAGCAGACAAATCCAAATAACAAAAACAAACAAGAAGAATCCAACATGGTAAGACGCAGAAACAACCTCTCAATGAAAGGAAAAGAGGAATCCCCAGAAAGAGAGGTAGATGGAATAGACATAGCCCAAATGTCAGACATGGAATTCAAAACTATGGTGGTGAAGAAGCTCAACAAGCTCGAAAACCTCAAAAACAACTATGACAACCTCCAAGGAAGTTACCAACAGCTCCAAGAAAATTACAGGGAACTTGCAGAGAACTACACCAGCATAAAAAAAGACATAGAAACTATCAACAAGAACCAGGAAGAAATGAAGAATGCAATCTCTGAACTGAAAAACACAGTAGAATCAGTCAAAAGCACACTAAACGAAGCAGAGGATCGGATTAGTGAGTTAGAGGATAATGTAGGTAATAATTCTCAAATGATACAGCAAAATGAAAAAAGGTTGAATAAATATGAACAAGATGTAAGAGAATTACAGGATAGCATTAGAAAAAATAATTTAAGGATCATAGGAATAAGAGAGGGTGAAGAAAAGGAGCATGGAATTGAAAAACTGATAGGAGAAATAGTGACAGAAAATTTTCTGAACCTGATGAGAGAAAAGCTATGCAAGTCCAAGAAGCACTGAGAGTTCCAATAAAGAGGAACCCCCCAAAAACCCACTCCAAGGCACATCATAGTTAAAATGGCAACATTCCAAGACAAAGAGAGAATCCTAAAAGCAGCAACAGAAAAACAGCAAATAGCTTACAAGGGAGCTCCAATAAGGCTATCGACCGATTTCTCAACAGAAACATTACAAGCCAGAAGGGAATGGTCAAAAATATTTCAAGCAATGAAAAACAAAGGCCTACAACCAAGAATACTCTACCCAGCAAGGCTCTCATTCAAAATAGAAGGTGAAATAAGGAGTTTCTCAGACAAAGGAAGACTAAAAGAATATATCTCCACCAAACCAGCATTGCAAGAGATGCTAAAGGGAATATTCTAAGAAAAAGGAAGAGAACAAAAAAAAAAAGAGTAGAGGAACAGAGATACAAAAGGGAAATGAATAAATACATGTCAATAATAACCTTAAATGTAAATGGATTAAATGCCCCCATTAAAAGACACAGGGTAATGGAATGGATAAGAAAACAGGAACCACATATTTGCTGTCTACAAGAAACACACCTCAAAACAAAAGATTTACATAGACTGAAAGTAAAGAGATATAAAAAAATATTCCAAGCAAATGGACATGAAAAAAAAGCTGAGGTAGCAGTCCCCATATCAGTCAAAACGGATTTCAAAGCAAGGGCAATAAAAAGAGACAAAGAAGGACATTTCATAATACTTAAAGGAATGATTCATCAAGAAGATATAACACCGATAAACATATATGCACCCAACATAGGAGCACCCGAATACATAAAGCAAATACTAGAAGACCACAAGAAGGATATTAACAACAACACACTCATAGTAGGGGACTTCAACACTCCATTATCGACAATAGACAGATCATCCAAGCAAAGAAGCACCAAGGATATACAGGCATTGAACAACACACTAAACCACATGGACTTAACTGATATACAAAGAACTTTGCACCCCAAAGAAGCAAAATATACATTCTTTTCAAAGGCACATGGGACATTTTCAAAGATAGACCACATGATAGGACACAAAACAAGCCTCAAGAAATTCAAGAAAATTGAAATCATATCAAGCATCCTTTCAGACCACAATGCCTTGAAATTAAAAAGCAACCTCAGGGAATAAAATCAAAGACTCCCAAACTCATGGAGAATGAATAACACGCTATTAAACAATGAATGGGTTAACAATGACATGAAAGAGGAAATCAAGAAATTTCTAGAAACTAATGACAATGAACACACAACAGTCCAAAACCTATGGGACACAGCAAAAGCAGTCCTAAGAGGGAAGTTCATAGCAATACAGGCATATCTGAAAAGGCTAGAAGAATCTCAAATAAAAAACCTAACCATAAAGCTACAAGAACTAGAACAACAACAACAAACAAAGCCTAGGGCAAAAAAAAAAAAAAAAAAAAGGAAATCATCAACAACAAAGCAGAATTAAACGATATAGAAACGAAACGAAAAATCCAAAAAATTAACAAAACTAGGAGCTGGTTCTTTGAAAAAATAAACAAAATTAACAAGCCTCTAGCCAGGCTCATTAAGAAAAAAAGAGAGAAGACCCAAATAAACAAAATCAGAAATGAAAGAGGAGAAATCACGACTGATACCTCAGAAATACAAACAATTATAAGAAGTTACTACAAACAACTCTATGGCAAGAAATTTGACAACCCAGTAAAAATGGACAGATTTCTAGAAACATATAACCTTCCAAAACTGAATCAAGAAGAAGTAGAAAGTCTCAACAGACCAATAACAAAGAAGGAAATTGAAACAGTAATCCAAAATCTCCCTGCACACAAAAGCCCTGGACCGGATGGCTTCACAGGCGAATTTTACAAAACATTTAGGGAAGAACTAACTCCTACCCTCCTCAAACTATTCCAGAAAATCCAAGAAGAGGGAAAAATCCCAAACTCTTTCTATGAAGCCAGTATTACCCTAATCCCAAAACCAGGTCAGGACACAGCAAAGAAAGAAAACTACAGGCCAATATCACTGATGAACATAGATGCTAAAATCCTCAATAAAATTTTGGCAAACAGAATCTAACAATACATCAAAAAGATCATACACCATGATCAAGTGGGATTCATCCCACGGATGCAAGGATGGTTTAATATTCGCAAATCAATAAATATAATACATCACCTAAACAAAATGAAAGACAAAAATCACATGATCATATCTATAGATGCAGAAAAAGCATTTGATAAAGTACAACACCCATTTATGTTGAAAACATTCAGCAAAATGGGAATAGAGGGAGCATACCTTAACATCATTAAGGCTATATATGAGAAGCCTGAAGCCAACATCATACTCAATGGACAAAAACTGAAAGCATTCCCCCTGAAATCAGGAACTAGACAAGGCTGTCCACTCTCTCCACTTCTATTCAACATAGTGTTGTAAGTCCTAGCCACAGCAATCAGACAAGAAAAAGAAATAAAAGGCATCCAAATTGGGAAAGAAAAAGTGAAACTATCACTATTTGCAGATGACATGATAGTATACCTAGAAAACCCTATAAAATCCACTAAAAGACTACTTGATATAATAAGTGAATTTGGCAAAATAGCAGGGTACAAAATAAATATACAGAAATCTAAGGCATTTCTGTACACCAACAATAAAATCTCAGAGACAGAAGCGAAAAAGAAAATACCATTTACTATAGCAACAAGAAAAATAAAGTACCTATGAATAAACTTAACCAAAGAGATAAAAGACCTGTACACTGAAAATTATGCAACATTGAAGAAAGAAAAAAATTAAGGAAGATACAAATAAATGGAGGCAAATACCATGTTCTTGGATGGGAAGAATCAACATCATCAAAATGGCCATACTATCCAAAGCAATTTACAGATTCAATGCAATTCCTATTAAAATACCAATGACATATTTCACTGACCTAGAACAAATCGTCCAAAAATTCATATGGAACCAAAAAAGACCCCAAATAGCAAAAGCAATCTTGACACAGAAGAACACAGCAGGAGTAATCAGGATACCAGACATCAAACAATACTAGAAAGCCACTGTAATCAGAACAGTCTGGTACTGGCATAAGAACAGACATATCGATCAGTGGAACAGAATTGAAAGCCCAGAAGTAAACCCAGGCCTCTATGGTCAACTAATCTTTGATAAAGTAGGAAGGAACATAAAATGGAGTGAGAAGAGCCCCTTTAACAAATGGTGCTGGGAGAACTGAACAGGGACGTGCAAAAAAATGAAACTAGACCACCAACTTACGCCACACACTAGAATAAACTCAAGATGTATTAAAGAGTTAAATGTAAGCCGTGATACCATAAAAGTCCTAGAGGAAAACATAAGCAGGAAAATTTCATATATCACACGTAACAATATCTACGGATATATCACCCAAGGCAAGAGAAATAAAGGAAAAAATAAACAAATGGGACTACATCAAACTAAAAGTTTCTGCTCATCAAAAGAAAACATCAGCAAGATGCAAAGGGAAACCAACCATATGGGAAAACATATTTGCCAATGATATCACAGACAGGGGACTGATCTCCAAAATATATAAAGAGCTTATACAACTCAACATAAAGAAAACAAACAACCCAATTAAAAAATGGGCAAAGGACCTGAACAAACACTTCTCTGAAGAGGACATACAGGAGGTCCATAGGCACATAAAAAAATGCTCAACATCATTGGCCATCAGAGAGATGGAAGTAAAAACCACAATGAGATACCACCTTACACCTGTCAGAATGGCCATCATCAACAGATCAACAAACAACAAAGGCTGGCGAGGATGTGGAGAAACGGGAACCCTACTGCACTGTTGGTGGGAATGCAGACTGGTGCAGCCACTATGGAAAAGAGTATGGAATTACCTCAAAAAACTAGAAATGGAACTGCCATTTGAACCAGTGATTCCACTGCTCTAGGACTATATCCAAAAAATCCTGAAACCCTAATTCAAGAGAACTTATGCACCCCTATGTTCATAGCAGCGCTGTTTACAATAGCTAAGAGCTGGAAACAGCCTAGGTGCCCGTCTGTGGATGAGTGGATCAAAAAACACTGGTACATCTACACAATGGAATACTATGTAGCAGAAAGAAAGAAGGAACTCCTGCTATTTGCGACAACATGGATGGAATTAGAATTTTGCTTAGTGAAATAAGCCAGGCAAAGAAAGCAAAATACCATATGTTATCACTCAATACAGGAAACTAAAGGGCAACACAAACAAACGAACTAAATAGGCAAAGACTAGAATAGGGTGGAGGGAGAGAAAGGGGATAAGTAAGGGAAGGGTCAGGTCAAGGAACGTATATGAATGACTCATGGACATGGACAACGGGGAGGGATATAATTGTGGGATAAGGGATGGGCTTGGAGGGGGGAGCAATGGGGGAAAAGTGGGACAATTGTAATTGAAAAACAAAAAATAAAATAAAAAAAAAAAAAAAAAGCAAAGCCCTGGGCAAAAAGAAGGAAGAAAATCATCAAGATCAGAGCAGAATTAAATGACATAGAGACCAAACAAACAATTCAAAAGATGAACAAAACTAGGAGATGGTTCTTTAAAAAAATAAAGAAAATCGACAAGTCTTTAGCCAGTCTCATCAAGAAAAAAATAAAAAAAGAGAAGACTCAAATAAACAAAGTCAGAAACGAAAAAGGAGAAATCACAACTGATACACAGAATTACAAAGAATTGTAAGAAATTACTACAAACAACTGTATGGCAAGAAATTTTACAACCTAGATGAAATGGACTAATTTCTAGAAACATATAACATTCCAAAACTGAATCAAGAAGAAGCATAAAGCCTGAATAGAACAATAACAACTAGTGAAATTGAAATAGAAATCAAAAAGCTCCCAGCACACAAAAGCCCTGGATTGGATGGCTTCACAGGCGAATTTTACAAAACATTTATGGAAGGACTAACTCCTACCCTCCTCAAACTATTGAAAAAAATCCAAGAAGAGGAAAGACTTTCAAACTCCTTCTATGAAGCCAGGATTACCCTAATTCCAAAACCAGGTCAAGACACAACAAAGAAAGAAAACTACAGGCCAATATCACTGATGAACATAGATGCTAAAATCCTCAATAAAATTTTGGCAAACAGGACCTAGCAATACATCAAAAAGGTCATGCACCAAGATCAAGTGGGATTCATTCCAGGGATGCAAGAATGGTTTAATAATCGCAAATCAATAAATGTAATACATCACCAAAACAAAATGAAAGACAAAAATCACATGATTATATCAATAGATGAGAAAAAGCATTTCATAAAGTACCATGCCCATTTATGATGAAGACTCTCCGTAAAATGGGAATAGAGGGAGCATACCTTAACATAATTAAGGTTATATATAAGAAACCTGAAGCCAACATCATACTCAATGGACAAAAATTTAAAGCATTTTTCCTGAGATCAGGAACAAGACAAGGATGTCCACTCTCTCCACTGCTATTCAACGTAGTGTTGAAAGTTCTAGCCACAGCAATCAGACGAGAAAAGAAATAAAAGGCATCGAAATAGGGAAAGAAGTAAAACTATCAGTGTATGCAGATGAAATGATAGTATACCTAAAAAACCCTATAAACTTCACTAAAAGACTACTCGATATAATAAGTGGATTTGGGACAATAGAAGGGTACAAAATAAATATACAGAAATCTAAGGCATTTCTATACACCAACAATAAAATACCAGAGACAGAAACAAAAAAGAAAATACCATTTACTGTAGCAGCAAGAAAAATAAAGTACATAGGAATAAACTTAACCAAAGAGTTAAAACATCTGTACACTGAAAATTAAGTAACATTGAAGAAGGAAATTAAGGAAGATACAAATAAATAGAAGCAAATACCATGTTCTTGGATGGGAAGAATCAACATCATCAAAATGGCCATACTACCCAAAGCAATTTACAGGTTCAATGCAATCCCTATTACGATTCAAATGATATATTTCACAGACATAGGACAAATACTCCAAAAATTCATATGGAACCAAAAAAGACCCCGAATAGCAAAAGCAATCTTGACACAGAAGAACACAGCAGGAGGAATCACAACACCAGATGTCAAACAATACTACAAAGCCACTGTGATCAAAACAGTCTGGTACTGGCATAAGAACAGACATATAGATCAGTGGAACAGAATAGAGAGTCCAGAAATAAGCCCAGGCCTCTATGGTCAACTAATCTTTGATAAAGTAGGAAGGAACATAAAATGGAGTGAGAAGAGCCTCTTTAACAAATGGTGCTGGGACAACTGGACAGGGACTTGCAAAAAAAATGAAACTAGACCACCAACTTACACCACACATGAGAATAAACTCAAGATGGATCAAAGACTTAAATGTAAGTCATGACACCATAGAAGTCCTAGAGGAAAACATAGGCAGGAAAATTTAAGATAGCACACATAACAATGTTTTCACGGATACATCTCCTAAGGCAAGAGACATAAAAGAAAAAATAAATAAATGGGACTACATCAAACTAAAGAGTTACTGCTCAGCAAAAGGAGACATGAGCAAGATGAAAAGGAAACCAACCATATGGGAAAACATATTTGCCAATGATACCTCAGACAAGGAACTGATTTCCAAAATATATAAAGAGCTTATACGACTCAACATCAAGAAAACAAACAACCCAATTAAAAAATGGGCAAAGGACCTGAATAAACACTTCTCTGAAGAGGACATACAGAAGGTCCATAGACACATGGAAGAATGCTCAACATCACTGGCCATCAGAGAGATGCAAATAAAAACTACAATGGGATACCAATTTACACCGGTCAGAATGGCCATCATCAACAAATCAACAAACAACAAGTGCTGGCGAGGATGTGGAGAAACGGGAACCCTACTGCGCTGTTGGTGGGAATGCAGACTGGTGCAGCCACTATGGAAAACAGTATGGAATTACCTCAAAAAACAAAAATGGAACTGTCTTTTGAACAAGTGATTCCACAGCTCTAGGACTATACCCAAAAAACCCTAAAACCCTAATTTAAAAGAACTTATGCACTCCTATGTTCGTAGCAGCACTATTTACAATAGCTAAGTGCTGGAAGGAGCCTAAGTGCCCATCTGTAGTTGAGTGGATCAAAAAACAGTGGTACATTTACACAATGGAATACTATGCAGCAGAGGGAAAGAAGAAACTCCTGCCATTTGCGATGACATGGATGGAACCAGAGAGAATTATGTTTAGTGAAATATGCCAGGCAAAGAAAGAAAATACTATATGATATCACCTAATACAGGAAACTAAAGAACAACATAAACAAATGAACTAAATAGGACAAAGAGCAGAATGACAGTCAATAGGGTGGAGGTGGGAGGGAGAGACGAGGGATAAGTAAGGGAAGGTTTTAGTCAAGAAACATGTATATATGACTAATGCACATGGATAACGTGGAGGGATACGATTGTGGGAGAAAGGCGGGCTGGGTGGGGGGGAGCAATGGGGAAAAATAAGACAACTGTAATTGAAAAACGAAAAAATAAAATTTAAAAAATATATAAAGTAAGCAACTTTGACCTCTGTATATCTCAACTACTCTCTCCCCATCATGGACCCTCTCCTGAACTTTTTTGGTCCTGTGTCTTGTTCCTGAGTGCCTTCCCTTATTCAGCTTTGGCCCATTCAAGTTTTCAGAGCTAAAAAATTAATAGGTGCTAATGTCTTTGCTTCTGAATATAGACTTTCTATTTTATTTTATTTTATTTTTTTAATGTGTTTTATTGATTATAATATTACATTTGCGCCAATTTCCCTTCCCTCTGCTCCCCTCCACCCGGTGGCCCCCCTCCCTCCAGTTGTCCCCCCCTTTTAGATCATGTCCATTAGTTGAGCATACAGTTCTTCTCAACCTCTCTCTGTCTATTCCATTCCCTCCTACCATGATCCTTAATTCCAGCTATTGCATGGGTAATGTGGAGGATAAACTCATATTATCAGGCAGAATTTCCAGTCATTCAGAGATACAATATAGAATATGGTAATATACAGGAGTAGGCAAAAGTAGGTTTACAATTGTGAGTGTGTGAAACAGCTTATTCTTGTATTATTATTTATTAATTATTGTATTATTTCACATACAAACAAATGTAAACCTACTTTTAGCCACCACCGTATTTTTCCTTTATCTTAGACCAAGAGAACTAAAAGAGTTAGACATTACAATTTAGTACAGCAAGATTAAAGCAATTATTGTAAATTGGCTTAATTATTCTTCCATATGTCTTCAGAGGCAGTTTTTTTCTCCTTTTGTCACAACCAAATAACTGGGGGCTTGTAAATACAGATAAACTTACTTTTCAAGGGATTATTTATCTTCAATGATTTTGATGCTTTTAATTAAAAATTTCCTCATTATAGAAGGAAAAGTGTCAGTGTAGTGGCAGTGTGAGACACCAGGAAAGCATGGATGAAATATAGGAAGAAAATGATGGCTACCATGTGATTGTTTTTTCACCTCACACACATATTTTTTATTCTGAAGATAGCAAAAATCTATACTTAGCATGGCCTCTGACTGACACAAAGCATTTCCTTCTTTTCAAGCCATAGATTTTAGACTTTTTTTCTAAAATATTCTAGCAAGGAATCTATCATGGTGTACTCCGGATCCAGGGAGAACCACATCAAGACACATTATAATCAAAATGTCAAAAATTAAAGACCAAGAGAGAATCTTAAAAGCAGCAAGAGAGAATAAGAGAATTATGTACAAAGGAGTCCCAATTAGACTATCAGCTGATTTCTCAAAAGAAACTCTGCAGGCAAGAAGGGACTGGCAAGAAATATTCAAAGTAATGAAAAGCAAAAACCTACAACAATGATTACTCTATCCAGTGAAGCTGTCATTCAGGATAGAAGGGCAGAGAAAGTGCTTCCAGGACAAAGTAAAACTGAAGGAGTTTGTTAGATCCAAACCACTGTTATATCTGTTATATGAGATGTTAAAGGGACTTGTTTAGAAGGTGGAGGATCAAAACTACGAACATCAAAATGAAGACTGTATCACAACAACCAACAGGAGAAGCTAAGGAATCGAAACAAAGGCAAACTAAGTAGGCAACAAGAGTCGGAAAAGAATTATAGGTATGGGGAACATACTGGGGGAGGTCAGTGGGAAAGGGGAAGGGAGGAAAGGGAGGGAGATGGTACAGGAATTAAGAAGCATAGTAGGAGGGAGTGGAGTAGACAGGAAGATGTTGAAAAGAAGTATATGCACAACCAATGGGCATGGACTAAGGAGGAGCAACAACTGAAGGGAGGGTGGTCACAGGGTGGAGAAAAGCATAGTGAAAAGCAATTGGGACAACTGTCACAGCATAATCAATAATGAAAATATGTATATAATATAAATAAATAAATAAAAAGGAAAAAAAAGGACTTTGAAACCATAGAAAAGTACCAGTCACAAATAAGGAATGCAATTTCTGAAAAGAATAATATACTGGAAGGAATAAATTGTAGGGTAGATGAAGCAGAGAATTGAATCAGCAATTTGGAGGATTTAGTAGAAAAAACACCCAGGCAGAGCAGCAAAAAGAAAAAAGAATTGGAATAACTCTGTGGGCGTAAGAAACATTTGGAACAACATGAAGCACATAAACATCCACATCATGGGAGTTCCAGAAGAAGAGAGCAAGCAAGTGATTGAGAACCTACTGGAAGAAATAATGGATGAAAACTTCCCTAATCTGGTGAAGGAAAAAGTCACACAAGTCCAGGAAGGTCAGAGAATCCTAAACAAGTTGGACCCAATGAGGCCTTCATTGAGACACATCATACTTAAAAGGACAAGGCTTAAAAACAAGGAAGAATCTTAAAAGCCACAAAAGAACAGCAGGGAGTTACATAAAAAGGAGCACCAATTAGACTGGCATCTGATTTCTCAACAGAAACATTTCAGGCCAGGCGGGAGGATAAGAAATACTCAAGATGATGAAAAGCAGGGACCTACAACCAAAACTACTTTACCCAGCAAGGCTATTATTTAAAATGGAAGGATAAATAAGGAAATTCTCAGACAAGAAATATCTAAGGTAATTTATTAATACCAAATCAGTACTGTAACAAATGTTAAAGGATTGGCTTTAAGAAGAAGAAGAGAAAGAAGAAAAAAAAAGAGGAAAATAGCTTAACAATAAAATGGTACTACATATATATCTATCAATAATCACCTTAAATGTAAACGGCTTAGCCCTGGCTGCTGTGGCTCAGTGGATAGAGTGTCAGCCTGCGAGCCAAGTGTCACTGGTTCGATTCCCAGTCAGGGCACATGATTAGGTTGCACGTCAGATCCCCAGTTGGGGGCGTGAGTGAGAGGCAACCACACAGTGATGTTACTCTCCCTCTCTTTCTCCTTTCCCCTCTTTCTAAAAAATAAATAAACAAAAAAAATCAACAAATAAATATATAAATAATTAAAAAAAAAACAATGTAAACGGCTTAAATGCTCCAACCAAAAGACATAAGGTAGCAGAATGAATAAGAAAACAAGACCCATATTTATGCTGCTTTGAAGAGACACATTTCAGATAGAAAGATACACTCAGATTAAAAGTAAAGGGGTTGAAAAAGATATTTCATGCATCTGGAAAGGAAACAAAAGCTGGGCTATCAGTACTCATATTCAACAAAATAGACTTTAAAACCCAGGCTATACTAAGAAACAAAGGAGGACACTACATAATGATTTTGAAGGGGACAATTCAACAAGAAGATCTCATCTTAGTACGCATTTACACACCCAACATAGGAGCACCTAAATACATAAAGCAAACCTTGATGGACATAAAGAGAGAGATCGGGGACAATTCAACAAGAAGATCTCATCTTAGTACGCATTTACACACCCAACATAGGGGCACCTAAATACATAAAGCAAACATTGATGGACATAAAGAGAGAGATCAACAGAAACTCAGTCATAGTCAGGTTTTTAACATCCATTGACTTCAATGGATAGATCTGCCAGACAGAAAATCAATAAGGAGACAGCAGCTTGAAATGACATCCTAGATTAAATGAATTCAATATGTATCTTCAGAGCCATTCACCCCAAAGCAGCAGACTATACATACTATTCAAGTGCACAAGGAACATTTTCTTTGATAGACCACATAGGACACAAAATGAGCCTCAGTAAATTTATGAAGGTTGAAATTATTTCAAGCATCTTATTTGACCACAATACTATGAAAGTAGAAATCAGTCACAAGAACACTGAAAAACACACAAAGACATGAAAGCTAAATAACATGTTATTAAACAATGAATGGTTCAATGAAGAGATCAAGGAAGAAATTAAAAGATAACTTGAAACAAATGAAAATGAGAACACAACAACCCAGAATTTGTGGGACGCTGGGAAAGCAATCCTAAGAGGGAAATTCATAGCATTATGGGCTTATCTACAAAAAACAAAAACAAAAGAAAACAAAACCTCAACTAATCTAACTTCACACTTAAAGAAACTTGGAAAAGAACAAACAAAGCACAAAGTGAGTAGAAGTAATGAAGTAATAAAGATAAGAGCAGAAATAAATGAAATAGAGCACTCCCCCCCCAAAAAAATAAATACAAAAGATCCATGAATCCAGCTGGTTCTTTGAAAAGATAAACAAGATTGACAAACCTTTAACCAGACTCATCAAGAAAAAAAGAGTGAACCCAAATAAATAAAATCAGAAAGGAAAGAGGAGGAATAACAACTGATACCAAAGAAATACAAAAGATTGTAATAAAAAATTAAGAACAATTATATGTCAACAAACTGGGCAATGTGGGTGAAACGGATAAATTCCTAGAAACAATCTACCAAAACTAAATCAGGGAGAATCAGAGAATCTGAAGACAAATTATACCTAGTGCAATTGAAGCAATAATCAAAAAATTCCCAACAAACAAAAGCCCTGGACTGGATGGCTTTACAAGTAAATTTTATCAAACAATCCAAAAAGAAACAACACCTCTCCTTTTTAAACTATTTTATAAAGTTCAAGAGGAGGGAAGCCTCCCAAACTTATTTTATGAGATCAACATTATCCTAATTCCAAAACCAGATAAAGACAATAAAAAGAAAGAAAATTATAGGCTAGCAATTTGTGATGAACACAGACACTAAAATCCTCAACAAAATATTAGCAAAATGAATACAGTGCATCAAAAAGATCCTACACCATGACCAAATGGGACTTATTCCTAGAATGCAAGCTTACTATAACATTCACAAATCAAAAATTATGATTCACCACATAAACAAAATGAAGGATAAAAACCACATGATCATATCTATAGATGTAGAAAAAGCATTTGATAAAATCCAGCACTTATTTATTATAAAAACTGTCAACAAAGTGGGATTCGAGGAAACATACCTAAACGTAATAAAGGCTATATATGACAAGCCCACTGCCAGCATCATACTCATCCGGCAAAACCTATAAGTGTTGCCCCTAAGATCAGGAGCAATAAAGGGATGTCCACTTTCACTTCTCTTATTTAGCATAATACTTGAAGACATGGCCACAGAAATTAGACAAGAAAAAGAAATTCAAGGCATCCATATTGGAAAGGAAGAAGTAAAACTGTCATTATTTGCAGATGACATGAGGCTGTACATAGAGAACCCTAAATATTCCACCAAGAAACTAGAACTGATAAATGAATTCAGCAATGTAGCAGTATATAAAATTAATATCCAGAAATCAGTTGCATCTTTATATGCCAATAAATTAACTAACAGAAAAGGAAATTAAGAAACCAGTCTCATTCACAATTGCTATAAAAAAATAAAATACCTAGGAATAAACCTAACCAAGGATATAAAAGAACTGTACTGGAAAAATTATAAGAGACTGAGAAAAGAAAATTGAAGAAGATACAAGAAAGTGGACGCACATATCATGTTCATGAATAGGAAAAATTAACATCATTAAAATGTTCATGCTACCCAAAGCAATTAGATTCAATGCAATTCCTATCAATATTCCAATGACATATTTCACAGAACTAGAACAAATATTTCAAAAAAAATTTTATGGAACCACAAAAGGCCCCACATAGCAACAGTGATGCTGAGGAAGTAGAGCAAAGTCAGAGGAATCACACTACCTATATCACACCAGTCTATAAAGCCATAGTAATCAAAACAGCCTGGGACTGCCATAAAAGCAGACACATATATCAATGGAACAGACTAGAGAACCCAGAAATAAACCCACACATTTATAGTCAATTAATATTTGACAGAGAAAGCAAGCACTTACAATAAACTAAAGATAGTTTAGTCAATAAGTGATGTTGGGAAAATGGGACAGATACATGCAGAAAAATTAAACTAGACCACCTTCTTACACCACACAAAAGAATATATTCAAAATGGATTAAAGACTTAAATGTTAGATTCAAAACCATAAAAATCCTAGAAGAAAACGGATAGCAAAATCTCGGACATTGTTTAGAGCAATTGGATATATGTCTCCAGGCAAGGAAAACCAAAGAAAAAACAAACAAATGGGCCTACATCAAACTGAAAAGTTTTTGCACAGCAAAGGAAATCGTCAACAAGATAAAGAGACAGCCCACGGAATGGGATAACATATTTACGGATACATCTGATAAGAGGTTAATAGTCAAAATTTACAAAGAACTTATAAAACTCAGCACCAAAAAAACAAAAACAAAAACAATCCAACTTAAAAATGGGAAAGGACTTGAATAAATACTTCTCCAAAGAGGACATACAGATGGCCAATAGACATATGAAAATATACTCAGAGTTACTAATCATCTGAGAAATGAAAATTAAAACCACAATGAGATACCACCTCACACCTGTCAGAATGAGTATCATCAATAAAATCAACAAACAAGTGCTGGCAAGGATGTGGAGAAAGAGAAATCTTTTAGCATTGTTGGTGGGAATGCAGACTGGTGCAGCCACTGTGGAAAGCAGTATGGAGATATATCAAAAATTAAAAATGGATCTTCTTTTTGACCTAGCTATCCCTCTTCTGGAAATATATCCAAAGGAACCAAAAACATTAATTCGAGAGAACATAAGCACCAGTATGTTCATTGCAGCATTATTTACAATTGCCAAGATATGGAAACAGCCCAAGTGGCCATCGGTAGATGAGTGGATAAAACAACTACGGGACATTTATACGATGGAATACTACTTGGCCACAAAAAAGAAGAAACTTTTACCCTTTGCAACAGTATGGATGGACCTGGAGAATATTATGCTAAGTGAAATGAGCCAGTCACAGAAAGTCAAATACCATAAGATTTCATTCATTTGTAGAATCAGTTAGTTCTCAACTGAACTAACAAGCAAAACACAGACAGACTCATACATGGAGAGAAGAATGTTAGCTAGTATGGGGGGAGGTTAAGGGATGGAGGGATCAAGCAAAAAGGAAAAAAGACTCATATGTATGGATAACAGTGTGGTGATTGCTGAGAGAGAGGGGACTAAGTGGTAATGGAAAAAAATAGAATAAAAATTAAATTAGAAAACCTTACATAGAAAAGAAAAGAAATAAATAATCCCTTACCTTCCACCAAAAAAAAAAAAAAAAAAATTAAGCAATAAATAAAGCAAAGGGTCTGTCTCTGGAGAGAGTAAAGATTAGTCTAGAAGGGAATGTGTCTCAGACTGTGAAGGTCCTTGAATGTGAAATGTGTCCTGTGGACAATTAGAAGTTAATGAGATTTTGATGGGTGTGGTGGATATCATATGCAAAAGAGCATTTTAGGGTGATTAATCTGGTAGTAGTTTAAGCAATTCAATTTAACAAACATTTCCTGAGTAACATGTATAGCAGCAGAGTTCAAGGTGCAGAGCCATGTAAGTATACAGAAAAAAGACAAAAACTATATTCTCTAAGAATTAATAGCCTTTTCAGGGAGAACAGGTATGCTTTATGTTCTAATACAGAATGTTCTCCAATACAGACTATAAAGTATAAAAATGTAGGGTATAAGACAGAATGTTTAGTATACTGCCATTTGGTTCAAAAGGATGGAGGAAAGAAATGGGTTTTTACATATATATTTATATATGCATAAGATGTATCTGCAAGAATATGCAAAAGTTTGATAACATTGATTACCTCCAGGGGAAGAAATAATGGTGGCTGGTGGGGGGAGGTATCATTGCATGCATATCCTTTGGTACTCTCTGGGTTTTTAAATAAATGATTGTATTATGTACTCACTAGTTTTCACTTATCAGCAGCCGTCCGTCTCGAGAGACGATGGCGTAGCTTCTTGAGAGTCTATCTGCACCGCCGAGAATGGCTGTGCAGTCCAACTCGGGAGTGACAATCCCTGCCGCACTTGTTACAGGTGAAGGCAGATGGCTGTTGTTGCTGCTGTTGACGCTGCTTCCGCCTTGATCTTTTCTGGACCGCCTCCTCGTTGCGCGCAGCCTCTGCGCGTGACGTACCTTGCCTGACCGCGAGCCTCCAGGCTAGGCGGTCGTCTGCTTGAACTTCCCATGTGTTGAGATTGATGGAGCATTGTGTCATATCCTTTTTGCAGATGTCTTTGAACCGCAGTTTTGGGTGCCCTGTCATCCTCTGGCCTTCTGCTAGCTCGCCGTAGAGGAGGTCTTTGGGGATACGGCCTGCATCCATTCTTTTGACATGGCCGAGCCACCTGAGGCGTCTCTCACTAAGAACTGCATGCAAACTGCTCATGTTGGCTCGCTTCAGCACCTCGGTGTTGGGGACCTTATCCTGCCAGGCGACATGCAGGATGTGTCGCAGGCACCTCATGTGGAAGCTGTTGAGTTTCCTTTCGTGCCTTGCGTAAGTGGTCCACGTCTCGGTGCCATAGAGGAGAGTGCTGAGTACGCAGGCTTGGTAGATGCGCAGTCTGGTTTTCTCAGTGAGGCTGGAATTGTTCCACACTCGCCGGTTCAGTTTGGCCATAACTGTGGCTGCCCTGGCAATTCTCCGGTTGACCTCCAAGTCAACTGACAGAGAGCTCGAGATGGTGGACCCGAGGTAAGTGAAGTCGTTGACAACCTCCAGGGTGTATCCGTCGATGGTGATGCATGGGGGAGTCCCCGTGCCTTGAGCCATAACGTTCGTCTTCGTCAGGCTGATGGCTAGTCCGAACTCCTTGCATGCGTGGGAAAGGCAAGTGACTAGCTGCTGGAGTCCCTCTTCGGAGTGTGATGTCAAGGCTGCGTCGTCGGCGAAGAGCATCTCACGGATGAGCACCTCTTTGACTTTGGTCTTGGTTCGTAGACGGGCCAGGTTGTAGAGCTTGCCATCGAATCTGGTGTGAATGAAGACACCTTCGCTGCAGTCCTTAAAGGCGTATTGGAGGAGCATGGAGAAGAAGATTCTGAACAGCGTAGGCGCGAGGACGCAGCCCTGCTTTACTCCGCTGCTGACTGGGAAGGCCTCAGAGGTTGCGCCGTTGTAGGACACCGTGCTGTGCATGTTGTCATGAAAGGACATGACCACAGCAAGCAGATGTGGTGGACAGCCAATCTCCCGTAGCAAGCTGAAGAGTCCGCTTCGACTGACCAGATCAAACGCCTTCGTGAGGTCGATAAAGGCGAGGTAAAGTGGTTTATGCTGCTCGTGACACTTCTCCTGCAGCTGGCGTAGGGAGAAGATCATGTCCACTGTTGATCGGCCAGCTCTGAAGCCACACTGGGACTCTGGGTAGACGCGGGAAGCAAGGGTCTGCAGGCGGGCAAGAGCGACCCGGGCGAATACTTTGCCGACGACGCTGAGGAGAGAGATGCCCCGGTAGTTGTTGCAGTCGCTGCGGTCTCCTTTGTTCTTGTACATGGTGATAATGTTGGCGTCTCTCATATCCTGAGGGATGTAACCCTCCTTCCAGCAGAGACAGAGTAGATGGTGGAGCGGCTGTAGCAGGACTGGTTTCCCGCTCTTTAGGATTTCTGGAGGGATTCCGTCGCTTCCTGGTGCTTTCCCGCAAGCGAGGCGGTCGATGGCTTTGCCGAGCTCTGCCGCAGTAGGTGGGGTGTCTAGCTCCTCCATGACTGGTAGGTCTGGGATGGCGTTAAGAGCAGTGTCTGTTACGGTGTTCCTCGTTGCGTACAGCTCGAGGTAGTGCTCGGTCCACCGCCGCATTTGCTGTTCCTGGTCAGTGATGACCTCACCTGTCTTGGACTTAAGGGGGGCGATCTTGGAGGGGATTGGGCCTGTTGCCTTCTTGGTACCCTCATACATTCCTCGTGCGTTGCCTATATCGGCGGCTTCCTGGATGCTTCTGCACAGGTTTAGCCAATAGGTGTTGGCACAGTGGCGGGCGGTCTTCTGGACTTTGTTCCTGGCAGCTCGTAGAGCTTGAAGTGTACTGGGAGTGGGCGTGGCCTTGTAAGCCAATAGGGCCTTCCTCTTAGCCTCGATCACGGGTTCCATTTCTTCCCAGTGAGCCTCGTACCAGTCAGCGTTCTTCCGCTCTTTCTTTCCGTAAGCAATAATGGCGGAGTTGTATATGGCGTCGCGGAGACGTGGCCAATTGGATTCGATAATGTCATCTGCCGCCATTCCCTCGCCGAGTGCATCTTCCATCCTGTTGATGAATTGCTGGGTCTTAACTGGGTTGCTGGCACAACTAGTGTTGATGCGTGGGCGACCCTTCATCTTGGAGTGGTGCAACCTCTTCGGCATTATGCGCACCTTGCTTACCACGAGGGCATGGTCCGTGTCGCAGTCTGCACTGTGGTAGCTGCGGGTGAGGAGGGTGCTGCCAATATCCGTTCTTCTGGTGATTACAAGGTCAAGCTGGTGCCAGTGGCGGGAGCGGGGGTTCCTCCATGACACCTGGTGGATCTCTTTGCACTTGAAGAATGTGTTTGTCACGCACAGGCTGTGGTGACACGAAAGCTCAAGCAGTCGCTGACCATTCTCATTGATCTTTCCTCTCCCAAAGTTTCCGAGGCAGGTGGGCCAGGCCATGTGGTTGGCTCCTACTCTTGCGTTGAAGTCTCCAAGGAGATAAAGAGCGTTACTTCTGGGGAACTTGGATAACGCTTCGTCCAGTGCACGGTAGAACTGTTCTTTCTCTTCGGTGGTGGCGCAGAGGGTTGGGGCATACGCGCTAAGAATGCTGACTGGGCCGAAAGTTGTTGACAATCGGAGGGTAAGTAATCTCTCTGTGCCTCCTGTGGGTGGCTCTATGGAGTTAACAAGCGTGTTCTTCACAGCGAACCCAACACCGTGCTGTCTTGGTTGGTCCGGAGACTTCCCTTGCCAGTAGAAGGTGTAGTTGGTTTCTCTGATAGTTCCGTTGTCGGCCAACCGGGTCTCCTGTAGAGCCGCAATGTCGATGTTTAGTCGTGCCAGTTCCCTGTCGATGACGGCGGTTTTCCTGGCACCATTGATCCACGGAAGGTCTGCAGTAAGTCCGGGACACATGGTCCTGATGTTCCAGCTAGCGAGGCGAAGAGCTTGAGGCTTCTTTCTTGTTGTTTGCTTGGAATTGCCTGGTGTGAGTGTTTTGTGGCCCACTTTTCAAGAGACGCCTCTCTGATCCCCACGCACCCAGTGGGGCAGGCGAGCCATGGCGAGACGGCACCTAATTGGCTGGGGGCTGCTCAGCTTGAGGCGGGCGGTAGCTGTCCAGTGAGGTGCGATGACCTCTCCCACCGTCAGAGGAGACCCCTGGCGCTCGTTTCCTTCACCAATCGGATGAGCTTATAACCAGTATCTGTCTCCTCCCGTGTTGAGTCGACATCTTGCGATGACGCTGGAGTGTCCTCTCCAGTGAAGCTACAAAGCCTGAGCAGGGTGATATGGAGGGCCAGCTGTTGCCCATGCAGCAGACCCCCCCTCTCTTCGCAGCTGAAGGATCCAAGGGGAAAGACAGAGTCAATACAGCTTGGCTTCAGGTGCGCCGCAGGAGTTGCCGGTGTTGACTACAACGTCAAACCGCCTTAGGGACTCCGGCTCCGGATTTTCTGTCGGGGTTTACTCCCTTAGCCTTTCCCCTGAGGAGGTATGCCGCAAGGCAGCGGAGGTTTGGAGTCAGAGTTTCCCTTCTCCTTAGCCTTTCCCCTGAAGAGGTATGCCGCAAGGCAGCGGAGGTTTTTTGGAGTCAGTTTTCCTTCTCTGACTCACTAGTTTTAAAGATATATAATAAAATGACGGGTATGAAAATATGGAGGAGTGGAAAAATGAATTTTAGTAGAGAGAATCTAGGAGCACTTCTTAGTGTGTGTGAGTTGTGAGCTGGGTCTTTGGAAGGTAGTATCTCCACAGGTGATGGTTTGAGTTGGATGTATTTCAAGAAGAGAACAGAGCTTGTGTTGAGCCACAGGGTGAGGGTAAGCTCTGTACCATTCAATATGATAGCTGCTAACTACATATGGCTCTTGAGTATTGGAAATGTGGCTATTGAGTGTGAATTGAGATGTGCTATAATTATAAAATACTCATAGGTTTTTGAAGACATAGTATGAAAAAGAATGTAAAGTGTTCCATTAATAATTTTTGCACTGGCTGGTGTGGCTCAATTGGTTGGACTGCCATACCATAGGCTGAAAGTTTGTGGGTTCGATTCCCAGTTAGAGCAAATACCCAGATTGTGAGTTTGATCCCCGTTCTGGGTGCATAAAAGAAGGCAACCAATTGATGCTTCTCTCACACATTGATGGTTCACTCTCTCTCTGTCTTTGTCTCTCTCTTCCTCTCTCCCTTCTTCTCTCTCTAAAGGCAATGAAAAAATGTCCTTGGGTAAAGATTAAATTTTTTTTTTAAAAATTGATTACAGGTTGAAAGGATAATATTTTGGATGTATTGGGTTAAATTAAATATACACCAGATCCTTGAATAGCATTGTTTAGTCCAACATCATTTCGTTGTAATGTTAATGACAAAAAAATATTAATGCCTGGCTGGGGCCATTTGCTGTGTGGAGTTTGCATGTTCTCCCCATATCTGCATAGGTTTTCTCCAGGGGCTTAAGTTTACTCTCACACCCCAGAGATGTGCATGTGAGGTAAGTTGGCATGTCTGCATTGTCCCAGTGTTCATGTGGGTATGTGTGTGAGTGGCCCTGCAATGGAAGGGCCTCCTGTCCAGTGTGGGTTACTGCCTTGTGCCCTCAGCTTCTGGGGTAGGCCCGGGCTACCTGGGACACTGAACTATTATAGGCAGGTAGGAAAATAGTGATCTTATTTGTTTTTATTCATCTTTCTTAAATGTATGTATAGCTCACATTTATTTCAGTGTTTAATATTAGAAATGTTTTGGGGTCTTTGTTTAGAAGTTTTTGTGAGCAGAAATATGCCATAAGAAGTTTTGTTTATATCAATTAGCCTATGGTCAAATTGGTTTTGTTAAACCTCCTTTCGTTTAAAGTCACAGTTTCCAAGGACCTAACAACGTTAAGTGAGGACTTGCTGTATTAAAATTAATGTCATTTGTTTGTATTTACTTTTTAAAATATAGCTGCTAGATAATTTAAAATTATGTCTATGGCTTGCATTAAATTTCTACTGATCAGTACTGATCTAGATAATGAAGATTTTTAGAGAAGGGTGAGTTAAATTGGGATGGCTGCAGCAGGGGGAGTATTGGTAAAAGTGTGAGAGGAGGTTGGAACAAGAGGGTCGGGTCAAATTGTAGAGTGTTGGCTATTCAGCGGAAGAGTCAGGACTTTAACTTTGAGATCCACTACTAGGCTTTGAGAATGGAAATCTGATAATTAAGTGACTGCTTTGGACAGGACTGAAAGTACAGCTGACCCTTGAACAACACAGGTTTGAACTGTGTGGGTCCACCTATATGCAGATTTTATTCAATAAAGACTTGTACTGTTGGGAGTCCATCAATGGGAAAGGCCAACTGTATGCATTCATTTACACTATTCTATACAGAGGACTTGAGCACCCATGGATTTTGGTTTCTCAGACAGTCCTCAAACAAAGTCCAAAGGATATTTAGGAACAACTAAATATTTTGGGGGGGTTCAAAAAGTTACACTTGAATTTTTGAGCAGGGGGGTCAGTGCCCCTAAGCCCCACATTGTTTAAGGATCAACTATATAGGCAGAAAGAGTAGTTATGATGGTAATCAAGAAGTGAGGTTCAAGGGTCTGGGGTTGTGTGGTGCCTTTGAAGTCAGAAAAAGATCTGTGTAAACTATACTATGAAGGGAGAATTGACAGAACCAAGTGGAGGTGTGGATGTCATATATAGTTGGAGTGCTGAATATTAAAAGCATGTCAGTTCCAGTAATTAAAAAAAAAAGCCTGGAGAGGAAGTTGGATGGGATTTGCCTATGAGAAAAGATAATTTTGATTTCTGACTGGGTGAACCTGAGGTGATTGGCTGATACATGGGGTTGAGGGTATGTGAAAGACATTTTTGTAGCTTTGGTAGGGGTGATCATGGTGGTCAAATAATTATAATGGTGATTTGTGCCTGTATGGCATTATCTTATACAAAATATTCTCACATAGATTAGTTTCCAGGACCCTGGCTGAAGAAGGAGCCCTTACTTGGGCATGCCCCAGTGGTTATTTGTGGAATGAGTGATGAACAAATGAATAGATTATTGTTAACATGGTTAACAAGCAAAAAGGCAGGGGGATGCTGCCATTAGGAAAGTAATGCTACTGAAGAACCTCTTGGGTGCAAGGATTAAATGTTATTTTTAAATTTTTGTTTCCTATCTCTCAAGGAAACTTTGGAAAATAGTGGTACTTTTCAAAACCCTTAACAATAAATTAACTGGCCAACAGACTTTGGCAGCCTGGCAGTTTTCCAGGCTAATACCAGGGAGGCCTGCAGATAGACTAGAAGGACTCCTTTGAAAGAAAGGAGGACTGTTGCAACTGAATGCTTAGTTACATGGAGTAAGAGACACTTACTCTCCACCTTCCAAGTGGTTGATGCAAAGTGGGAAAAGGGGGAGGAGAAAGAGATAACTGGGAAAAAGGAATTGTGGTCTGGGTATAGTGGATGCCCTTCTAGTCCAAACCAGAGAAATCAGACCTACTTCCCTCACTTTCACCTGCCAAAAAATCACTTAGATGGCTCTAGAACTGCATCACATCAAGCTGACAATCAAGAGTTTGAAGACTTCCTGTAATACTGTCAGCTTCTTCATGACAGGGATGACAGGGACATACACACATCCACATGCTTAGGTGATGCGAGGGAGGAGGAAGCAACAATTCTGTTTTCTAGGTCATGAAATCTCTTGTATGGAGAAACCCATGGGATTCCACAACTTGAAGCCCAATATTGAGTATATTGTGTCAGTGGGTGGAGTCAACGACTCATGAGGTCCCTTTATTATTAGAAAAGCCCGTTAATTCTGTGACCCTAAAGTTCCTGCTTTCTGTGACTCCAGAACACGCAGCCAGGTTAGAAGCTTATAGGAATACACTGCACTTTTAAAAAGTAAAATAAATGTAGTAAAAAGTGAGCAGCATAATTGCTGTGACTTATACCCCATAACATTTGATAATAACAAGGTTGGTACATTACAAATAAGTTCCACATTTACAACTTTGCCTTGATATTTACACTTATTAAATTGTTTAGGGAGGTGATTCCTGGATGCTAGAGGACCATATACAAAGCATATTAGCATAATTGGAGTACAGCCAAATCCCTCCGTGTATGTTGCAGATACTTGTTAAAAGCTTGACCTTGGAGAAAAAACCTTCCTCCTTGTCTTCACTCAGTTATCAGTTCCTGAAAGCACTCTTCTAAACTCAACTTCCAGTTGTCTACAGTTCGGGAAGCTTGTCCTCAGTGCTGACCTTAAAGAGGCCCACAGTTCCCAGAACAATGATGCAGGCTATGCTCTCACATTGATGAGGAAATTAGCTATGATTTTCCATTATTTGTACCAAACCTTCCTTTTCATTTGTTTAATTCACCTAGAGTTGACACTACACATTAATTCATTGATCAATGGCTTTGTATAAAGGCCCAGAAATGAATGAGACAGTCATCACCATCAAGAAACTTACACTTCAGTCAAGGACACAGATAACCAACTCTAGTAGAAGGCAGAATGAAATAAGAGCCCTAACAGGCATATGAACAAATTGCTGTGGGAGCATAGATAACACCACTTATTTTAATGAAGGAAGGAGAATTAAATAAGGTTTCACAAAGGCAGCATTGCTCCTTGAAGTTGAGCAGTGTGGTCATACCAGACTAAATTGTATGTACATAAAATGGGATGAAATATATATACATGTTGGGGATACAGTCATATGTCTGTTTATCTTTGGCAAGTTCTGATGATAAATCCAGCACAGCATGGCTGGAGGGATGGTGACCATGCTTGAAAGCTATGTGTGAGTCTGCTCCTGGGATCTTTGAAACCCACACTAATTTTAATTAAGGGGAATAATCAAAATTTTGAAGAAGGCCAACAAAGGCCTTTTATGAAGCAGTCTTCAGCAGTGTGAAGAATGGGTTGAAGAGGTAAATGACTGAAACAAAGAGACTAGCTTCTGTGTTTTACTGGATGTTAGGAGAGAGGGAATAATACAAGATGCTGCTGTCATTTCTAGCCTTAAAGATTAGGGAAAGTGTAGTGACCATAATGACAGATAACCTGTATGAAAGGATTAGTTAGCTGGAGAAGAACATGTTTGGTTGGAAATATACTGAGTTTAGTGGTTCTGGGGTTCAGGAGAGCTCTCAGAGTCATACGCTTGTAGGAAATTGTCAAAGTCATGGAAATGGCTAAGATGACCTCCGCAGAAGGGAAAATACAAATGAACATAGGAGATACCATCCATATTTAGGGGTCATGTGAACACAACCACTAATAAAGGGAACTGAGTAATCTTCTGAGTGGTGGGAATAGGCATGGTTAGGTGTACCTTGTGGAAGTGTGGGAGAAAGTAAGCAGGATGAGGATTAAGAGGAAATGATGGGAATCAGCAATTAGGTGGTCAGTGGTAGCCTTGAAAGAGAGATTCAAAGGAAGGTTACTGTTTAATTGCATGGAGGAGACTTGAGGTTGCTTGAAGACTGAGAGGAAATGAGATAATAGAATAATGGATATGAGAAGTGAAAATTCTTTCAAAAGTACAAAGCACCACACAATATAGGGTCACAGAAAGTCAGCTTTTTATCTCAGATGCTCTGGCGTCAAAAGGTCATTGACATCTAAAGGGCAATTTTCATTTTTATCATTATACTGAATTCTGCTCTGGAGCCTTATTCACATCCTCTTGCACTGCCCTTTCCTCCATCCCCCAAGCATCACCACAAGTGCTACCAGTTGTTCAGTCAGGTAAGATACTTCTTACTTGATTTTTTGTCAGCAAGTCAAGGCCACTCTACTATTACATGTGATAGGTTTCCAAAAACTGTTCAAAGAAAAAATTCATAGTATTTGGGTATTTTCAACTTACTTCCCATTGCGATATTCAGTTGTTTTCAGGGAAATGAAGAGACAATAAAGAGATATTTATAGGAAGAAAGGGGGGAGATGAAGCACATTCACAAATCAGTTTCTTTTCCCAAACAAAATAATATTTGCTAAAATAAAGCCATTTAGTATCCCATGTACCAAGCAGTTAAATGTATTGAGAAAGGAAACCTTATGCTTCTTTGAATAAAAAGGTATTCAGCCTTAAAGGAACAGACTTGGGCACAGTTTAGAAGTCTGAGAGATTTCTGGAAAAATAATAAAATAGGAGAAGTTACTGTTCTTTTAGAGAGTAATAATTGTTCAACAACCTCTTAAACTTATGGCTTAAAATATTAAACAGACACTTAAGAAATCCTAGCTATGAACTAATTAGAGCTTTTCCCATAAATTATACTTCCTTTAAATGCCTTTCTGTCACTATGAGGCCAGCGGTGAATCAGTACATTTTAAAGTCCACTCAGCCTTTGTCAATTTTTTGTTTCTTGGAGCAGCCATTCAATGTTTTGCCTTTCAGCATCATACAAAAAAAAGAGAGGGAGTTCTGGCCAAGATGGAGGCCTAGATGGACATCCTGTGTCTCCCTCCACAGCTAAGAAAGAATACAACTACCTCAAAACTAGAGACAACCAGAAGTTCCAGAAAATTGAGCTTCATGTAAGTCCAACAAACAAAGATATAAAAAAGAAATACTCATCCAGACAGGTAGGAGGGATGGAGCTGGGGCAGAGAGGACTGGTGTGGTGGTGGCAGCTGTGGAAGATGCAGTGGCAGTGGAAGAAAGCAGAGGCACATGCTTTAAAAAGTGGGGAGGGACACCTGGGGAGAGTGCTCCCAGTCCCAGACAACACCACATAACTCATGGTTCCAGAACCAGGGAAAATAAAGCCTCATTGCTTATGACTGTGCAGACCAGTGGGGGCTGGGGTGGAAGAAGAAACTGCAAGTCTCTTAGCAGAGTCTGCTTTTTTAAAGGGCCCCCATGTTCCTAGAACATCTGCAGGTCCATCCATTCTGGCAACGATGACCAGGGCAACAGCTAGAAAGGCGCCGGTCCCATATGGGAGTGGGAGAAGTGCCTGGAAGAGGAGAGAATACTGAGCAAGCAGCATTGTTTTCTCTCAGACCCCTTACTCACATACAGCACAATAATGTGGTGAAATAAGTTGCCTGTTCTGGTGAATACCTAAGCTTCTGCCCCTTACAACATAACAGGAGTGACAGGTCTACCTAAGACACAGAGGCAAACAAACACAGGAGCCTGTCAGGATGAGGAGACAGAGAAATATGGCCCAAAACAGGGAACGGATCAAAGTTCCAGTGGGAGAACAAAGTGATAAGGAAATAGCCAAACTAACAGACGTAGAGTTCAAAACACTGTTGATTCAGATGCTCTCAGGCTTCATAGATATGCTTGAGTATGGCAGACGCATAAGGGAAGAAGTCAAGGCCATGCTAAATGAAATGAAAGAAAATCTACACAAAACCAATGGTGAAGGGAAAGAAACCGGGGTTCAAATCAATGATTTGGGACAAAAGGAAGAAAAATTAGTCGACCAGTACAGAATAAGGAAACAAGAATTGAAAAATATGAGGAGAGGCTTAGGAACCTCTGGGACAACTTTAAACGTGCCAACATCTGAATCATAGGGGTTCCAGAAGGAGAAGAGGAAGAGCAAGAAATGGAAAGCTTATGTGAAAAAATAATGGACACACAGGAGACTTCTGGCCAAGATGGAGGCCTAGGTTGACATGCTCCATCTCCCTCCACAACTAAGAAGGAACGCAACTACCACAAATAAGGAAATAATGAAGTCCCAGAAAATAAATGGAAGGCCAATGTATGAATTTACAAAGAAGTGGTGCTCATCCAGACGAGTAGGAGGGGCAAATCCAGGGCGGAGAGGTCAAGCTATGCTGTTGACAGTGGCAGCGGTGATGGTTGCAGGACAGTGGTAAGCACAGACACCCGTATTTAAGGGGAGGTGAGAAGCACCTGAGGAGCACCTTTGGCTCTAGAACAGACTGGTCAGCTTGCGATTCCAAAGTCGGGAAAGGCAGACCTTCATTGCCTTGGACTGTGAGGCCTGGAGGGGGTGGGGACAGAGGAGTAGGTTCATGGTCTCTCAGCGGAGAGTGAATTGCAGGAACCCATCTTGGACCCTCACCCTTGCAGAAAACGCCACAGCATGGGGAGAAGAGTTGCCTGATTGTGACGAGTGCATGGGGCTCAGTCCCCTATAGGATAGGAGGTGTGACAGCCCTGCCCAGGAAGCAAAGGTAAACACAAAACTGTCAGAATGGCACAGATCATGATAGAGATCTCAGTGACAGAGCTGACCAGATAGCAAATATCTAATCTAACGGACCAGCAGACAGATAATCTTTCTGAGGCTCAGTTCAGAGCTTTGGTTATAAAAATGCTTACAGACATACAGCAGATCTTAAACAAGATGGGGAAGGAATGAAGGCCAGTCGTGCTGAAATGAACAAAAACACATACAAAATTAGTGGTAAGGGAAAGTAAACCAGGGATCAAATCAACAAGTCGGAACACAGGGAAGGAACAAACAGTCAAACAGTGCAGAAAGAGGAAACAAGAAGTGAGGAAAATGAGGAGAGGCTCAGAAACTTATCAGAAAGCTATAAGTGGGCCAACATCCGAATCATAGGGTTGTCAGAAGGTGAAGAAGAAGAACTAGAAATGGAAAAATTATGTGAAAAAATAATGAAGCAGAACTTCCCTAACTTGGGGAAGGAAATAGACTTACAGGCCCAGGAAGCACAGAGAGTTAAAAAAAAAAAAAAAAAAAAAAAAAAACTGGACCCAGGGAGAACCACACCAAGACACATTATAATCAAAATGTCAAAAATTAAGGATAAAGAGAGAATCTTAAAAGCAGCAAGAGAGAAGAAGAGAATTATATACAAAGGGGTCCCAATAAGACTATCAGCTGATTTCTCAAAAGAAACTCTGCAGGCAAGAAGGGACTGGCAAGAAATAGCCAAAGTAATGAAAAGCAAAAACCTACCACCACGATTACTCTATCCAGTGGAGCTGTCATTCAGTATAGAAGGGCAGAGAAAGTGCTTCCAGGACAAAGTAAAATTGAAGGAGTTCATCAGATCCAAAACCACTGTTATATGAAATATTAAATGGCATGGTTTAGGAGAGAGAGAACCAAAACTATGAACATTAGAATGAAAACTGTATCACAACAACCAACAACAGAAGCTAAGAAACCGAAACAAAGGCAAACTAAGTAGGCAACGAGAGTGGGAAAACAACTATAGGTATGGGGAACATTATGGGGGGAGTTCCATAGGGAGGGGGCAGGGAGGAAAGGGAGAGAGATGGTAGAGGAATTAAGAATTATAGTAGGAGGAAGTGGAGTAGACAGGAAGATGTTGAGAGGAACTATATGCACAACCAATGGGCTTCAACTAAACAGGGAGGACAACTGAAGGGAGGGGTGTCACTGGGTGGAGGGGAACAAAGGGAAAAGAAATTCGGACAACTGTAACAGCATAATCAATAAAGCATATTAAAAAAATAATGAAGGAAAACTTACCAAATTTGGCAAAGGAAATAGACATACAATCCAGGAAGTACAGAGAGTCCCAAACAAGTTAGAGCTAAATAGGACCCCACCAAGACACATCATAATTAAAACACCAAAGGTGAAAGATAAAGAGAGAATCTTAAAAGCAACAATTGAAAAACACAGTTACCTACAAAGGAGTGCCTATAAGACTATCAGCTGATTGATTTCTCAAAAGAAACTTTGCAGGAAAAAGGGAATAGCAAAAAGCATTTGAAGTGATGAAATGCAAGGACCTATAACCAAGACTACTCTGTCCATCAAAGCTATCATTTAGAATGGAAGGGCAGATAAAATGCTTTCCAGACAAGGTAAAGCTAAATAAGTTCATCATCACCAGGCCATTATTGTATGAAATGTTAAAGACATTTATTTAAGAAAAATGAGGCCAAAACTATGAACATTAAAATGACAACAAATTCACAAGTATCAACAACCGAATCTAAGAAATAAAAACAAAATCCAACTAAGAAATCCAGAACAGGAACAGAATCATACGTATGGGTATGACTTGGAGTGTTATTAGCTGGGAGGGGGAAATGGGAGAAATAGGAAAATGGTGCAGAAATTAAGAAGCATAATTGCCTGGTATGAAATAGACAGGGGGAAGTCAAGAATAATATAGAAAAAGCTGAAGCCAAAGAGCTTATATGCATAACCCATGGACATGAATTAAGGGGAGTGGGATTGCTGGAGGGAAGGGAGGTACTGGGCGGAGGGGAGAAAAAGACAAAAAAAATTGAGACTACTATAATTACATAATCAATAAAATATACTTTAAAAAGAAAAAAGAAAAGAGAAGGGAATGGGAAAGTGAGAGAAAAAGAGAATAAGAAGGAAAGAAGAAATATGCAATCTAGAGAAATTCTTCTTGCCTATATTATCATAAGCACTATGATATCATGGAAGAAAGTCTTGTGCAGAATCATGTTCTCCTGACTGCTCTGTCTTCATGACTTAATGTTCTTTGTATATAAAACTTGTATGAAACACTCCATAGTACAGATAACAGGATCATACCAAATGTGAGAGCTACAGTTGTGCATATCTATGGTATCACATATGCAAAGATGAGCTCTTCTTGTGTTCAAGTATTCTGTTAACCTTGGTGTCAGATTTGAGTCCTCTCTCTCTTCAGACCCTCAGCATCTAATTGATTTCCAGTTCTGTAGATGCCACTTGGACTTGTCCTACTGAATCTACCCTTGTTTAGGCCCTCATTATTTACCAAAAGTATTTTTTCAATAGTCCCTAACAAAGTTGCCCTTTTTTGACCTCTCCCCTTAGTCCTACATAGAGCTTCGAGCATCATCTTCCATATCACTTCTTTTTTCAAAATCTCTAAGTATTTCCCTATCATTTATAAAGTCAAGCCCAAACTACATGATCACTGCTGCCTTTCATGGGCCTAAAACTCCAGTTAAAATTAATTGTGCAATATTCCTTACATATGCATATCAGTTTGTCCTTCTGCTCGTGCCTTCCCTCCCTCCTTAAGAAGATGTAAGCTACATGAGAATAGGGACCACATCTATCTGGTTCACTTTTATGTTCTCAGAGCCTAGCATTGTGGTTCACATATAGTAGGTGCTCATTAAATATTGACTGAATGAATAAAACCTTCACATTTCCAAATCAACTTAACCTTTAAAATTCAGTTGAAATGCCATCCCACCAAAAAAATCTATACAGACACCTGCTTCCCACCTTAATACCTACCTCACTTCACTTCTCTAAATGTGATTTTTTTCCCCTGACCTCCCATAAGCCTTGTTGATATTACTCTTTCTTGGCACTTTGAATTATAATTCTTTTTGTACCTGTCCCATCTCCCACTAGACTGTCAAATCCCTGAAGGCATCGGTTATGTTTATTTTATAATTGTGTCCTGAAAAACAATGTCTACTGAATGGACACTCAAGTGATTAGAATAGCCACACTAGAGGCTTTAGTGAAGTAGAGAAAGTTGAGGTTTATTTCTATTTCTAATTGTATGATAATAGCTCTCGTGCTTTGCTCATAAACATCAAAAGGTAAAAATGTTGTCTGGATCTCAATTAGCCAAAATATAGGTGAAAATATTGGCTGAGTCTCTATTAGCTGAGACATAAGGTCATCGTGGCTAAAAATTAAACTCTGGCTAATCTCCAAGATAGAACTAGGAACAAAGTCAAGATTTGCATAATTCATGAAATTGTGAGTTGTTTTTCCCTTCAATGGATGCTAACTGTAGTATTTTATTTGTGGCTATTGGGATTATGTACATTTAAATAAATTCAGTCTATAAATGGGGTCTTTGGCTACAGCTTTCTTTGTATTATAATCAAAACTATGCAGCATGTTATATGCATTGAATGTATATCAATTCTCAGATTACCACTTTCCTTTGAGCTCTTGGCATTAAGCTCCAATCTCCATAGTTGTGGATACTGTTTCTCAGACTGCCTACTAGGGAATTTGACTACTTGGGTCTCTGAGGAAGAAAAAGCCAACATATTGGATTCCTGGAGCAAAACATTCCAAGGGAAAAAATGGTCTTGCCAGGTACTTTAGATTGTACCATTTATAGACCTGGTTATTACCTTGTACAGCCCTTCATCTTCAAGTTGGTCCACCTATGATGAAAAATTCTTTTGAAAGCCCTTCAGATAGTAATTATCTACAATCATTTATTACTCATTCCAGATTTTCCTCCTCTGAGCATTTGAAGTCCATTTACTTTCATTCTATAATCAATACAAAAAAATAGCAAAACAAAACAAAACAAAACAGAACCCTTTGTGTGGTAACAGTTTCTCTGGAAGATGTAAATTACCCCTTTGACTTATCTGGACTTTCAAGTTGTGCTAACATCTTTTCACTATTCTGGCAAGCAGTGCTAAAGAATACTTCAAGAAAATCTTATGATTCCTACAGGTATGTGTGTCTTTGAATACATTCCATGGTTTTCACCTGACCAGGTCCTTATAGAAACAATTTCACATTTCTGTTCAGTTGACGCTTCTCTTTCTAGAACAACCGTTATATCCTGTACCTTTTCACACATCATTAATATCAATTACCATAGGCAGCACATTTAATGTGTATTTTAATTTTATTGAATAAGTAGGCATTACATATAAATTGCAAGTCATTCTTGGTCCTACAAAGAGACAGGTGTTTATTCAAAGGCAAAATTAGAGCATGAATTCACAGTTCTACTGCTACTAAAATATTTCTGGGTGTCTTGATATGGGCACAATCACCCTCAGTACCATTCAAAGCAGGCTTTGTTGTCACCTTTCCCTTCAGCTGAAGGATTCACACTATCTAAAATAAGCTTGTAAAGAACCTCCTTCTGTATCAGAGGTAGTTTTATGCCTGCAATATGACTCATAGAAGATATTTGGTCAAAGGCTCCATAAAAGAGGCAGAAGAAATGTACTAGAGCTCAGAATTGGAACTAATTATTTTTTCAAGCAAATTGGCCATAGAAGCAAAAATATCAACTGAATTTTAAAATAGCCTGTTTAGCCATTTAACATCAAAACATGCAGTAGTAGTCTGTGCAGACAATAGGTTTTAGAGATAACCTTGAATTTGGCTTGAGCACTAAGGATGCATTTTTAAAACTAAAAAGTACATTTATTTGCAATGACTATTGTAGTGAGATGAAGAGTGGCTCCCCAAAATGTTACCTGTAATGTTACCTTAGTTAGAACAAGGGTCTTAACAAATGAAGGTAAAGATCTTGAGATGAGGAGAATATCATGGATTAACTGGGTGGGCACTAAATGACATCGCAAGTGTCTTCTAAGAGAGAGGCAGAGGTAGATTAGATACACAGAGGGAAAAGTAATGTGAAAACAGAGCAGAGAGCGATTTGAGTCACAAGAAACTGGAAGAAGCAAGGAAGAGATTTTCCCCTAGCGCTTCCAGAGGGAGTGTAGCCCTGCTAACACCTCAATTTAGGATTTCCGGCCTCTAAAACACTAAGAAAATAAATAAGCTGTTGATTTAATCTACCACATTTACAGTAATCTGTTACAGTAGCCATAGGAACCTAATACAGATTTTGGTACCAGAAAATAAGGCCCTGTCATATCAAATATGGAAAAATGTGGAAGTGGCTTTTGAATTGAATAATGGAAAAAGCCTAGAAAAATTTTGATGCATGTGATAGAAAAAACATAGATTGCTTTAAACAAACTGTTGGTAAAAATATGAATATTAAAGGTTCCCCTGGTAAGGGCTCAGAAGGAACTGAGGAACATTTCACTGGAAACAAGAAGAAATGTGATCCTTGGTATATAGCAGCATAAAACTTTGCTGAATTGTCTCCAACAATTGCATGTAAAGTAAAATTTGTGAGTGATGAACCTGGATATTTAGCTGTGATTTCTAAGCAAAGCTTGGAGGTATGGCTTAGTTTCTTCTTGAGCTTATATTAAAATACAAGGAGAAAAAGAGAAATTAAGGAAAGAACTATTAAGCAGAAGGGAACCACCAGTTGATGATTCAGGAAATTTTGAGCCTATTCAGATTGTAAAAGATATTAAAATTAGTGGATTCACTGTTAGGATAGTGTGCTCTGGAGATAAAGCCAAACATGTGGCTGGACAACTTTAGGCTAGTGCTGGAGTACTTAGACATTAACTTCTGGATCCACTCAATCATCCCAACAGAAGCCAGGGATAGAGATGGGGTTACCTGGCAAAGATTTCTGAGGACTCTCTTGTATCACTGTTGAATCAATGTGATGCACATGGGAGGCCCACAGAGTTTTTGAGAATGTTATACCAGCAGAAACACTTTTAGGTGGGATTGAAAGGGACAGAGATAGGATAAAATGAGAAAGTTGTCAGACTACTAAAATTTTACAGGCAGCAAATAGGGTGATAAACTGCAAACATGTGTTACTCTTCAATGTAGAGGGCACAGCTGCAGGTACAGAGGCAGAGGCCTGAGCATGTAAGCAGAAGTAGAAGTGAAAGCCATGGGCAGAGAGGGAGATACTCAATCCATGGACCAAGAGTGCAGAGCTACAGGCCTAAAGAGTGGAGCCCTGAGACAAGAAGGATTATTATCAGGTTTTGAAATGTAAGGGAATTTTGCTGTCTGAATTTTGAAAATCATTGGGACAGATGACTCCTTTTTACTTTCCATTTTCTCCCCTTTGGAATAGGAATGTCCACAACTATTATCCAATGTCTGTCCTACCACTGTCTTTTGGAAGCAGATAACTTGTTTACTTGTTGTACTGATCCACAGATGGAGAGACATTTTGCCCCAGGAATTTTATCTATGCCTGATTTAGATGGTCTGGATGATATTTGGGACTTTTAAACTGATGATGTTTGGATGAAACTTTGAATTTAAACTTGATGCTGCAATGGATTGAGACTTGGGGAGAATATTGAGATGGAGTGAAGATATCTTGCAGATGGGACAGATCTAAATTTGGGGGTAGGGGACAGACTATAGCAGGCCAAGTGTCACCTCCAAAAAGGGATATTTGTAATCTAATCCCCAGAATCTGGAATGTTACCTTATTTGGAAAAAGGTCTTACAGGTGTAATTAAGTTTAGGATCTTCAGATAAAATTATCCTGAATTATCTCAGTGGGTCCTAAATACCAACCTAAAGGTGTCCTTATAAGAGAGAGGCAGAGGGATATTAGGTACACAGAGGAGAGGGGGATGTAAAAACGAGGCAGAGAGATGTGGCCATAACCCAAGGAATGCCAATAGCCACCAGAAGCTGGAAGAGGCAAGGGAATATTTTCCTTCAGAGTCTCTGGAGGGAGGAGCATGGCCCTTGGTTTTAGATATCTGCTCATCAGAACTGTGAGATAATAAATTTCTGATGTGTTAAGCAACCAAGTTTGTGATAATTTGTTATAGTAGCCAAAATAAACTAATAACTAGTAAACATTTTAAGGGTTTTGTAATTTTTAAAAGCATTCCGAAGAAAATCTTCATAAACTGGTGCTACTCACATGTGGTAGTAATAAATCCAACAAAAAACTTTAGTATACTCTGTTTCTATACTAAAAATGTCACCATGTACATTTTTGGTGAAACTTTTGATCCAATTCCAGACTGAAAATAGCTAGAGCAGGACCATTATAAACATGGGAAGCAATTCCCTGAACTCAATTATTGGAACTTCATGAAAGACCCTGAAAAGGCTTCATAATATTTGTGAGAAGCATATGGATCACTCTAAATACAAATATATAATTTATCAATAATAGTACTTCATTTTTTCCACAAAGTATAAAATAAAGCAAGTTCATACCTGGAAAGGTGATATATGTTAGCATTTCTACCTTGACCAGCTTGAAAATACGGCATGGTAAGTGCCCCTAAATTTTAGTCAGGGTTAATCTTTCAAAATACTATTTTCCTACAGACTAAAAAGCTATGAAAAGACTTAAAGAAGCCATAGTATGAAGATTTCAGAAATGACTTCATGAAGTCAAAAATACATACATTAACTAGTTACATAAATTAGTAGAACCCATTTTTGTTGTTGTTAAAAAACTGTGTGAAATTGATATATCCCATATATTTGTTTGTGTGTACCTATGTGTATTTCTTAAGATGAGATACAACTGTAAAATCTCAGATACTGTAATTCTTTTTGATTTTTCTACTGTATCAGCTTCAAGGCTTTTTAAAGAATAATATCCAAGTAAGAATGCACTGGAGGAAAAGTCAGCAGTTTGAATCATTAGACATCTGTATAAAGGAAACTGGGAGCTATTGGTCACTTGTTTCCTTTACCTCAAGTGGTGACTTGCCAAGTCAGTCCTTTGTTCTTCCTGAATGTCTATAATGTTCTTTAGAGGAGAAATAGGATTCTCTATATTAGATATATACATATAAGAAATCTTTTACAATAATCATCTGCATGAATTAATCTTAACATTGCACTCCAGAGAAGTTATACCAAAATTACTTCAATGCATATTTTAAAATAATAAACAATTTATGTATAATTCTTACTCTCTCATTGATTTAAGAAAACTGTAGAGCCTATTTTCCTCCCACAGTTGTTTATGGCAGCATGATTTTAATTTGTTAATATAAGTAAATAAGTATGATGGCTGTAATGCTCACTTTTACTGGGATGAGAAATTACTTTAACAGGAGATATAAATACATGCACATATATACACATACTTTTTTTTTCTTCTTCAGACCACCAAGGCAGAATTGGAAAAGGGAGTAGAAAGGCAGATAAAACAATTGACCTTTCAGTTTTCTGTTGCTTCCTGCAGAGAGAAATCTTTTCCCTCTCAGGTCTTCTAAAATGCTATTCCCTGCTTTCAAGAGGGTCATGGGAGAAAGAAGAGATAAGGAGAAGAAATAAACCAGAGATTAGGAATCAATATTTACCTTTAAAAATGTAAATAAAGGTAATAGAATTTTTCAGGTTTGTCCTTAACATAAACATTAAAATGTGAAGTTTTTCTCAAAAAGTCATATAAAGTATTTGTATAAAGTAGATATACATGCATATTTAGAAAACACTTCCTTAAATAAAACTTAAATCATATTAACTGCTTCTGTTAAACTCTGGTTTATCTTTAGCAATGATAAGTGCCTGCAATATCATGCTGAAACTCTAGATTAATGATAAGTTTAATTTCAGCCAAAGCAGGTGAATCTATCAGCTCTCACTTGAAATAAGACTGTACATAACTTGATGGGGGTGAAGCAGTACTTTTTTGAGTTTCCAAAATGGCTTCTCTTACTGAGTATGCAACATTAGTGCCTCTCCAAATCATTAACATGCACATTTTAATTAACCTTTTTCTTTTCTGTGTAGCAAGAATCAGATTGAGTAATTATTTCTTTCTATTCCTCTTCTTCTCTTTTCTTCCTTTTTTTTGGGGGGGTGGGTGACCTGAAAATATGTGTAACATTGTAAATTTTTGACAAACTGAATGTTTTGAAAGCTCTAGAACTCTTCAGTTTCTTACACTTTTCACCATCATTGCCAGGTCACACACAATAACAAGTTAATAGACATCTTTACGCTAAAATGAAACACACATTTTATAATCTCAATAATTCTGTTCATATTTGTCCAATCCTGTCAGAAGTCTTGCAATAGTTTTGTAAATGCAGGCTATTTTATCTGGTTTAGCTTGATCTTTGCAGAAATGCACATATTTCCTCTCCATCCCTTGAGTGCATGTTTTGTTCTTCTCAAAATGAATAATTTTATTTATTTAAATATATTTATATTCTTTGGCTTCAGGAATCACTTAGATGAGATAGCTCCATTGTGGCGAGAACGTGACCTTTCCAAGGGTACACGTCTGTTATCTGTAAGACAAAGAGAAAAAGAACCAAAAACATGGTGAGCTTTAGGTCTTAGCTATAACAGGATGTCAGGTCCAGAGAGGGTTTCAAATAGTCTTAAAAAAAAAATCACTTCCAATGAATATGTAAATAAGTAAGAAGGAACCCAGATCAGAGAAGCTCACACTGCAGCTGCCAGGCCGATTTCAAGAGTTCTGCAATCAGCGCTAAATAGCTTTTCTTGGTAAGTGAAGTCTGAGTGATATAAGAAATGGTAAATTTTATCAAGCACAATCCCCTTGTAAATAGCAGGCAACAACAAAATTTCTTGATAAGTACTTCAATTCCCCATGAGCTTTCAATCTGTATATTGGCTACCTCTAGAGGACACCAGCATGGGCAGAACAGAAAAGAGTTTGTTTTTGTTTTTATATTTTTTTACAATGATTGAAGTATGTGGCAATCAAGCTAGCTACTGTGTCTTTGCCTGATTGCATGATGTAAACAAATTCAATACATTATATAGTCATAATGGGAATGAGTAGTGAATAGGTCCCATTCCTCTCGATCATCACAGGAAAAATAATCACTGAAGAGATAACTGTTGCCACGAAACCTGGAAAGCAAAGTTTTACAGTATTGAAAGTTGCTGAAAATAGTTTTAGCTTTAACAGGAAGAAGGTTTACAGCTCTGCACTGAGATGATCACTACTATGTTATTATCACCTCTGCTTTATGCTTAGCTTAACTGCAATTGATGTGGGTGAAAATCCGTTTCTGACAAAAACATAACATACTTAATCTCTATTTAGAATGAGACTAGGTCCCTAGAAATAATGGCATCCACCAGCACTTACATAAATGCTAACACTTCACACTCCTTACTTTGTAATCCACACAACATTCTTGGGAGGTAAGCCCATTTTATTCTATCCTAGTGTCTCTGCTTCACTGATGAAGGGTACACTGCAAATCAGTGGTATGATGGGAGATTACAATGCAAAGTTAATGCCTAAATGCCAGGTCTCTTTGTTTAGAGGTAAATGTTGGAGCCTCCCAAGCTACTATTAATTCCCTCCATAAATTGATATGAAAGGAAGACACCTGTCTGTCCTATGAGAAGGATGAACTGTGAGAAGTGCTGAGATTTTTCTATATCTTTTTCATCTGTTCTGGTCTCTCTTGACTGACTCCCAGTAGTCTGTGGTTAGTACACAGAAAAAGAAAGCTAACTGGTCTCCATGACCTTGCGCTCATTAACACCCTGGTATAAGTGCACTGACCCAACAAGCTATAAACTTAAAGTGCCTTATATGCAATAACATCACTGAGAGGAGAGAAAGAAAGAGGCATTTTCTATTTCCAGAGATATAGCTGAATGATGGATTATCTGGGTATCCTTTTAAAGATACTATTTTAAAAATCCAATATTTAGTTTGTGATATGGATTACAATTAAGCTAAAAATGTGAAGATAACATTCATAGATAAAGGGCTTATTACTTAGATGTCACTGGTTTACATACAGATTCATTTGGGATTTCTGAGAAAACATTTAAAAGTGAGAATATAATATAACAGTTACCATTGCATTGCTACCATGTAAGCATTCAGCATTAAAGCTATCAGATATGACAATGGTGATACCAATCACAGAGGTTTGCCCCAGCTCAAAAAGAGGCTTGCACCTTGGTGGGCTTACACATTAAAGTCAAACTGCATTCACTCACTCCAGGAATGCCACTGGAACCCCCACAGAATCCCTCACTGCCCATTAGATGATGTGATGTGAGGGTTTATGTCAACCTGCAACATATTGGTAGCATTTGGTGTGAGAAAATAAATGTTCAGGTCAAAATGAACCAAGGAAAAGACATTGAAACTTTTGAAAGGCAAGACAGACACTGGTTCAGTGAGAGGATGTGGAGGGCTTTGTTAGTGGTTATCCTTTCTAATATGCCTGTTGTCTTTTTGGAAATCAAAGAGAGGGAGATGGGGGATGCATCTGTGTGATTTTTGTCTACTCTTTGGAGATATTGTGCAAAAAACATTTTGTTAGAGGACAGGGGAACATGATTTGTCATAATCTTCCTCTGCTTCCATTTTATTAATATATGAGGTGACATGTTATAGTGAATAAGAAAGCTTAGAGATTCTAGTATGACCTCAGGGTCTAGGAATTCATTAAGGCATTCTATTGTTTGTAAGCACAAGGGTTAACGCAGCAGTAAAGCCTGAGATATTAATCCCAAAATTTAGCTTCACAGTTGGGTGTGTATATGCTAACAGATTCTCTTTGGTCATCAAAGGCTTGTCTTTGTAAAATATGCCTCATGTGAAGGTGGAAGGATTCTGCTGTTGCATGAAGTTGAAGAGAGAAATGTAGTTAAATGGAAATGTGCATTCTATGGAGGAAGGTTGGCTAAAATTAAAACAATAATCCAATCTGTCACCAAAAGAAACTATAAATACATGGTCCAGCTTTAACATGCTTCTGCATATTCTGCATATTCTGAATATGAGGTTAACCAGCTCAAACCAATGTCAAGACTGTCTTGAGAGTAAGAAGCTTTATACTTTTTCTGAACATAAATTGATTTGACATCCATCTCAAAATCTTCCCAACTGAGGAATGAATTCAGGGAATGAATTAAACCCATTACAGTATTGTTTCAGAATTCATTTGTGCAACCTTTATTCAGCAACTATGTACAAAGCACATCATCCATAAAACACCTCAATGTCACAAAATTTCAGATCCATAGCTAAATCTACACCACTAATTTCTTTCTTACTGAAAAGTTTGCCAAACGCAATAACTGAGGAATAAGCATATCATAGATAACACTGATACCAAATGTGATGTGAGATAGATTGAAGGACTCAAGCCTGTGGTGTGTAACCTGGGAACAGGCAATTAGTCCTCTAACCAAGTGAGTGTATGCCAAAGATACAAAGCTACGTCTTGTATATTGCAAGACTAAGTTAGGTTAAAACTGAAAAACTGTGATAAAAAGGCTATGTCCATTATTCATTTCCCCCCAGGTTAGGTGTCCATCTGTTGTCTATGAAAGAATTGTTTCCTTCCTGGTGCTTCATAGGCATGTAGCTGTGTATCAGTGGCAACCTAACGTAATGCACTATACACTCCCAGCAGAGTAACAAAACAAGTGTGCCTGGTAGATACTGCACATTGTGCTACAAATATCCAATTTTAATTTTTTCCTTTATTTTATTTTATTGTTGTTCAATTACAGTTGTCCGAATTTTCCCCCATTTCTCTCCCACTGCCCATCCCCCCTGCCACTCCCAGTCAATCCCCACCCCATTGTCCATATCCATGGGTCCTTTATTTTATTTTATTTCTTAATAATTTATTTATTTGTTTATTTTATTTTTAGAGAGAGGGGAAAGGAGAGAGGGAGAGAAATATCAATGTGTGGTTGCCTCTCACTCTTGCCCCCAACTGGGGACCTGACTGGGAATCGAACCAGTGACACTTGACTCACAGGCTGATGCTCAGTTCACTGAGCCACAGCAGCCAGGGCTCATGGGTGCTTTATACTAGTTCCTTGACTAGACCCTTCCCCTTCTTTTCCCCATTATGCTCTCCCCCCTCCCCTCTGGTCATTGTCAGTTTGTTCCTTATTTCCATGTCACTGGTTCTTTTTTACTCATTTGTTTGTTTTGTTCATTAATGCAAATTAGTTGGCTAGAAAACAAAGTAAAAGAAACCCTCTGTAATTTATTGTGAGCTCTGTTTTCTCCAAAGCTCTTCAAAAGTGAGGGTGTGGGAGATTGACCACCAGTGGATAAGGCATTGTTTCCAGTGTACTGAGCAAACGGAGGACTGCATTTACCAAGTTTAGGCTAAGAAAACCAAGACAATTTTAGGTTGCTTCAGGAAATGTCTACTGAGTAGCTGTTTGCATTCCAACACCGATAAAGATAATTCAGACTGTTATACCAAAATCTTCTCATATGAACTTAAGTTTTTTTCCATTGTGTTCCTGACTCCATAGCTATTCTATCTGTGCTTGTTTTATTTCCTGTGATTTTAGAGATCCTGAATTGATATAGTGTCTCATTCACTAGAAATGACTAGAAGGTAGCAGCTGAATTTGGCTTAGGCCTAATCTCTTCGTGGAGGAAAGCCAATTGCTCTATTAGTTGTCCAGACTCATTCTCTTCACTCTTATCAGAATAGTGACTTTTTAAAAGAAAAAAAAATTTTTTTGAGATCAAACATCATAAACAATTTGGGGTGCTAATTTTTCACTTAACATTTTACTGTAAAAACTTTCCATGTCATTAAAATTCTGAAACATGCTATTGAAAACATGATTTTTAACGTCTACTTTCCTTTATATTACATAAATAAACCACAATTTGGTTAACCATATCTCTACTGTTGGACATTTAAGTTGCTCCCATTTCTTTTTCTATTATAAAAAGCCTCACAAAGAACACACTTATCATTGTCTCTTTATATATACCATGTGTGGAAGTGTTAGGTAGGCTAGATAGCAAACCAAGGCGGGGAGGAGGAAGGAGAAATGTCTCACTCGCTAACTTAGCAGTCCTGAGCCTGATCCCATAATATTGCCAGTGTTTCAACATCGCAGGAAACATTGTGCTAGCATGGGAGTAGGGAAGTCCTTGAAATTCTGTGTATCATTTCCACTAGCTGGGAAAGAAATCCTTGAAACTGTGTATTCATCCCAAGGCCTAGAAGGGGGAAGAGGGAGGGGTCCACAGTGCCCAAAAAAGAAGCCCATAAAAGAACTCGGGTTAATTGCCTGCCTCTGATCACTATCTCCTTTATGAGAGAGTTCCTAATGCTTACAGAAAAAGCAAATAAAAAAATTTGAGTAACTGCTCCAGCTTCAATTAACTGTCTCTTGTCACATATCTGTTTTATAAGATGAATAAATAGTCTGGAGCAAGATAAGGATTCGGGCTAACAGACCCCCACACATACCTAAGTTTGGGTAGTCACATTCCCCCAGGAAAGCTGGCACCACCTTTACCTGTCAACCAATATGTAACTTCTTTACCCCCACCCCTCCAAGTTTGTAAGTCCTCAGAACAAAGGACCTGAGGCTCTTGCCACACTTGCCCTTGCCTCTTGCTGCCCTTACCTTGTCATGCCCTAAACCTATGCATTTCATGCCCACCTTGGCTAGGCCTGTTCTCTTCGATAAGAACATATCAGCAACAAACCCTACTTGCATGCTAATATACTTGCTGATCTGCAATTCTTTACTGCATGGGCAAGAAAAATCAGGTTTCCCCTGTAACAGAAGTGGTATTGTTAAGTATGCAAAATTAAGTCTTTCTGTAGCCAGAGACATTCAACTATATCTTTCTTTCTTCATTAAGGTTTGATTTTTTTTTTACATTTGATTATTTAAATGCTTTAGAAGTTATTTTGTTGTACCATGTCAAACACATTTCCACATTGCTTGCTTGCTTTTTTTTCTTACAAAGAGAAAATAGGTTGTCCCAGCACTATTTGTTGAATAATATGAATTTCTATACTGACTCATGATGCCTCTTTTATCACAAACTATATATACTAAGGTACATTTCTGTTTCACTGACCTAAGTGTTTTTCTGATTATTTTGGTGCTAATACCTTCTGACTGCATTATTTCATCTTCATATGTTTTAATATCTGGTGGAGATACTTCTCCATAATTTATATTTTCATTTCAAAAATGTATTTTTAGGGCACATTTTGGATCTCTACATCATGTTATCATCACAGAACATCCTGAAAAAATACACAGTTTGAAAACAAACGTAATGTATACTAACTAGACTCTCCTAGTAAGGCTAGGCAGATTTCTATTTGTTGAGTGCCAATGAGTCAAGTGACTCTAAAATCCCTAATGATGTTTTTTTTTTAATCCTCACCCAAGGATGTTTGATTTTAGAGAGAGATAAAGGGGTGTGTGGAGAGAGGGGGTGGGGAGAGAGAGAGAGAGAAAGAGAGAGAGAGAGACATACACAGATGTGAAAGAGAAACATCGATCAGTTGCCTCCTGCATGTGCCTTGACCAGGGATCAAATCCATAACCCAGGCATGTATGTGCCCTGACAGGGATTGAACCCTCAAAATTCTACTTTATGTGATGACACTCCAATCAACTAAGCAACCTGGCCAGGACCTTAATGATATATTTAAGAGTTCTTCTCAGAAAGGGTGAGGTTCCTCATTTTCTTAAAGATTTTAAAAAGCTTCTTTCCCTGTCTTCTGATCACTTTTTCTACTAGTTGATCACTTTTCTTCTGGAAATACAGCAGAGGTGGTCACTAAAAACAACACAGAACAATTATCAACAAATCTACATAGATATTTTATAATACTGTTATTCTCATGATTTTTGCCTTGTCAAAAATATGAATAATTGGAATTAAATGTACAGTTCGTTGGCTGTCAATAATAAAGTCTAGTATTTCTAGTTTGCAAATCTAATTTTCTCATATGTTTTATATGTTTTTACAAAACTGGCTTCCACTAGAAACCATAAATATTAAACTATATGAAACATTATTTTATTCCAACAGAACTGCATACAAGTATACTGTGCAAAAATGCATGTCTAGAAGCCAATCAATTACCTCCACCCAACAAATAGTTCTAGTCCTTTTCTAATCTCAATGACATAATATTCTTCAAACTAGAAACAGGCCATATTGTGTAATATATAACCTTTATTGCATGCAAATAAATCCATGCAAAGAAAATGGAAACCCAGATTACCATGGTAGTTCAGGTTGGCAGAAGAGAAGAAAATATTTTAACGAGGGTGGTAATGAAAAGCAATAATTTTAAAGTAATTCGGAGGCTGCTGTGACTATAGACACACAACTCCCATTAACTGTAATTGGAGTTAAGCACATGTAATGATAACAAAATAGACCCCTAAATATCTTTCCATTTGGAAAATAAGCAAATATATTCCAGGAAATGACATGCTTTTGTGTGGAATATACAATACTCTAGTTGAGATGCATAAATGATTTTCACATTGATATTGCTCAGGGTATGATGTTGGTATTTTTCCTATTCTTAGGGATGTAGATCTGCTAGAGGTAACATCTGTACAAAGAATGCCTTTCCTTTTCTCTTCTTAATGCGCAGCATTTGTTATGTTATTAGAAGAAAATTCTCAATAGTTGCAATGAATTTATTAATTCAGTAGCTTGTTATCAGCATGAAACTCCGCTGTGCTAGGGGAAAAACAAATTATATTTTATAAAACTGCAGCAGTGAGATTAAATCACTTTTCTACATTTCACTTTCTTCTTATCCTCTCTACCAGGTAGTAACTTTATTCTCTATCTCTATTATGAACCTCATATTTTGCAAACTATCGCATCTTGTAATATAAAGGTTCATTATTAAACAAACTCAATTATAGTCACTTTAGAAAGATTGAAATACATGATAAAAGTAAAGTACAACCACATGTGGCACAATAATAATATTACTTCAAGGCACTAAAAACTTAATCCACATTAAGCTACAAATATAGAGAATATGTAATACTTACTTTTATCTATCATAAACATGATATTTTCATAACATGTACAACCAATCTCCTGGGATTTTAAATGACTATCATCTCCATAACTGGTAACTTGAATATTTCAAAGGATTTTAGAAAGGCATGGCTCAGAAAAAACAAACTAAAACCTGTATATTGTTCAGTATTTCCACTGCTATAGACCTTGCTATTGATTATCTTTGTATACAATGTCAAAGCTAGTGAATAGATTTTTTTAAAAAAATGTCCTTGGTTTTGTATGTTAGCCATGCATTGTTTTTGCTTCTATACAAGGAAATTCAATTGGGCCCTAATACAAATTTTCTCTCTAGAGGTTAAAAGTCTGATGATGATGCCTGCACACCTGGAAAATATGGAAAAGGCATCAAATAAAAATATGAAGAATGTTAGAAAATAGTTGGAAAAGCTTCCAAGTAAATTATATATGTGAAACTTATGTTAAAGACCAAACCACCAGAGAAGCCATGCAAACTGTAACACAGATACTCAGATGTGATACAGTGGATTACACGTAGCAGTTTCTCAAAAACTATGTTAATTAATCATCAAATCATTAGCAATGAATCAGGAACTGATCCTTCACTTCACCTTCTGCTATATTGCTTATACACAGGGAATATAACCTGCTATTAATTTAAGGAAAGGAAAGGAAACCTACACTTCCTTCCTCTCTCCCTCCTTCCGTTACACCCTTAATCCACTCACAAATTTTAATGCATAAAATATCTACAGAGTACCATAACAGGCACCCTCATAAGTTATTAGGGAGATAACACAAAACTATATGTCTCATAGCATCTATTACAGTCTAAGTATAATGGAGGTTCAGAATAGAGAAAAATCAACTCTTGAGTTCAGGAGTTGGGGGTCAGGAAGAATGTCATCCCAACTAGGCCTTAAAAGATAGGTGGAACTTCAACAAGGAAAATATAAATATAGCTGTTAATTTTTGGTTAGAAAAAGTGAGTTCCTTATATTGCTGACTATTTAATCACCATTTGTTTTCATATTTGGGTCATGAAAAGCAACAGATGTAAAAAGGGTGAATCAGAATATCTATGCATATTTAACCATTTTTTCCCCCTAGGATAAAGACCATAACAAAAGGAAATGCACCGGACTGGCCAGATTCATAAGGATAGCTATTTCCATAAACATGTGATTTTAATTAAAAAAAATGTTTTTAAAAACAGTCCTGAGTAATTTACAGAGAAAATAGCTATCTGCTTCAAAAATAAAACAAAACAAACAAAACCACCTGGCATAAATCAGGCCCTGTGGAACCATCTGGTTAGGTTCTGCTGTTAAAGCCTGGATACTATCAAGAGTGGCAGGAGAACAGCTGGTCAAGGCATACAGAGACTGCAGTGACCTGGGCTGATAGTGCTTGACAAAATGAGAGCTTGAACAATCATTTGGGTTGGTGCAGATAAACCAGCTGCTAAATGACAATGTGAATACAGGGTCAATTCAGTTCTACTGCCTGTCATCTCTGTGCCTTTCTACTCTATAAGTGACATAGATCCCTATCACTAAAAATATTATGCATCAGCCATTTCTCTAACTTTGATCATATGATGAATAATCCTGTGTCATTTTTTTGTGGCAGCAGTTTGTGATCTGCTTGAGCTTTGTTACTGATATGCTGACCTAGAATATACTCACCTGTCATCTGCTTTTGTTTCTGAATCACTCTAAGATTATATATCTACTCTTTTTGGTATTAACATGTGCAGCCTATCTCTAGGGTCTGGGCTACCTAGTTTTTGCTTATGATGAAAGTTTGAGAGTAGTCAGCCCAATTCTATAACTTCTGTAACCCCAGGTACTCTAGGTTTTATAAACTCACTGGTTCTACAGTCATGCAGAAATGGCAGGCTTTTCCCTACATGATGCCTCTTTCCCCCAAAGGACCATATCACAGGAATGTACCACTGGTTCTGATTTTGAGGATAGAAGATATTAATCTACAAGTTACAATGTGTAATCCTATAAACAGGTGCTTCTCATTAGTAGTGTTCCCCAGGCTACCCTGTATTTAATTACTTAACCAGTTACATGGACAGAGGCAAACTGTATGCTTAATATCGCAGACACTTTAGCAGCTACCAGTGCCATTGTTTTAAACTATAAACAGTCTCTTAATGTGGAAGCCAGTCAGCAGTTGTTTTAAATATGAGTTATTAGGATAGACTGGCTGGTTTGGCTCAGTGGATTGAGCATCGGCCTGCGAGCTAAGTGTTGCTGGTTCGATCTTCCAGTCAGGGCACATCAGAGAAGGAAAACTCTGACTCCAAAAAACCTCCGCTGCCTTGCAGCATACCTCTTCAGGGGAAAGGCTAAGGGAGTAAACCCCAACAGAAAATCTGGAGCCGGAGTCCCTAAGGCGGTTTGACGTTGTAGTCAACACCGGCAACTCCTGCGGCGCACCTGAAGCCAAGCTGTATTGACTCCGTCTTTCCCTTGGACCCTTCAGCTGCGAAGAGAGGGGGGGTCTGCTGCATGGGCAACAGCAGACCCTCCATATCAGCCTGCCCAGGCTCTGTAGCTTCAGCTTCACTGGAGAGGACACTCCAGCGTCATCACAAGATGTCGATTCAACACGGGAGGAGACAGATACCGTGTCACTCCCGAGTTGGACTGCACAGCCATTCTCGGTGGTGCAGATAGACTCTTAAGAAGCTACACCATCGTCTCTCGAGACGGACGGCTGCTGACGATATTAGGATAGAGTTAAACACAGCATCTCAATGTCATATTAATAACTGACAGAAGTTCTTTGGTAATTTTAGTTTCTTTTTTTTAAATTTATTTTTATTGCTTTTCTATTACAGTTGTCTGACTTTTCCCCCCATTTCTCACTCCCACCCAGCCCACCCTTTCTCCCATAGTCATTCCTCACCCTGTTGTCCATGTCCATGGGTTATTTATACTAGTTCCTTTACTAAACCCTTCCCCTACTTACCCCCTTTCTCTCCCTCCCCCCTCCCTCCTTATAACTGTTACTCTGTTCCTTGTTCAATTTTGTTCATTTGTTTGTGTTGTTCATTAGTCTCCTGTATCAGGTGGTATCATATGGTATTTTTCTTTCATTGCCTGGCTTATTTTGCTAACCATAATTCTCTCTATTTCCATTCATGTTGCTGCAAATGGCAGGAGTTCCCTAATTTTAATTTCTAAGGCAATCTGTGCACAATCTGAGTGCAGGCTTAGCCTATACATGAGCAAAAATAATGGCCGCTAACTAGCAACTTACCTATCATATAAGTCTTAAAGAATCTTTTCTGGTTCTTAAGTCTACTGGAACAAAGTCAATCCTCACATTATTAGACAAATATGTAAATATGAATGGTTATACATTGATTTTTGCAGCATGGTTTATACTAGTGAAAGTTGTAAATAACCTATATGTCCATTGTGGAATTAGATTAGTAAAAGATGAGACCCACATGCACTAGGATACAATACAGTCATGCTGAATTATTATATAGATATACATGTGCTTGACAGAATGAGATCCACACTATAAAGTGAAAAAAGGAAAGTTACAAAAGAATATATCAATATTACTTTTTAAATATAATTTTTAGAGATTTGGAAGGATATATACCAATTAAAATAGTGGTTATATTTAAATGGTAGCATCATAGTTTTTCCCTTTTGTATTTTTCCATGTCTGAATTTTTGTCATTGAGCATGATTAATTTGACAAATTAGGAAAACAACCTAGGTAACATGGAAAATTTTGTCTTCAGATGAAAAGCATTTACTTTTCTCAACTTGATAAGAGAGCAGTCTGGGGTGCACTAATCTCAGTTAAGTTGATTATACCATCACCTAGTACACAATAATGGAAAGTGAAAAAAAATAGACAAAAATCAGGTACCATTTCTGGCCCCACTCAAATAAGGGCCCTAGAATGTACCCTCATCAGAAAGTAATGGCTTACAATAGCCTTTCTCAAACACCTCAAAGTCCAGCACAAGCGGCAACCAAGCATGGATAACTTTGTAACTCCTACCAGGCAGCCCCTAGCCTAGCACAAGCAATGCTGACCATGGCCTGCACCAGACCCCTCCAAGATACCACAGATGAGAGTGAAAATAAACAGAATAGAGTCTAAAAAGAAAAACGGAAAAGATCAATGAGACCCAGAGCTTGTTCCTTGAAAAGATAAACAAAGTCACTGTTTTGTATAACTAAAATATATTGTATATATACTGTAATTGAAAAAAAAAAACAAGGAAAAAGAAAATAATGCCTTATAAGTCTACTGGTTTTAGAACACAACTAAAACTGTCTTTGTATACTGTTGTCATTTATAAAAGTATTTCATTATTATTAGATTCTAAATTCTAACAGTTCTAGTCTTTTTTAGGGGGGTTGTTGTTTTTACTTTATTTTATTTTTAATTTAATTTAATTTTATCCTTGTTTATTTAGTTCTAGTCTTAAAAAGTGAACCTAGACATTGTCTGTCTCCAAACAGATAGGTTAAATTCAGAAAGATAAGGAGGTATGTGTCATGACATTATGTGGGGAGCTTTACTTCAATGGTAATACCTAATGAGAATTAAAAATTGCTTTGCAGCAACATTCTGCCTACAAATGACAAATAAAAATAAAGCCTGCCTTTTGATGGTAAATAATATATACTTATTTTCAAGACATGTATATGGGTATCCTTCCTGGTTAACGCAGGCAGTGTGGTTTTGGAGAGGGGAGTCTTGGCAAAAAAATATTATACTATTTCTTACCACCATTTGTACAGGTGCAATTTTGTGCATGTTTTAAGCCACTTTGGGGACAATGGGATAAGATACAAACAGATGCTTATAGAAGTCTTTTTCAGATTAGCCTATAAAAACAAAGACTTGGTAAAAATCAGTCAGGAAATCAGAATTTATCAAGGTTCTGACTTTTAATTTATTTCACAAGTCATCATGGGCTGGGGTGTTTTTATGCCCTTAGTAAAATAATGAATATCTTTTATAGCAATTTATTTATTTATTTTTATTGTCATCCAGTGGGTAGAGAAATGTTGCCAGGCTGCTTTCTATTGTTTCTCTGCTTTAGGATTCCAGTTGTCTGGACAGATTTGTTCCTTAGGGTAGGAAAAGATCTAGAGATTCTAGCCTGGCTTGAATGATGTATCTAGTAACATCAGTCATTTATTTATTTTTCACAAGACAGCAGAGTTACCAAGCAACCAACTGACCTTCAATTTGGTTTTCTGAACAGACCTATTCACTGGAAAGAGAGAGCCTTTCTTGCAGTCAGAACTAGGGTCTGTCTCATGTTATGTATATTTCCCTCTGTCCAGAAACTCACCTGCAATTATTTCATGAACACTGGCTATTTGCCTTACATAGTACCAGAAATAAATGAGCTAGTCTCTTCTTCCCAGGCAGGTACTATGTAGTGATTGTGGCCTTTTGGCTAAAAAGTTAGTCTGATGAGATATATTAGTGATTCTTTTGTAGTTTGCTACACAGTTCTCAGTAAATCTGAGACTTCAAAAATGAAGTCTCAGCCCTTTCTATCAATATATTTTCACTTAAATGAGGGTAGCATATAAAGATAATTAGAATGTAGTTACAGTGAGTACTATGATTAAAGGTACACTCTTCAGGAAACCAAAAAAGGAACACTTAGTCAAACCTTAGGGGAAATATCTCTGGGAAGGCTCTCTAGAGAAGGCAGTGGTCTAGTTGATTCTTAAAGGGTAAAGATGTATTAGCCTGGAGAAAAAGTATGAGGTCTGTCCAGAAAAAAATCCAGCCATTGTTAATATAATGAGAACAGTTTGCACCACATTGATGTAACCTGGCAGCCAAGGAGAGTGGACTGGAACATGAATACGTGAGCAATGACAACTTCACTGTAGTAGTCAGTGGGGGGGGGGGATGCCATTGAGTGAGCATGTGCACTGTGTGGCTATCACATTCATCATGACTGAGAAAGTAGAGCAAAAATCTGCATCAAATTTTGCGTTAAGATTGAACATTCCTAGGCAGAAACTATTCAGATGATTCAGAAGGCCACAGCTATGGGCAACTAGTGATTGGCAGCTTTATCATGACAACACATCTGCTCATGCATAACATCTTGTGCAGAGTTTTTTTTGTGAAACATCAAATCACCCAGGTGACTCACCACCCCTACAGTTCAGATTTGGTGCCCTGCAACTTCTGGCTTTTCCCAAAACTAAAATCACCTTAGAAAGGGAAGAGATTTCAGACCGTCAATGATGTTCAGGCAAATACAACTGGGCAGCTGATGGTAATTGGGAGAACTGTGTGCCTACTTTGAAGGGGACTGAGACATCATTGTCCTATGTACAATCTTTCTTGTATCTTGTATCTTCTTTAATAAATATCTCTATTTTTCATATTATATGACTGGATTTATTCTGGACATACCTCGTATATTCTTGGTAAAGGAGACACTGTGAGGATAGAGAGGTAACATATGGGAAAAGCAAATGTGTGTGTGTTGCTACAAGCAAATCAGTGTTGATTAAAAGCAGGGTACTATGGGCTCAGATCATGGATAGTCTTGTGTGCCATTTTCAAGCTCTCAGGATTTAGATGTTCAATAGGGAGCAAAATTGTTGAGATAATTCCATTCGGTGATCATGTTGTGGAGGAGGGTTTAAAGGGTATAAGATAATTGGACATGGAAGATAGAGAAAGTTAAAGACAGCTCAAAAAATTCTAGCTTATATATTTGGGAGAATGGAGATTCCATCAACATAAGAGTATATATGAGGAGGAGGAGTAGCATTCAAGATGATGATGAGTTCAGTTTGGGATTTTTCAAGTTGGAAATACCTTTAAGATATACAAGTGGAGCTTTACAGCAGGCAATTAAATATTGCAAGACTGAGGTTTAAGGAGAGGTCTGGAAGAGTATGAGAGCCTTTGAAAATTTGTCACATAGACTGTACCTGAAGCCATTGTTCAGGAACGTATGTAGAATGAGAAGAGCAGTTGGCTGATGATCAATTCTTGGAAACACTGACATTTAATAGATGAACATAGGAAGAGAAATCTATGAAGGAGACAGCAAATACTCAGAGGTGTAGAGTGAAACACTAGAGCACATGTTATAGAGTTGGGAGAATAAATATTTGAAAAATGGAATGCAATAATATCACATTCTGTAGAAACATGCAGTATAATCAAGACAGAAAACTATCAGCTTTAGAAATATTAAAGTCATTAGAGACATTAATGAGAACAATTTCAGTAAAATAAGATGAGCAGAAGCCATATTCCTGAAGACTGAGTAGTAAGGGGAGGCAATGAAAGTAACTTATACTTGCATTCCCCATGACCTTAAAAGAGGTGATATTTTCATAGAGCAGAATAGTTATCTCAGGTCATTGTGCCTGACATTCCCAACACACCACTCTTAGCTGAAACAGTTTGCAGTTTTTTACTTAGGGAACCAGCACTGAATAGGCTTTCACTGCCTCCCCACCCACTGCAACAGACGCCACTTAATGAACTATGATGACCATTTGTCCCACTCTATAGGCTGGCTATTAACACATGACATGCCTTATGATGAAGACACTATTCATAGGATAATCAGCCAGTTGAAAGAGAAAGAAGAATGAAGAGAAACACAGAAGAAAGTGAGACTCATTTTGTTTCTCGAGGAATCCTGAGTAAGTTTCTGTTCTAAAAGAGCCCAGTATAACAAAGACATAAGTTACATGATTTGATTCTTAAGGTTGAGGCTAACTGTGTTAAAAGAAGAGTCAGTGAAGCTCACTAGGCCATAATTTCTTAAACCAGGGCATATTTAAAGTGTTTTCATTTTTATGTAAAAAAATTTTGACATGAGCATAATTTGTATCATCACCTTATAAATTAGTGTATTGCTCATGGATATATATATATATATATATATATATATATATAGTGTTATACATATGGTTATATATATATGTGTGTGTATATATGGTTATTATATACTTATATATACAGTTATACATATATATGGTTAGCCCTGGCTGGTTTGGCTCAGTGGATTGAGCATCGGCCTGCGAGCTAAGTGTCGCTGGTTCGATCTTCCAGTCAGGGCACATCAGAGAAGGAAAACTCTGACTCCAAAAAACCTCCGCTGCCTTGCGGCATACCTCTTCAGGGGAAAGGCTAAGGGAGTAAACCCCGACAGAAAATCCGGAGCCGGAGTCCCTAAGGCGGTTTGACGTTGTAGTCAACACCGGCAACTCCTGCGGCGCACCTGAAGCCAAGCTGTATTGACTCCGTCTTTCCCTTGGACCCTTCAGCTGCGAAGAGAGGGGGGGTCTGCTGCATGGGCAACAGCAGACCCTCCATATCAGCCTGCCCAGGCTCTGTAGCTTCAGCTTCACTGGAGAGGACACTCCAGCGTCATCGCAAGATGTCAATTCAACATGGGAGGAGACAGATACCGTGTCACTCCCGAGTTGGACTGCACAACCATTCTCGGCGGTGCAGATACTCTTGAGAAGCTACACCATCGTCTCTCGAGACGGACGGCTGCCGACGACGACATATATATGGTTATATATAAATATAGTATATGAAAACTGAGCAGTCAACTAAAATATATGGTGACAGAGGGAGACTATACTATGCATGGTGAAATGTACACTTGAAAATTATATAATCTCATTAACCAATGTCACCCAATAAATTTAATATTTTATAAAGCTGGACAACATCATGGTACAGTGAAATAAAACTTCACAATAATATAAATAAAGCAAATTTTTTCAGAGAGTTGAGTCACCCAAGAGTGTGATACTATTTCACACCATAGCATAGGTAAGCTGGACATATAAGGACCTATGACAAAGAAGTCATGACCATCTTCATGGTGTGAGCAGATGTACAATGAGAATATAGTCTTTGTGGGCCAACTTGCAACTTCTCAATAGCTGTAAATTGAGGAATGAATATAAACTGAATGACTTTTCTTCTGTTCCTAATTCAGCAATAAATGCATTATATATCCATATTATGAAGATTTCAGTCTTAGCCTTATTTTTATGTAAACAAGGCAACTTTACAAAATTATCAAGGAGATACCCAATTAAAACTGAAATTTGACAGTTGTTCAATATCAGAATTTTCATTCAATGTGGATTCTGATGGCACTGAGTTAGATGACAGACCTTGAAGTTATTAATACCATTGTGTCCAGTCTACTTATATAACAGAGATTCTCTGCATTAGTATCAATAAAGCCAAAATAAGTAACTGGATCTAAACCTAATATTTCTGCTATTAAATCTAGCATCAGTAGACACATAAATGTTTTTATCTGTTTTATAGCTTTACTAAAATTGTTAAAGCATAGGGAGTTTGTGCCTTTTATATTTGCTGATTTTTAAGTAACAGTATATTAATAATAGTTTAAATAAATTACCAGAGACCCCAAAGGAATTAGATTTTGATTGAAATGAATCTACAGATACCTTTTACTACTAAAATTTGAGAAACAAGGCACTGGCTAGACCAATCATTATACCTAGATTTTCCCCCATTCAAGGCATCCTCCAACCTGCCTTCTGAGCAGAAAACTCACTTCCCAGCTCAAAAGGTTGCAATGGATTTAAAAAAGGCTAATTTACACAGTGGCTGCGCCAATTTGCAACCCTACCAACAGTGCATGAGGGTTTCTGCTTCCTCCAAAAGTTAAAAATAGAACTACCATGTGATCCTACAATTACACTTCTGGGTATTGATTTTAAGAAAACAAAAACACTAATTTGAAAATATATATGTTATTTACAATAGCCAAGATATGGAAACAATGTAGGGGTCCATCAATAGATGAACGGATGAAAATATGAGAATCACCCCCAACCACATACACAGTGGAATGTTATATAACTCAGCCATAAAAAAGAATGAAATCTTGCCATTTGAAACAACATGGATGGATCTAGAGTATATTATGTGAAGTGAAACAAGTCAGAGAAAGACAAACACTGTATGATCTCACATGTGGAACTTAAAAGAACAGAACAAACAAACAAATACAACAAAACAAAAAAAGACTCATAAACACAGAGAACAAACTGATGGCTGCGAGAGGGGAGGGGTGGGAAGATAGCTAATACAGGTGAAGGTATTGAGAGGTACAGACTTTGTAATAAAATAAATAAGTCATGGGTATGTAATGTACAGCACAGGGAATATAGTCAAGAATATCATAATAGCTTTGTATAGTGACAGATGGTTACTGGACTTGTCATGGTGATCACATCATAAAGCATGTAACTGTAGAATCATTATGTTATACACCTGAAACTAATATAATATTGTATTGTCTGTCAACTATGCTTAAAAACAAGATTAACCTGGCTCAACTATTATTTGAAATGGTGGAAAATAAGAAAACAACAATAAAATTGTAATACTTTAACTTCCTAAAGGACTTTGGAGGGCTTATAGATTAAAATCCACTGCAAGATTAGGCATATGAAGACAAAAGCGACAGATTCACTGTAAAGGAAGTAGTTCAGGGAGATTAGAATATATGTGTAATGAATTAGGCTCTAAAGTTTGTGGAAGCTAAAAAAGTAAAAGAAAATAAACTACACACTTTGTTTTTGTTTTATTTTTTAAATTTTACACAAACCCAATTCTAGCCAATCAGATTTTCCCCTATTATCTACTACTCACCCTTGAATCTAGTTAGGTTGGTTTCATAACTCTTCCATGAACACATCTATGCCTATTCCAGGCTTTTGATTGTCTGACAATCTTTCTCTCCATTAAAGCCTACCCATCCTTCAAATTGCAATTCAAAGCCTACCTCCATGACCGCTCTGGTTCTCATTGATCTTTACCTCTTCTAGGCTCCAATAGCACAAACTTAGCTTGCATCAGTTCAACTTTTAATTTCAGCCAGTTTCACAATCATTTTATGCATTGCATTTTTTTAGAGATCAGAGAATATATCTCTCTTATCTCTTTATTAACCTTCTCAAAACTAAGTAGCCATTTAATATATACCTGTTCATTCTCTTTCTATGAACAAAACTATTCTGAGGATTCATAGACATAAGTATGTCATTCATTTCCATATACACATATTGGTATGAGACAATAGTTTACGAACTCTACCCTATCTTTTCATTACTTTCTTTTACTATGGGTCTAATTGTGAATCTTTGAAACTGGTCCTGAAGGTAGCTTTGTGCTCTTAGGGGAATTAAGGGAAAAGGAAAATAAATATGGTTATATGGTAAAGTAGTACATACAATGATATTTACTAGCTCCGAGAGCACCAATGTTAACCATATAAAAACAGGCGGTGAGTTGAAAGAAAATATACTTCCTTAGAAGACTGTTCTGACCAACCACATTACAATTTCACTCTAAGAGGCTCTATTTTATCCTATTCTGAGTGCTAGTCACAAAGTACAACAACCATAACTATCAGAATTTCAAGACCAAGGCAGAATTTGTATGCATTACTTTTAAAAGAGTCTCTGTCAGGGATATTCAACAACATTTTGATAGTTAAAAAAAAGGATTCATGCCAATAGTGAAATGTTTTCTTACAGAAGAACTAGAGCATGCGAATAACAATTTCTGTAGGTATAAAATGTTATGAGACATAAATACAGTCTTTTCTCCAGTAATACACAGACTGAAATTCTATTGAAAATACAGGTATGTAACATGATGGTCACATTTATGAATAGGCCTATTCTGAATCATTATCACATTTCTGCCTTAAGAATTAGAATTTTTCTTTCAGTTTTTATTTTCCTTGACCTCACTCCGTTGTATGATTCTTTTCTGTTTCTTTTATAAGCCACCATTCTTTTCCTTGTCCCTTATACGTTAATAATCTTCAGGGTTTTAGTCTTTGCCCTTTCCCATGTTACTCTATATTTTCTTTGAACTACTCTCCATTCATCTGCAAAACTTTAACTATTCTACTTTCTTTATGCTTATGATCTCATTTCTACATTTCCACGGCTCTAGTCTACAACTTCAATCACATTCTAAATATTTCTCCTGATTGTTTCAAAGCTTCCTCATGCTTGAGATTCTTTCCTTTGATTCCATTCTCTCCTTTTAATGTTTATTTTGATGAACAATATGGAAATCGGGTACAGAACGAGAGGTCCCCAAAACAGATATTCCCCACAGTCCATGTTTTGGGGGATGATATGGCTTAATATACTTTGCATAACAAAAGGGCAAGCTGGTAGCTAGATAATAGTTGTGTTACTGTCCTGGGGCAAAAGGTGTATAGTGACTTTCAGAATGTATCCTGACTGGTGACATAGCCAGGGGAGGTGGAGGCCCCAGGATCACTGAGTCATTCTTTCCCTGGCTAAAAATGTCAGCCAAAAAAGAATGTAAGCAATACGGGGAAATGGCAAATGTACCTCATTGTGGGAGAAATTAGAGATGAGGTCACATAGGAAGTTCCGGGTCAGGATTTGAAGGGAGGGCAGCCTTGAGGGAAGAAGGGGAACATGATGTAGCAGCCATGTGGGAAGCAGCAAGCAGTTATGCAGTTCACATGGATAATTCGGCCATGCACCTGGGCTAGTAAGAAAGCAGGCATGCCAGTGCTTTGGTTGTGCCCACTCTAGCTGACTCCATAGCCACCAAGGACTCTGCCTTGCAGACCTGGACTCTTGGAACTTGGGACATATGGAGAGGACATTCTCTTAGGATATGTGACTTTCCTGGAATTCATCATGATCCAGTATAACAGAGCACATGCTTTTTGGTACTATAATATTGAGGCTGATTACAACATACCCCAGATCCTGAAGAGGAGAGCTGCTGCAGGAGGATGGGGACTTTAAAACCCATGAGTATACCTTTGAGAGGGACCAGAGAACTGTTTGCACAGCCAGGTTAAGCATAGATAAGGGAAGGGGAACTACTGGGCTTGGTTTTGGCTTATAGCCTTTTGGGGAGCAAGGGAAATGTTGGGTCTCATGGGAGAACAGGGCTCCAAGCTGAAGTGCTCCCAGCCCTCCCAATGTTGGAATATTGTAAATAAAGACCTGTTTATTTCAATACTAATTGTTGGTTCATACACCAAGGCACCACGTGAACAAGCTCCAGTTTGCACAGTTACAATATGGGTTGAATTGCCTCTCCCCAACTCCATCTCAATCTCTTATGTTGAAGCCCTAATCCTCTATTTCCTCAGAATGTGGCCTTATTTGGAATAGGGTATTTACACAGGTAATCAAGTTAAAATGAAGTCATTAGGGTGGGTTCTAATCCAATTTGACTGGTGTCATAAAAAGGACAAATTTAGTGACACAGTCACAAATGAAGAACGATGTGTAAAGATGAAGGTAGAGATCAGGGTGATGATTCTACAAGCCAAAGAATGCAAAATAGTGCCAGCAAACCAACAGGAGCTGAGAGAGCCTGGAACAGATCATTCCTTAGCACTTTCACAGGCCCCGCTGACACCTTGATATTGGTCTTCTATTCTCAGAACTATGAGACAATATATTTAATTGTTTAAGCCACTCAGTGTATGGTACTTTGTTATAGCAGACCTAGCAAACAAACACAGCTTTCATACACCAAGTCATAAAACAAAAGACAAAGAACAAACTATCACCTTAGACTCCTTCCTTTTTTTTTTCACCTTCATATCAAATTGCTCAACATGTTCAATCAATTCTGACTTCTGAATCATTCTGGGATCTATTTTTTCCTTCATTATCATCTCCACTGCCATGGCTTTAGTGCAGGGCCTTCTTCCATCGCCTGTGCTCTTATAATACACCCCTATCAAATCTCTTCTGTGTCTAGCCTCACCCTTACCCGATCAACCTTCAATGTTGCTAGGAGAAGCTGGAAATCGCTTCTCATCATACATGCAATGAAAAAAATCAAACTCCTTATTATCCAAAGCCTCTTATGACAGCTTCTCCTGCCTATACTTTAGCAATGTTGAATTCCTTTCTAATCTTTGAGTATATCATCCTCTTCTATTGCCTCCATAAACACTGTTTCCTTTCCTGAAACATGCTTCTCTTCCTTTTTCTTTTCCTGCCCAAGAAACTTCTACTCATCTGTTAAGTTTCAGCTTCAGCTGTACATGTAACTGTCCCTGTGCTGTCTGCCTCCCCCACTTCACTGCAAGCTCTGGAAGGGCAGACACTGCATTTGCATCTCTATTCTTGGTGCCTGGAATATAAAGGGACTTAATAAGTGTTTTTGAATGAATACACAAATGAACACATTTCTTTGTTTATCCACAGAGAAAGCAAAAATATTAGAGCAAAATATTCATGAATGTTTGTGTGTATGTATTAAAAATATTCTTTAGGTAAGTTAATTTATCTATGATAGCCTTTTTTGGTAAAGAGGGCTGGCCAGATCATTCTTTCCTAGTTGTTCAGGATATACTGCCAATCTTTTAATTTTTTTTTTTTTTTCAGATTTAATGTGTTTTATTGATTAAAATATTACATTTGTGCCAATTTCCCTTCCCTTGCTCCCCTCCACCCGGTGGCCCCCCTCCCTCCAGTTGTCCCCCCCTTTTAGATTATGTCCATTAGTTGTGCATACAGTTCCTCCCAACCTCTCTCCGTCTATTCCATTCCCTCCTACCTTGATCCCCAATTCCTATATCATCTCCCTCCCTTTCCCCATTCCCCCTCCCTGTTGACCTCCCCCCAATATGCTTCCCGTACCCACAGTTCCTTTTCCACTCTCGTTGCCTATTTAGTTTGCCTTTGTTTCATCTCCCTAGCTTCTGTTTTTTTAAACCAGTCCCTTTAACATCTCATATAACAGTGGTTTGGATCTAATGAACTCTTTCAGTTTTATTTTGTCCTGGAAACACTTTCTCTGTCCTTCTATTCTGAATGACAATTTCGCTGGATAGAGTATTCGTGGTTGTAGGTTTTGGATTTTCATTACTTTGAATATTTCTTGCCAGTCTCTTCTTGCCTGTAGGGTTTCCCTTGAGAAGTCAGCTGATAGTCTAATTGGGACCCCTTTGTACATAATTCTTTTCTTCTCTCTTGCTGCTTTTAAGATTCTCTCTTTATCTTTAATTTTTGACATTTTGATTATAATGTGTCTTGGAGTGGTTCTCCCTGGGTCCAGTCTCTTGGGAACTCTCCTTGCTTCCTGGACCTGCAAGTCTATTCCCTTCCCCAAGTCTGGGAGGTTCTCCTTTATTATATTTTCACTCAATTTTTCAAGTTCTAGTTCATCTTCCTCATTCTCTGGCAAACCAATGATTCTTATGTTGGGCCTTTTATAGCTGTCCCAGAGGTTTCTGATCCTCTCATTGTTGCTTGCCATTTCCTCTCGCTGCATTGGTTGACTGCTTGTTCCTTCTCCATATTCCAGTTTGTTGAAATGAACTCTGGATTTTTTTTTCTCACCATCTATCTCGTATGCGGTTTTGTTCCTTTCGTTATGAAAGTTTTTCGCTTCTTTCTTATCTTTTTCCTGCTCTTTTGTGAATTCTGTAAGCCACCTGATAACAATGGCCCAGAACTGAGCCTCTGACAGGTTTCTTATCTGTTCATCTGTCAGGTTCTCTATCTGCTGCCTGGTGAGTTGTGTCACTGGGATTTCTATAGTTGTCTGACTCATTTTGACAGATGCGTTTTGTTTTCTTGGGCCGGCTGTCCGGGGCAGTGCCTGTGTACGCGTCACAAATCAGCGACCGGCGTCTGCCTGTCCGCGACCTATTTTGCAGCTCTGTGGCGCTTTCTTTGGGGGCGGGGGTCCAAGATGGATTCACACAGTTATTCAGCTAGGAGACCGAGATCCGTCCTCCCGCCCCCCTGGGCCTCACTGTTCAAGGCGATGCGGCGGCCGCTCTCCCCAGCGCCGGAGTCGCGCACTGCCAGGGGCTTGACCGCAGCCAGGATTCCTCGCGCCCCGCCGCTCCAGGTGCGACCGCAAACAGCACTGTCCTCTTTAACTCTTACCTGCCCAAATGGCACCGCTGGTTTATAACTTCATATGTTGGACTTCCGTGTAGTTTTATTTTCTGGAATTTCTAGTTATCCTTTGTTTTGAAGTAGTTGTATTCCTCTCTAGTTGTAGAGGGAGACCTAGCGTGTCCGTCTAAGCCTCCATCTTGGCCGGAAGTCCCCAATCTTTTAATTTTCATGTGTGCTTTGAAGCTCCAAATAAGAGAATTCTATTGAAGATTTGTTATTTCAATGGTCATTATAGGACAGAATTAAATTCTTCTTTTTATTTCTTAGATTCTTAAAAAAGCTTTAGGTCCGTCAATTCTCCTTAGATATGTTTTAGGAGAACCAAAAGCAGTCAATTTGCTGCTATGGTTATATAGTGACATAGAAATGGAATACTGCATTTCTACAGAATGCCTACTTGCTACTTTATACCTCAATAACCAAAATCGTGCTTTATACTACATATTAGAAAGGTTTAAGTGATCATTTCTAGTAAGTTGCATAGGTTGTTTAATAACCTCCCCCAATCCGCACCCTGTCACACATATATAATCCAGTGAGTTCATTCATCTTATATTATCACCTCCATGTGGCAAATGCTTAAGTGTACTTTTATGATATTTACATGGCAAGAAAATCATTCCTAGTTATACATATTTCCCTTTCCTTCCTCCCTACATAGGGACAGGGCACCAACATAAACATACAGAGGTTAGTTAACACATCACAAAAAACATATTGCCAAAAAATATTCTAGCTTTCTTGTGAATTCAGTTACAAGTCCCTTTGGACCACAGTATTGAGTGTTCCACTAAACCTTTAATGCGAATTTGCTCAATGGGACTGTGCATACAGGTATAGAACAATTATTAGATTTAATATCTGAATGAGCTCAGGATCCCATTATACCCTGGGTGCTTCAATGACCCCATTATTTTGCTCCCACTGCTCCCAGAATTGATCTTAATTATTCCAACTATTGAAACATTTAGGGTATAATTTCTGATTTGTTTTAAACCATATGGGACATCTACAAGTGCTTCACATTAAAAAAATCACAAAACAGAAGAAGTGATTCTGAGGATATGTTAGATGCTTAGAAGTAGGGCACGGCCAAGATCCATGTTGGGTACATAGCTACTGTCTTTCCTGGAATGACTCCTTTGTTTACATTGCTTCTTGGGATCAGTTACTTCCTAGCAATTTTACTCTTCCCTGGAATACTCAAAACAGAAGCAATTCTTTGGCAGTGGGGGTGGGGCACGAAAACAGTTGAAGTTTTAAACCTTGTGCTTCCTGCCATCAAATATTCATATTCTTAAAACAGCTAATGTTCAAAAGGGCAAATAAAACACTTTGCAGAGCAAGCTAATTACAGAGATTCTTTGGCAAGGTGAATAAAGAACAAGAAAAGTCAGAAAATGAGACTAATTTTAGAGTTGATATGTAAAGAATATGGCTTTTTAAAGGTTAAAAGTTAAGGTCAAAGGATATCTCTTAATAAAAAGCATTATCATTTTTCAAATATTGGATTTTGACATTAACTTTAGCCAAAGTGGTATATTAGCAATACTATATACTTAAGTAAGAAAAAGATACACTATTTTGATATGGAAATATACTGATTCTGATAAGTCATAGTTGATTTATAATTTGCATCCTTAACAGCAACTCCAACATCACCCATTCTTTCAGTTTATATTAATGACAATTCAAAACATATGTTTACACACAAGAAAAGAAGACATAAAATTATTGCTGGTCTCCAGAATTATTGCTGGTTTATTTCTCATAGGTGAATGAATGTGTCCTAATGGTCCCCTTTTCCTCCTTCCCCTAATTATATGTAACAGCTGCTGCTGGACCCACAATAAACATGTTTGTGTCTAGTCACATTCACATAATTTTACAATCCAATCTGATTCCTTAAGAAAAAAAAAAAGAACTCACAAGAGACAGGCACAAGTTCCTGTGCTAAAGCATTCCCTGACATCAGCCTTCACTTTACACTTCTGCTCCAAGTGCCTGATTTGACAAAGCATATAGAAAGTCAGGAGATAAGTTTCTTCATCTCTCCCAAACTGTCTGACAGAAGTCAATAAGGATTCTTTCACATGGCTATTAACAATCTTAAATGAAAGTATGATGGGAAACTTTCTAGCTATTCCCTACAATATTTTCTTAAAGAAGGGGTGTAAAGCTGCATTTGCCTCAGTGGGGCTAGTCTCTTCCTCTGGTTCAACTCAATCCATTTTAACAGGTTGGCAGTTTAAATAACAGACTATACAGGCTGCAATCACAGACACTTTGCATACCACATGAAAGCAATGGATTCAGAGATGGAAGCAAAAATGGAACAAACCATAAAGCACCCTGACTTCTATAAAAGAATTTATTGAATAACAGCAGCTAGGAAAAATTTCTCTGAGCTTGTGTCCTTCTCCTACTCTTTTATATAAAGCGGCCACCACACTTTTATTCCTCAGCTATATCTACTGAAAGACTGTCAAAAGCAAACAGTTTTCCCCCTTTTATTACAATAATCATCTACTGTATTTTTAATGCACTCAGACAAATGTTTTTATTATACCACCACAGTGACAATCCCCCCTGTATTCCCAATATAAAGTGGTGAATTTGCAATATGATAATCATAAAAGCAGTCTATCTATAATCACTGTTTTTAGGTCAAATAAAATATCAACATTTATATTTATGTTTAGGATACTATTTGCAATTCAGCTTTTTGCAACATTTAAATGGAATTGAATATGTTATGGGAAAACTTAAAAAAAAGAGAGCAAACTTTAATACTGATTCTTTCTTGAATGGATTGTCATCTTCACCGCTCACCCATGACCTTCATGATAAAACAGTAAGGAAAAAACCTCAGACTTGACATTAGCTGGATGAACCCATCATTACCTGTTAGCTGTGCTTCTGTGCCCACCAGCTGTGACTTAGGCACTTAATTTTGAACTTTTGCTTGATGACTATTTAGAAAAAAAGGACAGCTATTTTTATCCAATGTGCTGCAATTACGAAGATTAATAGACGCAACATAATTCACAAGTTTCTTACTATGAATATACTGATTCTGATAAGTCACAGTTGCTTCATAATTGTCATCCTTATCAGCAACTCTAAATCAGCCATTCTTTCAGTTCATTTTAATGACTTTTTAAAATTTATATGTTTACCTACAGGAGAAGGAGGCATAAAAGTATTACTGGCCTCCATAATTTTATAGATGCCGGTTTATTTCTCATCAGTGAATTAAAGTCCTTAAAAAGAGTAAGTGACATCAAAATGGCCCCCTTTACTCTTTTCACATTCAGATTATAAATTAATTCATATGGAGGGAGGGGTGGGATCATGTCCTGTTGGTACATCTCGATAGATATAAACGAACTGCATACAAATTTGTGCATATAAAGTAACTTTGGGAGCAATTATGATGTCTGTATCTTTAAATGCCTATACCTTGGATTTATCGGTTTTCTCTTAGGAGAAACAGTTCAGAAAAGTAGGTAATTAAAAATAATAAATATATAAGTAAATAAATAACATGCCTTCCTGTTGAAGTGTGAGAAACAGCTCCAACCTTGCTTCACAGCAGCTCATGTTGAGACTCCTGAGTTAAAACATACTAGAGGGAAGGTTAGCTGATATTTTTGCATCAAATGCTTGCTTCCTCTAAGTATCTCCAGATTCCACAGCAATTTTTAATGCACCATTACATTAGACATTCTGGAATTTGGTAGTTTGTTCCCTCTTAGTCAAATCTTTACTAAGAGAATAAAAAGTAGTCACTATTTTATCAAAAACTAGAAGATTGATTACTGCCTTTATCTTCTGTTCTTTTTGGCTAAACATTTCTAAACACATCTATCTCTCATCATAGATTCAAGCACAAAAGAGGTTTTTAGTTATAGAAATATATTTGATATATAACATGCAAATTTAAGGTGTACAACATGTTGATTTGATACAGTTATATATTGCTATATGATTGGCATATAACATTAGCTAGCGTTTTTATCATGTCACAAAATTATCATTTCTTTATTGTGGTGACAATAATTAAGATCTAATCTCTTAGCAAGTTTGAAGTTTATAACATGGTATTATTGAATATAATCACTATGCTATGTATTAGCTCCCCAAGACTTATCTACTAGTTGCAAGTTTATACTCTTAAACAACATCTGTCTTATCTCTCCTCACCCACCCCTGCCCAGCTCCATTTTACTCAGTCTCTTTACAAGTTCACTTTTCTTTAGATTCCAAATATAATTGATATGATACAGTATTTGTCTTAAGCAGAAAGGTCTTCTGAAAGCACATCAGATCTCAATTCATGCAGGTCAATAAGGTGTTTTATAAAATATATCTATTTTTTAAAAGAGCCCTATGAACTTGTACAATAGTCTGGGGACAGTCAATGGAACACAGAATTTTAGTGCTGGAAGAGAATTTATGGATTATTTAAGTGAAGTCTAATCTTTCATTTAATGGATGATGATACTCACTTCCAGAGAGAAGTAATTTGTAATAAATATCCTACACAATAAAGATATAAAAATGAACAGGAGACTTGCGGCCAAGATGGAGGTCTAGACTCACATGCTCTGTCTCGCTCCACAACTAAGAAGAAATACAACTACTGCAGAACCAGAAATAACCAGAAGTTCCATAAAATAGATGGAAGTCCAATGTATGAAGTTATAAAAAAGTGGTGCTTGTCCAGACGGGTAGGAGGGGCGAAGATAGGGCGGAGAGGTGAAGATGTGTTGGCAGCTGCAGCAGCGATGACAGCGGTGGGATAGCGGTAAGCACAGACACTTGTATTTAAGGGGAGGCAAGAAGCTCCTGGGGAGCACTCCCGGTTGCAGACCAGACCCGTCAGCTTGTGACTCCAATGCCAGGGAAGGCAGACCCCCAATGTCTTGGACTGTGAGGCCCAGTGGGGGTGGGGATGGAGGAGGAGGCTCCTGGTCTCTCAGTGGAGAGTGAATGGCAGGCATCCATCTTGGACTTCCACCCCCACAGAAAATGCCATAGCATGGTGAAAAGGGTCGCCCGGTAGTGATGAGTGCATGGGGCTCCAACCCCTATAGCGTAGGAGGTGTGACAGCCCTTCACAGGAAGCAAAGGTAAACACAAAGCTGTCAGGATGGCACAGATCATGATAGAGATCCCAGTGACGCAGATGACCAGACAGCAAATATCTAATCTAACGAAGCAGCAGACAGGAAATCTTACTGAGGCATAGTTCAGAGCTTTGGTTATAAAAAATGCTTACAGACATAACAGCAGATCTTAAACAAGATGGGGAAGAAATGAAGGCCCAGTCCTGCTGAAATGAAAAAAAAAAAAAAAAAACATATGAAACTAGTGGTAAGGGAAAGAAAACAAGGGGTCAAATCACCAAATCAGAACATAGAGAAGGAACAAACAGTCAAACAGTGCAGAAAGAGGAAACAAAAAGGGAGGAAAATGAGAAGAGGTTCAGAAACCTAAGGGACAGCTATAAGCGGGAAAACATCTGAATCAAAGGGTTGCCAGAAGGTGAAGAAGAAGAACTAGAAATTGCAAAATTATGTGAAAAAATAATGAAGTAGAACTTCCCTAACTTCGGGAAGGAAATAGACTTACAGGTCCAGGAAGCACAGAGAATTCCAAAACAACTGGACCCAGGGAGAACCACACCAAGATACATTATAATCAAAATGTCAAAAATGAAGGATAAAGAGAGAATCTTAAAAGCAGCAAGATAGAAGAAGAGAATTACATACAAAGGGGTCTCAATAAGACTGTCAGCTGATTTCTCAAAAGAAACTCTGCAGGCAAGAAGGGACTGACAAGAAATATTCAAAGTAATAAAAAGCAAAAACCTACAACCGTGATTACTCTATCCAGCGAAGCTGTCATTCAGAATAGAAGGGCAGAGAAAGTGCATCCAGGACAAACTAAAACTGAAGGAGTTCATCAGATACAAAACCACTGTTATATGAAATGTTAAAGGGACTTGTTTAGGTGAAAGAGGATCAAAACTATGAACATTAAAATGAAAACTGTATCACAACAACCAACAACAGAAGCTAGGGAACCAAAACAAAGACAAACTAAGTAGGCAACGAGAGTGAGAAAAGAATTATAGGTATGGGTAACATTATGAGGGGAGGTCAGCAGGGAGGGAGAAGGTGGGAAAGGGAGGGAGATGGTACAGGAATTAAGCATAGTAGGAGGGAGTGGAATAGATAGGAAGATGTTGAGAAGAACTATATGCACAACCAATGGGCATGGACTAAGGAGGGGCAACAAGTGGAGGGAGGGATGTCACTGGGTGGAGCGGAACAAAGGGAAAAGAAATTGGGACAACTGTAACAGCATAATCAGTAAAGCATATTTTAAAAAAATGAAAACTGTATCACAACAACCAACAACAGAAGGTACAGAACCAAAAGAATGGCAAACTAAGTAGTCAACGAGAGTAGGAAAATACTTATTGGTATGGGGAACATTATGGGGTGATGTCAGCAGGGAGGGGGACTGGGGGAAAGGGAGGGAGATGGTACAGGAATTAAGAAGCATAGTAGGGCAGAGTGGACAGGAAGATGTTGAGAAGAACTATATGCACAACCAATGGGCACGGACTAAGGGGGGAGGGGCAACTGGAGGAAGGGGGGTCACTGGGTGAGGGCAAGAAAGGGGAAAGAAATTGGGACAACTGTAACAGCATAATCAATAAGGCATATTTTTTTAAAAAAAGATATGAAAATGAGAGGCTTCTGGCCAAGATGGAGGCGTGGACAGACATGCTGCGTCTCATTCCACAGCTAAGAAGGAATGCAACTACCTCAAAACTAGAAACAACCAGAAGTTCCAGAAAATCAAACTGCATGGAAGTCCAGCAAAAAAAAAAAAAAAAAAAGATACAAAGAAGAAATACTCATCCAGATAGGTAGGAGGGGCGGAGTCAGGCAGAGAGGATACAGTGAGGTGGCAGCAGCAGCGGCAGCAGCAGGTCGACAAAAAGCGCAGACACACGTTTTGAAGACAGGAGGGACACCAGGGGAGCATCACCAGCTCCTCACCAGACCTAGCAGCTCACAGTCCCAGCAGCGGGGAAAATCAAGTCTCATTGCTTCTGACATGGAGGCAAACAAACACAAGAGCCTGTCAGAATGAGACAGAGAAGTATGGCCCAAAAGGGGAAACAGATCAAGGTTCCAGTGGGAGAACTAAGCGATGAGGAGATAGCAAAGCTAACAGATGAGGAGACAGACAACCTAACAGACGCAGAATTTAAAACACTGGTGATGAAGATGCTCACAGGCTTGACAGATATGCTTGAGTATGGCAAACGCATAAGAGAAGTGAAGGCTATGCTAAGTGAAATGAAGAAAAATCCACACAAAACCAGCGGTGAATGGAAGGAAACTGGGGTTCAAATCAATGATTTGGAACATAAAGAAGAAAAAAAACAATCAACCAGTGCAGAATGAGGAAGGAAGAATTGAAAAAGAATGAGAAAAACTTCTCAAATTTTGTGAAGGAGATGGACATACAGGTCTGGGAAGCACGGAGGGTCCCAGGTGAGTTGGACCCAGAGGGGACCACACCAGGACTCATCATGTTTGTGATACCAAAGGTGAAAGATAAAGACAGAGTCCTGGGGGCAGCAAGAGAGAGGCAGAGAGTTACCTACAAAGCAGTGCCTATAGGACTATCAGCTGATTTCTCAGAGGTCACTTTGCAATCAGGAAGGGACTGGCAAGCAGTATTCAATGCAATGAAAAGCAACCTGAAACCAAGACTACTTTGTCCAGCAAGGCTATCATTGGGAATGGAAGGGCAGATGAAGTGCTTCCCAGACAAGGTAAAGCTAAATGAGTTCATTATCACCAAGCCCTTATTATATGAAATGTCAAAGGGATTTACTTAAGAAAAAGAAGATCAAAACTATGAACACTAAAATGACAACAAACTCACAACTATCAACAACTGAATCTAAGAAATAAAAACAAAATCCAACTAAGAAACCACAATAGGAACAGATTCATAGGTATAGGGATCATTTGCAGGGTTATCAGCTGGGAAGGAGGGGAAGAAATGGGGATATGGTGCAGGGATTAAGAAGCATAATCGATTGGTACAAAATAGACAGTGGGAAGTTAAGAATAATATAGAAAAGGGTGAAGCCAAAGAACTTATATGCACGACCTATGGACATGAACTTAAGGGGGTGGGATTGCTGGAGGTAAGGGGGGTACTGGGCAGAGGGTAGCAAAGGGGAAAAAGTTGGAACTACTGTAACAACATAATCAATAAAATTTACTTTAAAAATATATGAAAATGAGAGGCTTAAAGCAGGGAATGGGATGTAAGGTAATAAACTAAATAACAATAATTATTCTGTCATATGTATTAGATAATATATTGATAATGAAAGACAGCAATAACAAGACAGACTATGATCTTCTGATGATCCCATATAATAACTAATCTAAAGAAATAGAGAGTAATAATATGCTTAAAAGTCTTATAAATCTATAATACAACATTAAGTAATTTAGTTATTTGGTATCACAAAGTTCACTGGAAAAATTATGTATCTCCTATAATCTGTATTTTGATGGACCTAAAACATATTTACATCATGCGCTGTCCACAAAGTCCTTAGAGTACATATCTATGTTATACAAAGACATGAAAAGGAAAATCACAGTTGTCTGGGCTAGTGCCTTGGTGAGATGCTCTCTGGGATGGATGGATAATTATGGATATATACACATACACACATACATAAATGTTGCTATATATGTTTATATTTGATGTTGGTACCATGTTTTTATTAAAAAGGCATTGGACTTATGCATAGTTAAGATCGAAAAGTTAAAAACTCTTCTAGTTGTGAATGAAAGTTAGAGAAGTCAATGCACTACCCTCTCTGGTCATTTCATCATGTTGCACATTGTTGATGGAAGGAGCTCAACATTACTGGTATTACATGAATGATTAGTGTCATTATTTTTGTCAATCTTTGTCCTAACAATGTAATTTACATAGGGTATGTGTTTCAGTATTTGAGACACTGTCTACAGGATTTTGCTGTGAGCTGGGTATGGGTATTTTAATTTAAGTTTATTGGTAATAAAATCTAATTGTGGGCTGGGTGGGGGAGAGAAATGAGGGAAAAATGGGACAACTGTAATTGAAAAACCAAAACAAACAAACAAACAAACAAACAAAAACCTAATTGAAAGCCAACTGCCAGGTAGACAAGGTAAATGAGAGACCTCTTTCATACATAAAGTCTCTGTTCCAATTACTCTCTGTAATCTGAATGACCTCTACAATCTCAATGGAGATATTCAGAACTTAACTAGAAAGCACTATCTGTTTTTGCATTCATTCTTCATTCCACTTACTATTGTACATCTGTTTTAAAATGCTATAAAATGCTGTTACTTTCACTGATTTAAACTAATTATTTTTTTGAACAATTACCTTCTCATCAAGGTTTCTTAGTCCTGCAAGCTACAAACACAGTGTAAGTAGAACAAAAGAAGGTGGATATTTGTGTACAATGATTTATGTAAAGGGTGAGGCAAAAGTAGGTTTACAGTTGTAAGGACATGAAATACAGTTTATTCTTGTATTATTATCTATGAATTATTGTACTGTTTTCCATATGAATGACTGTAAACCCAGTTTGCCCCACCTGTATATGAATCTCATTATATTATAGCCATATTTCCTATTTCTAAACTCTACCTTTCCTACTAGACTCCTTTCCTTCTGCTAAACAGAGGAATTTTCCAATTCACCTATTTTCATGATTCATACAAGCACCACCTCTGGCCCTCATCTTAAAATAGAGAGAAGGGGGATAAGTAAGGGAAGGGTTTAATTAAAGAGCCTGTATAAAAGACTCATGGACATGGACAACGGGGAGGGATATGATTGCGGGAGAGGGGGTGGGTTGGGTGGGGGAGAGAAATTAGGGGAAAAAGGGACAACTGTAATTGAAAAACCAAAATAAAAAAAAAGAAAAAAAATATTGGTTATCTGGTGTGCATTTCCAAGCTCAATAGTATTCCAGCCATCACATAAAAACTAGCATTTCAGTAATCCCAGTGCAGCCTTAATAATATTATATGGTAAGTCAGAAAACATTCTTATTGTTAATACACTTCATTGTACCAGTCACTACATGATTCATCCATTTAGTCACACTTTATTTATGATTTTCCATGCCTGCCTTCAAACTTTTCCTTGATTGCATTATGTATTGTATTAAGTAATGCTATGTTAACTTCTTGTTATTGGTCAGCATGTCAACCTCATGCACTTCTTTAAAGAAAACATTTTTTATCATCTCATGCATTTTATTAAATTGAAATCATTAAAGTAGTAGAGAACCTTGCTTCATATTTGGATTGCACTTAAATTGTTGGTATCATTTTGAATTGCTTTGTATCAAAATTTCCAAATGTCCTTATAAAGTAATTGTATAGCAAAAGTATAAATTTTCTTAAATGAGGAAAAGCGGCACACTTCCATTTTTTTAAAAAAAGATCTTCTTTCAAAATATGTTGCTGTCCAAAAAGTTATTTTATATATTTAAAACTTTACCATGAGCCATAACACACAGTGTACTTTCTTTTTGTTGTTAAGTAGCCACATTTAAAAAGGCACCATAGATGAGAGAAGATGGTGGAGGAGTGAGAGGAGGTTGTGCTCTCAGGCTCCTGAGACCCGTCTGTAGTTTGGACTAACTACAGACAGAACACCTCAGTGAGAAGCTGGACACTGGCAGGAGTTGAGCCTTGGCACTGCTGGATTAGAGAAAAACCATCTGGGAACAACCTGTTTAGTGAGGATAGCGGAGGAAAAAGGGACGAGATGGGATTTCTGACTGGGGTGGCTACCTGAGCTGCGGCTGGAAGTACACAAAGGCTTTTGGTGACCACAGGCTTCCCAAGAGAGGAATCGGGAGGAGAGTGGATCCCTGCCTGTTGGCAGAGACAGGACTCAACCAGGTGGCAATGGCGCTGAAAGACAAGAAACAGCGTACTGCTGTGCAAGTGAGAACGTAATTTTACTCTACATATTTTTCTTGTGAACCACAGAGAGGGGTGGAAAGTTTGGGGGTGATAGGACATTCTTCAGGAACGCAGGTGAAAAAGTGTGCTCATCCACTCCCCAACCCTCCCCTTGGGTCGTGCAGGTGCTCATAGAGAACTGCCCTCATTCACTGGCCCAGGTGCGCCGGGCCGCACATCCAGGTGCCCCTCGGACACACCCTAACAGATATAAGATCAGTGCCCCAACGGGTGCAGGGAGGGCCCACAGGACACGCAGAAGACCGTGTGCAGACACCCCTGGCCAGCTCCAGTGGATGCCAGGCCGGAGTGCAGACCACTTGCTCAGGCCCTGGTCGTGCATGCCCAGGCATGTGTCGGAAGGTGGGCAGTTGCGGCGTGTGAATAGCGGGCCATAGAGACTCACAGATTCTCATTTCCACTATGCACAAGTGTCCTGGGCCCCGCCCTAAGAGGTGAGAGACCAACTCCCAGAGCTCGGATCAGCAGGCCTGAGACTAGCGCTCTGGTCGCCTTGCACGCACATGGGCGCACAAGCACAAAAGCACCTCGGCTAGGTGCCAATCGCTCACTTCCACAATGCCCAAGTGTCTGGGGCCCCACCCTAAGAGGCAAGAGGCAAACTCCCAGAACATGGCTCGGCAGGCCTGAGGCAAGCTCTTGGACCACCTTGCGCACGCAGGGGTGTGGCCACCGCAGGCACACACTGCTGCTGCAAGGAACAGGAACCTCTGACCCGCCTCATTAGACCAGTGGTGGATGCAGAAAAAGAAGACGACACGCAAAGTCTGAACTGACATCTCCACAAAAGAACTCAAGACAAAGTGGATAGAGTGACTCTCAATCAACTAGCCAGAAGGAAGAGCATCTGAAATATAACCAGACAGCATAAACAAATGACATAAAGGGTACAACAAGAACATCAGGCTCAGGAGATCAAAGAGACTGCACCACTGAAACCCCCAGATCTACCATAAAGAATCTCATACCACAAAGGTGGGAAGTCGAAGCAGACAAACCCAAAAAACAAAAACAAGAAGAATCCAACATGGTAAGATGCAGAAATAACATCTCAATGAAAAGAAAAGAGGAATCCCCAGGGAGGTAGATGGAATAGACATAGCCCAAATGTCAGACACAAAATTCAAAACAATGTTGGTGAAGAAGCTCAATATACTCAATAACCTTAAGAACAACTATGACAACCTCCAAGGAATTTACCAACAGCTCCAAGAAAATTACAGGGAACTTGCAGAGAACTACACCAGCATAAAAAAAGACATAGAAACTATCAACAAGAACCAGGAAGAAATGAAGAATACAATCTCTGAACTGAAAAACACATTAGAATCAGTTAAAAGCAGACTAAACGAAGCAGAGGTTTGGATTAGTGAGTTAGAAAGTAATGTAGAAAAAAATTCCCAGACAATACAGCACAATGAAAAAAGGTTGAAAAAGTATGAACAAGCTGTAAGGAAATTACAGGATAGCATAAGAAAAAACAATATCAGAATCATTGGAATTAAAGACGGATCAGAAGAACAAGGAATAGAAAAACTGATAGAAGAAATAGTGACAAAAAATTTTCCCAACTTGATGAGAGAAAAGGTTACACAAGCTGAGGAAGCACAGAGAGTTTCAATGAAGAGGAACCCCAAAAAACACACTCCAAGGAGCATCGTAATTAAAATGGCAACATTCAAAGACAAAAAGAGAATCCTGAAAGCAGAAACAGAAAAACAGCAAATAACATACAAGGGAGCTCCGATAAGGCTATCGAACGATTTCTCAACAGAAACACTACAAGCTAGAAAGGAATGGTCAATAATATTTCAAGCAATGAAAAACAAAGGCCTACAACCAAGAATACTCTACCCAGCAAGGCTCTCATTCAACATGGAAGGTGAGATAAGGAGTTTCTCAGACAAAAAAAAGACTAAAAGAATACATCTCCACCAAACCAGCATTGCAAGACATGCTAAAGGGAATGTTCTAAGAAAAAAGAAGAAAAAAAGGGGAGAGGAACAGAGGTACAAAGGGAAATGAATAAATACATGTCAATAATAACCTTAAATGTAAGTGGATTAAATGTTCCAATTAAAAGACATAGGGTAAAAGAATGGATAAGAAAACAGGACCCACATATTTGCTGTCTATAAGAAACACACATCAAAAACAAAAGATTTACATAGACTGAAAGTAAAGGGATATAAAAAAACATTCCAAGCAAACAGACCTGAAAAAAAAAAAAAGCTGGGGTAGCAGTCCTCATATCAGACAAAACAGATTTCAAAGCAAGGGAAATAAAAAGAGACAAAGAAGGACATTTCTTAATACTTAAAGAAACAATCCATCCAAAGATATAACACTGATAAACATATATGCACCCAACATAAGAGCACCCAAATATATAAAGAAAATTCTAGAAGACCACAAGAAGGATATTAACAGCAACACATTCATGGTAGGGGACTTCAACACTCCATTATCAACAACAGACAGATCCTCGAAGCAAAGAAACACCAAGGATATACAGGCATTGAACAATACACTAAACCACATGGACTTAACTGATATACATAGAACTTTTCACCCCAAAGAAGAAAAATATACATTCTTTTCAAGTGCACATGGGACATTTTCAAAGATAGACCACATAATAGGACACAAAACAAGCCTCAACAAATTCAAGAAAATTGAAATCATGTCAAGCATCTTTTCAGACCACAATGCCTTGAAACTAAAAATCAACCTTAGAGAAAAAAATCAAAGACACCCAAACTCATGGAGAATGAATAACATGCTATTAAATAACGAATGGGTTAACAATGACATCAAAGAGGAAATCAAGAAATTTCTAGAAACTAATGATAATAAACACACAACAGCCCCAAACCTATGGAACACAACAAAAGCAGTCATAAGAGGGAAGTTCATAGCAATACAGGCATTTCTGAAAAGGATAGAAGAATCTCAAATAAGAAATCTAACCCTAAAGCTACAAGAACTAGAACAACAACAACAAACAAAGCCTAGGACAAGAAGAAGGAAGAAAATCATCAAGATCAGAGCTAAATTAAATGACACAGACACTGAACAAACAATCCAAAAAAATCAAAAAAACTAGGAGCTGGTTCTTCGAAAAAATGAACAAAATCGACAAGCCTCTAGCCAGGATCATCAAGAAAAAAAGAGAGAAGACCCAAATAAACAAAATCAGAAATGAAAGAGGAGAAATTACGACTCATACCACAAAAATAGAAACGATAGTAAGAAATTACTACAAACAACAGTATGGCAAGAAATTTAACAACCTAGAAGAAATGGACAAATTTCTAGAAACATGTAACCTTCTTAAACTGAATCAAGAAGAAGTAGAAAGTCTCAACAGACCAATAACAAGAAAGGACATTGAAACATTAATCAAAAATCTGCTGGCACACAAAAGTCCTCGACCAGATGGCTTCACAGGCAAATTTTACAAAACATGTAGGAAAGAACTAACCCCTACCCTTCTCAAACTATTTTTAAAAATTCAACAAGAGGGAAAAATCCCAAACTCTTTCTATGAAGCCAGTATTACCCTAATCCCAAAACCAGGTCACGACACAAGAAAATTACAGGCCAATATCACTGATGAACATAGATGCTAAAATTCTCAACAAAATATTGGCAAAACAGGATCCAGCAATACATCAAAAAGATCATACACCACGATCAAGTGGGATTCATTCCAGGGATGCAAGGATGGTTTAATATTCACAAATCAATAAATATAATACATCACCTAAACAGAATGAAAGACAAAAACCAGATGATCATATCAATAGATGCAGAAAAAGCATTTGATAAAGTACAACACCCATTTATGATGAAAACACTCAGCAAAATGAGAATAGAGGGAGCATACCTTAACATAATTAAGACTATATATGAGAAGCCTGAAGCCAACATCATACTCAATGGAGAAAAACTGAAAGCATTCCCCCTGAAATCAGGAACTAGTCAAGGCTGTCCACTTTCCCCATTCCTATTCAATATAGTGTTGGAAGTTATAGCCACAGCGATCAGACAAGAAAAAGAAATAAAAAGCATCCAAACTGGGAAATAAGAAGCAGAACTATCATTATATACAGATGACATGATAGCATACCTAGAAAACCCTATAACTCCACTAAAATACTAGTCGATATAATAAGTGAATTTGGCAAAATAGCAGGGTACAAAATAAATATACAGAAATCTAAGGCATTTCTGTACAGCAACAGTAAAATATCAGAGACAGAGACAAGAAGGAAAATACCATTTACTATAGCAACAACAAAAATTTAAAGTACCTAGGAATAAACTTAACCAAAGAGATAAAAGACCTGTACTCTGAAAATTACGTAACATTGAAGAAAGAAATTAAGGAAGATACAAATAAATCGAAGCAAATACCACGTTCTTGGGTTGGAAGATCAACATCATCAAAATGGCCATACTACCCAAAGCAATTCACAGATTCAATGCAATTCCTATTAAAATACCAGTGACATATTTCACAGACCTAGAACAAATACTCCAAAAATTCATATGAAATCAAAAAAGACTCCAAATAACAAAAGGAATCTTGAGACAGAAGAACACAGCAGGAGGAATCACAATACCAGATATCAAACAATACCACAAAGCCACTGTAATCAAAACAGTCTGGTTCTGGCATAAGAACAGACATATAAATGAGTGGAACAGAATAGAGAGTCCAGAAATAAACCCAGGCCTCTATGGTCAACTAATCTTTGATAAAGGAGGAAGGAACATAAAATGGAGTGAGAAGAGCCTCTTTAACAAATGGTGGTGGGACAACTGGACAGGGATGTGCAAAAAAATGACACTAGACCATCAACTTACACCACACACGAGAATAAACTCAAGATGGATTAAAGACTTAAATGTAAGCCGTGACACCATAAAAGTCCTAGAGGAATACATAGGCAGAAAAATTTTAGATATCACACGTAACAATACCTTCACGGATACACATCCTAAGGAAAGAGAAATAAAAGAAAAAATAAACAAATGGGGCTACATCAAACTAAACAGTTTCTGCTCAGCAAAAGGAGACATCAGCAAGATGAAAAGGGAACCAACCATATGGGAAAACATATTTGCCAATGACATCACAGACAGGGGACTGATCTCCAAAATATATAAAGAGCTTATACAACACAACATCAAGAAAACAAACAACCCGATTAAAAAATGGGCAAAGGACCTGAACAAACACTTCTCTGAAGAGGACATACAGAAGGTCCATAGACACATGAAAAAATGCTCAACATCAGTAGCCATCAGGGAGATGTAAATAAAAACCACAATGAAATACCATTTTACACCAGTCAAAATGGCCATTATCAACAAATCAACAAACAAGTGCTGGTGAGGATGTGGAGAAACGGAAACCCTACTGCACTGTTGGTGGGAATGCAGACTGGTGCAGCCACTATGGAAAACAGTATAGAATTACCTCAAAAAGCTAAAAATGGAACTGCCTTTTGAACCAGAGATTCCACTGCTAGGATTATACCCGAAAAATCCTAAAACCCTAATTCAAAAGAACTTATGCACCCCTATGTTCATAGCAGCACTCTTTACAGCTAAGTGTTGGAAACAGCCTCAATGCCCATCTGTAGATGAGTGGATCAAAAAAACTGTGGTATATTTACACAATGGAATTCTATGTAACAGAATGAAAGAAGGAACTCTTGCCCTGTGCAACAACATTGAATGGAACTAGAGAGAATTATGCTTAGTGAAATAAGCCAGGCAAAGAAAGAAAAATACCATATGATATCACCTAATACAGGAAACTAAAGAACAACACAAACAAACGAACTAAATAGGACAAAGAGCAGAATAGCAGTAAATAGGGGGAAGGCGGGAGGGAGAGAAGGGGGATAAGAAAGGGAAGGTTTTAGTCAAAGAACGTGTATAAATGACTCATGGACATGGACAATGGGGAGGGATATGATTGTGGGAGAAGGGGTGGCTGGGTGGGGGAGAGCAATGGGGGAAAATGGGACAACTGTAATTGAAAAATGAAAAAATAAAAAAATATATAAAAATTAAAGAAAAGGTAAATAAATAAATAAAAAGGTACCATGGCAGAAAAGAAAGAGCACTGTTCTAGGTTCTGAAGAGGACCCCCTACTCAACCATTTGTCATGGAAGTGTACAGATAATATTTCAGACCTCAAAAGCTTCTGCTCAGTGAAAGAAAACATCAGCGAAATGAAAAGGGAACAAACTGTATGGGAAAAAATATTTGCCAAAGATACATCCGACAAGGGTTTGATTTCCAAAATGCATAAAGAACTCACATGACTCAACAACAGGAAGACAAAATTTCCAATTAAAAAATGGACAAAGGATCTGAACAGACACTTCTCCAAGGAGGACATACAGAAGGCTCATAGGCATATGAAAGGATGCTCAACATCACTAGCCTTCAGAAAGATCCAAATAGAAACCACAATGAGATACCACTTTACACCTGTCAGAATGGCCATCAACAACAAATCAACAGACAAGTGCTGGAAAGGATGTGGAGAAAGTGGAACCCTAGTGCACTCTTGGTAGGAATGCAGGCTGGTGCAGTCAATTTGGAAAACAGTATGGACTTTTCTGAAAAAACTAAAAATGAAACTGCCTTTTGATCCAGTGATCCTAGTGCTGGAATTATAACCTAAGAATCCTGAAACCCCAATTCAAAAGAACCTATGCTCCCCTATGTTCATAGCAGCATTATTTACAATAGCCAAGTGCTGGAAACAGCCAAAATGCACATTGAGTTGATCAAAAAACTGTGGTACATTTACACAATAGAATACTAAGCAGCAGAGAGAAAGAAAGAACTCCTACCCTTCATAATAGCATGGGTGCAACTGGAGAGTATTATGCTAAGTGAAATAAACTAGTCAGTGAAAGACAAATACCACATGATCTCACCTATAGCTGGAACCTAATGAATGAAACAAACAAATGAGCAAAACAGAACCAAAGACATAGAAATAAGGAATAATCTGACAGTGACCAGATGGAAGGGTGGAGGGGGGATGGTGATAGTGGAGGAAAGAAGGGGAAGGGTCTAGTCAAGGAACAACAGGGTGGCGCTTGACTGTGGGAGCTGGGGGGGTTGGGGTAGGTGGAACAGTGGAGGGGCAATGGGGGAAATTTGGAACAAGTATAATTTAACAACAATAAAATGAAACAGAATATATATATATATATATATAAAGATTAACTAAAATCTTCCCCTTAGAGTGCCAGGCAACAGTGGGTGGCACATGCTTAAATTAATTCAATTTCTTTGCTGAGTATAAATCAGATCTTTAGTTGTGTGCACTTAATAAACACATCTCAAAGTATCAACCTTGCAAAGGAAACAACAACTATCAACTGACAGATAAAGGTCAAGAATGTGCTACTGAGTACTGAGTGGAAGATAGAGAGAATAAGCAATACTTTCCATATTTACTTAGTGGGGGCAAAGCATTCATAATGTAAAAGGATTGAAAATGCAGATTGTTAGGATTTATGAAGAAAAAATTTCCTTTTTTCTCATTACTATAATATGCAGTGATCAAAAACTGCCTCATTAGACTTATGGTAGATAGTGAAGGAACTACAGCTTCAATTATATCCCTGGTTTACAGATAATGCTGTAACATCACAAATAATGAATATCATATTCTACCACAATGTATTTGTAAAGATGTGTATATGTGTACAAATTTTAGGGTTGTGGTGAGGAATCATTTTTCATCCCATTCCTTTCAAATTAGGATGCACTTAAAAAACCGTACTAGAAAGAAAATGCAAATGAACATTAAACTACTGAAATTCCTTCAAACTCTCTTCCAATATGTGTCAATGCACACTTTATTATAGATATAATCAGAGTTTATATACTCTCTTGTGATCTAATTCTTTCACTTACCATTGTTTCCTCTATACATTTCCATGAATTATCATGCAATGGCACCACCATCAAACAGTACCTGGTTCACTACACCTCCTCCAACACCTCACTTCATGCTTGGACATTCCAGTAGATATATGTTGCTACCTACTGTTATTTTAACTTGAATTTCTTTACTTGTGTGTGCTTTCATGTGGTGATTTCCTGTGCATGGTTTTTACATGTAAACTTTCTTTCTTCCTATGTGAACTGCCTTGTGAACCGTGTCTACAGGCCCCTCACATATTATGTCCAATATCAACATAACCAAATTTGCTGATTATTCCTCCAAAGCTGTCCAACTAAATGGTATGGCTATATAACTAGTCATCATCAGTCCTCCTGTGTTTTGAAACCCGGTATCCTAATGATCTCCAATCCCTGATAAATCTCTAAGATTTGTTTCAATCTATTCTTTTGTCTCCCAGGCCATTTTCCCTCACTGTCTCCTCACTGTTATTTTTACAAATCAACCCCCAGAATAACTAAAATACAAACTCAATCATATAACTCCATCTCCAGTTAATAATAAATCTGTCTTTATTGCTTACAGGATAAAAATAAACTATTTTTGAGCACAGCCTAGAAGTCCTTTGCAATCCAGTCTGATCTTACTTACAACCTCTTTTCACCATTGTTCCCACAAATTCTAATTACATCTAAATGGACTGCTCACTGTTCCTGAATAACCTTCTCGCTTTTCTTCTTCCATGCCTTTGCTCATGTGATTCACTCTCCTAGTAGGCTCTGGTTCCCTTTCTCACTACTCTACTCCAAATGCCTGGGAATACATATCTTACAGATCCTTTCAGTTTCATCTTAAACATCTTTGACTTCCTGAAGCCTTTTCTGATATTTCTCAACTGGGAATGGCTTTTCCTGTCTGTGAACCCCCAGAATAGTTTATAGCTTTCTTATGTTTTTCTTAGGTGCAAAAATTATTTGCATATTTGTTTGAAACCCCTGGAATAGCTTGTAAGCTGTTGAGGATAGGGGCTGCAACTCACCTTCCTCTGCAAATGCTTTACACATAGTAGGTGTTCAATATATTTTTCTTGAATATTCTCCAAGGTCTGAAAATTCCTATATATGGCAACAATTTTGCCTTCTGCATGTTTGAATCATCCCAGCACTTAACACATATGAGGAAGGAATAAAAATAAGAAACTTGAATGCTTTTAAAGTCATTACAAATTCTTTAATATAAAGGACCTTTTCTAAATTATTTCTAATAATGTTTTCAGGGCATTCTTTGGAGAACACAATTCAGTTTGGGACAACCACGATTAATGAGTTTTAGGTGATCATGAAGGTAAATCTACAGAATTGGGTGTGGGGGAGTTGGAGACAAAGAAATGTAACACAAACCTAAGAATTATTTACAGGATATGACCTCACAGTATCAAGCATAAAAAAAACATTTGAAAGATCACTTAAAACTGAAATGCAGTAAATACCCAGAGAAGGTAAAAATATATACACATTTAGAATTAATAGAATAATAACTGACCTAGTGTTATGCAGATGGATTTGTGGCTTGGGATAAAAATGACAGTCATGCTATCTTACAGCAATTAGTGTTATATCTGTATCTAACAACTTAGATGGATATGAATGTAATGTGTTGAAGAAAACTGTTAGGGAACTAAAAAACTGGCTCTCATTCCTACAGAAACACTGACATCAGAGATATATGTGAATAAGTTGAACAAACTTGTTTTATAAAATGCAATGGGGGTAAGCAATATTTCTATAGAAAGATATTTTACATTATATGCAACTTGAATACAGCTGTATATTCTAATAAAATCTGATATCATAATTAGACATTTTATTCTTTAATGTGCATTTCTAAAGACTATATCAACAGAGTAATAAAGAAGCTTTTAAAACATTAGGAAAATGCAGGCAGATGTTATCCATCATAGTTGCCACAAGCTTTTGAATTCAGGGTGGTGCATGTAACTCATTTGGCCCACAATAATAGTAAGAGCTGCCAGTTATTTATTTAGCACTTGCTGGGTGCTATGTAAGTGACTTGCATATTTTATATATCAATTATTCTTCAAACAATCCTATAGATAGGCATTATGAAGCCATTTTGCAATGAGGAGAGTGTGCCTCCAAGAATTTAAAAAGCTGGCTCAACATTATGCAGTAAGTAAGTGGTGGAAATCTGTGAAGTTTTCAAGCCCATAATATGAACCACCAGGTTGTATGGCTCCATAAGCACCGAGCCTGAATTTTCATATCCATGACTTTGACAGGATGATGACAGCTTTATATAAACAAAGTGAAGTCAAAGGTAGGACAAGAACAAGAAGCTTTGTAACCCATATATGTATTACCATCTTCAATACTAACCCTTTTAGTACATTTTTAAAGTTTTTAACACATTTTTAAACTAAAAACCTAAAAAACATCACATTCATGATATATTTAGCCTCATGATTCTATTTATGGAGAGAGTCACCTAGGGATGCTCTATAGAAAGACATGGTTTGCCTTCTTTTGCATCCCTAACCACCTCTTTGCTAACCATGTATCTATCTACAGTGATTAACTGACCTGGATTGCTTTATTTTTTTACACGCTAGTTCTTTATCAGTTCTGGGATAACTTATTACAAACAGTATGCATAGTATGTCCCCTTCCCCATAATTCACCTCTGATATTCCTTATTTCCAATATTCTTGGGTTTGGTAAACAGTTTTGCATATATCCTATCCAAACCTTTTATGGTTTCAGGAGTTGATGGGCTCCAAGCACAGCCTCACTCAACCATTTTCTTTTCAAAACAGAAGAACCCTAATTGTTTTAGCCTTTCATAACCAGGAATCCTCACCATTAGCTGGTTCATTAAAAATGCTTTTTGGGTTGGATGCAGCAGCAGCAGCTTTATAAAAAGGAGCAGCAACCATAATTACTTGCAATCTTTCATAAAGGACTAATATTATACTAAAGGAAGTTGAACATCTTCTATCTGGATACCAGTGTCTTTCTCTTCCTTTGAGGGTTGACCAGCAGAATGTTGACCTTCCTGAGCTAAATTTTTCAGGGAACAGTAACCAGTCATTTTTAGGACCCTTTTCAAAATTGGAACTGAGAAGTCAGAGCCTGCCAGCCAGTGAATGCAGCCTGGCTTATTTTACCTTCATCGCTCCCTGCCCCCCTACCAAATGCATTATCTTAATCACATTAAAGCTCATCTGCCACTTCTCTGCCAATTCATGAAACCTCAAGAGAGTTCTCTACAGTGTATCCCCGGCAGTTTGGCATTTCACTTTCAGTGAACTCAGAACAACTGCAAACCCTCCTACTTCGGATTCCTAAACATTTTGATAGAATAAACTACTTCATCAAAATAAAGTGATAATGTTTGCAGCTGAAGAAGTATTAAGTGTAAAATTATCATCCAATTAAAAAAAAATGCTCCGCACAGTAACAGTTACATTTTTTTAAAATTTCACCTTTCTTCACATTGATAATGAAAAGTAGATTGTAATAAGAGCCTAGATTTAGACATGCTACTGCCTCATAATTCTGAAGTCATAAACCAAATACAGTATTCCCTCACTTAACATGGGTATTACATTCCAGACCCCCGCACGAAGTAGGAACCTTACATTTATTCTACACTCTTAAACCTATGTAATTTTAACAACATACATATACAATACTGCAAAATTCTGCAATATAGCAAAAAATCTGCGATAAATAATTAACTATAGTATTTTAAAAAATCCCGTGATACAGTGAGGCTGCGATAAGTGAACCGTGATATAGCAAGGGACTACTGTAGCTCAAAATATATTTGCTTTCCTTGTCATAAATCTTCCCAATTGGTCTCCCCCAGGTTGCTTTGTAATTCTATACCTCTTGCATATTTTTAAGCAGCTTAATGTTTATCATTACTTCATTTAAAAAACTTTTATTTCCTACTCTAGGAAGACTTATTAATTTTTATAATACTCCCTTTTCAGGTTGTAAGATAAAAAATAGATTTCTAGACTTCACAGATATGCCTCAATTGTAGGAGGGCTTATTAGGAATTTAAAAAAATCATTTAGCAGAATTCTAATTTTCCCACAGACATTTCAACAGAAAAAAATGCAGACAATATATTTTTTAAATATTTTATTTGTTTATTTTTAGAGAGAGAAAAAGGGAGGGAGAAAGAGAAGGAGAGAAACATCTACATGAGAGAGAAACATTGATTGGCTGCCCCTCCCATGCCCCCAACCAGGGACCTGGCCCACAACTCAGGCATGTGCCCTGACCAAGAATCAAACAGTTGACCTTTCGTTTTGTGGGGTAATGCCCAACCCACTGAGCCACACTGGTCAGGACTAGACAAGATTTTTAAAAATTTTTTTGTAGCTAATTTAGTATGAATGAAATATAATTCTAAGTTTTTTTTTTTTTTTTTGGCGGGGTGGGGGGAGAACCAATTTAAAATTAATTTTCATAATCCAACTATACTTACTTTTGGGGGTTCTCTATGTGAATGCATACCACCAAATGGTAGTATTGGAATAGGTAATCATAAACTAGGTGCTCCCCTTGATGGTAGCCTAGACAAACATGAAGTGAATAATTATAGAGTTGTCTTAACATCTACCTTAGTTTTATGTTCTGCCCTGAACATAGGCTGCTTTTGTATTAAAGCTTATGAATGATCTGCCAAAATCCCATGTTATGTAAGTAGGTGCAGCGTGATATAGCAAAAAAGCATGAAATTTGTTCTGAGAGTTCCAAGGTTCAAATTTTGCTCAGCCTTGTTCACGCCAGGAAATATTAAGTCACTTAACCTTTCTAATCCCCAGTTTCCTCACCTGCAAATTAATGAAAGTAACCCTATCTTACTATGTTCACACGTGTCTTGTGATGATCAAACAAAATATTGTAAAATTAAAGTAGTTATAAATAAGAACTTATCAGCCAACCACAAAGTTTTACTATAATTGGCTTTATTAACTGCAAGGCCTCTCTAAAGACAGACCCTTTTTCAAATGGGTCACTTTGTATGTTTTCTACTGTTGGCTCCTTGAAAAATGTTCATGGTTTTATGAATGTATTCATAATTTTAAAAATCTAAGTAGTTTTCCATGCCATCTTTTTAATATTATATTTTGTTGATTATGTTATTACAGTTGTCCTAATTTTTCCCCTTTAACCCTCTCCACCCAGCAACCCCCACTCACTCACGCAATCCCCTCACCATTGTTCATGTCCATGGGTCATGCATATAGGTTCTTTGGCTACTCTATTTCCTATACTCTAATTTACATCCCACGGCAATTCTGTAACTAGTTATTTGTACTTTTTAATCCCCTTACCTATTCACCCATTCTCCTACACCCCCTCCCATATGGCAACCATCAAAATGCTCTCCATATGCATGATTCTGTCTCTGTTGTTCTTATTTTATTAGTTTGTTTTTTAGATCCAATTGTTGATAGATATGTATTATTGCCATTTTATTGTTCATAGTTTTGACCTTCTTTTTCTTAAATGAGTCCCTTTAGTATTTCATATAATAATGGCTTAGTGACAATGAACTCCTTTAGTTTTTTCTTGTTTGTGAAGCTCTTTATCTACCCTTCAATTCTAAATGATGTCTTTGCTGGGTAGAGTAATCTTGGCTGCCATCTTAATAAGCACATAAGAAATAGCCTTGTTATTTTCATTTTACCATTTTCTTTTTAGTTCAGGTTCTTCAACACAAACCACTCAAATGATATTTAAAACCAAGATATCAAATGACATTGCCATGATCTGAAAATATCTGCAAAGTCCAATGGGAGGTGTTAGCAAATGTCAGAGTACCTCTAACGCAAGACAGATCCTCAAGATAGACAATGATTCAAGAGTTTGGTACTGTACTAAGGATATAACAGTATGCTGGAGAAAGGCCTGCTTGAGGCTCAAAGGCCAAGCAGCACAAGTTTAATGCCAAGTAAAGTAAAAGGTCACTTAAAATTGTGATTAGTGATGCTGAATGGATGCAGGGTGATGTAACAGATATAATCAACTAACACTTCAATTTCAGAAAGTGTCAGAATAGATATTTTCATCCATTTCCCTGCCTTTCTGACATGTAATTATTTAGAAAAGCCAATAAATAAAAAGTCATCCTAGACAGCAGTCAACTGTTCAGTAGCCAGTAGTCCACTGTTATTAAGTTGTGTTTAAGAGGCATTATAGTACAGAAAAGCATACAGACTTTAAGGGAAGAGAAATTATTTTTACACATCTATTAAAAACCATCCTACTGGTGTGTCTATCACTAGCAATTCAGCTGTTGATTTTTCTTTTAAAGGAAAACAAATACACACATCAAAACAATGCATAAAACTGGAAGAGGAATTGATCCAAGTCAGTGAAACTAAATCAAATGATACATATAATTAAATGTGGCAGTCACATAGTAATAAGCACTAAAAGAAGGTGGAAAAAATCTCTAATAACTATATCCCAATACTACCACCACCACCAAAATATTCCTAGATACATAAAATGAAAGGTTTTCTCTCTCTCACCTGCTTCAAATACTGATAAGGAGTGCTGATATATATATATAATAGTGTGTGAAAGTTAGGGCTACACATTCATAATACAAAGCACTTGTTGCAATGGATGGCATAATAAAATCCTTTTTAGTGCAATGGTCCATTCTAGGATATAAAATGTAACTGAAATTGGACCTGAGGATTTATCATATGGTATCATCAGGGTCTTAAGGAGAAAGTGAAATTGAAAATGACACATTTGAAAAAGAGAACATACATTTTAATTTGACTGGATTATTAAGTGAAGTATAGCCCTTCATTTTATAGATGCTATCATTCATTTCTACATGTTCTATCATATCATTTTCTATATGACTATAATTAGTCTGGTCTGAACATTAGAAGATTTATCCTCACAGCTAACTGGATATTCATGCCTATACTATAGTAGCCCTCTGGGGTTTATACAGTTTAGACTGTAGGCTACTTGAGAACTTCTCTACATCTTTTTATCTTTAATGCCTAACATGGGGCCTGCCACAAAGCTTCTTGCCTACAAAAGTATGTTGATTTTTATGTATAGAAAGTTTTATCTCATGGGCCTCAGATGCAACTTTGATAATGAATTTCATGTAACACAGGAGATGTAATCTATAACCCAAATTTTACATGTTTTAGTTTGAAGCAGTCTGTATTTATAGAACTCATAGTAAATGTTCTACATTTGAACACATATATTTATTTTTAAAAAATCCCACTGTTTTATCTATCTTGGTTACATGTAAAATTTTATTTGGAAAAGTTTTCTCTGCATAAAAGAAAAAGTGTTAAAGTGTTTGAAAACCATTGCTTTAGTCTTTTCTCCCAAATTGCTTCCAGAGGTCTCTTTCTAAAACCCAAATTCAATCATGCCCCTCTTCTCCTTAAATTCCATTATATATATATATATATATATAGTGGATCCTATAACATGTAAAGTTCAAATGTCTTTGTATCAGAACACTTCTTGTCTCCTGCTCAACTTCCTAGCCTCATCTCTCAATTTTCCCATTCACATCTGCATGTCAAGCCATCTTTTTTCAACTTCTTGTAGTTCTGGGAGTGTGGCATAGCTTTCATTTCTTCCAGCTTTTAAAGAGCTGTACCCAATAGTGACTGCACAGTCTGGCGTCCTTGTTTACTAGGAGAAACACTTTCTATCCTTCAAAGTTCAACCTAAATATAAATCTTCTCTGATAGCCTACTTCTTTTCTCCCACAAAGAATTGGGTCTTTCTTCTACTTTATTCACCCAGCAACATGTATAAACTGCCATTATCCAACTCAACACATTTTAATGTGGTTATTTGTTTCCACCTTGGTCTCCCCGCCTAGACTGTCAGTTAAACAAGGGTAGTAATGTTTCCTGGCATGTCTTTGAATCCCTGCCACTTATGACAGATCTGGTTTACAGATGTTAAGCAATATATATTTGTTGAATAAAGAAAAATTGACTAACTCAGAATTTATCAGTTGCCCAGGGAGTAGGATCAGTGCTTACCTTTGTTTAGCAAATTCTTTCCCCATAATCTAAAATTAATAGTATAAATAAGATTATAAGGCAAATATTTAAAATGCTTAAGAGAAAAAAAAATTCAAACCCCTCAAGTACTTTATAAGCATCAATTTACATACAAACAACTGATATGCTAATTATACTTTAGCCATATTTGTTCATTAAAACTGGGTCCTTAAGGACCTCTACAAGACAATGGTTTGAATGACTGAATCTTGTAAACTTAGTTGCAGTTCCTGAACATATTAGAAATGAATAGAAATGCATTTCAAAATTATTCTATAATTCAAACAATTATCTCTGAGTCAGAATGGCCTTTCCAATTTTGCAAGATGCTTTATTAACTGCTGTTTCATTTCATTTCAGGATACTACTTAAATCCATTCTTTTTCACTTTAAGAATTTAAAAATTTTCATAAGGGTATTGGTAGAGGCTTTCTAATATATGCTATTATAAAGTTTATATTATTAGGCATGAAATAAAAGGCCCGCTACCAATTACCTCTCTGTTCATTTTCTCCTATGTGTTCCACCTGTGCAGTCTACCAGTCCCTATGACTAAACCTGTAGTCCAGTTACACAAACTCCTTGCTTTTCTTGAAGGATGCTAGGTCTTTTCATGACATATTTTTATACATATTATTGCTCTTCTCTTGAATGTCCTTCACAGAGTCACAATCATGAATTTATCCAAGAACTCCAATATCCTTTATCTTATGCCTCAAAAGACAGCTCCATAATAAAGCTTTTTTTGTCAACTAAGACAGTGTTAGTCACCCATTTCAGTGTTCCCACAGCATTTTGTTGAGACGTATGCTATTTATGCCACTATATTATAATTATATATTTATGTATAACACCAGAGTGAAGTCTTTGAGTGCAGAGAGTACAAGTTATCCACCTTTCTATTACCAGCATCTAACATTGTATCTGGTAAAAAGAAGGCACCTACTGTGGGTTGAACTGTGTCCTCTAAAATATCTGTTGTTTTAACCTGCAGTATCTGTGAATGTGACCCTATTTGTAAATAAGTTATTTGCAGATGTAATAAAATCAGGATAAGGTCATATTGGATGTGAGTGGGCCTTAAGTCCAATGACTGGTGTCTTTATTAGGAGGGATTTGGTGACACAGAAACATAGAGAACACACAGAGGGAAGAAGGTCATGTGACAACAGAGGCAGAAATTAGAGCAATGCAGCTGCAAGTCAAGGGATGCCATGGATTACTGGAAACCACCAGAAGCAAGCAGTGAGGCATGAAACACTCTTGCTCAGGGCCCCCAAAGGAAACAGCCCTGCTGACACCCTGATTTCAAACTTTTAGCCTCTAGTGAGAGTAAATTTCTTGAGTTTTAAGCAACCCAGTTAATAAACTATGGCAGCCCTAGAAAACTAATACAGCACCCAATACAGCTTTATTGAATGAATAAATGGATGATGATTGACTTAACATTCATCCTCTTAACAAGATCTTCTCACTTGGTAAAAGATCTATGTCCAATGAATTCTCCAAAACATCAATCTTTCTCTCCCAAGTAAGTCTCAGTCAGCATTTGGAAAGTCTCTTTACAACTTCCATATATATTTAATTCTAAGATGATTCTGGCTAGAGGGAAGGGGACAAAACAGATATAAAATTCATAGAAAAATGATTGCTTCTCTCTACCATCATTTCCATTGGGAACAGAGCAGAGATCTCAAAGCCACAGATGAAAGATTTAGAATCATGAATGAATGAATTAATTTATTTATGGTGAGAAATTGCCTTTGAAGTTTTGGTTTGTGTTTAGTGCTCTAAAATTTGCCATATTATGCTAGAACTCACATATTAATGTTTCTGAGTCTATGGCAGAATGGTAAAGTAATGGGAATTGTAGCTATTACAGCTGCTGCTTATAAAACCTATTTTAGTGTAAATTTTCAACAAAAATTAAAGTAATATACACAGTGGACCCATATATAAAACCAGGTAAGATATTACTTCTATAGCCATTTCATTAACATGGCCTTTGCTATACAAACATAAGCATTGCCTACAGTTATATAAACATTTGTTGTTTACAATACACTTATTTGAAATCAAAATAAAATTACCTTTTATTCATGTTTATAATTTAAAAGTTCCTTTTCTACCTTATAGTTTTGTTCTTACACTGACATTCACTTATGTTTCTAATTTTTTTTTATTTTTTAAAAATATATATTTTTTTATTTTGTAGAAAGGGGGAAAGGGAGAGAGAAAGACAGGGAGAGAAACATCAATGTGTGGTTATGTCTTGTGCATCCCAAACTGGGGAACTGGTCCCACAACCCAGGCATGTGCCCTGACTGGGAATTGAACCAGTGACCCTTTGGTTTGCAGGCTGGTGCTCAATCCACTGAGCCACACCAGGCAGGGCTCTAATTTTCTTAATAAGGCTTTCTCCCATTCACTCTTATTAAAACATAGTCTTATCATATTCATTATAATGACACTTTCCTAAAAATACTTCAACTCTCATGTTTGTAGCTAGTTCTCTTTTTTTATTTCCCTCACGTAAGAGCTGAAGAGTAAAACAAAAGAAAATGGAAAGTAAATAAAGATTGCATTTGCTCACTTTTTATTTACTAAAGTATAATTGACCATTTTATATTAGTTTTACATGTACAACATAGTGCTGGAATATTTATATACCTTAAAAAATAATCATCATACTAACTCTAGTAATTATCTGTCACCATACAAAATTATTATATTATTAACTACATTTATTATGCTGTACATTACACTCTTGTGGCTTGTTTTTATATCTGGAAGTTTGTACCTTTTAATCCCCTTCAGTTGTTTCACCCTTCACCCAATCACCTCCCTGTGGCGCCTCTCAGTTTCTTTTCTGTATCTATGAGGCTGTTACTTTTTTGCTTTGTTTTTTTACTCATTTTGTTTTTTAGATTCAATATATAAGTGAAATCATGTGGTATTTGTTTTCTTGGTCTGACTTATTTCATTAAGCATAACACCCTTTAGGTCCATTCACATTGTAACAAATGGCAAAATTTCATTCTTTTGTTTGTTTTTTGAATTTTTTATTGTTGTTCTATTATAGTAGTCTCAAATTTTCCTCTGTTGCTCTACTCTGCCCTCCCCACCCCCCACCCTTGCTCCCATAGTCAACCTGCTCCCTGTTGTCCATGTCCACGGGTCTTTTTTTTTCTTTAATATGTTTTATTGATTATACTGTTACAGTTGTCCTAATTTCCCTTCACTCTGCTCTCTTCCACCTGGTGGCCCCCCTCTCTTCAGTTGTCCCCCCTTTTAGTCCATGTCCATTGGTTATGCATATAGTTCTCCTCAGCCTCTTCCTGTCTACTCCATTCCCTCCTACGATGCTTCTTAATTTCTGTACCATCTCCCTCCCTTACCCCCTTACCCCTCCCTGATGACATCCCCCCAATATGTTCCCCATACCTATAGTTTTTTTTCCACTCTCGTTGCTTATTTAGTTTGCCTCTGTTTCAATTCCCTAGCTTCTGTTGTTGGTTCTTGTGATGTAGTTTTCATTTTAATGTTCAAAGTTTTGATCCTCCTTTTTCTTAACCAGTCCCTTTAACATCTCATATAACAATGGTTTGGATCTAATGAACTCTTTCAGTTTTATTTTGTCCTGGAAACACTTTCTCTGCCCTTCTATTCTGAATGACAATTTCGCTGGATAGAGTATTTGTGGCTGTAGGTTTTGGATTTTCATTACTTTGAATATTTCTTGCCAGTCCCTTCTTGCCTGCAGGGTCTCCCTCGAGAAGTCAGCTGATAGTCTAATTGGGACCCCTTTGTACATGATTCTTTTCTTCTCTCTTGCTGCTTTTAAGATTCTCTCTTTATCTTTAACTTTTGACAATTTGATTATAATGTGCCTTGGAGTGGTTCTCCCTGGGTCCAGTTTTTCTGGAACTCTCTGTGCTTCCTGGACCTGTAAGTCTATTTCCTTCCCCAAGTTTGGGAAGTTCTGCTTTATTATATTTTCACTTAATTTTTCATTTTCTGGTTCTTCTTCTTCACCCTCTGGCAATCCTATAATCCGTATGTTTGATTTCTTATAGCTGTCCCAGAGGTTTCTGATCCTCTTCTCGCTTTCCTTGCTTTCTGTGTCCTCTTTCCACATCGGTTGACTGTTTATTCCTTCCCTATGTTCCAGTTTGTTGATTTGGTCGCTGGATTTTATTTCCTCACCAGTTGCCTTGTATGTGTTTTTGTTCTTTTTAGTATGAGTGGTTTTCAATCCTTTCTCGTCTTTTTCAAAATCTTTTGTTAATTCTGTAAGCCACCTTATAACAATAGCTCTGAACTGAGCCTCTGATAGGTTTCTTATTGGTTTATCTGTCAGATTCTTCATCTGTTGCCTGGTGAGCTGCATCACCAGGATTTCTATAGTTGTCTGCCTCATTTTGACAGATTTGTGTTTTGCTTTGCTTCTTGGGCCAGCTATAGGGGGCGGAGCCTGTGTACTCATCACAACCCAGTTACTGGCGGTGCTCCACAACCTTTTTCACGCACTGTGGTACTTTGTTGTCACTACCCAGAGACTGGCGGTGATCCGCAACCTTTTCCTCAACGTTGTGGCGCTTTGTGTGGGGGCGGGGTTCCAAGATGGATTCCTGCCGTTATTCTCTGCTGGGAGACCGGGATCCATCCTACCGCCCTCTGAGCCTCACTGTCCGTGGCTGCTTTTCCCAGCATTGGGGTCGCGAGCTGCTGGGGCTCGACTGCAGCCAGGATTGTTCTCCCTGCTGCTGTCCCTGGTGCTACCGCAAGCAGCACCCCCACTTTTTCTCTTTCTACTGGTCCGACGAGTGCCACTGGTTTATAACTTTGTACGTTGGGCTTCTGTGTAGTTTTGTTTTCTGGAATTTCTAGTTATCTTTTGTTTTGAGGTAGTCATATTTTTTTCTAGTTGTAGAGGGAGACTGAGTGTGTCAGTCTAAGCCTCCATCTTGGCTGGAAGTTTCCATGGGTCTTTTATACATGTTCCTCAACTAGGCCATTTTCCTTCTTTCCCTCCTTGCCCCCCTCCCTCTCTGGTCACTGTTAGTCTGTTCCTTATTTCCATGTCTTTGGTTCTATTTTGCTCATTTGTTTGTTTTGTTCATTAGGTTCCTGTAGTAGGTGAGATCATATGGTATTTGTCTTTCTCCACCTGGCTTATTTCACTTAGCATAATACTCTCCAGTTCCATTCATGCTGTCATGAAAGGTAGGAGTTCCTTCTTTATTTCTGCCGCATCATTATTTTTTATGGCTGAATAATATTCCATTGTATGTAGTTAATAGATATATACAGAAAACACACTGTTTTCAAGTACATATAAATTATTCTCCAGAAGAGATCACAAGTTAGGCCACAAAACAAGTTTTAATAAATTTAACAAGACTGAAATAAGAACAGACATCTTTTCCAACTATAATGGTATGAAACTAGAAATCAATTACAAGAAGAAAACTGGAAAATACATACATGTAAAGGCTAAACATCATGCTACTAGAAAAACAATGGGTCAACAAAGAAATCATAGAGAAAATAAAAAAAATACCTCCAGACAATAAAAATGAAAACACAACAGTCCAAAATCTATAGGATGCAGTAACATAAGTTATAAGAAGAATGTCTGTAATGACCAGATCTATCTCAAAAACAAAAAAAATCTCAAATAGGAGGGGGACCAAGATGGCCGCGGAGTAGGGACAGTGTTCTCAGCTCGCTCCTGTTAAGGAGACAATCCAGGAGGAACAAATGCGGGGAGGAATGACTGAAACCTTCACAAAAGATCTCAAGACAAGGTGGGCAGAGTGACTCTCAATCAACTAACCAGAGAAAAAGATCCACCAAAAAGTAGCTGAAATACAACCAGACAGATTAAAGAAATATCATCAAGGACAACACAGACGGAGATCCAGGAGGGCGGAGGAGTAAGTGGAAGCTACACTAACCCCCTCCCAGGACCAGCCAGTGCTGACTCAGCCCCAGTACAGCAGACAGACCATCCCCCTCCAAGTGGTGCCATACTAAGGGGAAATAAAAGCCCTGCCTACAGGAATTAAGTTGCCACACCCACGGTCCTTAAGCCTGATGGCTGATCACAGATTGAGTATAGTAACAACTAAAGAAGAGAGACTAAAGCAGTAGATCCCTGGAAGTCTCCAATAGGCTGCCTAGGGCCAGTCTGGTACATGATCTGACGCTACCAGAGGCAGATCCAGGAAGAACTGATCATTCTAAGAAGCACCAACAAACAAAAGGAATCACAAAAATGGGGAGACAGAGAAACAACCCCCCATCAAAAGGAAAGGTAGAATCCCCAGAAAGAGTACTAAATGAAAGAGAGGGGAGCAAAATATCAGATACGGAATTTAAAACATGGATTATGGAGAAGCTAAATGAGCTAAGCGGAAACTACAAAGAACTCCAGAAAAACTACAGTGAACTCCAGAAGAACTATAAGGAACTTACTGAGAATTATACCAGCATCAAAAAGGACATGGAAGCTATTAATAAGAGCCAGGAGGAAATGAAGAATACAATCTCTGAATTGAAGAACACAGTAGAAGGAATTAAAAGCAGGCTAGAGGAAGCAGAAGATAGGATCAGCGAGCTGGAGGACAACGTACACAAAAACTCCCAGACAATGCAACAAAATGAAAAAAGACTGAACAAGACTGAAGAGGTTCTAAGACAGATGCAGGACAACATGAAACATAACAATATCCGTATCATTGGAATTCCAGAAGGAGAAGAAGAAGAGCAAGGGATAGAAAACCTCTTTGAAAAACTAATGACAGAAAACTTCCCTCACATGAGGAGAGAAAGAGTCACGCAAATCCAGGAGGCACAGAGGGTCCCAATGAAGATGAACCCCAACAGGCCCACCTAAAGACACATCATAATTAAAACGGCAACATTCAAAGACAAAGAGAGAATCCTAAAAGCAGCAAGAGAGAAACAACTAATAACATACAAGGGAGCTCCAATAAGGCTATCCTCAGATTTCTCAGCAGAAACACTACAAGCCAGAAGGGAATGGCAAAAAATATTCCAAGCAATGAAAAACAAAGGCCTACAACCAAGAATACTCTACCCAGCAAGGCTCTCATTCAAAATGGAAGGCGAAATAAGGAGTTTCTCAGACAAAGGAAGACTAAAAGAATACATCTCCACCAAACCAGCAATGCAAGAGATGCTAAACGGTCTGTTTTAAGAAGATAAAGAAACAGAGACAGAGAAGAACACGAGTACAAAGGGGAAAAATGACAATGAATAAGTACTTATCAGTAATAACCTTAAACGTAAATGGATTAAACACTCCAATTAAAAGACATAGGGTAGCTGAATGGATTAGAAAGAATGACCCACACATTTGCTGTCTACAAGAGACCCATCTTAGAACAAAAGATCTACACAGACTGAAAGTAAAGGGATGGAAAAATGTTTTTCAAGCAAATGGACATGAAAAAAAGCCGGGGTAGCAATACTTATATCAGACAAAACAGATTTCACAGCAAAGTCCATAAAAAGAGACAAAGAAGGGCATTTCATAATACTTAAGGGAAAAATCCATCAAGAAGATATAACCCTTATAAATATATATGCACCCAACTAAGGAGCACCCAAATATGTAAGGAAAATTTTGAAAGACTCCAAGAAAGATATAGACAGCAACACACTCATCGTAGGGGACTTTAACACCCCATTGTCAACAATGGACAGATCTTGGAAGCAAAGAAACACCAAAGATATTGAGGCACTGAACAACACTTTAGATCAAATGGACTTAGTCGATATATATAGAAGTTTACACCCCAAAGAAGCAAAATATACATATTTCTCAAGTGCACATGGAACATTTTCAAAGATAGACCACATGGTAGGACACAAAACAAGCCTCAATAAATTCAAGAAAATTGAAATTATATCAAGCATCTTCTCAGATCACAATGCCTTAAAATTGGAAATCAACTTCAAGGAAAAAACTCAAAAACATTCAAAATCATGGAGAATGAATAACATGCTATTAAATAATGAATGGGTTAACAATGACATCAAGGAAGAAATCAAAAAGTTCCTGGAAACCAATGATAATGAACACACAACAACCCAAAACCTATGGGATACAGCGAAAGCAGTCTTAAGAGGAAAGTTCATAGCAATACAAGCCTATCTAAAAAAGCTAGAAGAATCTCTAATAAAAAATTTAACCCTACAGCTACAAGAACTAGAGGAAGAACAACAAGCAAAGCCCAGATCAAGTAGAAGGAAGGAAATCCTCAAGATCAGGGCAGAATTAAATGACATAGAGTCTAAAGTAACAATTCAAAAGATCAACAAAAGTAGGAGCTGGTTCTCTGAAAAGATAAACAAAATTGACAAGCCTTTAGCCAGGCTCATCAAGAAAAAAAGAGAGAGAACCCAAATAAATAAAATCAGAAATGAAAGAGGAGAAATCACAACTGATACCACAGAAATACAAAGAATTATAAGAAATTATTACGAACAACTGTATGGCAAGAAATTTGACAACCTAGAGGAAATGGACAGATTCCTGGAAAACTATAGTCTGCCCAAACTGAATCAAGAAGAAGCAGAAAGTCTGAATAGACCAATAACAGCTAGCGAAATTGAAGCAGTAATCAAAAAACTCCCAGCACACAAAAGCCCAAGACCAGATGGCTTCACAAGTGAATTCTACAATACGTTTAGGAAAGAACTAACTCCTATACTCCTCAGACTATTCCAAAAGATACAAGAAGAGGGAAGACTCCCAAACTCGTTCTATAAAGCCAGTATAACCCGAATTCCAAAACCAGGTCAAGACACAACAAAGAAAGAAAACTACAGACCAATATCGCTGATGAACATAGATGCTAAAATCCTCAACAAAATATTGGCAAACCAGATCCAGCAACACATTAGAAAGATCATAAACCACGATCAAGTAGGATTCATCCCAGGGATGCAAGGATGTTTTAATATTCACAAATCAATAAACGTGATACACCACATAAACAAAATGAAAGACAAAAACCACATGATCATATCAATAGATGCGGAAAAAGCATTTGATAAAGTACAACACCCACTTATGATAAAAACTCTAAGCAAAATGGGAATAGAGGGAGCATACCTCTACATAATAAAGGCCATATATGAGAAACTTGAAGCCAACATCATACTCAATGGGCAAAGACTGAGAGCATTCCCCCTGAGATCAGGAACAAGACAAGGATGTCCGCTCTCTCCACTCCTATTCAACATAGTCTTGGAAGTTCTAGCCACAGCAATCAGACAAGAAAGAGAAATAAAAGGCATCCAAATTGGAAAAGAGGAAGTAAAACTGTCATTATTAGCAGATGACATGATAGTGTACATAGAAAATCCTTTAGACTCCACAAAAAAACTACTCAATCTAATAAGTGAATTCGGCAAAACAGCAGGATACAAGTCAATATTAAGAAATCGAAGGCATTTTTATACACCAACAATAAAAACTCAGAGATAGAAACTGAAAGAACATTCCCATTTACCATAGCAACAAGAAAAATAAAATACCTAGGAATAAACTTAACCAAAGAGGTAAAAGACCTGTACACAGAAAACTACATAACACTGAAGAAAGAAATTAAAGAAGATACAAATAAATGGAAGTGTATACCATGGTCATGGATGGGAAGAATCAACATCATTAAAATGTCCATACTACCCAAAGCAATTTATAGATTCAATGCAATCCCTATTAAAATACCAGCAACATATTTCACAGACCTAGAACAAATACTTCAAAAATTTATATGGAACCAAAAAAGAGCCCGAATAGCCACAGCAATTTTGAGGCAGAACACAGTAGAAGGAATCACAATACCTGATATCAAACTATACTACAAGGCCACGGTAATCAAAACAGCCTGGTACTGGCATAAAAACAGACATATAGATCAATGGAACAGAATAGAGAGCCCACAAATAAGCCCAGGTTCATATGGTCAACTAATATTTGACAAAGGGGGAAAGAACATCAAATGGAGTGAAAAGAGCCTCTTCAACAAATGGTGTTGGGAGAACTGGACAGGGACATGCAAAAAAAATGAAACTAGACCACCAGCTCACACCATACACCAGAATAAACTCAAAATGGATCAAAGACTTAAATGTAAGCCGTGATACCATAAAATTCCTAGAGGAAAAAAATAGGCAGGAAAATTTCAGATATCCCACGTAGCAACATTTTCACTGATATATCTCCTAGGGCAAGGGAAATAAAGGAAAGAATAAACAAATGGGACTACATCAAACTAAAAAGTTTCTGCTCAGCTAAAGAAAACATCAGCAAGATGCAAAGGAAACCAACCATATGGGAAAATATATTCGCCAATGACATCTCAGACAAGGGATTGATCTCTAAAATATATAAAGAACTCATACGACTCAACACCAAGAAGACAGACAACCCAATTAAAAAATGGGCAAAGGACCTGAACAAACACTTCTCCAAAGAAGACATACAGAGGGCCCATAGACATATGAAAGTATGCTCAACATCACTAGCCATCAGAGAGATGCAAATTCAAACCACAATGAGATACCACCTCACACCAGTCAGAATGGCCATCATCAACAAATCAACAAACAACTTGTGCTGGAGAGGATGCGGAGAAACGGGAACCCTGGTGCATTGCTGGTGGGAATGCAGACTGGTGCAGCCACTGTGGAAAACAGTTTGGAATTTCCTTAAAAAACTAAAAATGGAACTGCCTTTTGAACCAACAATTCCATTGCTAGGATTATATCCAAAAAATCCCGAAACACCAATTCAAAAGAACCTATGCACTCCAATGTTCATAGCAGCACTATTTACAATAGCCAAGTGCTGGAAACAACCTAAATGCCCATCTGTAGATGAGTGGATCAAAAAACTATGGTACATTTACACAATGGAATTCTATGTAGCAGAAAGAAAAAAGGAACTTCTACCATTTGCAACAACATGGATGGAACTAGAGAAAATTATGCTTAGTGAAATAAGCCAGGCAACAAAAGAAAAATACCTTATGCTGTCACCTATTACAGGAAACTAATGAACAATACAAACAAAGGAGCAAAATTGAACCAGAGGTATGTAAACAAGAAGTAGACTAACAGTAACAAGGGGGGTTGGGGGGAGGAAAAGAAAGGTGTAAGGGGAAGGGTCAAGTAAAAAAAAAAAATATATATATGAATGACCCACAGACAGGGGCAACTGAGTGGGGACTAAATGTTCGGGAAGGGAGGGACAGGGGGCAGGGAAACAAGAGGGCTAAAAAAGTGAGACAACTGTAATGGAAAAACAAACAAAAAATTTGTTTAGTGGGGGGAAAATGAAAATATGAAGAATGGAAATGCCAGTTCAGTGAATATTAGGACAAAGATTTTCCTTCACGTTGTATATTTTTCTCCCTATTTGATCCCTCCAGAGTTTGGCATTCTAAACAAGTAAGTAATGACATAAGTTTCTTTGCATAGAACTAATAAGACCAGTTGTCAACAGAGGTTCCTTTTTTTTTTTTTTTGACTAAGTCTTTGACTGGAATATCACGCCTAAAGGAAACATACTTGGGCTCAGATTGTTACCAAAAAGCCCTGAGGAACTGGGAATGACTTTCAAAGGTAATAAAAGCCCGTGAGATAAAAGGCCTGGTACCATGGTTGGTTGTGCGGTCCACAGCAATCTTTCCAGGGAAGGAACGAAGGTTGTTTTCCTGAAAGATGGCTAGAAGGGACCTTAAGGCACAATGGAAAACCAGAAAGACTTGGAAAAAACAGGTGTGTACAGGCAAGGATGAATGCCAGATATGTGGCTCAGCTTCTGTGCCCTGAAGAACAGACTGAAGGTCACCCCAAATATTCCTTGGGTAAGTTCCAGCAAAGCAGAACTAAAGATCATAAGTGATCATTTGCTGCTCTTGTTATGTTGATGCAAATGAACAGGATAAATTAAAAATGGACTTAATGTAGTCCCTTTAAAGACAAGGAGGGTAACCTTAGGGAGAAAAATTATTATTCAAGGAAAATCACAATGATCAGTAGTAGAGTATAAAACAGGGCAACTAACCGTCTTAAAAGTTTCTTCTCATTTAAAATATGGTTTCACTTGAAAATTAAACCATGTCTGTGATACCATCAAAGATATTCAAGTTGCAGGCAAATAGAATGTCAAGTGCCTTGCAACTAGATGTCTTCCCAATAAGACAGTCTTACAGATTTAGAGACTTGTTTGTGGGTTATGTTACATAAATTAACACGTGTTTTTTGTTTTCAAAGGACATAAGCCTATGATCGCATTACCTGAGTGATTATCTGTATGCATAAGCCTCACCTAAACCTCTCTGCAGCGCTGCCTCCTGAGACTCAACGGTTTGGCTGAACTAAATGGCTGGGTTGGGGAAGAATGGGGTGGTCTGTGGGCTTCACTTTAAAACGGGTTTCTCTTTTCTATCCTAATGGCTTGGACAGAAAAGGCCCAGAGGTCTGAGAGGGGGAAAACCTAAATTATTTCCCTCAGCCCAAACTAAGTATAATGGGCAAAAGGGTTTTGGACAGGTGAGATGTGCCTAGCACACCTTCTTACAAAGAAGCCCTTTTTTTTTTTTTTTCCTAATATGGAACATTGAAAAATTAATCCCTGCCTTTTGTCATCTAGTAGTTATGGATTGAATGATGTCTTTTAACCCTTTTCGCCAAATCTGTTGCTCCCAGAACACAACAAGGACACCAGCCTGTTAAACCAAGCACGCCGTTGACCGGAGACAGCCAACTGACCTGGAGTCTGCACGATCCTTCCCCATGTGGGAAGGCCACCCTCCCCTCCACACCCCCACTCTTATTAGGGTTTTCTGGACCCAAGGGTAGGTAGGACGACGACCATGTCCAGCTTGAAGCAGTTAGAGGAGCTTGAGACCTTCGCCCATTGTCCTTTACAAGATTACAAAGGGTCCTAATATTTGAGAGGGGGGGGATAGTTAATTTTTACGAACCAGGGGTATGGACTTGGGGGGATTGCTGGGGGAGGGGGGTGCTGGGTGGAGGGGAGCAAGGGGGAGAAAATTGGAACTGTTGTAACAATATAATCAATAAAAAACATTTTTAAAAAATCTCAAATATATTATATTATATAACCTTATACCTAAAGTAACTAGAAAAAGAAGAACAATCAAAGTCCAAAATTTGTAGAAGGGTGCAAATAATAAAGAGTAAAAATAAATCAAATAGAGACTAAAAATGAATAGGAAAGACATTTTCTGAGGAATTCAGATTCTATGGGCATGCCACTATATCTTAGCAAAGGAATGACCATAAAGATGCACTAGAACTCAAGAAGACCCATATTCTTCCTCTCTTCCATTGACAAGTTAAAGTCAAAACAGACAAAGATGAGTAATGACAGAGTATAAGTGCATAAAGAGACATATATTAATGATGCAGACACTAGAAACAGATTGTAAGGCATCAAAGAAACACATACTAAATGTCCCACCAGTCTGTTTTTTAAACCTCTTCAGGAAAAGTTTGCTGAAACCAATTTATTATATTCTGTCTGCACATGAACCCCAACAAAAATGCTGAAAGATCTACAGCTACCTTGTTGGGAGATCTCAACTATAGTAGCTTATGGTCTGGAAGACCTGTGTGGAATAGACTCGTTTTTGGACCACTGTTTTAAATAGCTAGGATATGCCAAACATTTGATTTTGTTTATGCCACATACACTTAGAGTAAGTGCTATCACTTACTTTGTGCCAGGAACTATTGGGTTGGCCAAAAGTTCTGTATGTTTTTTTCTGTAAAATAAAAGATACATTTTTCATTTTCACTGATACCTTTATTGATTTGGATATTTTGAGTGTGTCGGCTATCTCCCATGTTGTATAATTTTGATTGTTCTCAATTAATGCCTTAATTTGATCACTATCAACTTCGACTGGTCTACCTGACTGTGGAGCATTAACCAGTGAGATACCTCTGGCATGAAACTTCGCACACCACTTTTGATGCATTTGATCAGTCACAGCATCTTCTCCATACACTGCACAAATTTTAGTTTTTTTGCATTTTGGTTGCATTTTTGCCTTTCTTAAAATAATAAAACATAATATGCCAAAAAAGTTGCATATTTTCTTCAATCTTCAATATTAAAGTGGCTACCAAAAAATTCATCAAATTTTGTTTTTTTAAATGCACGCTGATACAACAGCTGTCACAATACAATCTAACAAATTGTTTTAAATGAAGTTAAAGACAATTAAGTGCTACTAGAGCCATGTTACAGAAAAAAAAAAACAACAAAAGACCTTTTTGGCCAACCCAACAATTTAAGCATCTTACAAAGATAAATTTACTTAACTTCATAACTTTATGAAGTATGTAATCTGGTTATCTTCATTTTATAAATAAGGAAAGTGTGGCACAGAGAAGTCAAACAACTTGCTCAAGTCACATAAATATTAAGTCGCAGAGCTAGGATTCAATTCCAGGTACCCTGTTTTCTGTAGTCCATGTAGAAATCACTATTATATCCTGCCTTTCAGTGATTTCTTGAAACTTTTAGACTAATATGGGTCCAGAGTAAGGAACATCATTAGCCTTTCTCAGTTTCTCAAATTATGGACTAGTTTCAGGTTCCCATCAGACTTCATAATTTCTTCAGTGTCTAAGTTGTAGGAAAACTTATAGCAGGTACTATTGTTGTATGAAGAATGTATGTAGTCTCAGCTTTCTGAGAGTTTAAAAATAAGTTAAACGTTAAGAGCTGTATGTAGACTAAAGAAAAACTTAGGGGTATTTACATAGCTTTATATGTGTCAAGAGATTGCTCAAGCACTGACAGGAGTAGATGGAAGGTATCTGGATTCTGTGCAACAATCCCCTTAAAGGTTAGAAGTAATGTCTGTGAGACAATTAATTACTGGATATGCTGCTATGGATCCTATATGTCAAATTACAGAAAGCTGTTCCATTTGAGACTGATTTCACCAACAGCCTATGTTACTGTAGATAGTTAGCTAATTACTAATAAGATTGGGGAGCAAAGTGAATTAAGACATTAAATTTAATAAACTGGGGAGTATAACCCTTTTTGCCTAGCCAGGAAGCTATAGTATTTATAGACCCATTCACACACTCCAGGGGACTGCTGTCAAGGAAACCTAATCCTAAAAGCACAGGAAATCTCCCTAGGAGCACTGTTCGCAATCCAGTACCACATTTTGGGAGTTGGGGCAGGAGGAGGTGCTTGACCATAGAAACCTGTCAGTCTAACTAGAGAAGGAACCCATCGAAAAGCCCATGAAAGCTTTGGAAGTTCATTGGTTATTTTGAAAAGCCTCTGGTCTTTTCCAAGCCTGAGATACACAATCCCAAGAGAACAAAGAAGCGTGCTCTCTCTCTCTCTTTCTTAGTAACACACTCATCCCATGCATTCATGCACATGCTCTCTCACCTGGGAGCATGCAACCATGTGAGTCTAGCAGATACGAGGGTCTGAAGCAGAAGGCATGAACTCCAAGGTACTAAGCTTTAAGATGAAGCAGAAACTCTGTACATTGGCTTTTGTTTTGGGCTTCCTGAGGACATGGTTGGACTTTTTTCATGGTGGAATTAATAGAGATGGGACATTGGAATCCCAGGACCAGCTTCTATTTCCATCCAAATAAACCTTGTCACATCACAATCTCCCACACATGGGTCCTTGAAATGCTTTCCTCGCGATCCTGTGAAAGAGCCTTATTTCCACCAGCAACACCTATGTCCCTGCTAGTTTATCCAATATGAAAGAAGAACTAGCCATTAGTTGGACTACATATAACCTAGTATACCAAAGGGAGTCTGGAGAACATACAAATGAACTTTATACATAATATGTACATAAATACATAATATATATACAAGTACATACATAAAAAGGCATACACACACACGGACATATAACTAGAAATTGTTGCGAATTTACTATGTTCAGGCTCTGTGCTAAATGTCTTATGTAAGTTATTTTATTAATAATCACATCAAGCATGTAATAAAGGTATTGTTATTCACTGCCGTCTATAAATGAAAAAACCGAGGTGCAAAGAAGCACAGTTAAGTAAGTGGAAATTGTCAAGATACAAACAAACCCAGGATGTCTGGCACCGTAGCCATATAATCTATTGTATATAATTGGAGTTAGGCCTTATGCTTTATCTTACTTCCTTAAAATTCTTTTACTTTTACATTTTTCCAACCACTTATTTTAACCTACTCATTACATAAAGTATTTTAAAGTCAGACAGAGAACAGAATCATGGATTTGGTGTAATGCCAAAAGTTGTAATTTTGTGTTTTAGCACTCAACCACAATGGACTTGAATACTTTCCTTCTTAGAATTTTTATTTTAGCTTTAACATTGCTGCATATGTAATATCCCATATAAAAAGGCCATTGTGTTTGTATTTAAGAGAGTCTTTCAAATTAAAGGCAATATAATTTATCATCGCCATGCACCACCCCCTAAATCTTTATCAACACAGAGTATGGTAAAATGTCTGGTTTATTGGCTGATCTGTAACATGTGAACAATATATAATTCTCTGTTATGTTTAACAAGGAAAAATCAATGCTATGAGAATGTTGTAAATATTTAATTATCTTAATTTGGATATATTTTGAAGCAGGGCATTTCACATCCTTGGCACACTGTGATAAGCTGATACACATGAAAAGCAACTGTACAATAAAAATTAAATTATATTCAGTGCACAAAATAGTAAGAATAACATAAATCCATGTTAATTATTATGAAAATAAACAGTGTTATGAGATGAATTGTGTTCCTTCTAATTCCTATGTTAAAGCCCTAAAACCCATTACTCCAGAATGAGGTTGTATTTGGAGATAGGGCCTTCCAAGAAGTAATTAAATAAAAATGGAGTTATTAGAGTAGGCCCTAACCCAATTTGATTGATGTCCTTATAAGAAGAGGAGATTTAGGGCAAAGATGACACAGGCAAAGGAATGACCATGTGAGGACATAATGAGATGGCAACCACCTGGAAGCCAAAGAGAGTCAACAGAAGATACCAAACTTGCCAACACCTTGATCTTTGACTTCTAAACCTCTAAACCCCCCTATGGCTGGTGTGGTTCAGTGGATTAAGTTCTAGCCTATGAAGTGAAATGTCACCAATTTGATTACAGATTAGGGCACATGCCTGGGTTGTGGCTGCCTCTCTCTCTCCCTCCCTTCTCCTCTTTCTAAAAATAAATAAATAAAATCTTTAAAAAAAATAAGCCTACAGACTTCTGAGGAAGTGTATTTCTGTTGTTTACACTACCCAGTCTGTGGTATTTGTTATGGCAACCCTAGCAAACTAATGCACATAATAATGATTACCAAGTCAACTATTTCCAGCCCTTTGTAATTCTATGCTTTAGAAGGTTTTTCTTCCCCCTTTTGGGTTTTTAAGATAGGAACATATATATTGCTTTTCCATATGGAGTTGTATTACTATTAAAAAAACAAAGTCTAGCCATCCTGAGATTTCCTTTTTACTTTATCTTATAGGAAAAAAGTTTTTACTTTCAGAAAGAAAATTGTAATGGGTGAAATGTTATGGATTAGATGCTGTGTTTTTAGGTGACAGTGCAGAACATGAAAACCTATTTCTAAGAGTAGGTATTCTCAAATATAAGTTACCTCTGAATGTTATGATTCCATCCATTTGGAAGTCCACTGTTAAATTGAGGCTATGTTAATTGCTGATTCAGTTTGTTAACTATTTCCAATGTTGACTTCCTGATTTTACATGTAAACTTTTCACATTCATTTTTCTAGATATGCACAAACAAATGAACTCAATAGGGTTAAGGTATCTAGCTTTTTCATTTCTTTTCAATGTGGTATATAGTAGAAACTCAAAAAATATTTCATAAATAAATGAATAGAATTTTTTCCCCGTAAGTGGCTTTGTAAATTCCTACATGGTAGGTCGCCGTGGATGATACATTCCAAGATCCCTAGTGAATTCCTGAAACCACCGATAGTACTGAACCCTATAACCACTATATTTTTCTATACATACATACCTATGATAAAATTCAATACATAAATCAGCCACCATAAGAAATTAACAACAACAACTAATAATAGGGGGGATAAATGGAGATGAATAAAGACTTTACTTGGAGTGGTGAACACACAATACAGAGTACAGGTGATGTGTTATAGAATTGTACACCTGAAACCTGTTTAATTCTGTTAACTAGTATCACCCTAGTAAATGTGATAAAAAGAAAAAAATAGAATTGTAACAAAATACTGTATTAAAAGTTATGTGAATGTGGCATTATTAAGTAAAATAGGGTAACAAGCACTGAGCTATCATGACTATCAATTTGATAACCAAGACAGCTACTGAGTAATTAATGAGTGGTTATCATATATAGCGTGGAGACGCTGAACAAATGGATGATTCAAATTGCAGACCGGATAGAGTGGGATGGCGTGAGATTTCATCATGCTACTCATAACTCTATTCAACTTAAATTATTGTCCTGGCCTGCCTTGGCTCAGTTGGTTGTATGTTGCCTCATAAACTGAAGGTTGTGGGTTCTATTTCCAGTCAGGGCACATGCCCAGGTTGTGGGTTCATCTGCAGTCGATGTACGTACAGGAGGCATCCAATCAATATTTCTCTCCTTTTCATTACCTCTCTCTCTCTCTCTCCTCCCACTTCTCTTCTCTCTTAAAAAATCTTATGAATTATTTATTTCTAGAATTTTTCATGTAATAGTTTTGACCATGGGTAACTGAAACTGCAACTAAGCGGGGGACTACTATACTCAAAACTATTGAGTTCACATCCTGGGAGAGAATATAGGAGTCATTTAGTTCAATGACCACATTTCATGCAAGGGGAGATTGCTGAGGTCTAGGGAGCCTTAGTGACCATATCAAAGTCATACAGGTGTGGACTTAAATTAGTCTTATAAGTCTATATTCCCTTGTCAGGATCACTAACTAGTTGGGTCAGTGTTACTTTTGCAAGTCACTAAATCAGAAATATTTCATACAAAACTATGGAACATTTGACTAATTCTCCAGATTGCATGCTAAAATTTGTTGGTTTTTACCTCCATAATGCCACTTCTAGAGAATGAAGAGAAGGAAAATTGGTACTTAAAAAAATTACCTAGGGAGAAAGCTATATGTACAATAGAATAGCCAGGGTGGGAGGCTTCATGCTTTGAGAATAACCAGAGTAAGAAATCTTACAAGGGCCTTCTAAAAATAGCCATGGGATTAAAAAAATTATAGAGGAAATATACTTTTAAAAAATAACTTACCATGATACACCTGTTTTACTGAATAATAACAATGCAAGCTTTAATTTCAAAATTAATACAGTCAGACAATAGCCAGGAAGTGTTACTGATACTGTTTATCATCATTTGCAGCTGTGTTAAACTAGAAAACAGACTTGGGCTACCTAGGTTGCTGTTATCGGGCAAAACTGCAAAGTAGTTGGCTTTCTACCTATTTTTCAACACTCCTTCCCTGCCTCTTAGTGGGTGTTTAGGACATTGCTACTCATAATTCTTCAGTTTAAGGGCCAAAGAGATCCTTTCACTACACACTCCTTCTTCTACATTACTGCTTCCTTTCTCCCTGCTCCTTGATGAAATATTCCATTCATTCAATCCAGGAAGTAGTCAGAGTGGGTAATTAATATGAACTTGTAATATTCTGAAAGCATTAGATAGTCCCATTGGCCTTTGTATTTACAGGAACATTTTGTTTAACTAAATGGAACCTGAATTGGGAGATGATATGTGGGAGTTCTTTTAGGCAGATGAAGCTTCCCAATTTCCCTTAAATATCCCTCTTCAGAAGAAAGGTTCTTAAGAACTTCACATGTCATGTAGATCTTTTTTCTAGAATTCTGGGCTCAAAGTTAAGTGTTGTTGTCATAGGTATGGCGGTGGAAGATTGTCATGCAGCAGAGGTAAGAAACAAAAGTACTCCACAAGCATCTTAATGCTCTTAGTTTAAAAGCCCATGGAAAAAATACTGCTCAGAATGAACAGACAATTGTCTGAAATTTGTATACAAAAGGTTGATTTTTCCTAACTTATTACATAATGCTACTTTTTGAAATGGCCATCCCATGTTTAAATAAAAATTCAGTCTAAGAATGTTTTTCTTTGAGTTTCATAAAGAAATCTTTCTTTGAAAACATGCTTAAGCATTACTTTGAGGTCTGAAGAGTACAGGTAAATTACTCTGTAGAATGTGGAGTTGTTTGATGTTTCTTCATGATTAGATTCAGGTTATGCATTTGGGGCATGGGAACTATTGTAGATTAAAGGAGGTTAAAAAGATATTATAACAAAATGCAGCATGTGTTCTTGCATTTTTTCTTTTGCTATAAAGAATATTAGTGAGAAGCCCTGACTGCTGTGGCTCAATGGATTGAGTGTTGGCCTACGAACCAAGTGTCGCTGGTTCAATTCCCAGTCAGGGCACATTACTAGGTTGCACATCAGGTCCCCAGTTGGGGGCACGTGAGAGGCAACCACACAGTGATGTTTCTCTCCCTCTCTTTCTCCTTTCCCCCCTCTCTAAAAATAAATAAATAAATAAATAATAATAAATAAATAAAATTGTTTTAAAAAAAGAATATTAGTGAGAGAACTCATGAAATTTGAATAGTCTATAAATTAGATAGGATTTTATCAATGTTAACTTACCAATGTTGATAAATTTACTATTGCTATATAAAATAATATTTTACTTTTAGAAAAATACACACTTAAGTGTTTGGGGTAAAGTGGCATCATGTTGCAACTTACTCTCAAACATTCAGAAAAAAACAATGCGTGTGTGTGTGTGTATAGAAAGAGAAAGAGTGATAAAGCAAATATAAAATATTAATATTTGGGGAATATGGATAAAGGGTATATAAGAATATTTGTACTATTTTTGTAACTTTAAGTAAAATTATTTTAAAATAAAAAATTAAAATCTATAGAATATTTTGTATGTAGTTATGCATGTTAAGTTGTTTTCTCATTTACATATATATTTAGGCAAGAAAATATGAAAGGCAAGTTTTAACCTTAAACTTTAATTTCTAAGAACTACTTTAGAGTAAAATAAACTCAAATTCTGAAACCATTTAGCAAACCAGCCTATCAACAAGTTGGATCATAGTAAGGTAAATAAAAGCAAACAAATAAAATAAAAAGCACATTAAAAATCACAAAATATAGTATGTTAGAAGTGTTTCTAAATGACTGTCTTTTCCTTTTAAAATTTAGATAAAATAATTTCTCAGCACTTAAGGAAATCTCTACCTATCATTTTATAAGTCGGCAGGTTTCTTGATATGGGCTTTAATGTACAAATAACTCAGCAAATTTCCAAAATAAATTCTCTTTAAAAATAACAAACATATGAATTACTTTTTTCACTTGCAGGTAAGTTAGTACTTTGCTTGGCCGTGTTTCAGCTCATTATTATGACAAGAAAAGACTTTAAAAACAACATAAAGGTTGAGAGTCCTTTTGGTCAGTTAATTAATCAGATCATATTCAAGACCAAGTTACAGTAGTCTTTTTTACAGATATTTTTTCTTTTTTAAGGGATCATCTTGCACAGAGACCACAAGCAAAATTCTATATGGCATACAGAAAAAAACATCCACAAGAAATGAGCAAAGTATCATCACATTGCTTTAAAGGCATAGTGAACTTTGGACCAAAGTGGACTTGTATTTAATCCCCAATGCCCATACCATTGTACATCAAATTAAATTATAAAACTGGGCCATGTCACTAAATAGTGATGCTTTTTCATGATTAAGAAAAACAACATGACTCACAGATCCCTTCAGACATGCCACACTTTCTAGCTACAGGCTATCTCTGATCTTAAGAGCATATTTGAAAAGGAGACACACATGAGAATTCACAACAAAGGGCCCCAAGGAGAGTCACACAGAGTGATTCATATTGTTGTGAGCAGGTTATATCACCATGTAATCAGGAAATAAGGAACAAACAAATTCTCCAGATTAAAAATGACCTAGGTTGTGATTTTGATCCCTGGCCGGGGTGCATATGGAAGGCAACCAATCAATGTTTCTCACTCACATTGATGTGGATCTGTCTGTCTGTCTCTCTTTTCCCCTTCCTATCTCTTTAAAATCAATACATGTATTTTAAAACAATTTTTAAAAATGACCTTAAAATTGTGTGTCCATCTAAAATTGTGTGGGGGAAAGAGAGAGAAGTTATGAATGAATGAATGAATGAATGAATGAATAGGGAGTTGGCTTTGGATTGCACAAAGCACTCTAGCATTCACAGGTCAGTTCTTTTTCCTGGAGGAGAGTGGTTTATATTGTCAGGTATTAGACTGGGTTTGAATTTAGAACTAGTTGCATTGGCCACTCGAGCATTTCCAACAGCATTGTTTAGCTTGTCCAGTTCACAAGGATTGATGCTAAACTTACTGCAACTCAGTTCAAATAGGATAAATATTTGTGGGGGGCAATTATATAAATAATATTTTTAAGTAGGGAGACAACGCATAGCTCACAAAGACATAAGGATTCAGAATTAGGCAGATCTGGGGGTTAATTCCTAACTATCTCTTTGCAGCTGTATGACCTTAGGCAACTCATCTTCTCTGGGCCTCTATATTGCTTCATCTATAAAATGGGGATAATTATATCCTGAAAAAATTCTTTGAGGAATAATGAGGGACAGTTCTTGCCCCACATTGATACAAAAATGTTAGTTGTGTGGATGCAAATGTTGGGATGCTGTAAACTGACATGAGGCCTGGAAAAACTGCAGCTTCCTCAAAGGAGCTAGCATTACTTCTAAGAAGAAAGGGTTATTGGCATCAAAGCTGAAGGCTGATTTTCAGGACAGGCTTGGGAAGAAATTTAATCAATAGCACCTATGCCAAGTAAGAGCTTGTCGGTCATGCTTCAACATCTTTTGAAGTAAGAACTTAGAAATTTGCTGATAACTCTCAATTATCTACAGATGATTATCTAGATTTTGGCCTTTATCCTTGGCTTTTTCTACTTCTTGTTATACTAATCTTGTTCTGCTTATTGATGTTTATATTGTCTTGCTTTCAGACAACAAAATCTAGAAGAATAAGTTTATTCAACTTAACCAGGGAAAACCTTCTATACCCTAAGTGGAGTTTGAGCTGGAAAAATAATGTATCTGAGCTAGAAAAGAGCCAATTTCTTGTAAAATTTTACCATCGGTCTGAGAGGTGATGCCCCTGATCCCTAGCAATAGTAAGGGAAGCAAGGAGAAAGGATGAGGCATTCACAGGCATTTGGCTCTTTCTGATTTGGGTCCTCATCATTTGACCTCATTCTTTCACATGAAGTATAATGACTGTTATGAACTGAGCCATATCTGTAAACACTTAGCATAGAACAAAGTTGTGAATAGAAATAATTTGGAGTTAGGTATGTTACTATTTCCTCTTACTAGCATGAAAAAAATATGGACAGCTAAATTCAAGCAAACTGCTACCTGTTATTTGAGAAAAAAGTGGAAGTGAGTGACATACATGAAGTCATACAGTCATACTACAGATAGAAATACATTCACCTTATTTTCTCACTGAGAATCTGACTATAATTATGTACTGCATACTGGATGGACACCTATTAGCAACCCTGTGACAGCTAAATGTACTGCTGGATGGTACATGATACAAGCTGGATTAGGAAAAAAATGTTTGAAGGAAAAAAAAATAAAACCCATGAGGATTCAAGCCTTTTTATCAATGTCTCTCGACCTTTTATGCTTTGAATGAGCTTTCAGTCTAAGGTCAGGTACATGTAGTTGAAACTAAAAATTAACAGCTGTATTTTATTAGTTTGATGTAAATTAACTTCTGTACGGCAATAATAGGGTAGTTCGCTTTTAGAAACTGAATTGTGATTTCAATAATTGTTGGTTCTAGTATTTGACAATAAAATTCACTTGAGGGGGAGGAGAGGGATGGTTTGCTTTTGGAAAAAATGCTATTCAAATCTCATGCAAATCCATTTCTGTGAAATTGTACTAAATTTTCTTTGATTTTCAGAGCAGAGAATCACGTTATAAACTTAGCTAAATGGACTGTCCATACATTAAATCTCATTTGAATTTGAGAAACCTCTCTAAATGGAATGAAAACAGATTTCCCCCTCCACTGAGAAAGAACTATACCTTCTCATTTTAACTCAGCTAAAAAGGGGAGCGAATATTACAAAGAAAACAAAAACAGCTTCTGGATTCAATTTATTCTTATTCTTTATTTCCTGTGAAGACTAAGTTGAAAATTGGACATCCAATTTACCACTGAGAGGGTAGTCAAATATTTCTGCTCAATTCCTCCTTGCTTCTAAATTCACTCAAAGGCAAGATTATTAATTCCTCCTGACAGAAAATCAAGATTTCATGAGTAGGTGACAGCCCTTAGGAATTACTGAGGAAATTTAATTCGATAGTTTTAACTAAATAAAGTGCTTTCACATACATGAGAAACACATTATGCAGAGTAACAAATATATAGTAAATGTTAGTTTAGCTGTTAAATTTTGGACAAGTGATTAATTTTATAGGAATATGTATTTTTGTCGAACTTCCAAGGAAAAAGCTACCTCTACTTCAACATTGTTATACAGTTTGGCAGATGGTCACAGTGTTTTCTGGCATTCATTTTTAATTCAACTGCACAGTTATTTTGCCTCTTACTGAGTGCTAGGTACTGGAGGAGATAGCGCAAAACAGTGCTTCCACTTTCAGCATATCCAATCCAGTGGGTGATGGAGAAAGGACATAGAGACAACTGTTACACAAAGAAGAATTGAGTGCAGTGAGAGGGATCAGGACATGAAAAGAGAGGAACACTTGATTTGGGGAAAGAGGGTGATAGTGGTGTATGTGTTCAGGAAGAAAGTCTTCATGAAGCAATTTGTGTTTGAAATGAGCCTTAAAGTGTTATTGGGTAGGATGAAAATGATGAGGAAAGCTACACAGGTGGGAAAGGTAAGGTATAGTTAGAGAAATAGGTATCATTCAGTTGGGCTGGTGTACAGGGTGGGTGAGGGAAGTAGTGGGAAACAGACAGAAAAGGCCTATTGAAGAAGGCTATGTCATGGAAGGACTTGAATAGCAAGTTGAGTCCATAATTAAGTGACCACGTTTGTCTTACAAGTAAGTTCAAGTACTGCAATACAGAGACTGTTTCAATATGTCTTTGCTACTCCCATCACAGCCAGGTACAGCATGCTTGGAAACAGAGTAGGCCGCGTTAAATACTCAAGGAATTGAATGGGTTGTAAAATTATTTCTGAATGGATTTTTAAATTTTTACTTTTTCCTAAGACTTTTTAAACCTCCTTTTATTTATTTTAAAAAATATTATATATTTTTTTAGAGAGGGGAAGGGAAGAAGAGAGGGAAAGAAACATCCATGCGTGAGAGAAACATCAATCAACCAGCTGCCTCTCGCATGCCCCCAACCAGGGACCTGGCCCGCAACCCAGGCATGTGCCCTGACTGGGAATTGAACTGGTGACCTTTCCTATTTGCAGGATGATGCCCAACCCACTTAGCCACACCAGTCAGGGCTAAATCTCCTTTTAAAAATAGACTTGAAATTGCTTTTCTATGATGAAAACGTGAATAGCATGTTAGCCCAATGATTCACACAGCCATTAGAGTCCCACTTAATACTGCTGCTGAAGCTTACATAGTCTGGACACCCTGGTGCCCCCTGAACCAAAATTGTTAAAGTAATAACTTGTGGTACATTTTATAGGACAACTGACTTCTATTCAGTAAAAATGACATGGCCTAAGTGATTTTTATTTAAGATTTAAGCTTTCAGATAACCTCCATAGAGAAATAACACCAACACTAAAATTGATGTGGGAAATAGAGATGCAGAAACCCTGCATTTTGTACAGTGATTTTATTTCTGGTCTTCTCTCTCCTCAGAGAGACACTCTACAGCAAACTGAAAAGAAGCTAGTAACAACCCATTTTTGAACTTCATTTTGCTGACTCAATGACAATTGAATCACTTTGGTTTTAAACACTACATAATAGTTAACTACCTCATAAAATAGTATTCATTTAAGTATGTATATTATTGATTTAATATTCTACTAGCCTTCATTTCTTGAGAAGTGGATATGTTTTATATACTTGAAATGCAATTTGAATAAGACTTACTAGTTTTTTCCCCCTCCCTTCCAGCTATAATTTCATGTGATGCTATTTGAATCCCTGGGACAGTAGAGGAGTGAAATTTGAAGGAGTTTGATAGGGAAGGGAACTTCTTATGTTTTTTATGAATAATTATAATATGAATTAATCTTTTTCTATCAAGGGTCAGTAAAGCACTTACAAAGAAAGTTCAACAATTATTATGATAAAGCATCAAAGAATCACTTTACATCTAAGGCTGCTGATAAATCTGAGAGTGACATAAATTGGTGCCTGACACCAGCAGGTAGTCAATGATTATTGAATGACTAAACTTAAAATATTTCTCATGACTATTAGCTTTCAAGAGATTCAAGAATAAAATATGTAGAGACAGTTAAAACATGTTAAATACAGGCTCCACAAGAGGTACTGTAAAATGGGAAAATGAAAAAGAATTTCACTTACAAGTTCACTAGACTTGCCATGATGTTCTTTTCATAGTCATATAAATTACGTGATAGATGAAATGTGAACACATAGTATGTGTAGCTTCTTCCAACTGTTTCCCCATCCCTTTCATCTCCACTGGCTTTGTGACTTGCTTTGACCACTAGAATACAGTACAAGTGGTACTATGTGACTTTTGACCCAGGTCTCATGAGACTGTGTGGCTTACATTCTCGACCCCTTGGAACACTACGTTGGCCTTATAAGAGGCTGACCTTCCTTCTGGAGAGGCCATGAAATTGGAAGCGCTGGGCTGACAGCCCCAACTAACCACAAGACACATGAGTCCACTTTAAACTATCCAGCTCCAACAGAGCCTTGAGATAACCACAGCTGTATGAGTGACTTTAGGTGAGACTCAGCAGAATGCAGAATAATTGTTTTAAGTCATTAAATTTGGAGTGGTTTGTTATACAACAATTAACAATGGATATACCTTCTGATAGTAATACTTATTATTTCTTGAGCCCCTTTTTATTTCTACTCTTCCTTGCTCAGCCTTTTCATTTTTTTCTTTTCTTTTCTTTTTTTTTTGTCCTGATCTCAGCCTATTTATTCAGTATTTATTGGCTTTTATTTATTTTTAATTCTCATCTGAGGATGTGTTTGAGTTTAGAGAGAGCTGAAGGGCAAGGAAAGTGGGGGGTAGAGACAGAGAGAGAGATAGAAATAGATAGAAAAAGAGAGAGAGACAGACAGACAGACAGACAGAAATCAATTAGGTGCCTCCCACATTCCAACTGGGGATCAGACCTGCAGCATGTGCCCTAAACAGGAACTGAACCCGCAAACTTTTGGTACATGGGATGATACTCCAACCACCTGAACCATCCAGCCAGGGCTAGTATTTCTTGGCTTTTAAAAATGTCCCCTTGCTTGTCATTTTTTCCACCATATTGGTTATTTTTCTTCCTACTCAGTGTAGCATATATGTTTAAGACCAGTAAGCAGAGTCTTGCATTCCAGGATACAAAATGATAAAACATCACCCACAGCTCTGTCAGGTAAGGGGGTCATGTCATTTTTGGCCATGGTATCACAGATATGCAAGACTATGTGAAAGGGCAACAGGTTGAACTATCAGCTTCAAATGTAAAACACAGTAGCATTAAGGAAGATCCACTGAGAAGGCCTATTTCTTCATACTCACCAGGAAATAGTGAATCATCCTTTTGTGGGTTGATACCCAGAGAGAATTGCCTTTCCTTAGAACCAAGTCAGAATATGGGATTAATTAAATTACCAAACTCATGTCTATGTTTACTGACATATAACATAAGTAATATATCCATAATATATTGTAGTTCTCCAAACACACAATTTAGCCTGGTAGTCTAGGCCTCTAGCACCTGTGACTAAAGTAGCATATAAACCTGAGCTAGAGTCCAGTCCTACCCTTATCCAACCCTCTACTTGGAGCTTGAAAAACTTACTGAAGGTGTTCGGACTGGGAGGTTGACAGTGTTAAAAATTAATAATGCTGTGGCAGAATCTCCAAGATGCCCAGCAATTTGCTTAATCTCATGCTTGTCAGATAAAAGAACACACTTTCTAATCAGCTCTCTGCTGATTCAGTTGAAGTCATTTAGGCCAACACTGTGCTTCCAAGGAGAGGCTTATGTGCCAAAACTACCAGAAAAACCCATCCTCAACTATTTTCTCAACATGTTCTAGATTTTACAATATCCCCTTGCAACACTCTTTCACAATTCTTACAGAGTGAAACAATGTTTTAAAGTCCAGCGTGATCCTAATTGGTAATTTAAACATGATACATTTTATTTCTCCTAAGAGGGCACAGAAAAACACCTCCTGTTCAGAATTATACAACCCCATTTATCTTTGTTTTTGTGATTATGTTCTTTGTCTGCCTTCTAGTCAAGGGTGTATAATAGATATCAAATTCTAAAAAGAAATCAGTGAAGCCAGATTGTCTTGGCATGTGCACATGTGCATGCATACACACACAAGCATGTATGAACACTAGAAAAGAGAACCATCACTCTGAGTCTGTCCTCCCCTTCCAAGATCAAGTGTACCATGGCAGAGCAATGTAGAAATACTTGCATTACCTTGGGATATGGAAGAAATGGATAGAGTCACACAAAAATTATTTAAATCATTATATCTTTCTGTTGAGCACTTCAGTAATTTGCCCCACTTTTTACATTGCATATAGGCAATGTTCACTGGAAAGATGACTTGAAACAATAAAAGTTTGCTTTCCTCTGTGCTATAGATTTACTGTCGCTTCCCCAGCTTCAGTTATCATATTATAGTATGTCTCTGTGACCTCATAATGATTCCTCTAGTATCGCTACAACTCTCTTCATCCCGATTTTAAAAGTGCTAAATGCAAATGCCACAGAAAAAACTACTGCGTACCCTGGTAAGTATCTAAGTGGAATGGGATTGTTGTTAAATATAATTAACTCTCTTCTCTTTAACTTCTTGACTGAATTTTTCTTTAATTTACATTGCTTCAGAAACAGAATTCTAGTTCGGCATTTAAAATTTGGAAGGAGATGTCATGGTCAATTGGGGAGTTAAGTTACCCAGAAGAATGTGCATTTTTTCCTATGCCTGTAAGTACAAGGTACTTTATTTTTCTTATCATGCTGCTCATGCTTTCACTTTCTTTTTCTCTCTCTCTTGCTCTTTTTCTCCAGAGACAGCTCAAGAGTGATATATGAACATATGTATATACATGCTCTAGTAAGTTCAATGCAGTTGTATAAACAATTACTAACAAAGTTAAATAACTATTTTAAATACAAAATTTTAAGTATGTGACTGATAATTAAAAGGCTCTGAAGGTCACAAATCTTCACTTCTAGAGAAAAGTTTGTAACAAAGCTGCTAAACCGCTACTTTGTTTCTATATTATCTTTACAGATAATTATAATTTGTCAAGCACCTGCCTTCACATCTTTATTATTCTGTAGTATCTATCATTTTGTACATAATTGGTTTAAATATTTATATCTTATAATCTATTGCACAATGATGATAAGTTCTCTATTAATACCTTGGTGATATGGTTATTTAAGTTTTTCTTTGTATCTTTAACACCTTATTTTTAAAAACATGCCAAAGAGCCTTGACCAGTATGGCTCAGTTGGTTGGGCATCATCCCACAAAGCGAAAAGTCTCTGGTTCAATTCCCGGTCAGGGCACATGCCTGGGTCTCAGGCTGGACGTATGCAAGAGGCAACTGATCACTGATTCTCTCTCACGTCAATGTTTCTCTCTCTCTCTCCCTTCTTTTCCCTCTCTCTAGAGATAAAGAAATACAATCTTTAAAAAAATACTATTTAAAAACGTGCAAAAGAATTAAAAATGTTGCATTAAACCATTCTGAAGTTAACTATTGTTTCACTTAATCTCAGCAAGGTGCTAAATACGAGAAAATTCTACTGCAGATTTCACAAACCAATTAAAAACCATTCAAATCTGGTTTCCATTTCTGAACAAGGGTATAAAATATAATATTTTATCTAATTCCTGAATAGGTGTCCATTTCCAGTTGACATTTCCAACTTCTAGAATTCTTTACACACACACACACACACACACACACACACTCCTGTAGTGAAAGTAGAAAACAGGACAGAGACAAACAAAGCAATAGGAAACTGTCCATTCATCTAAACCTTAAAGCAATGTAAATATTTTTCACTTAAATCCTATCAGTGGTTCACTGCAGTTCATATATTTCAGTCTTCTGGATCCTGAGTTGAGCCATTTGGGGCAAATATTTGCTAATGCCAACAGCATACTGAGTATGACAAGGATAGAAGACAAGCATTGTCTTTAGAGATTTTTCACTGCTAGGGCAGATAGATAATCATGGGCCAAATTGCTTAAATTAATGCTTTTGGAAAGCAAAATAATTTATATCTAGTGGCATTTATTTGCTCATTTTTTTAAATCTCTGAATTCAGCATAATCCTAAAGGATCTATAATAAATATGTAATTCACTTCTCAATAAACAGATATTGTATCTTTATAATATGGTGGGGATAGTATATGAAGCATAAATTTGTGTATTCTTATGTATCTGAGTTTTTGAAAAAGTAGGTTTACTGTTGTAATATGAATAAATAATCCAATAATTAATAAATAATAATATAAGAATAAACTTTTATGTACTCACAACAGTAAACCTACTTTTGCCAACCCCTGTATATGTGTGTGTGTGTGTGTGTGTGTGTGTGTGTGTGTGTGTGTGTGTACACACTAAGATTTCTGGACTCTTTTGAAATTGAGTGCCAAAATTAAAGAAATAAATAAAATAACCTATCAAAAGAAGTTATGACCTATATCTGTCCATACCAAAGGAGTCTTAATGTAATTGCCAGAACACCTGTTTCTTCTCTGTAGGCTATTGCTTTAAATCTAACTTACTCTGTTTTTGTAAAATGACACAAACTGGTATGTGGCCCAAATCTAATGAAACTCAGATTGATTCCAATTTTGAACCTGCAAATTTTTCTAGGTTTGGCTTTTTAAAATCCCAATACATTTGAAGGTCAATATGAAGAAAGGAGGGGAAGAATTATATATTGTTTAAGTCAGAATTTAGTCACTCCTTTTACCTGCAATAGAACGTTGGACCTCCTGCAGAGACCTCTGTGGAAGATCTACATTAATCATAATTGAAAATATGACAGCACATTTTTTAGGCAAAAATGCCTCACTGTTATGATTATATTGAAGAAACCACAGAGAGTGAGTGGGCAGGACTAGAATCATTCTGACTGCAGACATTTATTTTTGCTCCTTGTTAGATTTTTTTGGTAAGTTATAGATACAGCTATTTAATCTTTTTAATTAGGTTACAAAATCAGTTGTCTTAAGCAATGAGCAAGATGTTATTTGTTTTTCTCTCATATTCTACGTGCATTTAGCATTCAGAAAATGAAATAGTCAATGGGTTATAAATGCAAATAAAACCAGAAACAGAAACTAAAGATAGACTGATTAAATACAGTTCAAATTAATCTTGGAGGACCAAGATGCTGTAAGTGTAGAATCTTAGTGGAGGCTTGGATCTATGGAGAGGTGCGACTTTCTTTATTCAGTGTTTTAGAGGTAGAAATCAACCACAAATGAAGAGTCAATTTAGTTTATCTTCACTTTAGACATTATCTGAGAAGGAGTTTTTGGCTAGCACAGCACCCTTTTCAATTTGTTTCAGTATGATGTGTAGCAGATACATTTGATTAATGAACCGATTGGCAACTTCAAAATTATTTTCCAGTAGTTTTTTCTTCATTATCCAAGATGCAGTGAATAAAGTTACTGTCCTCTAACTATGGCACTCTATAACTTTGAAAACAAACTTGTGTTCCTAAAAAGGATGAACAGAAAATATGAGAAATCTCAAATTTCAAAATAGGTTCCTGAGACCTCTCTTACATATAAATCCTGTATCTTTCATTTCTCAAAAAGCTGTAAATGTTAAGGGATCATAAAAGTATTTGGGAATGATCACTTTACACACAGCCCAAACAACTACAATTATGATGGGGGCTGGGGGACAGACTTCTATAACAAATAGTTAAGATTATAAAAGCAATATAGCCCTGGCTGGTTTAGCTCAGTGGATTGAGCGTCAGCCTGCGAGCTAAGTGTCGCTGGTTCGATCTTCCAGTCAGGGTACATCAGAGAAGGAAAACTCTGACTCCAAAAAACCTCCGCTGCCTTGCGGCATACCTCTTCAGGGGAAAGGCTAAGGGAGTAAACCCCGACAGAAAATCCGGAGCCAGAGTCCCTAAGGCGGTTTGATGTTGTAGTCAACACCGGCAACTCCTGCGGCGCACCTGAACCCAAGCTGTATCGACTCCGTCTTTCCCTTGGACCCTTCAGCTGTGAAGAGAGGGGGGGGGGTCTGCTGCATGGGCAACAGCAGACCCTCCATATTACCCTGCCCAGGCTCTGTAGCTTCAGCGTCATCGCAAGATGTCGATTCGACACGGGAGGAGACAGATACCATGTCACTCCCGAGTCGGACTGCACAGCCATTCTCGGCGGTGCAGATAGACTCTTAAGAAGCTACACCATCGTCTCTCGAGATGGACGGCTGCCGACGACGATAAAAGCAATATGGTGAATATTCTGGATGTTAACAATCTAGTAATCTTTAAGATATACTTTGTACATAAATTATAGAAATGAAATATTTGGTAATTTAGCACAAAAACAAGATAGACTAGATATTGGATCTGACTTACTATTGCTGCCTAGCAAATTAACTCAGAATTTAGTGGCACAAAATAAACATTTATTACCTACAGTTCCACAGTTTCTTTACATTGAGAATCTGGGCTTAGTTTAGATGACGACTTTAGCACAGGGTCTTTTATGTAATTGCAGTCAAGCCATTGGCCAGGGCTTCAATTTTATCCAAAGGCTCAACCAGGGTGAGAGAGTAAGGTAGGATATTCCAAGTACACTTACATGGTTGCTGGCAGCCAGCGATTCCTGGACATGTGGACCTCTCCTTAAACTGCCTATATGTCTCCACAACATGGCAACTAGGGACCCATGAGAGAGACAGAGAGGGCATCGAAGATGGAAGCCAAGTCTCTTTGTAACTTAATCTCAGAAAAGACATCCTATCAGAAGCAATATACTAGGCCTAGCCCACACTTAATGGGCATGAATACCAGAAGGTGGGATCATGAGAGACCACCTCAGAGGCTATTTATCACACATACTAACCTGTTACAATTAAGCTAACAACTCTACTTAAATAAACTTGAGCCTTATTATTACATCACCTAAGTGGTGTATGTTTCTTCCAATCTATCCATCATAGTATTGATCATTCAAATACCAGGTCTGATTTTGAAATTCTACTGTTCAGAAAACTTTAGTGGTTCCCCATGGCACAGAGAATGCTGTCAAAACCAGCAGTCATCTATTCGGTCTCCCATGATCTGATTTCTTATTTAATCTCACTATAAACACTGGATACTTTTTCACTTTCATGCTCACTCTGAAATGCCTCATACCCTGCACTTCTCTCTTCTATTTTATTTTTACCTGTCAAAGTTTTTAATCCATTCATTCAGGACCCATTCCAAATATGTTTTCTGCCATGAATCTTTCTTAATAAAATTCAATCCTCCCTTTCTCCATATTTCCATATAATTTAGATTTTACCTATATTATAGAATTATGAATAAGAACCATGTTAAAATTATTTGCATAGATGAGGTCTGTCCAGAAAATGTCTGGCCATTTTTCATATAATGAGAATAGTTTGTGTGACATCAATGTTACCTGACAGCCAAAAAGAGTGAACTGGAATACATATGTGTGAACAAGAAGCATGTGTATTATGTGGCCATCGCATTCAGAATAACTGAGCAGGTAGAGCAATGAATATGTATCAAATTTTGTGTTAAGCTGAACATTCCTCCACGTAAACTATTGGGATGATTCAGAAGGCCACAGCTATGGGCAACTGCTGATTGGCAGCTTCATCACAACAACACGCCCACTCATGCATCATGTCTCACGCAGAGGTTTTTGGTAAAACATCAAATCACCCAGTGACTCAGCCCCACTACAGCCCAGAGTTGGTGCCCTGTGACTTCTGACTTTTCCCAAAACTAAAATCACCTTTGGGAAGATATTTCAGACTGTCAAAGAGATTCAGGAAAATATGATGGAGAAGCTGATGATGATTGAGGGAACTGTGTGAGGTCCCAATGTGCCTACTCTGAAGGGGACTGAGGTATCATTGTCCTATGTACAATATTTCTTGAACCTTGTATTTTCTTCAATAAATGTCTTTATTTTTCATTTCATATGGCTGGATACATTCTGGACAAACCTTGTATATTTGTCTCCCCGAAAGAACTGTATTCTTTTTGAAGAGAGGGATCATGGCTTATTCAGCTTTATTTTTCAACCTTTACAGCAGCTCACATAGTGTCTCAGCAGAAGTAAACTACAGTTTTTTAGACTTAATTACTTGTGCATAATTTTGTATAATTTTCGTGTGATGCAGGCCTCTCGGATCCCACTCAATTTGATCACATGTTCTTTGGCAACAGTGTTTTTATGAGGTGGCAATTATATGATTCTTTATCCAATATTGAAACATAGTTGAAAAGAATACAGCTTGACTATTGGATTTAAGGAGGAGAGGGTATGCAGTCAAAATGCCATTGAAAGTTGAAGTAAATAATCCAGTGCAGAAATTCTACAAGTAAGTATTAGTATGAAGTACTTGAATGCCTTGGTAACTTAATATACTATGGTGGTACAAATATTAAGTGGCTATTTGTTTTATAGGATATTTGTCATACCTCCATAATATTCCATTTTAAAATAGCTTATCAAAAAGTTAAAGATAATTTTCATGGAGTTATAATGTGTTAAGATCAAATCAACTGAATTTTTTGAAAAATAATTAAAACCTGACTTATAAAATATTTTCATTCTAAAGAGTCAGAAGTGCTAATGTGGCTTCATATGGTCTATATTACATCTGAGTAATTTAATAACTGGGGCTCTTATTCATGGAAAATCTTACATTGAGTATTCCAGGTAAAATAATGGTATTAAGTTTTCAAAGAAATTTATTTTGTCTCTGTCTATAAAATGCAACATCTTGTACATAATAGGTGAGACTATTTTCATTTATGCATTCATACTTATTCTCTGAGTCACTTAACTGCATTTCCTCCTAAGTTCTCATTTAGTACACTCCTTGAAATTCTTTGAATTCCTTGGTATTACAAGTGTTTATTTGTATGGCATCTCCATGAAGTGTAAGGCAATGATCTCATTTAGATAGTGCTTTCCCTAAGGATGCTTAAGAGACTGGAATGAACATTCTATTCTCTGTTGTTTGTATAAAGTATGTTCACCTTTATTACTCTGTATAGGGACCATAGTCTTTTAATTATTTTCTATTATTTTAATATTTCCTGAAACATATAATACTTGAAATACTGATTAATAACAATTACAGTATCAGTAAATATCAAATTATATTTTCACACTGTGTTATTTTAAAAATATAAAACTAGATGGTAGTGACCTTGGGTAATATCTATTCTTTATGAAGTATGAAAAACATGTTTATAGCATTTTATATAATCAGGAACCTTCTGCTGATTTTAGAATTTCTAACTTCACATGTCATAACAAATATACTATTCCAAATGAGCCTATTTTTTACATAAAATGTTTAGAACAGCTTTATATTTACAGAAAAATTGCAAATATAGTAGTTTCCATATACTATCCCCTCCTCCCCGCCCACTTTTCCCTTTTGTTACTATCTTACCTTAGTGTGGTATGTTTGTCACAATTAATGAACCAACATTGATACTTTATTATTAGGTACCATTCATATTTTGTTTGGATTTCCTTACTTGTTATTTAATGTCCCTCTGTCCCAGGATCTCATTCAGGATAGCACATCACATTTAGTCTTCATACCACTTCAAGTTCCTCTAAACTGTGACAGTTTCTTAGACTTTTCTTGTTTTTGATGACCTTGACAGTATTCAGGACTAATAGTCAAGTAGAATTTCCTTCAATTTGGGTTTGTCTGGTGTTTTCCTCATAATTAGATGGGGGTCATGTGTTTTTGGAGGAAGATCACAGAGGTAAAATGCCCTTCTTATCACATGAAGGCAACATGTTATCTACATGTCTGATCACTAATCATGTTGACTTTGGTCATCTGGCTGAGGAATACACTAAACCTAATTTTCATCATTTTTACTTACGTAAAACATATCAGAGACTTAAGGAAGTAGCTAGAAAGTTGTCAGGTAAATAATTGATCTATATCAATTACATATGTATATACTAAGCAGTCACGGTTCATGGGGACGTTGAAATTTTTTTCATGGAAACAGTGAAACTGTTGGATGTTTATGGGAAATGTTAAATAGAAGAGATTAAAACTACAAATAAATTTTAAATTAAAATATGTAAACAGAATTTACACCAAAGAGAATTTGCCTTTTGTACAGTTCCCTAAATACATAAAACATCAATTAACAACTATTACACAACCATTTTATAAAATAATAATGATATAATTTAAATATCTTTCATTGTAATGCCTGCAAGGTCTCATGTCCAGTTGTATATGTGGCCAAGATATTTATTAAACAAATGATATCATAATTTATAAGACTAGGCATGACTAGGGGGTACTTAAAATTTAGGTACTCCCAAATGCAAAGGATTTAGAGCAGAAGGAAAGAAGAAGAGAAATACGTTAATTAGATGAAACATGACTAAATGGGTGAGGTGATAATTTGTTGAAGAGGTGGAAAAGCAAAGGCTGAAAATTTTTAAAGTACATAAAACAAATTCTAAGGTAGTTGGAAACTACAGAATTCTGTCAATAAGTCAATTAAAAACTCTTTTTTTCAAGAAGCAATAAAATTTGTTTATATATACCTGTAGTAGTTTTAGGGAAGTTTATTCTAGAGCACAACTCATTTAATTTTAGTTTGTGCTAATCTTAACTAAGTTAAATTAAATAGACTACTCTGTGGTTCCATAGAGAACAACTGCCTATATAAGAAAGTTGTCAAAGCAAATGTTCTGGATTCCTCTGAAAATTACCAGAAAAAAAAAATTGTGTTTTTTTTCTGTTCCAGAAGAAATTCACACAAGATGACTTACAACCATTGTGGTAAAGATTGGTTCAGGCTAGAATCATCAACAGTTACTAAATCTAGTGGCCTTGTAGAAAAGGAAGGAGAAGGATCTAGTCAAAGAAAAAGTATAAAGGACCCATGGACATGGACAACAGGGTGGGTATTTACTGTGGGAGCAGGGTGGTGGGTGGGGCAGGGGAGAGCAATGGGGGAAAATTGGGACAACTGTAATTGAACAATAACAGAAAAAATTAAAAAATCTAGTGGTCTTAAAGTGTCTCTCCACTACCTGCTTAGTAGTTGAAACTGCTTATTAGTTGAAGCAGAAAAAATAATGCCTACTAAGTAGAGACAGCAGGCAACACAGTGACCAGCAATCAAAATGAACATCTCCAACTAGGAACAGGGAGATCCTGTGTGCCTCCAGATGTGAAATCCTAAAAAGGACATAATTTGTGTATGTAGTATTCTGAATGGGACTTCACAATCTGAATCTAATCATGAGAGAAACCCAGATTGAGGAACGTTCTATACAGTACCTGACCAATATTCTTTGTATTCAACAAGGTGATGCAATGTCATGAGGAAGTGTTGCACAGTAGAGGAGACTAAAAAGACAGGACAACTAAATGCAATATATGGTCCTGGACTGGGGATCAAACCTGCAACCGTTTTGGAGTTCGATCTCTCTGGTCACAGTGTGTCTGGGAGGCAAAGATCAATGTCTGTCTCTGTCTGTCTGTCTGTCTCTCTGTCTATCCTCCTTCTCTCTCTCTTTCTCTCTCTTATTCTAGGAACCTTTCCATGAATTTGAAACTCTTGCAAAACAAGAAATTATGGGAAAAAAAGATGAGTACTGGGAACCCAGTTCAGAGGGCTTGTTCACTGAGATAAAAAATTGAATAAGGGAGATCCGAGAGGGCAGAGGAGTAAGTAGACGCTATACTAACCTCTTCCCAGAAACAATTTGGAATTACAACTTAATTGTGGAGAAATTATCTGGAATAACCAACTGAACACTAGCTGGAGAGAAGTCTTATGACCAGAGACAAACAGAAAAGGCCGCTTCATCACAACATGACTGGTAGGAAGTGCGGAGATGAGAAAGGGCTGGATGGGCTCCCATGGGTGACAGCTGAAGGGACTGAGAAACAGCTCAGCAGTTGGGGGTTCCCCTTGAGAAGGAGGAGGTCTAAACCCCCAGCTGGGCCTCCCAGCCTACAGCAACAGAGCAGAAAGTAAGGTAGCATTCAGCTTTAAAAAGCGAAAAACTGCAGAGTTAAGTTTTTGCTGGCCTGAAAGAAACAGCTGGAAACAAAGAGCTCTTAAAGGGATCACGTATGAAAATATATTGGCACTCACTTACCCTGGGCTCAAGCAGAGGGAGGGCAGAGAGGACTAGAGATGCTTAAGGAGAGTTTGGGACAGTGGCTTTGAGGAGAGAACTGAGGGAGCAGCCGACAAGGTCCCAGTGTGGACTCATTCCCCATACTGTGGGCAGACCACTCCCCTCCAAGTGGTGACAGCCTAGGAAAGAAATAGCCCTTCCCACAGGTATTAATGTGCCCCATCCTCAGTACTTAAACCTGACTGCTGATGATAGATTGAATAGATTAACAACTAAAGGAGACAGAAAAAGGCAGTAGATCTCTGGTAGTCTCCAACATGCTGCCTAGGCCGAGATTGGTACATGATCTGATGCCACCAGGAGCAGACCCAGGAAGTGCAGATCAATCTAAGAAGCAGAAAAAAACAAGAGTAACAAAAATGGGGAGACACACAAACAACCCCCATCAAAAGGAAAGAACAAATTCCCAGAAAGAGTGCTAAGTGAAGGCACTCCCAGCCCGCCCCAAAAGGCATGAAACAAACCCACTGGCCGGTGTGCCCATGTGCACCCAGGCGCCCCTGTCCCACCCCAACCAATGCAGAACATACCCATCTGCCGGCTCACAGAGGCCTTCTCCTCTGCCAAAAGAGGAGAGCAACCAGTCCGTCTGCTGTCGGCCCTGTGCTGGTGCACAGAACAGCCTTGGATACACCCGCCCCGGTACAAAATTGGTCAACCCGCCCCTGGCCTGCACGAGGGAGTGTACGCACCCTTGGCTGAGCTCACAGGAGGGTGAAGTGAACTAGAGGCACTTTGTAATAATATCTGGGTGCTGGCTCTCGAGAACGACCTGGGAGAGCAGCAGACTAGGTCTTATTACAGAATCATCCTAAGTGCTATGGGAGAAATGACTTAAGCACACTGCTCCCCTCAAAGAGGCGTCACTTGGAGGGAGCAGCTCAACAACTGTACACAAGAAGGTCACACCACAAGGCAGAAAATAAAAGCAGATCAATCTAAGAAGCAGAAACAAGACCAGTGCCCAATATGGGGAGGCGGAATAACACCCTACCAAACAGAAACAACACCCGACCAAAAGAAAAGGAGGTATTCCAAGAAGGAGGGATAGATGAAATAGAAGCAAGCAAACTATCACACATGGAATTCAAAACAATAGTAATGAGGAAGATCAATGAACTCAAGAAACTCAAAGAAAACTATAACGAACTCCAGGGGAACTACAAAGAACTCCAGGAAACCACAAGGAACTTACTGAGAACTACACCAGCATGAAAAAGGACATAGAAACTATCAATAAGAACCAGGAAGAAATGAAGAATACAATTTCTGAACTGAAAAACACAGTAGAATCAATCAAAAGCAGGCAAAAGGAAGCAGAGATTGGATCAGTGTGTTAGCGGACAATGTAGAAAATAATTCCCAAACAATGTAAAAAAGTAAAAAAAGACTTAAAAGGAATGAAGATGGTTTAAGAGAACTAGAGGACAACATGAAACAAAACAATATCCATATTAGGGATAAAAGAAGAAGAGGAGCAACATGGGATAGAAAACCTGATTGAAAAATTAATGACAAAATTTTTCCTAACTTGATAAGAGAAAAACTCATGCAAGTCCAGGAAGAACAGAGGGTCCCAAGAAGAAAAACCAAAGAAACCCCACTCCAAGGCACATCATAAATTAAATGGCAACATTCAAAGACAAAGAGAGAATCCTAAAGGCGGTAAGAGAAAAACAGCGAATAACATACAAGGGAGTTCCGATAAGGCTATCAACTGATTTCTCAACAGAAACACTACAAGCCAGAAGGGAATGGGGAAAAATATTCCAAGCAATGAAAAACAAAGGCCTACAGCCAAGAATACTTTACCCAGCAAGGCTCTCCTTCAAAATGGAAGGTGAAATAAGAAGTTTCTCAGACAAAGGAAGATTAAAAGAATATATCTCCACCAAACCAGCATTGCAAGAGATGCTAAAGAGAATGCTGTAGGAAAAAAAGAGAGGGAGAGGAAGAGAGGCACAAGAGGAAATAAATACAAACCTGCAAATGATAACCTTAAATGTAAATGGATTAAATGCTCCAATCAAAAGACATAGAGTAGTGGAATGGATATGAAAACATGGCCCACATATATGCTGTCTACAAGAGACACACCTCAAAACAAAAGATTTAAACAGACTTAAAGTGAAGGGATGGAAAAAAGTATTCCAAGCAAATGGACATAAAAAAAAAAGCAGGAGTAGCAATACTTATATCAGACAAAACAGATTTCACAGCAAGGGCCATAAAAAGAGACAAAGAAGGACATTTTATGATACTTAAGGGAACAAGCCATCAAAAAGATATAACCCTAGTAAACATATATACACCCAGCATAGGAGCACCCAAATATATAAGGAAAATCTTGGAAGACTACAAGAAAGATATAAACAGCAGCACACTCATAGTAGGGGACTTTAACACCACACGGTCAACAATGGATATATCTTCAAAGCAAAGAAACACCAAGGATATTGAGGCATTGAACAACACTCTAGATCAAATGGACTTAGTTGATATATATATATATATATATATATATATATATATATATATATATATATATATATAACTTTTCATCCCAAAGAAGCAAATGTACATTCTTTTCAAGTGAACATGGAACATTTTTGAAGATAAACCACATGGTAGGACACGAGACAAGTCTCAACAAATTCAAGAAAATTGAAATTATATCAAGCATCTTCTCAGATCACAATGCTTTGAAACTAGAAATCAACCTCAAGGAAAAAACTCAAAGGCATTCAAACCCATGGAGAATGAATAACATGCTACAAAATAATGAATGGGTTGACAAAGACATTAAGTAAGAAATCAAGAAGTTTCTGGCAATAAATGATAATGAGCACACAACAGCACCAAACCTACGGGATACAGTGAAAACAGTCCTGAGAGGAAATTTCATAGCAATACAGGCCTACCTAAAAAGGGTACAAGAATCTCTAATAAAAAATCCAACCCTACAGCTATAAGAACTACAGGAAGAACAACAAGCAAAGCCCAGAGTTAGTAGAAGGAAGGAAATCATCAAGATCAGAGCAGAATTAAATGACATAGAGACTAAACAAACAATTGAAAAAATCAAGAAAAGGAGCAGCTGATTCTTTGAAAAGATAAACAAAATCGACAAGTCTTTAACCAGAGAGAGGACCCAAATAAAAATATCAGAAATGGAAGAGGAGAAAGCAAAACCGATATCACATAAATTCAAAGGATTGTAAGAAATTGCTAGAAACAACTATGTAGCAAGACACTTGAAAACCTAGATGAAATGAACAAATTTCTAGGAACATATAATTTTCCAAAAGTGAATGAAGAAGCAGAGAGCCTGAACAGACTGATAACAAAGAGTGAAATTGAAACAGTAATCAAAAAACTCCCAGCACGCAAAAGCCCTGGACCAGATGGCTTCACAGGTAAATTTTACAAAACATTTAGGGAAGAACTAACATCTATCCTTCTCAAACTATTCCAAAATATCAAAGGAGAGGGAAGACTCTCAAAGTCTTTCTATGAATCCAGTATTACCCTAATTCCAAGACCAGGTCAAGACACAACAAAGAAAGAAAACTACAGGTTATTATCACTGATGAACATAGATGCTAAAATCCTCAATAAAATACTGGCAAACAGCATCCAGCAACACATTAAAAAGATCATACACCATGATCAAGTGGGATTCATCCCAGGGATGCAAGGATGGTTTAATATTTGCAAATCAATAAATGTAATACACTACATAAACAAAATGAAAGACAAAAACCATATGAACATATAAATAGAAGTTGAAAAGGCATTTGATAAAGTACAACACAGATTTATGATGAAAACACTCAGCAAGCTGGGAATAGAGGGAGCATACCTCAAATAATAAAGGCCATATATGAGAAACCTGAAACCAACATCATACTCAATGGACAAAAACTGAAAGCATTCCCTTGATATCAGGAATAAGACAAGAATGTCCACTCTTTCCACTCCTATCAACACAGTACTGGAAGTTCTAGCCACAGCTATTAGACAAGAAAAAGAAATATAAGGCATCCAAATTGAAAAAGAAGAAGTAAAACTGTCCTTATTTGCAGATGACATGATAGTGTATAGAAAACCCTACAGACTCCATGAAAAAAAAATAAACAACTCGATCTAATAAGTGAATTTGACAAAATAGCAGGGTACAAAGTCAATATTCAGAATAGAAAGCATTTCTCTACACCAACAATAAAATATCCGAGATAGAAACTAGAAAAAAATCTCATTTACTATAGCAACAAGAAAAATAATACACCTAGGAATAAATGTAACCAAAGAGATTAAAGACCTGTACTCGGAAAACTACCTAACACTGAAGAAAGAAATTAAGGAAGATACAAATAAAGGGAAGCATATACCATGTTCATGGATAGGAAGAATCAACATTATTAAAATGTCCATACTACCCAAAGCAATTTATAGATTCAACACAATCCTATGAAAATACCAGTGACGTATTTCACAAACCTAGAACAAATACTTAAAAATTTTATATGGAACATAAAAAAGACCCCATATAGCCACAGCAATTTTGAGTCGGAAGAATGCAATAGGAGGAATCACAATACCTGTTATCAAACTATATTACATCCCACTGTAATCAAAACAGCCTGTTACTGCCATAAAAACAGACATATAGATCAATGGAACAGAATAAAGAACCCAGAAATAAATCCAGGTTTATAGGGTCAACTAATATTTGACAAAGGAGGAAGGAACATAAAATGAAGTGAAAAGAGCCCCTTCAACAAATGGTGCTAGGTGAACTGTTCAGGTACGTGCAAAAAAGTGAAACTAGACCACCAACTTACACCACACGCCAGAATAAACTCAAGATGGATAAAAGACTTAAATGTAAGAAGTGACACCATAAAAATCCTAGAGGAAAACATAGGCAGGAAAATTTCAGATATTCCACGTAACAATATTTTCACTGATACATCTCCTAAGGCAAAGGAAATAAAGGAAAAATAAACAAATGGGACTGTATCATAGTAAAGAGTTGCTGCTCAGCAAAAGAAAACTTCAGCAAGATGAAAAGGGAACCAACCATATGGGAAAACATATCTGCCAATGATACCTCAGACAATGGATTGATCTCTAAAATATATAAAAAACTTACACATCTCAACACTAAGAAGACAGACAGTCCAATTACAAAACTGGCAAAGGACCTGAACAAACACTTCTCCAAGGAGGATACACAGAGGGTCATAGACATATGAAAGAATTCTCAACATCACTAGCCATCAGAGAGATGCAAATTAAAACCACAATGAGATACCAGTTTACACCAGTCAGAATGGCCATCATCAACAAATTAATAAACAAGTGCTGGCGAGGATGTGGAGAAATGGGAACCCTTGTGCACTGTTGGTGGGAGTGCAGACTGTTGCAACCACTATGGAAAACAGTATGGAATTTCTCAAAAAACTAAAAATGTAACTGCCTTTTGATCCAGCAATTCCATTGCTAGTTTTCTACCCAAAGAATCCTGAAACACCAATTCAAAAGAACCTATGTACCCCTATGTTCATAGCGACACTATTTACAATAGCCAAGTGCTGGAAACTTCCTAAGTGCCCATCTGTAAATGAGTGGATCAAAAAACTGTGGTACATTTACACAATGGAGTACTATGTAGCAGAAAGAATGAAGGAACTCCTGTCATTTGCTACAACATGGATGGGACTGGATACAATTATGCTTAGCGCAATAAGCCAGGCAATGAAAGACAAATACCATATGATATCTCCTAATACAGGAAATGAATAAACAACACAAACAAATGAGCAAAATTGAACCAGAGACATGTAAACAAGGAGCAGACTAACAGTAACAAGGGAGGAAAGGGGGTGTAAAAAGGGGAAGGGTCTAGTCAAGGAATATGTATAAATGACCCATGGACATGGACAATGGGGTGGGGATTGACTGTGGGAGAAGGGTCAGGTGGGGTGGGTAGAAACAATGGGGAAAAAAGTGGGACAGTTGTAATAGAAAACAATTATAAAAAACAGTATACGTTAAAAAAGTTTTTGAATAATTGTGCCCTAGCCTGGTGGCTCAGTAGGTTTGACCAATAAAATATCCTCAGCTGAGAATTACAAGTTGACTAATTACTCTACATCTTTTTTCTTTTTAATTTTTATTTCTTTTATATTTTTATTTTTTTATTATTTTTTATTTTTTTATTTTTGGTTTTTCAATTACAGTTGTCCCATTTTTCCCCCATTTCTCTCCCCCACCCAGCCCACCCCCTCTCCCGCAATCATATCCCTCCCCGTTGTGCATGTCCATGAATCATTTATACACGTTCCATGACTAAACCCTTCCCTTACTTATCCCCCTTCTCTCCCTCCCCCCTCCCCCCTATTGACTGCTATTCTGCTCTTCTAAAATATATGGAAAGCTTTTCAAATTTGCGTGTCATACTTGCGCAGGGGCCATGCTAATCTTCTCTGTATCATTCCAATTTTAGTATGTGTGGTGCCGAATCGAGCACTAATTACTCTACATCTTAAATATAGTAGGCAAAAGCAGACTTTTCAATGGGATAACTCACTCTTGTCAATTGCCATGTCCTCAACACAGTCACACAGCCTATGGAGAAGATCCTCCTGATGAGAAGGAACTGATATTTTAAGATGAATTTTATTTTATTGTATGCTAAGCAAGGGGGAGAAATATATACCAGTTTGACTGTTCCTATAGTATGCTAGCAAGTTTTACTTTATTTACAAGAGATTGATTCATTTCTTTAAACAGGATCACAAGAGAAAATAGAGCAGAGCTGCCTGTATTTTGGGGTTTTAGATTTACTTTCCCAGTTTTTTTAACCTATTTCCAATGCTTTCTCATTCTTAGTATTTGCCTGCTGGCAAAGTCACTTCCTTTGTTTCAAATTGCCCACTTGCCAAGTGAGGGAGAGCAAAACCTTTTTGTGGAGATGGTCCTGGGCCACTGTTCAAGATGAAATTAGATTTAGTGACACTTAAGATTTGGCCTAGGGTAGAATGCAAATCGTAGAAGTTTTACAACTCACCAACCTGTCTCTGCGTTCACCCCCCAAAATGTTCCAAAGTAGTTAAACTTAGATTTCAGAAATATTATAGTTGTAAAACCTGTGACACCAGTAATAGTTGTGCCAAGCATGGGTTTTATTTTAGTAAGTGGTTTTCCTCTGCCAATGTTTAAATGTACTTCTGTGCAAAAAAAAAAATGTGGATAATAGTTCTCTTTATAGAAAAATAAATGCATCCAAATAGTAATAAAATATAACAGTGTGTACATGCACATGCATTATACAAGTACAAATAGACCTACATTGGGCCAGATGTGATCTAATTATTCTGGAAGTTCTGTTTAGGTATATGATATTAAAAAATGCTGAACAGGCTTTTTTCCCTCAGAGTGAAGCCATACATTTCATGCTACTATGAGTAAATTATATTTGATATATAATTTTAAATGAAGTTACCCTAATCTAAAATAATAGTGCAACAACAGGGATAAGCATTGAAGCTTTTCATAAGATAAAATGGATTTTAAAATTCTGGAGAATTTTAGTTACAAGTAATTAGAAATGCAATTTAGAACACTTAAAAATGTATTTCTTTCAATGGTTAATTACATTAGAACAGATACTGTTCCAAATGGTGATAGACTAATAAATTGTAATAATCACCTCTTTAAAAATAGGATTATAATGTTTAATAAATATTTTATACAACCACAGAAGTCTTTTTTTCCCAATCCTAGAAATTTACTTAATTAAAATACTATGTTGGCATATATAATACATGGATACATATATATACATGCACATAACAAAAATATTATTGGCATGTACAGGGGTGGACAAAAGTAGGTTTATAGTTGTGAGAATTCAAATCACAGAATTTATTCTTATACTATTATTTATTAGTTATTGTATTATTTTCCATATGAACAAGTGTAAACCTGCTTTTGCCCCATCCAATATGTACACACACATATAATTATGGTCTTGTAAAACTGAATGAGACTCTAAAAAGAATTTTAATTGTAATTATGCTATGTTGTAAAAGTTCAGGTATAGTAGAGTAGATTTTACTAGAATACACGTCACTTCTAAAAATCATCTCAGATTTGAGATGGCAAGGTTTTAGTCTAAGTAGGTATACAGGCTCCCTTCTCTCAATCTATAAAATTTATCACCATTTCCACCATTAAAAAGGAAGGCTAGGAAACAAAAAATGGAACAAAGAGGAAAAGAGAAGGAAATAATGCAAAATGGAAGTGGAAAGAAAGCAGAAATTGAAATTTATAGGGGGCAGGAGAGGGGAGGGGAGAGAAGGGAAATCCTTATAGTCTGGAAAGCAGTGAAAACTCACTTATACCCATACACGGACCATAGGAAGAATGGCAACCTTTAGGAAAATAAACCACCTAGGTTTTGGTCACACCCTACAAATAATGTAAATTATTTTAATTTTTATATCAAGATCAAAAGCAAATGGTAGCTCTTTGTAAAAAAAGAAGAGATGGTGATGAGAACATGATTATGAATTTATTATAATTTTTAATGAAATCTTAATGAACATTTATTTTATATTTCTGGAGACTTTTTCTACTATATGGTTAGTACCCTAAATACCGTACCCCTCCATGGTTATTCCTTATCATGCACTGACCCCCCCCCACATATCTGTTACAATCACTGATTCCACGCATCCATCTCATCCAAGGTAATAATTAAAACCAATTCAACTAACTCCACCTAATAATAAGTAATAGCTTCATGTATCTTTTTCTCTGACCACAACTTCCTATGCTTCCAGCTCTTTCACATAATGACTCCCACTATGTCTGTTCTTTATTTTATAAGGCACTTCTTATTTCTGGACCATTCTGCTTTGTTTTTAGCTATCAGCCCATTTCTGTCCTAACTTATTTCTCTCTTCAGCCTAGAGCCCATAGTGTATCTACTGTTTTGTTGCAGATACTAGTGGTTGGCTAGCGCAACAACCATTGTCAATAATGTTCTCCCTCACCTTTAGAGGTGAGTAAATGAAGTACTCACTTTTCAGCATCTTTGCAGCAAGATATGTAGCACAGATGCTGGTGAGAATTTTCCTGATAAAGGCAACAGATAGAGCTAGCATTTCCTTTTCCCCATTCTTCTTGCTTTGAATACATATAGGATGTCTGAAGCCATGGAGTTAGCTTGTGACTATGAATGAAAGGGAAATAGAATGAACTTCTAACCCTAACACACTTAAGCCCCCAAAAGAAGGGGAGGAGCCACATATTCCCATACTTGTTATATGATAATAATAAATGCTTATTTTTTAAGCCACTCCAAGTTGGGTTAACTCCTACTTCCAACCAAAAAAAGAAAAAGAAAAAAGAAAAAAAAGAAAGAAAAGCATTCTTATCTCCTCTCACTCATTTCTCTAATTTTGACACTCTCCTACCTCTCACTATTCTTTTCTTATTTTAAATGGATTCCGGTTCCCTTGTGAAATTCTCCATACGGTCATCTATTTTCTTGACAATATTAATCACAGTAACTTTTTTAGTCATAATTTAAAGTCTATGAGAATGCCAATACCTAGATCATTTGTAGGTCTATTTCTATTGTCTGATTTTTCCTGTGGTCCAGTTTCTTCAAATGCCTATTAATGTTTTGTTGAACAAAGAAATTTCACATGAAAAAGCTCTAGGAGCTCCATATGTTTTTTTCCTCCAGAGAGGATTAACTCTACCCTTATTAGGCAGTTAGAGTAAAGGCAGATCACCTTAATCTAATCAAGATGTAGAATGCCTGGAAGTTGAATTGCAGTCTTTTCAAGATTCAGTCTACCTCTAATTCACTCCCAATTCCTAGGAGGTAGATTCTTAAGGAGTCTCAATTGAAATCTTGAGGTGTTTCCTGGGGTCACTCCTCCATAGAAGGTTGTGAACATTAATTGTTGTTTCTTCAGGAACTATGAATCTGGGGAACTCCCTTCTGCTTTTCACCTACTTCCTAAGCTCAACCAGGCTTTCTCAGGCCATGAACGGCTTGAGAATTTGGCAAGTGACTAGAGGAAATAAACTACTGAGTGACAAGTTCACTTCTTTACTCATCCCCTCTCTTCAAGATTTTGGGCCCTCTAGTGTTAACTGCATCGACAGCACCCAGTTTTATTCTCTCCCCAGCCATATAAGACAGCTGAGACATCTGATGACTTTATATCACACACTGATAACTGGCAAATGCTCCAAAGGGAAATATGCCTAACTTCTCTATAGTTTTCCTTACTCCAGATTTTAACTTGAGCCCTGTCTGCCTTGGCAAATGTCCCATGCTTCCAAATAGAATTTTTGTCTTCCATCAGGCTTATATAGATGTTCTTGGTAGAGCATCGTTCAGGCTCAAGTTACTGCATCACTGCCAGAAGTGGAAATCTTTCTTTGACTATTTTTTTAGTCCCCTCTCCAGACTCCTTGCCATATGATGGAGTCATAAATATTATTTCTTCTGCTAAGAACATTTGCCTCTCATCTTCTCTTTCCCTGTTTTACCCCTATTTATCTTTTATGTGTTATCTTAGAATGCTTTAGGAAGTGTTTCCTACTTGTCAAAGTCTGAGTTACATTTCTATATATGCCCTTAATATTCAATAGTACTTCCACATCAGCACTTAATACAGTTCATTATAATTTCCCATTTATTTATCTGTACTTGTCCCCCATGTAAAGGCAAAAATAATGTTATATTTAGTACTGTATTCCCAGTACTTTTTCCACCATATCTTCAAATACATAGTACAGTGCCTAGCACAGAGCACAATAAATAACTGCTGAATGATTTATCTGGCAATCAGCTGGTGGGCAGCACAGAGAACTTACATGTCTCAGTGTCCCTCCTCTACCACCTTGTTTTTCTTTCTTCAGAGTAATCATGCTATGAAGAGTTCCTCATCTCCCCTTCCTCACTGACAGCTCAATTAATGATATTTTGAGAAATCTATCACACCTGTATAACTAAAATAAGGCCAAACTACACAATGGTTCCCTACTGGAATGGAGCTATGTGCAAGTAACAATAAGAATAAAACATGGTTGGAAAACAATGTAAATAGTTACTGAATTTTCTCTAAGGATACCAAAGGAAGACTCCATTTATAATGTTCAAAAAAACTGAAAACAAAAATGCTATATATATCTCTCTCTAACTCAACTTTTCATACTCAAGGCAGCACATTCCCAAAGCTTCCTCACCCATTCCAACATCTATCCTATAAAACTGGAAAGAAAAAGCTAATAAATGGCTCTCTCACTACCCCAGCTCATGTAAGCTCTGTAGTTTACTCTTCTTTCCCTGTATCATCTCTTTTTAGTGTGGTTCCACTTAGTCTCTCTTAACATATTTCAACTTTTCCATCCATCTGTTAACATATATATATATATATATATATATATATATATAAAGGATGGTCTGAGAACTGACTTCACAGCAAGGACTCCTTTTCCTTTGGATGGTGGTGCCTGTGGCTTGCTAAAGTATATAGTTTTATTTTTGTCTTGCATATCCGTATGTCTCCTCTTTCCAAATTTCCCCGTGGCACCACATCTCAATTCTCCCCGTTTTTTTTTTTTTTTTTTACTTCTAGTCAATCACTGACCTCAGTCATAGTGTAGTAATCTCAGTATAAAACCCCTATAACCAAAAAAGAGGGGAGAAACAAAAAATTCGCAGTTTTAAAATTCAATTAGGCTTGCTAAAGACCACATGCCATTTAAAACCTTCAAAAATGCTCCCGAGTCCTATTCTGAGACTTTACAAGTCTCAATCTACTTCATCATCTTATAGTGAAACCTGAATTTTCCTTAAGTACTAGCATTCAAGCCAGACATATAAAATTATCTTACTCAATGCTATTGCTTGTAATTATTAGTAGCACAAATGTGCTTGCTACTGTTCAACTGCAAATGTGTAGCATTTCAGTGACATTATTGACTATCCTGGGGGAACCCAACCATCATTTATAACATTGCTTCTGTGGGGAAATGCTTTCTGGATTCCAAACACCTGACATTTCAACAAAGTTTTCCCACTTGAGTAATCAGAATTCAAACAATAATGTGTCCTACATCTGTCTACAAGCTATTTGTAAGATTGGGACTGCCTGTATTTGAAAAACACATGCTGGTATGTTGCTCTTAATCAGGGGGAAGCATATTAGGATGCTGAGATTCTATACCTGAATTTTTCTTCCTAGTTTTCAATTCTATTTCTCCATTTTGTCAGATTAGATTCATGTAAATCATAAAAAAATCTGTCAGTATAATAGGTGCTCTGTTTTTAATCTTTTTAGAATAATTTTCACATGTGAAGCACTAGTTAGGCAATCAGGTTACAGAAACCTCTCAATAATTACAGAAATCACAGTGTTTCAGAACCAAGTAGATGCACTGAAACAGATGTTTTGTTTTCAAAATTCTATCTAATGAATTTACAATACTCTCTGTAATACCAGTCTCAAAAAGGCCAACTCAGATGAACAGTAGTGAATATAGGAAGGTATATCTTATATTCTGGTATATTATAGCCCTTTCATGTTTTTATTTTTCCTAATCAACTTATAAGATTGATATCTAAAGTACAAAGAACATAATTTTATATTCTTTGATATCCTAATATTGCACCTCAAAACCACCCTTTGTTGGCTTGTTTGTTCTTTTGTCCATTCATCTTTCATTTATTCACACATTTCTGAAGGGCCTATTATGTTCCAAGAGACATGCTTACTGCTGAATCTATAATACAAAAATGAGTAAGACATTGTGCCCTCAAAGAGCTTACAGGTTAACAAGACAGACAGGCAGGGAAAGGAACCAACACAAAGAAGTGTGGGAGTTCAGTGAGGGCACTGTGATTAAAGTACCATGGAAGGACTGAGGATGTGTATTCAGCCTTCCTGGCAGAAAGGCCAAACTGAGTTTTAAAGGATGAGCAGTAGTAAATCAGGTGAAAAGAAGAAGGGAGGACCATTGAGGCAGAGGGCCACAGTGAGCAACATTATGAAAGGATGGGTGGGTGAGACAGTGGATAAGATTAAAAGCTGCTGTCCTAGTCAGGTAGCTCAGTTGATTGGAGAGTTATCCCATAAACTGAAAAGTCACAGATCCAATTCCCAGTCAGGGCATGTACTTAGGTTGTGAGTTTGATCCCCAGTAAGGGCACAGGGCAGATACAGGAAGAACCTATCAATGTTTCTCTCACATCACTCTCTCTCTCTCTCTCTCTCTCTCTCAAATAATATATTTGGGCGAGGAATTTTTTTAAAGGAATATTAGAGGAAATAGCAGAATTAAGATTTTCACATGTTTAAATGGAATATTACTCAGCCATAAAAACAAATTAAACTTTATCATTTGTGACAGCACAGATGGACCTAGGTAGTATTAAGCTAAGTGAAATAAGCCAGTCAGAGAAAGACAAATACCACATGATTTCACTTATATGTGGAATCCAATGAACAAAATAAAACTAACAAACAAAATAGAAACATACTCATAGATAGAGAATAAACTGATGGTTGCCAGAGGGGAGGGGATTGGAAGAACTGGGTATAAAAGGTGAAGGAATTAAGAAGTACAATTGATAGTCACAAAATAGTCATAGCATAGAACAGACAACATAGTCAATACTAATGTCATATCTATGTTATGGTGCTAGGTAGGTACTAGACTTATTGGGGGATCACTTCTTAAATTATTTAAATGTCTAACCACCATGCTGTATACCAGAAACTAACATAAATAATATTGAACATCAACTGTAATTGAAAAAAAAATACAAAAAAGGAAATGCCCTAAAATAAAATAAACTATATATAAGAAAAAAAAATTTTTTTGACATGTTGAATTGAAGTTGCCTGTGAAACACCCAGGTAAAATTGCACAACAGGCATTTAGCTGTGGAAGTTTGCAATTCCAGAGAGAAATGTGGGCCACAGCTACAGAGCTGGGAACCATATGTATGATGGATAAAAAATATGGGAGCAAGAAGAACAAGGACTGAGGGTGGAAACTTGGTCAAAAGGGCATTTAATGTGCATGGAGCAAAGGAAACATCGATGATGGAGGAAATATAGAAAGTATCAGAAAAATCAGGAAAAGGGTGGTGTCACAGAAACAACACTGATGTACAATTGTGTGGTAAAATTCACAAACAACTGTGGATATGGCAGAGATTCTGAGATATTTTTCTGAGGTTGTGCTCTAATAGAGTTACAGCAAAAGTGCAGTACCTTAATTGTCTGTGTATGTCTCTTTCTGGGCTAGTGTCTGGCTCATTACAAGTTCTCAATGAATATTTATTGAATGAATGAAGAAATGTCTGTTAATGTGAAGAATTTATATTATAATTAAATGAAAAAAGAAGGCACATGGACAAATAGAGTATTTAAGCCATTTTTATGGCAACTGTGGTACTATTTTGTTGGTCATCAGGTGAACATAATGGCAACAATCCAGTCTGGGAGATTTCTCAGGTATAGGAGAATATTCATCACAGAACTTGAAATGAACAAGCTGTACAGCTCAGGCATACTAATCACTAATTCAACAAATATTTAAAATCTACTATAAGTATTTGCCAGACACCAGACATTGGGGAGTTTTTGGAAAACTAGAAAAGTGAAAACTTTCTTCTCTTGTGGAATTTACATTTCAGTGTGGAAGGAAGAGACAATGAACAAATAACTAGATGGTAGGTAGTGCTAAATGCTAAGAAGAAAAATAAAGAGGATAAGGGGGCAAAGAGTGGGGCTACTATCATAGTTTACAGTTTACATTATAATCACATTTTTGCTTATTTAAAAAAAATTTTTAATTTATTTTTAGAGAGAGGGGAAGGGAGGGAGAAAGAGAGAGAGAAACGTCAATGAGTGATTGCCTCTCATGCACCTCAAACTAGGGACCTGGTCCGCAACCACACGTGTGCCCTGACTGGGAATCAAACCAGTGACTCTTTGTATCACAGGCCAGCACTCAATCCACTGAGTCACACCAGCTAGGGCTAGTTATTACTTATTTCTAAAATAAAGACAATCATAAATTTTATGAAAAATACTATGGAGAATGAATTTAAGAACCAAATAATTTCTGGGAAATTTTAATACCAGTAATAGTTTAACATATTTGCAAATTAGAAAACAGAAATAAGATGGATCATGAAAATTACAAAAGGAAATGGACCTGATATCTATTTCAAGTCATATTATCTTTTTTAATCCTCACTTCAGGATAGGTTTCTTGATTTTAGAAGGAGAGGAGAGGAGACAGAGAGAGAAACATCGATGTGAGAGAGAAATATCAATCGGTTGCCTCCCACACACGCCCCACCCGGGATCAAACCAATAACTTTTTGGTGTACAGAAGGATGCTCTAACCAACTGAGCCAACCCGCCAGGGTTCAGGTAATATTTTAATGAGCAAAGCTGGTTTTGAAATTGCTCCGAGTTTACTTGAATAAGTTCTCCCCCCACAGATCTTTTCCCTTTTTTTCCCTAAATATTGCCCAGAAGGGGGATGGGTGAGTTGGACAAGAGATTGTATGTCAAGATACAGCTTCCACAGAATGAACCTTGGGAGCTGTGGAATCAGAGGAAATAATTACCCCTGGCAGGATGTATTAATATCAGTGCCGGCATGCTTTGACTAACTGGAATTCCAAAGGCTTGTTCCTGAGGTTAGTTAGAAATCCTTCAAATACATTTCTATGCGTATTAAGAAGGGAGAGCATTCTAGAGAGGAGTCAGGAACAAAGGAATCCCTTATCAATCTATTTGCCTCCATTTGGTCTCAAAAATGTGGGGCCAGGGGTCGTCATCGGCAGCCGTCCGTCTCGAGAGACGATGGTGTAGCTTCTTAAGAGTCTATCTGCACCGCCGAGAATGGCTGTGCAGTCCAACTCGGGAGTGACACGGTATCTGTCTCCTCCCGTGTTGAATTGACATCTTGCGATGACGCTGGAGTGTCCTCTCCTGTGAAGCTGAAGCTACAGAGCCTGGGCAGGGTGATATGGAGGGTCTGCTGTTGCCCATGCAGCAGACCCCCCCTCTCTTCGCAGCTGAAGGATCCAAGGGAAAGACGGAGTCAATACAGCTTGGCTTCAGGTGCGCCGCAGGAGTTGCCGGTGTTGACTACAACGTCGAACCGCCTTAGGGACTCCGGCTCCGGATTTTCTGTCGGGGTTTACTCCCTTAGCCTTTCCCCTGAAGAGGTATGCCGCAAGGCAGCGGAGGTTTTTTGGAGTCAGAGTTTATGGAGGTGTATAGGGACAGAGAACGGAAAACACTTCAATTTTCCACTAATTTGATTTCAAAGTATTTAGGCAATAAGAACAGAAGTCTTACAAGAATAGACATCTTCTTTGTCTCTAGGCTGAAATGAATTGCCCCTGTTTGTGAAAGCCCTGTGAGGCAACAGGTTTTCCTTAACTTGCAGCCCTTTTTCTGGGCTCTTCAAAGGCATGAAAGGAAATAGCACTGTCTAAGGTAATACAGAAGGCAAGCTCTGCCTGAATCTGTTATGTAAAGAGTTTAAAAGCCTTCCATCCTGTGCTTGTGTTCACCAGTTTCACTTTCTTGGGCCTTAAGTTCAGCACTGCTGCTGGTGCACAGATAGGCCTCCAGGGAGCCCTGTAAGCAGGAACAATGAAACTCTTCATCTCTTCCCCCAAATAGGAAAGGAGGGGTCATGGGCAGAAGGGAAATGTATTTACAATTTGTGGTAATACAGTAATGGTGCTCCTTCTCCTAGTGAAAACAAGAGCATGCAGATTATCAACACTGAACATAAGGACAAAAAGTCAGGGATCCATTTGCCTAAAATCATCACTAAGACCCAGTTCCTGGTTTTGCCTCTCTGAAATACAAACTTAGACTAATTAAAGTACTAATGAAAGTAGTCATGATTTTTTAACCAAATGGACCTCAAATTATAAATTACATAGTTCAGAAGTATTTGTTGACTGAATGAATGGCTGAAAGATGAATTAATCTACTATATAAACAATTTCATTATGAAACTTAGAAACTGAGAGTCTACATACTAATCAGGATTTAAGTTCTGTATAGAAAGGGAAAACATTACATGAGGCTCAGGTTTGCCATATGTGGGGATGCAACAGCAATTTGAATGCATGTATAATCTGCAATTCTATGTCATGGTATACCAGAAAAAGTGCTAGAATAGTCATCAGAGGATGTGAGTTCTAGGGTCAACTTTTCTACTAATGAGATTTGTGAAGCTGTACAAGTTTTTTCCTTTACGTGAAAGGAAAGAATTGGTAAATGTACTTAATAACACTTCCACCTTTAAATTTCTATGATTTTAATACCTATATGCAAATAACTTCTATTGACAGATATGAAAATAGCTATTAATCCTAAACTTCTGTAAAGGCTGTTTGGCTAAACAGTTTTACCAATAATGTTTGCTGTTCATTTGAAATCATAACTTGAAAAGAGAGAGATGCACAAAGTTGGTGCTCACTAAATACTTGCAAGTGGAATTAAATATTTTATAACTTCTTAGAAATAAATCTATTTTTTCCTGTCCCCAAACTATCACCAGTCACTTAACCTGGGGAGTCAGGAAAGGTTAGGAATGTGTATATGGGGAAAGGGGAGTGAGGAGCAAGGAGAACTATTACAAAATAAATACTTTCTACAACATCTTTCAAATATATTCCACAAATGCAATGACATTTAATTGTGCTTCATAAGTGAACAGTGAAAGGTAATAAGAAAGTGGTTTGTTGATGAAATAAATGATTATGAATAGCATTTGTGTACCATCTCTATTTTAGAGATGCTTTTTGTATCATCTCTCTCTCTCTAGTTTTAATCTCAAGCTGCTATTGAAGACAATATTATCCTTTGTTTTCCATTTTAAACTTCTTCATTTTGTCATATTGAGATCTATAAGATATATCATGTTTCTCTTTCTGTCTTGGCTTCTAGGAATCTCAGAGATAACTTTAATGCTCAATAATAGTAACCATCTTTAATTTATGTACTTCAATTGTCTAAGAGTTTCCTTTTAATTTTTAATGTTATTTTAATCGCCTTTTGTTGTAAACTACCTGAAATGTTTCTGGGAAGTAGATGAGGGATAAATACATTAATGCATACAGGGAAGGAAGGAAGGAAAGGAGAAAGGAAGGTAAGGGGAAAGGAAAGAAGGAAGGGAGCAAAAGAGAGGGAGGAAGGGAGGAAAGGAGAAAAGGAGGGAGGGAGGGAGGAAGGAAGGAAAAGAAGATCAATTTAGATGGGAGGAGTAAGTTAACAAGTCCTTTTAGAAGTTAAATCCAGGATAATAACTTGGCAAAATGGACCAAAGGCAGCTAACTGCTTAGGATTCAATCAACATGTATCTATGTTCTATCTGGAGGGGGAAAACATTTATATATGTGGAAATTCAACTATATTTTATAATCATGGTCTGAAAAAATTCATTAGAAATAAATCAGCTTTGAGTAATTAATTCCATAAAAGCACTGTTATAACTGTTAACTAGGTGTGGAACACAGAGACCAATATAGAATATAAAATTCAATGCCTTCAGCCATCACTGGACTACACAGAGCAACAGGAAGTTTAAAGAAAAACAAGATAAAACATTTTTGAAAATGCAACATTTGTGAACTTTTTGAAGTTGTACAATTTTAACAGTTTCCCCCCAAACAACCATAGTTCCTACATATATCAAAAAACCTTTTTAGTTCATTTGGAAAAGACTAAGAAGGAAGGAAGGTCTAAGGATAGCTAAGATTAAAGTAAAACCAAATAACATCCTTGTTATCCATATTAGGTAAGTGAATTTCTTGATTTGTCTTTAGAATGGTACTTTCGGGAAAAGGGGAGGATGAATGTGTGGAAAGAAGGAAAACAACCCAAAGGACTGTAGAAAAGTGAAGAACGAACTATCTGACAAAGAATGACATATGGATATCTGGGCCACCATTTAAACAGTAACCTCTGTTGAAAATTACTGACAGCTTTATCAATCACAGTCACAAGTATACTTCATCTTCTTAGGTTCACAGAGGGTATGCATGGACTACTATTCTCATAGACATTTAAAAATCATTTTAAAGGCATCTAAACACTTTTAAGGAAAAGAGAGAACATTTAGCTGGTGAACGATATGTGGCAATGACTATGTTCTAGTCAGTTCTTGCACATCGAGGTGACTTACAATATTTTTGTTCCAGGAAAGTTATACATAAATTTGACTTCTTTCTTTAAAATAGAGATGTTTCTAATGTAATCAAGGAAATGACGAACTAAAGTAACCCTACTGTGAATCTCTCTTTAAAGTAAGAAGTCCCTGAGGGGGGAAAAATCATCCTAGCTTATCAGTTTTGTAAAATAATACTTTCATTTATTGAGTTTGCGTAAACAGGGACACATCTGTATACTACTGTGAGCAAAAATGAAGTAGCCTGGCTTTGCTCTGCAGAACTGAAATTGCAGCCATTAAGATGTACTGTTCAGAATGTTCCATTATTTTTCTTGGTATTAGGTAATATATAGCCAATTCTCAATTATCTAGGCTAATGGAGAGGAACAGAGGCATAGCTAATTTAAAATAGCAAATAATCTGGAAATTATTTATGTAAATTTAGAAAGCCACTTTCCATACAAAATGACCTTTAGAAAGATTAGAAACTGAGCTGGCATCAGGAATCCTAAGGGCTGAGCAAACTTTCTCTGTGGATTGATTCTCAAGGCTTTCTTAATCTTTCTTCTAGATGTGGAGGAGCTAGAAGGTATGCAGGCAGCTATTATCCTCAGCTACAGAGAAATGCTTAAGAATAGGAAGGGCAGGAAGGATCCTGGACGTTGATAGCAAAAAAACAAAAACAAAAGTTTCTTGGAAAATCCCCTATTTTCTCATTTGGGAGTTTCATAGCTCAGTTAAGGACTGAAGCTGGATTCACTGGTACTCTAATACACAGACTCTAATAGATGGTGGAATCCATGAGTTGAGAAACAAGCCTGATAAAATGGACATTATTGAGAGAAAGCTAGATGGACTATATTATATGCCATTAAAACAACTTTTAATTAAATTTTGCAGATATTTTCCAGAAGGAAATTAATAAAATATCAGGCTATTCTGGGGATTCCTCCCCATCTTGATTTTTCAACATAGCCCTATGCTCTTCCTTTATCTCCTCCCAGTTTTGGAGCTACATGTAAATAAGCTACTGACTTTAGATCTATATAAGAAATAAATATGAGAACAAGAAATCTCTGTTTATGTAGGTTAATATTTTACTGTCAGTTCTGCTTACCAAAAGTAATATAGAATAGAATAAAACAAAATGAAATTGCCTACTGGGTCCTTAGAATCCATGCCAGTTTCCATAGCAATGAGCTGGTCTTTTCATCCATTTAAAGTTTAGGAAGACCTTAATAGCACTCTGGCTCCAAGACTTCTACTCATTAGATTTGCCATAGAGGACCATGTTCCCAGTGCCAGGGTCAGCAGGAATTGGCCCAACACTACAGTGCCATTCATTTTCAGAGCTACCTGATTTTGCAGGTGAGCAGTTCTGTCTCCATTGATTTCCACATCTATGGCTAACATTTTCTTACCTTGTAACACACATCTACTCAGGGGTCTGATGAGCATCAGCATTTGGAGTCTTAATGCAACATTTGGCTCTCTGTAACATTATTTTGCTAGTTCTGACATTGGTCATGTGTCCAACCTTAGAAAAATTACATTTTTGCCTATAGGATTTCCTTTTATAAAAACAGAGCGAGAAAAATGTGGAGATGATGCTTGTAAATAGATTTTTTTAATCATAAAAGATATTGGTTTGTGAAAAACTAAGAATATGTCTGACTAAAGCCTTACTGCTCAAATTTTTACTAGCAATAAACATTTTAATAAAAATTTATAAAATGCTATTATTCCCCCCTCAAAAAATTTGCATATAATTAAAAAAACAACTCGGAGAAAACTATCATCATTTATCTAGAAAGATGTATTTTTTCCCACTTTCCTTTTGGTCCTATCAGTGATTCTCAGCCTTACATATGAAAGATATATAAATTATACACTATTATGGTGCTATCTGAGAGTTGAGAGGGAGATGGTTTGAATTGCTTGTTTTTATTATTTTGTTGAAAAGGAAAAAACACAAAAATCAAGATAGACTGTCAAGGTCTTTTAAGTAATTTTCTTCTTCAAACCACGGAACAAACATTTTAAAAATGACAACAGAGAGGTAAGATGGCGGAGGAGTGAGGAGAGGTTGCGGTTTTAGGCTCCGGAGACCCGTCTGCAGTTTGGTCTAATTGCAGACAGAACATCTCAGTGAGCAGCTGGACATTGGCGGGAGTTGAGCCAAGGCACTGCTGGATTAGAGAAAATCCATCTGGGAACAACCTGTTTAGTGAGGATAGCGGAGAAAAAGGGGACGAAACGGGATTCCTGACTGGGGCGGCTGCACGAGCTGTGGCGGGAAGCACACAAAGGATTTTTGGCGACCACAGGCTACCCCAGAGAGGAGTCAGGCGGAGAGCGGATCTCTGCCCGCTGGCAGAGACGGGACTCGACCAAGTGGCATTGGCGCTGAAGGACAGGAGACAGCGTGCTGCCGGGCAAGTGAGAACATAATTCTCCTTTATATTTTTCTCTAGTGGACGGTGGAGACGGGAGGAAAGTTTGGGGGGGGTAGGCCGTTCTGGAGGAGCCCAGGCGCAGAGGCCCGCTCATCCACTCCTCAACCCTACCATTGGGTCACGGGGGCGCACATAGGGAAGTGCTCTCATTCACTGGCCCAGGTGCGCGGGGGCTGTGAGTCCAGGCGTCCCTCGGACACTCCCCAACGGACATAAGATCAGTGCCCCAACGGGCACAGGGAGGGCCCACTGAACATGCAGAGGACTGTGCACAGACACCCCTAGACAGCTCCCGTGGGCGCAGGGCCCCAGGCCGGAAAGCAGACCACTAGCGCAGGCTCTGTTTGTGCCCGCCCAGACGGGTGAGGGAAGGCGGGCAGCTGCAGCACAGGAACAGCGGGAGGCGGCGACCCACGGACGCTCGATTCCACTGAGCACAAGTGTCCCTGGCCCTGCCCTAAGAGGCGAGAGACCAACTCCTGGAGCTCGGCTCAGCGGGACTGAGGGCACGGGGCAGCGCGTGAGCGCAAAAGCACCTCAGCCGGGGGTCAGTTGGCGCCAATCCCGGGGAAAGCTCTCGGGCTGCCCGCACGGGCAGGGACACCTCTGCACGAACGCGGAACCACCGCGGCCCAGCGAAGGCAGGAGCCAATCCCGGGGAAAGCACTCGGGCTGCCCGAGCGGGCAGGGACACCTCGGCGCGAACGGGGAACCGCCGCGGCCCAGCGAAGGCAGGAGCCAATCCCGGGGAAAGCGCTCGGGCCGCCCACGCGGGCAGGGACACCTCGGCGCGAACGGGGAACCACCGCGGCCCAGCGAAAGCAGGAGCCAATCCCGGGGAAAGAGCTCGGGCCGCCCGCGCGGGCAGGGGCACCTCGGCGCGAACTGGGAACCGCCGCGGCCCGGCAGCAGTGGGCTCCAACCACGGGGCAAACTCTCAGGCCACCCGAGAGCGCAGGGGCTTGCGCGCAAGGGCACCTCAACTGGCTCCAGCAAGCAGCAAGGGAGCGCGCCGTGCCGGCAACCACGGGCGCGCACCATAGCGGCAACCGGGGGCGCACACCATAGCGGCAACCGGGGGCGCACACCAGTCCTGCAAAAAACAAGAACCTCTGACCTGCCACACTAGACCAGCTGCGGACCCAGAAAAAGAAGGCAACACACCAAGGCTAAAACGGAGTAAAAACATCGATTTTTTTTTTCCAAATTTTTTCTCCCAAATTTTTTCTCCCTTGTTCTTTCTTTCTTCTTAATTATTTCTTTTCTTTCCTTCTTTCTTTATTCTTTTCCTGGGGTTTTTTTGGGGGGTTTTGTGGGGGTATATATATATATATTTTTTTTTAATTTTTTTTCTCTCTTTTCTCTTTCTTTCTTTCTTCTTTCTTCTTTCTTTTCTATCTTTCTTTGTTCCTTTCTTTCTTCCCTTTTGGGGTATTTTTTAGGGGGGTTTTGTGGTAAATTTTTTATTTTCTTCTCTTTCTCTCTTCTTTTCTTTCTTCTATTTTCTTGGGGATTTTTTTGGGGGGTGTTTTTCCTTCACCTCTTCCAATAATAACAAACTTTATCTCTAACGTGTTGCATATAACCTCTCCTTCTCATCCTTTCTCTTTAATCGTGGTTTATTCGTTTGTGTGTCTAGCTTAGCCCCCCTATCACTCTAAATAATATAATATAATTACTATATAAACCCAAATACAATACAATCCCACTTTCTTACTATACTATGTATTTTTCTATCCTTTTCTTCTATTTTTATTAACATACAATGTAAATATTACTAACTGGCTTGCACAGTCTCAACTATTATTAATCTATCAACCCCTCTATCAAAAATTATATTTTTCCTCCCCCAAAACAACTCTTATCTATTCTTCTTATAGTATAAATGCTCAAATCTCTTTACATTTATATTAATACGGGCTAGTCGGCTAACGATAGCAGGATAGAGTGGGGGATACTTTCTGAGGGTGTGGGTCTCCTGCCTGGGCTGTGTGTTTATGTCTTCAACAGCATATCCACAAAAGAACTCAAGACAAAGCAGATAGAGTGACTCTCAACCAAGTAGCCAGAAGGAAGATCCTATCAAAGAACATCTGAAATATAACCGAACAGCATAAACAAAAGACATAAAGGGTAACTCAAGACCACCAGGCTCAGGATATCAAAGAGACTGCACCACTGAAACTCCCAGACCTTCGATAAAGAATATTACACCACAAAGGAGGGAAGTCAAAGCAGACTACCCCCCCAAAATAAATAAATAAATAAATAAATAAATAAATAAATAAATAAATAAAAACAAAAAGAATCCAACATTGTAAGACGCAAAAATAACCCCTCAATGAAAAGAAAAGAGGAATCCTCAGAAAGAGAGATAGACGAAATAGACATAGCCCAAATGTCAGACATGGAATTCAAAACAATGGTGGTAAAGAAGCTCAATATACTCGACGTCCTTAAAATCAACTATGACAACCTTCAAGGAAGTTACCAGCAGCTCCAAGAAAATTACAGGGAACTGGCAGAGAACTACACCAGCATAAAAAAAGACATAGAAATTGTTAACAGGAACCAGGAAGAACTTAAGAATACAATCTCTGAACTGAAAAACACAGTAGAATCAGTCAAAAGCAGACTTAACGAAGCAGAGGATCGGATTAGTGAGTTAGAAGATAATGTAGAGAAAAACTCCAAGACAATACAGCAAAATGAAAAACGATTGAAAAAATATGAACAAGATGTAAGGGAATTACAGGATAGCATTAGGAAAAATAATTTAAGGATCATCGGAACACGAGAGGGAGAAGAAAAGGAACATGGAATTGAAAATCTGATAGGAGAAATAGTGACAGAAAATTTTCCGAACCTGATGAGAGGAAAAGCTATGCAAGTCCAAGAAGCACTGAGAGTTCCAATCAAGAGGAACCCCCAAAAACCCTCTCCAAGGCACATCATAGTTAAAATGGCAACATTCCAAGACAAAGAGAGAATCCTAAAAGCAGCAAGAGAAAAGCAGCAAATAACATACAAGGGAGCTCCGATAAGGCTATCAACTGATTTCTCAACAGAAACATTACAAGCCAGAAGGGAATGGTCAAAAATATTTCAAGCAATGAAAAACAAAGGCCTACAACCAAGAATACTCTACCCAGCAAGGCTCTCATTCAAAATAGAAGGTGAAATAAGGAGTTTCTCAGACAAAGGAAGACTGAAAGAATACATCTCCACCAAACCAGCATTGCAAGAGATGCTAAAGGGAATGTTATAAGAAAAAAAGAAGAAGAAAACAAGAGAGGAGAGGAACAGAGGTACAAAAGGAAATGAATAAATACACGTCAATAATAACCTTAAATGTAAATGGATTAAATGCTCCAATTAAAAGACATAGGGTAACGGAATGGATAAGAAAACAGGACCCACATATTTGCTGTCTACAAGAAACACACCTCAAAACAAAAGATTTACACAGACCGAAAGTAAAGGGATATAAAAAAATATTCCAAGCAAACGGACCGGAAAAAAAAGCCGGGGTAGCAGTTCTCATATCAGACAAAATGGATTTCAAAGCAAGGACAATAAAAAGAGACAAAGAAGGACACTTCATAATACTTAAAGGAACAATCCATCAAGAAGATATGACTTTGATAAACATATATGCACCCAACATAGGAGCACCCAAATACATAAAGCAAATACTAGAAGACCACAAAAAGGATATCAACAACAACACACTCATAGTAGGGGACTTCAACACTCCATTATCAACAATAGACAGATCATCAAAGCAAAGAAACACCAAGGATATACAGGCATTGAACAACACACTAAACCACATAGATCTAACTGATATATATAGAACTTTTCACCCCAAAGAAGCAAAATATACATTCTTTACAAGTGCACATGGGACATTTTCAAAGATAGACCACATGATAGGTCACAAAACAAGCCTCAACAAATTCAAGAAAATTGAAATCATATCAAGCATCTTTTCAGATCACAATGCCCTGAAACTAGAAATCAACCTCAGAGAAAAAAATCAAAGACACCCAAACTCATGGAGATTGAATAACATGCTATTAAATAATGAATGGGTCAACAATGACATCAAAGAAGAAATCAAGAAATTTCTAGAAACTAATGATAATGAGCACACAACAACCCAAAACCTGTGGGACACAGCAAAAGCAGTCCTGAGAGGGAAGTTTATAGCAATACAGGCATATCTGAAAAGGCTAGAAGAATCTCAAATAAAAAACCTAACCACAATGCTACAAGAACTAGAACAACAACAACAAACAAAGCCTAGGGCAAGAAGAAGGAATGAAATCATCAAGATCAGAGCAGAACTAAATGACATAGAGACTAAACAAACAATCCAAAAGATCAACAAAACTAGGAGCTGTTTCTTCGAAAAAATCAACAAAATCGACAAGCCTCTAGCCAGTCTAATCAAGAAAAAAAGAGAGAAGACACAAATAAACAAAATCAAAAATGAAAGAGGAGAAATCACGACTGATACCTCAGAAATACAAATGATAGTTAGAAATTACTTCAGACAACTGCATGACAAGAAATTTGACAATCTAGAGGAAATGGACAAATTTCTAGAAACATACAACCTCCCAAAACTAAATCAAGAAGAAGTGGAAAGTCTGAACAAACCAATAACAAAAAAGGAAATTGAAACAGTAATCCAAAATCTCCCGGCACACAAAAGCCCTGGACCGGATGGCTTCACAGGCGAATTCTACAAAACATTCAGGGAAGAACTAACTCCTATCCTCCTCAAACTGTTCCAAAAAATCCAAGAAGAGGGGAAAATCCCAAACTCTTTCTATGAAGCCAGTATTATCCTAATCCCCAAACCAGGTCAAGACACAACAAAGAAAGAAAACTACAGGCCAATATCACTGATGAACATCGATGCTAAAATCCTCAATAAAATATTGGCAAACAGGATCCAGCAATACATCAAAAAGATCATACATCATGATCAAGTGGGCTTCATTCCAGGGATGCAAGGATGGTTTAATATTCGCAAATCAATAAATATAATACATCACCTAAACAGAATGAAAGACAAAAATCACATGATCATATCGATAGATGCAGAAAAAGCATTTGATAAAGTACAACACCCATTTATGATGAAAACACTCAGCAAAATGGGAATAAAGGGAGCATATCTTAACATAATTAAGGCTATATATGAGAAGCCTGAGGCCAACATCATACTCAATGGACAAAAACTGAAAGCATTCCCCCTGAACTCAGGAACTGGACAAGGTTGTCCACTCTCTCCACTCCTTTTCAACATAGTGTTGGAAGTCCTAGCCACAGCAATCAGACAAGAAAAAGAAATAAAAGGCATCCAAATTGGGAAAGAGGAAGTGAAATTTTCATTATATGCAGATGACATGATAGTATACCTAGAAAATCCTATAAACTCCACTAAAAGACTACTCAATATAATAAGTGAATTTGGCAAAATCGCGGGGTACAAAATAAATATACAGAAATCTAAGGCATTTCTGTACACCAACAATAAAATAGCAGAGACAGAGACAAAAAAGAAAATACCATTTACTATAGCAACAAGAAAAATAAAGTACCTAGGAGTAAACTTAACCAAAGAGATAAAAGACCTGTACTCTGAAAATTACGTAACATTGAAGAAAGAAATTAAGGAAGAAACAAATAAATGGAAGCAAATACCATGTTCTTGGATGGGAAGAATCAACATCATCAAAATGGCCATACTACCCAAAGCAATTTACAAATTTAATGCAATCCCTATTAAAATACCAATGACATATTTCACAGACCTAGAACAAATACTCCATAAATTCATATGGAACCAAAAAAGACCCCGAATAGCAAAAGCAATCTTGAGACAGAAGAACACAGCAGGAGGAATCACAACACCAGATATCAAACAATACTACAAAGCCGCTGTAATCAAAACAGTATGGTACTGGCATAAGAACAGACATATAGATCAGTGGAACAGAATAGAGAGTCCAGAAATAAGCCCAGGCCTCTATGGTCAACTAATCTTTGATAAAGGAGGAAAGAACATAAAATGGAGTGAGAAGAGCCTCTTTAACAAATGGTGCTGGGAGAACTGGATAGGGACCTGCAAAAAAATGAAACTAGACCACCAACTTACACCACACACGAGAATAAACTCAAGATGGATCAAAGACTTAAATGTAAGCTGTGACACCATAAAAGTCCTAGAGGAAAACATAGGCAAGAAAATATCAGATATCTCACGTAACAATCTCTTCACGGATACATCTCCTAAAGCAAGAGAAATAAAGGAAAAAATAAATAAATGGGATTACATCAAACTGAAGAGTTTCTGCTCAGCAAAAGAAAACATCAGCAAGATGAAAAGGAAACCAACCATATGGGAAAACATATTTGCCAATGACATCACAGACAGGGGACTGATTTCCAAAATATATAAAGAGCTGATACGACTCAACATCAAGAAAACAAACAACCCAATTAAAAAATGGGCAAGGGACCTGAACAAACAGTTCTCCGAAGAGGACATACAGAAGGTCCATAGACACATGAAAAAATGCTCAACATCATTAGCCATCAGGGAGATGCAAATAAAAACCACAATGAGATACCATTCTACACCAGTCAGAATGGCCATCATCAACAAATCAACAAGCAACAATTGCTGGCGAGGATGTGGAGAAACGGGAACCCTACTGCACTGTTGGTGGGAATGCAGACTGGTGCAGCCACTATGGAGAACAGTATGGAATTACCTCAAAAAATTAAAAATGGAACTGCCTTTTGTACTAGTGATTCCACTGCTCGATTATACCTGAAGAATCCTGAAACACCAATCCAAAAGAACCTATGCACCCCTGTGTTCACAGCAGCACTATTCACAATAGTCAAGTGCTGGAAACAGTCAACGTGCCCATCTGTAGATGAGTGGATCAAAAAACTGTGGTACATTTACACAATAGAATATTATGCAGTAGAAAGAAAGAAGGAATTCCTATACTTTGTGACAGCATGGATGGAACTGGAGAGTATTTTGTTTAGTGAAATAAGCCAGGCAGTAAAAGACAAATACCATATGATCTCACCTTATACAGGAACCTAATGAACAAAACAAACAAAGGAGCAAAATAGAAGCAGCATCAGGGAAACAAGGAACAGACTGACAGTGACCAGAGGGGAGGAGGGAGGGAAAGAAGGGGGGGAATATAAGCATCTAGTCAAGGAACATGTGGAATGACCCATGGACATGGATAATAGCATGGGGAATGACCGTCCGGGGGTGGGTGCAGTGAGAGCAATGGGGGGAAAGTAGGACAACTGTAATAGAACAACAATAAAAAAATATATTTAAAAAAAATTTCTTCCTCTTCTGTATTTGTTCCTACCTCCCTTTATCCAATTTTTCACTCTGTCTTCCAATTTCTTAATTGACCTCATGAGTACTCTATCAAAGGCTTCTTTCCTTATTCGGGGAATTTCACTTCTCCATAGACTTCCTATGCCTTTGATTTTACCCTTAAACTGAAGGGGAGCATGGGGGGAGAGAAAAGAAAAAAAGTATATGTTTGTCCCCTCTTGCAAGACTAGACTAAAAACCAAGAGAACTGAGTTCTGGTTGCCACTGTCATTAATTTGCTGCATGACCTGAAGTAAATCACTTCACTCTCTCTGGGCCTTGTTTGCCTCCTCTGGAAAATGAGAGATTTGGACTACATGATCTCTAGGAGCCCTTCCAGCTCTACCAATCCCCAAGTGATTTTATCAGCAATCATACAGGATGACAGTTATACAGGAGCACTTTAAATACGTGCAGACCTTGCCTATAGATCTCAATCTGAAATAGATCTGTTTAGACTAAAATATGTCAACTCATTTTGAATTCCTTCACTTTTTGCCCTTTGGAGTGTTTCTATTCAATGTTTAATTTCTCAAGGAAAGAGAACATTTCTTACTCATTGCAGTATCCCCACCACTCAGTACTCAGTAACTAACAGTTAATTAATATTCCTGCTACTTGGTGTGTCCTCATCTTAAAGCATTTTCTGTCCATAAATGTTTGCACTATAGAAGTTTATCACATTTAACTTAACTATTCAGTGTCTATGTTTTCTGTCTACTTAGTTACCAATATCCAATTCTTTAAAATATAAATTTTCCTATAAAATGGCAGCGCTAATGGGAATAACACTATTTTGAGAAAGAGACTGGACTGACTCATACAGGAATCACTGTTCTCTCCTAAATAATTCACTAAAACTCACTGCTAGGACTCTGCACTGAGATACTACTTTTGTTACTAGAATGTCAGTTCCTACTTGAAATTGTGATTTTCAGAATAAAAAGCTTAAAAAAAGCCATGACTTTTGGAAATGCATTTGAAAAGGCAGCTATAGAAATAATGAAAAGTTTTAATAACATGTTTCTGCTGCTCAAATTTTAGAAGTAAGCCTAAAGTGGTATAATAAAAATTACCATCATAACTTACACTTAATATCAATATTAGGATTTCAGTGAGGAAATTATATTAAAATAAGTTCTCAGAATCAATCACTGATATTGTAAAAAGAGGAAACAAAAATCTGTAGACCAGTTATAGATGTCAAATTAAAATACTGGTATTTGTTTGGATCATTTTGTTTAAAAAGTATGCTTTCATTGCATCTTAAATGTCACATTTCCAACATTTAATGATGATTAACTATGAAGGACACATGTAAGACTATAATGCAGCTAAATGATGCATTTGTAACTCATGCGAAACAACATAATTAGTTCTCCAAGGGTTCATCTATATATTATTCTCCTAAACAGCATGCTTAAAAGCCTCACTTGAATTTTAAAAGCAATATGAAGCCTTTATTTTCAGCTTGGCTTCCTCTGTATAATAATCTCATAATTATTTTCCAGCAACAAGAAATATTAGGTTGATTGTTTTTATTTTAGCTGTTGGCCCCTCATGCTGTGAATAAAGCAACTTCATGAATTAATTTATTTCAATACAAAACTGATTTGGGAAGCTTCAAAATAAGAAAAAGTACAAAAGGTCTAAGCTCAGAAATTTTGTTATAAAAGGTAAACAGTTGAACTAAAATAATTATTTTAAAAACCCACATTTATTAAAAGCCAGAAGATATTTCTATTGCTTTCTCACCCCACACCCCCCAAAAACTTCTATCACAGAACACAATATAAATAAATAGAAATTAGCTTTAAGTACAGAATTTGATTCATAGAAATATATTACCACCTTCCAATATATAACATTTTTGTATATACTATAAAAAAGGCCATATACTTCATTTTGATATGTGTCCCTATGTATAAGACAAACTCCTTAAAACATACTTATCTTCTAAAAACAATATTGATATATGTTGTCTAAACTTTTAGGTATGAGTTAACACAAGTCATACAGCTTATGCATCTCATGAAAATTATGCTTTTTCTTGCAACCACTGTCTATTAATTGTCTACAAACTCTGACACTTTACAAATACACAGTGCTTTTGAAAAGAGGCTGAATGAAGTCATTCTATGCCTCTTCCTTCTAGTCTTCTGGGTCATCTGATTTTTAGCCACTGTTCTCAGTTTATTTAGAAAATCCACAATTCCAAAGAATAGTATTTATCTTTGTACAGTGGCCTGTCAATGTAGCTTGCTCTACAGAAGAAGAACGCAAATTAACAGGCACAAAGCCATAGGGGAGCAGTCATTTAAGTGCTGCCAAAAGGATCTGTGAGTCTTTTATTTCTGATGCTGGACTTGGGGAGGGGGCACAGTGGGGAAGTGTCCAATAAATTAGTTTCAGACAATAGCAGCCTGCAGCATTTCCTGTGCTTTAGCCATTTTCTTTATTGAGGTAGAAAATAGAAGTTTGGGGTGAAAGCCAAAGGAAGGAAAGGAATAGAAGTGGGTTCAAGAAGACCTGGCATATGTGCAGGAGTGGAAGGAGGGCATTTAAGAACATATGTCTCAGGATCCCTAGAAGGCATCTGCAAGGACTAAGACTTACAGACATCAGCAAAGGACTAAGACTTACAGACATCAGCAAAGGACCACTGGAGGCCATTTCAGTCACTTGCAAACTGTTTAATAGTACTTCATCTTATTATGCTCCGCCCCCCAAAATGTCATTGAGTGGCCACAGTGGATTCCAAGTGTACTTATAGACACTGTTGAACTAATATAGAATAACAAGTGGTATTGGAATAATGGATACAAAGGTATTGTGTAAAAGAAAAATAACTTTTAAAAAATTATTATTAAGCTAAACTCATTCTTTAGATAATGTAAAGTCCAGGAAAATCAGTATGGTCTTTCAGGTGTGTTGTAATGACAATATTGGATATTTGGATATTTTTCCCCCCAGAACATAACTGAAAGCCTAGTTTCATTTCAGAAAACAAACTGGCCCCCTTTAAAATTCTTGTTCTGAAGTGTCTAGTGCAGTGACACACCAAACTAGGCATTTTGCTATCCTCTTGAGCCAAGCTTGATATTATTCATAGTTTCAAAGGAGCCCCCTTGGGGGTTGAGGGGGGACCACAGAAGTCTTGAAGAATATAGGAAATGATTAGTTCATCTTAGGCATTCGGGTCTCAGAAGGTGAAAGGGCCCTAAGAGACCAACCTGAAGATCACCCTGACTGTGTTGGGCTATAACAGCGGTGGAAATGATGGATGGTACCCAGAGGTTCAGCAAGAGATAGTTCTCAACTCCTAATTTAACCAACTTTATTTCATCCAGCATTTTTATCCAATCTTTTTTACACAGGACATGTGGCACATCCAATAAAACAAAATGTTCAGTGGAAACAGTGGAAATGTCATCTTAACAAATTGCTGTCTCACATCTCATATCTACAGATCCAGAGTAAACCCATCTCTGAATGCTGTGAGTATCTCCTGGTAATACTCTCTTTAGATAATCACCCAAACTATCCCTGGCCAGTTGGTAGGAGAGCAAGGGGAGTTGATAAGGACTTTCTTCCATGCTAATCACATTAATGTGAGATTTGCTCTGGTAACATAGAGGAGACTAAAAGATGGAGTCATGGTGATTCATAATTATGATCCCAACTAAATTACTCTGCCAATAACCAAAAAGGAGTCAACAACTAGAGATTATTAATTAACGTATCATAATTGTGTGCTTAACTCTCCCAGCCATGCTATTTTAAGGACCTCACAGACAAAATACAACATCTATTTTACTAAATGACCTTACTTCCAATTATATAGTTAAAGTATAAGTAACAAACAAAGGTGTTTTAGAAGACAAAAGAAACAGCTGAATTGATCCCTGAGCATAAGTGGGGATTCAAGAGAAACAGACTGCCCTGATCTACCCATGTCATTTAACCAATATGGGAACATACTCCTTTCTTCCCTTGGTTCCACCTTCTGATATTTGTCAGATCCTTGACCCAAACCACATTTGGGGCCAGAGCCCAGACTCCTCCTCACTTGTAGAGAGACACCTGGTTGTCTTTTCTCTAGACATTACCTATAGGCCTCCCAGATTTGTGACCTGACTCCTAGTCTTTAGCATTTATCCCACTCTATGGGTCAATCTTCAGGGACCTACTCTGGGGGCTCACTTAACCCATGATCATCCCACTTACATGACAGACACAATGTTTCACCTTTTATAAAAAGCACACTTTTCCACATATCAGCTCTGAGAGTGGGATGCATCTAACAATGGTGTGCTATGACTTAATCAGTAGCATTTCTTTCTTTCTTAATGATACATAACCTAATATATATCTTACAATTGATATCATCTTAGATTCAGTGATATATGATATAAGAATAAAAAATCTAGTACCTCAAGTCCCCTGATGGGATGTCTCAATCTATCATAGAATATTCTGTGCATGATGCCTGTAGGTTACATAGCCTTCTTCAGATATAAATTAGAGGCTCTTTCTAAAGGGGTACCTTACATGTGGGTCACAATGCTCAGTATCATGTAATCCCAATTATAGGTTACATAATGGGTAAGTGCCAAAGAAAAATATCTATAAACTAGCAGGAGAGCTCTTCCTAGCAAGAACCCTCTGTTCTGAACCAAACCAACCAAATCCTTCTTGGGGAAATTTAATGAGACATATGCAGAATGCAATATAAATAGTAGGCAGTGGTGGAAGATCAGAGAGAGAGGATGTTAAGCAAAAGTGAGATGGCAGTAGAAGCCATAAATAAGCAGACATCTTTATGTAGAAAGGGGAATAGAGAGTACATTCAGCATCAGGGAGCACAGAGAAGAATTAGACAGGAAACAAACATGGTGTAGCTGAGTCACCATAATAGGAAAGCATGAAAGTAGGTGGCTTAGTAAGGCACAAGTGGAGTTAAGAACAAGAGACACCTGCTCCTGAAAAAAAAGACTACTGGAAGACTACTGGTCATTGTGTCACCAGAGCTATGTCAGGCTGCCAGGGCCAACTGCTCTAATTGGGACATTCTAGTCTTAATGAGGCATGGCTGGGCAACCAAACTGTTATTTTTTTCCCCACATTTCCTTGACATTATATAACCTAAGAAAACTTTGGCATGGCTCTGTTTCTCCCAAAAGAAAATTATATAACTGCAAGAAAGCAAAAGATAAAGTACAAAGAGAATGTGGGAAGGAATGTGGCAAGAGTTACAAAGAGGCTCAGCAGAGAAATCAGGAGAAAGTTAGCATGTGTGAGCTCAAAAACTGAGGGGCGGGGGAGGCCAGAGGTGGAGGGTCAACTCCATTCTGCCTCTTCTTTTTACTCTTCATAGCAGGGTTACCATACATCACACTTTATTTTCAGTGATAATATCTGATTGTGCCCTGGCCAAATCCTCAAATGTGGCTCTCATTCTCCTCAGGGCAGAGCATGCTCAGCTTGCCTCCCTTCCTCAAATCACCTTGGACTTATCAAATTGTCCTTATTTACAGCCAACAGATTTAACAATATTCCCATGATTATCTGAATGAAGCCAGTTAAGCCAACATTTATTAGGGTACTGTCTTCTTGCCTAACATACCTCAAATGGGTCCAAGCTTCTGAGATCGAGGACTGAAAGAAATTACAATTCAATGTGGTATTTTTAAATCTCTATTTTGAAGTTTTTAAATATGAAAAAAAGTATCAGTTTTAAATTTCATTTATGGAATATAAATTATGCAAATTACCATAGTTCCTTTCTTTCTAGAGAAAACTATCAATTGATAACTTCTAATTCAGGGTCACAAGGAATTACTTATCCATGAAATGTACCAATTTGTATGAGAGTTTCAGAGAGCTATTTTCATTCATTGTCTTACCACCTGTGGGAGTTGCAAACTAAAACATGATTATGCTTTCTTTTATTTTTAACACTTGAATGAATTTAGGACTTGAAATGGTAATAATTCAAATCAAACTTGTTACTATTAATATTTGTAAATGTGTAATTCTATTACTATCTTGAGCATCTGAATTCTAGGAATAACCTTCTGAGATAGTTTCTGCCCCTAAAGTTCAATGGTTTTTTGCACTTCTTTGGTTTTGAAAAGACCAGAGCTTGTTTCATTTGGGTGTCTTTGTTGCTGTTCTGTGGTTGGACAATATGGAGGGTGATGTAATTCTCTCACATTTTGGTTACCTAATAGGCAATGATTTTGTAACATAACAAAGGACACTTCAGGACTGGTCATTACTATGGAATTATTGTGGAAAGGAAGGGATAGAATGAAACAAAACAGTGATCTCGATTCAGACAATGCATTTGTCACTAGGACAAGAAAGAGCTCAATCTGCATATTTAATATGTGACAGCATTCTTTTGAAAAGATGTTTACAAAGATTTTAATACCTCTCTCTTTATTACCTTCTCATCACCTTGAATACGTTTTAGTCATTTTCTCTTATTTTCCATCAAATTCATTAATAAAAACTCCTGGTTGTTAGCCTTTAGATTGTGGTCTGTAAGGAGTATTTGGCTTTATATTAGGTCTCAAGCTGCCTGAAAGTATCCTGTCAGTTACGTGGGTATCACTTAAATACTTTATTTTTGATTTAATGGTGCCAGAGTAGAGGGGAACTCAGGATGGCCTTTTGAAATTTAGCCATTCAAGAGAAAATGCATGCACCAACCTGCCATTAAATTGTATTACTCACTTAAGAAAAGGAAACTGTTCTTTTAAATAACAGCCTGCTGCTTTTGAGGGGAAAAAATAGTGATTGTCTACTGGTACTAGACTAGGTACATATGTAGTCTGTGAGTAGGCCAGGATAAATGGTATGTGTAAAATCAAGCTCTACAAATAATTTCCAGGCAATGCTTATAACAGCCATAAGCAACGCAGCAGGAAGTGGATAGGAAGTTTTCCCACAGACTATATCACTGATTTTCAATTTTTTTAACCTCACGGCACAATAAACTACTTATTAAAATTCTGTAGTACACCAAAAAAATTATATTTTTTGCCAATCTAATCAAAAAATAGGTATAATTTTGATTCATTTATATCAGATAGCTATTTTTGTGTTGGCTGTTGTCATTTATTTTTATCTGACAATCTAAGGGAAAAGAGGTCAGTGCCCCCGATTAAATAGTAAGGTATTGCATGTTTTAACAATTCTTGCAGTACACTGGTTGAAAATCGCTTGCCTATATGATTTTATAGGCTGGTTGAAACATATATACTGTTTAGGTAACCAATAAGCTCTACATTGAACATAGTTTCATTTCTTATAACTCTCATTTTTTCTAGCTCTAGAGTCCAAAAAGGACCCAAATAACACTGGTACAGAGGACACATTCAAACCAAATGTTACATTCTTGGTCTAGAGTAATTTCTGAGTAGACAGTTTTAGGCAACTAAAACTATAGCTGTACTGTAGGTTCCATAATTGGCTCTCAATATCTATTTTCAATAGTCAGAACTACTCATTCGCTTAAGTTAAAACGTATATAACATTGCAGCGAAATGAGAATTGAGAAACCTATTGCCATTTCCATCAACTTTTTGCTTTAAATTACTCAGAATATATCTGTTTTTAGAAAAGAAGCACAGATTAGATGCAATTTGTTTTTCTTGAAAAGAAATGCTGACCTCTATTCACAACCTGCTAATAACATTATTTCTTCTCTCTCTAAACACAGAGGAAAGGAGGGAAGGGGTAATGTGGGAAGGAAGTGTTATAATAAAGACTTTTCTGTAGAAGTTTTTATTGCACCTTCAATTACCTCATGGCAGGTGCAATGACCACTTTGTGCTCTTTTGGGAACAAGTGGCAATTTGTATTTAGAAATACATAACCGTATTAGCAAAAATGAGGCCATGCTGAAAATATGCCCTGAGATGTGTAAAAGACACCGAGTTTTGACTCAAATTTACACATAAGTCCATGACAAATTTCAAGCTTCACAAGTTCAGACAGTGATCAGGGAGTTGGAGCTTTAAGGCCATAAAGTTGAAAGCATTTAGACCAAGGAATATTCAACAAAAGCTGCATAAAAATGCATTAATAAAATTTAATCACTCCAAGCAAAACGCATCAAGACACAGCAAGGATTTGATGAATGAAGAATTCTAATTTTTTCTATTTTTTGGACTTCCCTGGAAAATGAGAATGCAATCTCTGTCAAAGGTTGATACTCCATTTATAAAACTGACTTACAGTATATTTGAAAATGTATGCAATAATACCATAAATTTATATAGAACTTAGTTTCTAAATTGTTCCTACATTCATTACCACATTCCTTTCTCAATTCATGGCTCTGTGATAGGGAAAATGTGATTTATCCTCATTTTTTATGTTGAGGTGCTGAGGGTAAGAAATTTATCTGAGGTAACAGAGCATTATGGTATACATTTCTGTGTATCCCCCCTCCAAATTCATATGTTGAAGCTTAATCCCCAACGTGTGGTATCTGGAGGTGCTTTTGCAAAGTGATTAGGTCTTAAGAGTGGAGTCCTCACAAATGGAATTAATGTACATATAAGAAGTTACATAAAAGAGAGGATCTCTCTCTCTCTCTCTCTCTCTCTCTCTCTCTCTCTCTCTCTCTCTCTCTCTCTCTCTCTCATCTCTCTCGTAATCATGTGAAGGCACAGCAAGAAACCTGGCTGTCTACAAGACAGGAAGTGGGAACTCACCAGACAGCCTCCAGAAATATGAGAAATAAATAAATACTTGTTATTTAAGCTACCCAGTCTATGGTATTTTTGTTAGAACAGCCTAAACTAAGAAACAGAGTTAAAAAGCACTGGAATTAGATATATACTTTAAAAAGATCTACTGATCTTCCCCTATTCCAGGCTATGAGGACAAATATTGTCCAGGTTTAGACATGATAATATTTAATTATCTTTGGGTGTGAGCCAAGTAATGCTGCTGGTTAGACTGTGAATTACTTTTGGTATTTACAGTATCACACAGATACTCTAGGTGGTTTCCCCACCTTGCTCAATAAGTTCAGTACCTTAATAATCTTTAATTACAAATTGACATATGAATAATGTGTATATCTAGCTGCCTATGTACAGCTAATATTAATAAGAATATTCTACTCTATGAGAATAGGTGTGTGTGCCATTATTTATAATCTAATACAGTTTTGTTTCCCCACTGAGTAAGATGACACAATGGATATGATTAATCTTATAAACTCTTTGAGGCATGAAAAAGTACTGTACAGTTAAATATAGTACTGATGTAGAAGCCAATATTTACTTTAAGTGGAGGCAATATGAATAACTCATAGAAAATAATTTCTAAATCATAGGAGATAAGCAATATCAACATTATTGACTATATATTGGTATTATAATCATTAGCTACTGTGCTAAGTATATTAACTACCATATTTAATCCTCAGAACAACCCTATTATTATGTACATTTGACGAGTGAGAAAACTGAATTTTAGATAAATTTTATCCAGATAATTCGGCTAAGTTCACACAATCATAACGGTGGAAAATAAATCAGGTACAACTTTAACTAATTAAACTCTGCTCTTTTTAACCATTATGTCTCTAGTGTTCAAGTTGTAATAGTATGCAGAAGAATGATATTGGCAGAGAGATCCAAGATGGTGGCAGAGTAGCTGGCAGCCCCATCCACTTGCTCCCAGATGGGCACTAGACTTTGCAGTCAAAACACAGAGCAAAGAGTAAGTGAGAGCATCTGTGAGTGAGCAGGAATGCAGACAGGAGCATGGGGACTGTGCAGGAGTAGGCAAGAACTAGTCCTCCTGCAAGGCTCCAGGAAGCTGGTAACACATGCTTTCTAAGTGGAGCCACCACAGCCACACAGCCCAGCGCTTCTGGCTGCACAGAGTAGGGGCAGCTGTGGACTGGCTCAGGAGCTGTGAGCTACTGGGATGGAGAGAGAAGGCCTGGGAGGTGCGGGCCCCAGAAACAGTGCAGTGGAAGCAGGCCCGCCAGAGGTTGAATATCTCTGGAGGGAGAGGAGGCAGCACTCCACCACTGCCCTTTGTAATTATATAGTTGCAGGGCTCTTCCCAACACCATCCAGGAAAGATCCAGAAAAAAACTTTAGCTAAAACTGTCAGAGGCTCTGAAAGGTAGTCACCAGCCCTGAACATGAGAGATTGTGTGATTTTGGGGGTGAAGGAGCGCATGGAGAACAGGGCCCACAAGCACCAGTGCTACAGCATGGGGGCCACACAGAAAACTCTTTTAAAGGGGGAGCTGAGGTGAGACCTGAGACTCAGCAGGGACCTGGGGATCTAATGCCTGTGTTTCTGAGTGCAACAGTTCTGCTAACCACAAAATCAGAGGGATAGAATACACAGGAGGAATGGCAAGATCTGACTCAGCACAGATCATGAAAGAGGGCTGTTAAGAGTTAAGAATTCAGGCCGAACCTCCAGGGAGAGCAGCAGGCTCAGGACTGGAAGGGAGGAGTTGAATGCCTGAGATTTCTGGCAGCCAGCCAGATTCCTTCACAGACTGCACCTGTACAAACAGTACAGCAAGTTGGAGGGAAGGATACACCAAAGAATGACACAAAAACAACCAAAACCCAATTACAACTAGAGAGCCTACCTAAACAGCATAAAGTGCATCCCAAGAGCATCAAGTTCAAGAGATAAAGGAGACTGCACCAATGAAACCCACAGGCCTCCTACCACAAAAGCTCACACCATGAAGACAGGGAGTCAAAGCAGATCAATATAATAAGCAGAAACAAACAAGAAGAGTCACCTAAAATTGGGAAACAAAGAAACAACCCCTAATTGAAAGGAAAGGAGGAATCCACCAGAAAGACTTCTAAATGAAATTGAAGCAAGCAAACTATCAGACATTGAGTTCAAAATAATGGTGATAAAGATGCTAAAGGAACATAGCGAGAACTACAAAGAACTCTAGGGAAGCTACAAGGAACTTACTGTGAACTACAGCAGCATGAAAAAAAAGAAAAAAGAAAATATCGATAAGAGACGGGAGGAAATGAAAAATACAATATCTGAAATGAATAAATAGTAGAAGGAATTAAAATCAGCCTCTATAGATGAAGCAGAGGATCAAATCAACAAGCTGGAGGACAAGGTAAAAAAAAAAAATCCCAGACAGAGCAAAAAGACTAAAAAAGAATGAAGAGGGATTAAGGGAGCTGCAGGACAACATGAAACCCCCCCAAAATATCCATATTAAAGGGATATCAGAAAGAACAAAAGAGGAGCAAGGGACAGAAAACCTGTTTGAAAAAGTAATGACAGAAAATTTCCTAACCTGAGAGAAAATGTCATGCAAGTCAAAGAAGCACAGAGGGTCCCAACTAAGATGAACTAAAGACACCCGCTCCAAGACACATCACAATTAAAATGGCAAAATTCAAAGACAAAGAGAGACACTTAAAGGTCAGCATGGGAGAAACAGCTAATAACATACAAGGGAGCTCCAATAGGCTACTAGCTCATTTCTCAACAGAAACAAGTCAGAAGGGAATTGCAGAAAATATTCCAAGTAATGAAAAGCAAAGGCCTGTAACCAAGACTATTCTACCCAGCAAGGCTCTGATTCAAAATGGAAGGGGAAATAAGAAGTTTTCCAGACAAAAGGAGGCTAAAAGAATACACCTCCACCAAACTAGCATTGCAAGACAATGTAAGGATGTAAGGGACTGCTTTAAGAAGATGAAGGGAGAGAGAGAGAGAGAGAGAGAGAGAGAGAGAGAGAGAGAGAGAGAGAGAGAGAGAGAGAGAGAGAGGAGAGAGAGAGAGAGAGAGAGACGAACATAGGTACAAAGGGAAAAAAGATTGCACTGGATAAGCATCTATCAGTAATAACCTTAAATATAAATGGATTAAATGCTCCAATCAAAGGACACAGGGTAGGTGAATAGATAAGAAAACATGATTCACATATATTCTGTCTACAAGAGACATTCCTCAGAACAAAAGATCTAAACAGACTTAAAGTGAAGGGATGGAAAAATAATAATCCAAGTAAATGGACATTTTTAAAAAGCCGAGGTAGCAATACTTAGACAAAATAAACTTCAAAATAAAGGCCATAAAAAGACACAGAGAGGGACACTTCATAATACTTAAGGGAATCATCTATCAGGAAGATAAAAGCAATGTAAACATATATGCACCCATTAGAAGTACCCAAATATATAAGAAAAATCTTGGAAGACTTCAAGAAAGATATCGACAGCAACACACTTATAGTAGAAGATTTAAACACCTCACTGATAATAGTGTAAAGATCGTCCAAGCAAAGAATCAATAAGGATATTATGGCAGGGAATGACACTCTATATCAAATGTGTTTAATTGATATATATATAAAATCTTTCACCCCAAAGAAGCAAAATATATATTGTTTTCAAATGCACATGGAAAATTTTCAAAAACAGACCACGTGGTAGGACACGAAGCCTCAATAAATTCAAGAAAATTGAAATTATATCAACTATTTTATTGTATCACAATGGCTTGAAACTAAAAACTAACCTCAAGGAAAAAACTCAAAAGTATTCAAATTCATGGAGGTGGAATAACATGCTATTCAACAATGAATGAGTTAAAAATGAGATCAAGGAAGAAATAAAAAGGTTCCTGGAAACAAATGAAAATGAACATACAACAGCCAAAAAGCTATGGGACACAGTGAAGGCAGTCCTTAGAGGGAAGTGCATAGCAAGACAGGCATACCTAAAAATGACAGAAAAATCTCAAACAACCTAACCCTATATCTACAGGGACTGGATGAACAACAACAATCAAAGTCCAAAGTGAGTTGAAGGAAAAAGAAAAACAATTAAAATCAGGGCAGAATTAAATGACATAGAGACTAAAAGAACAATTGAAAGGATCAATAAACCCAGGAAATGATTCTTTGAAAAGATAAACAATATTGATAAGCCTTTAACCAGACTCATCAAGAAAAAAAAGAGAACACCCAAATAAATAAAATCTGGAGTGAAAAAGGAGAAATTACAACTGATACCACAGAAATACAAAGGATTCTCAGAAATTACTATAAACAACTATACGCCAAGAAATTTGACAACCTGGTGGAATGGACAAATTTCTAGAAACATATACTCTCCAAAACTGAATCAGAAAGAAGCAGAAAGCCTGAATAGACCAATAACAGCGAGTGAAATTGAAGCAGTAATCAAAACACTCCAAGCACACAAAAGCCCATGACCAGATGGCTTCCACAGGCAAATTTTACCAAACATTTAGGGAACAGCTAACTCCTGTCCTTCTCAAACTATTCCAGAATATTCAAGAGGAGGGTACACTCTCAAACTCATTCTATGAGGCCAGTATTATCCTAATACCAAAACCAGGTCAAGACACAACAAAGAAAGAAAACTATAGGCCAATATCACTGATGAACATAGATGCTAAAATCCTCAGCAAAATACTGGCAAACCAGATCCAGCAATACATTAAAAAGATCATACACCATGATCAAGTAGAATTCATCCCAGGGATGTAAGGATGGTACAATACTCACAAATCAATAAAGATAATACCTCACATAAACAAAATGAAAGACAAAAATCACATGATCATTTCAATATTGCAGAAAAAGCATTTGATAAAGTACAGCACCCATTTAAAAACACTCAGCAAAGTAGGAGTAGAGGGAGCATAACTCTACATAATAAAGGGCTTATACAAGAAAACTATAACCAACATCATACTCAATGGGCAAAACCTAAAAGTTTTCCCCCTAAGATCAGTAACAAGACAAGGATGCCCACTTTCACTACTTCAATTCAACAAGTTCTAGACACAGCAATCAGACAAGAAAAAGAAATAAATGGCATGCAAATTGGAAAGGAGGAAGTAAAACTGTCATTGTGTGCAGATGACATGACAATGTACATAGAAAACTCCATAGGTTCCACCAAAAACTACTCTACTTAATAAGTCAATTTGGCAAATCAACAGGATGCAAAATCAATATTTATAAATCAGAGGCCGTTTGTACACAAACAATGAAATATCAGAAACAGAAACTAGGGGGAAAAATCCCATTTACTATAGCAACAAGAAAAATAATAAACCTAGGAATAAACTTAACCAAAGAGGTAAAAGACCTTTACTAGGAAAACTACAGAACACTGTAGAAAGAAATTAAGGAAGACACAAATAAATGGAAGCATATACTGTGTCCATGGATTGGAAAAGTTAACATCATTAAAATGCCCATACTACCCAAAGCAATCTATACACTCAGTATAATCCCTAGTAAAATACCAATGACATGTTTCACAGATATAGAACAACTATTTCAAAAATTTATAGGGAATCATAAACAATCCCAACTAGCCTTAGCAATTTTGAGAGAGAAGAACAAAGTAGGAGGGATCACATACCTGATATCAAATTATATTAGAAGGCTACTGTAATCAACAAGTCTGGTACTGCCATAAGAACAGACACATAGATCAATGGAACTCAATAGAGAGTCTGAAAATAAACCTAAGTCTCTGTGGTCAATTAACATTTGACAAAAGAGGCAGGAGCATAAAATGGTGTAAAAGTAGCCTCCTCAATAAATGGTGTTAGGATATTTGGGCAGGTACATACAAAAAAAAAAAAAAAAAAAAAGAAACTAGACCTCCCACTTATATCATATGCCAAATTAAACTCAAGATGGATAAAAGACTTAAATGTAAGCTGTGACACCATAAAAGAGCTAGAGGAAAATATAGGCAGTAAAATTTCAGATATTCCATGCAGCGATATTTTTGCTGATACATCTCCTAGGGAAAAGGATATGAAAAAAAAGAATATACAAATGGGACTTCACCAAGTTAAAAAGATTCTGCTCACTAAAGAAACATCAGAGACTGAGGAAGATGGCGGAGGAGTGAGGAGAGGCTGCGGTTTCAGGCTCCTGAGACTCGTCAGAGAGGAGTTGGGAGGAGAGCGGATCTCTGCCCGCTGGCAGAGATGGGACTCGAGCAAGTGGCATTGGTGCTGAAGGACAGGAGACAGCGTGCTGCCGGGCAAGTGAGAACATAATTCTCCTTTATATTTTTCTCTAGTGGACGGTGGAGAGGGGAGGAAAGTTTGGGGGTGGTAGGCCATTCTTGAGGAGCGCAGGCGCAGTGGTGCGCTCATCCACTCCCCAAACCTCCCCTTGGGTCACGGGGGCGCGCATAGGGAGGTGCCCTCATTCACTGGCCCAGGTGCGCAGGGCTGTGCGTCCAGGTGCCCCTCGGACACACGCCAACAGATATAAAATCAGTGACCCAACGAGTGCAGGGAGGGCCCACTGGACACGCAGAAGACTATGCACAGTCGCCCCTGGCCAGACCAGTGGGCGCCAGGCCGAAGTACCAGGCCGGAATCCAGAGCGCAGAGCACTTGCTCAGGCTCTGCGCGTGCCCGCTCAGGAGGTGCGGGAACGGTGGGCAGCAGCGACTCACAGACACTCACGTCTACTGAGCACAAGTGTCTGTGGCCCTGCCCTAAGAGGCAAAAGACCAACTCCTGGAACACGGCGCTGCAGGCCTGAGGCTAGCTCCCCAGCCACTTGGGTGCACACCAGCAGTCGAGCCAAAAAACACCTCGAGGGCTTTCTCAGAGCGCAGCAGGCCGGAGCTTAGTTCCCCGGACACCTTGGGCGCACACCAGTGCTCGAGCCAAAAAAACACCTGGAGGGCTTTCCAGGAGCTTGGCGTGGCCTGCTTTCTAGGAACGCAGCATGGCAGGCCTGAGCTTAGTTCCCCAGCCGCCTTGGGTGTGCACTGATGCTTGAGTGAAAAAAAAACACCTCGCCAGCTTCCCCAGAGCACGGCGTGGCCTGCTTTCCTGGAGCACGGCATGGCAGACCTGAGGTGGGCTCTTGGCTGCCTTGCATTGCACCCTGCCGGCCACCTCGCACACACTACTGCTGCAAGGAATAGGAATCTCTGACCCATCACATTAGACCAGCTGTGGACGCAGAAAAAGAAGACGACACAAGAAGGTTGAACTGAGTAAAAACATTCCTTTCTTTTTTCTTTTTCCCTTTTTCCTTTTTCTTTTCTTCCTGAAAGAGGAGGGGAGGAGGAAGGAGGGGAAGGAAGGAGGAAAAAACAAACTATATCTCTAATCTGTTTTATATAATCTTTCCTTCTTATCCCTCTTCTTCAATTGTTGTTTATTTGTTTGTGGGCCTAGTTTAGCCTCCCTTTCACTCTAAATAAATAGACTATAACTACCATATAAATCCAATACTATATAATTCCACTTTCCTACTATATTCTGCACTCTTCCCCCCTTTTTTTTCTATAGTTATTAATATACAACATAAATATTACCTACTGTCTTGCACAGTCTCAACTATTATTAACCTATTATCCCCTCTCTCAAAAATCATATTCTCCTTCACTAAAACAACTCTTATCTATTCTTCCTATAGTGTAAAAGCTCTAATCTCTCTACATTTATATATTTTTTTTGACAATTGTTGATTAGTTTTTATTTCATAAACATAAACTTAACTCTGCAATCCAGCTAGACTTGGAAGGGGTAAGGAAAATATGGAACCCAATGAACTGCGGCGAGAGCACGAAGATTACAGAACATTTCCAAGCAGAGAGGGGTGAAGGGGTGCTCTCCTGAGCTACAGAAGGAATGGTCTGGTGGTTAAAATAAAACCCACGTCAAATGTATTAGAGTTGTCCACAGTCAGTAATGGTAATCTTCTTGCTGGTCTTGCCATTCCTGGACCCATAGCGCTCCATGGCTGTCGCGACACCCATGCCATCTTTCACCTGGCCGAAGACCACATGCTTGCCATCCAGCCACTCGGTCTTGGCCGTGCAGATGAAGAACTGGGAACCGTTTGTGTTGGGTCCAGCATTTGCCATGGACAAGATGCCAGGACCTGTGTGCTTCAGGATGAAATTCTCATCATCGAATTTCTCCCCGTAGATGGACTTGCCGCCTGTGCCATTGTGGCGTGTGAAGTCCCCACCCTGGCACATAAATCCCGGAATAATTCTGTGAAAGCAGGAACCTTTATAACCAAATCCTTTCTCCCCGGTGCTCAGAACACGAAAGTTTTCTGCCGTCTTTGGGACTTTGTCTGCAAACAGCTCGAAGGAGACGCGGCCCAAGGGCTCGCCGTCGGCAGCGATGTCGAAGAACACAGTGGGGTTGACCATGGCTGGATGCGGGAATATCCGGGGCGGCGGCGGTGGCGTCTGCAAGGCCTCTACATTTATATTAATACTGGCTCGTTGGCTGATGATAGCAGGATAGAGGGTGGGGGATATTTTTGAGGGTGCGGGTCTCCTGCTGGGGCTGTGTGTTTATGTTTTTAACAGCATCTCCACAAAAGAATTCAAGATAAAATGGATAGAGTGATTCTCAATCAACAAGCCAGAAGGAATATCCTCACAAAAAGATCTGAAATATAACCAGACAGCATAAACAAACGACATAAAAGGTACCCCAAGAACATCAGGCTCAGGAGATCAAAGAGACTGCACCACTGAAACCCCCAGATCTACCATTAAAAATCTCATACCACAAAGGTGGGAAGGCAAAGCAGACAAATCCAAATAACAAAAACAAACAAGAAGAATCAAACATGGTAAGATGCAGATACAACCTCTCAATGAAAAGAAAAGAGGAATCCCCAGAAAGAGAGGTAGATGGAATAGACATAGCCCAAATGTCAGACATGGAATTCAAAACTACAGTGGTGAAGAAGCTCAATATGCTCGAAAACCTCAAAAACAACTATGACGACCTCCAAGGAAGTTACCAACAGCTCCAAGAAAATTACAGGGAACTTGCAGAGAACTACACCAGCATAAAAAAAGACATAGAAACTATCAACAAGAACCAGGAAGAAATGAAGAATGCAATCTCTGAACTGAAAAACACAGTAGAATCAGTCAAAAGCAGACTAAAAAAAGCAGAGGATCGGATTAGTGAGTTAGAGGATAATGTAGGTAATAATTCTCAAATGATACAGCAAAATGAAAAAAGATGAACAAGATGTAAGGGAATTACAGAATAGTATTAAAAAAATCATATCAGGATCATAGGAATAAGAGAGGGAGAAGAAAAGGAGCACGGAATTGAAAAACTGATAGGAGAAATACTGACAGAAAATTTTCCGAACCTGATGAGAGAAAAAGTTTTGCAAGTCCAAGAAGCACTGACAGTTCCAATAAAGAGGAACCCCCAGAAACCCACTCCAAGGCACATCATAGTTAAAATGGCAACATTCCAAGACAAAGAGAGAACCCTAAAAGCAGCAAGAGAAAAACAGCAAATAACTTACAAGGGAGCTCCAATAAGGCTATCGACCGATTTCTCAACAGAAACATTACAAGCCAGAAGGGAATGGTCAAAAATATTTCAAGCAATGAAAAAAAAAGGCCTACAACTAAGAATATTCTACCAAGCAAGGTTCTCATTCAAAATAGAAGGTGAAATAAGGAGCTTCTCAGACAAAGGAAGACTAAAAGAATACATCTCCACAAAACCAGCATTGCAAGAGATGCTAAAGGGAATATTCTAAGAAAAAGGAAGAGAAAAAACAAAAAGAGAGTAGAGGAAGAGAGATACAAAAGGGAAATGAATAAATACATGTCAATAATAACCTTAAATGTAAATGGATTCAATGCTCTCATTAAAAGACATAGGGTAACGGAATGGATAAGAAAACAGGACCCACATATTTGCTGTCTACAAGAAACACACCTCAAAACAAAAGATTTACATAGACTGAAAGTAAAGGGATATAAAAAAATATTTCAAGCAAATGGACCTGAAAAAAAAGCTGGGGTAGCAGTCCTCATATCAGACAAAACAGATTTCAAAGCAAGGGCAATAAAAATAGACAAAGAAGGACATTTCATAATACTTAAAGGAACGATTCATCAAGAAGATATAACACTGATAAACATATATGCACCCAACATAGGAGCACCCAAATACATAAAGCAAATACTAGAAGACCACAAGAAGGATATCAACAACAACACACTCATAGTAGGGGACTTCAACACTCCATTATCAACAATAGACAGATCATCGAAGCAAAGAAACACCAAGGATATACAGGCATTGAACAACACACTAAACCACATGGACTTAACTGATATATATAGAACTTTTCACCCCAAATAAGCAAAATATACATTATTTTCAAAGGCACATGGGACATTTTCAAAGATAGACCAAATAATAAGACACAAAACAAGCTTCAACAAATTCAAGAAAATTGAAATCGTATCAAGCATCTTTTCAGACCACAATGCCTTGAAACTAAAAATCAATCTCAGGGAAAAAACTCAAAGACACCCAAACTCATGGAGAATGAATAACACGCTCTTAACGAATGGGTTAACAATGACATCAAAGAGGATATCAAGAAATTTCTAGAAACTAATGACAATGAACACACAACAGCCCAAAACCTATGGGACACAGCAAAAGCAGTCCTAAGAGGGAAGTTCATAGCAATACAGGCATATCTGAAAAGGCTAGAAGAATCTCAAATAAAAAACCTAACCATAAAGCTACAAGAACTAGAACAGCAACAACAAACAAAGCCTAGGGCAAAAAGAAGAAAGGAAATCATCAAGATCAAAGCAGAATTAAACGACATAGAAATTAAACGAACAATCCAAAAAATCAACAAAACTAGGAGCTGGTTCTTTGAAAAAATAAACCAAATTCACAAGCCTCTAGCCAGGCTCATTAAGAAAAAAAGAGAGAAGACCCAAATAAACAAAATCAGAAATGAAAGAGGAGAAATCACGACTGATACCTCAGAAATACAAACAATTATAAGAAATTACTACAAACAACTCTATGGCAAGAAATTTGACAACCTAGTTGAAATGGACAGATTTCTAGAAACATAACCTTCCAAAACTGAATCAAGAAGAAGTAGAAAGTCTCAACAGACCAATAGCAAAGAAGGAAATTGAAACAGTAATCAAAAATCTCCCTGCACACAAAAGCCCTGGATCGTATGGCTTCACAGGTGAATTTTCCAAAACATTTAGCGAATAACTAACTCCTACCCTCCTCAAACTATTGCAAGAAATCCAAGAAGAGGGAAAAATCCCAAACTCTTTCTATGAAGCCAGTATTACCCTAATCCCAAAACCAGGTCAAGACACAACAAAGAAAGAAAACTACAGGCGAATATCACTGATGAACATAGATGCTAAAATCGTCAATAAAATTTTGGCAAACAGGATCCAACAATGCATCGAAAAGATCATACACCATGATCAAGTCGGATTCATCCCAGGGATGCAAGGATGGTTTAATATTCGCAAATCAATAAATATAATACATCATCTAAACAAAATGAAAGACAAAAATCACATGGTCATATCTATAGATGCAGAGAAAGCATTTGATAAAGTACAACAGCCATTTATGTTGAAAACACTCAGCAAAATGGGAATAGAGGGAGCATACCTTAACATCATTAAGGCTATATATGAGAATCCTGAAGCCAACATCATACTCAATGGACAAAAACTGAAAGCATTCCCCCTGAAATCAGGAACTAGACAAGGCTGTCCACTCTCCCCACTTCTATTCAACATAGTGTTGGAAGTCCTAGCCACAGCAATCAGACAAGACAACGAAATAAAAGGCATTCAAATTGGGAAAGAGGAAGTAAAACTATCACCATTTGCAGACAACATGATAGTCTACCTAGAAAACCCTATAAAATCCACTAAAAGACTACTTGATATAATAAGTGAATTTGGCAAAATAGCAGGGTACAAAATAAATATACAGAAATCTAAGGCATTTCTGTATACCAACAATAAAATATCAGAGACAGAAGCAAAAAAGAAAATACCATTTACTATAGCAACAAGAAAAATAAAGTAGCTAGGAATAAACTTAACCGAAGAGATAAAAGACCTGTACACTGAAAATTATGCAACATTGAAGAAAGAAATTAAGGAAGATACAAATAAATGGAAGCAAATACCATGTTCTTGGATGGGAAGAATCAACATCATCAAAATAGCCATATTACCCAAAGCAATTTAAGATTCAATGCAATCCCTATTAAAATACCAATGACATATTTCACTGACCTAGAACAAATACTCCAAAAATTCATATGGAACCAAAAAAGACCCCGAATAGCAAAAGCAATCTTGAAACAGAAGAACACAGCAGGAGGAATCACGATACCAGACATCAAACAATACTACAAAGCCACTGTGATCAAAACAGTCTGGTACTGCCATAAGAACAGACATATAGATCAGTGGAACAGAATTGAAAGCCCAGAAATAAACCCAGGCCTCTATGGTCAACTAATCTTTGATAAAGGAGGAAGGAACATAAAATGGAGTGAGAAGAGCCTCTTTAACAAATGGTGCTGGGAGAACTGGACAGGGACGTGCAAAAAAATGAAACTAGACCACCAACTTACACCACACACGAGAATAAACTCAAGATGGATTAAAGACTTAAATGTAAGCTGTGATACCATAAAAGTCCTAGAGGGAAACATAGGCAGGAGAATTTCAGATATTACATGTAACAATATCTTCACGGATACATCTCCTAAGGCAAGAGAAATAAAGGAAAAAATTAACAAATGGGACTGCATCAAACTAAAAAGTTTCTGCTCATTAAAAGAAAACATCAGCAAGATGAAAAGGATACCAACCATATGGGAAAACGTATTTGCCAATGATATCACAGACAGGGGACTGATCTCCAAAATATATAAAGAGCTTATACAACTCAACATCAAGAAAACAAACAACTCAATTAAAAAATGGGTTAAGGACCTGAACAAACACTTCTCCGAAGAGGATATACAGAAGATCCATAGGCACATGAAAAAATGCTCAACATCATTGGCCATCAGAGAGATGCAAGTAAAAACCACAATGAGACACCACCTTACACCTGTCAGAATGGCCATCATCAACAAATCAACAAACAATAAATGCTGGCGAGGATGTGGAGAAACAGGAACCCTACTGCACTGTTGGTGGGAATGCAGACTGGTGCAACCACTATGGAAAACAGTATGGCATTACCTCAAAAAACTAAAAATGGAACTGCCATTTGAACCAGTGATTCCACTGCTAGGATTATACCCGAAAAATCCTAAAACCCTAATTCAAAAAACTTATGCACCCCTATGTTCATAGCAGCCCTGTTTACAATAGCTAAGTGCTGGAAACAGCCTAAGTGCCCATCTGTAGATGAGTGGATCAAAAAACGGTGGTACATCTACACAATGGAATACTATGTAGCAGAAAGAAAGAAGGAACTCCTGCCATTTGCGACAACATGGATGGAACTGGAGAGAATTATGCTTAGTGAAATAAGCCAGGCAAAGAAAGCAAAATACCATATGATATCACCCAATACAGGAAACTAAAGAGCAACACAAACAAACGAACTAAATAGGCAAAGACTAGAATAGTAGTCAGTAGGGGGTAGAGGGGAGGGAGAGAAGGGGGATAAGTAAGGGAAGGGTCTTGTCAAGGAATGTATATGAATGACTCATGGACATGGACAACGGGGAGGGATATAATTGTGGGAGAAGGGTTGCGCTGGGAGGGGGGAGCAATGGGGGAAAAATGGGACAACTGTAATTGAATAACCAAAAAAAAAAAGAAAATCAGCAAAATGAAAAGGGAACAAATTGTATCGGAAAACATATTTGCCAGTGATACATCCGACAAGGATTTGATCTCCAATATAAACAACATATACGACTCAACACCAGGAAGACAAACAATCCAACTAAAAATGGGCAAAGTACTTGAACAGACACTTATCCAAGGAGGACATACAGAGGGCCTATAGGCATATGAAAGGATGCTCAACATCACTAGCCATCAGAGAGATGCAAATTAAAACCACAATGAGATACTACCTCACACCTGTCAGAATGGCCATCACAAACAAATCAACAAACAAGTGCTGGTGAGGATGTGGGAGAAAAGGAAACCCTAGTGCACTGTTGGTGGGAATGCAGACTGGTGCAGCCACTATGGAAAACAGTATGGGATTTCCTCAAAAAACTAAAAATTGAACTGCCTTTTGTCCCAGTGACCCCACTGCTGGAATTATACCCTAAGCATCTTGAAACACCAATTCAAAAGAACCTATGCACCCCAACGTTCATAGCAGCACTATTTACAATAGCTAAGTGCTGGAAATAGCCTAAGTGCCCATCAGTAAATGAGTGGATCAAAAAACTGGTATACTTACACAAAAGCAGAAAGAAAAAAGGAAGTCCTGTCCTTCATGATGGCATGAATTGAAATGAAGAGTATTATCCTAAGTGAAATTAGCCAGGTAGTGATGTGACAAGTACCATATGATCTCACCTATAAGTGGAACCTAATGAACAAAACACAGGAAGGAGCAAAATAGAACCAGAGGCATGGAAATAAGGAAGAAACCGACAGTGACTAGAGGGGAGGGGGGATAGATTTTGGGGGAAGAAGGGGAAGGGTCTAGTCAAGGAACCAGTATAAAGGACCCATGGACATGAACAACAGTGTGTGGATTGACTGTGTCAGTGAGGGGTGGGCAGGGAAGGGGAGAACAATGGGGGAGAAATTGAGACAACTATAAATGAACAACAATAAAATAAAATAATATATATTTTTTAAAAGAATGATATTGGGACCTTGTTAAAATATGATTTCCTGGGTGCCATACACTGCGATTCAGTAGATTTGGGGTGGGGTCTGAGAATCTAATTTTAATAAGCTCCCCAGGTAGTTTTCATGCTGATGATTTTTTTATAGACTTTGAGAAATACTGACATACATTATTTTGACATAGCTAACATTGCTTTTTCTGTATTAACTTCATAAGTCTTTTTAAAACAAGTCATATATTGGAGGTTGTTTTTCTTTCTTCTTTTCAACTCACTATGCTCACTCTTTCACTGTAACTGAGAAACTTACCAAGGGAGCTTAAATTGTGATGTGATGTGATGTGATATGAGGGTATTGATATTTGCATAATGGCTACATATGTATGAAATAGATTTGATCTGAGTCAATGAGGCCAGGCAACAGGTTTTCACTGTAGGTTTAAGTGAAGGCAGGCAGCTAGGTAAGCAGGAGAAGAAAGGAGAAAGGAAGGGAGACAGGGAAGAAAAGAGAGAAGGGGAACAAAAATCAAGGATTGAGCTACTTTTGAACACAAATAATTATATTTTTCTCAAAAGACAAATGCTTTCTAATTAAAACTTGTGTTTTGTCAGATGTGTCTTTTATCTAGTTTTGTTTAGGTCTTTCAGTTGATGACGGGGTACACAATCCAAATGGTAGTTGTGATTAAGAGTTCAGGCAGTGAATTAAGTACTTAATAAAATCTTTCTCTTTCTACCCCTTCAATATGCACTTCAATCTCCCAACTTACTCCTATCAGCTGGAACACCACCCTCCACTCAAATCTAAGGACAAGCTTCATTATTACCTTTGGCTTCATGGAAATAAATTCAATGACATTTAGATAATCCAGGCACATATACAGCTTTGCAGTCTCAATTGTTGCTTTCTTCTTCTGTTCTGAACTATTAATCTAGTATGAAAAAAACTTAAAAAAATTAAAAGGCTTTGTAGAAAAGGAATTATTTTTGTCCCTATACAAAAGAACAGCAGAGAAGATATTCCCAAGGAGAGAGTCTGTTAAAAAGCAGATTATTTCCACCACACTCCCCAATTATTCACCTGTAAGTAAAACATGTCCTCTCTTTGTCTCAGTTTGAATGCCTATTTTTATCTGACTGGAGCTACATAGTCATTTTTGTATTTATTACTAAGTTATTTAGATTTCCTCTCCATTCTACTCTCCTCACCCCAGATCATGTTTTGCTGTTCTTAAAAAACTGGGCCACATGCCTCTGAGGATAAAGTAGTACATTATTTCATTCCCACCTTTTCTTTTATTTTGGTGTCTCTGAGGCCTGCTATGCCCAGAAGTGCTTCCATTCAGGCTGGACCATCAAATCAATTATCACAGCAGTCTGCTTTCTAAATCTGAACAGCAGTGATGACAAGCACTGCAAACTTTCAGCTTTGATTTGTCATTGGTAATGTAAATCTCTCTCTCTCTCTCTCTCTCTCTCTCTCTCTCTCTCTCTCTTTTCTGTAGTCCCCTTCCCTCCTTCTTTTCTACCTGTCTCAATGTCTCCGTGTCTCTCCCTCTCAATCTCACCCTCTCTCATGAATGTTTGAGAGGGTCCAGCTAGCTGGCCAAATTCTCTCCTCTGCTTTCTGCAGCTGCGTGGTATCAAATCTTCAAATAAAAGCTTCACTTTTGTGAGTCAGAGTCACAAGAAAAAAATGGTACTAGGAGCCATTATTTTTATTATATTCCTTCCAGCTAAACTCTGAGCCTGATTACTACTGCATCTGAAGAAGCAAAACAGTGCTGCATCCTTATTCATTTGGCCTGTTTAAAATCCTTGCTCACTCTAGTATTTGAAACTTCAATGGTTTTGTGGTTAATGTTGTTCATTTCATATCAATTTTTTGGTTATGTGAAATACTTTAATTTTTAAAATGTTATTATATCCTAGCTGTTTAAAAAGACCGATAATGCCATAAAGAGAGAGACTGGTTTAAGAAAACTATAACAAACTTTCATAATGCTGTTATGTGGTCATTAATCCATCACTTTTGTGAGGAGGTCTGCAATTTCTAGAATACTATGGTGCTTTAGTATCTTTTCTGAAACTGGCAGCAATTCTTTTCATTAGCCAATGATGCCTTACTTTTATCAGTGACATTTATAAATATTACTTTTAAAAATGAGTAAAAAGCAATAACATAACTTGCAAATAACAGGCAAGAGAACAGATTATGCCAATGACTATTAACTAGAAATTTTGTGCCAGAATCTTAGAATATAGATTGTCTTGACTTAGCTACATAATAATGAGTTGTGTAAGGCTATACCTAGAACCTATTAATTTAATTAAGTTGTAAATTCTCATAATTATTCTACCATAATTGAAAAGTACTCATCACAATTTACTTTATGTATGTACTGCTCTTTGTGTATTGCATGTGTGGACTAGGGATACAAAATAATGTTAATTATAATTCCCATCTCCTAGGAACAACCTCATTGATCAGATAACTAACACATATATAAAAACAAAATGATAATAAAGGATACTATTTGCTAACCATTAAAGGAATTACATGGAAAGCAAAAATGATGTAATTGTGGGAAGGGGATTACTTCAAAATAGGGTGGTTAAAGTGCCATCATGAGGTAAATGAGATCTGTGCTATGCATGGTTGAAGCATGAATGAGGTTTTCATAAGTAGAGAATAGGAGAGATGCGATTCTCAATGGGCAAGTAAACAGCTTAAACTGACATATTCATTTTTTATTCTCTGAAAAATTATTTTTGAGCTCAAAGATCTTTAGTACTTAATTGCACAAATGGTTAACTAAAGACAAACAAAGGAAACCTTCATAAGGTAGAAAAAGGTATATCAGTAAATGAATGGTAACTCTACGAAATAGTATTTCTGTAGATTACCTTTAGGCTTGATGGTATGAATTGCTGAGTCAAAGGTGGCTTTTAAGGGACCAGTAGCAGCTATAACAAGTAACATTCTAGTTCAGGCTGATTAGAGTTTTTATAAAACAGTTCCTGATCTCTTAAGGAATTCTGAGGTGCTCCAAAACAGATCATAATGGTCAATTTCATTCAAATTCATATGACACATACACCTAATAAATAACCTGATTTTCAATTAAAAAGGAATGTCTAATTTCTAATCTAATTCAGTACATATTAGAGCTGTCTTCAAAATATATTCTCTACTTCACATACCAGGAGCAAGATAGTGAACTCAAAGTTACATTAGGCCCTGTGGGGAGATAAAAAATGTTTAAAAAATTGACTCCTACTTTCATATAGTTTACAGCCTTGAGGTTTCACAGCATAGAAAGTTCACAATGGAAGGGAACATAAAGATCATCCACTCTGACTTCTGGCCAAAATGGAGGCTTATACAGACACGCTGCATTTCCCTCCACAACTAGGAAAGGATACAACTACCTCAAAACTAGAGACAACCAGAAGTTCCAGAAAATCAAGCCACATGGAAGTCCAACAAACAAAGATATAAAAAAGAAAAACTCATCCAGACAGCTAGCAGGGGTGGATCGGGGGCAGAGAGGATGTGGTGTGGTGCTGGCGGCGGCAGCAGGCCAGTGGGAAGTGCAGCCACAGATTTTGAAAAGTCAGGAGGGACACCTGGGGAGCAATCCCCAGCACCAGACAAGACTGCACAGCTCATGGTTCCAGTGCCAGGGTAAATAAAGCCTCATTACTTCTGATTGTGAAAACCAGTGGGGGTTGGGGTGGATGCAGAAACTGTGGGTCTCTCAGCAGAGTCCGCTTGTTTAAAGGGCCCTCGGGGTCCTAGAATGTCCACAGACCCACCCACTCTGGGAACAATGGCCAGCGCAATAGTTAGAGGGGCACCAGTCCCATATGGATGTGGAAGATGTGCCTGGAAAAGGGACCAGTGCTGAACAAGCGGCATCGTTCCCTCTCAAACACCTCCCCCACATACAGCGCCAAAATATGGTGAAACAGGTCGTCCATACTAATACCTAATGCTCCGCCTTTTACAACGTAACAGGTACAACAGCTCTACCTAAGACACAGAGGCAAACAAACACAGGAGCCTGACAAGATGAGGAGACAGAAAAATATGGCCCAAAAGAGGGAACGGATCAAGGTTCCAGTGGGAGAACTAAGCAATGGGGAGATAGCCAACCTAACAGATACAGAGTTCAAAACACTGGTGATAAAGATGTTCACAGGCTTGACAGATATGCTTAATGGCAAACGCATAAGGGAAGAAGTGAAGGTTATGCTAAATGAAATGAAGGAATATCCACACAAAACCAGCGGTGAAGGGAAGGAAACCGGGGTTCAGATCAAGATTTGGAACATAAGAAAGAAAAAAAAGAAAACAGTCAACCAGTACAGAATGAGGAAACAAGAATTGAAAAAAATGAGGAGAGGCTTAGGAACCTCTGGGACAACTTTAAACATGCCAACATCCAAATCATAGGGATGTCAGAAGGAGAAGAGGAAGAGCAAGAAATTGAAACCTTATGTGAAAAAATAATGAAGGAAAATTTCTGAAATTTGGCGAAGGAAATAGACATATAAGCCCAGGAAGCACAGAGAGTCCCAAATAAGCTAGACCCAAGAAGGACCACACCAAGACACATTAAAATTAAAATGCCTAAAGTTCAAGATATAGAGAGAATCTTAAAAGCAGCAAGAGAAAAGCAGAGAGTTACCTACAAAGGGGTGCCTATAAGACTATCAGCTGATTTCTCAAAAAAAACTTTGCAGACAAGAAGAGCCTAGCAAGTATTTAATGTGATGAAAAGCAAGAATCTACAACCAAGATTACTCTATCCAGCAAAGCTATCATTTAGAATGGGAGGGCAGATGAAGTGCTTCCCAGACAAGGTAAAGCTAAAGAAGTTCATCATCACCAAGCCATTATTATATAAAATGTCAAAGGGACTTACTTAAGAAAAGAAGGTCAAAATTATGAACATTAAAATTACAAGAGAAATCCGGCCATGGTGGAGGATTAGACTGACATGCTTGGTCTCCCTCTACAACTAGAAAGGAATACGACTACCTCAAAACAAAAGATAACTAGAAATTCCAGAAAATAAAACTACACGGAAGCCCAAGATATGAATTTATAAACCAGCGGCGCTCGTTGGACAGGTAGGAGGAGTGAAAGTGGGTGGTGCTGTTTGCGGTAGCACCAGGGACAGCGGCAGGGAGAGCAATCCCAGCTGCAGTCGAGCCACAGCAGCTTCCGACCCCAACACTGGGAAAAGCAGCCACCGCATTGCCTCAGACGGTGAGGCCCAGGGGGCGGGAGGATGGATCCCAGTCTCCCAGCAGAGAATAACGACAGGAATCCATCTTGGACCCCTACCCCCACACAAAGCACCACAGTGCCACGAAATAGGTTGCGGATTGCCACCAGTCACTGGGTAATGACAACAAAGCGCCACAGCGTGGCAAAAGAGGCTGCGGATTGCTGCCAGTCACCGGGTTGTGATGAGTACACAGGCTACGGCCCCTATACTCTGCCCCAGAAGCAAAGCAAAACACAGATCTGTCAAAATGAGGCAGACAACTATAGAAATCCCGGTGACGCAGCTCACCAGGCAACAGATGAAGAATCTGACAGATGAACAAATAAGAAATCTATCAGAGGCTCAATTCAAAGCTATAGTTATTAGGTGGTTTACAGAATTAACAAAAGATTTGGAACAAGATGAGAAAGGATTGAAAGTCATTCATACTGAAAAGAACAAAAACCCATACAAGTGGTGAGGAAATAAAATCCAGGGATCAAATCAACAAACTGGAACATATGGAAGGAACAAACAGTCAACCAGTGCAGAAAGAGGAAACAGGAAGCAAGGAAAGTGAGGAGAGGATCAGAAACCTCTGGGGCAGCTATAAGAGATTGAACATACGAATTATAGGATTGCCAGAGTGCGAAGAAGAACCAGAAATTGGAAAATTAAGTGAAAATATAATAAAGCAGAACTTCCCAAACTTGGGGAAGGAGATAGACTTACAGGGCCAGGAAGCACAGAGAGTTCCAGAAAAACTGGAACCAGGGAGAAACACTCCAAGACACATTAGAATCTAAATGTCAAAAATTAAAGATAAAGAGAGAATCTTAAAAGCAGCAAGAGAGAAGAAAAGAATCATGTACAAAGGGGTCCCAATTAGACTATCAGCTGACTTCTCGAGGGAGACCCTGCAGGCAAGAAGGGACTGGCAAGTAATATTCAAAGTAATGAAATCCAAAACCTACAGCCAGGAATACTCTATCCAGCAAATTGTCATTCAGAATAGAAGGGCAGAGAAAGTGCTTCCAGGACAAAATAAAACTGAAAGAGTTCATTAGATCCAAACCACTGTTATATGAGATGTTAAAGGGACTGGTTTAGAAAAAGGAGGATCAAAACTATGAACATTAAAATGAAAACTACATCACAACAACCAACAACAGAGGCTAGGGAATCAAAACAAAGGCAAACTAAATAGGCAACGAGAGTAGAAAAAGAACTATAGGTATGGGGAACATATTGGGGGGATGTCATCAGGGAGGGGTAAGGGGGTAAGGGAGGGAGAGGGTACAGGAATTAAGAAGCATAGTAGGAGGGAATGGAGTAGACAGGAAGAGGTTGAAAAGAACTATATGCACAACTAATGGATATGGACTAAAAGGGGGGAACAACTGGAGGGAGCGGGGTCACTAGGTGGAGGGTAGCAGAAGGAAGGGAAATTGGGACAACTGTAACAGTATAAGCAATAAAACATATTTTAAAAAATGACAACAAACTCACAATCAACAACTGAATCTAAAAAATAGAAACAAAATCCAACTAAGCAAACCTGAATAGGAGCATAATCATAGGTATGGAGATTATTTGGAGAGTTATCGGATAGGAGGGGGAAGGGGGATAAATGAGGAAATGGTGCAGGGATTAGGAAGCATAATTGGTCAGTACAAAATAAACATGGGGAAGTTAAGAATAATTTTGGAAAGAGGGAAGCCAAAGAACTTATATGCATGACGCATGGACATGAATTGAGGGGACTGGGATTGCTGGAGGGAAGGGTGATATTGGTTGGAGGGGAGCAAAGAGAAAAAAAATTTGGGACTAATGTAACAACATAATCATAAATCATATATAATAAAATATACTTTAAAAAATCATCCATTCTAAACCACTTGTTTTATAGATGAGGCCGTTGAGGCCTGGAGAGTTTAACTAAGTTGTCCAGGGCTCCTAAAGTTAACTGGGGAAACAACATGCAAAGGAAATAAATAAAGTACATAATTTTAAAGAAACCCTGCAATGGTTAGTATTTTGCTTTCATGTACGAGGTATACTTTCAGTGTTCATGATGTGCCATAGAGGGATTAGAAAGTTTAGCGGTCAAGCACAGTTCTGGAGTAGATGCCAAGACATTTCCTTCTCTCCTTTGTCTTGATCTCTGAAGCCTCCCAGAAAGCAAAATGACTCTCTGACCTTTCTTTTCCTAGGGCATGGGTATAAGTCAAGTTTCAGATATCTCGGGAAGAAACACCTTCCCAGGAGAAAGGCAAGGCAGACATGCTCTCTTGGCTGTGCTGTCTGCTTTTTGTAATTCTCTAATGACCACAAACTAATCGCGGAGAAAAGTAGCTTCCAAAAAGGCTAGAGCGCAGGAAGAAGGACTCAGGAATTACAGATATGCCATAGATAAGGGAACTTAAATACATGGTTCATTTTTTCCTGTTTTAAAAATGATATATGGAATATTAATGAGTAATGACTGAAGAAAAAAAAGGCTGTATTGCCTACTTTAGATGCAACCTATTATTGGAATAGCTTGCAAGTCACTGTAAGTCAAAGGTCTTCTTTCCTTTCTCCTTTTCCAGAAAAAGTGTGATATTTAAAAAATGATTACTGGAATAAAATTTAAAACCACCAACCACTGTAGTTAAAGAACAAGGAGGTCCCATGACATTCTATAATAACCTAACTGAAGATTTAACAAAACAAGAAACATCTGAAAAAAAAGAGAGAAAATCACAGTAATGAACCAAGAATTTGCTTACCTTGTTATTTTTTAACCAGCATTAAATCATCACAACTTGAGCCTAGTTTTCCTGAATTAATGGCACTAGCATTTAATCTGAGTTGCCTAACATAGGGATAAGTTTGCTTCTTACCCATAAAATGTACAAGATTTTAAATTAAGGTAGAAAAGCACCACTTTCCAAGCCTGCTATTTGGGGTTATATGGAAAAATTAACTATGTTTCTAATAATTTATTCAATATTTCACTCAAGATATTTTTTATATAATTGCATTTCTAAGAGCTAACTCTAAGAACTGCAATTTCAAATTAGGTGATTTCAAGTACACCTATATGCCTACATGTGGATTAACACAAATTTTAGTATCATCAACTTCAAAACAGAGCTACTGAGAAACCAAGTAATGTGTCATAAATTCACGTAAACAAATTTACATAACTAGAGATTCAAAGACAGTAGAATGTTACATTTTCTTTGGAATTTTGAAAGAAGAATAAAATTTCATAAATAATGCATTATAATTGCTATGTTCAGAGAGTATAACAGTGGAATACCATTTTTGGCTCCACTAGCAAAAAGTATTATGAATTGAATGCTTTAGGTGTATGCACATCATGCTTGTTTGGGGATCATGCTACAACTGCAATAATACCAATAGATGAACTCTTGGGAAATGTCTCTCCTTGTAAGAAAGTTAAGATGCAAGCTAACTTTGGAAAACTGCACAAATGGGTAGCTAGAAGAGTCACTCTTCCACTTATCACTGACTTATGTCTAGAGAACTGAGCTTTTGTCATTTATGATGTAGTGCTTTTCACTGGAAATTTCATGAAGACCCGTAATTGGAAAAGTGCCCATTACCCAGGCATTAAATTTAAATTATACAATAGTCCATCACTTTACTTCAGTGGTCAAATATACACACAAGTCAATGCGAGATTTCAATGAGACATTTATAGAGAAATATGATCTCACATGATAGTTGAAGTCTTAAAGTACTTAAATTCAGTAATTATTTGATTTATCTTCTGAACACTATACAGATGAGCCACTTGCATAACTTTTTGTAATATAATGAATTATTTGATTTGAAAGGGATATGTTTTTAAAATAGTACTACTCATTTAATTGAAAAAGTACTTCTACAGCCCAGTTTTTTTTTTTTTTTAAGTTGTATGGCATAGTACAAGTCCTGTGCAAAAGCACTTTTTAAGCTCTTAAATATTGGTTGAATTAAAAATTTTCAGTGCTCAGACCCAGGAGACATACCATTGAATTAAGATTAGGCAAGATGCAGACATGGACTGCACACAATGACAACAAAAATGGACTTTAGCTTAGAGGGTTGATATATTTGCTATTTCACTTCTCTCACAAGCACAAACTAAACTTTGACACTATGAAAAAACTTGGCTAATGGGTGTGGTTTAAGTATAAACTTACACTTTCACAATACTCACATGTTAAATCACTACACTTGACTTCACATGAAAAGTACAGATACTTTTTATAACTAAATCAAAACACCATAGTCAATTACAGGTACTATATATATTGCATGATTTAAACCAAAATTTGCACATGACTTTCTCAGTCTCCACGTTAATGTGATATGCCTTGTCTCTAAACAGATTGGAATTAATAAGAAAATATGGATATTTCACTCAGAATGAAAGATGTAGATGACATTATATTTTTCTTCAGTTCTAATGTGTTGTGTTCGAACAACACAAAGTAAAGCTACAATTTTTTTTTTTTTTTTGGTTTTTCAATTACAGTTGTCCCCTTTTCCCCCAATTTCTCTCCCCCACCCAACCCACCCCCTCTCCCACAATCATATCCCTCCCCGTTGTCCATGTCCATGAGTCATTTATACGGGTTCTTTGACTAAACCCTTCCCTTACTTATCCCCCTTCTCTGCCTCCCCCCTCCCCCCTATTGACTGCTATTCTGCTTTGTTCTATTTAGTTCCTTTGTTTGTGTTGTTCTTTAGTTTCCTGTATTAGGTGATATCATATGGTATTTTTCTTTCTTTGCCTGGCTTATTTCACTAAGCATAATTCTCTCCAGTTCCATCCATGTTGTCGCAAATGGCAGGAGTTCCTTCTTTCTCTCTGCTGCATAGTATTCCATTGTGTAAATGTACCACAGTTTTTTGATCCACTCATCTACAGATGGGCACTTAGGTTGTTTCCAGCACTTAGCTATTGTAAACAGTGCTGCAATGAACATAGGGGTGCATAAGTTCTTTTGAATTGGTGTTTCAAGATTCTTTAGGTATAATCCTAGTATTGGAGTCGCTGGTTCAAAAGGCAGTTCTATTTTTAATCTTTTGAGGTAATTCCATACTGTTCTCCATAGTGGCTGCACCAGTCTGCATTCCCACCAACAGTGCAGTAGGGTTCCCGTTTCTCCACATCCTCGCCAGCACTTGTTGTTTGTTGATTTGTTGATGATGGCCATTCTGACTGGTGTAAAATGGTATCTCATTGTGGTTTTTATTTGCATCTCCCTGATGGCTAATGATGTTGAGCATTTTTTCATGTGTCTATGGGCCTTCTGTATGTCCTCTTCGGAGAAGTGTTTGTTCAGGTCCCTTGCCCATTTTTTAATTGGGTTGTTTGTTTCCTTGATGTTGAGTCGTATCAGCTCTTTATATATTTTGGAAATCAGTCCCCTGTCTGTGATGTCATTGGCAAATATGTTTTCCCATATGGTTGGTTTCCTTAGTAAAGCTACAATTGAAGTGAATTTTACATGCAATACGGTGCATGTAGGTGGATTTCTAACTTCTTCCTGATGACTCATGTACGGTGCTTTATTTTTTGAAAAATGGGTCATGTTGTTCACTTCAGGTTTTCCATACTAATGCTATTTTGTGCTCAGTCTGGGAAGTCCTACAACCTTTACCGAAATGACTAAGAGATGCAGCTTGACAATTGTATTTACATAGCTAGCATGATAATTACAATCTAAAACTTGCATTTCAAGACTGCATATCACCTATATAGTACTGTCAACAAATTACTTTCTTGGCAAATAACTGATTGATGGCTCATTCTTAACATGCTTGGAGAAACACATTAATAAGGTAACCCATGCCTTTTTTCACTCTGTAACATCTACAGATGATTTCTACTTCAGATGACTCTAAGTAGCTAAACATGAATAAAAAAGAACACCTTTCTGGCTCATTAAGGCAATTTCTCAAGATATCATTAGCATTACCTCTCTGAAAATGCAGCACAGGATGCAGTAGGCCTTGTCTGCTGCAGAAACTAATGGCACAGAGCTATCTTTTGACAGCAGGATTAAATTTACACAACTTACATATTCAGTTAGTAAAAGAATAATTTACATTAGTCAAATAAGCTATGTTTGGGGGATTCCCCCTTCCCTCATTTGCAATATACCTATGTACAATGTAGGCCTAGTAACTGAGAACTACATTCTAAATGAATTAATTGCACTGATGTAGAAATGGGCCTTTACTACTTATTTAACCCTACCTGTTTTCTATAGGGCAATTGTAAAGTATGCCTCATAAGATAAATAGCAAGTCATGCCTGAAAGGATGAGAGGCTCTGGTTTTCATCCTGGAACCTGCTAGGCTGACTATCTGTCAGATAAGGTTGAAGCCAGGATTATGCCTTGAAAAGCTGACAAACCACAGATTTTTATCACTAAATCAAATCAGCTGGTTTTAACTCTGTGAACTTTAATTATCTCATCCTTAATTTAAAAATTAGATTAGATCAAAAGTGGAGGGGTTGGGGCTCTGGCAAAGTAGAATCAGGGAGTTGTTACAAATGAGGAGACTTCGTTTTCACAAGTCAAATTTTTCTTTTCTAATAGATCTGGGTTTACATACGGAGGAGACTCCAGGAATGATTGGGCTGCACAATATTAGAGGTTATCTAGTCCATCCCAGAGTGATAATCGTCCTCCCTATTTTTAAGAATCCTCACAGGAAGAGGTTCTGCATGTGTTAAGAAGGACACTATTACCAGAGATGAAATACTGAACATTTTTGTACTTTATTAACTAAAAGACAAGAATGATCTGTGCTCAAAGGATTGCTTTTATACTATTTTTTCTTTAAGGTAAGATGACATAATTACTAGTCCTTTCAGAATATCTAAAATCATAGTGAATAGTCATAAGATATTGAATTATTTAACCATGAGTACTCCTCATTGATGGTCTATTCCAACAGATGTCAAACCTCTGTAAAGGGCTTTTTGGGTATAGGGTCTTTGTTACAACTGCTCACCTATGCTGTTGTAGCCCCAAAGCAGCCATAGATAACAAGTGAACATGGCTATTTTCTAGAGACCTTTATTTATGGAAGTTGAATTTCATATAATTTTCATGTCACAAAATATTCTTACTCTTGTGATTCTTTGCAACCATTTAAAAATGTAAAAATTCAGATATGTGGCACAGCTTCTGTGCCCTGAAGAACAGACTGAAGGTCACCCCAAATATTCCTTGGGTAAGTTCCAGCAAAGCAGAACTAAAGATCATAAGTGATCATTTGCTGCTCTTGTTATGTTTATGCAAACGAACAGGATAAATTAAAAATGGACTTAATGTAGTCCCTTTAAAGACAAGGAAGGTAACCTTAGGGAGAAAAATTATTATTCAAGGAAAATCACAATGATCAGTAGTAGAGTATAAAACAGGGCAACTAACCGTCTTAAAAGTTTCTTCTCCAGATTTAGAGACTTGTTTGCGGGTTATGTTACATAAATTAACACGTGTTTTTTGTTTTCAAAGGACATAAGCCAATGATCGCATTACCTGAGTGATTATCTGTACGCATAAGCCTCACTTAATCCTCTCTGCAGCGCTGCCTCCTGAGACTCAACAGTTTGGCTGAACTAAATGGCTGGGTTGGGGAAGAATGGGGTGGTCTGTGGGCTTCACTTTAAAACGGGTTTCTCTTTTCTATCCTAATGGCTTGGACAGAAAAGGCCCAGAGGTCTGAGAGGGGGAAAAACCTAAACTATTTACCTCAGCCCAAACTAAGTATAATGGGCAAAAGGGTTTTGGACAGGCGAGATGTGCCTAGCACACCTTCTTACAAAGAAGCTTTTTTTTTTTTTTTTCCCTAATATGGAACATTGAAAAATTAATCCCTGCCTTTTGTCATCTAGTAGTTATGGATTGAATGATGTCTTTTAACCCTTTTCGCCAAATCTGTTGCCCCCAGAACACAACAAGGACACCAGCCTGTTAAACCAAGCACGCCGTTGACCGGAGACAGCCAACTGACCTGGAGTCTGCACGATCCTTCCCCATGTGGGAAGGCCACCCTCCCCTCCACACCCCCACTCTTATTAGGGTTTTCTGGACCCAAGGGTAGGTAGGACGACAACCATGTCCAGCTTGAAGCAGCTAGAGGAGCTTGAGACCTTCGCCCATTGTCCTTTACAAGATTACAAAGGGTCCTAATATTTGAGAGGGGGGGGGACAGTTAATTTTTACGAACCAGGGGTATGGACTTGGGGGGCATTGCTGGGGGAGGGGGGTGCTGGGTGGAGGGGAACAAGGGGGAGAAAATTGGAACTGTTGTAACAATATAATCAATAAAAAACATTAAAAAAAAAATAAAAATGTAAAAATTGCCCTGGCCAGTGTGGCTCAGTTGGTAGGAGCACTGTCCCGTAACTGAAGGGTTGAACATTTGATTCCCAGTAGGGGCACAAATGTAGATTGTGGATCTAATCCCTGGTCCAGGTGCATACAGGAGACAACAAATCGATATTTCTCTCAACACTGATGTTTTGCTTTCTCTTCCTTCCTTTCTCTCTAAAAGCAATGGAAAAAATGTCCTCAGATGAGGATAAAAATGTAAAAATCATTCTTAGACCTTGGGCCAGATTTGGCCTGTAGGCCACAGTTTGTCACCTCCTGTTCTTGTCTATATCTAAGTCACTATGAAGGGGAGGTAAAACAATGTAAAACATGGATACTTTTCATAACGGTTGGAGGAACAAGGACAAAAAACATTAAAAGATTGGCAAATAATATAATAAAGAAATACAATGTGTAGGACATCTCAAGTGGTCTAAAAGAATGAAGATGCGGGGGACATAAATTTGTGGAAAAGTAGTCAGAACAGGACTCATGTATTGACTAATTAATTGTACCAGGAAGACCTACCTGGATTTATATACTGGAGAAGGAAAGATAACTCCAGGTGAGAGAAATAATATGATCCAAAACAGAGAATCATGAATTAGCAGAATACATTTGTGGAGAAGTAGGAGAAGGGCCTGTCTAAGCAGTATCAATTGGATAAATTAATTAATTTATTCAATAGATAACTATTGATTGCATCTGTATCAAGCTTTATGCTAAATTCTAGAGATACTGTGATGAGTAAGACACAATTCCTGTCCTCCAATTGCTCACAGTCTTGTTACAAGGACAAATAAGCAGCTATAACACAGGATAGAATACGGGATAGGATACTAAAACTAATGAGTAAAGCTCTGTTAAAACAACTGTGAAAAATTTAAAAATTATGTCAATTCTCAACATTCTATTTATTTACATTTAAGGTAGAAATCTATGATTTAAACCATAAAGGAAATCCAAATGCAAAATAAAAATCTCTCTGTGATTCTAGTTCAGACTTAACTACTTGTCCTACAGAAATTGCAAAATCACATAAGCTTCCTATAAGTAATTTCCAGGGACCCTTTGAAGATTGTAATTTTAAATGGGATTATTATTTTATTGGCTTGATTCACTGGAACTAGGCATTATGTCTTTGGCCCTAACAATGTTCATACACCTATCTGTAAGCCTTTTCAGCAGTGAGGTAAATTACTGTGGGAAAGCCTGGAGTCTTTTTCACCAGAGATCTTGAAGAAAATGATTTATATCTACATGCATGAGATGGCTCAGGATCAATAATGCCTGGAGCACAGCATGAATTTTCAACTCTATGATTTGAAAACTCTTAAAAAGTATTCCAATGAATATTTCCACTAATTAATCACTTCTTTAAAAATGTAGTGGCATTACTAGTGTTATTTGAGGCAAGAACTGAAAATTCAGCTACAAGTGTTCCTAGGAACACAACCAGAGAAAATTTGAGAGATCTCATAAATCTCCTGCATGAGACCCTGAATGAAATGCAACATTGGGAGGAAATAGCAGATCATGTGGTTTGGAATTAGACAAACTGGTGTTCAGATCATGATTCAACTACTCACTATCTGTAACCTTGGCCAAGCTACTTCAGTTCTCCAATCCTCTATTCTCCTGTAATCTTGGGAAAATAAAGCCCAATGTTCAGGAACTTTATGAAAATTTAGTGAGATGGTTACATATGGGACCTAGGCAGTGCCTAGGCAGAAGGAAAAGGGGATTGGGTAAAATGGATATCTTATTTCTACTCAAAACTTTAATCATTTGATTATTTTAAAAAGTCATGTTGTACAACCACCCAATCTTGTTTAATATAGCATTTGGGCCATTTATGTAGCTAAATTTGGATTAGCCCTTGGATTAGCCCTTGTGGTGCAAGAATGATTTACTATTGCAGAAAAGGAGAAATAAACATAAAAATTCTCCAAAATGTGCAAATAAATAAATAGGTTATTATACTGCACCCAGAACACTAAGACAAAATCACAAATAGTACATTGATAAATTGGTTCATGATAAAAATTAGACTATAGATTTTACACAAATCACATTTTTATTTCATTGGTTATCATGCGGGTCATGATGAATTTTGTGTCACCCAACAAAGGAGTGAACTGGTTATTGTCAGCATTCCATCCCAAGCTGCATTTTTGCTTCCTTCTTTGAAAAGTAGTAAGTTAATGAATAGATGCTACTTTCTATGATACGGATGTCCTTCACTATTAGAATCTATTGAATTCAGCACTGAATCGTCGTCGGCAGCCGTCCGTCTCGAGAGACGATGGTGTAGCTTAAGAGTCTATCTGCACCGCCGAGAATGGTTGTGCAGTCCGACTCGGGAGTGACACGGTATCTGTCTCCTCCCGTGTTGAATCGACATCTTGCGATGACGCTGGAGTGTCCTCTCCAGTGAAGCTGAAGCTACAGAGCCTCGAGAGACGATGGTGTAGCTTCTTAAGAGTCTATCTGCACCGCCAAGAATGGCTGTGCAGTCCGACTTGGGAATGACACGGTATCTGTCTCCTCCCGTGTTGAATCGACATCTTGCGATGACGCTGGAGTGTCCTCTCCAGTGAAGCTGAAGCTACTGAATACATAGTCATGAATGTGCACTCTTTTCAAAACAGGGATTTAGACAGTCTACTCCATTAAACATAAGTTTATTTTTCTTCCAGGTTTCAGCCAGGGAATCTGTAAATCAGCTCAAATTACATTGTTCCAGGTTTAAATTAATCATCTAATTGTGTCTTCTCATAGAAAATACATAGTCTTTCCTAGTATTTACTAAAGGGGTAAACTATGGTATATAAAACACCAGATCAATACCTGTATATAACCAAATTATCAGTTTATTTCCCTGTAGACTGTGAAATATATTTTAAAGTTCTTTTAAAGTTTAAAAAGATCTACCATTCATTTTATAGTTGTTTTATTTTCTCTTTCTTCCTTAACCATTAGAGTCAGCTTACAAGGTCTGTCCGGAAAAAGTCCAGCCATTGTTAATACAATGAGAATGGTTTGTATCACACTGATTAACCTGGCATCCAAGGAGAGTGGACTGAAATGCACATGCGTGAACAATGATAACTTCACTGTACTAGTCAGTGGTGGTGGTAGATGCCATTCAGTGAGCATGTGTACTGTGTGGCCATCACATTGAAAACGATTGAGTGAGTAGAGCAATGAATCTGCATCAAATTTTGCATGAAGCTTGAACATTCCTCTACCGAAACTATTTGGATGATTCAGAAGGCTGCAGCTATGGGGAACTGGTGATTGGCAGCTTCATCATGACAACATGCCTGCTTATGAATCACATCTTGTGCAGGGCCTTTTGGCAAAACATCAAATCACCCAGGTGACTCAGCCTCCCTACAGTCCAGATTTGGCGCCCTGTGACGTCTGACTTTTCCCACAACTGAAATCACCTTTGAAAGGGAAGAGGTTTCAGACCATCGAAGAGATTCAGAAAATATGATGTGGTAGCTGATGGTAATCGGGAGAACTATGTGAGGTCCCAAGGGGCCTACTTTGAAGGAGATTGAGGCATCATTGTCCTATGTACAATGTTTCTTGTATCTTGTATCTTCTATAAATGTCTCTATTTTTCATATTATATGGCTGGATACCTTCTGGACAGACCTTGTGTATATACAAGTGGGAAGATGAGACATATGTAGGACAGGAATGAGTCAGGATTGTGTTTAACACACACACAAATTTGTCCTGCACAAAGGGAGTCTCTGGGTCACATTTAGAAAGATGCTTCTACATTGAATATCTTAGGTCTTAAAGTATAATTCCACACAAAATGTATAGAAACCAGTATTCTAGTCTATTAGAAAGAAGATAGTGCACTGGTTTCAAATCTCTGTAAAGAACAAAAAGAAATTAGTCTAGCTATTCATAGTTTTCTAGAAATAACAAATGGTTTACTTTGGAATTAAATAAGGATCATGGGACTTTAGCGTATGAAAGCTGTGATTAACATGTCAAATTTCTGAAACTACATTTATTATGGACTTTTCGTATCAGTTATTCTTAAATTAAAACATTTACTGTTCTAAATCTAAGATAAAGAGTGTGTTCATCAGATCATATTGCTTAGACAGAATTCCAACTTTAGCTTTAAAATTGTCTTCTATTCCTCTCAGAAGTTAGAATCACTAATCCAGAAAGACTAAAAACCAGAAATAAAGATATTTTAATCCATAGAAAAAGAGAAAAATATATTCTTTTTTCAAGTCACTTCATAAATAAAGCATATTCAACCCAAAGATTCTGAACTTAGCAGCAGAAACACAGACATACCTACACACACACACACACACACACACACACACTCAAGCTCCATAGTTATCACAATAAGACAGTGTCTAACCACTAACATGGATTTGTTATCATAAAACAGTTAGTCAGTGTGCTGGGGAGTCTCCCCCCATCTGCCAAGATGGCAGCAGGGGAGAAGTCTTAGACCAAGTACATGAAAAGCTAGTAAGATAATTGGATAGGAAAAGCCCTTCCCCGCTTCCAGTACCAGACTAGGGGTGGGACTAAGGGAAGGCAGGCACACATGCCATAGAAGTCAAAGTGGTGCAGGGGAAAGTGCTGACCAAAGAGACCCATCAGACTAGCTTGGGGAAAAGAAGGGATTGGTTGGAAGGTGAGCATACCCAAAGCACATGAAAATTTGGAAAGTTGATTGGTCATTTTGAGAAAGTGCCTGGACCATCTCACACCTGGTGATGCATGGTTGGTGCATTCATGTGCTCTACTAGGAGTATGCAACTTTGGGGTCCTATGGGCTCCACATGCAGGCCCCAGAGTCAGAGTCTGAAATGAACAGCATCCGGGTACAAACTAAGCTACCTGGATGGGAACTATGACTGCTTAGCATCCACCTGCAGGCTCCAAAGGACAGTACTTTAAATTTGAGCAGGAACTCTGGACATTGGCTTTTGTCCTCGTCTTGTTGAACAGACAGGCTTTGACAAAGGAGTGCGCCATTCTCCCAGATTGTGCAGCACCTGAATAAAATCTCTTCCCTTTTGCTCCAGCATCTGCCTCACAAGTTTGGCTTTTATGGTGACAGGCAGCCAAATCTCTGTTTTGTTTGGTTACAAAACCAGGCAAACAGTAACAGATTTTGTAAATCTGTTTTGCTGCTCTGAGCCTTTTGCCTGTGTTTGTAGAACTGATTTTGCATAACTATGATAAAACAACAACAAAAGATTAATTAAATTGGCTGTTTCAAGAGCTCTGTGGCAGTGTTTTTATTCTCTTAAAAGCACTAAATTCATCTACTTAGTTTTCAATGTGTCTAAAGGCCTTCAATATATGTTTTTTTAATATGAGGGCATAAGAAAAGTATACTGATCATGGATCAGAGTAGTTTAACTAAATGGGAGACAATTCTTTTTCCTTTTTAACTTTTCAGTAAAGAGTCCAACCAAATTATTTTAAGTCTCATAACTGCCTAACTACAGAGTTAACTGATCATTTGTATTTGGTAAACTTTCTTATAATTGTGATACTATAAGTAATGTGAATGATTTGTAAAATAACCTTCTTGTGTTGGTAAATGAGATCTATCCTCATCAAAGTAGTTGCTTTAGAAGTTACAGTATTAAGCAATGATTCTATCATTGTGTGAGACATTAGAGACGTGCCTCTTTGGGATACCTTTGGAGTCAGATTCACATTCTTTTGAATAGTGTCAATGACAGCACATTTGATCTTTTATATTATATTTGAGTTTTACCTCAATTTATGGGACTCTGGTGAATATTTATTGGGATAAATAAATTCTTGCTGGTTTGGTAATAAAGACAATGTAGTCTTTAAATATAAATAAATGTATAAATATGTGTGTACTGTGTGTGTGTGTGGCAGAATTCTAAAGTTAGATAAGATAATTACTTTCATAGATAAAGAAAAATTGGCCCAACATCTCACATACTTCTGGTAAAGTTCCTGGTATACAGTAAAGTGTTTATTAAATGGTAAAATATTTTATATGTAGCCAAAATGACGGTCTATGGAGAAATGTACAATATATTTTAAAAGTGTTATAGTGCTAGGATTATAGGTGTAGCAAACATCAGTCCAGTTGCCTTCCCTACCCACACTTCTTTCTCAGAGAATCTGCTCTTCTATATAGTCCCTGGGAGAAGCAGCAATCCTATGCCCCATGTGATCTTATCTCTGCCCTCGCTAACTGGACACAGTTGGATACCTGACCCAAAGGGAATGAATCCATAGGCTAGGCTGGGCCAGTTAGATTCTGTCACAAGAATCTAAATCCAAAGAGACTGGTGTTACATAAAGATAGGAACTTGGAGTAAGGGTTATACTGTATCACAGCTGTCGAAGTCACATTCAAAGAAAACCAATGGAGAAAAAAAGGGGACAGAAATGAGTGAGACCATTCAAGGACAGAGGAAGCAACTTATATTTCTCACTTCTCAGTATTGGTTCCAGTCCAAGGCACTCTCTTGTTTTCCCCTGTCTGTATATCCAAAAGTTCACCTATCATATTCTTGAATGAATCCCCCTTCATTCAAGCCAGTCTGAGTACATTTCAATTCCTTGTAATGAAGCAAACCATAAGACAATGTGTCACTGGGCTTCTATTAGACTCTTTAGCTTTTTAATAAATAAATAAATAAAAAGACTTTAAAAATGTTCATGGAATAGCTGAATGCCCAGGGAGATTAAGTGATACCCTCCCAAGTCATTCAAATAGTGGCAGGTCAAGGACTAGAAACCAGGTCTCTTAACTCAGCAAAAGCATCTACCAGTAGAGTTTGCTGGTTCAGAGCACAGCTCCAGGCACTACATGACCTTGGAAATATTACTTAACCCTCCTTGCCTCAGTTCTCCCCTCTGTAAAAAGGGTATGATAATAGTGCTTAATCTAACCAAAGGGTTGTTGTGAGAATTACATGACACTGTATTCACCATATAACACAAATAGTAATAGCTGGTTGAATCTAGATAGAAACCTGACTAAAAAGGCAGCCATCCTAAGCTTTGGGCCTGGTGAAAAAAAAAATCCTTTCTCTAGCTCTTCAATAAACACTCAGTTTAAATAGATTTTGGTTCCTTATAATCAAAAGAGACACAATTAAGTAGTGATTATTAATAGTACCTTGATTTTTAGTATAAAAATGAACAGTAATTACAAATACAAGGCTTAGGTGTAGAGAATAGTTAACATGCTTCGCATCTGAAACATATTTCTCTAGTGTCCTCACACTGTTTTCCAGCCTCATCAATGCAATTCTCATGTTTCTCTCCTTCTGGGTAAAAGTGCTCTATCACCGTCTTATCACCAGAAACTAAACAGCACAGGTCTTAAGAATGAGTAACTAATCACTCAATATCCATTTAGCATCATTGGATTCATCTTGCTTAACATGACAATAGTTTAAGCCTATATTCATCCAATTAAAATGTGAAAATGTTCTTTACTGAGGTTCTTTACCCTTACACAGCTAGGCAAACTCCAGAGCATGTTCTATAATTAGCATACTGAAAATATTTTTTAAAACAACAACCTGAGCACAAACCAGAAGAAAAACAAGACTGCTGCAAATTGTAAACAGTTTTCTATTATTTATAGGAAGAGAACTCTACAAAGGTTCCTTAATGTCAGAATATAAACAGATTTTACTGCTATTTAGTTAAATGATAACTATAAAAATCATTGAACTGAATGAGAATTAGGATTGCCAGACAAATGCTTGTAAGGGGTTATTTAATTCATATGAACCGCACAGCTCAGCTGACAATGAGCTCATTATTCTAAGCCACCAACTTTGCCTGTGTCTTATGTCTTACACTGTCCTCCTTTCTTCATCAGATTCACTCTGATGCACCCGACCCCTAGTACCAAATGTCAGGAGAAAGAAATATTTAAAAGAAAATGTGAGCTAAAGGCATTTTGTCAGGGTACATCAGGGTACAAAGATGTCTGCTGGAACACTGAATGGGAAAGATCATTTATTAGTACACCACGGTTCATAACAGTCCAGTGTTCAATATTTTCATTATGCACACAAACATACCTCCTACTCCTTTTCAAATGCCTCATTACAGCTAAGCCTGGAGCTTTTTCTTAAAAAGCTTTCCTCTGAAATTATTAATAATTTGAAGTTCCCTACAGGCCAAGGTTATTATTATAGTCAAAATGCATCAATATGTATATATATTTATATACTCTCTTTTATGCTATTTTAAATAACAAAGTATTTAGTGAGAACAGTAAAGAATTTATAAACTATATACAGAAAAGCCTAGAGGAAGATGGCAACATCCCAGAGTCGAAGAAAATGGCTCTTGAAGCTTATTAGGTGGGTGTAGGAGACTGTAATAGGATTATGGGTTTAGGTTTAGTCTGTCGGTCATTTCAAAATCCCCATAACGAAAGGAAATATCTTTATAGAGGTATGAGTTTAATATTGGAAGCTGCTTTATTTAATTCTTCTGATTTTATAATGCTGAGTGCTAATTAGTTCCATCCACTTTCTTCAGGCTTGTCAATATGGCAACTTGGAAGCCAAGAAGCTGCTGAATTATGGATTTAACCAGTTCTCTAAGAGCATGTTCAAACAATCTAGTTAGCTACTCCAAAGTGTAATGTTTTTATGGGCACAAAAGAGAATAAATATTATTTTTTATCTTATGCTTAAAAGCCTAAAAATAATCCTATCAGTAAAAATGGTTTATTTTTGATGTGTTAATGAACATTTTAGATATGTAAACTAAAATAAGTAACCTTTACTTTTGTGTGCATCAAATATAACCTATTATATTCACAATATTCACAATACTTGCTATAAAAAATAGGAAGCTAATCTTAAAAAATTTTTGAACCCAGAAACAAAATTTAAAGGCAGAAAAGATTGAGAGATTGAACTTGTCTAGCACCCTTCATCGACCTCCACTTTTACTGAATCTGCATCCCAACGTTTTTGAGCCTTCCCATTGCTTCCCTACTTTTGGCATTTTAATTGACTTCCTTCTTCTGCAGGAAGACTCTAGAATAAGCCCTTTAAAGATTATAAATTCTGGAGTTAGAAGGAAAGTTAGAGATAAACTGATGTAATTCTCTCATTTCAAAAATAAATTAACTGAGATGCAAAGGTCAAGTGATGTATTCGAGGGTCCCAGCTTCCTGATTTCCTGTTCAATGTTTCTTTATTTCTACTTACCATCATAACCATCCCACCCAATCATGCCTGAACTCGTTGGCCTCACTAAGCTGCTGAGCTACCCCTCCAGTAACCTGGGATCTACCTCCTCCAGAGATTAATTTTCTTAACGGCAAAGAATCGAGCTATGATTATTGACAAATCCCAGCTTGGCTGTCTACTGTGTCTCCCTGGCATATTCAAGTGTGTCCAACTTCCCCTTGCTTCCACAGGCTTCCAATTCTCTCGTTCCTTATTCCTAAAGGATGATCTTGCATTTTTCCTTGTTGCAAAAATAAGTCTGTCTCCCACAAGTTTTGTCATCTGCTTTGCCTAGATGTCAATTATCTTCTTTGTCCATCTCTGTGGTAGAAATAGCGCTCCCTCTTCTCCTTTCCTGAAGGTCAATGCTTCTATGTTTACTCCCTTCCTCATCAGCACCTTTAATCTCTCCCTCTTAACTGCTTCCTTTTCTTTAAAACCAAACTATTAAAAATAACAATAATTAATAATAACAACTAGCTAGTACATATATAGTGTGTATTAGGTATCGGGTCCCATTTTAGGCACTTCGTAAGTATTTATTCATTTAATCCTTATAATAATCCATGAGGTAGGTATTACTGTTATGCTAATTTAACAGATAATAAAATTGAAATGCAGAGATGTTAAGTAACTTGCTCAGGAGGTACAACTAGGAAGTGGCAGTGCCAAGATTTAAACTCAGAAAGCTCAGCTCCAAATTCTGTACTCCTAATAATCACACTGCCTCTCTAATATACATCATGCCTATACCATCACTTATTAGCTCAATTAAAATGGGCAACTCACTAAACTTCTTAGAGACACAGTTTTTTATATGTAAAATGAGAATAATATTGCTAATCTTACAGAATTGATATGAGAATTAATTTATTTAGAGAATATATATATATTCTACTATGCCTGTCATATATGAAGCTGTCAATAAATGACAGTTAATATAATATTGATAATCTTTATAATGTGTTTAAGAAATCCACCCTGACCAGTGTGGTCCAGTTGGCTGGGCTTTGTCCTGCAAAGCAAAAGGTTGCAGCCTCAATTCCCAGGCAGGGCACATGCCTAGGTTGTGGGTTCGGTCCTCACTTGGGACACATAAGAGAGGCAACTGATTGAGGTTTCTCTCTCATATCAATGTTTCTCTCCTTCTCTTTCTCCCTCCCTTCCCCTATCTCTAAAAAGAAGAAAGAAGGAAAGAAAAAAAGAAAGAAAGAAAAATGAAAGAATAGATAAAAAAAAATTCTTACTAAACATGGTCCTTAGCACTTCATCAATGTTAGCTAATTTAGTCCTCAACACAACTATGAGGAGAATCCTGCTCTCATTTCCATTTTATATATGAGAAGACTGAGACAGATAATTAACTTCCCCAAGGTCATAAAGCTAGTAAGTGTCAAACCAAGATTTGGACCTAAACAGTCTAATTCTAGTGTCTGAGCTAGGTTGACTTTCAATGTAATCATGTTTTGTAGGAGGGAAAATATGAGATATCTATGTCATAGGAAAACAGAATAGATGCTCATAACTACAGTAAGTATGAAAATGCATAGTCCACTATAGTGTTTCTCAAACTTGTAAATTCAAGAAAATTATCTGGAGATTAAAAAAAATAAATATGAAAACAAAACCAGATTCTGGGCCCCATCCCAAATCTACTGGGAATGGAGACCAGTAGAAGTCAATAGAGGAACAAATCAGAATTACTTAGATAGCTTTTTAAAAATTCCCATGACCTGGAAATTCTGCTTCAGCATATCTATAGAGGTTCTCAGCCTCACTTGTTATCTTTGGGGGATGCTAGGGAGCCAATACATCATTTTGAAAACTGGTAAATAAAGGCAAAGAATCAAGTATTTCCTTTGCCTTCTGTTTATGAATTATACCTGAATGTAACCAAAAAACTGTTTCAGGGACATTTCTCTTTATAGAAGTATTCTGAATTTTAAAAAGGAGAAAATGATTATTTAACTCTTTTGAATTATTGGATCTAGGTAATGATCGACAGTGGCTGCTAAATACGAGTCAACAAGTCATCATGTGCTATATTATAAAATGATACACCAAGAAATATAAGGATGTACTGCCAAAAATATTGAATCCTAAGAAAATATATATTGAATACTGAATATGATCTAGCTGCTATATCTAATTTTATAGGCAATATATGGGACGGAGAGACAGGGAAAGATATATTTAAATGATTAAGTGTAATAAGCAAAATGCAAACTATCAACAAATGATCTGGCTCCATCAATACCAACAAAAAGTTATAATTAAAAAAACAGAGAAAGAGAAATGGAGAGATATAATAGCTAGTAATCAAGATGACCCCCAAGTTATCCCTACCCCTTGATATTCATGCTCTGGTATAATTCTTTCCAACATTGTTTCTGGGCTGATCTGTGTGACTAATAGAAGTGCTGCTTTGTCATTTCCAAGGCTAGGACATAGTAAGTACTGTGGTTTCCTCTTTGCTCTCCCTCTTAAATCACTCACTTTTGTGGAAGTCAGATGCCATGTTGCAAAGAGAGTTGAAAAGCCCTACAGAGAGGACCACATGGCGAAGTGAGAGCTTGGAAACAGATTCTCCAGCCTTAATAAAGTCTACAGATAGGACTGCAGCCCTGGCTGACATCCTTAGTGCCACTTGAGAGATAATGAGACAGAATCACTCAGCTAAATCCCTGACACACAGAAACTTCAAGGTAATAAATACTTGTGATTTTAAACTACTAAAATTTGAGGGTAATTTGTTATATAGCAAATGATAACTAATACAAGAGGTATCTCTTTGTTTAAAAGGAACTTAAGAAGACAACAGGGACTTCCGGCCAAGATGGAGGCATAGACCTACACGCTCTGTCTCCCTCCACACAGAAGTTCCAGAAAATAAAGCTACATGGAGGTCCAATGTATGAAGTCATAAACAAGTGGTGCTCGTCCAGACAGGTAGGAAGGGGGAAACCGAGGCTGAAAAATCGAACTGTGCTGGAAGCGGCAGCTGCAGCAGTGAACAGCTGGAACCAATAAGCAGACACTCATATTTGGGGGGAGGAGAGAAGCACCTAGGAGCCAGCCCTGGCTGCAGACCAGACCCGCCAGCTTGCGATTCCAACACTGGGGAAGGCAGACACCATTGTCTCGGAGGGTGTGGGGATGGAGGAGGCTCCCAGTTCCTCAGCAGAGAGTAACAGCAGGAATCCATCTTGGACCCCCGCCCCCACGCAAAGCACCACAGTGTGGCGAGAAAGGTCGCCAGGTTGTGACGAGTACATGGGGCTCCGTCCAATATAGCGTAGGAGGTGTGACAGCGCCCCACCCAAGAAGGAAAGATAAACAAAATGGTCAGTATGGCAGAATTAATGATTGAAATACCAATCACACAGCTAATGAAAAAACAAATAAAGGCCTTGACCAATGAACAAATAGCAAATCTTTCTGAGCCTCAGTTCAGAGCTATTCAGAGCTTACAGACCTAATGGCGGGGCTGAATCAAGACAGGGAAGGAATGAAGGCTAGTCTTGCTGAAATGAACACAAATACATACAAGACAAGTGGTGAGGAAGGGAAAGCCAGGGATCAAATAAACAAATCGGAACATAGGGAGGAAACAAACAGTCAACCAGTGCAGAAAGAGGAAACAAAAAGTGAGGAATATGAGGAGAGGCTCAGAAACTTCTGAAATAGCTGTAAGCGAATGAACATTTGAATTATAGGATTGCCAGAGGGTGAAGAAGAAGAACTAGAAATTGAAAAATTATGTGAAAAAATAATGAAGCAGAACTTACCTAACTTGGGGAAGGAAATGAACTTGCAGGTCCAGGAAGCACAGAGTTTCGGATAGGCTGGACCCAGGGAGGACCACACCAAGACACATTATCAGCAAAATGTCAAAAATTAAGGATAAAGAGATAATCTTAAAATCAGCAAGAGAGAAGAGAAGAATCATGTACAAAGGGGTCCCAATTAGACTATCAGCTGATTTCTCAAAGGAGACTTTACAGGCAAGAAAGGACTGGCAAGAAATATTCAAAGTAATGATAATCAAAAACCTACAACCATGATTATTTTATCCAGTGAAGCTGTCATTCAGGATAGAAGGGCAGAGAATGTGTTTCCAGGACAAAGTAAAACTGAAGGAGTTTGTTAGATCTAAACCACTGTTATATGAGATGTTAAAGGGACTTGTTTAGAAGGAGAAGGATCAAAACTATGAACATTAAAATGAAAACTGTATCACAACAACCAACAGAAGAAGCTAGGAAATTGAAACAAAGGCAAACTAAGTAGGCAACGGGAGGGGAAAACGAATTATAGGTACATGGGACATATTGGGGGGAGGTCAGCGGGGAGGGGGAGGGGGAAAAGGGAGAGAGATGATGCAGGAATTAGGAAGTATTGTAGGAGGGAGTGGAGTAGACAGGAAGATGTGAGAAGAACTATATGCACAACCAATGGGCATGGACTAAGGTGGGGGACAACTGGAGGGGGGGTTGTCACAGGGTGGAGGGGAGCAGGGAGGAAAGAAATTGGGACAACTGTAACAACATAATCAATAAAATAAAATAAAAATAAAAAAAAAGAAGACAACATAATAAATCATTTAGTTCCTGATTCAAACTAGGGGGAAAAAGTAGATAATCAAGAAAATGTGAATGCTGAATATTTGTTAAGAAATCTTTTTTTCTTCAAATAAGATATAATAATTGTATTTGGTTTTGTTAGAAATAATCTTTATATTTTGTGAATACATATAGAAATATTTACAGATTAGAAATGTGATGTTTAAAATTTGCTTGAAAATATTCAAGGGTGGGAATATAGATGGAAAGGATTGACCAGGAATTAATCATTGTTGAAGCTGGGTTGGGCTCATTATAGTAGAATTCCATATTGTATATATTTGAAAATTTCAAAATAAAGAGTAAAGGAGAAAAAACAACTGACTGACCATCAAGGCACCACATCTAATGAAGTAATTCCAGCTAAACCACCATATTAAGAGATATAAGTTTCCAAAAGTTATAAAAGGCTCATCTGTGGGTTCCAGTGCATGCAAATTATACATATTGTACAAACTGTACATTGTACATACATATAGATATATACATATATCACCTCTTTCATGTGACCATGTTGTTTCTCCCCAGGCAGATGTAGGACAGTAGCTTGGGGATATTTTTATTCATTTACTGTTTGGTATTTATCATTAGGTTTGCTTTTAAAATACAGGAGGACCTGGGCATTCCTATAGGAAAAAAAAATCAACTTAAAGCAAGACATTAAGAAGAAAAGAAGCAGGGGATAACTGATGAAGCACAGTTCTGAAGAGGGTAAAAGGAGTGACCGAAGAGCAAATTGTGGGCCTCAGGAATGAGTAATGAGGAAAATTGAGAAAATTGTAAAGTAAGGTCATTTATTGAGATTGACGGATATGAGTTTCAGTTTGAGGGATTGAGGGCAGTAGAGCAAATCCGGAACAAACACCAAGCCATGCGATTCAGTGAACAAATGAGGAGATTTCTAAGCAGTAATGAAGACTCAGCTAATGCTACAAGTGTACTTCATACATAAAAGATGAAGATAATATTTGAGATTCTTCCACAAGGGCAATGAATTCATTTTTAGTATTTGTTTTGTTGTTATTGTTTGATTTTTATTTTTTTAAGAGGAGAGGACTGAGTAGCAACTGCGCTTCAACTGTAACACAACTAACAGGGAGATATGATTCTAAATACTATATTCTTACGTGTATATATTTTTTTCATCAGGAAACTTTCCAAATAGCTTGAGTAATTTATGATTTGATTTTAACAGTTTGTAATAGTTTGGAAATATGTAAATATTTTTTCTCTTACTTTGTGAGAGTCTGCAAAAGCAAGGGCCAACCAACAAGGTCAACATTGAACAGTAAAAACCTCACATTGAAGAAAAGAAGATAAATTTTAACATCTAATTGGGCCATTTACAAAAGAATAAATACAATAACTTAAACATTTGTTTCTATGGCCATCTGAAAATAATGCTTCAATAAATAGCTATGGACACTTAGGAGATGAAGCTTAGATATAATAATATTGCATAATTTAATTGCAAAAATAGCTGGAGAGCAATTTCATTTTAAAATAGAAAAAATCTGAAATGAGATCTCAGCTATCCAGAAACCTCAGATAATGAGTTGATCTAGACAGCTGAGGGTTTATAATTTTGAAATAGCAATATCTTTTCTCTTAGCCACTTCATATAGGGATGTTTCAAAGATGTATTATACACTTTGCTGCCTTCACAAAGAAAATCTATTGAAAATACATCTTGGCTGATTCACATAATTATCATGGCCATCAAATACATACTGTACTGTGCTTTAAATCCAAAGAGATCCTCAGGGAAGACTTGACGTGTGTCTGTTTTTTCTTTAAATAGATCAAAACTGCTCTGTGTTTAAGGTTCTTTTCCATCTCAACACCTTGTTTAAACTATTGTTTTATTGATTATAATGATATAATCAGCATTTGGTCAAAAAAGAATATTAGAAAAAATAGGACAAAATGAAAATCATCCATAATACCATGACCTAGCCACAAATATTGTTAATCTTCTGAAGTACCTTATTCAGATTTTGTAGCAACTATATACATATATTTTACATAGCTGAGATCAGTTATAACCAGTTTTGTATCTTGAGCTATTTCCTGTAAGATGTTACCTGCTTTGAGAATTAGCTCATCTCCACTGGTGCAGCATATTAGCTAGCTATATCACTTCTTATTACTGCCAGTGGGTCTTAACATATCTACCCCTACCGACACTAGTATGCTGTTTCCCTTTTGCTGGGGTGGGGGTGGGGAGACAGAGTCAATATAACTGTTTAATAGAAGAGTAAACAGATTTGAGTGAGGGATTGGGAAGGCTCTCTTTAGATGAAATTCCATGTGCTATTGTTTAGGGACTTTCACATTCCTTTTGCCTATTCAGAGATATTTTGGTTTTTGCATACTTAACAGGTTTATGGGCATGTTTTGAAGAAATAGATGGCATTTTCAGGTAGGTGTGATTGCCGGAAAGCTGACTTTCAGGTATGTGAGGTGTTACTTGTACTCCAATGCTACCAAATAGCATAATTTGGATGCATGAGCCTGGCCTAGCACCTTTCTAGCACCAACCTATACCGACAAGAAAGACATCCCCCTTCAATTCATTCTTGCTGAATAAGTAGCAACAATATGCATTATGACTTGTCCTAAGGATGACTAGCTTACAAATCTATGTCCTCATGCCATTGCGTACTTGTTACCATATTAACCCTTATCATATTGTATAATAGTAGGTGGAAGCATATGGAATTGACTTTTGTATAGGTAAAAAATTGAGAATTTCATATGATTCAACATAATAGTTAACTTCATGTGTCTCTTTACCATAGTAGATAGTAAGTAACTGTGGGGAAAGTTCCATCTTTGTGTCTTCAGGGTCTGGCTATAATAAATGCTTAGGGAATTCTGGCCAAGATGGAGGCATAGAGGGACACTCTGCATCTCCCTCCACAGCTAAGAGGGAGTGCAGCTACCTCAAAACTGGAGACAACCAGGGGTTCCAGGAGATTGAGCTGCCTGGAAGTCCAGCAAACAAAGATGTGAGGAAGAGATGCTCATCCAGGCAGGTAGGAGGGGCGGAGAGGACACGGTGTGGTGGTGGCAGCAGTATCTGCGGGCTGGCGGAAAGCACAGTCCCATGTTTTGAAAGGTCAGGAAGGACACCTGGGGAGAACTCCCAGCTCCTCACTGGACCTTGAAGCCTAAGGTCCCAGCACCGGGGAAAATTAAACCTCATTGCTTCTGACTGTGCAGACCAGTGGGGGTTGGGGTGGAGGCAGAAGCTTCAGGTGTCAGTGGGGTCTGCTTCTATAAAGGGCCCCGATGGTCCTGGAAAGTCCTCAGACTCACCCACTCTGGAAACAATGGCTAGGGCAGCAGCTAAAAGGGTGCCAATCTGGTGCAGAGGTGGGAGAGGTGCCTGGAAAAGGGATGAGTGCTGGGCAGGTGGCATTGTTCTATCTCAGACCCTTCCCCCACATACAGCGCCACAACGAAGTGAAATAGGTCACCCTGTACTGACCCCAAGGCTCCACCTTTTACAATGTAATAGGAGCAGCAGCTCTACCTGAGACTCGGAAGCAAACAAACACAGGAGCCTGTCAGAATGAAGAGACAGAGAAGTATGGCCCAAAAGGGGGAAAAGATCAAGGTTCCAGTGGGAGAACTAAGTGACGAGGAGATAGCCAATCTAACAGATGAGGAGATAGACAACCTAACAGATGCAGAATTCAAAACATGGGTGATAAATATGCTCACAGGCATGACAGATATGCTTGAGTATGGCAAATGCATAAGAGAAGAAGTGAAGGCTATGCTAAGTGAAACAAAGGAAAAACCAAACAAAACCAATGGTGAAGGGAAGGAAATCGGGGTTCAAATCAATGATTTGGGACATAAGGAAGAAAAAAATAATCAACCAGTTCAGAATGAGGAAACAAGAATTTTTAAAAAATGAGGAAAACTTCTCAAATTTTGCGAAGGAGATGGACATACAGGTACAGGAAGCACGGAGGGTCCGGGGCGAGCTAGACCCAGAGGGAACCACACCAGAATGTATCATGATTGAGATGCCAAAGGTGAAAGATAAAGATAGAGTTCTGGGGGCAGCAAGAGAGAGGTGGAGAGTTGCCTACAATGGGGTGCCTATAGGACTATCAGCTGATTTCTGAGAGGACACTGCAAGCAGGAAGGGACTGGCAAGCAGTATTCAATGTGATGAAAAGCAACCTACAACCAAGATTACTCTATCCAGCAAAGCTATAATTTAGAATGGAAGGGCAAATGAAGTGCTTCCCAGACAAGGTGACGCTAAAGGAGTTCTTCATCACCAAGCTGTTATTATATGAAATGTCAAAGGGACTTAATAAAAAGAAGATCAAAATTATGAACACTAAAATGACAACAAACTCACAACTCAACAACTGAATCTAAAAAATAAAAACAAAATCCAACTAAGCAAACCAGAATAGGAACAGAATCATAGGCATGGGGATCATTTGGAGGGTTATCAACTGGGAGGGGGTAGGGGGAGAAATGGTAAAATGGTGCAGGGGCTAAGAAGCATAATTGGTTGGTACAAAATAGACAGGGGTAAGTTAAGAATAGTGTAGAAAAGGTTGAAGCCAAAGAACTTATATGCAGGACCCATGGAAATGAACTATGGGTTTGGGACTGCTGGAGGGAAGTGGGGTACTGGGCAGAGGGGAGCAAAGGGAAAAATTTGGAACTACTGTAACAACATAATCAATAAAATATATTTAAAAAAAAAGAAGAAACGGAAAGTAGGGCAGCTACACAGAAGAGGTTGGATTATGTAACATAGGAGCTCCACACCAGGAAGTGTTCATCATATTTTGAAAAAACAGCTGGAGGACCAGCAGTTGTGTACATGCTGTTTATTAATCACATTACAAGGGAGTGCACAGACGGCAATGGGTCTTCCAGGAGAGAGACTGCACCCTGCCTCTGGCCTTGATGCCACTTATAGAGTTAGGGAGGGATCAGTGGCAGCAGGGAGGGAGCCAGGGTAGCCTGTGAAAGTGCTGCAGGTTTGTGATAAACAACAGAGCCTTGAAACACAGGAACCTAGACACAGGGGCCTTCAGAGTCTGTATTCCTTGTTCCTTATGGCTGCTGGCCAGGTCGCAATCTGTGCTCTGAGGTCCATGGAGGGGCTATGTCTTGAGCTACCTTACAGACTATGTGACTGTCCCCATACTAACAGGTGAGGATTACTTCTTTGTGCCTAGCATTAGTACAGAAACACATATTTACAGAGTGCAATTGTCTGTGTCTGTGTGTGTGCATGATCCTGAGGACCTTTTTGCCTTACCCATGATACTTGGTGTTTGTATGCATATGTATTTTTAAGGGTCTCTGTACCTATCAAAAAATGCTAATGCATTTTGGTTTTAGCCAATGAAAGACTTTTGATTGGAAAAAAAATGTTGAAAATACTTATTTAAAGAATGTGAACAAAATATAGATAGATTTAGATTTAGAAAACTAGATCTATCTATCTATCTATCATCTATATAAAATAAGCCATTACAGATTTGATTTGACCCAGGTAAACAATGCTTTGGACATGGTTTAAGTAAGAAAGAATTCTCATTTCACTTCATTTCTTTTCTTTTTCAGACAATGTTGTCGCTCAACTTCACTTCTCCTTCTAATCACTTTTTTTATGTCTATTGCCTGGAGCTTTTCTCCTCATAAACTTTTTTTTTTTCAGCTTTGTCGAGATATAATTGACCTGTAACACAGTGTAACTTTGAGGTGTACATGATGACTTGATATATGTATATATTGTGAAATGATCCATCAACTCATAGTTACAATTTTTTTGTGAGAACATTTAAGATTCAGTCTCCTAGCAACTTTCAAGTATACAACACAGTATTGTTAACTATAGTCAATATGCTGAATATTAGATCCTCCAAATTTATTCATCTTCTAAATGAGTTTTTACTTTAACCAGTATTTTCCTAACTTTACCCACCCCCCACAGGCCCTTGCAACCACAAATCTACCCTCTGTTTCTATGAGTTCAGCTATTTTTTTTAGCTTTTTTGATGTTTAAATTTATTTACTTTCTTCTCAAGATTTCTTTTCACAACCTTATACAACTTTCCTAGATCCTTTTAGTTTGCCTTTTCTTACCCATTCAGAAGAAACCAGCTTTAGAACAGGTCACTTTCTTCCTTTTTCTTCAAATGTATCTCCATAATTTATACCTTCTACTACCAGAACCATACAATTCCTTCCCTACTTAATTAGAATTTTTAACACTTAAAAATCTTAATTTTTAAGGACAACTAAAAACTAAATAATTACCATTACACAAAAATCAAAACACATGAGACAGGTACCATAAAGCAAAACTCACTAACTTAGAATGGAACAGCTGAAGTAAGTTACATTGATCTATTCAGAGAGCTAAGGTTTTTCCTTTTGATAAGAACTACCTTCCATAAACCAGCTCTTTAAAAGATGGCCCAGATAAGAGTTCTTGAAAAGACCAGGTATTTATATCTCAAAGGTACAGAGAAAGAAATACAAGATCCTCCTAGAAGGTTTTGGTTTCATAAAGCCAATTATTTAGAAGCTTTCTTTTTTCTTTTTCTTTCCATTCTAATTTTATTTTTTATTTTATCTTTTTATAGAATTTTTGTTTTGTTTTTCAATTACAGTTGTCCCATTTTTCCCCCATTGCTCCCTTCCACCAAGCCCACCCCTTCTCCCACAATCATACCCACCCCCGTTGTCCATGTCCATGAGTCATTTATATATGTTGACTAAACCTTTTCCTTAATTATCCCCCTTCTCTCCCTCACCTCTCCACCCTAATAACTGTTATTCTGTTCCTTGCTCTATTTAGTTCATTTGTTTGTGTTGTTCTTAGTCTCCTGTATTAGGTGATATCATATGGTATTTTGCTTTCTTTGCCTGACTTATTTCACTAAGAATAATTCTCTCTAGTTCCATCCATGTTGTCGCAAATGGCAGGAGTTTCTTCTTTCTTTTAGCTTCATAGTATTCCATTGGGTAAATGTACCACAGTTTTTAAATCCACTCATCTACAGATGGGCACTTAGGCTGTTTACAGCATTTGGCTATTGTAAACAGTGCTGCTATGAACATAGGGGTGCATAAGTTCTTTTGAATTAGGGTTTTAGGAGTTTTGGGGTATAATTCTAGCACTGGTATTGGTGGTTCAAAAGGCAGTTCCATTTTTAGTTTTTTGAGGTAATTCCATACTGTTTTCTATAGAGGCTGCACCAGTATGCATTTCCACCAATGGTGCAGTAGGGTTCCCATTTCTTTACATCCTCGCCAGCACTTCTTGTTAGTTGATTTGTTGATCAAGACCATTCTGACAGGTGTAAAGTGGTATCTCACTTTGGTTTTTATTTGCATCTCTCTGACGGCTAGCGATGTTGAGCCTTTTTTCATGTGTCTATGGACCTTCTGTATGTCCTCCTTTGAGAAGTGTGTGTTCAGCTCCTTTGCCCATGTTTTAACTGGGTTGTCTGTTTTCTTGATGTTGAGTTGTATAAGTTCTTTATATATTTTGGAGATCAGTCCCTTGTCTGAGGTATCATTGGCAATTATGTTTTCCCATATGGTTGGTTTCCTTTTCATCTTGCTGATGTTTTCTTTTGATGAGCAGAAAGTCTTTAGTTTGATGTAGTTCCATTTGTTAATTTTTTCTTTATTTCTCTTGCCTGAGGAGATGTATCCGTGAAAATATTGTTACGTGGGATATCTGAAATTTTCCTGCCTATGTTTTGCTCTAGGACTTTTATGGTGTCACAGCTTACATCTAAGTCTTTGATCCATCTTGAGTTTATTCTGGTGTGTGGTGTAAGTTGGTGGTCTAGTTTCATTTTTTGCACATCCCTGTCCAGTTCTCCCAGCACCATTTGTTAAAGAGGCTCTTCTCACTCCATTTTATGTTCCTTCCTCCTTTATCAAAGATTAGTTGACCATATAGTCCTGGATTTATTTCTGGACTCTCTATTCTGTTCCATTGATCTATATATCTGTTCTTATTCCAGTACCAGACTGCTTTGATCACAGTGGCTTTATAGTATTGTTTGATGGCTGGTATTATGATTCCTCCTGCTGTGATCTTCTGTGTCAAGATTGCTTTGGCTATTCAGGGTCTTTTTGGTTCCATGTGAATTTTTGGAGTATTTGTTCTAGGTCAGTGAAATATGTCATTGGTATTTTAATAGGGATTGCATTGAATCTGTAAATTGCTTTGGGTAGTATGGCCATTTTGATGATGTTGATTCTTCCCATCCAAGAACATGGTATTTGCTTCCATTTATTTGTATCTTCCTTAATTTCTTTCTTCAGTGTTACATAGTTTTCCGAGTACAGGTCTTTTATCTCTTTGGTTAAGTTCATTCCTAAGTACTTTATTTTTCTTGTTGCTATAGTAAATGTTATTTTCTTTTTTGTCTCTGCCTCTGATATTTTATTGTTAGTTTACAGAAATGCCTTAGATTTCTGTATATTTATTTTGTACCCTGCTATTTTGCCAAATTCACTTATTATATCAAGTAGTTTTTTAGTGGAGTCTATAGGATTTTCTATGTATAATATCATGTCATCTGCATATAATTGTAGTTTTACTTTCTCTTTTCCAATTTGGATACCTTTGAGTTCAGCTTTTTAACATTCCTCATATAAATGAGATCACACAGTATTTGTCTTATCTGACATTTCTCTTAACATAATGCCTTCCATTTGGTCTATAGTTATATTCAAGTCCGCTATTTCCTTATTGATTTTCTGTCTGGATAACCTATTAAATGTTGAAAGTGGGGTATTGTATTCCCCCACTACTATTGTATTGCTGTTTACTTCTCCCCTCAGTTATGTTAACATTTGCTCTAAATATTTAGGTGTTTCAATGTTGGAGATACACACACACACACACACACACACACACACACACACACACACACACACATTATCTTCTTGATAAATTAACCCCTTTATCATTATATAGTGACCTTCCTTGTCTCTTGTGACTGAATATGAATCTCTTTTATCTGATACAAGTATGGTTACTCCTGCTCTCTTTTGGTTACCATTTGCATGGAATACCTTTTCCATCCTTTCACTTTTAGCCTATGTGAGTCCTTAAAGATAAAGTGAGTCTCACAAAGGCAGCATATTGTTTGATATCTTTCATCCATTAAGCCACTCTTTATCTTTTAACTGAAAAATTTAATCCATTTATGTTTAAAGTAATTATTGATAGGTAAGTCCTTACTACTGATATATTGTAATTGTTTTCTGACTGATTTTTAGTTTCTTCCTTCTTACCTTGCTGTTTTTCTTTATAATTTATTTTTTGTAGTATTAATAATATGCTATAATTTCTTTCTCTTTCTCTTTTGTGTATCTATTATAGGTTTCTTCTCTGTTGTTACTATAAGCCTTATAGTTATGACAGTCTATTTTAAACTAATAACAACTTATTTTCAGATGCATTCAAAACCTCTACACTTTTACTTCTATTGCACCAAAACACATTTTATGCTATTGATTTCACATGTTACATTATTTATATTGTGCATTCACTAACAAATTATTGTAGCTATGGTAATTTTAAATATTATCATATTTTAACTTTTATACCAGGGATAAAAGTCATTTGTGAACCACCATTACAGTATTAGGGTATTCTGAATTTGACTATGTATTTACCTTTATCAATGAGTTTAATGCTTCTGTATCTTTTCCATTGTTCTCCTGTGTCCTTTCGTTTCAACTTGAAAAATATCCTTTAGCATTTCTTGTAAGTCAGGTCTACTGGTGCTAAACAAATGTTAGCTTTCTTTTTTCTTTCTGGGAATATCTTTATATCTCTTTTATTTCTGAGGGAGAGTTTTGCAAAGTGTGGTATTCTTGGTTGGCAGGGTTTTTTTCAGCACTTTGAATATATCATCCCAGTCCTTCTTGTCTGAAGATTCTGCTGAATAATCCAGTGGTAGCATTATTTGGGTTTCCTTATATGTGATGAATGGTTTTTCCCATGCTACATTCAAAGTTCTCTCTGCCTTTGACTTTTAACATTTTAATTATCATGTATCTCAGGGTAATATTTATTGGGATGATCTTGTTTTGTAGTTCTTTGAGTTTAATGTACCTGGATATCCATATCTCTCCTAAATATGGGACGTTTTCAGCTATTATTTCTTTAAACAAACTCTCTGCCTCTTTCTCCTCCTTTTGAGACTCCCATGATACAAATGTGCATGCACTTGATAGTGTCCCATAATTCATGTAGGCTTTCTTCTGTAGTTTTCATTCTTTTGCTTTTCTTTGTGTTCCTCCAGTGAATTTCAAGTGATCTGTCTTCAAACTTGCTGATTCTTCCTTCTGATTGAACCTGATAATGCTCTCTATTGAAATTTTCGGTTGTCATTGTATTCTTCAGCTCTAAGATTTCTAGTTGGTTCCTTTTTTGTTTTCTATTTCTTAATTAAATTTCTCATTTTGTTCATGCATTGGTTTACTGATTTAGTTAGTTGTTTATCTGTGCTTTCTGGCATTTCATAATATTTCTTTGAAATTATTATTTTGAATTCTTGCCAAGTAATTCATAGGTCTCCATTCCTGAGGTTACTAGAGCTTTAATTAGTTTCCATTGGTAGCATCATATTAGCCTGATTCTTTATGATCCATGTAGCTTTGCATTGGTGTCTGTGCATTTAAAGGCACAAATACTCCTTTCAGTTTCTATAGATTAATTTCAACAGGTAAATAACTTATCCTGCCAGGTCCCACAGCTGATGGGATTACCTCTAAAATTGCAGTCATGCTGTCTTAGAGCTGAGTCACAAGGCTGATTCTAGGCCTGAGGCTGGCAGGCTTGTTACTAGTGTTATGGCTGGTGTGGATTCTGCCTGGTCCCTGGGTGTATGGGATGGTCTACAGCACCTTATTTAGTAGGGTGATACTAGGGTAAGGGTCTGCTTCAGCATTCAGAGTTGGAACCTCAGACATTGGGTCTGTACCAGGTATATGAATGGATATGGCTCCCACCAAGTCCCTCAGAGGGCTTCTGCTAGGTCACATGGAGGGTCTCTGGGAAGCAGGACTGGCCCTGGCCCATGACCAAGAGGAAGTAGAACCGAGTCCCAGGACTACTTCAGGGTCCACTGTCAGGACAGAGGTCTGCAGAACTGACTCTGGAGACATGGATGAGTATATCTCCCACCAGGTCCCTGGGTAGGCTGGACTGCTTCCTGATTCCAGTTGAGAGGGGCTGGTGCAGGGTACAGGGCAATTTTAGGATATCTAGAGGTACTGATGGAAGTGCCTCTTACTGGATTCATAGATTTGCAGGACTGCTTATGAACTGCAGCTAGGAGGGGCTTGAGCCCAGTTACAGGGCCATTGTACAATCTACTGTCAAACTGAATTTGGCGGACTTACCTCCAGAGGCTACAGGACCACAGCTGAGAGGGACTGGAGCCTGTTCATTGGATATTTCAGGGTCCATAGCCAGGAACGAACTCTGTGGGCCTATTACCTGAGGTATGAGTGGGTGTGATTCCTCCCAGGTCCCTTGGCACATAGTGCTGGTGGCAGACCCAGGCCATATGGGGTTGTAGCTGAATTCACTGGGGGTACAGAGTTATTTCTTGGTCTGCAGCTGGGACCACAGACAGTGAGTCAGCCACTTAGGTGCAAGCTTGACTTCTCAAAACAGCTTTCCTTGGTCTTGGACTCGACTAGGGTTTCACAATTGCATACCTGGATACCAAAGCTCCCACAAGGGTACTTTTGTCTGTAATTAGATGTCAAATTGTTACTAAGGAAGAAAGACAAGCAGGAGACCTGCTATTCCGCAATCTTGCTGACATCACTCCCCTCCATTTTTTTCTGAATCCCTTCTAGGATAAAGTTGTGTTGATTTATAAGTATATGCACTATATGTATAAAAATACTTACTACAGCATTATTTATAGAAGCAAAAAATAGAAACAAGTTCAATATCCAATTTAGGGATTGATGAAATGAATAATCATATATTCAGATACTATAATATGCAACCATTAAAAAGGTGAATAATAAAGCGGCTTGTTAATATATGAAGATGCTTACAAAGTTAAGTGAAAAAGTAAAAGAGACAACTGTGTATAAATATAACATGAATAAGATGAAATATACATAGAAATACAAGATAGAACAAAATACACAAAAATGTTAATGGTGATTGCTCTGGATATTGAGACTATAGATGAAATTTTCCTTAGTCTTCACATATTATATATTTCCAAATTTTCTACAAAGAGCAAATATTATCTTTTATACTGTAAAACATTTTAATAGGAAAATATGATAACCTATTTGAAATTATTTGGTCAAGCTTGGAAAAAGAAAAGGCAAAAGGGAAATATGATAAATATCTAAAATAGAGCATATATTTATGTAGATGGTTGATTTATTCATTCACTCAGTAAATCTTTGTTAAGGAGGACATACTATGTCCCTGAAACACAATCTTAGGCATTACATTTCTTACTTTTTATTTTTTTATGTCAGAATGGTTGAGAACTTTTTTAAAATTGTTTTTCTATTACTTTTCTTTTTTTTATTTTTTTCAGTTCCTAAAATCATGTTATGAACCCCATCAAGATTTTACCAGTCCAGATATATTTAACAAGTCAAGATGTCCATCTCAGTACACACGCACTTCTACAACTAGTATGGAAGTCAAAAACTTAGGATGTTCTACAGGATTCTGGCTTATAATTTCCCAGTTTACCCTGAGTGAGTAGACAAAGGCAGATGTATATTATTATGGCTTCCCCATTGTTCTTTTGATGTTAGTATGTCTTACTTTATATTTTCTCTGAAGATAACAAACAAAATCCTTTTGATAACTTTGAAAGTTCTAGTTCTTTACAGAAATGTTACATTCTCATTTCAAGGCTTCCTCCCAGACATTTTCTTTTTTTTTTTTTTTTTTCAGATTTAATGTGTTTTATTGATTAAAATATTACATTTGTGCCACTTTCCCTTCCCTCTGCTCCCCTCCACCCGGTGGCCCCCTCCCTCCAGTTGTCCCCCCCTTTTAGATTATGTCCATTAGTTGTGCATACAGTTCCTCCCAACCTCTCTCCGTCTATTCCATTCCCTCCTACCATGATCCCCAATTCCTATATCATCTCCCTCCCTCTCCCCACTCCCCCTCCCTGTTGACCTCCCCCCACTATGCTTCCCTTACCCACAGTTCCTTTTCCACTCTCGTTGCCTGTTTCGTTTGCCTTTGTTTCATCTCCCTAGCTTCTGTTTTTTAAACCAGTCCCTTTAACTTCTCATATAACAGTGGTTTGGATCTAATGAACTCTTTCAGTTTTATTTTGTCCTGGAAACACTTTCTCTGTCCTTCTATTCTGAATGACAATTTCGCTGGATAGAGTATTCGTGGTTGTAGGTTTTGGATTTTCATTACTTTGAATATTTCTTGCCAGTCCCTTCTTGCTTGTAGGGTTTCCCTTGAGAAGTCAGCTGATAGTCTAATTGGGACCCCTTTGTACATAATTCTTTTCTTCTCTCTTGCTGCTTTTAAGATTCTCTCTTTATCTTTAATTTTTGACATTTTGATTATAATGTGTCTTGGAGTGGTTCTCCCTGGGTCCAGTCTCTTGGGAACTCTCCTTGCTTCCTGGACCTGCAAGTCTATTCCCTTCCCCAAGTCTGGGAAGTTCTCCTTTATTATATTTTCACTCAATTTTTCAAGTTCTAGTTCATCTTCCTCATTCTCTGGCAAACCAATGATTCTTATGTTGGGCCTTTTATAGCTGTCCCAGAGGTTTCTGATCCTCTCATTGTTGCTTGCCATTTCCTCTCGCTGCATTGGTTGACTGCTTGTTCCTTCTCCATATTCCAGTTTGTTGAAATGAACTCTGGATTCCTCACCATCTGTCTCGTACGTGGTTTTGTTCCTTTCGTTATGAAAGTTTTTCGCTTCTTTCATATCTTTTTCCTGCTCTTTTGTGAATTCTGTAAGCCACCTGATAACAATGGCCCAGAACTGAGCCTCTGACAGGTTTCTTATCTGTTCATCTGTCAGGTTCTCTATCTGCTGCCTGGTGAGCTGCACCACCGGGATCTCTATATTTATCTGCCACATTTTGACAGATGCGTTTTGTTTTCCTGGGCTGGCTGTCGGGGGCGGTGCCTGTGTAAGCGTCACAAATCAGCGACCTGCCGGCGCCTGCCTGTCGGCGACCTATTTCGCAGCCCTGTGGTGCTTTCTGTGGGGGCGGGGGTCCAAGATGGATTCACACAGTTATTCAGCTAGGAGACCGGGATCCGTCCTCCCGCCCCCCTGGGCCTCACTGTTCAAGGCGATGCTGCGGCTGCTCCCCAGCGCCGGAGTCGCGCACGCCAGGGGCTTGATTGGAGTCGCGCACGCCAGGGGCTTGATTGCCTCTGGGCTTTTTCGCCGCCCCGCCCCGCCGCTCCGCAAACAGCTTTGCCTTCTTTAACTCTTACCTGCCCAAATGGCACCGCTGGTTTATAACTTCATATGTTGGGCTTCTGTGTAGCTTTATTTTCTGGAATTTCTAGTTATCCTTTGTTTCGAAGTAGTTGTATTCCTCTCTGGTTGTAGAGGGAGACCTAGCGTGTCCGTCTAAGCCTCCATCTTGTCCAGACATTTTCAAGGTAATTGGCTTACTATAATATGGACCTTCACCAAATAAAATGTTAAAACTCTGTCTATTAATCTGTAGTCCTCTCAACCACTCATATAAGCATATTTGGTGGAAAGGCTGTCCACACTGGGAATTATAACACACTTGATCAGGCATGGGCACCATCAAGTTGATAGGCATAACAAATTCCACAATCCATAGAAAAATCAGATTAGAAGAATCTCAAATAAAAAACCTAACCATAAAGCTACAAGAACTAGAACAACAACAACAAACAAAGCCTAGGGCAAAAAGAAGAAAGGAAATCATCAAGATCAAAGCAGAATTAAACGACATAGAAACTAAACGAACAATCCAAAAAATCAACAAAACTAGGAGCTGGTTCTTTGAAAAAATAAATAAAATTGACAAGCCTCTAGCCAGGCTTATTAAGAAAAAAAGAGAGAAGACTGAAATAAACAAAATCAGAAATGAAAGAGGAGAAATCACGACTGATACCTCAGAAATACAAATGATAGTTAGAAATTACTTCGGACAACTGTATGACAAGAAATTTGACAATCTAGAACAAATGGACAAATTTCTAGAAACATACAACCTTCCAAAACTGAATCAAGAAGAAGTGGAAAGTCTCAACAGACCAATAACAAAGAAGGAAATTGAAACAGTAATCAAAAATCTCTCTGCACACAAAAGCCCTGGACCGATGGCTTCACAGGCGAATTTTACAAAACACTTAGGGAAAAACTAACTCCTACCCTCCTCAAACTATTGCAAAAAATCCAAGAAGAGGGAAAAATCCCAAACTCTTTCTATGAAGCCAGTATTACCCTAATCCCAAAACTAGGTCAAGACACAGCAAACAAAGAAAACTGCAGGCCAATATCACTGATGAACATAGATGTTAAAATCCTCAATAAAATTTTGGCAAGCAGGATCCAACAATACATCAAAAAGATCATACACCATGATCAAGTCGGATTCATCCCAGGGATGCAAGGATGGTTTAATATTCGCAAATCAATAAATATAATACATCACCTAAACAAAATGAAAGACAAAAATCACATGGTCATATCTATAGATGCAGAAAAAGCATTTGATAAAGTACAACAGCCATTTATGTTGAAAACACTCAGCAAAATGGGAATAGAGGGAGCATACCTTAACATCATTAAGGCTATATGTGAGAAGCCTGAAGCCAACATTATACTCAATGGACAAAAACTGAAAGCATTCCCCCTGAAATCAGGAACTAGACAAGGCTGTCCACTCTCCCCACTTCTATTCAACATAGTGTTGGAAGTCCTAGCCACAGCAATCAGACAAGACAACGAAATAAAAGGCATCTAAATTTGGAAAGAAGAAGTAAAACTATCACTATTTGCAGACGACATGATAGTATACCTAAAAAACCCTATAAACTCCACTAAAAGGCTACTTGATATAATAAGTGAATTTGGCAAAATATCAGGGTACAAAATAAATATACAGAAATCTAAGGCATTTCTGTACACCAACAATACAATATCAGAGACAGAAGCAAAAAAGAAAATACCATTTACTATAGCTACAAGAAAAATAAAGTACCTAGGAATAAACTTTACCAAAGAGATAAAAGACCTGTACTCTGAAAATTATGCAACATTGAAGAAAGAAATTAAGGAAGATACAAATAAATGGAAGCAAATACTATGTTCTTGGATGGGAAGAATCAACATCATCAAAATGGCCATACTACCCAAAGCAATTTACAGATTCAATGCAATCCCTATTAAAATACCAATGACATATTTCACTGACCTAGAACAAATCCTCCAAAAATTCATATGGAACCGAAAAAGACCCTGAATAGCAAAAGCAATCTTGAAACAGAAGAACACAGCAGGAGGAATCACGATACCAGACATCAAACAATACTACAAAGCCACTGTGATCAAAACAGTCTGGTACTGGCATAAGAACAGACATATAGATCAGTGGAACAGAATTGAAAGCCCAGAAATAAACCTAGGCCTCTATGGTCAACTAATCTTTGATAAAGGAGGAAGGAACATAAAATGGAGTGAGAAGAGCCTCTTTAACAAATGGTGCTGGGAGAACTGGACAGGGACGTGCAAAAAAATGAAACTAGACCACCAACTTACACCACACACGAGAATAAACTCAAGATGGATTAAAGACTTAAATGTAAGCCGTGATACCATAAAAGTCCTAGAGGAAAACATAGGCAGGAAAATTTCAGATATCACATATAACAATATCTTCACTGATACATCTCCTAAGGCAAGAGAAATAAAGGAAAAAATAAACAAATGGGACTACATCAAACTAAAAAGTTTCTGCTCATCAAAAGAAAACATCAGCAAGATGAAAAGGAAACCAACCACATGGGAAAACATATTTGCCAATGATATCACAGACAAGGGACTGATCTCCAAAATATATAAAGAGCTTATACGACACAACACCAAGAAAACAAACAACCCAATTAAAAAATGTGCAAAGGACCTGAACAAACACTTCTCCGAAGAGGACATACAGAAGGTCCGTAGGCACATGAAAAAATGTTCAACATCATTGGCCATCAGAGAGATGCAAATAAAAACCACAATGAGATACCACCTTACACCTGTCAGAATGGCCATCATCAACAAATCAACAAACAACAAATGCTGGCGAGGATGTGGAGAAACAGGAACCCTACTGCACTGTTGGTGGGAATGCAGACTGGTGCAGCCACTATGGAAAACAGTATGGAATTACCTCAAAAAACTAAAAATGGAACTGTCATTTGAACCAGTGATTCCACTGCTAGGATTATACCTGAAAAATCCTAAAACCCTAATTCAAAAAAACTTATGCACCCCTATGTTCATAGCAGCGCTGTTTACAATAGCTAAGTGCTGGAAACAGCCTAAGTGCCCATCTGTGGATGAGTGGATAAAAAAACTGTGGTACATCTACACAATGGAATACTATGTAGCAGAAAGAAGGAAGGAACTCCTGCCATTTGCGACAACATAGATGGAACTAGAGAGGATTATGCTTAGTGAAATAAGTCAGGCAAAGAAAGCAAAATACCATATGATATCACCCAATACAGGAAACTAAAGAGCAACACAAACAAACGGACTAAATAGGCAAAGACTAGAATAGTAGTCAACAGGGGGGAGGGGGGAGGGAGAGAAGGGGGATAAGTAAGGGAAGGGTTTAGTCAAAGAATGTGTATGAATGACTCATGGTCATGGACAATGGGGAGGGATATAATTGTGGGAGAAGGGATGGGCAGGGAGGGGGGAGCAATGGGGGAAAAATGGGACAACTGTAATTGAATAACCAAAAAATAAAATTAAAAAAAAAACAAAAACAAAAAAAGAAAAATCAGATTTTTCCAGAATAGCACAAGCTAGAAAATCAATTTCTTTAACATCTTTCAATTTTTATAACAGATATTTTCTGGATCCCACAAATGTAGGCTTCTGCTCAGCTTAATTCCCAGGGGTTTCATCACTTGGTCAGCTCTAAGAAAACAGAACTTAGGAAGCATACATAGTAGGATGCCTGGGGTCTGCCTCTATGTTTATTGAAGAATTATTCCCTACTGCAATTTTGTGTGCTGTTGCTCTCCATGTAGGTTTTTCTGGATCAAGTATCCAAGTCTTCCAACCAATTTTATCCATAGAATGTCTTCAGTGATTCCAATAATGCCAATTATTGACTACGGATGCTTATTACAGAGCTCTGTGGTGTCCAGAAATCAGAAAATGAAACAGGAAAATTCACAAAACTATCTGGTGGTTCTGTAGGGTACTTTGCTTTCAAATTGAGAGTGATTAGATGCTCTCTACCAGAAGCATATTCAGCTTTTAACTTAATGGTACTGAAGCAAGAAACTGCATATACAAGTTTATCCCAACTAATAATTCCTATCTCTTTAATAAGACTTGAGTAGAACCGGGGAGGAGGAGGTAGTGCATGTATCTCTTGTTTATTCTTCAAAGCAACTTCCAAAACCACCTTCAACTCCATCATAAAGCTCATTAGATTAGCAAGTACTTCTTTCTCTGTTGTACTATTTGATGATATCCATTAAGTATTGTCCTCAGCTGCCAACTTGTATTCTTCAGTTCCAAATCTCCAGGAAACAATATTTTAATATGTAAATCTCTTCCATGAGCAGTAATGAATATTCATACCTGTTTTTTGCTCAGTTTTGGGAAAGAAGCAATGGGCACTGGTGCACAGGCTTACTTCCATCACCTCCATGGCTCGCCATCCATGGAGCCTCGGGAGGCCTATGAGCCAGCCTGGCCACCATTACTTTTCATATGAAAGACTCAGAATGCTGCAGAATTCCACTTCCATTGTGCTTTTTGTTTTGTCTTTTAGAAAATGGAACTAAACCATATAATTTTAGTCAGACAATTCTGAAATATCAGCAAGGAGACACTGACCAATTTGTAATTCTGTAAGTGATGTCCCTCTTCATGTGGTATCATTCCTTTTCACAGTCATATTCTTCACCATCACAATCAAGTATAATAAGAGAATAAGAACCTATAGCATTTGAGAATATGAATCTACCCACAATCATTTCTCAGGATGGTCAGATTCTAGATGATCTCAGCAGGAAATCCTAGTATCATGTTTAGAGCATGCTGAATTTTTTATTTGAAGACAGCCCCTAGACACTGATAGCTTCTATTCATATGTTTCATGAAAGCAAGTGTGAAGCTAAAATATTAATATTATGTTTCTGACAGACCTGTGATGGCTATGGCCCCTCTGATCATGAAACTTAAAAACACATTTATCTACAGTAATGGAACAAATCAGATGACAAAATAAAAATCTTTATGGAGATACTATTATAAGTATGAACCAATTGCATTTCTTAAGTGCATATTCAACTATATTGGTTTTTTTTAAAAAGAACTGTTACTTTTGCAGCCCAATTATAACTAACATGTTTGAATATTCAATCTATCAAAGCAAAATATTCATGCCATATATTAAGATTTTTCTTACATTAAAAAAACAGGAAAAGGATTACTATTTTAATTCCTAGAGTGGCTTGTTCTTGATCCAAAATAATTTTTCTTTCCAAAATTTTACTGCACTAGAATAGCTTAGCTAAGAAAATAAACCACTTTCATTATTATAGAAACACAAAGAAAGCAAGTCTCAGGATGAAATATAAAAGCCAGGGTACAAGCAATATTTTCATTGTTTTGTAAACTTGTAACAGAAGCATTACATTTCATTGTAATTATGTAGAATCTGGAATATGGGGTGATGGATACTTTAAGATTTATTTTAATTGTTCCATTTAGAAACTTACTCTATATTGAAAGAGCCCGAGAGGCAATGCAACTGAAAGTTCAATAAAATATATTTACTGCTCTTATTTAAAAACCTCATAAATTCAGGCTTACATTTTAATTGTTAATATAACTCAATCAATTATAGATATACATGAAACTAATAACATTTTACCTATTTTCCCAGTAATGACCCAATAATCATAATTATACTTATCTGTCATCACATATTTTGAATCATCATATTTTACTAAAAATCCCCCGTTTCTGGAATGAATACTGGAATATTTATGCACTCAAAACAATGTTTCTCTTTTTAATATGATGACAGTTCCATAGCTGAGAGCCACATTTCCTCATAGCCTTGAACTATTCAAAACGAGGCATGTAATATAGGTACAAATTGGATCACACCTCTGTTACTGTAAAAATTTTGGATAACAATGATAATAATCTTTATACACATTAAAGCTCTTTTCAAGTTTTAAATAAACCATGAAAATCACATCTACCATCTCAGTTTGTTTTCACAATCACTGTAGGAAATAAACAAAGTATTCTCATTTGTGCTGAACATTGCGAAGTATTCTCAAATGCGATGAACATTGGAAAATGTGCTATTCATGAAGATTCCCCAAGTTTCAATGTCAAACTTTCTGGGTTTTTTTTTGGGGGGGCGGTATATTAGCAATGGTAGATTTTCTGAGAAGTTTTCACTTTTTTTTAAATTATAAATTTTTCTTTCTTTCTTCAAAGAAGAAAAGGTGGACCACTGTGTAGGAAGCTTATCCTGTGACTTAGGGCTGTCCCTGAAAATGGGCAGTACATCATAATGAATGGTACTAATCGCATTAATATTCTATGCCACCACAGAAAAGTATAGCATGGAGATACATTAATAGAAGATATAGGCTATAATTATAGCACTTCAGTAAATTGTGGGGCATAAGAGTTCCCAGTTGGAAAGAGAAGGAAAGAGACAATGCAGTTGAAGGGATCAGAGGAGAAGTTGTGGGGTGTGAGGGCTACAGAATGGGAGTGTCAGATGTAAAAAAACAAACAAAAAACCCAACGTGAGAGTGGACAAGAATGCTAGAATGACACCTAGTTCTTCCCAGACACCAAAGGAGCTGCATATGTTACACAGGTATACATACAACATAGCTCATTTTATGAAGTTAGATTTTCAAAAAGGCTTTTATAATTTTAAGATCGATCATCTCCCACCTCACATACTTTAAAAGAAACTAACCAAGCTAGTTCAAGTGTATATATTCAAGGTACATGAGGATGTCCCTTTGGTTCAAACTGCTGTAAAAAATGATCAATATAACATGATTTTATAATATTGTTGAGGATTTCTACCTCTTGATACGCATGTGCAATGCCCATTAACATTAAAACACAGATTTATAGGTGCTCACTAATGGATGTATATATCCGTTTTATTGAACTAAAAGGGTCTTATGGCCACTATTTATTTTTAGGCAATGTAGAATTTGAAGAATAGCATACAAGTCTCCTTTTTTTTAAAGCCTAATGTTTATTTACTACTTCATCTAGATGCCACAGTGCTCAAGAAACTTGAAATGATACTCATACAATACATCACAATCACTTGATCCATTAAAAAAAAAAAGGCAGCTGCTTTATAGGCTTAACCATGCTCACATAATGGTGAGGACAGAACATGATAAATACCATAGCCAATTGAAATGGTATAAGCAATTTTAGTAAGCAGAATGTAAGACACACAGCATCCTACACTGCAAAGCATTTTCACAAGCAATGGTGAGAGGCACTAACTCCACGGCATAGTGGATCCATCTAAAGGTCACCACGGGGGACTCATTCAGATACTGGTGCACCCACCCTTTGCTCCTTTGACTATAGCTCTCATTCCTTGCTTGTCATTTCAGTGGGGATTCAGTCAGATGAAATTCTCTAAGATTTTAATAGGAATTGTTTTGTTAGAAGCCTGGCAACCAATTGAAAATACCGCTTTTTCCCACCCCTCCTCAACAATCATCCACTTGAATGACCATCAGTTGTTTCACAAGATAAAATGCATTTATACTGTATAAAGTTGTTTACTTGCCAGCTAGCCAGAAAGCATTATTTAGTTTTATTACTTTGATTACAAAAATCATAAGATAAAATGCATATGCAATAAAAACAGATTATGAAACAAATACCTGTTTTCAAATTGTCTTGGGACTGTTTATGGAGCGGTTTAGCCTAAAACAATTAATAAAACCAGATTTGAATGCGATTATAAATAGGCATAGACTTTTCTTATACAATCCATATTTATATTTATCAATAATAGCTGAGACTTAAAGCTTGCAGTAATAATTTTGTGGAGAAAGTAGCGCAAATTTATTATCCGTGATCCCTTCTTTATCTCTCCCTATTGCATCTGGACAATTCTGTAGTACTTCAGTGATATGACTGAATCTTAATAATGGAAGATTTTTCTGTTTTAAGAGCAAATCTGGCATTTAAAAATCCCAAAGTAAAACATTAACATAGAAAACGTCAGGAAATTAAGCAAATTAAAGATACTGTCAACAGCATGCAGTACTGTCAAAGGACTAATAACCCCAGTTAAACAGCATAAGGAATGGGTAGTGCATTTCTGAAATGTAGATATCAAGGCAAGACAGATATTTAATGTCAAAGAATAAAATATATTTAGAGCAGAATAGCCAGTATATTAAGCCATAAGTTCTTTGATTATTATTGTATCATTTGAACAGCTGACACCAGTGGGTACAAAAAGCAGTAAAAAAAATATATGCGTTTTTAAACTACCAGCTTGCACCAGTACTATCCATGAATCATAACCAGTGCTAGCATATAAATAAGATTCATTTCCAACTTAATGTATTTATATGTTTCAAAATGAGCTTACTTAGGAAAATATAAAGTTGTTAATGATACAGAGTCTTTTCAAAGCAGGCTTCTTTCTTTTTATTTTAAAACTGTATTTTCCTTCCAGTTTAAGTGGCAAGTAGTCAGTAATATAAATTACTTATGTGGATGCTGTTGTAATTAGCTTAAGGAAAATCATAAACATAAGAAGAAAGAATTTTTAACTTTGTTAAGCTTAGAAATAACATATATACCATAATAAAATATTAATCTCCCTGTTCTTCAGATGCAGAATTTTGACATTGTTAAAGGAGTTAGAAGAGGAGAGCACTTTGGAATACATATTGAATTTTTCACTTTAATAATGAAGATGTGGTTCTGTGTAATCTAAAATTAATTTAATGCTAGTGGAAAAGAAGTAATTCTACTATCTCTGTTTTGTTCTCTCCTATTCAAATTTAACAAGTGGTAGCAGCTTTCAGACAGCATACACAAAGAATTCAAATTAGATGTCAAAGTCGAATAAGTCAAGTTCGCCTTCTATTATTTGAATAGGATTTAAATAATTTGTTCAATACCATTTTTATTTTAGAAAGTTACTTTTTTCTCAGTAAAACTTAGAGCACTGCAGAATGAACTTCAAAAGCTGTGGCCATTCCATAAACAGTGTAATACTCAAGTTAAAACAAATAAAATGACAAGTGGATGGGGAAAGAAAATTGAAGAATAACATAAAATGAATACTTTAAAGGGAGGGGACCTAGCAAGGAAAACCCTCTCCTTCTCTGACCTAAATGCAAATCAAAGACCTTTTCATTTGGCAACAATGTATTCCAATGACCAAAGTACCATAAAAAAATGTACCAGTGGCTTGTTTACATTTTAGCTGCATTTTTGACGTTTTATGGCTTGTGGAGATGTTTCCTGCCTGTATCACACACACAGGTACCACACTGTGACTAGATTCATAGAGCCCTTTCTTTGGGTTGTTTTCTAATAGGAAAGATTGATTTGTAAATAAGTATTCATTTATACTTCCTTGTCCAGTTCCTATTATTCCTACAAGTTGCATAATCAACCTATGTGAAATAAGATGACAAAGAAACAATGTGCTTTAAAAAACAACATTGAATCATTCACATCATTGAGAAGATGAAAATCCTAGGAACAAAATAGTTTGGGTCTACCTTGAAGCAGGATCTTCCCTGCAGAAACAGGAAGAAACCAGGGCACCCAATACCACTGCAGCTGTGATATTTCTGAAGTAGGACACAAAGAAAAGGGCACAAGCTATTCATGGTTCTGGAAACATTACATTTAATTCCTCTGTGAAAGATTTAGCAGCTTAGTGAAAAGAAGTAGCACACAGAAAAACAAAACAAAACAAAAAAAAAATCATGAAAGAAAAGTCAGCACTGCAAGCAAAGTTGCTTAAACTAATAATTAGAAAGGAAATATTTCAGAAACAGTCACCTCTAATAATCTCATACCCTAAGTCTAGAATAAAAGGTCATTGCTAACTGGTACAAAAGCAGCTTTGGACATACAAATAGAAAGTAAAATTCTGTGATGAATTCAACCCAACCACCACCCTTTTTACCTTCAATTATGCCGGGACATGTACACATATTATAGAGCCCAGAAAAGAAACCAGAAGAAGCCATAATTCAAAATTAAGCTTCTTTCCATTTACAAAAATGCCACATTTAACTCTTATAGCTAAAACAACTAAGAGAACAAAAGCTATCTGATGGTTAAGAATGGAAGTTAAATAGTAGTTTAAAAAGTGATGCATAATGCACATAATAAAAATATTTTTGCATGATTTGATTTAAGAAAATCACTATTGATAAAGGGTGCTATTTCCCAAGGGCCATGCTTCAGTTTAAGTAAACAGGTAAGCGCACACACCACAGTCTCACTTTTATTGGAGTTAGCCTGCAAGCTGGGATACTAAGAATATCTAGGGAAATATTATGTATACAGTATTATATGATTGTCTAACCACTGAGCTGTACACCTGAAACCAATGCACAATTAAAACAAACAAAAAAAGTATTTTAGGAGAAAAAAACGATTAACAGAAAATAAATAAAGTTAAAAAATAAAATAAAGGTGTTCTAAAAATAAAGAATAAAAACTGAACGGAGGGGTATGTTTTCAAAATATTAGAGAAAATTAGACTACTTAAAAAGTGCTTTTAAAAAAACGTGTTTTACATATCTTGGTAATAAAAAACTCTCCTAATTATGGCCTATTCCAGTAAGACATAATATTTTATTTGAATGAATTTAGAAAGTCAAAAACTGAAAAATGCTAAACCTGCCAAACGACTCATTGAATCCCGAAATTTTTCCTTTTCATTGAACACGTTCTTACCTGCCAGGCTGTAAATAACTGTTGTGGTTTGAGGAACTTTAATGAGAAGATATTTTCCCTGTTAAAATTTTTTTTAAAGTGTGTACTTTATGAGACCAAAACAAATCATAATTGTCTATATTAATTGGTTAAATAATTTATGTAGCTATACAAAAGGTTTATCTTCTACTTGTGGCTTCACTCACTATTAGGAACACTTAGAAATTCTAGCAGCAATAATATCAGAATTCCAAAAAAGCTGGGAGTCAAGGGTCCATCAAGGAACTTTCTCTGTCCATTTGCAATGTCTTTAATTGCCCCACTCCCTGTCACCAAAGCCAGAACAATTTTGCCCAAAGTCAGAGAGGCTGTTCTTGGGAGCAGTAAATAGTGTCAGTCTTGTTTTTTGTATGTTTTCCTAAAAGAGAATGCTGAGACTTAAAAGAAGTAAAATAGACTTCAAACAATGCTCATGCAATTATATTTCCCTATTTCTTCTTTCCCACAGCTATTATTAAGAATATCAGATTGGGACAATGGAGGTGGGAAACACTGTTGTAAGGGAGGTAAGCAAATAAAAGATAATTCTTCTGAAGCAGCAAAATGGATAGAGGAAAGTGGTGTACGAAGGGTCCCAGGACCACAAAGCATGGTAAATAAGAAAAAAGTTAAGAAATTGGAAGCATAAGGGTAACATATAATGCACAGAATATGTGTGGATAGCATTCAACCTGACCATAATCCTTTTTCAGTGCTTTGCATCTTCTTCTGCCAGGAAGTTTGAGTTTTAAATGAGCCATGGAAACTGGTCGATACTATTTCTGGCAACTGAAAAAAAGTATTTAAATTGCTAGGTGTGATATTTTTCTTCCCATTTGTCCTTCCCAATTTGATCTCACATGAATTCAACATTTAAAGAATCCTCTAATAATTTCCTAGAAACTTATTATGTTGGAACTTCATTGCTATAATTATTTTCTGCCTTGGATTATTATCCCAGTTACTAACAATGGTCACCTTCTTGGCACCTTCATGTTGTGGGTTTTTAGGATTATTAACAGAAAATTTTTTAATGATCTCTAAAAGTACACGAGAGTTTAGTTAAATTTGCACCATAAATGCTCACTTCAGCAGCACATATACTAAAATGGAAACGATACAGAGATTAGCATGGCCCTTGCACAAGGATGACACACAAATTCATGAAGTGTTCCATAATTTTCGGGCCCTGACCTACTAAACCCAGTAGAGCAGAAAGAATAGACAGGCACAACAAGGTGCTATCTTCTCCCCTGCATAGCTTTTTAACATCCATATATGGCCCTCCAAGTTTGGGCCTAATATGTCACCAGGTTTTATGTTACAGGTTATTTCAAATCTCATATTTTGATCTTCCCTTCTCTTACTCCCTTTTACCTTCTTCCTTTCTCTTCTTATCCTGGATTTAAATTTTATTTTCTCTTTTTGTTATGACTTATTTCTATTCCGTACTCTTACTATTTCTCCCACCTCCAGTCTCTCCAAACCATTTCTGATTGTCATTAGCCATCTCGTTCTTTTTCTCATTCTTAAAATACCCTTATTCTCTCTCCACCTTTATCAATCTTTCTTTTTAGTTGCAGATAAGGTGGTTGTTGTTGCATTTCTTCAATCTTATTTCTAGATAGTCACTATTTTTGTATTCTGAATCTCAAACTTTACCATTCCCTTCTCCTACTCCATTTTGCCTTCCTCTTGCATTTTTTATTTTTCATTTTAAATGTTAATTTTTCCCTGTCTTAGGTTGGTTTTCATTCTTTACTCTCAATATTCCTTCTCCCTCTATCTTCTAAAAATAACTTCTTTATCCTCTAGACATCTATTAAGCTTTTTTCTGTTTTTATTCCCTCTTATTCCCATCCAACTTATATAAATCTTAGCTCATTTGCTGTTGATAGTGCTATGGTGGATCTTTTTATCCAGTTAGGTCCCTATTATTTACATGTATATAATTTTGGGGTATTGTTGTTTCTTTCACTTTCTCTCTCTAATTTTTTGTTTTTAAACCTAGTACTATATACTTCTCTTATGCCATTATACTTTCCCTCCTCCCTTTTTTATTTCAATGTAAATTTTACTTTCTTTCTCTCTTCCTCTTGTCTCTAATCCCTACTCTTATTATTCTTACTCCCTCTACCCCCACATACTCACTTTTCTTTCAGTAAGTCATCTCATATTCGTTTTTACTTTCTTATAATAGTCTTAATGTCTTTACACCTTTATTAATATTGGCTTGGTTGCTGTTGATAGTGTGGTTTTAGGTGGGGGTTATTTTTGCGGGTGTGTGTTTGTTTCCTAGGCTGTTTGCTTTTGTTCTGGCAACACCTTTACAATAGTATACAATACATGCTGGGCGGAGTTACTCTCAGTCAGCCACCTGGAGAGAAGGGCCCACCAAAGAATGACCCAACAACAACCAAAACCCAATTACAACCAGAGAGCCCACATGAATGGCATAAAGGGCATGCCAAAAACATCAAGCTTATGAGATCAAGGAGGCTGCACCACTGAACCCCACAGGTCTCCTACCACAGAAGGTCACACCATAAAGATAGGAAGTCAAAGAGAATCAATCTAATACACATAAACAAACAAGAAGAGTCACCTAAAATTGGGAGAAAAATACACAACCCTCAGTCAAAAGGAAGAAGGAATCCTCAGAAAAACTGCTAAACAAAACCGAGGCGAGCAAACTATCAGACATCGAGTTCAAAATAATGGTTATAAGGATGCTCAAGGAGCACAATTAGAACTATAAAGAACTCCAAGGAAGCTACAAGGAACTTACTACGAACTACATCAGCATGAAAAATGACATAGAAACTATCAATAAGAGCCGGGAGGAAGTGAAGAATACAATATTTGAAATGAAGAATGCAGCAGCGGGAATTAAAATCAGGCTACATGAAGCAGAGGATTATATCAGCAAGCTGGAAGACAAGGAAGATAAAAGGTCCCAGACAGAGTAACAAAACAAAACAAGATTTAAAAACAGCAAAGAGGAGTTAAGGGAGAATTAACATTAAAATGTCCATACCACCCAAAGCAATATATAGATTCAATGCAATCTCTATTAAAATACCAATGACATACTTCACAGATATTTCAGAAAATGACATGGAACCATAAACAACCCTGAATAGCCTCAGCAATTTTTAGAAAGAAGAACAAAGTAGGAGGGATCACAATATCTGATATCAAACTACATTACAAGTCTACTGTAATAAAAACAGTCTGGAACTGGCATAAGAACAGACATATAGATCAGTGGAACACAATGGAGAGTCCAGAAATAAACCCAGGTCTCTATGGCCAATTAATATTTGACAAAGGGGGAAGGAGCATAAAATGGTGCAAAAATAGCCTCCTCAATAAATGTTGTTGGGAAATCTAGACAGGTATATGCAGAAAAAATGAAACTAGACCACTGACTTACGACATACACCAAAATAAACTTAAGAGGGAAAAAATACCTAAATATAAGTCGTGACACCATAAAAGTGCAAGAGGGAAAATATAGGCAGTAAAATTTCAGATGTCCCACACAGTAACATTTTTGCTGATATATCTCTTAGGGCAAGGGATATAAAGGAAAGAATAAAACAAATGGGACTAAATCAAAATAAAAATATTCTCAGCTAAAGAAAACACCAGCAAAATGAAAAGGGAACCAATTAAATGGGAAAACATATTTGCCAATGATACCATGGACAAGGGTTTGATCTCTAAAATATATAAAAACTCATATGACTCAACACCAGGAAGACAGACAATCCAATTAAGAAATTGGCAAAGGATCTGAACAGATACTACTCCAAGGAGGATATACAGAGGGCCCATAGGCATATGAAAGGATGCTCAACATCACTAGCCATCAGAGAGATGGAAATTAAAATTACAATGAGATACCATCTCACACTGGTGAAAATGGCCATCACTAACAAATCAACAAAAAACAAGTGCTAGTGAGGATATGGAGAAAAGGGAACCCTAGAGCATTGTTGGTGGGAATGCAAACTGGTGCAGCCACTATGGAAAACAGTATGGAGTTTCCTCAAAAAACTAAAAATGGAACTGCCTTTTGAACCAGCAATTCCATTGGTAGGATTATACCCGAAGAATCCTGAAACACCAATTCAAAAGACCCTATGCACCCCTATGTTCATAGCAGCGATATTTACAATATTCAAGTCCTGGAAACAGCATAAGTGCCCATCAGTAAATGAGCAGATAAAAAACTGGTACATTTACACAATGGAATACTACAGAGCAGAAAGAAAGAAGGAACTCCTACTTTTTGTGACAGCATGAATGGAAATGGAGAGTATTGTGCTAACTGAAATAAGCCAGGCAGTAAAAGACAAATACCATATGATCTCACCTATAAGTGGTATCTAATGAATAAAACAAACAAATGAACAAAATAGAACCAGAGACATGGAAACAAGAAACAAACTGACAGTGACCAGAGGGGGGGTGGAGGAGAAGTGGGGAAAGAAGGGGAAGGGTCTAGTCAAGGAACAAGTATAAAGGACCCACAGACATGGACAACAGGGTGGGGATTGACGGTGTGAACCAGGAGTGGGGGAGGGCAGGGGAGAGCAAAGTGGGAAACATTGGGACAACTGTAATTGAACAACAATAAAATAAAATAATTTTTAAGTACACACAATAAATTTGATCCATAAATAACAACTACATAAGTAGAAAAAAATTTGTCTTTTTTCTTTTCAGTTCAACAATGTTTGATTTCAATTACTTGGTAATATGACAAAATAAAATCCCACATATGTACAAAGCAGTCATGTCTTATTATCTCTGCCACTTAAAGTAATACTAACATAAACAACTGAGATAATGTTACCAACATAACTAAAATAAACACCTGAAATTCATACAAAGTCATACTGCATTTAGCTCCAAATATTTGAAGATAATTTATCAATTTATTAAGAAATGAGATAAGCATGTACACTTATCATTAATATCTCTAAGGTTGCTTAAAAATCTAATAGGTATTATAACTGGGCACTAAAGATGAATCCATGTACAATAATACTAATTTTACAAACAACAATATGAAAATCATATCCTTGTTTTTGTATTTTTCATTTATTTGTGTCCAGGATATACACTGCAGAGTTGTGAATAATGTATGAAAAAAAATCTCTGTTCATTGCCCAGGGAGAAATGTATTGCTTGCTCTATAGTATATTTATGCAAGACAAACAGACCGGTAAACCCAGAAATCTCAAACTAAAACCTTCCCAAGTGGAAAGGGAAAATCTCATCCTGGATTCTAGGAGTTTCTCAACCAAACAGTTCCAATCCTTACAATACCCCTCTGTACTAGATAAGAGCCCTTAAACTTCAGAAATATCTGTTCTCCTGAGTAAGCTGGAAAAGTAATTAATTAACTTAATGTTATTCTAAAGAGATTCACTAACTCCTGCTACTTTCTTTGTCTAACAGAGCAAGTTTGCAAAGACAGATGAAAAGATATGCAAAATTTCAACAAAATTCTATTATTGCCACTCTCTTTTTCCTGTATTTTCTGTGGCAGTATTTAGGCATTGTCCCCTTTAAGGAGTAGGAGTAGAAGAAATTATTATTTGAGTTGAGAATGACAAAGAGGTGACAGTCAAATGCAAGTACAATAGACATAAGAATAAGAGTAATGGCATATAGTTTTATTGTTTTTTATATAAACTCGACATTTTTCTTCACTTGTCAAGCCTAAACATTATTGTGCAAAGGGTCATGTGAAGGTAACACACATAGGACATTCAAGTTTGCCCATAGAATAAACCCAGCTTTAATGAAATTCTATTTAGAGTGTTGCAGAATGAAAGTTCTACTTCCTTCATCCCCATTTCAAACTTGAGAGACAGCTTTGGGCACAGTACATTAAAAAGACTTTCATGTAGATGAAAAAAATTGTTTTGATAATCGCAAAGTATTCAGCAAGCAGTTATCAAGAACATATACTATCAATATATTATACTGAGTTACATTCCAGGTGCTAAAAATAAATCACAATCTTTTAAAAGTGAAAAGCCTTGGACTTCCGGCCAAGATGGAGGCATAGACAGATATGCTGCATCTCCCTCCACAACTAAGAAGGAATACAACTACCTCAAAACTAGAAACAACCAAAAATTCCAGAAAGTCAAACCGCATGGAAGCCCAACAAACAAAGATATAAAGAAAAAATACTCATCCAGACAGGTAGGAGGGGTGGAGCTGGGGCAGTGAGGACGTAGTATGGGGCAGCAGCAGCAGCGACAGTGGCAGGCTGGCAGAAAGCGCAGTTACACATTTTAAAGTCAGGAGGGACACCTGGGGAGCATTCCGAGCTCCTCAACAGACCACGCAGCTCACGGTGTCAGCACCGGGGAAAGTCAAGCCTCATTGCTTTTGCCTGTGCAGACCAGTGGGGGGTTGGGGCAGAGGCAGAGACTGCCAGTCTCTCAGCAGAGTCTGCTTGTTTAAAGGGCCACCAAGGTCCTGGAACATCCGCAGACCCACCTACTCTGGGGGTGACAGCCAGGGCGACAGCTAGAGAGGCACCAGTCCCATATGGAAGTGGGAGAAGTGCTGGGGAAAGTGGTGAGTGCTGAGCAAGTGGCATTGTCCCCTCTAAGATCCCTCCCCCACATACAGCGCCACAACGTGGTGAAACAGGTTGCCCTCTACTGATGAATCCCTAAGGCTCCACCCCTTACAACGTAACAGGAGTGACAGCTCTACCTAAGACACAGTGACAAAAACACACAGGAGACTTCCGGCCAAGATGGAGGCCCAGACCAACAGGCTCCATCTCCTTCCACAACTAAAAAGGAATACAACTACTGCAAAACCATAAATAACCAGAAGTTCCAGAAAATAAATGGAAGTACAACGTCTGAAGTTATAAAGAAGTGGTGCTCATCTGGATGGGTAGGAGGGGCGAAGCCGGGGTGTAGAGGTCAAGCTGTGCTGTAGGCGGAAGCAGCAGCGATGGCGGTGGGACGGCAGGATGGTGGTAAGCACAGACACCCATATTTAAGGGGAGGAGAGAAGTGCCTGGGGAACACCCCCAGCTGCAGATCCAACCCGTCAGTTTGTGATTCCAAAGCCAGGGAAGGCAGACCTCCATTGCCTTGCACTATGAGGCCCGGAGGGTGTGGGGATGGAGGAGGAGGCTCCTGGTATCTTAGTGGAGAGTGAAGGGCAGGAACCCATCTTGGACACCCACCCCCGCAGAAAACGCCACAGCGTGGGGAGAAGGGTCACCCAGCTGTGACAAGTGCACAGGGCTTTGCCCCCTATAGCATAGAAGGTGTGATAGCCCTGCCCAGGAAGCAAAGTTAAACACAAAACTGTCAGGATGGCACAGATCATGATAGAGGTCCCTGTGACGCAGCTGACCAGACAGCAAATATCTAATCTAATGGACCAGCAGACAAATAATCTTTGTGAGGCTCAGTTCAGAGCTTTGGTTATAAAAATGCTTACAGACATAACAGCAGATCTTAAACAAGATGGGGAAGAAATGAAGGCTAGTTCTGCTGAAATGAACAAGAACACATACAAAACTAGTGGTGAGGGCAAGAAAACCAGGGATCAAATCAACAAATGGGAAAATAGGGAAGGAACAAACAGTCAACCAGTGCAGAAATAGGAAACAAAAAGTGAGGAAAATGAGGAGATGCTCAGAAACTTATCAGACAGGTATAAGCAGGCCAACATCCGAATCATAGGGTTGCTAGAAGGTGAAGAAGAAGAACTAGAAATGGAAAAAATATGTGAAAAAATAATGAAGCAGAACTTCCCTAACTTGGGGAAGAAAATAGATTTACAGGTCCAGGAAGCACAGAGAGTTCCAGAAAAACTGGACCCAGGGAGAACCACACCAAGACACATTATAATCTAAATGTCAAAAATTAAGGATAAAGAGAGAATCTTAAAAGCAGCAAGAGAGAAGAAGAGAATTACATACAAAGGGGTCCCAATAAGACTATCAGTTGATTTCTCAAAAGAAACTCTGCAGGCAAGAAGGGACTGGCAAGAAATACTCAAAGTAATTAAAAGCAAAAACCTACAACCACGGTTACTCTATTCCACAAAGCTGTCATTCAGAATAGAAAGGCAGAGAAAGTGCTTCCAGAACAAAGTAAAACTGAAGGAGTTCATCAGATACAAACCACTGTTATATGAAATGTTAAAGGGACCTTTTTAGGAGAAAGAGGATCAAAACTATGAACATTAAAATGAAAATTGTATCACAACAACCAACAACAGAAGCTAGGGAACTAAAACAAAGGCAAACTAAGTAGGCAACAAGAGTGGGAAAAGAATTATAGGTATGGGGAACATTATGGGGGGCAGGTCAGTGGGGAGGGGAAAGAGGGAAAAGGGAGGGAGATGGTACAGGAATTAAGAAGCATAGTAGGAGGGAGTGGAGTAGACAGGAAGATGTTGAGAAGAACTATATGCACAACCAATGGTCATGGACTAGTGGGGGACAACTGGAGGGAGGAGTGGCTCTGGGTGTAGGGGAACAAAAGGAAAAGAAATTAGGACAACTGTAACAGCATAATCAATAAAGCATATTAAAAAAAAGAAATTATGTTTTGGATGTTTCTCCTCATGAATGAAGTGTTCCATTATGAATGCATCTGCTTTTCAGCTTTGTTATTTAAAAGTATGTAAATGTGTAGTGCTTAAAATAAATAAAATAATAGAAAGACCTTAAAGATAAAAAAAATAAAATAAAATAAAAGTGAAAAGCCTTATAAGTTATAAGCCTTATAGTATTTTAACAGTTTGTACTATATTTGTCTTTAAGGGCATTGATACTGAGCTTAACCATAAAAAGGCATCCTGGGTTAGGTGAAGCACTATATTAAGTGCAAGGTATCTGGGCTCATGTTTTGGCAAAAGCAAAAGATACCAATGAATAATACACGAACCCGAGTCTCAAAAGGGAACTGTGGAGCTGAAGGTGCCCACTGCCCTCTTTCTTTCTTCCATCACCTTGCATTCCTCTCAATTTAATTGACACAAGGAGAGGAACTACCAGGAGCAAGGTTCAAATCATAATACACAGGAGATATGTGTCCAAAGATTTCAGAAGCAGTTCATTCCTATCCAGGTGAATTTAGCTGTCTTTGACCACTGGGAAAGCAGATGGAATTTGGCTGAAGAGGAAGCAGGTTACAATTTCTTATCCATTTTAATTAAAATAATAATATACTACTTATTCCACACAAGAGAATATAAATCCATCATCACAACCACCGATTTAGAACAAACAAGTATTTCTCTTCAGTTTTGAAAGCAGTTAGTTATCCAAAAAATTTAAGTCTGATAAATACCTTGTCAGTTAATGTAGTTACAAATGCATGAAGTGTCTGCTGATATTAGAGTGGTATCATACACCTGACAATATAGGGTCCCAGCCATTTATTCCAGAATTGAAGGTTTGTAAATAAGCAGGTGGTTGTGAGCTTAGCTACCAACATTAGCATGTCTGTGAAAGTTTGACATGGAATTAAAACTACCAAGATAAAGTTATTTCTGCATAATAATTGCTAGTCCTAACTAATCTCATATTCTGATATATGACGGAAGCCTGCTAGATTCATATTCTTATAAAATTCAACTAAAATTTACCTTATCTCCTACTGGCCTGCAGCTAACACCAATGAAGAAATGTGCAGCGAAGCTGATTATATTGTGTAGGAGAACAGACAAGCAAAAGTGATTGAAATTTCTATGGAGTACATCATCAGTGCTTGCTTAGAACAATTTTGCATATAAATAGGGCATAAATGGTCTGTGTGCAATTTGTTTTCCAGTTGTCAAAAAATAATCAAGGACAGACTACATAGCAATCTTTGATTTCTAGCTTCCCTAATGCAAACCTAGATCTTATTCATTAACACATGTGTCTGTCCCCAAAATAAAATTTAATTCCCACAAATAAAAAGAAAACAAAAACCAAACAAAAATTATGTAACTAATATAGGTACAAAGTTCAATATAAGATTCACATGAAGTAATAGAAAAATAGATACTAAATTAAGCAGTCTTAAAAATTCATAGCATTTGAGAACTCAGTGCAATCTAGCTATTACCCTACTCTAACCCCCCTCCAAACACTCTCCTAAAACTGTTTTTGCTAAGGTTACTACTGAGTTCTTAATAATTAAATCCAATGGATTATTTCCAATCCTTATTTTATTTGTTCTTCTGGCTAAATCTGATGCTGTTCAACATTTTCTCTTTAAAAAGCTCTACTTTTGCCTCTGTGATACCACACTAGCTTTTTTATTCCCACATCTCCATAACCAGCCCGTTCATGCACTCTAACTCGAAAGCTAGTTCCATAAACTGGTGGTTCTTCATTTTTGTGGCACATTAAAATCACCTATATCACTTTTTAAAAATTCTAGCTTTATCAGAATACTGTTTGTATATGTGTTGTCTTCCTCTGGGAGATTCTAAGATTGCTGTGTTCTGGTAGATAGTGAAAGAAATGCCAAAGTTAATAGGCTTGTTTTTGTTTTTTGTTTTTGCTTTTCCTGTTAAAAAAAATCTAATGGTGCCAAAAACTATTTGGGGTATTTATTTGAAAACATTACTCTTGCGTTTCCAACAGTCTGGGGCTGTATAAAAGTCAAACTCTTCTCCTTGCGTGTGAAGATACCATAGAGCCACAACCTCCCGAGGCTTTCTCCGGCTTCCTGCAGGCCAGGGGCACAGGATACACAAACCACTCCACACCACCTGCTTTGTTTTGTTTCTACCTCACTTTTGGCAGAAGTCAGCTACCTCATATTAGCACCTGAGGGTCTCTGAAAAGAATAGTATTAAACTGTTGGGGAGTGGGTGGGAGTGGGAAACTACCTCTAGAAGAAAATGTTCTCATGAACCCAGAACGGATTTCTCCCCGGAGAAACATCTGATCGACCTCGGAAAGGAAACTCGGAAACCAAATATTCCTATACTCAGGCAAATGTAGTCAGAACTCCAAGTGTTCCTTACCAGCCTGGCTCCCCGCCTCCCCCCCCCCCCCAACTAGGAATTATGCACGCTGTTGCCATGTTGTTCAGTGTTATGGAAGTACTGGTTCATCTGACCTGTTTGAGGACTTAACTGCAAATAAAGACCTTTAGGTCTCTTTTTCTCTTCAAGAGAACAGTATTTTATCTGTATTTCGAACATCAGCCGACATACCCTTTTAGGAGCAATTCTAAGGGGTCTGGTTGTTGGAAACATCAAATACTTGAAGGGAATGAGAATCTTTAGACTCGTGATTGTATTTGTAGCTTTTCTGGACCCAGCAGGATGTTGTTCATCACCGGAGACATCCCCACAATCACTGTTTAACTGAGCAGTGCCTGGTAAAGTGTGTGTTGCTCTTTTGTTTTTGTGTTTAATTTTTTCTTTTTTTTTCCTACCAAAGGTAACAGGTTGACGGGTTGTTCTTTTTTCTCTGCTTGTTTATTAAATACTTGATAAAGTTGAGAAGCACATTACCATGATATATACTGTATCGCCTCTCCACCTTTTCTCCCCCTTAGTTAATTTTTGTTTGGGTTGTAGGAGAGGGTCCGAAGACCACTGTAATTATTGTGAATTGGGTTTTAAATGTCATGGTGAAGAAATACCTCAATGATGTCTATTTTTAAACTGATCTTACGGGTTAACAAGCCAGCCTGGTGGGATGTTTTCCATCATCATTTAACCAGTAATGGTTCTAAAAGTTGTGTCTGTTCACATGGTCTTAGACCTCCTTTTAATGATTGTATTAACTTACAAAAAAAAAAATTCTAGCTTTGTTTTCGTTTGGTATCATTTACAGACAATAAATTGAAGTGTCTGGTTCATTTAGTTTTAAAAAAAATTCTCACCCAAGGATATATTTATTGCTTTTAGAGAGAGAGGAAAGGAGGGAGGGAGAGGGAGAGGGGGGACAGAGATAGAGGTAGAGAGAGACAGAGACATTGATGTGAGAGAGAAATGTTGATTGGTTCCCTACCATATGCACCCTGACCATAGATCACACCTGCAACCTATGCATGTGCTCTGGTTGGAGAATCGAGCCTGCAATCTTTTGGTGTACTGGTGACACTTGAACCAACTGAACCACCTGGACAGGGCTTGTCAAATTAGTTTTTTAAAATATATGACTGTCCAGGCCCTGACTCCATAGATTTGGGTTTGATTCATTCAGAGAGGAACCAGATGTATTTCTTAGAAGTACCTGAAAATGATTCCAATGTGTAGGTAGGGACCAGAGAACCACAAATATCTGTTTCCTCATTTGCCCACTGCTCTACTCATTTTTCCCAGGTTATCTTACCCACTGTTGTGTCTTTAACTGTCACCTGAATATTGATCAAGTCTCCAAGATTCCTAGTATTCACCCTCTAATTATTGCCCAGAGGTAACCAAGCTAACTAACACCACTGAGAATACAAAATGACTGGCCTAAGGAATATCTGATTTGCTTCTTCCTAATCACCTCTCAAAAGAATCATACATATGCTACGACCCACCTAATCCTGATTTTTAGCACTTGTAAACCAGTTAATTTTAAAGTTGACAAAGGTTTTCTGAAAATGGCCCCATTCCTTCTGTCTTCTTTCCCAACTCTCCTCCTACTTCCACATAGTTAATTCAAGAATGTCTTTCCTCCACACACACAGTCCATTCTTTCTCTGTATGAGTCACAAATGTCCTTCATTTTAACTTATGAGAATAGAACTCAGCATTAGACAGCTATGAATCACATATCACACAATAGATGAGGAAGTACTTTGTTAACTGTAAAGCACTAGGTATATAAAGAATTTTAACTTTAACACAGTATATGCCTAATAAACACAATCCAATTAGAAGAGGGAAAAGCCACACATTTGGAAGTAAAACTAGGTATAATAATGTATGATTCGCAACTCCATTCAAGACACTTGAAAGTGTCTAGAGTTTCCTGTAAGAATCTCTGGAAGAAACACAATTTATTTTGCATTCTCGAACTATCTTTCTTTCCTTAAAGACCCAATATGTAAGGTACAAAAGATATTCTTCATCCTTTAATCCATTAGAACCTAGCTCTTGGTCCTCACTATTCTACTAAAACTGCTTAGAGAAAGGTCAACTGTTACTTGCTAGTTGACAAACCCATTTGTCTATTTTCAGTTGGCATTCTACTTAATTTTCTGCAGTATGTGAGTCTGTTCACTTTCTATATTCTAAAATTTTCTTTACCCTGAGTTTTCCAGGTATCACTTCAGCTACTTCTTCTCTTTCCTTTCTGACCAATTTTTTCCTCAGTATACTTTGCTGATTCCTCCATTTGCATCTTAAATATTGTAATCTCCAAACTCACTAATCTTGGCCTCCTTTACCTTTCTGGGCCATACTCTTACTGGTTGATCCCAATATTTTTATAACCATATTTATGCAGATGTCCCCAAAATATGTTATCTCCAGCCTCAACCCCTCTTGCTTGTACTTATGTAATCCTGTACTTAAAAACCTTTGCTGGCTCTTTGCTGTTGCAACATATCTGTTATCATTGACACTGTACCATTCCAAATCTCCATTGCACATATCTGCCATTTCCTTTACCTGAAATGCCTATTCATCCTGTTCTTCTCCAGAAAAAAACTACTATTCATTCTTCAAAACACTGCTCAAATACCATTTTCATCATGAAATCTTTCTCGAGTTCTCTAGGCAGTTCGTTGTTGTTTTAGCACTTTGTACATACATAACAGCATTTCTACTGTGTATATATCTTTCTTTTCCACAAGACTCTGAGTTCTTTGCACTCCGAGGCCCTAGCACAATTGACTAGACCCTGCTATTTGATCAATAAACATTATCTGGATAAACGGTATGCTTTTATTTGCTTATATTACATCATTTTGTACTAACTTGAATTACTCATAAAAATATAGTAACTGTACTGGAGACAAAATAGAATTTAGTTGGCCAATCTAATATTCTAACACATACAAATTAGAGATGAAGGAACCTCATGGGAAAGAACCAATCTTAAGGGAGAATGAAGTAAAAAGCTTGGAATGAATGAACACCTTGACCTAGAAATAATAAAACAAAAATAAACATGAACCCCCAACAGACCTCAGTCATCAAAAAAGAAAGATAAGCCTTGGCCAGGTGGCTCAGTTAGTTGGAGTGTTGTCCCATACACAAAATGATTGCAGGTTCAATCCCTGGTTGAGGTACATACAGGAGGCAACTGATTGATGTTTCTCTTTCACATTTCTTTCTCTTTCTCTCAAATCAATAAATATATCCTTGGGTGAGGATTTTTGAAAAAAAGGAGGAGGATAATATTGAGTACTTCCTGGAATCCATCATGGGCTTGTCTTTGGGCCTTTGCTCTATGAGGTCAAATCCTATGGAGATCAAAAGGGCTGATAAAACTGTGGGCTGTTTCTCTAAATAGCTTTGTAAGAGTTTGAGACATAGGTAGTACTGCTTGGTATACTGGTGCAATGCCACACTAAAGGTAGAGAGTGTCATTTCCTCCCACTCTGCCACTGACCATTGTCCAGCTCTAGATTTGTGAAGGCATGACAGTGCCAGCCCATATCCAACAGCAGGTGTGGAAATGCCTGGTACTATAGGGAACATTGGTAGGTGACTGTTTGTGAAATGCCCCCTGAGAACTTCTACAAATGTTTCAGAGATCACTTATAGGCAGCTGAAGTCCTGAGTGTATACATGGAGACAAGATCCAGGAAAATATGTTTTATTATTTATGTGAGTTAGAGAGGCCTGGGAAAATGTGCATTTTGTTTTGCCATAAAGATATTTTCCCTAATACTTAAGAGTTTGTGTTTTTCTCTGTTGAGTATCATTGTTTCTTGTCCCATATCTTTTCTCAAATGGTAAATTGTACCTTCTCATTTATACTATTATCTTGCTGATCCATAACACTAAAATCATGTGTCTCCTGCATTTCTTCTGGTTTTTCAAATTTAGTTTTATTTCCCTGTGTGGTTCTAAAACAAAATTACATTTATTCTGTTTTTTGGTTTCCTTTTTAAAGAATGCTTCTCTTGTGTGTGTTTTTAACATGTAGAGTTATGTATCAAAATTTAGTCATAGCCAAAATAGCTAAGTTAGATATCTACCTATTCCTGAGAAGTCCGTTTATATATATGCTTACAGTTACAGTGGGCAAAGAATGAAGAAGTCAAGTTGGTTGAAGAAGGGAAAGCAAATGCTAAGGATTGGTAGTTATTCAGTAATAAAACATAGCAAGCTCCTTTATTGCTTAAAAGCCTTCAATATATCCCCATTGTCTAAAGAATTATATGCTAATACCTCAATATCTTATTCAAACACTCTATGATGTGGCACCAACCTACTTTTCTAGAATTATCTCCATACTTTTACACTTTGTAGAACTATTAGTTTTACTATTTGCCATTCTCCAAAAACACTTTGTATTTTCTTACCTCTGTATGTTTCTTTTTTTAAAATATGCTTTATTGATTATGCTGTTACAGTTGTCCCAATTTCTTTTCCCTTTGTGTATGTTTCTTAATGACATTTCATTTGACTAAAATGCTTACTATCCCTACCTCCAACTCCTACTGCTGAAATCCATTCTCATCCTTCCAATCCTTTTTCTTTTTGATTTTTTCTGCAATATCTAATAAATTATGATAGTTTCCTTCTTTGAACTCACATAATATGTTAACACCTTTTGTATACCTATTATCATTTGCCTCCTTCTGTAGTCTTTATGTACTTTTTATATTTCCTACAAGACACAAGAGCCTTATAACTAAGGATATATTAATTATTTCTGCACATCTTCCATCATTTGTACTATAAAACCTTTCACAGAACAGATGTATGATAAATCAATGAACGTTTAGGAGCTCATTTTCTAATCTCAGAGTTTGACATCAGCAAAACTATAATCTGGTCTGATATGCAGCTAGAATGAATTAGTTCAACCATAGTAGCAACTTACTGCCTGTGTATATTCTGACTGGTTAAGGCCTGTGCTACATCAGATATTAATATTTTCAATATCACTTCTGATATGACAGTCTGCCTTAACATGTCTTTTGGTGCCTTTTATAGAAACAGGGTACTCAGCTGAATTGGCTGCAGGCAATATTTGGGAGCTCCTTCTGAGTTACCTAATGTGGGTTACTCTTGCAGAAGGGATATAGGCTTAGTGTGGAATATCTGTAATTTAGGCAACTGATTATGCCATTTATTAACATTTTAATTTTCTAATAAAGAATAAAGACTATCAACTCATTTTGTTTAAATACGGAATTGAAAGAACTGGAATTAGAGGCAGAATTGTAGAGCTCTGTATTTTACATAAGATTACTTCCATCTGTAAGCGATAACAGAGATAGCAAGCAGAGCAGTACATCTTTGCTGTTTGTGGCTGGCTCCGATTTCAGATTTTTGGCTATTTCCTCTTATTTTACTTTACTTGGAGAAAATAGCCATTAAAAAAAATAATTTGGTTTTACTGCTTTTATCCTACCATGTTGAAGTGGAGGTTGTTAAAAAGCAACATGGATGCCAGTGTTGAACAGGGAAATTATAGTAATATAAAGTCAATGGGATCTTCGAAAAAAACCAAATAAGGTGCCTAGGAAAGTACACACACACACACACACACACACACACACACACACACACACACACACACACACACACACACACACACACACCCAGCAGCAGGAAAATATGATTTAGCCTAGAAAGTAAGAAACAAGAAGAAAACCTGCAAAAGTCCCTGGTTCTGTTGCTTCTACAAAGAAGAAACATTCAGGAGAGTTTTTGGAAGATTTGTCTACTCTACCTGCCTTACCCTCTGTCTCTCTCTCCAAGCCGTTTTACTGATGTCCAAGATGCTCCATCCGTAATGGCCACTGCCTGCCTGCCTGCCTTCTAGTTTCTTTTTACTGCTGGACATTTGCATTGGCTGCTGCCACTTGAAATGACTGCCAGGGCTAAATAGGCTGGTATTTTTTACCGTATGTGTACATTGGGGCACTCCAGCTACAAATAAAAAGACATCTAAATTTGGATTACTTGCAATCAGTAATACAAATCTATGCAGTTTCTGAATATGTTCTTGGTGTTTCACAGTTGACAACACTGTACTCCCTTGAGTACCAAACTCACAGAACCCCATGTAATAATAGTTCTCTCCCAGTAGTCTTTTTAGAGTCAGTTGGTGGTATGAGACTCTTCATACAGGGGCCTTAGCAAATGTATTTTTGAAATAAACAGGCTAGAAAGATTATGTCAGTTCTTTTAAGGCACAGAATAACATGTTTTTACTTATCCAGCACTTAACAGAGAACCGAATTGATATAAAATCATTTCAGTTTGCTTTCCACTGACTATTAATGCTCTGATAGTTCAAGAAAGAGCGGTGAAGGTTTGTTTTCCTTAAGAGGTGAAAGGGACCTCTGATAGCATGCTAGAACATTCTCATTTCACAGATAAAGATGGAGGATTGATGGAATGGCTGCCTCAGTCAGAGTAACAGAGTAGTAGTGCTCCTAACATTCTGCCATGCAGCATTACCTTAAGAAATTAATATGAACATATAAATATAGATTTTAATTTTCTTTCCTCCAGTCTTCCACTCTTCTTGTAGGCCACCTTCAATGTCTTCATATATACAAAGCAGTCTTATACTCCAACACATTTGTCTTCTCAATTATATTTTACCTTCAGGCTAAACCAACACATGAGGATTCACTCAAATGTAAAAAAAAAGATGACTATAACTTGTACTGCCTTCTGCCATAAATTTCACCATTGCCAAAAGCCTTCTGGATAGCTCTGCACTGCGCTCCATTTCCTTCACTGGTTTGTTGGAGTACAATGGTTTTGAGAGGCACCAATTTGCATTCTAATGACATATGTTAGAGTCCAATCCAAATACAGAATATATTTCGAGTTGCAGGCTATTCAAGGCAAATCTTATTACTCTAAATGAAGTAGAGTTCAGATATTTAAGATTAATTTTCCCTTTTTAATTTACTTATCTACATAGCTTTACAGCCCATGAAGAGGACATTTAAAATCAACACACCGAATTTCTTCCTCTACTTTAAGCAAGATATGAATTAAAAAATATAAAAACTTACTTAGAGGAGATGATAGCTCAGCCTATTTGTAATGTCCTGAATAGAGCTACTATTTACCTCAGCCAGAGGGTAGAAATGGAGAAGGTGGACAACTTTCTAGTTAATGAGTGAGGGAGGTTGTTTTCATGTTTCTAATTCCCCTGAGATCAACTTTCATTGTGTGGCTTTGTTACTAATCAAAAACACACACAAATATGTGTTCCAATGCCTGGGACTTTGAGAATCTTAGATTATCTGTGCCTCTGCTCTCTTTGTTAACATGGAGAATGGACTGAACTGCAAAGCCAAAATAGTCCCTAAAAAGAAATAATTTCTCAACTTCCTGACCTGTAAATAACTAATGTGGCATCCTTAACACCAATTGCTTTTAATGATTTAATTACATTTATGGTTTTAAACCACACCTTCCACCCAATCCACATGCTCATAAAACAACAATTAAAATATTTAATATTAAACACAGTGGTGGTCCTTGTTTCTGATTTTTTTTTGCAACATCTTCAGTTATTTGCAAATACTTTTACCATGTTGAAACTTGCAATCATGTAGATGGAGAATCCTGCTGAGACTTCACACAGGAACTGAGATCAATTGTTAAAGGAAAAAAAAATTCTCACACAGAAAGCTTTTTTTCTTTTCTCTCTCTTTTTTTAAAATTTTTGTTGGGTGGGGGTCCTTGGTTCTGAACATACACATTTTACAACAGCAGTGACCTGGAAGGGGTCTTACCTGGATTCCTGGGAATCCGCTTTCTGCGGTCTCGGAATGCCGCACCTGACTGAAGAGCTTCTAGAAGATTATCCATCACACCGGTCTCATCACCCTCTGGAGGAAAGGAGAAATTGGAATTAATCTTGGAGCAATTAAAGTTAAACTACAGGAAAATAAAGGGAAAAACTCCTGTCAGAGTTACATAATACCCCTAAATTAAAGACATATATCTGTTTTAACATAATGGATCCTGTCAGTTTCTGGCACCACAAACTACTTTGCTTATTATGCACCATTAAGCAAAATTCATGCCAATCCCACTGTTCTTTCTACTTAAAGACCTTGTCTTTTGTATGATATTATTGATGACATACTCATTATGCAAATAAACAGTAGCTGATCAGTTACTGCTGCCTCCTTGTTAAGATTCTTACAAGATATTCCTAAGCAAGAAACCACTGACCCAGCTTAATGCAATCAATGCACAGGGTGTGATTTGATGAAGTTGAGTTACACAAAGTTAAATACTGATTGTATTAATATCTTCAGCATTCAACTATCATCTGTGATTATCTCAAAACATACTATTTGTGAAACACATTTGCATTCAGTTCCTACCTAATCCATATCCTTTTCCCATTTTGAAATGCTGACATTGTTTTAAAGAAAAGTGACCACATCATCTGAAAGGTCACATTCTACATTTGAGGAACTTAAGCCAATCTCATCACCCATTTTAGAATGTCATTGTGTTTCTAGGCTTTTCCTATGAGAAAGAACTATAAATAATCCTTGAGTGAGTACTCAAAAAATGTTTATGGAAATTCCTAATAGAAACATATGTAGAACATTTCACTTTTGACATCTTTGGCCATCAGAAACACTTCCAAGATCTGTTATAGCATCTGTCTCAAAATGTCAATTGCCAGAAACTATAATACATTGTTGCTAAGGCAGTGAGGCTGATGCCCCTTTTCCCAACTAGCCCAGGTGATGAAAAGGACCCTAACAAGATAGTGTGTGTGGTAGCTAAATGTGTGGGTCTGGGGTAGGGGGCATTTAGAGGCAGGAGGGTTAAAAGAAGTAAAAGGGAGGAATGAAGGAGAAGAAATTGTTTCTGATGCTATTCCAAAGTTAAATTTAATTCATACTTTGTTTAAAGATTTGACTATAGGGTATCAGATCAAAGAAATAAAATATTCTCTTATAGGGCAAGGACAAGCTAAAATTTTTTCTGATTATGCTGTTCATTTGACTTGAGATTTTGTCAATGTTAAAATCAGTTATTCCAAAATGAATTCTCTAGGACAGAATACTGACTTTAAAAAGATAAAGGGAAACAGAGGTCCTCAGGTCTAATATTTGGTGAAAACAGGAAAAATAAAAGGAAAGTAGAAACCTAGTGACTGAAGAGGGAAAGGGGGTTGCACATTTTTGGCATATTATGGGTGCAGGTAGAACTAAACAAACACCTGCTCTTTACAATACAAAGAAAAGAGGAACTGAAAGTAGCTTGGCGAGGCTGGAATGTATCTCAGAAAATTAAATTTTATGGAGCAGGTTCTTTACATTTTGCTGTACCTTTTAATCAGCCCAAAAACACATTGAAATAAGTATCTCTCTTTTTCAGCTGGGGACACTAAAACTTAGTTTAAGCATCTTGCTGCAGATCACACAGCTCAGATCAATCTGACACCAACAGCAGTTCTTTTTGCATGGCAGTGAGCAGAAGATGAAATAGACTAGGTATATGGTGGCCAGATTATGAAAGATTTTTATGATATACTTTGGGCATTATCCTATAAACCGTCGTCGTCGTCGTCGGCAGCCGTCCGTCTCGAGAGACGATGGTGTAGCTTCTTAAGAGTCTATCTGCACCGCCAAGAATGGCTGTGCAGTCCGACTCGGGAGTGACACGGTATCTGTCTCCTCCCGTGTTAAATCGACATCTTGCGATGACGCTGGAGTGTGCTCTCCAGTGAAGCTGAAGCTACAGAGCCTGGGCAGGGTGATATGGAGGGTCTGCTGTTGCCCATGCAGCAGACCCCCCCTCTCTACGCAGCTGAAGGGTCCAAGGGAAAGACGGAGTCAATACAGCTTGGCTTCAGGTGCGCCGCAGGAGTTGCTGGTGTTGACTACAACGTCAAACCGCCTTAGGGACTCTGGCTCCGGATTTTCTGTCGGGGTTTACTCCCTTAGCCTTTCCCCTGAAGAGGTATGCCGCAAGGCAGTGGAGGTTTTTGAAATCAGAGTTTTCCTTCTCTGATGTGCCCTGACTGGAAGATCGAACCAGCGACACTTAGCTCACAGGCTGACGCTCAATCCACTGAGCCAAACCAGCCAGGGGACCTGTCCAATACATATATAATGCATTCCACAAATATGAACCACATGAATAGTTTTAAATTTCCTAGTAGCCATATTTAAAAAAATTTAAAAGGTGAAATTAATTTAAATGTATTAAGTGAATATTTAAATCAATATGTACAATAATTATATATTTTACATTCATTTTATCGACAAAGTGTTGAAAACCTAACATTTTTATTTCAGCACATTTCACTCCAGTTTAGCTACATTTCAAGTGCTTGATAGCTATATGTTGCTCTTGGCTATTGTATAGAGCAGTGTAGCCATAAGCAACAGGAAGTAACTTGATCAGATTTACACTTTGGAAAGATTTGTCACACAGCACTGTGGTGGAAGACTCAAGATGGCATGACAGAAGGCAGGGAGATGTTTAGGAATATAGGGTAACTGCCTAAGAGATAAAGGACCAAACTAAGGGGACAGCAGAGTGCATGAGGAGGATGGATATTGTGAAAGTGTAAATACTTCCAATAGTACCTGGCTGGGCAGGTGAGAACAAGAGAAAGTGAAAGAGTCTAGATGACCAGGAATAAAGAGGTTTGAGAAAATGTAATTTTTTTGAGATATTTTTTTTAACAAATATCTTAGTAGAGATATACAGTAAACAGTTGGAAACGTGAGGCTGGAACCCAGGAGCAGAGTCTGGGCTGGAACTAAAAGATCTGAGTGCTGGTGGAAGCTGGATGAGATTACCCAGGATAGTGTATTAAAAAAAGAGGGGGCAGAGCATGCAATTTCTGAGGACCTCAACTTTTATTAGGAAGTTAGGAGAGGCAAAACTGCAAAGAAAACATGGAAGGAATTTTTTAAATTTATAGAAGTACCCCAGAAGAAAGCCACAGTACAACTGAATTTTATATGTCCTTATAAAAACAGTCATTATAAAGATTATGTACAAAGATGAATATATGTATAGGAATGAAAACAGCAGAATACAAAGCAGTAGGTATATATGATTTTACATAAATAACATGGAAAATTTAAAAAGCTTATGACAATGACATTATGGATACCATTTTAATATTTTCTTTTTTGCTTAATTTAGTGGTTACCATCTGACAACACTGATCAAAATATTATGCTAGATTACTGTTTCTGAACTTTTTCTTTCTTATCATATGTCACCCATAAGAAATCTTTTTAGACATCTTTTTCCTAATCTCCCATGGTTAAAATTTAATACCACAGATGTACTACATATCTGTTTATGTACTGTGGCCCTTTGGAGGTCTACAAACCATTTTGATATCTAAGATTTTTCTCTGCCCACCTCTCCAAGGACAAATATTCTTCCCCTTGGGGGTTATATTAGCCCTGCTGAGAAGGCATATGCTAAATGGTTCAGTTAAAAACCAAAACAAAACAGCCAGACTTTTGTAAGTAAGGATCACTGATGTATTAAAGAAGACAAATGTAATTTTCAGTCCACCACTACCTTTTCATTTGCTTCATGATAAACTTCAAAGGAGCTGATTTTTATTTAATGTCTAATCTTAAAAAATGAAGGGTATATGAATATATTGTAGAACTGATTTACATTTTAATCTTCCTAAAACAAAATGGAAGGCAACATGATCATCTGAAAGTAGTTATTCTTCATTTTAAATAACTTTCAGTAAAATTTGGTATGTGATCAAATCGTGTGAAGTTGACAGTTCACTTGGTTCATAGAAACATTCACTGTTTCTTAGATATAATTAGTAGTAAGTAGCTGGGATTTTTTGTTTGTTTTTTTAATGTTTTGGTCTATGTGATCAAACTCAGGAAAAATACCTCTTACATTTTTTTTTCCCACTGAAATGGAAAATAGCTTTTCTTTTTTGAGTTATATAGAAAATGCACTTCCTTACAACTTATAATACCTATTTTACTGAGTAAAAGAATTACCAAGGAGAAAGTTGTTAATGCTTTTTAGCCACTAAAATGGAAATATATGGGCATATCTGAGAAGTTTCCAATCTTTCACTCTGAAATTAGATCAGAGACAGCATTAAGCAGCTACACAGGCCACATGGAGCCCTGTGGGTTCTGTGTGAGCCATTTACTTTTGGGTAAAATGAAAGGAATGGGTTGTACCTTCTATCTAATGTTTCCAGCACTGTTGGTCATTCAGTGGATGCTGAATGATTGCTGATCTCAATTTTCAGCACCAACATTTACCCGTATTATGCTAACTTAATTTCCCCAGAAGAGTTTGGAGATGTTATAGACTAAAATTAGCACTAGGGAAATTAATTATCTCTGCTATGCCTCTGTGCAAGGCTATTCCCTGATGACTGGCACAAACTTATTTAGAGGCTATTCTCTATGGGTTTCTCACATATGTGCATATTTTGTGAGTACAAGCATTGATGGCCTTTGTTCTAAACTGTCTTTTCAAGGATGTTTTTATAGTGAAGAATCTTGAAAGACATAGTGTCTCCCTCCAGAGCAGAGAGAAGGTTTGTTTGCTTTTAAAACAGCTTATATCTCCCTATAGGGCACATGTCAGTTGGGTTTGTTTTCAGTCCATTATAAAAGACTTGGGTTCCATAATCCTGGGTTCCTTAGCAATTACACAAACCAATTGTGCAAAGCATCTACCCGGGCCCACCTTGCCATCACCCTTTGGGAGCTGGAAGGCTAGGGAAAACAATGTGAACATGAAGCTTACACTGCTTGCTGTACCATGAGTTCTTTGTCTCTGAACCTGGATCTTGTGTCTTCTGCCAACATACCTGAAACTGTGGCAGACTGACTCATTAGCATGCCAGTAGGATAAAATCTCTGACCCTATACAGATTTTGAAAAAACTCTGAGCTCTCATTCCATTTTAAGCATTATTAATTGGAATACCACTTATTACTCTAGAAACCTAAACATCTAATGCCTTGGACTTTTCCATTAACTCCAGTTCATTACTCCTCAAAAAATGACTAAAATAAAGCCAATACTATAAAAAAATCATTTCATAAGATCCTTACAACCTGGATATAATGGTTTTAATTCACTATCACAGCCTACTTGAATTTTTAATTGTTTAATAAGGTTTTTTTGGAAAAGTTGAGCTGCATGAAGTTGAAGAAGTTGCCATCAACCTAGTAGTATCAAGTGACCCAAAAGGAGCAAAACGCCTTTTACTGATCCACACCAGCCACAGCAGCTGCTTGCTCTTTGTAAGCATGAGTGTGTGTGCGTGCGTGTGTGTGTGTGTGTGTATAAATTTACAAATATTGTAATGCCTAGATCTTAAGTGTACAGTTTGGTGAGTTTTGACAAGTTGCTACACCAATGTAACTACCACCACAGTCAAGATATTGAACATTTCCATTATTGCCATAATCAGAGGGAACCTCTGCTCTGATTTCTACCATCATATATTAGTCTTGCCTGTTCATATCAATTTTAAGAGAATGAAACACATCAAGGTCATTTTGAAAGAGTGTAGCTACCTTAAATTAAATTTGCATGGCGCGCCTGATAAATCATGAGAAGAGCAATACAGTTGAAAGATAGAGGAGTTATAGTTGGATAGGTAACATCAGAGCAAAGCTCTAAAGAGACTTGGATATCCAAGAAAGAAGTCTGAAAATGCTTCAAAGGACTCTAAAAAGCCATTGGTAGATCCTCAGCAAGATAGTGATGTGATAAAGGTGAATTTAAGATCAGCTTCACAGTAGTATGCAAAATGGACCAGAGTGAGAGAGAAATAAGTTATACACAGAACATAATTTAATATGCAGTGACAAATATTATTCTACCTTTTCTCTGAGCAAAGTAGAATGGTTACTTTTGGCATTAATGGTGAAAGAATAAATAGAAAAGTAAAATTGGTTTGTGAGCAGTAGTAAATGGAAGTTGACAGCATAGAAAGGCAGTGACAAGTGGAACACAAGAAAAATCAGTGTTAGATTCAATCTTTTTTACACAATCTATTATGGTCCAGATTAAGACCATGCCGCAAGATGTATGGATTTGTCCATGACATAAAACTAGAAGAGTGCTCACTTATCAAAGAAGAAGGAATCAAAATCCCCTCCCTGGGAATCTAAAAAAAATAAAGGCACAGGGTTGACAAATAGCTCTTATAATTCAACATGGAAAAATAAATGGTAATAGACTAAGCAAAAGGCAACCATTATATGATGAAGATAACACATTGTGCTGCAGGACCTTAATATCTAAGAGTAATAGTAAACCATAAGTGGTTAGAAATAAATGAAATCAAACCATGTGGCAAAGCAATGTATCAACAGACATGACAAAAACCTGAGCAACTTGTATTGCAGTCCACAAGTACATAGAAGCTTTTATATGATGGGAGGCTTTTGTTAGTTTGCAGTTTAATTGGAAGTAAATGAAGAAAGGAGATGAACTTGGAAAATTGGAAAAACAGTAGATGATAGCTAGGATGACGGTCTATGAAGTTATTTATGGTCATAAAAAGCATTTAAGAAAATTAAGATATTATTCCAAAGAGATTAAAAGAGGGCATAAATAGATTGTATCAGGTTCCAAGGGAAATAATAAAGGTGGATGCTCCTGTCCAAAAGAGGAAGACTTCCAAGAGGGAAAAGAGGACACAGGAGGTTAGAAGAAATTACCAGAAACTACAGGATAAGCTAGGGGCAGTGTAGCAATTACATTATGCAGCAGTTGAAAATTTGTAAAACAAAACAAATAAAGCACTATGCTTCCAGTTTGAGGTCTTGCACAGTGGTATGCACCAAAAGCTAAACAAGCTCAGAACTGAGGTTAAAATTATAGGAGGAAATGCTGATTGGAGAGTTCATTCATTTGGTGATCTCCTTGCCAGAACAGATAATTAAGTTTCCTACAGTGAGGTAAGTCATTAGAATCCTGATAAACTTCATAGTGAATACTATTCTTCCTTAATAATTTTAATTTAAAGTTAATGCTTTAGGTATATTTGTCATGGAATAGATATCATATTAGCATCACAAGATAAATAGTTATTCCACTCCAAAGTGATGAATGGTGAAGGATGAGGTGATATCTCCCCAAATATCTATGTTATAGTTACTATCTGTAGTCCTGGCTGGTTTGGCTCAGTGGATTGAGCGTCGGCCTGCGAGCTAAGTGTCGCTGGTTCGATCTTCCAGTCAGGGCACATCAGAGAAGGAAAACTCTGACTCCAAAAAACCTCCACTGCCTTGCGGCATACCTCTTCAGGGGAATGGCTAAGGGAGTAAACCCCGACAGAAAATCCGGAGCCAGAGTCCCTAAGGCGGTTTGACGTTGTAGTCAACACCGGCAACTCCTGCGGCGCACCTGAAGCCAAGCTGTATTGACTCCGTCTTTCCCTTGGACCCTTCAGCTGCGAAGAGAGGGGGGGTCTGCTGCATGGGCAACAGCAGACCCTCCATATCACCCTGCCCAGGCTCTGTAGCTTCAGCTTCACTGGAGAGGACACTCCAGCGTCATCGTAAGATGTCGATTCAACACGGGAGGAGACAGATACCGTGTCACTCCCGAGTCGGACTGCACAGCCATTCTCGGCGGTGCAGATAGACTCTTAAGAAGCTACACCATCGTCTCTCGAGACGGACGGCTGCCGACGAGTTACTATCTGAAAGTTTGTCAGGGAAACTGAATTGGCGAGTTAACTTTCCCTGATGTAGCTGCACTTTAAAGAGGAGCTTGTTCAGTAAAGAAAATTATTTGGCCAGTGGCACCTTTTTGGCAGTTTGATAGTAAAGACAGCTTGATAGTAAATGGTAGTTAAAAAACAATGTTTATGCATATTCATTTTTTCAGTTTACATATGTCCTATAAGATTGGAACAAGAAAATGACGCATCCTATAAATAAACAAACACCCAATAAACCACAGTGTTAACGCTTACCAGAAAACCACTGTTGATGCCTCTGGTGAAATATCTCATATTCAGTATTTTAAGTAATTAATATTTCAGAGACCTTTGAAATACTCTGTGTGTCTTATCAGAATCAATCATTTACTAAGGGCATGGAACACTTGTGAAGGTAAAACTAAGAAAAAACAAACTTGGAAAAAAAAATTTAACTCAATTCAAAACCACCCACCCAAAGTAAATCTAAGTTACTCTTTGAAAAGACAGATGTTTTTCAGGTAGAAATGTTAATAATATCTTCCATTTATTGAGATTTTACTATATATATGTCAAGCCCTGTCCTAAGAGAATCTCCACACCAACTTATTTTCCAGGTAAAGAAATTGAGGTATATTTAGGTGGAGTAACTCTCACAAGGTCACATAGTTAGGAGGTGACAGACCAGCATTAGAACCTAGGGAATATGTCTCTAGAGTCCTAGTGTTCAAATCCAGACTACCACCTGTTTTTGTACAGCCTACATCTTAAGAATGGTTCTCACATTTTCAATGGTTACTAAAAAGTCAAAAGAGAAGGAGAAACAAGATTGCATAAAACTAATAAGACCAGTTGTTAATAGAGATTTTTTGTTTTTTTTTTTTTTTAACTAAGACTTTGAATGGAATGTCATGCCTAAAGGAGACATGCTTGGGCTTTGGTTGTTACCAAAAAGCCCTGAGCAACTGGGATTGACTTTCAAAGGTAATAAAAGTCCACGAGATAAAAGGCCTGGTACCTTGGATGGATGAGCGGTCCATAGCAATCTTTCCAGGGAAGGAATGAAGGTTGTTTTCCTGAAAGATGGCTAGAAGGGACCTTAAGGCACAATGGAAAACCAGGAGGACCTGGAAAAGACAGGTGTTTACAGGCAAGGCTGAATGCCAGATATATGGCTCAGCTTCTGTGCCCTGAAGGGCAGACTGAAGGTCACCCTAAATGTTCCTTGCGTAAGTTCCAGCAAAGCAGAACTAAAGTTCATAAGTGATCATTTGCTGCTCTTGTTGTGTTCATGCAAATGAACAGGATAAATTAAAAATGAACCTAATGCTGTCCCTTTAATGACAAGGAGGGTAATCTTAGGGAGAAAAGTAACGATTCAAGGAAGATCACAATGCCCAGTGGTAGACTATAAAGTAGTGCAGCTAACCGTCTTTAAAGTTTCTTTTCATTTAAAATTTGTTTTCATTTGAAAGTTAAACTATGTCTGTGGCATTATCAAAGATGTTTAATTTACAGGCAAGAAGAATGTCAAATGCCTTGCAACTGGATGTCTTTCCGATAAGACAGTCCTACAGATTTAGAGACTTGTATGTGGGTTATGTTACATAAATTAACACGTGTTTTCTGTTTTCAAAGGGCATAAGCCTACAATCTCATTACCTGAGTGATTGTCTGTACATATAGGCCTCACTTAATCCTGTCTGCATTGCTGCCTCCTGAGACTCAATGGTTTGGCTGAACTAAGTGGCTGGGTTGGTGAAGAACGGGGTGGTCTGTGGGCTTCACTTTAAAACTGGTTTCTCTTTTCTATCCTAATGGCTTGGACAGAAAGAACCCAGAGGCCTGAGAGGGGGGAAACCTAAACTATTTCCCTCAGTTCAAACTAAGTATAATGGGCAAAAGGGTTTTGGACAGGTGAGATGTACCTGGCATACCTTCCTCCAAAGAAGCCCTTCTTTTCCTTAATGTGGGACATTGAAAAATTGATACCTGTCTTTTGTCATCTAGTGGTTACGGATTGAATGATGTCCTTTAACCCTGTTGCCCACAGAATACAACAAGGATGCCAGCCTGTTAAACCAAGCATGCCGTTGTCCAGAGACAGCCAACCAACCTGGAGTCTGCACGATCCTTCCCCATGTGGGAAGGCCACCCTCCCCTCCACACCCACACTCTTATTAGGGATTTCTTGACCCAAGGTTAGGTAGGACGACGACGATGTCCAGCTTGAAGCAGCTAGAGGAGCTCGAGACCTTCGTCCATTGTCCTTTATAAGATTGTAAAGGGTCTTAAGTCTGAGAGGGAGGGATTGTTATTTTTTATTGTTAAAATATTTAACTAATTAATTAATTAATTTAAAAAAAAAAGAAGAAGAATATATGAAAGGGTGAGGCAGGAGAGCTTGTATGTATGACCCATGGGCATGGACTTGGGGAGGGGATTGTTGGGGAAGGGGGGTGCTGGGCGGAGGGGAGCAAAGGGGAAAAAATTGGAACTATTGTAATCAATAAAATATACTTAAAAAATAAATAAGAAAAAGAAGTCAAAAGAGTATTTTTTGCTATATAAAGTTTTCACCAAATTTAAATTTCTGTCCATGGAATAAATTCAGCTCCTTTACCGAAGATAAATGGATTGGAATACAGCCATGGTCAGTGCATTACATATTGACTATGGCTGGTTTCATGCTACAACAGCTGAGTTGAGTAGTTGTGACAGAGACCTTTTGGCCTATGAGGCCTAAAATACTTAATACCTGTCCCTTTACAGAATATATTTTCTGACTCCTGCTCTAGAGTACACACTGTTAACGTCAATGTCATGCTCGGTACAGACATTTGTGGAGCTCACAATCTGCCTCTGAGGAGCTGAAGGACCGAGGCAACCTCTTCATCAGTAAAACAAGGACTCACCATGGGGCAAGGTGGGAAAGAACAGGAGCAGTCAGCGTAACCCTACTTGAGATAGATATGCTTCCATTTAGAAGGACAAAGTTGAGATGAGAAGAATGATGAAGCAATAATTATACCCATGCTTCTATCTGGATTTACATTTTTAAGGAGTCCTTGAAATCCAGTTCCAAATTAACAGTTACAAAAAGACAAAAATAGATTCTTCAAAGTCCAGTGGGAGACCTGCTTTCCAAGTTTTGACTTCTTATCTGAGAAGCAGCCTCTGACTGAGACAGAGTAAATTGAGTGGTTTTACAGAAGACCTAGCTCCATAGCTATGAACTTCAACTGGACTGCCATGTCACAATATAATAGCATATGCTGTAGTCTAACCATCTTCATAAGGAATGCAAACATCCCTTAGTGAAAGACAGGAGCACCATTATGAGGTCAAATGTATCATTTTATCTTCTTCAGTGCCCAGCACTGAGGTAAGTGTGGGAATGGAAGTCGCTTTTCAAGAATGGCCTTCATGAGAGTTAAGGCAGGAGGTTTTAACAAATATCACATAGCACAGAAAAAATGACAGCTTAGCACCAAGTATAAAAATGTTGTAAATTGTACAACTTGTGCTCTTTATCAGCTGATGCTTAGAGTGCAGGAAACAAGTGGAAATTAATGAGTTGCTAGCCCAACTTTCAAATCAATCACAGTGCACTTCCTTTGTTCACCAAATTCTAAGGCAGGTCAATTCACCAGCCAAATTCCTGCATGACTGCAGATAGGCCTTAACAATTTAGCTCCACTTTTTGCATGGAAACTTAACTGTTGCTTATCTATTTTTAAAGTGCAAAAGGTCTCATATGTGTGCATGTGGATGCATATGGCCACTTTATTTTTTCAATGCCCATAAAAAGCACACTCGGCTATCTACTTCAGATTCAGGAGCATATCTTTTAAAAAACATGATGATATTTACACTTTTGCTTTACTTTTTAAAAACAAAAGTAGTTTGAAAACAGGCATGTATAACCAACTAGTTTATTGACCAGTCTCAATTCAGTAAAGATATAAACATGAAATTGTTTTTCATTTTCTTCATCATTGCTCTCAGACATACAATGTCATATCCCCCTTTCATGTCCTTTAATGTCATCTTGGGAATATCCAGTAATTTTTTGGTTGTAGTTTAACCCTCACTCATTCCCCTTCCCCTGCCTCTCTCATGGAACTATTAGATACCCCGCTGGGTTGGGGCATTGAAGAGGGCATTGAAAAGGAAAAGGGGGAATGTCTGTTAACTGGCTACTGTTATAACCCTTTTGATAAACATGTTACATGGCTTGCAAGAAACAAAGCTGGGGATTTAATGTATGGATGAATGCAGAACTAAGAAGGAACAGGAACCAGGCCTCAGCAGCTATATGAGTGGCCTCATGAAGAACTGAAAAACCATTTAAGATACAAACTTGACTCTTATCCTCCAGCTACAGCAACAACCCCAGTCATCCACTATGTTATTACATGAGTATTTTGATGTCCCTCCTCACCTACCCAAGCACTCCATCCAAGTGCACCTACTCTTAGTTTGCCATTTGCAAACTATTTATCCCTCTTTGTGCTTTGAGCCAAAATTTCCCAAGAGAAAAAATCAAACTGATTCAACTGGTATAGAACAGCTTTTTGGGAGGGTTCATGACAGGCTATCTCTAACAAAACAGACCAGCCTATAGATGGCTGTCTGTGGGTCAGATCAACTTCTGGCTCAATTTGAGGAAGGGGAGGATAGCAAGGCACAAGCCATGGTAAGCAATGCTTAACAGGCTGCCTCAGATAGGAGCAAAATCATGTATTTCGGATATTTACATTGATGTTTCAAAAATGGGAGAGGGAAGGATTTACCTTTAAGGCTTGATCTAAATCCCTCAATAATTCTAAAAGAGGAGTTCAATAATCTGCTCTAGAAGAAAATCAGTTTGAGTCTGAATATTGGATTCTTTCTCCATCAACTAGAAGGAATTTGTCCTCCTAGTAAACTCACTGCTGCCTCCTGATGGAATTGAAACAAGTTGTGGAAAGATTATTTAGAAAGCAGACCAAAGTGATACTGCCCAATCTGCAACCTTTCTTTCTTAGATTCTGGGAGGTAATCTCGGCTTCAAGGTTTCTAGTTCTATTTTATGATAGAGAGGCCTTCATTTTCACCCCTGCTATTCACTCCCATTCCCATTTCAGGCTCAAATCATCAGCTGCCCCCAAATAAGATTATTTACAAAATTTTACATAATTTCAGACTCAATGTGTCTAAGACTGATTTAATCATTCACAGATTTCCCAACCCAACCACAGCCCTAATTACTTCTCAGTGCAATTTTCTCACTTCTTATTATCCCCCAGGCTTGGAACCTTTTAATGGTCTCTGGTGCTGTTTCTTCATCTCCAAATTCAAAGAGTGACTAAGCTATACCATTTCTTCACAGAAAATCTGTCACAGAACACGAGTCTCCTCACCAAGCCTATCACTCATCCCTTCAATAGCTGAATTCTCTGATTCTAGTCTCCTACATAACTAAACTACATCTTTAATCATATTACCCTCTTTCCTAAGATTCAATGCTCATCATATCCAGTCCAAACTCCAAAGGTCTCATTGTTTCCAGATTTTTCTTTGGTTCTTCCAACCACACCGATCAGGCTACTCCTCTTTGCCATTTTGTATATTTCCTAAGTGTTCACACTTATACGTCTTCATTCGTGTGCCTATTCAGTAAATAAAACATTAATGTAAATACTAAAATAAAAAGGTAACCAAGAAAGGCAAATACGGCATACATTTAAGTTTAAATGGATATAGCTTTTGAAAGGATTATTATATGAATATACTTTTATAACTCACCAGATCTATTCAAGGGGTCAAATTCTTAGAGTGACTACTTTAAAAATATAAATGACCTATATTCTGGTAATTTAGATAATTTATACAAATATATATTAATAATATTCTGGTTTGGCTCAGTGGATTGAGCGTCGGCCTGCGAGCTAAGTGTCGCTGGTTCGATCTTCCAGTCAGGGCACATCAGAGAAGGAAAACTCTGACTCCAAAAAACCTCCGCTGCCTTGCGGCATACCTCTTCAGGGGAAAGGCTAAGGGAGTAAACCCCGACAGAAAATCCGGAGCCAGAGTCCCTAAGGCAGTTTGACGTTGTAGTCAACACCGGCAACTCCTGCGGCGCACCTGAAACCAAGCTGTATTGACTCCGTCTTTCCCTTGGACCCTTCAGCTGTGAAGAGAGGGGGGGTCTGCTGCATGGGCAACAGCAGACCCTCCATATCACCCTGCCCAGGCTCTGTAGCTTCAGCTTCACTGGAGAGGACACTCCAGCGTCATCGCAAGATGTCGATTCAACACGGGAGGAGACAGATACCGTGTCACTCCCGAGTCGAACTGCACAACCATTCCCTGCGGTGCAGATAGACTCTTAAGAAGCTACACCATCGTCTCTCGAGACGGACGGCTGCCGACGATGATGACGACGATTCTGTTTTATTAAATAACTAAAATTTAGACATACCTTAATTATATGTTTTATTAAATAATAGGAAGTTGGTCTCCAATAGAAAACATTTAATTTCAAAAAATATAAATAAATAACTCCCTGAGGCAGATACTCATAGACAATTTAACAGAGAGCTACTACCATTTAACTTAATCTAACCTTTAAATTAAAAAAGAAGACATATTAAAAGTGATATGGTAATTATATATTAGGTGGACTTGCCTTCTGGTGTTTCAAACAATCAAGGAAACAGTGTAACTTCTTCATTACTTCATAATGTTCATCTGGGAAAAAAGTAGCTCTTCTAAGTTCAAATTTTCTAAAATTAAAACCCACAAAGCTACCACAAACACAGGGCAATGAAGCATAGGCTACTTCATTAGAGGGAGTCTATAATTACAGATTACTGGGTAAATAATATGGATGCCATTGATTTACATGGGAGTCGATCAGTTATTAGAAAATGTTATAGAATTGCAAAGTTAGGCACCAATACCTCAGAGATATAATTATGTAAATTTCAGAACATTGTGTGGTTCTTTCAACATAAAGTCATGAATGATAATTATGCTTAAATAACCTGCTAAAGCTGGTAAAAACAGAAAAATTGCTGACATTTAAAGACTGTCATTTTTTGGAACTTAACTACACAAAGTGCATTATTTTAAGTTGATGTGTCTAGTTGACCTCTGCATTTCTTTGATTTTTCTTTTTAAATTAAAACAACCTTCCATGGTTTATATCATATATTATTTTATGAAGTAACTATTTAACTATATAGGTACTATTATATTACTATTGCTTGTAAATATTATGTTTACATTGAAATAGAGATGTGGTCAGAGACAGACTTGTAAATAGGCACCTAATTTCTTGCTTGGGTTTAAGTAAAAAAGATTAACAATTTCAAATTTGTTCAACCAAGCCTCTTCTTGGGACAGTAGGCTACAGAGAGGAAAGCAGGGAGGACTAGACACGGTTAATTGGTGATGCTTCAATCACACCCTCAGCACATTTCTTATTTAGTTTTTAATTTACTCCTTCAAGCTTCCAGCACACAACTACTACTCAGTGGATTAGCAGTGTGAGAAACAGAGAACTGTAAGGCATTCTCTTAGGACTAAATTGCTACAAATAAATGAACTGTGTATTTCTTTCTCTATGTGGTCTAACTTGGAAATTAAGAGAAGTTTTGGCTAAGAACAAGTCTTGTTTGTCAATTCAAATAAAAATAAAATACTCTAAAAATCACTACTTGTTTGATATGTAATATATTTGAAGAACAGGGAAAAATACTGCAGACTGTTGGCTCTTAGAATATTAATTTAATAGAACAGCCTATTTTTTATGTTATACTTTGGGCATGGCTCAAATGTTTGCTGAAGCCAAGGATCTATCATTCGGGAAAACAAGTTATTTTTTTACAGTCCCATATACTGATACATATGTTATAAAAAAAGGAATTGCTGATTTTTTTTTAATAAGGGCTATTGAAGACTGGCTATTTTGGTTGTTCACTGAACTGCGATATTTTTTAATATTCTTAATTATTTTTCTTCTTTTAGATTAGTGAAAAAATATTAAGAATCAAATATCTGTTACTCTTCAAAAATGGGTTAGAAGTGGTAGCTGCCAAAAGGGTAGAAGATGAGAAGGTTACTAAATGGTTCTTGGCAAAGGCTTAGGGCCAGGCAATAGTTTGTTCTTTTTATGATTTGCTCACCTAAAGTCATCAGTGAGATCTTTGCATACTATCTGATTTAATTATACTGTTTATTTCCTATTTATAGTCTGTATCAACAGGGGAGAACTGCAGTCCACAAAGAAATGGTAAGGATGATTTTTCACTCCACTTCTGTGGCGGCTGGTGAATTCTTAATTATTTTTCTTCTTTTATATTAGTGAAAAAATATTAAGAATCAAATATCTGTTACTCTTCAAAAATGGGTTAAAAGTGGTAGCTGCCAAAAGGGTAGAAGATGAGAAGGTTACTAAATGGTTCTTGGCAAAGGCTTAGGGCCAGGCAATAGTTTGTTCTTTTTATGATTTGCTCACCTAAAGTCATCAGTGAGATCTTTGCATACTATCTGATTTAATTATACTGTTTATTTCCTATTTATAGTCTGTATCAACAGGGGAGAACTGCAGTCCACAAAGAAATGGTAAGGATGATTTTTCACTCCACTTCTGTGGCGGCTGGTGAATTTTAGTATAAAAGAAATTTATCCTAATCTTTTAGAAGGAACACACTACCTATGCCCTTATAATGTATGGAATGCTGGGTCTTCAACAGTACTATGATTTTCTATTTCAGGAAAAGAATGTACTACGATTTCTTAAAGCAATTACCTACCTTGGGAAGTGTTAAGAATAGTGTGTGTGTGTGTGTGTGTGTGTGTGTGTATAAGCAGTCACTTTAGAACAAAAAAAGGAAAACTATATTTACATATTTATAGAATCTATTTATTGCTAAGATCTTCTTTATAGCCAGTCTAAAGGAAGCTCTTTAAAGATACACCCACCCTGAACTGGGGAATAAACTAAGGAAGAGGTCAAACCTAGAGAAGTCAACATGGGCTGGATGGATTAATCATCCTCATCTCAGAGGTGATTTGAAAACGGGTGGCTCAGGAAAATTTGTCAACATCTAACTCTAACCAAGATACAACACAGAGTCTCTAAATCTAATTAGAATAACCAGGGCACATTCATTTAGAACAAAAATAAAGAAAATGATACATTAACCAACCACATTAGACTTTCTCTGAAGAAATACTTGCAAGCAGAACTGTATCCACAGGTGATTTCATTAAGGCCTGTTTCCCAGGGTGGCCTTACATGAACTGGGAGGACGTTTTCTTATTTGCAATCTCTTTAATGTCAAAAATATGTCAGAAAATTGTCTTAAATGTCAAACTTAGCCAGTAAATGATCAACTAAGGCAGAGCTGAGTTTCATACACAACAAAAAGTGGTTAATAATAGAATATTACCTTTCTATTTGGGGAATTATATACTTTTTATTAGATTCAACCATGTGGAATTACTAGTTTTATAGGCCAAAAATGGCCAAATAGCAACAATTTTATATGGTTCAAACTAATGTTTAGGGATATAGGGAGGTCATGTATACCATTCCCAACTCTCTGAGAAAACATTTCAAAATAAAAAGAGGGGTTCTTTGTATATACCAATATCTAATTATGAAACTTTATGTAATGTTATAAACCCATGTTAACTCAATTAAGAAAAGTAGAAGAGGGGTAGACAAGAGTAAAAGATTGCATGATGCAGAAAGCTGTGACAATAAAATATGCATTTTAAAATATTTTCTAAAATGCATAACTTGAAAGGCAGAGTCATTCTGACAGTCCCTACATTCTGTAAGTCCAACATTCATGTTCTAACTCTGTATGAGTCATCAATATAAGATCAACAAGACAAGTCAGTGCTCGGCACACACTTGGCCTGTCCTTTTTCCTATTATCTTCAAGATGGAGATGTTGCCAATTTTTCACTGAGGTCAATAATTTATGCATGTTTCCACTAAAACTTAGAAATTGTTTCACAAGATCCCCCAGAACTCTGTCCCTTGCCCCCACCCCAGCATAGGAATGCAAGGCAGCTTATCTTGTCATTTTAAACAAACATCTTTGAGGTATGATTTCACTGGGGAGAGATTTAGGAATCAAGGCTTAAGTAGGACTTGTGAAAGTAAGTTATGCAGTACTGAGCAAAACACAATCTCTAGACTTCATTTTTTCCCTCAGCAAGCACTAATGAATGTCACGCCTTTATAGATTAGTTAATATACTCAGAAATAGAGAATATATGTTTGTTTTTCCAAAACCTTGATACAGCCAGTACCTCGCTGAAAACTGAATGAACACATCCACTTATTATAGTATTTTTCAGGGAAAAATTTAGCAATATTTGCCAAAAATCAAATTTATTTTTTCTATTATAAACACATGAAATAATGACAGTTGTTTCAAATATCAATATATCTGTGACATTTGCACTTTCTTATTGTCATCTTATTTTTGTGTATTAGAATATATCAGATAAGAAAACCAGCCAACTCTGTTCAACCAAATATCTAATTATTTTTCATGCTCTATGTCCTTTTAGTGAGTTTCCTGAAAGGGAACACCAGTGTGACTTTTATTAATGTCAGAGAATGCATTTTTTTCCTTTTGATAAAAGAAGAAAGAAACTTTCACATTCAAAATTCAATTTATCTCCTAACATTTCCAATATGACACAAACATACAGTAAATAAAATTATTCTAATAAATTTTAGAGCCAGTGGACCAGTGAGGGAAACTGAGCATGCTGTGAATATACTGAATACTAAAGAGCATCTGAAATACAAAAATCAGTGAACTTTTAAGAAAAACTGAATAATTGCATAGTTTTTCATTAAAAAAAGACAAACATACACAATAATAATGACTAACCAAGATATATCTCCATAAGGAAAAGGAACAGATAGGATGACAGTTTTCAAGAGTTTTATATGGTGGAATGTACTGGTTAGAAAAGTATATTTTTGCTTTGTATTTTCTCAACAAGAATATAATTAAGGTTAGGTTCAGAAGTAAAACACTTTGTCTGAAGTAAAGAAATAAGACACATCAAATAATTTCAGTTAAAACAAACAATAATGATTGCATTCAAGAACAATGGGTACTTGTGAGGAATACAAGTGTAGCTGGTGTTTCCCTGAACATCACCCCCTGTATAAGGATTATTGGTACTATCACTCGTTCCTTCTCCCAGGACAGTTAGAAACATGTTGTCTAACCATTTGTCTTACACTTATATATAAGCATACCCTGAGGCAGAGTCTTGGCCTGGGTAATCTAGAGAGCATACTAATACTTTATGAAAACCAAGTCACAGAAAACAAATCTCAAAGGATTGATACTACTCTAAGTCAACTCAGCACCAACTGCAAACAGACCCTAAGATAATGCTGCAGAATAAAATACTATAAGCTCTATTATATTACCTACAAAGTCCCTGGCTGGTTTGGCTCAGTGGATTGAGCGTCGGCCTGCGAGCTAAGTGTCGCTGGTTCGATCTTCCAGTCAGGGCACATCAGAGAAGGAAAACTCTGACTCCAAAAAACCTCTGCTGCCTTGCGGCATACCTCTTCAGGGGAAAGGCTAAGGGAGTAAACCCTGACAGAAAATCCGGAGCCAGAGTCCCTAAGGCGGTTTGACGTTGTAGTCAACACCGGCAACTCCTGCGGCGCACCTGAACCCAAGCTGTATTGACTCCGTCTTTCCCTTGGACCCTTCAGCTGCGAAGAGAGGGGGGGGTCTGCTGCATGGGCAACAGCAGACCCTCCATATCACCCTGCCCAGGCTCTGTAGTTTCAGCTTCACTGGAGAGGACACTCCAGCGTCATCACAAGATGTCGATTCAACACGGGAGGAGACAGATACCGTGTCACTCCCGAGTCGAACTGCACAGCCATTCTCGGCGGTGCAGATAGACTCTTAAGAAGCTACACCATCGTCTCTCGAGACGGACGGCTGCCGACGATTACCTACAAAGATCACAATGTAAACTATCTATATATATGATACCTTAATCCACTGGGGATTAAAAAGAGGAACAGGAATCTCTTCAGCAAAATATGTGAGAAATTTCAAGCTGTTTGCTCAGAGTATATAAAGTATTCCTCAGAGAAAAAAATGTCAACATCTACTTTAAGAGAAATTAGAACTATTTCTCACTATATCAGAAGAGGGCTGAAGAAGATCACTACTTGACAGAAGTTCTAAAGGGAAAAGCTCCCCTTTTTATTTGAAATAAATAAAAGAGGTCATTTGCAGGAAGAGTTTTTTTTAGAAGTGGATTCTTATTAAAAGATTATTACTTTTATTCAAATTAAAATGTTCATTTTGTTCCATGAACAAAGGGGTGCAGATTTTGCTTCTTTCGTTAACTGTGTCTCTCAGAAAAAACATGGGCTGCCTGGGCTTGTGACCCATGCAGTCACATAGGGCCCGCCACTCACAAGGGTCCCGTAGTTGTTTAAATATTTTGCTACTGCCATCTTGAAATTAACAATCTTTGAACAAGAGTCCCATATTTTCTTTTTGCAGTGAGCCCTGCAAATTATATAGCCAATGCTGGTAAAAATAAAACCTATCTGTAACATAATAAACTGTGTCGATTGCCCATTTCTCACAAGTTTCTTATTAATATTTGAAAAAGATTACAAGCTCTTCAAAATGATGTAGCAGTTATTATTCCTGATAATTTCTTAATGCATTTTCTTTTCTTTAACATTTGTAAAATCATATCAAAGAAGAATTTCCCAATGGTTAAGTCACTTCCTTTAGAGGCTGCACTAACTTTTTCAACCCACTCAATCACGATTTAGAAGGGTAATAGTCTCAATGCTCCAATTATCATTGAAAAGAAATATTTGGCTCTAAAAATAAAATTTAAATCAGAAAAAATTGATATAGTAGCTTTGTATTACCTTTCCTCTAAGTTCAGATCCATGAGGGTATGAGAGGCAAAGATGTCAAACTAAAACAAATGAAAACTCATATATGTTTATTTACTATCTGGAGAATATATGAGAACATCCATTCAGAGGTGAAACAGAAGACCTTAAAGTATGTTCAAATAAGGATAATTATAGAACAAGTATAGTAATAATAATTAATACAACGTAAACTTGTTCTACAATAGATGTGTTCCTAACACTTAATGTAATTCATTAAATACCTCCTCCCACAACCAAGTAATTCTATTTTAACATACAAGGGACACTGCTACTTAAGAAATTATTTGGTAATTCATTTTACAAACTAAACACAAACACACATGTACACACAATGCAAATGATCGTTCTTTAGTAAATCAGTTGCTTGAGTTCATTTTGGTATGTTGTAGTTTCAAAAACATGACAATATCCATCAATCAAAGCCATACTATACAACACAATGACACTGCTGAGTTCCCTGTAAAGTTCCAATGCCAAGGATATCCTCCCAACTTTTCCCCGAAAACTACTTGATTCTGACTGATCCCATCACTGATATTAAGTTCAAAAAGTATAAGAATGCAAAGCTTGGAGTATAAGCTATGCATTTTCATATGCACACCAATCTGCCATGTCTTAATGTAAGTGACTAAAAACAAGTTTAAGCACTAAGAATGTGTAGTAGCATAGTAGAAAGAGCAGTGGGCTGAGACAGCCTCCACTCAGGCTCTACTATTTATCACTAAATTTAGGTCTATGCCCTTGAGCAAATGCTATTAGTGTCTCAGTTGTAAAAGATGGATCTAGTCATTGGACTCTAGGCTTCTCAAACTTCAATGTGCATTTAGAATCACCTAGAGAGCTTTTTTTAAGAACTGAATTGCTCTCCCCCATATTGCCACCCATTTTCTTACTCAGTAATTCTGGGCCAAGGCCAGAAAATGTGCATTTCTAACAAATCCCAGGTTATACTGAAGCTGCTGGTCCAGGGACCACACTTTGAGAACCACTGCTCTAGGACAGCATCAAGAATCTGAAGTGCAGGAACTCAACCATTGTGGTAGGGTTTCTGAGGTCCCTGCCCAAGTCAACAGAGAAAAGCAGTATTCTTTCAAATGAATACACTCAAGTTGAATGATGGCAGTGCATTAGCTTGTCAAGTAGCAATAGGAGCAGGGTGTGGGGCAGAGCGGGTGGGTGATTGAAAAAGTTGTGACCTAAAACTGAGACTAATAAGACTATGCAAAGCCTTAAATCAGAAAAGAAAACCAGATAGAGCACAAAGTTCTAAAGAAACATTTTGGCTTGCCATCAACTAAGGGATGAGAGTCACTTAAATGAATAAGTGAGGACACAGGAGGAACACCTTTGGTGAGATGGTACCCCAGGGATGAAAGCTCTCATGAAGTTAGTATGAGGGCCAAAGGTCCCATACCTTGGAGGTGGGGGTGAGACAGGCTTGGTTCTGTCCTGTCCATAAAGTTCCTAAAGAGGTTTTGCCCAAATTATTTGTCATATCCACCCACTGAAAATTCTAAAAGATGTATTTCTGGCAGAAAGAGTAATTCCAGATGGGTGGTCTGATATGCAATACCTAGGCATGTATAAATGAGCACTGTTTGAAAATGATTATAATTATTATAATCATTATCAGACTGTCTTGTTCTAGGTGGATCACGCAAGATCCTGACATCAGTACTGTACGATATTTTATCTAGTTTTAAACACTTCAATAGAAATTTTAAAATGAGTCATGATAATCATTTATATTATTATGCAGACACACACAAATAGCGATTTACCTGTGGTAGTCTATGTAATAATAAGTGTGTGTGTGTGTGTGTGTGTGTGTGTGTATGGATGCACATACACTATATATATACTGTAACCTTTGGTATATTTAAAAGGCATTTTGCTAATGAGTTCATCTAGTAAAACCTTTTTGATATACACTTTTGAATATATCGAAGTAAAGTTTTATTAGTCTCATACATATTTCTGAACCTACCAAAGCCCACAAAACACCTATGAAAACATGATGTCTACATAGTCAAGAATTAAGGTCAAAGTTTGATACTTAATGTCAAAGTTTGATACATTCTTTCTTATCACTCTTTCTATATGAGTACTCTTTTACTCTCAGTGGAAATAAAGACATACTGACTGAAGCATTCCTGGACTGCTCCTAGAAAATTAGAAGTTATTAGCTGTTACCGAATAGCAAGCACATTCTGGCATAACAAAAACATATGGCAGGAGGGTCTATCATAATATGTCAGGTATTACATTTCCAAAGATATTTTAAATCAACTGAATGTCTTTTAGAAATGAAGTGAAAGCAAAAACAAAACAAAAAACAAAAATACCCTCCTATAGTGCCTAATATAACTGTGAAAACACAAAGTTGAGGAAAATGTAAGAAAACAGAAAGACTGCTTAATTCCTTTCAAATGGAAACTGAATTGCTGAGGCAGTTCTCACCACCTTATTTATATATCAGATTGTTCACAAACCATGATGTCACCCACCAGGAAGCAATGAATCAGGAAGAGTGTGACAATGCAACCACTCCAGACAAGAGAGAGAGGAGCAGGAGAACGATAAAAAACCATTATCAACTCAAAACATCCACATGGTTTTATGGATAAATTCACATAAAAGCATTACATAACAACCAGAAACTAGTTTCTGAAACTGCCCATAGGCCAGGAAAAACAGCAACAACAACAACCTTGTAACAAAGGACTTACATTTTGTGAACTGGAAAACAGTATTTCTTGAAAATCAGAGATTTAGACACAGCTAGCTTCCCCAGGAAGGTTTCCTTTCTCTACCATATTTTGAAGACAAGCAAATAGCTTTTTATTTCCCACTCAAAATAAAACAAAATAAAACCCTGGCATATGGCCTAATTTTCTGTTTACATAATACATTTTTCTTTTTCTCACCCTTTAAAGACATCTCTGTTGAATTTCAAATTTTAAAAAAAGTCTTTATTTTTATTTATTTATCTAAAAATTATTTTTATTGTATTTTCCATTACCACTTAGTCCCCTTATATCCTTTCTCCCCACAAACACCACACTGTTGTCCATGTTCATGAGTCCTTCTTCTTTTCACTTGATGCCCCCACCCTTAACCCCCCCCACTAGCTGTCATCTGCTCTCCATCTATGAATCTGTCTCTGTTTCGCTTGTTAGTTCAGTTTGTTCATTAGAGTCCACAAATAAGTGAAATCACATGGTATTTGTCTTTCTCTGATGGCTTATTTCACTTAGCATACTGTTTTCAGGTCCATCCATGCCCTTGCAAAGGGTCAAAGTTTCTCCTTTTTTATGGCTGAGTAGTATTTCATTGTGTGAATGTCCCTTTGTTGTTTCATTGACTCTTTTACTGATGGCCACTTGGGCTGCTTCTGTATCTTGGCAATTGTAAATAATGCTGCAGTGAACACAGAGCTGCTTATGTTCTTTTGATATAGTGTATTTGGTTTATTTGGACATATTCTTTGGATATATTCCTAGCGGGATCGCTGGGTCAAAAGGCAGATCCATTTGTAATTTTTTTAGATATCGCTATACTGCTTTCCACAGTGGCTGCACCAGTATACATTCCCACCAACAATGCAAAAGGGGTCCCCTTTCTCCACATCCTTGCCAGCACTTGTTTGTTGATTTATTGATGATAGCCATTCTGACAGGTGCGAGGTGATATCTCACTGTGATTTTTATTGGCATTTCTCTGATGATTAGTGACATTGAGCATCTTTTCATATAGCTATTGGCCATTTGTATGTCCTCTTTGGAGAAGTGTCCATTCAAATCATTTGCCCATTTTTAATCAGATCGTTTGTTGTTTTAGTGTTGAGTTTTATAAGTTCTTTATAAATTTTGGATATTAACCCCTATTCAGATGTATCAGCAAATATGTCCTCCCATTTCATGGGTTGTCTTTTTATCTTGTTGGTATTTTCCTTTGCTGTCCAAAAATTTTTAGTTTGATTTAGTCCCATTTATTTATTTTTTTCTTTTGTTTCACTTGCACAAAGAGATATATCAGATAAAATATTGCTATTAGCAATATCTAAGATTTTATTTCCTATGTTTTCTTCTAGGATTTTTATGGTTTTGATTCTCACATTTTAGTCTTTAATGCATTTTGAATTTATTCCTGTGTTTGGTGTAAGAAGGCAGCCTACTCTCATGTTTCTGCATGTATTTGACCAATTTTTGCAACACCATTTATTGAATAAACTATCTTTAGCCCATTGTCTGTGCTTGCATCCTCTGTTGAATATCCATTGACTGTAAAGTTGTTGGTATAAAGGTACTGGTATAAAGGCAGAAGAAAAGGGAAAAATCAAAACTAACCATGCTATTTTGATATCTATGGCCTTATAGAATAGTTTGATATTAGGTAGCACAATTCCTCTAACTTTGTTCTTTCTCTGGATTGGTGTTGCTATGTGGGGACTTTTGTGGTTCCACAATTTTGAAATATTTGTTCTAGCTCTGTGAAATACAACATTGGAATCTTGAAGGAATTGTGTTAAGTCTATAGATTGCATTTGGTACAATGGACATTTTAATGATGTTCATTCTTCCTATCCATGAACATGGTATGTGCTTTCACTTATTTTTATCTTCTTTCATTTCTTTCTTCAGTATCTTAAAATTTTCCCAGTATAGGTCTTTGGGTAGGTTTATTCTTAGGTATTTTATTCTTTCTGGAGCTATCATGAGTGGGATTGTTTTCTTGATTTCCCTTTCTGATAATTTATTACTGCCATATAAAAATACAACTGAATCTTAACACCAAGAAGACAGACAGTCCAATTGAAAAATGGGCAAAAGACATGAACAAACACTTCTCTAAGGAGGACACACAGAAGGTCCATAGACTCATGAAAGAATGTTCAACCTCACTAACTATCAGAGAGATGCAAATAAAAACCACAATGAGATACCACTTTATACCTGTCAGAATGGCCATCATCAACAAATCAACAAACAACAAGTGCTGGAGAGGATATGGAGAAAAGGGAAGCCTACTGCACTGTTTGTGGGAATGCAGACTGGTGCAGCCACTATGGAAAACAGTATGGAATTACCTCAAAATCTAAAGATGGAACTGCCTTTTGAACCAGTGATTCCACTGCTAGGATTATACCTGAAAAATCCTGAATCCCCAATCCAAAAGAACTTATGCACCCATATGTTCATAGCAGTTCTGTTTACAATAGCTAAGTGCTGGAAACAGCCTCAGTGCCCATCTGTAGATAAATGGATTAAAAACTGTACATTTACACAATGGAGTACTATGCAGCAGAAAGAAAGAAGGAACTCCTGCCATTTGCGACAGCATGGATGGAACTAGAGAGAATTATGCTTAGTGAAATAAGCCAGACAATGAAAGAAAAATATCATATGATATCACCTAATACAGGAGACAAGGAACAACACAAACAAATGAACTAAATTGAACAAGGGACAGAATAACAGTTATCAGGGGAGAGGGGGGAGGGAGATACAGGGGATAAGTAAGGGAAGGGTTTAGTCAAAGAACATGTATAAATGACTCATGGACATGGACAATGGGGGGGTTTATCACTGTGGGAGAAGGGGTGGGCTGGGTTGGGGGGAGCAATGGGGGAAAATGGGAAAACTAATTGAAAAACAATAAAAAATACAAAAAATACAACTGATTTCTGCATATTTTTTAATGTATTTTATTGATTATAGTGTTACATTTGTCCCAATTTCCCTTCCCTCTGCTCCCCTCCACCCGGTGGCCCCCCTCCCTCCAGTTGTCCCCCCCATTTAGTCCATGTCCATTGTTTGTGCACATAGTTCTTCTCAACCTCTGTCTGTTCCATTCCCTCTTACTATGCTTCTTAATTCCTATACCATCTCCCTCCCTCTCCCCCTTCCCCCTCCCTGCTGACCTCCCCCCAATATGCTCCCCATACCTATAGTTCTTTTTCCACTCTTGTTGCCTATTTAGTTTGCCTTTGCTTCAATTCCCTAGCTTCTGTTGTTGTTTCTTGTGATGCAGTTTTCATTTTAGTGTTCATAGTTAATTTTGTATTCTGCTACTTAGCTGCATTCAGTTATCCTTTCTAGTAGGTTCTTGGTAGAATCTTTAGGGTTCTTTATGTAAAATATCATGTCATCTGCAAATAAAGACAGTTTTACTTCTTCCTTTATAATTTTGATGCCTTTTAATTCTTATCTGATTACTATGGTTAAGACTTCTAGTAATATGTTGAATGAGAGAGGCAAAAGTGGACATCCATGTCTTCTTCCTGATATTAAGAAAAACACTTGTATTTTTGCCCTTAGAATATGATGCTGGCAGTGGATTTGTCATATAAGGCCTTTATTATGCTTAGGTATGCTTTCTCTGATCCCACTTCACTGAGAGCTTTTATCATAAATGTGTCCTGGATTTTATCAAATGCTTTTTCTGCATCTATTAATATGATTGTGTGGTTTTATCCTTCATTTTGTTTATGTGGTGAATCACATTTATTCATTTGCAAAAGTTGTTCCAACCATGAATTCCTAAAATAAATCCTGCTTAATCATGGTGTATGATTTTTTGAAGCATTGTCTATTCAGTTTGCTAATATTTTGTTGAGGACTTTAATGTCTATGTTCATAAGGGATACTGACCTATAATTTTCTTTCTTTGTAGTCTCTTTATCTGGTTTTGGAATTAGGATAATGTTGGCCTCATAAAATGAGTTTGAGAGCCTTTCCTGCTCCTGAATTTTATGAAATAGTTTGAGAAGCAGTGGTGTTAGTTCTTCTCGGGATGTTTGGTAAATTTCACCTGTGAAGTCTTCCAGTCCAGGGCTTTTGTTTGCTGGGAATTTTTTTTTATTACTGCTTCAGTTTCACTAGGTGTAATTTGTTTATTTAGATTCTCTGATTCTTCTTGATTTAGTTTTGGAAGATTATATGTTTCTATGAATTTATTCATTTCTTCTAGGTTGTCCAATTTGTTGGCATATAGTTGTTCATAAGGTTTTCTTACAATTCTTTGTATTTCTTTGGTGTCAGTTGTTATTTCTCCTCTTTCATTTCTGATCTTATTTATTTGGGTCCTCTCTCTTTTTTCCTTGATGAGTCTGGTTAAAGGTTTGTCAATTCAGTTTATCTTTTCAAAGAATCAGCTCTTGGATTCATTGACATTTAGTATCATTTTTTAAGACTATTTCATTTATTTCTGCTCTGATCTTTATTATTTCCTTCCCTCTATTCACTTTAGTCTTTATTTGTCTTTTTTCAAGTTCTTTTAAGTGTAACATTATATTGCTTATTTTAGCCTTTTCTGGTTTCTTGAGATAGGCCTGTAATGCTACAAATTTCCCTCTTAGGACTGCTTTCTTTGTGTCCCAGTTTTTGGATTGTTGTGTTCTTATTTTCTTTTGTTTCAAGGTATCTTTTGGTTTCTTCCTTGATCTTGTTGTTGACCCATTCATTGTTTAATAACATATTATTTAGCTTCCATGTCTTTGTGTGTTTTTCAGTTTTCTTCTTGTAATTGATTGCTAGTTGCATAGCATTGTGGTCAGAGAAGAGACTTCATATGATTTCAATCTTCTTAAATTTATTGAGGCTTGTTTTATGTCCTAACATGTGCTCTACCCTAGAAAACATTCCATGTGCATTTGAATAGTATGCATATTCTGCTGCTTTGAGGTGAAACGCTCTGAAAATATCAATGAAATCCATTTGATCTAGTGTCTCATTTAAGGTTGCTGTCTCCTTGTTGATTTATTGTCTGGAAGACCTATCCATTGAAGTCAGTGGGGTGGGGTGTTAAAATTCCCTACTATGTCTGTAATTCTGTTGATTTCTCCATTTCTGTCAATCAAGATTTGCTTTACATATTTAGGTACTCCTATGTTGGGTACATAAATGCTGACTATGGTTATATCCTCTTATTAGATCATTCACTTTATCCTATGTAGTGTCTCTCTTTGCCTCTTACCATAGCCTTTTTTTTAATGTCTATTTTATCAGGTATAAGTATAGCTACCACAGATTTTGTTTTTTACAATTTGCACAAAATATCTTTTTCCATCCCTTTACTTTTTGTCTATGTGTATCTTTTGATCTGATGTGGGTCTCTTGGAGGCAGCATATATATGGGATTGTTTTGTTATTCATTCAACTACCCTATGTCTTTTGGCTGGATCCTTTAAGCCATTTTCATTTAAGGTGATTATTGATAGATATGTATTTATTGACATTTTATATTTTAGCTACTTTCCTTTGTTTTAGTTTTTCTTTTCCTATCTCTACTTAAAGCAAGGTCTTTAAATTTGTTGCCATACTCATTTGGTGTTAACAAACTCTTTTAGCTTTTCCTTGTCTTGGAAGCTCTTTATTTCTCCTTCCATTTTAAATGATAGCCTTGCTGGGTAAAGTAGCCTTGGTTATAGGTCCTTGCTTTCCATCCACTTGAATATCTCATGCCAATCCCTTCTGGCTTTAAATATTTCTGTTGAGGAATCAGATAGTCTATTTGGAGCTCCCTTGAAGGTGAGTAATTGCTTTTCTCATGTGGCTTTTAGGACTCTCTCCTTACCTTTAAGCTTTGCCATTTCAATTATTATATGTTTTGGTGTAGACCTTTTTCGGTCCATCTTGTGTGGGACTCTATGCACTTCCTGGACTTGTGTGTCATTTTCCTTCACAGATGAGGGAAGTTTTCAGTCATTATTTCTTCAAATAGATTCTCGATCACTCGCTCCATCTCTTCTCCTGCTGATAGTGCCATGATGTGGATGGTGCCATGCTTCATTTTGTTCCAAAGGTTTCTTAAGCTCTCCTCATTGTTTTAAAAATTCTTTTTTCTTTTTGCTGTGCTGTTTCAGTGTTTTTTATTACCTTGTTTTACAAATTGTTAATTTGAGCCTCTGCTTCATCTAATCTACTGTTTATTCTTTCCAATGTGTTATTTATTTTAGATATTGTATTCTTTATTTCTGACTGGTCCTTTATGGCTCTATGTATTTTTTTCATGCTGTTGAGTATCCTTAAAATTGTTACTCTAAACTCTATATCTGATAAATTGCTTTCCTCCATTTCATTCAGTTTTTCTTCTTGAGTATTCTATTATTTTTTTATTTGGGGCCTATTTCTTTGTCTTCTTATTTTGGCTGCTTCTTTGTGTTTGTTTCTATGTATTAAGTAGATCTGAAAAGACTTTGGTGCAGACCTATGTCAGACATTGCCTATGACTGGCTCTGGCCAACCTGTTTGGAGCTATCAGCAATCCACAGTTTGTGTCTACCTCTGCTCGGCATTGGTTTTTGGAGAAAGAACTGGGTTACACACCAAGGCCAGCTTTTACCAGCATCAGTCCTGTGGGAGGGTCAGCTAAAGACTCAGAGATCCTAAAGATCTTTCTTAGTCGTTAGGCTTAATCACTGAGATAGCCTCCAGCTGTACTCCTCAGCAGTCTGGCTTAAGCTCCACAAGGTGGGGCAATAGTGATTCTTGTAGGTGGGGCTATTGCTTCCCCTAGGTTGATGCCGCATGGAGGGGAGTGCTCTGCCCAAGTAAGATGGCTTCTGCAATGTAGGGAATGACTCAGCACAGGGATCCTGTCAACTGACTCTCCAGTTTTCTCCTCAGAGCCACCAATCCTAGACTCTTTTCACATGTCTTTAGACCAGTGTGCCCTCCCTCTGCCAGAGCCCAGTGTAAGTGGCTGCAATAGAAATTTTGTGCATTGGCCCTTTAAGAGACTCTCTGCATCTCAGGCCATCTCTCCCTGGTGGACAGAAATCTTGCTGCTTTTCAAAAATGGATGTTATCTGGGTTCCTTTCCCAGTTCTGGTGCTATAGGCTGGGGAGCCAATGTTGGGGTTTAGATCTCGTACTTCTCAGGGGGGAAACCCCAGCTGCTGAAATATCCCTCTGGAACTTCATCTGCCACCTGTGAGGGTCCAGCTAGCCCTCTTGCATCAACTCTGTACTCCCTAACAGTCTCATCGTGGTGAAGTGGTTTCTTCCCTAAGTCCCTGGTTATAAAGCTTCTCTCCAGCTAGTGTCTAGTTGCTTGTTCAGGATGATTTTTCTATAATTTAGTTGTAATTCCAGTTTGGTCATGGGAAAAGTTAGTGTGGCTTCCATGTACTCTGCTGACATCTTGGATCTCTCCATTTTTCTTTAACACATACGTACTACTTTCAGTATAAATGTTTGTAATGGCACCTCAGGATACAGACTTGTGGTTTTACTTTGGTATGGAAGCACAATCACTTCTTAATTGCTTTGTCTTTAAAGAGCTTCAACCTTCAGAAGTGTTAACTGCTTAAGTCCAGAGCATACAATATATTTTCCTAAGTTTATGATTATCTATGATTTTAAAAGAAAAAACTCATACATTTCCCTATAAATATGTTTACTTTGCTCCTCTTTAAAATGAGAGAGGGGACAGGGGGGATAGGCTGGAAACTGTAATGTATCCACTCACCACCACTCCCTTGTTCATCAGCGAGAAGAGAGGTTGGGGGTTTCATTTCAACTGTCATGGTGACTCAAGTGAAAATGGGTATTTTTTCAATATGCTTGAACCACTACAGCTTACACTAAATTACTAAAAGTATAGGCTATTTACGTTGTGAGGGATGAAGTGTGGTTACACTCAAAGGCTAATATGGTCATAGTCCATCTGTATAGCTCAACCTTCATTTCCCCTCAAAATATGATCATATAGCCCTTAGAATAAAACTGCAGTGACTCTTTGAGTGAAGAGAAAAAGATGCAAAGAACAATATAACAAGGTCTAACAACATAATAGATCCCAGTTATGCCAGCCAGAGCTCTGACTCAAAACCAGTTGCCTGAAATAAGAAAAGCATCATTTTGAACACTGAGGAAGACACAGGGGAGGCAGTTTCATATACCATACTGAATTTAAGTAGAACAAGGCCAGTTAAACACTCTGTTCTGAGACACATACCTTTCATTTTCAATTGTTTTCAAATAAAAAGAGAAGAGTCCCCTGTTCTAGTTGGATTGTTTAAATACACCTATAGCTTACTAGTGTCTAGAAAAGGCTAGGCAAGCTGTCCCTACTGATGCATTTCAAAAAAGGTTCAATTGGCAAAAAAAAAAGCGAGTGAAAAGCGTTTTTGACAAAAGAAGACTAGAGGGAACACATTTTACTTTCGCAAAAATACTGTTCTAGAAAATCAAAGGAGGTAGCAAGTCAAACCAGAAATGCATAGATATTGGTGAGATAATCAGGGAGTTTGGAATATTTCTTCAACTTCAGAAAGTAAACGTCATAAAATTATTAGCTTAAAAATTGATATGAGGGTTATAATATAAAAATGAGAGACTAAACACCCAAACAACAAATGTATTCTGACTTTCAGATTACAACACAATCTAACAGAGCATACTGTGAGAATATGGCTCTTCTACCACAGAATCATAGGTCTCAAAAGAACCCCTAGGAACACAGCTCACCCAGCAGGGCCATGCCTGCACCTTCCTGGACCTACATGCCTCCATCCTGTTTAGCAATGCTCCAAGTAATTCTCAGGCATGCAGCTTGTCCAGGGCTTGGCAAATAAAGAAGGCTAAATCAAATTCAGGAGCTCTGAAATACCTCATTTGATAAAAAGAGAATTTTTAATAATACAATGTGCACTTAAAGTAGATTCCAACACTGGTTCAAACAAATAAAATATTATGCCATCTATAGTTAATTGCACATTTAAAAGAACTATCAATTTTTGCTTCCCAAATGAATCATACCATCATCTTCTGAGCTATTATGAAATAGCATATGAAACATTGTTCATTTAGATGACAATCATATTCTAGCATTACGTTATGTTTTTCTAAAATCATTACAACAAAGGCATAACTATTTTCTTAAACCAAGATACTTTTTTCCCCATTTTCCCCTACTAACTAGTCAAGACAGTCTGTTATAGTTATAGATCGTTCATGTGTGAAGGGAGTGACTGAGGAGTGACTAGACATAAAAAAATAGGTTCATATATAAAAATGAGCTAAACTGATAAAATAGATGCTATATGCTATACATGGTCCTGTGTGAGTGGATACATACACACATGCATACATATGCTGCAAGAGCCATTATTTCTCACAGAAGAGATACACACACACACACACAGAGAAGGGCTGGCAGTTAGTAACCCCTTCAGTAGGTTGATAGTGCTTACTAGTCAGACAACAATAGTGTGATTAGGGTGTGTCACCCCTGCTCAGCATGCAGTAGGCACTCAATAAATACTTGTAAAATTAAATTAAAAGTCACTGAAAGGTTTTCATTCATAATCATACTTTTGAGTATTTAGTGTAACAATAGATTTTATCCGAATTCTGAAGCAGCCCAGGGGCTCAGGGATTGAGTTTGGATGGAACAAATATAATTAAAAAAAAAAAAGTCATTAGAGACTCAGTTGGGTTCAGTGCAGTTTGTTAGTTCTATGAATCTGTTAGGTGTAATTTCTGACATGAATCTAAATGCATTTGACTGAGAACAGAGCCAAATTAATTGCGATGCTGGTATATAACAGCTGTTATTAACTTGAGACTTTTCTCTAATAAGAATTAGGATAGTAAAATATGTAACCAAAGCATATTTCTAATGAAGATTAGGCCACTTACAGTGTGATTTGGTCATTTTTTACATAGCCAATTTTATTGTTTTCACCCAACTGCTCCAACATTTTCATGGATTTCTGCCTGTACAGTTACATAAGGCATGCGTGGCAATGAGCACATACTGCAGAGAAAACCCAAGTCTGTAACTGCTGGCATTACTCATCTTCTACATAGGAATTGATGGAATCTTGTTAAATACTCAACACACTGAAGACAGATTTGATGATAGTTTTTGCAAATATGAGTTTCTGAATTTAGAATGTATGAACTCTTAATGAGATCTAAAGTATATTACCTATCTTGTTTCACATATTTGTTTTTGTCTCCTCTTTAAAGGAATTTTTTAGTAGATGTAGAAAACTTGTTTTCCTGCTACCACAGGTAGAATGGGAGTTTAGCACTTACTTCCAGTGAACTGATGCCAGAAATGTAATTATTTTATTATGAGGTCAAAAGAAAATTATTAGTGATAAGTGGCTCAAATTGGCTACAGGAAAACAAAATAACTAGAACCATCAGTTAATCTAGAGGGCATTTTGGAATTAGTACAGATGAAGCTCACTCTCTGATGCTTGTCTGCAACAATCACTGATGCTCTCAATAATGGTTGCGAGACTATAATAAAGTCCTCATGATCTATCAGTGATCTATATACTGTGTACTGGCTATCTGTACAAAATTATATTTAAGCACTACATGCTGCACAGTTTCATCTGTGTAAAATGTAAAGCCAAAAAATAAAAGATTAAAAAACTGGGAGGGAGTGGGAAGATGATCAGGAGGGTCAGAGGAGGGTTGTAGACTAAAAGAGTTCAGAAAGATTATGGATAATAAAGACTGATACACACATGGCTTTCTATGTAATTACAAAATCAAATTAATCAAAACATCTCTTCTCCAGGCATTTCAATCAACCAAAATTTTATTGTAGTGATTATTGCCATTAATATATATTCTTGATATGCTCACTGATATAACTACTATTATTAATGGGCTAATAAAATTTAACACATATGTGCTAACCATGTGTCAGGCAAGTGCTAAAAGATTTGTGTGTATTCTCTCATTTAATTCTTATAAAAATCCTAAAAGGCAGGTATTGTTCCTACACTGTTTTTATAGGCAAAGAAGCTGAGGATCACAGAGATTAGGTGAATTGCCCAAAGTTACATTGTTTAGGATGCAGAATCAGAATTTGAACTCAGGCTTGTTTGGCTACAAAGGGAAAAAGGTTGAACTCATATCAATTGAAGACTAACCCAATGAAAGATTTGTCTGTGATGACATGTCACAGGAGCCATCAAAGTCACCCAGTAGGCTGTGATTTATCATTGGATGTTTGCTACTGTGGGAGCTCCTTTTACTCTTCAATGCCTTAACCTAGTACTTGAACTGAGAAATTGAAGAAGTGTTTATTGAATGAATGGCAGTAGTACATCATGATGTTGCCTAACACAAACCTAAGGATGTTTCATTAAAATCACAAAGCCCCACATTTATACTAAATACCTTAATTTGTTAAAAGCTCTAAAGACCTGGGCAAAACTTTACTGCACTTAATAATTTTATTTGGGAAAAAGCCTCATAAATCTCCACTGAAAAAACAAACCTAGAGAACAAAGAGAAAAAATTCTGATTGTGAATAAGAATAGATTTCTTGAAATGTTTGCTAATGTAAGGAGCAAGGCAATTTAAATACATAGAATATCAGCTAGATATTCCTTTTTTCTTCATAGATAAAGCTTTATTAGGTCAATGGTTCTTTTCTAGGTTCACAAAGTATACACACTTATTTAGATTTTGCAATATCATCTATGAGCATTAGTGAAACTTGCCACACTTATGGTACCTATATTGTCTCAGTAACATATACTCTCAGGAGAGCTTTAATACTTTTGGCATCAATTCTATTAATTACGAGTATTCTAATCTATAATTTTGATTACTGTAATTTAATGTATGACATATGACATTAGGAAACAGAGTTTTGACTTATTCAGCTTAAAATAATGTAATGTAAAATTAACTCATTTATTTAGAAGGTGTAATTATTTTAAAACTCAGAATACAGAGATAGGGGAGGAAGATGGTGGAGGAGTGAGGCGAGACTGTGCTCTCAGGCTCCCGAGACCCATCTGTAGTTTGGACTAATTGCAGGCAGAACATCTCAGTGAGCAGCTGGACACTGGCAGGAGTAGAGCCTCGGCACTGCTGGATTAGAGAAAAACCATTTGGGAACAACCTACTCAGTGAGGATAGCGGAGAAAAAAGGGACGAAACGGGATTCTTGAAAGGGGTGGCTGCCCGAGCTGTGGATGGAAGGACACAAAGGATTTTTGGTGACCACAGACTTCCCCAGAGGGGAGTTAGGAGGAAAGTGGATCTCTGCCCGCTGGCAGAGACTGGACTCGACCAAGTGGCATTGACGCTGGAAGACGGGAGATAGCTTACTGCCGTGCAAGTGAAAACGTAATTTTTACTTTGTTTTTTTCTCTTGTAAACTGCAGAGAGGGAGGAAAGTTTGGGGGTGATCGGACATTCTTGAGGAGCGCAGGAGCAGGAGTGTGCTCGCCAACTCCCCAACGCTCCCCTTGGGTTGCACAGGCGCGCATAGGGAGGTGCCCTTGTTCACTGGCCCAGGTGTGCGGGGCCCCGAGTCCAGGTGCCCCTCGGACACACCCCAACAGACATAAGATCAGTGCCCTAACGGGCACAGGGAGGGCCCACTGGACACGCAGAAGACCGTGAGCAGTCCCGCCCTGGCCAGCTTCAGTGGGCACCAGGCTGGAGCGCAGAGCACTTGCTCATGTTCTACTTGTGCCCTCCCAGGCAGGTGCGGGAACGAGGGGTGGCTGCGGCGCAGGCACAGCGGGCAGCAGCTACTCACAGACAGTCACTTCCACTGTGCACAAGTGTCATGGGCCCCGCCCTAAGAGGTGAGAGAACAAGTTCCTGAGCGTGACTTTCCAGGACAGAGGCTAGCTCTCAGGCCACATTGCGCATGCATCACATTGGCGCAGCGAATGCAAGAACACCTTGGCCCGGCTTTAATAGGCGCCAATCGCTCACTTCCACTGTGCACAAGTGTACGGGCCCGGCACTGGGAGGAGAGAGACCAACTCCCAGAATGCTGTGCGGCAGGCCTGAGGCAAGCTCTCGGGCCACCTTGCGTGTGCACAGGTGCACGCAAGGGCACCTCAGCTAGCTCCAACAAGAACCAAAGAAATGTGCTGTGTGGGCGCACACCACCGCTGCAAGGAAAAGGAACCACTGACCCGCCTCATTAGACCAGCTGTGGACACAGAAAAACAAGATGACACACAAAGGCTGAACTGACATCTCCACAAAAGAACTCAAGTGGATAGAGTAACTCTCAATCAACTAGCCAGAAGGAAGATCCTAACAATGAGCATCTGAAATATAACCAGACAGCATAAACAAATGACATAAAGGGTACACCAAGAAAATCAGGCTCAGGAGATCAAAGAGACTGCACCACTGAAACCCCCAAATCTCCTATAAAGAATTTCATACCACAAAGGTGGGAAGTCAAAGCAGACAAATCCAAAAAAACAAACATAAACAAGAAGAATCCAACATGGTAAGACGCAAAATCAACCTCTCAATGAAAAGAAAAGAGGAATCCCCAGAAAGAGAGGTAGATGGAATAGACATAGCCCAAATGTCAGACACGGAATTCAAAACAATGGTGGTGAAGAAGCTCAATATACTCGACAACCTTAAAAAAAACTATGACAACCTCCAAGGAAGTTACCAACAGCTCCAAGAAAATTACACGGAACTTGCAAAGAACTACAGCAGCATAAAAAAAGATATAGAAACTATCAACAAGAACCAGGAAGAAATGAAAAATGCAATCTCTGAACTGAAAAACACAGTATAATCAGTCAAAAGCAAGCTAAACGAAGCAGAGGATCGGATTAGTGAGTTAGAAGATAATGTAGAAAAAAATTCTCAGACGATACAGCAAAATGAAAAACGATTGAAAAAGTATGAAGAAGAGGTAAGTGAATTACAGGATAGCGTAAGGAAGAACAATATCAGAATCATTGGAATTAAAGACGGATCAGAAGAACAAGGAATAGATAAACTGATAGGAGAAATAGCGAAAGAAAATTTTCCCAACCTGAAGAGAAAAAGTTATGCAAGTCCAGAAAGCACAGAGAGTTCCAATGAAGAGGAACCCCAAAAAACCCACTCCAAGGCACATCATAGTTAAAATGGCAACATTCCAAGACAAAAAGGGAATCCTATAAGCAGCAAGAGAAAAACAGCAAATAACTTACAAAGGAGCTCCGATAAGGCTATAACCGATTTCTCAACATAAACACTACAAGCTAGAAAGGAATGGACAAAAATATTTCAAGCAATGAAAAACAAAGGACTACAACTAAGAATACTCTATCCAGCAAGGCTCTCATTCAAAATGGAAGGTGAAATAAGGAGTTTCTCAGACAAAGGAAGACTAAAAGAATACATCTCCATCAAACCAGCATTGCAAGAGATGCTAAAGGGAATGTTCTAAGAAAAAGGAAGAGAAAAAAAATAACAGTAGAGGAACAGAGGTACAAAGGGAAATGAATAAATATATGTCAATAATAACCTTAAATGTAAATGGATTAAATGATCCAATTAAAAGACATGGGGTAATGGAATGGATAAGAAAACAGGACCCACATATTTGCTGTCTACAAGAAACACACCTCAAAACAAAAGATTTACATAGACTAAAAGTAAAGGGATATAAAAAAATATTCCAAGCAAACAGACCGGAAAAAAAAGCTGGGGTAGTAGTCCTCATATCAGACAAAACGGATTTCAAAGCAAGGGCAATAAAAAGAGACAAAGAAGGACATTTCATTATACTTAAAGGAACATTCCATCAAGAAGATATAACACTGATAAACATATATACACCCAAAATAGGAGCACCAAAATACATAAAGCAAACACTAGAAGACCAAAAGAAGGATATCAACAGCAACGCACTCATAGTAGGGGACTTCAACACACCATTATCAACAATAGACAGATCATCGAAGCAAAGAAACAGCAAGGATATACAGGCATTGAACAACACATTAACCACAAGGACTTAACTGATATATATAGAATTTTCACCCCAAAGAAGCAAAATATATTTTCTTTTCAAATGAAAATGGGACATTTTCAAAGATAGACCACATAATAGGACACAAAACAAGCCTCAACAAATTCAAGAAAACTGAAATCATATCAAGCATCTTTTCAGACCACAATGTCTTGAAACTAAAAATCAACCTCAGAAAAAAATAAAATCAAAGACACCCAAACTCATGGAGAATGAATAACAAGCTATTAAAAAATGAATGGGTTAACAATGACATCAAAGAAGAAATCAACAAATTTCTGGAAACTAATGATAATGAACACACAACAGCCCCAAATCTATGGGACACAGCAAAAGCAGACCTAAGAGGGAAGTTCATAGCAATACAGGCATATCTGAAAAAAAAATAGTAGAATCTCAAATAAAAAATCTAACCCTAAAGATAGAAGAACTAGAACAACAACAAACAAAGCCTAAAGCAAGAAGAAGAAAGGAATTCATCAAGATCAGAGAAGAATTAAATGACATAGAGACTAAATAAACAACCCAAAAAATCAATGAAATTAGGAGCTGTTTCTTTGAAAAAATAAACAAAATCAACAAGCCTTTAGACAGGCTCATCAAGAAAAAAGAGAGAAGAACCAAATAAACAAAATCAGAAATGAAATAGGAGAAATCACGACTGATACCACAGAAATACAGACAATTGTAAAAAATTACTACAAACAACTTTATGGCAAGAAATTTGACAACCTAGAAGAAATGGACAAATTTCTAGAAACATATAACTCTCCAAAACTCAATCAAGAAGTAGAAAGTCTCAACAGACCAATAACAAAAAAGAAAATTGAAATACTAGTCAAAAATCTCCCGGCACACAAAAGCCCTGGACCGGATGACTTCACAGGCGAATTTTACAAAACATTTAGGGAAGAAGTAATTCCTATCCTCCTCAAACTATTCCAAAATATCCAAGTAGAGGGGAAAATCCCAAACTCTTTCTATGAAGCCAGTATTACCCTAATCCCAAAACCAGATCAAGACACAACAAAGAAAGAAAATTACAGGCCAATATGATGAACATAGATGCTAAAATCCTCAATAAAATATTGGCAAACAGGATCCAGCAATACATCAAAAAGATCATACACCACGATCAAGTGAGATTCATCCCAAGGATGCAAGCATGGTTTAATATTTGCAAATCAATAAATATAATACATCACCTAAACAAAATGAAAGACAAAAACCAGATGATCATATCAATAGATGCAGAAAAAGCATTTGACAAAGTACAACAGCCATTTATGTTGAAAACACTCAGAAAAATGGGAATAGAGGGAGCATACCTTAACATCATTAAGGCTATATATGAGAAGCCTGAAGCCAATATCATACTCAATGGACAAAAACTGAAAGCATTCCCCTTGAAATCAGGAACTAAACAAGGCTGTCCACCCTCTCCACTCCTATTCAACATAGTGTTGGAAGTCCTAGTCACAGTAATCAGACAAGGAAAAGAAATAAAAGGCATCCAAATTGGGAAAGAAGAAGTAAAACTAACTATATGCAGATGACATGATAGTATACCTAAAAAACCCTATAAGCTCCACTAAAAGACTACTCGATATAATAAGTGAATTTGGCAAAATATCAGGGTACAAAATAAATATACAGAAATCTAAGGAATTTCTGTGTACCAAAAATAAAATATCAAAGACAGAGACAAAAAGGAAAATATCATTTACTATAGCAACAAGAAAAATTAAGTACCTAGGATAAACTTAAGCAAATAAATAAAAGACTTGTACACTGAAAATTATGTAACATTGAAGAAAGAAATTAAGGAAGATGCAAATAAATGGAAGCAAATACCACATTCTTGGATGGGAAGAATCAACATCATCAAAATGGCCATACTACCCAAAGCAATTTACAGATTCAATGCAACCCCTATTAAATTCCAATGACATATTTCAAAGACCTAGAACAAATACTCCGAAAATTCATATGGAACCAAAAAAAGACCCCGAATAGCAAAAGCAATCTTGATACAGAAGATCACAGAAGAAGTAATCACGATACCAGACATCACACAATACTACAAAGCCACTGTGATCAAAACAGTCTGGTACTGGCATAAGAACAGACATATAGATCAGTGAAACAGAATAGAGAGCCCAGAAATAAACCCAGGCCTCTATGGTCAACTAATATTTGATAAAGAAGGAAGGAACATAAAATGGAGTGAGAAGAGCCTCTTTAACAAATGGTGCTGGGAGAACTGGACAGGGATGTGCAAAAAAATGAAACTAGACCACCAACTTACACCACACACCAGAATGAACTCAAGATGGATCAAAGACTTAAATGTAAGCCTTTACACCATAAAAGTCCTAGAGGAAAACAGAGGCAGGAAAATTTCAGATATCACACGTAACAATATCTTCACGGATACATCTCTTAAGGCAAGAAAAATAAAGAAAAAAATAAACAAATGGGACTACATCAAACTGAAGAGTTTCTGCTCATCAAAAGAAAACATCAGCAAGATGAAAAGGAAACCAACCATATGGGGAAACATATTTGCCAATGGCATCACAGACAGGGGACTGATCTCCAAAATATATAAAGAGCTTACATGACTCAACATCAAGAAAACAAACAACTCAATTAAAAAATGGGCAAAGGACCTGAACAAACACTTCTCTGAAGAGGACATACAGAAGGTCCATAGACAATGTCAGAAAATATTTGCTGAACAGTGAACTATTTATCAGAGACCAAAGACATCAACGTATAATTGATAGAATAGAGTATAAATAACACCAGCCTCTTTGGGTTACTTTCTTTAGCCTTCACAATAAGAAGGAAGGTACTATTATTCCTTCCCCTGGCTGGTTTGGCTCAGTGGATTGAGCGTCGGCCTGCGAGCTAAGTGTCGCTGGTTCGATCTTCCAGTCAGGGCACATCAGAGAAGGAAAACTCTGACTCCAAAAAACCTCCGCTGCCTTGCGGCATACCTCTTCAGGGGAAAGGCTAAGGGAGTAAACCCCGACAGAAAATCCGGAGCTGGAGTCCCTAAGGCGGTTCGACGTTGTAGTCAACACCGGCAACTCCTGCGGCGCACCTGAAGCCAAGCTGTATTGACTCCGTCTTTCCCTTGGATCCTTCAGCTGTGAAGAGAGGGGGGGTCTGCTGCATGGGCAACAGCAGACCCTCCATATCACCCTGCCCAGGCTCTGTAGCTTCAGCTTCACTGGAGAGGACACTCCAGCGTCATCGCAAGATGTCGATTCAACACGGGAGGAGACAGATACCGTGTCACTCCCGAGTTGGACTGCACAACCATTCTCGGCGGTGCAGATAGACTCTTAAGAAGCTACACCATCGTCTCTCGAGACGGACGGCTGCCGACGACGACTATTATTCCATTTTATAGATGAGAAAATAGAGACAAGAGCAATGAAATATCTAATTAGAGATTATATGGCTAGTCAGTTGTGGATCTGGAACTTGAATTTAAGACCTATCCTTAGTCATTTTTATCTACTTCCCTGTGGACCATTAAACATATCCCACAAAAGGCCTTCTGGCTTACATGCTGACATGTACTACTGCTGGTTTTATTCTCTTTTACTTGAGAACTTTGGCCTCTGCTTACCCAAATATTATCCCTCGTTCAGTGTCTAGTTCTACTAATATGTCCAGAAATTTTACTTAACGGTTTCCATGAAACCTTACATTATTTTACCAGATTTCATTGATTTCCCCTTTTAGACAGTTCTAAATAATATCTGTTATATATCAGTACACAGTTTACACTTTGGTGGTTCAGATTCATTTTACCTAAAAGGTAATAGAATATGACACCCCAAAATATGCCACTTTGGCATAAGGATTGTTTTAAGTTAAAGGCAATTAGAAGAAGCACATACAAGAAAAGCTCTCTGCCCTTCCCCTGTTTGCCTAAGAGCAGGACATATATTTGTAAAGGTGTCCCACTTCTCCCCTGAACCAGAAAAAACAGAAGTTAAAACCAGAAACAGAGAAGATCCAAGACGGCGGAGGAGTAAGTGGAAATTACACTAACCTGCTCCCAGGACCAGTCTAGATTTACAACTTAATTCTGGAGCAATCATCTAGAATAACCAACCAAACACTAGCTGGAGAGAAGTCTCATAACCACTGAGAGAAAAGGCTGCCACATCACAACGTGACCAGTAGGGAGTTCGGAGACGCGGAAAGGCTGGCTGGGGTACCAAGGGTGGCAGCTGAAGGGACTGAGAAACAGCTCAGCAGCCGGGGGTTCCCCGTGAGAATGGCAGGGTCTAAACCCCCAACTGGGCTTCCCAGCCTATAGCAACAGAGTGGAAAGTAAAATAGTATCCAGCTGTGAAAAGCGAAACGCCACAGGGTTTCTTGTTAGCTGGAAAGAAAGAGCTGGAGAAAAAGAGCTCTTAAGCGGATCACATATGAAAATATTTTGGCCCCCACTTACCCTGGGCTCAAGCAGAGGGAAGGCAGAGAGGACTAGAGATGCTTGGGGAGAATTTGGGGTTGTGGCTTTGAGGGGAGAACTGGAGGAGCTGACCGACTCCCAGAGCTGACTCATCCCCAGTACTGCAGGCAGACCGTTCCCCTCCAAGTGGCGTCACCCTGAGGGCAAGCAAAAGCCCTGCCTACAGGAATTAAGCTGCCCCATCCTTGGTCCTTAAGCCTGATGACTAATCACAGATTGAATAGGTTAACAACTAAAGGAGACAGACAAAGGCAGTATATCCCTGGAAGTCTCCAACAGGCTGCCCAGGGGAAGACTGGTACATGATCTGACGCCACCAGGGGCAGATCCAGGAAGTGCAGATGAATCTAACAAGCAGCAACAAACAATAAGAGTTACAAAAATGGGGAGACAAAAAAACAACCCTACATCGAAAGGAAAGGTAGAATCCCCAGAAAGCGTGCTAAATGAAATAGAAGGGAGCAAACCATAAGATATGGAATTCAAAACATGGATTACGGAGAAGCTTAATGAGCTCAGCAGAAACTACAAAGAACTCCAGGGAAACTACAAGGAACTTACTGAGAATTACACGAGCATGAAAAAGGACATAGAAGTTATCAATAAGAGCCAGGAGGAAATGAAGAATACGATCTCTGAATTGAAGAACACAGTAGAAGAAATTAAAAGCAGGCTTGAGGAAGCAGAAGATCAGATCAGTGAGCTGGAGGACAACATAGACAAAAACTCACAGACAGTGCAACAAAATGAAAAAAGCCTGAACAAGAATGAAGAGGTTCTAAGACAGCTGCAGGACAACATGAAACATAATAATATCTGTATCATAAGAATTCCTGAAAAAGAAGAAGAGCGAGGAATAGAAAACCACTTTGAAAAACTAATGACAGAAAACTTCCCTCACATGAGAGGAGAAAGAGTCATGCAAGTCCAGGAAGCACCTAGGATGCCAATGAAGATGAACCACAACAGGCCCACTTCAAGACACATCATAATTAAAATGGCAAAATTCAAAGACAAAAAGAAAATCCTAAAAGCAGCAAGAGAGAAACAACTAATAACATACAAGGGAGCTCCAATAAGGCGATCATCAGATTTCTCAGCAGAAACACTACAAACCAGAAGGGAATGGCAAAAAATATTCCAAGCAATGAAAAACAAAGGCCTACAACCAAGAATACTCTACCCAGGAAGGCTCTAAGTCAAAATGGAAGGTGAAACAAGGAATTTCAAGGACAAAAGAAGGCTAAAAGAATACCTCTCCACCAAAACAGCATTGCAAGAGGTGCTAAAGGGTCTGTTTAAGAAGATGAAGAAACAGAGAGAGACAGAGAGGAACACAAGTACAAAGGGGGAAAATGACAATGAATAAGTACTTATCGGTAATAACCTTAAATGTAAGTGGATTAAATCCTCCAATCAAAAGACATACGGTAGCTGAATGGATTAGAAAGCATGACGCACATATATGCTGTATACAAGAGACCCACCTTAAAACAAAAGATTTACAGAGATTGAAAGTGAAGGGACAGAAAAATGTATTTCAAGCAAATGGACATGAAAAAAAACGCTGGGGTAGCAATACTTATATCAGACAAAACAGATTTCACAGCAAAGGCCATGAAAAGAGACAAAGGGCATTTCATAATACTTAAGGGAAAAATCCATCAAGAAGATATAACCCTTGTAAACATATATGCACTCAACTTAGGAGCACCCAAATATGTAAGAAAAATTTTGAAATACTTTAGGAAAGATATAGACAGCAAAACACTCAACATGGATCGAACTAGAGAAAATTATGCTTAGCGAAATAAGCCAGGCAATGAAAGAAAAATGCCTTATGCTATCACCTATTACAGGACACTAATGAACACCAGAAACAAATTAGAAAAATTGAACCAGAGGTATGTAAACAAGGAATAAATTAACAGTAACAAGGGGGGAGTTGGGAGAAAAAGAAGGGAATAAGAAGGGGAAGGGTCTAGTCAAAGAACATGTATAAATGACCCATGGACATGGACAACTGAGTGGGGACTGACTGTGGAAGCAGGAGAGGCAGGGTGCAGGGAAGCAAGAGGAGGAAAAAAGTGGGACAACTGTAATGGAAAAACAAACAAAAATGTTTAATGGGGGAAAAATGAAAATATAAAGAATGGAAATGCAAGTTCAGTGAATATTAGAAGGACAAGGATTTTTCTTCACACTGTATATTTTTCTCCCTTTCTGATCCCTCCAGAGTTTGGCATTCTAAAGAAGTAAGTAATGACATGAGGTTCTTTGAATAAAACTAATAAGGCAAATTGTTAATAGAGGTTTTTTTGACCAAGACATTGACTGGAATGTCATGCCTAAAGAAGACATGCTTGGGCTCTGGTTGTTACCAAAAAGCCCTGAGGAACTGGGATTGACTTTTGAAGGTAATGAAAGCCCACAAGATAAAAGGCCTGGTACCTTGGTTGGTTGTGCGATCCACAGCAATCTTTCCAGGGAAGGAATGAAGGTTGTTTTCCTGAAAGATGGCTAGAAAAGACCTTAAGGCACAATGGAAAACCAGAAGGACTTGGAAAAGACAGGTGTTTACAGGCAAGACTGGATGCCAGTTATGTGGCTCAGCTTCTGAGTCCTGAAGGGCAGACTGAAGGTCACCCTAAATATTCCTTGGGTAAGTTCCAGCAAAGCAGAAGTAAAGATCATAAGTGATCATTTGCTGCTCTTGTTGTGTTCATGCAAATGAACAGAATAAATTAAAAATGGACCTAATGCAGCTTTTTTAATGACAAGGAGGGTAATCTTAGGGAGAAAAATCGTGACTCAAGGAAAATCACAATGCTCAGAGGTAGACTATAAAGTAGTGCACCTAAACATCTTTAAACTTTCTTTTCATTTAAAATATGTTTTCATTTGAAAGTTAAACTATGTCTGTGGTATCATCAAAGATGTTTAATTTACAGGCAAGAAGAATGTCAAATGCCTTGCACCTGGATGTCTTTCCAATAAGACAGTCTTACAGATTTAGAGACTTGTTTGTGGGTTATGTTACATAAATTAACATGTGTTTTCTGTTTTCAAGGGCCATAAACCTATGATCTCATTACCTGAGTGATTGTCTCTACGTGTAGGCCTCACTTAATTGTGTCTTCATCGCTGCCTCCTTAGACTCAATGGTTTGGCTGAACTAAGTGTCTCGGTTGGTGAAGTATGGGCTGGTCTTTGGGCTTCACTTTAAAACTGGTTTCTCTTTTCTATCCTAATGACTTGGACAGAAAGGGCCCAGAGGTCCGAGCGGGGGAAACCGAAACTATTTCCCTCAGCCCAAACTAAGTATAATGGGCAAAAGGGTTTTGGACAGGTGAGATGTGCCTAGGACACCTTCCTCCAAAGAAGCCCTTTTTTTCCCTAATGTGGGACATTGAAAAATTAATGCCTGCCTTCTGTCATCTAGTGGTTATGGATTGAATGGTGTGTTTTAACCCTGTTGCCAGATCTGTTGCCCCCAGTATACAACAAAGATGCCAGCCTGTTAAATCAAGCACGCCATTGTCCGGGACAGCCAAATGACTTGCAGTCTACATGATTCTTCCCCCTGTGGGAAGGCTGCCCTCCCCTCCACACTCCCACTCTTATTAGGGATTTCTGGATCCAAGGGTAGGTAGGACAATGACCATGTCCAGCTTGAAGCAGCTAGAGAAGCTCGAGACCTTCGCCCATTATTCTTTATAAGATTATAAAGGGTCTTAAGTGTGAGAGGGAGGAATTATTATTTTTTATTGTTAAAATAATCAATTAATTATTTATTTATTAAAAAAAGAAGAAGAAGAATATATGAAAGGGTTAAGCGGGAGAGCTTTTATGTACGACCCATCGGCATGGACTTTGGGGGGGTGATTGCTGGGGGAGGGAGGTGATGTGTGGAGGGGAGCAAAGGGGAAAAAATTGGAACTATTGTAATAATATAATTAATAAAATATACTTAAAAAAACCAGACACAACTCTAGGTAGATCCTGATTTGTCCAGAGACAGCACCAGAGGAATTTAAGTACAAAACCTTACTAACTAGCTCTTACCTTCATTATTTTTCCCATATATTTACCTTCCCATAATTTGCCTCTCTAGAAAGTCAAAATACTTTCCCTTTGTCTCATGTAAAATTTTTGAAAAGTGAATTGTTCTGTTGTGAAGATGCTATAGGAGTATAAGCCCAAGTTCTAATCACTCCTTTGAATTAGTCATCACTGACTACCCTTACCTGTAGGTATAATTCATGCATTAAATGCATTTCTTAGCTTTTTTCTTGTTAATACAATTTTTTTCAGTCTAATTTACAGGACGCCAGGCAATGAACCTAAGATGGGTAGCTAGAAAACAGTTTTCAGCTCCTACATATCTCTGACAAAACTACAAATCACAGAAGGGTGGGGACTATGTCTTAAACATTTTTGAGATTCTTTAATTGCACAAAATGACTCTATCAGTACCTTGAAGTATATTCTAGACCCTGTGTTATATACTGTACTTGATTATCTCATTTAATTTCACTAAAACTATGCTATAGTAGGTAAAAGTCATTATCTTACATTAGAGATGAAGAACTGAGATATGAAGAGACGAAGGAACAGAGTAAGCATAAAAATAGTAAGTGGCACAGCTAGGGCTACTTCACTTTTCTAACACACAGACATTAATGTTTACAAAATGACTGTCTCTTTAACATATAGTCATGCTTTTTCTCTTCTTTATGATTAAAAAAATATGATTTCCCATTATGGCTTCTGCCTCCTGATGCCCACGTCTCTCAAAATGGGACCTTGAATATGGCATTTTTTACAGACTGAAACTGAAAGACATAACTCTCTAGCAGATGGTTTTCATAATATCTTTACTTAATTCTGAGCTCAGCTGATCACATCTAGATTACAGACATAAACTTCTGTATTTGTTTTATTCTATTATTCTTATGAATAATTAAATTCTGAAATATATTTCCTTAATGATGCACATAATTTTTCATGCCAGATAAATATATTTTACTGTTGTTACTTATTAGCTATATGGGATCATGGAAGATTTTTTAAAGGTGAGAGGTTTGCAATTTGCTAAGTTGATCAGAAATAGAAACTTGACATAAAGAATACATGTGTTTTTTAAGTTGTTTAAAATTTTCAAGTGATTTCTTTACCCAAGGTGTCTTTACTTGAGTGTCCTGGTTAAAGAAAGGTAAGAGCCTCTGACCCCAGCAGTGTGCTTCTCTGTTCACACATGCATGAAATGCCTTGACATTTCTACACCAGTGATTTTCTACCAGTGAGGCTCGGCACACTGTCATGCCTCAAGAATTTTTAAAACATACAACACCTGATTGATTAGTCAGGGCACTGACCTCTCTTCCCTTAGACTGTCAAATAAAAAAATGACAACAGAAGATGGAGTCGTAGACAGACATGCTGCATCTCCCTCCACAACTAAGAAGGAATACAACTACCTAAAAACTAGAAACAACCAGAAGTTCCAGAAAATCAAACTGCATGGAAGTCCAGCAAACAAAGATATAGAGAAGAAATACTCATCCAGACAGGTAGGAAGGGCGGAGCCGGGGCGGAGAGGATGCGATGTGGTGGGGGCAGCAGAGGTACCAGTAGCAGCAGGGCGGTAGAAAGCGCAGTTACACGTGTTAAATAGTGGGGAGGGGAGGGTGGGAAAATTGCAGCGGAGTAGGGGCAGTGTTCTCTGATCTCTCCTGTTACAAAGGGACTTCAGGAGTGAACGCGGAAAGGAGTGACTGAAACTAAAGACAAGGTGGGCAGAGTGACTCTCAATCATCTAACCAGATGAAAAGACCCACCAAAAAGTAGCTGAAATAGAACCAGACAGATTGAACAAACAACATAAAGGGCAACACAAGAGCATGAGGCTTAGAAGATCAAAGACACTGCAGCACTGAATCCCCCAGATCTCCTATAAAGAATCTCATATCATGAAAGTGAGAAATCAAAGCAGACAAATCAAATAAACAAAAACAAACAAGAATTCAACATGGGGAGATGCAGAAACAACCTCCCAATGAAAGGAAAAGAAGAATCCCCAGAAAGAGAGATAGATAGAACAGACATAAGCTATCAGATACAGAATTTTTAAAAAAAATGGTTATTATGAAACTTAATGACCTTCACAACCTCAAAGAAAACTACAACAAACTTCAGAAAAATTACCAACAAATCCAAGGAAACTACAAAGAACTGCAGGGATGCTACAAGAAACTTACGGACAACTACACCAGCATAAAAAAGGAAATAGAAAATATTAATAAGAACCAGGAAAAATGTAGAATACAATCTCTGAATTGAAGAACACAGTAGAATAAACCAAAAGCAGGCTAAATGAAGCAGAAGATCGGATCAGTGAATTAGAGGACAATGTAGAAAAAAATTCCCAGACAATACAACAAAACGATAAAAGAGAAAAAAAGAACGAAGAGAGTTTAAGAGAACTGCAGGACAACATGAGACAAAACAACATTAGAATCATAGGGATACAAGAGGGAGAATAGAAAGAAAAAAGGATAGAAAACTTGATTGAAAAAGTAATGATAGAAAATTTTCTTAACTTGAAGAGCGGAAAAGTCATGCAAATCCAGGAAGCACAGAGGGTCCCAAGGAAGATAAATCCAAATAGGACCACACTGAGACACATCATAATTAAAATGGCAACATTCAAAGACAAAGTGAGAATCCTAAAAAAAGCAAGAGAAAAACAGCAAATAACATACAAGGGAGCTCCGATAAGGCTAGCAACTGACTTCTCAACAGAAACACTACAAGCCAGACGGGAATGGCAAAAAATGTTTCGAGCAATGGAAAACAAAGGCCTACAACCAAGAATAATCTACCCAGCAAGGCTCTCATTCAAAATGGAAGGGGAAATAAAGAGTTTCTCAGAGAAAGGAAGACTAAAAGAATATATCTCCACCAAACCAGCACTGCAAGAGATACTAAAGGGAATGCTGTAAGAAAAAAAGAAAACAAGAGAAGGAGAGCAACAGAAGTACAAAGTGAAATGAATAAATACCTGTCAATAATAACCTTAAATGTAAATGAATTAAATGCCCCAATTAAAAGACATAGGGTAGCAGAATGGATACAAAAACAGTACCCACATATCTTCTGTCTACAGGAAACACACCTCAAAACAAAAGATTTACACAGACTGAAAGTAAAGGGATAGAAAAAAGTTTATCAAGCAAATGGACATGAAAAAAAAGCTGGGGTAGCAATACTTGTATCAGACAAAACAGACTTCAAAGCAAAGGCCATCAAAAGAGACAAAGAAGAACATTACCTAATACTTAAAGGAAACATAAATCAACAAGATACAACCATTATAAACATACATGTATCCAACATAGGAGCAGCCAAATATATAAAGACAATTTTGAAAGACTTCAGGAAGGATATATACAACAACACATTCATAGTAGGAGACTTTAACACACCACTGTCAACAATAGACAGATCTTCAAAGTAAAGAAACACCAAAGATATTGAGGCATTAAAAAACACCCTGGATCAAATGGACTTAGTTGATATATATAGAAAATTTCAACAAAAGGAAGAAGAATATACATTCTATTCAAGTGCACATGGAACATTTTCAGAGATAGACCACATGATAGGACACAAAACAAGGCTCAACAAATTCAAGAAAATTGAAATTATATCAAGCATCTTCTCAGATCACAACATCTTAAAATTGAAAATCAACTTTAAGGATAAAACTCAAAAATGTTGAAACTCATGGAGAATGAATGACATGCTATTAAATAATGAATGAGTTAACAACAACATCAAAGAATAAATCAAAAAGTTTCTGGAAACAAATGAAAACGAACACACAACAACCCAAAACCTATGGGATACAGTGAAAGCAGTCCTGAGAGGAAAGTTCATAGCAATACAGGCATATCTGAAAGAAACAGAAGAATCTCAAATAAAAAATATAACCCTACAGCTACAAGAATAAGAGGAAGAACAACAAGCAAAGCCCAGAGCAAATAGAAGGAAGGAAATCATCAAGATTAGAGCACAATTAAATGACAAAGAGACTAAACTAACAATTCAAAAGATCAACAAAAGTAGAAGCTGGTTCTTTCAAAAGATAAACAAAATCGACAAGCCTTTAACCAGGCTCATCAAGAAATGGAGAGAGGACCCAAATAAATAAAATCAGAAATGAAAGAGGAGAAATCACAACCAATACCACAGAAATAGAAACAATTGTAAGAAACTATTATGAACAACTGTACCACAACAAATGTGACAACCTAGATAAAATGGACAAAATCTGGAACCATATAATCTGCCAAAACTGAATCAAGAAGCAGAAAGCCTGAATAGAACAATAAGAACCAGCGAACTTGAAGCAGTAATCAAAAACCTTGTGGCACACAAAAGCCCTGGACCAGATGGCTTCACAGGGAAATTTTACAAAACACTTAGGAAAAAAATAACTCCTATCCTTCTCAGACTATGCCAAAAAATCCGAAAAGAGGGAAAAATCCCAAACTCGTTCTATGAAACCAGTATTACCCTAATTCCAAAACCAGGCCAACACACAACAAAGAAAGAAAACTACCGGCCAATATCGCTGATGAACATAGATGCTAAAATCCTCAACAAAATATTGGCAAACCGGATCCAACAACACATTAAAAGGATTACACACCACGATCAAGTGGGATTCATTCCAGGGATGCAAGGATGGTTTAATATTCGCAAATCAATAAATGTAATACAGTACATAAACAAGATGAAAGACAAAAACCACATGGTAATATCAATAGATGCCAAAAAAGCATTTAACAAAGTACAACACCCATTTATGATAACACTCAGCAAAATGGGAATAGAGGGAGCATACCTAAAGATAATAAAGGCCATATATGAGAAACCTGAAGCCAACATCATACTCAATGGGCAAAAACTGAAAGCATTCCCCCTGAGATCAGGAACAAGACAAGAATGTCCACTCTCTCCACTACTATTCAACATAGTCTTAGAAGTTCTAGGCACAGCAATCAGACAAGTGATAGAAATAAAAGGCATCCTAATTGGAAAAGTGGAAGTAAAACTGTCATTATTTGCAGACATGATAGTGTACATAGAAAACCCTATAACTCCACGAAAAAACTACTTGACCTAATAAGTGAATTTGGCAAAATAGCAGGGTACAAAATAAATATACAGAAATCTAAGGCATTTCTGTACACCAACAATAAAATATCAGAGACAGAGACAAAAAGGAAAATACCATTTACTATAGCAACAACAAAAAAAATAAAGTACCTAGGAATAAACTTAACCAAAGAAATAAAAGACCTTTACACTGAAAATTACGTAACATTAAAGAAAGAAATTAAGGAAGATACAAATAAATGGAGGCAAATACCATGTTCTTGTATGGGAAGAATCAACATCATCAAAATGGCCATACAATCTAAAGCAATTTAGAGATTCAATGAAATCTCTATTAAAATACAAATGACATATTTCACAGACCTAGAACAAATACTCTAAAAATTTATATGAAACCAAAAAAGACCCGGAATAGCAAAAGCAATCTTGAGACATAAGAACACAGCAGGAGGAATCACAATACCAGACATCAACAATACCACAAAGCCATGGTGATCGAAACAATCTGGTACTTGCATAAGAACAGACATATAGATCAGTGAAACAGAATAGAGAGCCCAAAAATAAACCCAGGAATCTACTATAGTCAACTAATATTTGATTAAGGAGGAAGCAACATAAAATGAAGTGAGAAGAGCCTCTTTAACAAATGGTGCTGGGAGAACTGGACAGGGATGTGCAAAAAAATGAAACTAGACGACCAACTTACACCACACATGAGAATAAACTCAAGATAGATCAAAGACTTCAATGTAAGTCGTGGCACCATAAAAGTCCTAAAAGAAAACATAGGCAGGAAAATTTCAGATATCCCACATAGCAACATTTTCACTGATATATCTCCTAAGGCAAGGGAAATAAAGGAAAGAATAAACAAATGGGACTACATCAAACTAAAGAGTTTCTGTTCAGCAAAAGAAAACATCAGCAAGATGAAAAGGGAACCAACCGTATGGGAAAATATATTTGCCAATGATATCTCAGAGAAGGGATTGATCTTCAAAATATATAGAGAGCTTATATGACTCAACACTAAGAAGACAGACAACCCAATAAAAAAATGGACAAACGACCTGAACAAACACTTCTCCGAAGAGGACATACAGAAGGTTCATAGACATATGGAAGGATGCTCAACATCAGTAGCCATCAGAGAGATGCAAATATAAACTACAATGAGATACCACTCCACACCAGTCAGAATGGCCATCATCAACAAAATCAACAAACAAGGTGTGCTGGCGAGGATGCGGAGAGAAGGGAACCCTGGCGCACTGCTGGTGGAAATGCAGACTGGTGCAGTCACTATGGAAAACTGTTTGGAACTTCCTCAAAAAACTAAAAATGGAACTGCCTTTTGAACCAACAATTCTATTGCTAGGACTATATCTGAAAAATCCTGAAACACTACTCCAAAAAAGTCTATGCACCCCTATGTTCATAGTAGCACAATTCACAATAGCCTAGTGCTGGAAACAACCTAAGTGCCCATCTGTAGATGAATGGATCAAAAAAACTGTGGTACATTTACACAATGGAGTACTACGTAGCAGAAAGAAAGAAGGTACTCCTACCATTTGTAACAACATGGATGGAGCTGGAGAGAATTATGCTTAGCAAAATAAGCCAGGCAACAAAGAAAAATACCTTATGCTATCACCTATTACCGGATACTAATGAATAACACGAACAAATGAGCAAAATTGAAACAGAGCTATGTGAACAAGGTGTAGACTAACAATGAGAAGGGGGAAGAGGGGAGGGAGAGAAGGGGGTAAAAAGGGGAAGGGTCTAGTCAAAGAACATATATAAATGACCAATGGATATCGACATCTGGGTAGGGACTGACTTTGGGAGAAATGGTGGGCAGGGAGTGGGGAAGCAATAGCAAAAAAAGAAGTGGGACAAATGTAATAGATAAACAAATATTTTTTTTCTCTTTCCTTCTCAAGTGGGGGATGAAAGGGAAAAAAAAAGAATATATAAAGAATGGAAACAAAATTCCAGTGAATATTAGAAGGACAAAGATTTTCCTTCACGCTGTATATTTTTCTCCCTACCTGATCCGTCTAGAAATTGGCACCCTGAGGAAGTAAGTAGTGAAATAAGGTTCTTTGCATGAAAATAATAAGATCATTTTTTAATAGAAGTCTTGTCAACCAAGACTTTGACTGGAATGTCATGCCTAAAAAAGACATGTTTGGGCTCTGGTTGTTACCAAAAGGCCTAAGGAAAGAAGGGTGACCTTAGAGGTAATAAAAGCCCATGAGAAAAAAGGCCTGGTACCTAGGTTGGATGTGCAGTCCATGGCAATCTTTCCAGGGAAGGAATGAAGCTTGCTTTCCTAAGAGATGGCTAAAAGGGACCTGAAAGCACAACAGAAAACCTGAAGGACTTGGAAAAGACAGGTATCTACAGACAAGGCTGAATGGCAGGTACATAGCTCAACTTCGGCGCCCTGAAGGGCAGACTGAAGGTCACCCTAAATGTTCCTTGTGTAAGTTCCAACAAAGCAGACTTAAAGATCAGAAGTGATCATTTTCTGCTCTTGTTGATGTCATGCAAATGAACAGGATAAATTAAAAATGGACCTAATACAGTCCCTTCAATGACAAGGGTGGTAAGCTTAGGGAGAAAAATCGTGACCCAAGGAAAATCACAATGCCCATTGGTAAACTATAAAGCAATACAGCTAATTATCGTTAAAGTCTCTTTTCATTTAAAGTTACCTTGCATTTGTAAATTAAACTAAATTTGTGACATCATCAAAGATGCTTAATTTACAGGCAAGAAGAATGTCAAAAGTCTTGCAACTAGATGTCTTCCCATTAAGACAGGTTTACAGAACTAGAGAATGGTTTGTGGGTTATATTACATAAATTAACATGTGTTTTCTGTTGTCAAAGGGTATAAGCCTAGGATTTCACTACCTGACTGATTGTCTGTACGTATAGGCCTTACTTAATCCTGTCTGCATCGCTGCCTCCTGAGACTGAATGGTTTGGCTGCACCAAGTGGCTGGGTTGGTGAAGAATGGGATGGTCTTTGGGCTTCACCTTAAAACAGGTTTCTGTTTTCTATTCGAATGGCTTGGAGAGAAAAGACCCAGAGGTCTAAGAGAGGGGAAATCTAAAATATTTCCCTCATCCCAAGCTAAATATAGTGGAGAAAAGGGTTCTGGACAGATATGATGTGCCTGGCACACCTTCCTCCAAAGAAGCCCCTCTTTTTTTTCCCCTAATTGGGGACATAGAAAAATTAATACCTGTCTTTTGTCATCTAGTGGTTATGGATTGAATGATGCCTTCTAACCCTGTTGCCAAGTCTGTTTCCCCAAGAATACAACAAGGACACCAGCCTGTTAAACCAAGCACGCTGTTGTGTGGGGACAGCCAGCTGACCTGGAGTCTGCAAGATCCTTCCCCATGTGGGAAGGCCACCCTCCCCTCTACACCCCTGCTTTTATTAGGGATTTCTAGACCCAACGATAGGTAGGATGATGACCATGCCCAGCTTGAAGCAGCTAGAAAAGCAGGAGACCATCGCCCACTGTCCTCTATAAGATTACAAAGGGTCTAAAGTCTGAGGGGGTGGGGAATGTTACTTTTTTTGTTATAAAAAAATAAATTAATGAAGTAATTCTGAAATAATGGTAACATAGGAATGGGAGAAACTGGAGAGATTGCATGCATGAACCATGGACTTGGACTGGGGTAGGGAGGGATTGCTGGGGGAGGGGCATACTGGGCAGGGGGGAACAAAGGGGTAAAAATGGAACTATTGTGACAATATAATCTATAAAACGAAATAAAAAAATGTGAGGAGGGACACCTTGGGACACTTTGCAGACAGGAAGCGACTGGCAAGCAGTATTCAATGTGATGAAAGGCAACCTGAAACCAGGATTACTCTACCCAGCAAAGCTATCATTTAGAATGGGAGGGCAGATGAAGTGCTTCTCAGACAAGGTAAAGCTAAAGGAGCTTATCATCACCAAGCCATTATTATGTGAAATGTCAAAGGGACTTACTTAAGAAAAAGATCAAAACTATGAACACTGAAATGACAACAAACTCACAACTATCAACAAATGAATCTAAGAAATAAAAACAAAATCCAACTAAGCAAACGAGAATAGGAACAGAATCATAGGTATGGGGATCATTTGGAGGGTTATCAACTGGGAGGGGAGAGGGAGAGAAAAGGGGGTATGGTGCAGGAATTTAAAAGCATAAATTGTTGGTACAAAATAGACTGGGCGGAGTTAAGAATAATATAGGAAAGGTTGAAGCCAAAGAACTTATATGCATGACCATGGATATGAATTAAGTGGGGGTGAGATTATTGGAGGGGAGGGGGGTACTGGGCAGAGGGGAGCAAAGGGGAAAAACTGGAACTACTGTAACAACATGATCAATAAAATATACTTAAAAATACAAAACAAACAAACAAAAACAGTATTCCAAATGCCAAAAAACTAGTTAACTATTGAATATGCCTTTCATATGTTGAACCACTCACAAGTTCCACTAAAAATATGATCTCAATCTGTGAGAAGGCCATTGTTGCAGGAGCTCAGCCTATTGAAGAAATGCAACATTCAACTGTAGATATTCTAACAATCCAGAGTCAAGAAAAAGTTAAATTTGGAGAAAAATTTTAAGTAAACATTGGAGATAATGATGTTAATCTGGAGTCAGGAAAATCTGAAATGGAAAATAAACATCATTGGTTGATTCCTGTATGTTACCTGACCTAGGACTACACTCTATTCAACTGAGTTACCCAGCAAGGGCCAAAGGACTCTTTTCTTAAAACATATTTATGAGGACTAATACATATACTCTAAGTGTAAGATAATATTACTATATGATACTACTACTATGTATTTGCAATATATAGGCCACACATGAAGAACCTCATGGTGAAGCTTGCTATTTGATTGATCTGTAAATAGAGATAAGGTAACAACACACAAAGAACAATCCTATTTTAAAGTGTGTCTTTAATGTTCAGATTGCTCAGCTGTTTTTACTTTAAAAGTTTTGGATCTTTATCTAATGCCTTCAATGGTACTTGAAGAGGTTGTTAACAAAGTCTTGGCAAATAAGAATATGTACTATAACATGGACAGTGGGGTGGGGAAGGACTGTGGGAGAAGAAGTGGGCTGGGTTGCGGGGGAGCAATAGGGGGAAAAGTGGGACAACTGTAATTGAAAACAATAAAAAAAGAAAAAAGAAAAAGAAGAAAAAGATTATCTACTATAAACCCAAACAATATGTCAAAGGAGGTCCTTCATTCTTTTCCCCTTTATAGGTGTATTTTTAGGGAAACAGTGAAAAGTTGATAAATACTCAGAGGGGTGTGATGTAGTGTGGGAACAAGACTATATTCTGAGCATAAAACTGGACAGATTCCATCCTGACTGCTTTCTCTTTGCACCAATTACCCCAGAAATCCACAAAGTGTGTTCTACAGACTCTGGGGCTTCTGAGATCATTTCAGATCTTCAAGGTCAAAACAATCTTCATAATAATACTGATTATTATGCATTTTTTACTTTCATTTTTTTCATGAGTGTATAGTTCTCTAGAAGCTACATGATGAATGATATTGCATTAGATTAAATGTGGAAGCAGGTATTAGAATCAAGTTGTCTCTTATTAAGCCAGATTTTGAAGATTTTTCCAACACTACTTTTTTATTTTGGGAAATAAAGTTACTTTTCATAAAAATGTTATTTAACATGTAACAGTCTGTCCTCTATCTCTTTCAGCCTCTTCTCTCACTATTCCCCCATGCACATAAATAAGTCTTATTATTTATTATATTTCTGTTTTAATTCTAGCATAATAAATGTCAATATATAACCCAAATAAACAAAGGTATTTGGGGTCCTCAATTATTTTTAAGAGTTCCAAAATGAAATACTTTCAGAACCTCTGATTTAGACTTTACACTGGTATTCTCATTCAAACTCATATATTATGAGTTGAATTATGTGATTAATTAAGGTGTCATACTGGAATATGTTGGGTCCCTAATCCAATACGACTGGCATTCTCTGAAAAGAATACCCTGTGAAGAGACAGACAAGCAAACAGGGAGAACAGAAGGTGAAGACTGAAGTTATGCTGCCACAAGCCAAGGTACTACCAGAAGCCAGGAGCAAGGCCCGGAACAGTTCCTTCCCTAATGTTTTCAGGAAGAGCATGACCCTGCCAATATCTTGATTTCAGATTTCTGTCCTGCAAAAATGTGGGACAATAAATGTCTGTTGTTCTAAGCCAACCCATTTGCTGTACTTTGTTACAGAAACCCTAGCAAACTAATATACCCTAACTTCAATCATGGCCAAGTCTGTCTAGTCCAAACCTCTTTCCTGAGTTTCGTACACATACATAAAATAACTTCTTGGCCATTTCCCACCTTTAAAAGGTGTCTGAAAATGAAACATGTTCAGAGTGATACTAATCATTGTAACCTGCTTGATGAAATCTGCTCTACTCACACACACACACACACATATTGTTTTCTTTGAGGGGTATCACCTTTTTTAGTGCCTCCTTTTATTAATTTCCATACCTAATTAGTCCTCAGTGTCAAATTGGCTGGGCCATGGTGTCCAGGTATTTGTTTAAATGTTATCATGGATGGTTCTGTGAGGGTGTTTCAGATGAGATTAACATTTAAAATCCAGTGGACTTTGAGTAAAGCAAATTGCCCTCTATAATGAGGGTTGGCCTCATCCAATCAGTAGAAGGCCTGAATAGAACAAAAGACCAACCTCCCCTGATCCAGAGGGAAGTGTGTCAGCAGATTGTCTTCAGACTTGAACTGCAACACTGGCTCTTCCCTGTGTCTCTAGTCTGTCATCCTACCCTGCAGATTTTGGAATTGTCAGCTTCCATAATCACATGAGCCAATTCCTTAAAATAAATCTGTCTTTATATATACATATCCTATAGAACTCTAATACTGTATACTTCTAATCTGTGACTTCTCTAACCTTACTACCACTGATTAGTTCAGGCCACCATCATCTCTTATCAGAACCATGATATTAACCTTCTAAACTCTGCTCTCTCTGGCCTTTCCCTTTCCAATCCATTCTCTATGTGTCTGTCTAAATGATCTAAGAAACTCATCTGAGTACATCACTTTCCAGTTTATAACATTCATAGGCTTTCCATAGCTTTCAGGGTAAGACCTATAGCATAGCCTAGAGAGTGAACAATCTATCCCCTACCCCTTCCAGTCTCTTCTCTCAGTATTTCTTCATACACATAAGGGGGCTACTTTCCAGGGCTCTTTTATGAACTTCATCACCTTTTAAGTGAGACTGTCCTATAAATACCCATTGCCAGGCTGTGCTCAAATGCTTTTCCTGAGTGGTCTTCAGTCAGGACCAGTTCTTTTGATCCTAATTAAAAAGTTGCTTGCTAAATTATGTTTATGCTCTATTTTAACTCAGCTGTCTACTTTTTTACTTCTTTTAAAATTAAATTATGTTGTATTTATTTTATAGGCAGAATAGACAAACTATAGTCAATTCCTGAAAATATTTATTTTATTTTATTTTGTTTTGTTTTATCCTTACCTGAGGACACGCTTATAGATGGGAAGGGAGAGAGGGACAGAACATCGATGTGAAAGAGAAACTTCAATCAGTTGCCTCTCATACACACCCTGACAGAGGACCCTACCCACAACCTAGACATGTGCCCTGATCAATAATTGAACCTGCCACCTTTCATCTTGCAGGATGACACCCCAACCAAGTGAGCTATATCAGCCAGGGCTTTTGTATATTTTAAAGGTGTGAAGGATAAGCTTAATGGGTATAGATATTATTTCAGATTAACTATTTGGAGACATTACCACAGATAACTGATAGTGATTAATAATTATAAATAATAATTATAATAAAATATATCATAGTAATTACTAATTAACTTGGGCCACATACTGCCTAGGTCCAGATCTTGGTTCTATCTCTTACTATCTTTGTGAACTTGAGCAAGTTACTTAACTTCTCTCTGCCTAGTTTCTCATCTTAAAATGAGATAGTAGCACTTTCCTAATAGAATTTTATGATGCTTAAACGTGTTCATATATGTAAATCTCCCTGCAAAGTTCCTGGTACACAGTAAGTGCTACATGGTTTTCTTTTGTTATTATTATTATTTGACAATGCATTTACAAGTGCAAAGATTACATAGCCAGACTACTTGGATTCTAATCTTGGTGCTAATACTTTCTACTTGTGTGCCTTGGGCAAGTTCCTTAATTTCTACGAGCCTCAGTTTCTTCATCTGTAAAATAAGATAATAATAATACCTACCTCACAGAGATGTTATGAGGATTAACTGACTTAAAACATGTGAAAGTCTTAGAACAGTACATGGCACATGCCCAACATTATACAGTGCTTACAAATTTGACTAACATAATATTGGGCCATATTGATCATATTATTTTGTATCTTGTTCTGATTTTTTTTGTTTTTAAATTCTCTAATCCTCAGTGGCAAACGCTATGCTTTTTCATTCTTAAATTTTCACGGCGCAGCTATCTGGTGCTAATCACTTTATTTACCCTCTCTTCTTTAGAAAGAAAACAAACAAATCCAAAAAACCTGCCTTTAATCTACAGTCATTCTTGCTAAACAAGAAAACAACTACTTTATACCACATGGATATACCAATATTTTGTCCCAAGGCTCACAGCTGAGCAGGATGCTTCTTTTTTTTTCAATTTATAAAATAATGCTGTCGATATGCATTATGACTTGAAGTGTTCAAGACCCCAAGAGAGAATGTTAATTGTTGCTGCTCTGTGTCAACAAAATAAAAATTAGAGCTATACAATTCATCTCCCCATACCAGTTTTTCTCTCTTCATCTCAGTCTCTTCTTCTCTCACCACTGCCACATCCAGAACATATATAATTTGGTAAAAACAAATAACAGACAAACAAACAAAAAAATGAAGATAAAAAGACTGTTTTAACAACATATTACCTTGAATTGGTTACCAAAAATCCTGAGTGCTCAGTGTAGGGTGACAAGAAATACAGACAATTTCATGAGAGAAATTTGACTCAAGTAAATAATAATATTGTGAATTTTTCTACCAGAACCACAATTCACTTCAAAACCCAAAATTAATTAAGTGCAATTATTTTGCACTTTATAGATCATTTTTAAAAATGGAAATACTTCATACCTTTGTTTATATCAATGAGTTGTTTCTTTTTCTTTTGGCGTTCCAACTTTTCTTGCTCGGCTTTCTCCTTTGCAAGCTTTGCTCTCCTAGTCTTCTCTTCCATTTCTTTTCTCTTATTGTTTTCTTTTACTGCTTCCTGTACATATAAACAGAGTTAAACAAAAATCCTTCCATTACTTATATATTGGAGAACTTGTACAATTTTAAAATTACATAGCCACATATGCATGTGGGTGCTCAGAGATGGAAAAGTATTATAGTAGATTCAAGGTACATACATACACTTGAGAAAAACTAATAATTCAGAGGTGTTGAAAAAATTTAGAAATAACTCAGGTTTTAATTGACATTCCTAAAGGTCAGAAAATGAGGGACATGAATGTTTACATATTTAACAATAAAAAGACATTCTTTGCTGTTGAAATATAAAAGTTTTGGTATACAATATAAGTTTTAATATGAAAATATGGCTTAGGAAGTATTTTACAATTTTATTTTAACTTTTTCCCTTATATGCAAAGTGGGGATAAAAAAAAACAAAAACAAGTTCCCCATAAGATTTTTGTAAGGTAAAATGGGATACACTCATAAAGTGCTTAGAACACTTAGTCTATGATGGTCATGGTTGTGGTGGTGATGATTACATCTAATGGTGAAAATCATGAAATTACAAGCCATGTTATCACAGGGAAGAAATACTAGCAAGTTAAATAGCTCTTTACATGCCAAGATCTTTAGAAATGCTGAAAAATACTTCAAGCTATTGTCTGTTTTATTGTAGATTGACCATTTATGGAACTCAAGGGAAACAGTACATTCCATTAGGTGGTATGGAATAAAGTTGAAGTAAACTGATCAGCTGGAATAATAATATTAACTTCCTTTGAGGTCAGAGAAATAAAAAATGAAAGTTCCTTCCATCAAGCTGTTCTGTTTCTTTTTTCCCATTATGATTGATTAGATATACCTCACAGAATGTACCAACTATTTCACAGAAACTATTTTGTTCTAAAAGCACTAAAGAAAAGGACTCAGTGACATGAAAACTTCAACAAGACTTTGCCTGGAGGTGTCTATATCGAAATATTTTTCTCCACATTAAAACACACAATAGTTTTTAAAAGCCCTGGAAACACAAAGAAACCTTCTGACTTTCAAGCATTATTGGTATCTCTCCCTTTTACTGCCCCCATCAGGCTGGCACAAAATGATCTGGCTCCAACAGACAAATTCAAAGGCTACCACTTAAAATAAATCAGAATAACAGAAATTGAATTTTAGAGAAGTTTTCTCATCTTTGGAACTACTATCATTTTAGTTTGGACAATTCTCTGTTGTAGGAGTCATCCTGTTCATTGTAACATGTTTACCAGCACCCCTGACCTCTACTCACTAGATGCCAGTATCAACCTTCCCCAGTTATGACAACCAAAAATGTCTCCAGAGATTGTCAAATGTAACCCAGATTAAGAACTACTAACCTTAGGAGTTTCAGAAAGATAATTTATTTATAAAAATTATGAAGTTGCCTGCTCTGCTGAACCTAGCTTTTTTTTACAATGAGTTTAATATTTGCCTAAGCTCACACATTTAATGTAATTGCACAGGTGGGAACAGAACTTGTGTCTCTACTCCTGGTTTAGTGCTTGTTTTATTCTTCAAGGATACCAAAAGCACAAGCAACAAAAGAAACAAATACATAAATAAGATTTCATCAAAACTAAAACTTTTATCCACCAAAGGACACTGTCAAGAAAGTGAAGAGGTAACACACAGAATAGGAGAAAATATTTGCAAATTATTTTTCTCATAAGAATACATAAAAGCTCTTATAACTAAAAAAAAAAAAAAAAAAAAAAGACAAATAACCCAGTTAAAAATAGGCAAATGATTTGAATAGATCTTTCTGCAAAGAAAACATAAAGGGGGACCCAAGAAAACCCAGATTTTATTTATTAAAAAAAGTATATTTATTCTTACATGTTTAAACTTCAGTCACCTTAAAGCACTCTCCATTTGATGCAATATATGCCTATGAGACAATTTTTTCCACTGCTCAAAACAGTTTTTGAACTCATCAATTTGGATGTCCTTTAGTGCTTCTGCCATTCTTTTGTTTCACCTCTTCCACACTGGAAAAACATTTCCCTTTGAGGACTTTTTCATATGGGGAAACAAAAAATGTCGCTCAGGATGAGATCTGGTGAATAGGGAGGGTGGGGCCTGGGGGTAATGATGCTTTGGGTCGAAAACTGCTGAACACTCAGGGCAGTGTGGGCAGATGTTGAAAGAGTCTTCACAAAAACTTACTAAAGCTGAATGTAGCCTCTCACAACAATGCCAGCTGGTACATTGAACAGATAGGTTCCTAGAACATCACTTAGCAGGGGAGGCCTGTACTATAAGGCGCCTGCCCTCCAGAAAATATTTCTGGTTTTCTTTATGTCCCCTCTCGTATACATATAGCCAATAAAGTACATGAAAAGATGTTGGATGTCATTCATCACTAGGAAATTGCCAATCAAAATCTCAGTAAGGGACCACTTCATACCCACTAGGATGGCTATAATAATAATATAAAGCAGATAATAACAAGTGAGGTTGTGGAGAAACTGAACACTTTTTATTACTGGTGTGAATGTAAAATGGTGAGTCATTTTGGAAAACGGTTGCTTAAATGATAAACAAAGACAAGCAATATGACTAAGAAATTCCACTCCTAGATATAGACCCAAGGTGGGGGGGCATATGTTCATACAAAAACTTGTACAAGAATGGTCATAGCAATACTATTCTTAATATCCAGTAAGTGGAAATAACCCAAGTGTCCATCAATTCATAAATGGATAAAGAAAATGTGTTATACAGCGATACAATGAAATATTATTCAAGCATAAAAATAATGAAGTGTTGACAAATGCTGCAACATGGATGAACCTTAGTGTATTATGCTAAGTGAAAGAAGTAAGACACAAAATGTCACATATGCTGTAATACCACTTATATGTAATATCCAGAATAGGCAAAACAAACACTTAGAGACAGAAAGTAGATTAGTGCTTGCCAGGGGATGGGAGAGGGGGTAATGAGGAGTAACTGCTAGTCAATATGGGTTCTTCTGGGAGCTGATGAAAATGTTCTAGAATTAGATCGTTATCTTGGTTGTACAACCTTGTGAATATAATAAAAACTACTGATTTATATATTTTAAAATAGTGGATTTTATATATAAATTATATCTCAATAAAACTTAATTAAAAATCAAAAACACATGATTGAGATGGGCAAGAATGAAAATTGTAACTTAGCAAAAAAGAAAAAGCTAATATGAAAAGGAAACATATATTCAGGCTCTGCTGCTAACAAGGTATATGACCTTTGTTAAGTAGCATAACGGTCAAATAACAGGAGAAAAGGAGGGAGGTAAATACTTGCATATATTGGGTTGGCCAAAAAGTCCATTTAGTTTATTCTGTAGCAGACACATTTTACATTTTAACCAATAACTTTATTGATTTGGATATTCTGAGTATGTTGGTTATCTCCCAGGTGTGATTAACATTGATTGTTCTCAATTAATGTCTCGATTTGATCGCTATCAACTTGAACTGGTATACCTGACCATGGAGCATCATCCAGTGAGAAATCTCGAGCATGAAACTTCACACACCACTTTTGACATGCTTGATCAGTCACAGCACCTTCTCCATATACTGCACAAACTTTTTTTTTTTGCATTTTAGTTGTGTTTTTACCTTTCTTGAAATAACAAAGCATAATATGCCAAAAAATCTTGTGTATTTTCTTCCATTTCAATGTTAAAATGGTTAGACAAAAATTCACCAATTTTTATGTCTTTTAAAAATGCACGCTGATATGACAGCTGTCACAATACATTAACAAAATTTTTTCAAATGAAATTAAAGACAACTGAGTACTACTAGAGTCATCTTACAGAAAACAAACAAACAAACAACTTTTGGCCAAACCAATATTTTATTACTAGTCAAATCTCTGATCTGGTAAATAGTCACCAACATGTGGTGGACTCTTCTATTATTAATTGCATGGGCTCTTTAACTGCTGAGTGTCGCCATTTATTATGAAGCTAAAATAAACTGGTAACTTCCATTTGTATTTCTTCCTTGTTCTGATGATAACAGATACTTTTTCATGAAAAATCTATTATGTGCAAGGTGTTTTAAGTAAATAATTTCTAATCTTTCTAGAAACTTTGCAAAGTAGCTATTATTTGCTCACATTTTACAGGTGCTGAAACAGGTTCAAATAGGTTAAGTGAGATGCCCAAGGCTACCCAGTTACTTAAGTACTAGAACCATGTGTGTTCACTTACACTACCATGATACCTTCCAAGTAGAGTTGCCAAATAAAATACAAAACAGTTAAATTTTACTTTAAAGTAAACTATGAATTGTTTTTAGTATAAGTATATCCCATATAATACTTGAGCTATATTTAAAAATTATTGTAGTATTTGGGACACATTGATGTGAATATTATTCACTATGCATACAATACTTGGGATACATTTATACTAAAAAATCATGTAATATTTGGGACACCTTGATACTAAAAAAGTATTCATGGATTTTCTGAAATTCAAAATTAAATGGACATCTATTTTTATTTGATAAATATGGCAATTCTATTCCGAAGACTTTGTTGAGTTTTTTTATAGGGATCCTTTTACAGACTAAGAGCATCTAATGAAAACAGTAGGATGATTAGAAAAGCGCAGAAAAAGCCCTAATCTAAACCATATTTTGACAATGGAAGTGTTGATATAGATTACTGATAGGCATTCTGAGGTTCATGTACTTGAATCACACTATTTTTGTAGCATTCTCCATACATTTATTTTTATTTTTTATTTCTTGAAAATAGAGTAAAACTTAAAAAATGTTTATATCTAAACTGATACAATTGGTGTAGAAGGAAATGTGTCAACAATTGATATCAAAGTCTGGATAATGAAGAAATTTGGCATATGTGAGTAGGTTAAATTTCTATATGAAATGGAGGCTTGCAACCTACACTACAAAAACAACATAAGCATAGATATTGTAAATGACGAAACAGACCAAGTAATAGGTTCATTAATTCACATCTTAAATGTTTCACGAATAGATTTAACTACAAAACAAGCACACCATTTATAATGGCATGTATAATCCTAAAGAGACCAAAACACAAGAGGAAAATACTTTCTGTGGTTTGTCAGTAATGAAAATGAATGAAAGCATCTACAAAGACATAGGTTTTTTGCAAGCCACACAGACTGTGAAGTATAATTTTGGTCCTTATGTCACCAGTTCTGTCTTCATGAAGAGGCCTCATGCTGAAGAGAAGACCCTATTGCTCTCAGTGTTTTTATTCTTTGGCTCTGGCTTTAAAAAATCAGAGGTGCGAAATATATGCCTGTTTAATTGTCTCTCCTTAAGAAAAAAATTTAAAAAGAAAGGCAAATACTAACTATGGTTTAATATCAACAATCTTGAGTTTTACTAGAGTGAAAGATAAAACATTCTAAAACTTGGTTTAACTCTCCTAAACGTGAAATCTGATGGGGAGAGACCTTATGTGAGGGATGAGGTATTTTCTTTTCATACTAATTCCTATAAACAAAGCCCAAATTAAAAGACTAAAAGCAACAGGAGCAAATTTAAGCTCAGGTTTTTAAAAAAAAATTCCTTAAATAAGTGATTAACAACACTTTATATTTATTGAGCCTCACCAAACATTTTAAAACATTAACTTATGAGTATTTTCATCAAGTAAGCACTAATCTTTATTTCTTAGGGCTGGGAATGCCAACTGATTATATTCTGTCAATGTACAGGGCTGTGTTCTCTTAAAAGGGTGCTCATTGAGAAAGTGTTTGGGTAGTAATCTCAAACAAGATAAGAAATGTTTACAGAAACAGTCTTAGTTTTACTGGCATATCTATTTTTTAAGAACCAGTAAAAAGCATAAATGGAACAAAATATAACAGATAATGTCTCTAGGATTTACTGCAAGATATATCCAACAACCTAATTTTAAATCTCTCACTGAAACCTCTATTGCCTCACTGAAAAATATGAATAAATTAAAAAATCTTATTTCATTTGTTGTACATAATTAACAAATGAGATCCATGGACAAAAAAGATAAACAAACAAACTCGTGTAAATGCTAACATAGTTATTCCAATTAAGTTTTGAGAAGTGGATGAAACTGTGTGTAGCTAACTTGGTTGGGCATGACGCCACAAACTGAAAGACTGAGGGTTCAATTCCCAGTCAGAGGACAGGCCTGGGTTGTGAGTTCTAGTTGCTAGTCAGAGCATGTACAAGAGGTAACCAATTTATATTTCTGTCTTACACTGATGTTTTTCTCCCTCTCTTCTTCTCTTTCACCCTCTTTAAAATGAATAAGCATGTCCAAAAGTCTTAGATGCCAGCCTCAGTCACACTAGGACGACATGAAGAAAGCATCTTCCAAACTTGATGTGATATTTGAAAACAAAAACAAATACCACTGAAAACAAAAACCATTCCTTCCTTTTGTTGTCTCAAATGGCTTACTACCCTAGTGCTGACTACAGAAGCACTTTGCAAGCACTGCTATCTCACTGAAAGCCAAAGGTATTTTTGAGGGTTAGAGAAGTGGAGAAATCAGTCAGGAAAATGGATATCGGAGTCAGGTAAACCTGGTTTCAAACCCAAGCTCCCATAATTTATCCTAAAAGCTATGTGACCTTGAACAAGTTGGTAACTTCATCACTTTGAGCTTTGGTTTCCACATCTGCAGAATGGAGATACTCAAATACATTGGTTGTTGAATAAATTAAGGGAAAAAATGTTTATATAAAACACTGAAAACAATGACTGGTACAGAAGAAATACATGGTGGTGCTGATTATCATGTGTAACAGAAACATCTGAAAGTTTGAATGTCAAGAATTTGATCAGTAAGATCTATGACTAGAAATGCAGCATCTTGAAACCAGAAATTAGTTTTCTTCTCTTTTGGGTTTTGAATCATCCTGGGTACCTGTGTGAATATACCTGGCAAGACTTGAAATTCATTCCAATTTCAGAAGCTGTACAACAGTAGAGTTACATAACCTTAAAAGAATGTAAATTGGAAATATCCCAGTGAACAAATTGACAACTCTGGTGGCCAGAGGCATATTGTGATCACACTGCTGAGTGTTTCTTCATTCATCAGGGATGTTAGAAGGATTTGCAAATGATATTGAGTCAAATCATTTGGCAACAATATAAAAAAAAAACTGTTTTTATCATATTGTAACTCTTTTTATACACTAAATATATGTCATCAAGATGTTATTTTTTCATGAGAACTCAATGAAGCAGGTGAAATTTTATGTTGGATTGTCCTAGCACCTGACATTCTATCAGCTTTAATCAAACTGTGCTTTTAGAGGGTTTATGTTTTACTTTCTTTGTTTTATGTTAACCACTTCAGAATTTTAAAATGTTTCTTTTAATCACCTCTTTTTTAAAATAACATAGAACACTTAAAATTTTTTAATTAAAGTACTGCTAACATGGCTACTATAAATTTCTATTTTTTTCTAGATAAGTATGATAATTCTATAGATTCATATTTTTAATGCATCTCATTGATTAAACTTTTAAAATTCCTGACCTATAACATTATGTCCAGAGTAAAAATAATGGGAAAGAGGCCTATTTCTTTTGTTTCTCTAAAGTCATGGCACATAATCCAAACATTCTAAGTAGAATGGCATATCCTTGTGAACACAGGATGGTCTTTAGGAGCTGAGAGATCTGGTTTAAATTGTAGCTGTCTAGTGACTATCATGCTTTATTCCCTTGGGCCATTTACTTACCTGAGCTAAGCCTCCTTTCATGATCTATGAAATACCTGCACTTCATACTGTTGGTTTGCAATTTAATGAGAAATTGCTTATAAAGCCATTAAGCATAGTGCACGGCACACAGAAAGTGTTCAGTGAGTGTTGGTGGTTTATCATTATTATGTTTTTCCACAGTTGGGCAATATCAATGCCCCATGCAGTTCAGGGTTTGTATTCAATTTTGCTCAACCAAGGAGCATGATCACATATGTGCATGCTCACTGGGGAGAAGAAAGAACCCTTCATGATATGGCAATTTTCAGTATCAGGTAAAAATATGAACAAAATGCATTTCCTCTCACATCTACAAACTCTGAACAAACAATGGGACTTGCCTTCCTAAGCTATGATGAAAAAAAAAAAAAGAGAAAATAAACAACATAAGTTTAGGGAAAATATTCTTGTTTTAATTGACCAAATTGGACAAATATCATAAACAAAAACATCACTGAATTTTTTGTTCTGTGGGTCATTAATGAAATTCACATATCATCTTACTTAAGGTTCAATATACCTACGGGACTATTCACATAAACTGAGGGATAAACTTTCCTGGAAGAAGGCAGTGTTTTTTGTTTGTTTGCTTTTGTTTTGGTATTGATTGTTTTTAAACATCTGGAGTTAGTTCTGTCATCTCCCTGAGAAAATGAAGCACAAACTCTAAAAAAACAAACAAATAAAACAAAAAACCCACTTAATTTGTAAATAAGAAGTTTGCTTTTATTTCTTTTGTATTTATCTGAGAATGCAATACTCATTTGTTCTCCATGAAGGTTTATGAAAGGGTCAGGAGAATTAGCTTACACTCAGTCCTCTACCCTAGGCCTTGCTAAGCTTTCTTATACTTTTGCCATCTTTGCCCATAGGAGGTTGCTAGTCTTGCTGGAAAACCATCTACTGAAGAATTTTTTAAAATTCTCACCCAAGGACATTTTTTTCATTGCTTTTAGAGAGAGATAGGGAGAGAAACATCGATGTGAGAGAGAAGCATCAACTGGTTATCTCCCTCACATGCCTTGACCAGGGGTTGAACCTGCAACCTTTTGGTTACATGGCAATGCTCCAACCAACTGAGCCACACTGGCCAGGGCTGAAGATTTAATATAGATGATAAAATGAATGGTATTTTTCTTGTTGCTTAATTCCAGGAAAACAGATTAAAAAGTTGTCCAGACCAGTGAACTAGGGTTACAACAACATTGCCCTTTCTGTGTCCCAAAGATGTCCTGAGCATGACAATGAATAGCAAAGGCAATTCTATGTATGATGCCTTTTCATCATTTTATCAAATTTTTTTCTTAGATAAAATTCTCCTTACTCCCCTTCTAACACATTGTTTTTCTTGAATTGTTTTGGCAGCTAGTGACATTTTCGCAATGTGCTGCATGTACCTGCCACCAAGGATAAGAGTTGTTGGCAAACACAGACCCCATTGTACATTACCACTAAATATTGTGTAACATGGACTGAGTCCCTGATTTGTTAGTGGATGAAAATCATAAAGAATACCAAAGATAAATCAGGACTCATATACTCTTCCTGATCTTTCTCATTCCCATTTTAGAATGATTATGTCAGGTTACAAATGGGAAGATGTGAGCCAAGATGAGTTTTTTAGCATTTGAACAGAGAATTGAACAACCAGATGATCAGAGAGAAAACCTACATAAGATGGTGGCAATAATTCATCAGATTTTTCAACAGCAACTAGGAACAAATTAAGGCTTTCCATTAAAGAAAGGAAAGAATTCTACACTTTAACATCAAACAACATTAGATATTTCTTTTCTATAGTTGTTCACTGTGTTTAAATGGCATGTTGGATTGGAGTCATGACAAATGCTCAGGGCAAAGAATTTTCAGCTGCACTCTTAGAATCAGTACCTGTGAAGATTTTATCAGCACTATAATACTGCTAAACTTTTTCTTTCCAAGATATTTCCACTTATTATGGTACAAGTGACTTATAAGGCCCTTCTTATGCAAGACCTCATGAATATTTCACCAATCAATTAACTATGATTGTAACTGACAGGCATAGCTTTCTCATTGGGGTAATTGAAACCTTGATTAGCTTGCTCAAGTACTTAAGTGTCTCAGTAATACACATTGAACATATGCAGTTAGATAGGGATTAAAGTTGTGTTTATTAACCTACATAAATATGGTATTAATCATTGATGTATAGAGGGCCATAGGTAACTTGATAAATCAACACATTTTCTGCCCTCTTCGATTCCTGAGACACTGTGTCCCTTCCTTCCTATAGACCAGACTGCTCTCTCTCCATCTTGTTTCTCGATTGCATTGCCTGCACCCTCCTTTTTAATTTTTGCCTTCCCCTAAAGCTCCTTCCCCCTCCTTCATTCTATCTCCTTTCTCTCTGTCAGCCTGTCAGATAATCCATATATTCCTATTCAGAACTGAGGAAAGCCCTCCATTAGCCTACAAGGCCTTACATGATCTGGTCCCTGCCTGTTTATCTGGCCTCATCTTTTCCTTCACTGTTCTGTTCTAGCCCACTATTCTCCTTCCCTCAGTGCCTTTATTTACCTTTGTGTTCCCTCTGCTCTCAGCTCCACCAAGTCTCTGCTTAAAAGTCTCCTTATCAGTGAGGTGTTGAGGTGTTCCCTGACCACTTTACATAAAGTAACCCCTTGGCAAACTCCCTAGCTCCCTCTTTCCTAATGTAGTCTTTATAATATAAAAGGTCAAAACCTAGTGACACTTTAGATACTCTTTGCATTTTCTGAGAATTAGCAGCCTGGTCTCTTTATATAACAATAGTTTTCAGTCTGGGAATTCTCAAAACATTAAATTACCAAGAACATCTCTATATATAGTTCCTTGCACACCTCCTATTTCTTTATTGAAAATAATCTTAGTGGTCTTGCAATAAGCATTACCCATCTTTGAATGGTAGGTTTCTTCTTAATCATCCATAGGTTATAATTCACTGACATCTACAGTTATTTTCTTAAAAATGCCAGTAGTTAGTGTTTCTGAGGCCTGATAACTATGGTATTTCTCACACTGACATAGCTCAACACTCTTCAGTGAAAATTCACTTATGCAAAGATTATTGTTTACAAAGAACCTCCAAAGATAAAAAGGAAAGATGTGTCTTTATTTTGAAAATAAGTCTTTATTTTGAATGAGATATTTTTAGGATCCACAAACATCAGTAAGATGCAGCTTTTCCAGTGATCTTTTGGTTTAAGACAAAGCTGTCTGAGGTTTAGGGAGGAAAGTTTATATGAAAACTTCCTTGAGTTTATTTGTATAAATGACTCCCTTTTGGCAGATGGGAGACTCATAGAAGAAAGTGATTGGCTCCAGGTAAAGGAGCTCTGTTAAGTAAATTCCAGCACATGTTCACTGAAGTAACCCTCTTGTATTCAGCACAACCAGCTTACTGTTCAGCCTACTTACAAAACAAATTAAAAATTCATGTATCTTTCACATGCTGTACATATCCCTAGGTTTGCCAGACAGACAGGTCTTTGTACAACAGCGTGGTTGTGAAGGGAATTACAAATGTAAATTATTAAAAGTGAGAAGAAAGACCAAAAAAGACTATTATGTGCAAATTTTCTTGAATATTAAACAAGAAGTTGGTTTCAAAGTGGTCATGCACCAATAATGAAGGCTGGCTGTGATCTCAAGTCCTTTCAAAATCTGCCTTACAAATGCAAGAATATGTGATCTGAAGTTGGAGGAAAAACTGCCTCTCCCTTCACAGTCTATTAGATTTCTGAACTCTGATTAGCTGGAAGTTAATCTGTAATGTGAAAAATGGAGAAAGTGCCAAATGCTGCAGGTTTCTGCAGACACATTTTTCTTAGGAGGTATTTATTTGAATCCCTATCTTTCCATCTGGGGAAAAAAAACAACAATTGAGATAGACATTATGGACCTCTACTTGTTTAAAGTCTGTGAAGTGCTTTGATCGCCTATAGGAAGTTAACTATAACTTTTTAATTGATTTTATCCTGAACCAAAGGGACAAAATGAAACTCTAAAGTGACTGATACAGTATTTTAATGGCAAAATGTCTTGGAGAGATATGTGTTGGGGGAAAGGACAAAACAATGGTATCTTACAAGTCTGAGAGCTGACTTTACTGCCTTACTACTGTCACCATCTTAGAAAATGGAAGAGGCAGCACAATCAATATGGTTTTTGAAGAGATCAATTTTGGTGGGTGGAAAAGCACCTGGAGACTTGGAAAAGAATATCAAATTACCTTCAGAAGTAGAAATATAGAATCAGACAGGAAGGGCCCTAAAGAAATGCTTGCCTTAGTCTCCAGTCTGTGAATAGAGTTCCTTGACTTCCTGCAGAACCTGTGCTGATAGTTAATCATTTCTACAATAAAATGCTTCCTCATGTCTACCTAAAAGCTGTCAGTTTCTTAAGCCTGCATCTTGTCTATTGGTCATTGAGAAATAAAAACCTGGTCATTATCATCCTTAAAATTTTTTCACACAGGTGTAGCTTGTCCCCAGGACAAGAAGTTCTAGAGTTCCACAAAAGTGAAGCTAATCCTCAAATGCAATGCAGATGAATTTCCTAGTTCGTAGGGTAAGGGTTGCGGGAAGGGGTGCTCAGAGCAGCCCTTAGCACAATTTGTTTGGACCCCAAATTAAGCCACTGAATACCACCCTTTGGGAAAACTTTCTCACAGAGAGTTCCTTCTAAAAATTTATAATGTTAATGCTTTCCTCTGGGTCTTCTCTCTCCTTGTTGGACTTTTTTTTTTAAACTATAGGCTTCTTCATCCTCATATACGTTGCCCTCTCCCAAATGGACAAATATGGAAACAATAACTTAAGAGAAGGGCTAACCAATATCTAGTGTAAGGATATTCCCAGTTTTTTATGTTCTCATTCTCTTAACATATCTTAGCATTTGTTTTGCAACATTTTAAGGTGCAACTGTAAACTTATAAGAATCTTGTTCTTCAAATAACCACCTTGGGAAGCCACAAACTCATTTTGGTGAGGGACCTTACTCTGTGATTGATCCTGCTCTTTCAGAATTAACCTCAGAATCAAATTAAATTGGTTGCATTTTAGAGCCACAGTACTTTTGACCAGAGGTTTTCTTACCCAGTTTGATTGTATATCTTATTCATAAAACTTGGTTCATCACTTTTAGCTATGTTCAAAAATCAGATACACTCTAAAATTGCAAATATTTACTACTTCTGAAAAGATCTAAAGCACATGCTTCGTAACCCTTAGGGAAAAATTCAAAACAGGTATTTCCAAAATATTCAGAGAGGTGTCATTGCCTTTCAATTAAGATAATAAGGAGGGGTAAAAATTCTTTGACTCCACATTTCTGATTTGTCTTTAAAAACATAGAAACATCTCATATACTGCTGATTCATGGTTAGTACTCTTCCACTAAAAATGAAAAATCTTTTTCCTAGAGAATTTGTGCATGTTGTTGTCTCTATGCTATTTGCTTGATGCACTTAATTATTTTATATTTTACTAATGTCTTGTTGAAGTTGATCTTTTTTTTTCCTGAGGAAACATACACATCCAAAAGAAAAAAATTTAATCAAGTGATATAAATCCCACTCTATATACTGACTGCCATTGATCATTTTTCTGTCCTCCAGGTCATGAGGGAGACAGGGGAAGAAAAAAGAAAGAGGCCAAGGAAGACAAAATCCTAAGAAATATGTAGACTTATTTGTATCCTGTTAATTTACCTTCACTGAGAACCAAGAAACATCCATTCTTTCATTATCTATCATGAATTGTCATGTACTGCTCTAGTTCCCGGGAGATCAACAATGAGCATTACAGACAAGACTCTTGCACTCTTGGCACGTAGAAGTCATCCAAAGAAGCACAACAGTGTCTGTCCTCTTTTAGTCAGTTTCCCAGACTCACTCACCTGGAGCACGGTCTTACTATCAGTTGGAAGAATATTCTAGAGTCTAGAATCTAGATCCTGCTTTTTCACACGTCATCACATGGGAGGTAATCAAAATCTTAGCAAATAAAGAGAGAGTTCTTTATCTTGGACTAGAAGTTACTAATTCTTTCACAGAAGCAAGTTAAAATGGTTTTTCTCAGTTTGCTTTTTCTCAAAGCCACCTTGACTGCCAGTCAGATGTCTGTGATCTTCTAAGTAGAAAGTGAGTGTTTAATGAGTTGTTATCTTACCTGCCAGGATATGGACAGCAAGATGTCCTTCCAGGAATTATGGGGTAGCACCTTTCCCTGTACTGATGCTGTATGAATGATCAGAGTTATTTTCATATGTAGAGAAATATACATAACACTAAAAACTAGTGGAAGGCATGAATAAAAACAGAAGTGCTGATGACATGTGGAAGAAAATGGCAACACAACCACTAGAGGTCACAGCGGTCCTGAAATTAATCTGAAACTTCCACGCTATATTGCTGGTAAGGGGAGTGTCATTTTTATTAATTAGGAGAGAGAGAGTACACTTTTAAACCTCTCATCATTGAGATTAAATTAGAGACCCCCAAGAACTATATCACTGACCATCATTATCAGATGCACCTCATCCTTTCTTGTATGTTATGTTGATATGTCAGCTTAATATTTGACATGCATTCAAATATTCATATATATCCTTTAGGTATGTTTGCTTCAGTCTTGGCTTAGTTTAACAGGCACTGTGTTGGTTTAGTTTGTTGCATGTGTGTATATTATATACAGATAAGCACTCTTATTTATAAGCCAAATACAGCACCTATACAAAGGAGATGTGCAATAACTATTTCTTAATCAATGAAGACAGTGACAATTAATTTAGTGTAAATAATAACTTTGCACATGTGATAAAATTCATGTTTGGGTTTATCCTTTTTGACAGGTTTGCCCTTTTTTTAAAGAGCTGTGCTTAATTTATGGGCAGAGACATTTACCAGGAAGCTAATGAAGCAAGAACATCAGGACCCCTTCCTTGCATGGGAAGGATGCTGGCAATGTATTCACCTGGCAGTGTGTTTTTATAAAATTTGCATTAGAAAGATATATTTATATTCTTTTTTAATAGTTGCTCCCAAAATATATAAATGCAGGCCTCACAAATCTGGATCCTCCACTGTTGAAAGGATATATAAAAAATTGAAAAAGAAGCTTGATGAAGAATAAGAGGAGTGCTAAAATTTGGGAAATGCCAAACTATAAACAGAAGATGGATAATTAAGCTGAGGGAAGATGGGGTTAAAGAATATAACTATATCCATGACATGAATTGGATATTTATTTGACTTGGGGTGGTGAACACACAATACAGTGTACAGATGATGTGTTGTAGAAATGCGTACCAGGGACTTCTATAGTTATGTTAATCAGTGTAACCCCACCCAATAAATTCAATGAAAATGAAAAAAATAAAGGACAAAGCATATCAGGTATCTTCCATGTTTCCAGAAGGCAAAATAATGGGCCTGAACCTGAATTCTAAGGAAAGAAACTCTGAGAATTAAAAAGAACTTTACAGCAAGGATGGCAAAGCAGTGGAATCAAGTCAAGTTATGAAATTACTTTCTCTAGAAATATATTTTAAAGATCAGCTAGTTAGTTTCTAAAAGGGTTGGGAAAACATGCCAGGAAGCCTGGGCAATGAGATAAATCCATAGGAAATTCCTCAGTTTCTAGTCTAGGATTTTATGGCTATATAGGTATATGTGTCTGAGTCACTAGTTTATAAAATAGGTTAAATAAAATGAATATACAATTTCATGCCTCCTTTGACACAGCAAATCTGGGGTTGCTAAGGCTAGAAAGAGTTGATCTGTGAAAATATCTGAAAATAATTATTATAATGTGGATCACTGCAAAACTGGGTTTGGATGGGATAGAGGTCAGAACCAGAGGTATTCTGCTTTAAGATCCCCTTTTGAAACTAGAAATAATGACATTGGTATATAGTGATGACTGCATTCTGGGAAGTAAGCCATCCCATCTGTATATGAGCACTGCAGCTACATTCCACAATGTAAAACCCATCCTTTCTTGCTTGTGATTATATCCTTGATCATGACCTAGATTTGGTCAAATATCACTGCTTACTTACTGATGAAAATATCCTTACTATGCTAATGATATACTGTCTTCTCTTTTACCCCCTTCCTCTTTGGGTACTCTACCATTATTTATATAGGAGTTTTCTGGCTTCATCATAAATCTTCTGCTTAAGTTGCCTTATTTATTGGTATAGAGGGATTTTGCCTTTAGGCTTAACACCTTGGACAAATAACTTAATAAGGGATTTAGGGAATGTACAGACACACTGGATTTTATTTCCTTTACAAAACTTTGCAATAATAAATGCCAAGTTTCAGATTTGACTTCTTTTAATGTGAACTTCTGTATAATGCCTTTTGATTCTACATTTTCAAGTACAATGCAATGTTACTTTGTGCATATTGTGAGTGTTTATACTTAAGTACTTACAAAGGTAAAATATGACAATATGACATACTTAAAAATTTAATATGACTAGATTTTAAAAAAACATATGACTATTTTCTTCTTTTAAAGGGCAGCAACTACCCAAAAGAGAGAACTTAAAACCTTTTCCTCTCTTCCAAGAGTCTTTGAAGATGGCAAGATGTAGAGAAGGTGGAAAGATAAGGTATATGTTTGAAGAAGAATCCTTCTCTAATGATTTTTATCATAAAGAGAAAAATATCCCAGAGACATAAGCAGGGGAGTAGCTGGCTAAGGATAAATAATGAAGATTTAGGGGTCATAGTCAGTCACAAGTGAATAGTAAATCACAAAATGATGCTGACAAATAAGAAGTTGTACACTCAAATGTACAAATAAAATGGAGTAAACACAGGTAATTCCTGTACACACTGAAAGCACTTGTTAAGAGTTATAGATGAAAATAAAGTTCACTTTGGGATTTCACAACTTAGAATAATGTGGCCAATGTAGACAAGTTTAAGTAGTCAAATATTTGCAGAATAAATGCTGATGAAGAGTCAAAGGAGTCATTAAAATAATGAAAAATTTTTGAAAAACTGGCAGAGAGAGGGAGGGGGGAGGAGAGAGAGAGTAGGTAGAGGACTTTGAAGCACTTAATATGAAAGGCCATTTTTATTAGACTCTTAGCACAAGAGGAGCATGATTACCAGTTATAAACATGGTTCCTGATCAATAAATATTTACTGGCTACTTCTACGTGCCACACACACTGCTGTGTGATAAAAATTCAGACACGTGAGATATATTTACTCCATAGAAATGCACAGCATAAACAAGATGGTAGGTCTGCACATCACCAATTATAATGTGTGGAGTGCTGCCACATTAATACTATGATTGGTGGAGCGTTGCCCCTCAAATGGAAAGGTCACAGGTTCAATTCTAGGTCAGGCCACATACCTAGGTTGTGGATTCAATCCCTGGTCAGGGCGCATAAGGGAGGCAATGAATTGATGTTTCTATCATATTGACGTTTCTTTCTGTGTCTCTCTTTCTCCCTCCCTTCCTCTCTCTCCAAAATCAATGAACACATCCCCGGGTGAGTATTAAAGTTTTTTAAAAAAAATTCTCCCTGGAGTTGGAGGAGAAGGTGTTAGGGATGGCATAATGCAGAAAGTAGCCATTTAATGGAGTCTTGAAAGATAACAATTATTTCACTGGTAGAAGAAAGGCTGTGAGCATGATTGCATTTCAAGCACAGAAAGATAGTAGTTGGGGATAGTTAGAGATGGTTAAGAGTGCAAAGGGTTTCCAAATGCTAGTTTAGACTTTATTGCCACCCACAGGAGGCCATTAAAGGTATCTGAGAAGGTAAGTGTCCCAATAAGATCTTTGTCTCAGAAAGAAATATCTGGCAGTGGTATAAAGACAATTTAGAGACTGCTAAGCCTGAAGTAAGATAACTGAAAAGATTATTGCAGTAGTCCAGGGAAGAGACAGCAAATACCAAAACTCAAGCAGCTAAAGTGAGTATGTTTTAGAAGAATCAACATGAACTTGAAATTGAATAGTTGTGAATAGTGATGAAGAAGATATCAAGTTGTGCCATTAACTAAAACAGAATATGGGAGGAAGCTGGAAGAAGATGTAATGAGTTCCATTTTGAATATGATGAGCTTTAGAGAGCTGTGGGAAATCTAGTTCGAGGCATTCAACAAACAATAAACTTGACTAAAGAATTAAATCACAACTCAGGAAAGAGTAGAAACCACGGGAATAGAAGAATTTTGTAGGACCAAGAGTGTGCCTTGGTAATGCTTACATTTAAGATTGAAGGATGGGGATCCAAAGAAATAGGATGAAAAGAGATTTCTACTGAAAATCAAAACCAAGAAATTCTGGCCTCATTATGACAAATGACTGTTCTACTGAGGAGGCTATGTGTGTATCATACTGTAAGGTAGATTGGAGGGAAATCTTGAATATGAAGCATATATTGTGTTCCTTATATAACGTAGTAACTATGTCTCTTTTGCCCCAGGGATGTACAGGTGAGGTCAGGCTTACTGGCTAAACATGACTTGGGTTTCATGCACTAAGGCGGGTTCAGTCCCTGTAGTCATCCTGCATACCACACTAGAGGAGTGCAGTATTTCTGCCTCAGGGACCATATATAAAGAAGTGAATGTTACCTGTAAAGGAAAGGGGAAACCAACAGTCAAGATGATACCACACCTCTTTCAATGAAAACTCCAAATTCCCACCCTCTCAAAAGCTTTACCCTCTTGGGAGAGGGGAGAGAGGGACTGAATGAAAGATGAAAGGATTAGCCAAAGAACATATATGCTTGACTCGTAGACACAGACAACAGGGTGGTGATGGCCAGAGGGAAGAGGACACAGAGGCTGTGTAAAAGTGGGCAAGGAGGGGGAGATGGAGACATCTGTAATAGAGTCAATAATAAAAATGAAGGAAAAAAAAAGAAGAGAAATCTATACCTCTTAAGGAAGGACTGCATTTGAAAGTTAAAGAACAAGAGACTATACCTGTTTCCTATGATTTCCTAGTCAGAATCTCTCTTTGCCACCCCCATTTGCATATCTGCAAGCTCTTTTTTAAAGGGCCAGACAGTAAATATTTTTAGTTTTGTGGGTCATATGGACTCTGTCTCAACTAGTCAACACTGCTATTTTAGTGGGAAAGCAGCCACAGACAATGCATAAATAAATGAACATGGCTGTGTGCCAATACAAGTTATCTACAAAAGTGGAGGGCAGAATGGATTTGGCCCCTGCATCACAGATAGTAGATCCCTGATCTTTATCATGGGGGAGGCCATTACCACCAGGTGCCCATCTGAAAAGCAAAAATCATAAAGCTGGATTATGAGACCACAACAGATTTGTAGTTGTGGATGTCCTTAATGGGAGAAAAAATCCTAGACCCAGGAAGACTAGGCAGCCACATACATGATGTTCTTCTAGAGATACAAGAAAGTCTGCCTTTCCCCAAATATTTCCTCTATCAGCTGGACATGCTGCAGGAAGTTCCTGGTGGTAGAAATACTCTGCTGGATTAAGGTATTGCCCTGAATTTAAAGGGCATGCATGTACCATAGAATGAGGGACACATTAGTAGTGATTAGTTTATAAAATCGACCAGATGACATGTAGCAAAGAACAAAGACTAGAACAAAAGGAATCCAAGGTGTACTATCTTTGTAAGTTCCTTATAATTTTTTATATATTTGGCACTAAAAATATGCTTTTACTCCACAATTTTTTTTCTTATACATGCCATCTATTATCAAAGCTTCCTGCCTAGAAACTCATTTTAGAATATTAATGTCTATCTTCCAAAATAAGGTACCTGAGTTACCCTTGGGGGAGAAGTAGTATCTGAGGTTGAATTAGTATCTTTCTGAAGTACTGTTTTGCTTTTGTTTTCTCATGAAAAAGGACAGTTGTTAATTAATAAAGACAAGAGCCATGGCTTTAGAAATAACACTTGGAAAACAATAGACATTTTCTCATGAATTCCCTATTTTAAGTTTTGAATTTGACCTGTGTATAAAAGTAGTCAATGTGACGTGCTTCCAAGTATAGATCTCTACATACACTCCATATTCCAGAATATCATATTACAATTATTGAATTGAAATGATAAAGCCCTTGGCAAGACTCTCTCAAGTGGGGTAGAGTTCATTTTTATTTATCTTATAATATACATAAGGATGCACAACTGTGGGCAACTGCTTCTTGTGGTTTAGGGAATTGTAGCCCTGGCCTGAGCATGACTGCCACCGTCATCCCGGCCTTGCCTGCCTTTAAGTCTCAACATAAGGCTGTGTGTGGAACATGACTGAAAACCACTCAGAGGGTTGCCATGGGAATTAGATTTGAAAAATGTTTATTATGCTTTTATGCTTTAGAACTTGCTCTGCTTTCTTTATCTGTAGTAAAACATAAACAGTCTCTAGATAGAAATGTATGAAACCTTGCACCTAATGCCAGTGTGGCATCAAGATGTTTGATAGATCATGACACAGACTGGTCACTGTGCCCTCTGTACTCCTACAAGTAATCTGTTATTGTTAGCTGTAACCCTAATGCCTCCAAACTATTGATGATTCATGAATATTGACCTTGTATCTCTCATGTGTATCCTCCTCAATAAAAGGCATGAGGGAAGGTCTAATCGCTGTTCTCCACTAGAGAGGCAGCCACCTTCCTTCCCCCAGATATAATGAAATGTTCTGGGTAAAAGTTTGTTCCGCTGTGGTCATGAAGCCTCTGCTGAACAGAACAACTTCCAACTGAGCCTAGGGTGTGTGAGGCACCTCCACCATATCTGGCGCCGGACGTGGGGCACTCAGAGAAGGCACACCTGGAATGGCTTCAGGGCCAAGAGCCAGACCACAGACAACCACACTGCCCAGATTTGGAATTTTGGTGCCTTGCCCATGGTAAGGACTGTAGCACCCAGGCTCTTTCTGGAAAAGGATGCCTGTGTGGTTTAGTTCGGGAAGGGAGGATTTCTTTTTGCCACTCTCTCTGGCAGGGGTTTTTGGCTTTGCCTTTCTCTCCTCTCATTCAAAGGACCATTTTGGCTTCTCTCATTAAATAAATTGCCACAAAATTGCGGGCATGGGTTGAGCAGTTAAAGGCCAATAGGGCGCTCGCTGCTTTGAAGTCTCCCATGACAGGATAAGCTGGTACACAAACAGCTACAATTTGTATAAAAATCATCTCATTGTAATTAACGAAACCTTCTAAAGAGGAAAACTCAATGATTCCTATATTTAAGGGAAAAATCTATCAATGTAATGTCAAAATGTAAGCCTTAACTTAAAATATTGATTGTACATAGAACTTTATAACTAATGCTTAAACCTTTCAGTCATCATCATGTGGCCATTCATTCAACTTGGTACATCTTTTTCCCATAGTACTTATTATGTTCTAACACATAATATAGTTTTCATAATTATGTTTATAGTTTATTGTCTCACCTTCCCCATTACATGTGAAGCTCTATGTGGGCAGAGATTTTAGTAAACTGAACAGCACCAGTAGCTTTAACAGGATCTAATTTAGTAGGAACTCAATAAATATTTGTTGACTACATGAATGAGAATAAGAAAGCCAGCAAACTGGGTAAGCAGAGCTGTTCTGTGTAAGTATATCTCAGCTAAAGACAGAAAACAAACAGGAAGGGATAACTTGAAAATAAGTGGATAATGTGTTTTATTTACATCCTTATTCCCCAAGATTAAAGAAAAAACTGTTTAAATGAAAAAAGTGTGCATTTCACAAATACATATCATTCTTTTGTATTTTGACAATTTGGAACTTTTGACGATTCAAACAATGCTGACAACAATGCACCATTGTGTTTTCTATTTTATAGAAGCTATTAGCGTCTTGCCTTAATTCATCCAACATCAACCTTCTTACTTGCTGGCAGAGCCCTAGATTGGTTTGGCTTCTCATTCTCTGCACAGTCACATGCTCAGGGAAGGGAAACAATAAAGACCCTGAATAGCAAAAGCAATTTTAAGACAGAAGAACACAGCAGGAGGAATCACAATATCAGACATCAGACAATAGTACATAGCCACTGTGATCAAAACAGTCTGGTACTGGCATAAGAACAGACATATAGATCAGTGGAACAGAATAGAGAGTCCAGAAATAAACCCAGGCCTCTATGGTCAACTAATCTTTGATAAAGGAGGAAGGAACATAAAAAGGAGTGAGAAGAGCCTCTTTAACTAATGGTGCTGGAAGAACTGGATAGGAACTTGCAAAAAAATGAAACCAGACCAGCAACTTACACCACACACCAGAATAAACTCAAGATGGATCAAAGACTTAAATGTAAGCCGTGACACCATAAAAGTCCTAGAGGAAAACATAGGCAGGAAAATTTCAGATATCTCACATAACAATATTTTCACAGAAACATCTCCTAAGGCAAGAGAAATAAAGGAAAAAATAAAAAAATGGGACTGCATCAAACTAAAGAGTTTCTGCTCATCAAAAGAAAACATCAGCAAGATGAAAAGGAAACCAACCATATGGGAAAACGTATTTGCCAATGGCATCACAGACAGGGAACTGATTTCCAAAATATATAAAGAGCTTATACGACTCAACATCAAGAAAACAAACAACCCAATTAAAAAATGGGCAAAGGACCTGAACAAACACTTCTCCGAAGAGGACATACAGAAGGTCCATAGACACATGAAAAAATGCTCAACATCATTAGCCATTAGGGAGATGCAAATAAAAACCACAATGAGATACCATTTTACACCAGTCAGAATGGCCATCATCAACAATCAACAAACAACAAGTGCTGGCAAGGATGTAAAGAAATGGGAACCCTACTGCACTGTTGATGGGAATGCAGACTGGTGCAGCCACTATGGAAAACAGTATGGAATTACCTCAAAAAACTAAAAATGGAACTGCCTTTTGAACCAGCGATTCCACTACTAGGATTATACCCGAAAAATCCTAAAACACTAATTCAAAAGAACTTATGCACCCCTATGTTCATAGCAGCACGGTCTACAATAGCTAAGTACTGGAAACAGCCTAAGTGCCCATCTGTAGATGAGTGGATCAAAACACTGTGGTACATTTACCCAATGGAATACTATGTAGCAGAATGAAAGAAGGAACTCCTGCCATTTGCAACAACATGGATGGAACTACAGAGAATTATGCTTAGTGAAATAAGCCAGGCAAAGAAAGAAAAAATACCATATGACATCACTTAATACAGGAAACTAAAGAACAACACAAACAAAAGAACTAAATAGAACAAAGAGCAGAATAGCAGTCAATGGAGTGGGGGAGAGAAGGAGGATAAGTAAGGGAAGGGTTTAGTCAAAGAACGTGTATAAATGACTCATGGGCATGGACAAAGGGGAGGGATATGATTGTGGTAGAAGGAGTGGGCTGGCTGGGGGAGAGAAATGGGGGGAAAATGGGACAACTGTAATTGAAAAACCAAAAAATAAAAATAAATAAATAAATAAATAAATAGATAAATAAAGGGTGTTGATGGGCCCTCAGGGGCTCTATTTGCATGAAAGGAGTTGAGCTGGTATTTTATTTATCTCTGGCTTCTAGGAAAAAAATGAATGCCCAGGTACCTAAGCAAAATAGAGAAAAGCGAGCAATGGTGGGTTTTATGGTCTTAGGATCCCCTTCAGGTCGCTAGCACTTGAAAAAAAATTTTTAAGCCACCAAGGAGAAAGAGATCAGGAGAGAAGGGAAAAAGAACTGTTTTTTTGTTGGTTTTGTTTTTGAAGCGTCCTGTGAAATGTGGCTATCTCTGTACTGAGGATAAATAACCCCATTATGGTACCGTGAGGACTGGTATAATATTGGAGTAGTAGGAGACTACAACCCCCACTCAGACATAGGTATTTCCATTGAGGGCCAAGAAAAACAACTTTGTCAGCAAAAGGCATTTAGCAAAGGGGAGATGGAGCAATAAAGGGACAGGAAGGCAGGGCTCTGTCTGTTTTGTTCAATGTTAAATTCTCATTGCCCTAGAATTGCAAGCACTCAAATTTGTGAGAAAATATCAGGTAGTGACTATAAAATGACATGTTTTTGAGCCAACAGAAGATGACTCCGGAGTTACTTCCGGGAGTCAAAACTTTTCAAGAAGTTCAGTCATACCAATGGAGGTAAAGAAGAGATAATTTGGGATATTTGGATTATTGTTACTAAGGTGAATTCACCTATGTGAATTCATAGGTGATGAGACCTGGAGACATTTATCTTGAGAGCTTGTTTGGAGGTTCTAGTAGAGGAGCGCAGCTACTCGTATACCCTTGACCGAAGACCGGCCCTCTCCTCTAGTTGGGAAGGTCGTCCTCTTTGACTGAGCGCACAGTTTTGGGAGGGATGCACACGGATCAGTGAGGGAGGAAGGGGACACCCGCCTAGCCAGCCAGATCAGCTGAATCAACCCTGGTGATCAATGGGATGACAGATGTCGCAGCCAGGTTGCCCTCACATTCTGGAGACATTTATCTTATAAATAAAATTATACTATTCAAGAGGGACATCAGGGTCTTTGCAGTTTCTCAAGGGCATCATCATAATATTAGTTACCATTTTATTGGCAATGCAAAAATGAATCAATTTATGAGACATCTAATAGAAATTTTGGATGATGAAATTCTAGATAACAGAATTTCAATGATTGATTAAGTCTCTTCTTTGTTAAAGAATATATTTGGCATCTTACATGTGAGTCCACAATTTCTATAATACTGCGTTAAAGTCTCTTTTATATGTCAAGTGTTTTGTGAATTGCAGGTTTAAAAATGTGTCAAAATAACTTAGTCTTCTTAGATCAGGAATTACATATGCAATCTTTTTGCTTTTTTAAGTATATTTTATTGATTATGGTGTTACAATTGTCCCAATTTGTTTTCCCATTGCTCCCCTCTGCCAGTACCTCCCTTCCCTCCAGCAATCCTACACCACTTAGTTCATGTATATGGGTCATGCATGTAAGTTCTTTGGCTTCACCCTTAATCCCCCTGTCTATTTTGTACCTACCGATTATGCTTCTTAGTCCCTACACCATTTCCCCCTTTCCCCATCCCAGATGATAACTCTCCAAATGATCCCCATATCTGTGATTCTGTTCCTATTCTGGTTGTTGGCTTAGTTTGTTTTTGTTTTTATTTTTTAAATTCTGTTGTTAATAATTGTGAGTTTGTTGTCATTTTAATGTTAATAGTTTTGATCTTCTTTTTCTTAAGCAAATTCCTGTGACATTTCATATATTAATGGTTTGGTAATGATGAACTGCCTCAGCTTTACCTTGTCTGGGAAGCACTTCATCTGCCTTTCCATTCTAAATGATAGCTTTGCCAGATAGAGTAGTCTTGGTTGTAGGTCCTTGCTTTTCATCACATTGAATACTTCTTGCCAGTGACTTGTTGCCTGAAAAGTTTCTTTTGAGAAATCAGCTGATAGTCTTGTGGGAACTCCTTTGTAGGTAACCCTCTTCTCTTGTTGCTTTTAAGATTCTCTCTTCATCTTGGACGTTTGGCATTTTAATTATGATGTGTCTTGGTATGGTCCTCTTTGGGTCTAGCTTGTTTGGGACTCTCTGTACTTCCTGGACTTGTATGTCTATTTCCTTTGCCAAATTAGAGAAGTTTTCCTTCATTACTTTTTCACATAAGTTTTCAATTTCTTGCTCTTCCTCTTCTCCTTCTGGCACCCCTATGATTTGGATGTTGGTACATTTAAAGTCATCCCAGAGGTTCCCTAGGCCTCTCCTCATATTTTTCTACTCTTGTTTCTTCATTTTGTACTGGTTGACTGTTTATTTCTTCCTTATGTTTCAAGTTCTTGATTTGAATCCTGGCTTCCTTCCCTTCACCATTTGTTTTGTGTGGGTTTTCCTTCATTTCATTTAGTATAGCCTTTACTTCATGCCTTAATGCATTTGCCATACTCAGTCATGTCTGTCATGTCTGCAAGCATTGTTATCACGAATGCTTTGAACTCTGTGTCTGTTAGGTTAGCTATCTCCTTGTCATTTAGCTCTCCCACTGGAACCTTGATCCATTCCCCCTTTTGGACCATACTTCTCTGTCTCCTCAACTTGACAGCCTCCTATGTTTTCCTCTGTGTCTTAGGTAGAGCTGTCACACCTGTTACATTGTAAAGAGTGGAGCCTTAGGTATTCGTCAATGTGGGGCAACCCGTTTCACCACATTGTGAACTGTACATGGGGGAGGGGTCAGAGGGGAAACAATGTCACTTGCTCAGCACTCACCCCTTTTTGCAGGTGCTTCTCCCCCTTCTGATATGGGACTGGCACCCCTCTGGCTGTTGCTCTGGTTATGGCTCCAAGTGTGCGTGGGTTTGCAGATGTTCTAGGACCATGGGGGTCTCTAAACAAATGGACTCAGCTGAGAGACCAGAAGTTTATTCCACCGTCCCAACTCCCACTGGTTTTCAGTCAAAAGCAATGTGGCTTTATTTTCCCTGGTACTGGAAACATGAGCTGCATGGTCTGGTCTGGGGCTGAGATCTCTTCCCAGGTTTCCCTCCTGATTTTTATAATGTGTGACTTCGCTTTCTGCCAGCTGGTCATAGCCACTGCCTTCTTGCTGCCACTACCGCCACTGCTTCCACACTGCATCCTCTCTGCCCCTCCTACCTGTCTGAGTGAGTATTCTCTATATCTTTGTTTTTTGGGTTTCCATGCAGTTCTGTTTTCTGGTAGTTCTAGTTGTTTTTAGTTTTGAGGAGTTGTATTCCCTGTTATGGTTGTGGAGGGAGGCAAAGCGTGTCTATCTATGCCTCCATCTTGTCCATAAGTCCTCACATACACAGTCTTTTAATGGAAAAATCCATTCTCATTTCTTTAAAGGGAAATTGCCTTTAATGAATGAATAAAATGTTTTGTATATTATCAATTTAATCTTTTGAATCTACTTAAATGCAGATGCTTACTTTGGCTTTCCAATCATAGTTTTAATTTATAGACATGATTGAGGACTTTAAAGAGAAAGACTGCTTCAGAGGCATGAGAGCTTCTCAAAATTACGTATCTCCATGAGCCAAAACAAGGAGCTCTCAGACAAGTTTATATTTTAAAAGAACTAATACTTAATATGGAAGGAAGCACATCTCTAACTGAGAATTAAGAGTGACCTCAGTTGTTAAAACTCCCCATGGCATACCAGCTATGGGAGCAATTAAATCATAGTGACAATCACACATTTGTCTCTGAGACTTTATTTAGTTTTGATACTGCACTCCCAAAGCTTCTCTCTATTGTAAGCGACTTCAGTCCTCTTAGGAACTAGCTGTTGTGTTATTCTGTGGGTTCCACTTTCCAAAGCTGACATCCCAGTCTGGTAGGAGAGGTCATGATTAGTAATTATGGCTCATTCAGCCATTCTTAGTCTGGCCTTTAAGTAACCACAGTTCTTTTGATTTTGTAAACCACTTTAATTTTAAACAGTATAGATTTTATCTTGAGGCCACAGGGAAGTCATTAAAGAATTTTATATCAGGAAATTAATGGTATCTTGTTAGTTTTGTTTTCAGTTTTACTCTGACTATAACATGGTACATGGACTCAAAGTTAGTAACAGTAAGAGAAACAGACAGATACCAGTCAGGACATCATCATAACACTGCAGCTGAGAGACTGGAGGCCCAGAACTAAAATATCATCAGTGGGCTTGGAGAGAAATGGATGGATTCAAAAGGTGTGTAGGAGGTAGAAGCAATAAGACTGAACAATGGCATGAAACTCCATGATTTACAGATATCACTTAACCTCCTAACACATAGTCATTTTAATGCTCCTTTAACAGCTGTTCAAGAATTGTTAAAAAAAAGTCCTATTAATAAATAATAAGGTTTATCAAATGAACAGTAGTAAATATTTATTTGATGGGAAATCTGCTAGCATGATTAGTAGTAATGGTAACATTTTCTTCTTAAGTTATGTCAATGAACCTAATTCTATAAAGCTTTGTTCCTATATTCCTAGTATATGAAACATAGAATGAGAACACACATATAACAAATATTTATTGAGTGCCTAGGTAACATATTGTTTTCTAAAAAACAAAAACAAATAGAAGAGTATGGCAGTGACAGATTTTAAAAAGAAAAATATTCTCTATAATTTATTTTGAGCTATGAAAGTTATTACAGTATAATAGTTGCCTCAAACACTTTCCCAACTGTTGAAATTAATTTTTTTGTTTAAGCAAGATACTGCATGGTGGCAAAACATATAAGGTTAATTGATTCTGAATATTCTATTCAAAATATCACAAAATAAAAAATACTATGCAGTCGACTATTTGAACTAGTGGAATAACTAAAGCATAAAGAAGAATGAGCAAAAAAGATGAAATATGGAATTTTATTTTCTTCTATAAAATACTCATCCTAAATTTAGGAATTATTAATTAATCTTTCCTATATTATAAGCAGTTTTTTAAACTTCAGTGATCTCAGAGAAGCCAACTGGAAAGAATGTGTTAATTCTGAATTTAGAAATGTTTCCAATTATATATATCATCATGCCAATATACTTGTATAGCACATTCCTCTTAAATATCTTTAACATCCTCATTAGTTGAATAATGTTAATGATCTGAATAATTAATAGAGCAGCATCTCATGGGGATTACCCAATAATGCTTTCAATAATTTGAATGTTATTATTTTGAAAAAGGTCCTAATTTATGTCAACCCCTTTTGTTTAATTCCACTTTCCCCATCCTTTAGAGGATATCTCTTTGAGGAATACTTTTCTGGTATATGCATTTTCTTTATGCTACGCATGCCAAATAGATCTCCCAAAATGAAACTCTGAGCTCATTTGGAAATAATTTTTGGTAGTACATGAATCAGAACTCTTATTTTCTTCTCAGCACTACCGGTATTTTATTGCTTCCATCTATAGTCCAATATGCTTTTAGCACTAAGAACCCTGAGGTCAAACACACAAAGCACTAAGAAAATGGGAACTTGGTGATTACAATTTTTGTCTTTCTTTCAGGGTTCTTCCTTTCCCTGGGAGAGTGAAATCACTTTAAGCTCATTATGAAACACAAACATTGTGGGTACACATGACTGATTGAAGTTGGTGATGTTGACTTAGGAGTGTTGAGCTTATAGGTCAGGTGTAAAACTCTTAAATCTGCTTGTCAGAGGCGGTTTGACGTTGTAGTCAACACCGGCAACTCCTGCGGCGCACCTGAAGCCAAGCTGTATTGACTCCGTCTTTCCCTTGGACCCTTCAGCTGCGAAGAGAGGGGGGGTCTGCTGCATGGGCAACAGCAGACCCTCCATATCACCCTGCCCAGGCTCTGTAGCTTCAGCGTCATCGCAAGATGTCGATTCAACACGGGAGGAGACAGATACGATGTCACTCCCGAGTCGGACTGCACAGCCATTCTCGGCGGTGCAGATAGACTCTTAAGAAGCTACACCATCGTCTCTCGAGACGGACGGCTGCCGACAATGACGACTACCAAAATCACGTTGGTTCTTAATACATAATAATCAAATGGATGGACAAAGAATAGCTAATAATACTCTTCATCTGCATAGCATAGTTTATGTGATATTTTCACATGTGGTGAGGAAGACAGGGCAGGAATTATCAATATTTTGCAGATGAGGAAACTGATATCCAGAGAGATTATATGACCAACCAAATTCAAAACAGCTAATAACTTGCACACCTAGTTTGTATGTGAGCCAGTCAATAAACACACATAGATAAAAGTGGTAGCAGTGGTGTTCCATCAGAGATGGCAATGGCTGGCCAGGACACAGGGTGGGGGCTGGTTACCTGTTTTGAAAGCTCCAAACTCAATCTTAGTAGGTTCTCAAGAAAGTAAATGCACACAAAACTAGAATTCCGAACGTCAACTTATTTACAATAAGAATGATTTGTGACAAATTATTTCCCTGTACTTGAGCTACATGCAAAGCCAGTACAACACTCTTAAACCTACGTAACTTTAACAACATACATATACAGTACCGTAAAATCCCTCGATATAGCGAAAAATCCATGATAAATAAGTAAATATAATATTTTTTTAAATCTTACGATACAGTGAAGCCACAATAAGTGAACCAAGATAGAGGGACTACTGTATATTTATGTATGTATTACAAATACATAAGTCTCTCTCTGAAATTCCAACCATGACTCATAGACTACTAAAGAATTATTTCTTAGAGATCAGTAGTATAATCCTTTCATTTTACTTAATGAATAAACAGATAAATAAACTACTAGATAAAAAGGATAAATGACTTACCTGTAGTCACACAGCTTGTTACTGATAGCACAAGGGCAGAGAGTAGATCTTCTTAACAATTATATCTTTACTTTTTTTTTTAACAACTCATGATTGAGAAGTACTACGAATACAATTCTTAGCAAGTCTTCTAAGCATCTGGCTAATAGGACTAAACACAGGCTGTCACACCAAAATGGCCCTTCACCAAATGCTGTAACATGGGAGAAGTACACCAAACTGTACCCTGTGTCTGTGTATTGTGGTCGTGGGGGGCAGCATTTTAAGATGCAATCCATGTTAAAACAAGGCACTTGAAAATATTAATTATATTTATTTTTCTCCATTCACCCATAGACACTGATGTTACAAAAATAATCCACTGGATTTATCTTTTCAGTATGTCAACTGAAGTACCTTTTCTAGTCCCTATTCCTTTTCAACATGTTTTGTTTTTCCTTTTGAAAATAATCTAAGTAGATATAACCTGGTGCTCATATGTTCATTTTAAGTTTTGAAATTACCGTATTTTTCACTCCATAAGATGCAATTTTTTCCCCAAAAGTGGGGGGAAAATGTCTGTGCATCTTATAGAGCAAATATTGCATCACAGACCATGATGTGTATTACTTGACCTGTCAATGGTGGTGACAGCTGTTAGAAGAGGAAGCAGTGGGCCCAAGCAAAATCCCTGGGGATGCTTAAATGTCCCACTTTATTGCTAAATCTCAGGGCATCTGGTCAGTATGAAGACAGCGAAGAAAGTGATATCAGTGATTGTGAGCAACTGAGCTTCATAAATTCTGACACTAGCGATGATGAGTTCTTGGGGTTCCCAGAAAACTAGAAGAGTACTTGAACCTTAAAGTCTCTTTTCATTTGTTAATGACAGTGGTGATGGTTCTTAATACTGCTGTTGACTGCTGTTTACTTTACATGGTTGTAATATTATTCTATTATATTTTATTAAATATTTTAGTACACCATTGGATTCAGAATGTTATTTTTGTCTTGTTTTCTTCCTCTAAACCTAGGCGTGTGTTATGGTCAGGTGCATCTTATGGAGCAAAAAATACAGTAGTTTGACCACTCATTATCAGTAGAGCACATTTTACTACTTATTGGCCAGCTTAAAAGTTAAAAATGTGTATCTATTAAGGGGCAAAGACCAAAGGCCAAAATAGGCTAATATTCTCAGCAAAAAAAAAAGACAAATGATCATATTTATGAAAGCTTCTAGTTTAGCTTCCATTACCAAAAATGGGGTGTGCTCTGGGTCCTATGTCCTAAGTTAGGAGATGAAAGCAAATACTTTCCACAAATGTATTTGTATCTCACAGGTTGTGCAAGTCACTCCAAAATCAAATGATTTCATGGGGCAACCACTGTCAATTAAGAGAGGGAGCCTTATTTAGCAAATACCTGTTTTAGAGATAGAAACATACCTGGAACTGCAATAATAAGTTGGCTAATTGGTCTTCCTGATGGGGATAATTGCTAGAATTCCTTCTTTAAAATAGATGGACCTTTACTTGTTTGCTATCAACTATTGTGCATATCTTTCTTCACTATCATAATCAGTCTGTGCTATTCTGTTCCATAGCTGGATGCCGAGAAGTATTTCTACAGCATTTATACAGCAAAGCTTTTGTTTCCCTCTAGCATTGTAACTGGTAGCCAGATTGCCCACCTCCAGTTAATGCTAATATTTACTGTTAAACCCAAGAGAGTTAAGTTGGAAACAAGAGCCTACATTCTGAAAGAAACATTAGGTATTCAAAGTCATTTATATAATTCTACTTAGAATCAGTTTTACATCTAGATCGTGAAAGAAATTGTTAATCAATCATAGTATTTTAATGTATTAAATGAAATATTATTCTAGATATGAATTTTTAAGCTAGGTCAAATTACAATATTATGTTTTATAAAAATCAGAATAATTTCGATACCAATTCATTTATTTTTTATAAAATTTAATTAGAAAAATTCCCACGTGTACCTAAAGTTGAGGATAATTCATTTTGGTCTCCATTATACATTAAGTCAGCCAATAATTTTTATTCATGTCACAGGTATAAAATACCTGTCAATTCCTGTTAAAGGGCTATAACATGTAATAAATATGGTTAATAGTTATATAAAATGCAAATAGAATAAATTATTTAAAAACAAATGCAACAGGTCTTGTAATATTTTATGATATATTACTTACCAGAAACAAAGTTCGGAAGTTGCTGAGATTGCCAAAAAATTCTTCTATGCTCACTGTCTTAGAGTCAAAAATAAAGTATTCTCCAAGGTTCTCATAGAGCTTTACCATGTTGCTGTGCATGGTGGACAGTTTGTCATACTGCTCTCTGGCACTCTTTGTAAAGCTGTAGCTTTCTGTTAAGGAACATGATCTAACAGTATCTCAAAGGCAATCACTAGATTTTAAGATTGAATTATACCACCATTTCTATGAATACTTATGTATTAGTTTGCTAGGGTTGCCATGACAAAATGCCACAGAATGGGTAGCTTCAAGTAGAAAAAATTATTTTCTCACAATTCTGGAGCCTGAAATCCAATGTTGAGGTGTTGGAAAGTTTGGTTTCTTCTGTGGCCTCACTCCTTGCCTTGTTGTAGATGGTGACCTTCTTGTTGTGTCCTCACATGGTGGTCCCAGTGTGTTGTCTGTGTCCTTATCGCCTCTTCTTATGAGGACACTAGTTACATGGGATTAGGGCCCACCCTTAGACCTCACTTTAATTTAATTACCTCTTTAAAGGCCCTATCTCCAAATAGCCACATTCTGAGGTCCTGGAGGTTAGGGCATATGATTTTGGGCAGACCCACTTCAGTCCATAACAAGTTGCTGGTATAATTATATTGGTTAGTGAGTTTTGAAAATCTATAAATTAGACAGAAGTATTTAATGTATAATCATGCAGAACATGTTTGCTAAATAAAAACATGTAAGTATAAATACCTACAAAGTGCCTCATATCTTTTCTCTGTACAAGGTACAGTAGAATTAAACACCAACAAAAAACTTAGAAAAATTATATATTCTTTTTTAATACACATATTCCATATAGGTTATGTATATAAGTAGGTATGTGTGTGTATCACTCATGAGGAGAAGAAGGGAGAAGGGGAAGAGAGAGAGAGAGAGAGAGAGAAAGAGAAAGAGAGAGAGAGAGAGATTCCACTGTAGTTCTACATTACAATATAACCTTATTAAAATGCAGATTGCTCTTTGCTGAGCCTGGCCCCAGGGGCCTGATAATTTCTAACAAGTTCTCAGCTGATGCTGAGACTTCTAGTCCAGGATTACACTTTGAGTAGTATGCTCTAGAAAAGATACTTATCTTAAAATTAATTACATCATTGTTTTACAAATTTTATTTAAAAGTGATAACCACCCCTACTATCAAAGCATAAAATAAACCAAATATTTAAATGTGTCTGATTAAAGGTATCATGTCTAAATTTATACTTATAAGAATAAATTATGGTACATTTTTCTTGAATATAGAAGATATATTTATAGAAAGTGATCTGTCCCCCTGGCCAGGTGGCTCAGTTGATTGGAGCATTGTCCCATACACCAAAATGTCATGGATTCCCATCCAGGTTGGAGCTCATACCTAGACTGTGGGTTTGATCCCAAGTCAGGGCATGTATGGGCAGCAACCAATTGATGTTTCTCATTCTCTCTCTTCCTCTTTCTCTAAAATCAATAAACATATCCTCAGGTGAGGATTAAAAAAATAAAAAATGATAAATGAAATAAAAAGTATTTCTTTAGGGTACTTAGAAATATAAAAACATAAATGAGTAAACAAATTTGTAACAACATAAAAGCAAGTATTATGAACATTTTGAAGTATTTCCTCTGGTATTCTTTCTATGGTTAATAACCTATGAATGAGAATTGATAAGAACACTTAAGGAAAAGGTAAGCAGCCTAACCATGAAGAATATAGGAAACCAAATTCACCTTCTAAAATTAGAGTTAAATCTATTAAAAATCAATAGCAACCACAGAAGTAAAACATCATTAAATGAAAAGGTAATAGACTTGGAATTATAAAAGAAAAATATTAGCATACTTTGGGGTCTGCTATTTTAAGATCCTCTTTAAGCATATTAATAATTTGTTCTAGTTATTATTTTATCAGGTACTTATAATTGTGTCTTGAAATACTTGATTTTATAAGATTTTATGAATTCTTCAGTGTGTTTTGTTATAACCTCGGGTCAAATTTATTTTCCCTGGGAACACAACTGTGCAATGGAAGTCAATGGGGAAATCAGACCATTTCTGAAAAATTACTTCTCAGTTGACACTTATAGAATACAACATGATTTTCAAAGCGCAATGCCCCCTACCCGTGTTCTTATTAATACTACTTAAATATTAGCATTCATGTTAGGAAACCAACAACTTCTTCCCTGCTAACAAGTGACATTAAATCTTTCAACCCTCCAGTCCATTTTGATGTCAATAGACCTAAAAGAACTAACGTGTTCCTGACTTATTCTACTTTATTTTTACCAACAAAGGGTTTTAGGTACTACTACATACACATTTTGGTTTCACCTCTGAGAATATCACCACATTTTTAAGAAAGTGTTAAACATCCCATATAAGAGTTGCAGAAATATAACAATACTCTTCATTTCTTAGCACAGAATGAAAGTGAGATTATTGTTTTTTAGACTCTCTTCCCTAAATAAAACAGACTCATGCCAGAGACTTGCTAGGGAGAAACACTTTGCAAAGGTCACTTACTTGTACTCTATCTGCAATACAAAATACTTAACTACGTAGTTCAGAAGGCTCAACATCTGTACAACATAGAGAACAACAACAACAAAAAAGATTTAAAAAGGCAAAAAACTGTGTTGCCCATTTATTATAACACAAATTTTCACCATCTAAAATGTGTCCATGTAGTGATGCACAATTTCATAAATTTGTTCTAGAACAAAAACTGATTTCAGAAATTCTGTTTGTGTACCAAAGTGAGATAATTTGAAAAGTTTTGGGAATGGTTGCTCTTAGAAATAACAAATGGAAAGCAGCCCAATTTTCAAGTCCTTCACTTATCTTCAAAGCGATTACTTTGTAAAAGAGAGAGTCAGCATGAGTCAGCACTGAAATTGTTCACAATTGCAGCCATGTCACCAAATCCTACTTGGGACTGCAAGTAAAAAAAAAAAAAAAGAACTAGATACCGTCATTCTTTTTCATCCCTTTATGTTGGTGTGAAAGAAAAGGGGCCACATATTAACCTGATGAGCTGAGGGGAGGCCTGCCTGGCAGCCTTACAAAATCAGAGAGATAAGTTAATCACAAAGGATGGTCTAAAACTAAAACTTATTAACTAAAAGCAGTTCATGGTGGGTAGTCATGTCTTAGGACAGTATTCTTCCTAACAAAGGTCAGTCTTAACTTGGACTGAGCTTGTCTATAGTCTTTTTGCATCTATGATAACACACCTTTGGAATGTCAAGGTAAATTCCCTTTTTCCCATACCCATTCCACACAAGCTGAGGCCACAGATCCCCTCATTGTTATTGTTATCACTTTAATTGTTTGTTAACTATGCCTTACCCATCTATGTAAGAGAAGTATATGTCTATCGTTTTACCTTTTCTCCATCCCAGAAATTTCCCTGCTTTGCTTTCTCCCAGCTCTCTAATCTATCATCAGTGAATTTCTTGTAACTCCCTTAGGTCTTCTCCTTTGATTATAATGTATAAAATAGGATGCTGAACTGCCATTCTCTGGAACATTTCTCAGTTCATTGAGATATTGCTTCCCAGCAATTGTAATCAGTTTGGCTCACATAAACTCACAAAAATTCTCTGTAGGTTTGAATGTTTCTTACATTGACATATGCTAAGCATTATGATGGATGCAATGATCTTTAAAGCCTAATCCAGACTTTGAAGAAGTTTATATTCTACTATTACAAATAACTCTACCATCATCAATTTGCATTTGTATAAAGACTTTACCATTTATGTCCCATATCCTTGATAACAACCCTATCAAAGAGGTAGAAAAATACCACTGTTTTGATTTTAGAGTTGTGGGAACTAGATAAAAGGCACCTGTCCACCTAGGGTTAGAATGTAATGAAGTGTTGCAGAATATGCTATCCAAAAGTAATGCTTTTTGGCACAGAAAATTTTGAGCTGATTGAGAAACAGCAGAGACATGAAAATCTCTGAAAAGAGTAAAACATACCCCTTTGAAAGGAAATCTCTATTTGTAATGGAGTCTGTCTATAGGAGAAAGAGAAGAATAAATCAATGGATCAAGGTTACTGATGATGAAGTTTCCGATATAAATCTGCACAACAAACTTTATCCTTGTTTATGGTGATTTTTCTAGTAACTCCTCTCCCCCATAAAAGGTATACTCACACCTCTCTTTTGTCTTTAGTTGAAGATGGTCTTTCAACTGGCAGCTTAGGGCACCTTAGGAAGTTACCTATTTTCAACCCAGGTATTTCCCATGTATTCACAAGTTATAATGCTTAAAAAATTCTGTTTACTTTTCTCTTATTAATCTGTCTTTTAATATGATGGAAAAATAAATAAAAATAATCTAAATCAGAAAAGAGGAAGTAAAATTATCACTATTTGTGGATGTTATGATTTTATATAGAGAAAACCCTAAAGACTCTACCAAAAATACTTAGAAATAAAAGAATTCAGTAAAGTTTCAGGGTATAAAGTCAATATACAGAAATCTGTTGCATTTTTAAACCTTAGAGAAATTAAGAAAACAAATCCATAAATGTATCAAAAACAATAGAATGACAAGAAGTAAATTTAAGCAAGGAGATAAAAGACCTACACATGGAAAACTATAAGACATTGATGAAAGAAACTGAAGAAGACATAAATAAATGGAAAGATATTTCATGGTCACAGACTGGAAGAATTAATACTCTGAAAAATTTCCATAATACCCAAAGCAATCTAAATATTTGATGCAATCTATATTAAAATCCCAATGGCATTTTTCACAGAAATAAAGCAATGCTAAAATTTGTATAGAACCAAGAAAGATCCCAAAAAACCAAAGAAATCTTGAGAAAAAAGAACAAAGCAACATGCTCCCTGATTCAAACTATATTACAAAGCTGTAGTAATAAAAATAGTATGATATTGGCATTAAAAGAGCCACATAAGTCAATGAAACAGAATAGAGAGCCCAGGAATAAACTCACATGTATAAGGTCAATTAATTTATCACAAAGAAGAAAAGAATATACAATGAGGAAAGTACAGCCTCTTCAATAAATGGTGTTGGGAAAACTGTACAGCCACATGCAAAAAAATTAAGCTAGACCACCATCTTATACCATGCACAAAACTTAACTAAAAATGGAACAATGACTTCAACTAAAGACCAAAAACACATAATATAATACATAGGTCCAGAATGAGTCTTGCCGGAATGTGCCACCCTGAAATGAAAATTATTGCAAACTGAAAACTATTAAAGCACAACAAATGCACAACAAACTCAGGAAGAGTTTTTGTTTGCTTCTACGTCCTCCTTACCTACTTACAGAAATTCAGATAGAAAAACCTACTTCGGGAAGGTAGTCTTAGTATATTCATCTTAGCATATATGAATTAAATGTGGCAGACAAGGAGGACCCAAGCAAAAATGTGTTTGTTAGATTCCTTTCTGTGTCCCATTGTTCCTAGGTGGCCCAGTGAGAATTTATTTATGAAATGTTTACTTCTCATCTACCCGTGAACTGCTAACATTTCTTCTGAAATCCCAGACTCCTGCCTTGCTCTCCTTCCTCTATAATGACATACAAGCCTCAAAGAGCCAACATAACCTTGGGTCCCATATTTTTATGGAATATCCACATGTACATATGTAATAAATTTGGTTATTTTCTCCTGTTAATCTGCCTCATGTTAATTTGGCTATTAGTCCTGCAAGAAGAATGTTGAAGCGCAGGAGAAAAATTATTTTCCAGCCCTATAATTTCTAAAAGAGAACATAAGTGGTAAGATTCCAGTCATTGACATTGGTGATATTTTCCTTTTGCATCTGACTCCCAACAACAATGGCAACAAAAAGAAAACAGGAACAAACAAATGGGATGGGACTATATCAAACTAAAAAGCATTTGCAAAGTGAAGGAAACTATCAACACAACAAAAAAGTCATACTATTATATGAAAGAATAGACATTTTTCCAAACAAGACATACAGATGGCCATCAGATATATGAAAGGGTGCTCAGCATCACTAATCATCAAAGAAATGCAAATCAAACCTGAGAATGTAAAGAAAGTAAAACCCTGATTTAGTGTTAGTGGAAATATAAATTGGTGCAGACACTATGGAAAACAGTATAGAGGATTCTCAAAAAATAAAAATAGAACTTCCAAATGATCAAGAAATTCCATTTCTGGGTAGTTATGCAAAGCACACAAAACAAAAAGACTAATTTGAAAAAAAACTCTATAGACTCCACTAAAAAACTACTCTAAATAATATAGGAATTTGGCAAAATAGCCGGGTAAAAAGTCAGTATTCAGAAATCTAAGGCATTTCTGTACACGAACAATAAAATATCAGAGATAGAAACTTAAAGAAAATTCCCATTTACTATAACAACAAGAAAAATAAAGTACCTAGGAATAAACTTAGCCAAGAAGGTAAAAGACCTGTACTGAGAAAACTACAGAACACTGAAGAAAGAAATTAAGGAAGATACAAATAAATGGAAGCATATACCATGTTCATTGATGGAAAGAATCAACATCATTAAAATTTCCATACTACCCAAAGCAATTTATAGATTCAGTGCAATCCCTATTAAAAAACCAGTGACATATTTCACAGACCTAGAACATATACTTCAAAAATTTACATGGAACCAAAAAAGACTCCAAATAGCCACAGCAAATTGAGAATGAAGAACACAGTAGGAGGAATCAAAGTACCTGACATCAAACTATACTCTAAGAAAAAATAAAATAAAAGAGAGAAGATCCAAGATGGCAGAGAAGTAAGTGGAAACTACACTAACCTCCTCCCAGGACCAGTTTAGACTTACAACTTAATTGTGGAGAAGTCATCTGGAGTAAACAACTGAACACTAGCTGGAGAGCAGTTTTATAACTACAGAGGGACAGAAAAGGCCGCTTCATCATAACATGACTAGCAGGAAGTGCAGAGACGCAAAAGGGCTTGCTGGGCTCCCATGTGTGGCAGCTGAAGGGACTGAGAAACAGCTCAGCAGCTGGGGGTTCCCCCGAGAAAGGCAGGGTCTAAACCCCCAGTTGGGCTTCCCAGTCTACAGTAACAGAGTGGAAAGTAAAATAGTATCCAGCTGTGAAAAGCGAAAAGCCACAGGGTTTCTTGCTAGCCTGAGAGAAACAGCCAGAGAAAAAAAGCTCTTAAGTGAATCATGTATGAAAATATTTTGACACCCACTTACTCTGGGCTCAAGCAGAGGGAAGGCAGAGAGGACTAGAGATGCTTGGAGAGAATTTGGAGTGGTGACTTTGAGGGGAGAACTGGGGGAGCAGCTAAACGGGTCCCAGTGCTGACTCATTTCCCATGCGGCAGGCAGACCATTCCCCTCCAAGTGGCGTCAGCCTAAGGGGAAGCAAAAGCCCCACATACAGGAATTAAACTGCCCTACACTTGGTCCTTAAGCCTGACGCTGCTCACAGATTGAATAGATTAACAACTAAAAGAGACAGACAAAGGCAGTAGATCCTTGGTAGTTTCAAACATGCTCCCTAGGCCCTGACTAGTACATGATCTAACGCCATCAGGGGCAGATCCAGGAACTGCAGATCAATCTAAAAAGCAGCAACAAACAAGAAGAGTCACAAAATTGGGAGACAAAGAAAAAAAAAAGCCATAAAAAAGAAAGAAAGTATCTCCAGAAAAAGTGCTAAATGAAATAGAGTGAAGCAAACTATAAGATATGGAATTCATCACATGGATTATGGGGAAGCTCAATGAGCTCAGTGCGCTCAAGGAAAATTACAAAGAACTCCAGGGAAACTACAAGGAACTACAGGGAAATGACAAGGAACTTACTGAGAATTATACCAGCATGAAAAAGGACACAGAAGCTATCAATAAGAACCAGGAGGAAATGAAGAAACAATTTCAGAATTGAACAACACAGTAAAAGGAATTAAAAGCAGGCTAGAGGAAGCAGAAGATCGGATCAGTGAGCTGGAGGAAAACGTACATAAAAACTCCTGGACAGTGCAACAAAATAAAAAAAGACTGAACAAGAATGAAGAGGTTCTAAGACAGATGCAGGACAACATGAAACGTAATAATATCCGTATCACAGGAATTCCAGAAGGAGAAGAAGAAGAGCAAGGGATAGAAAACCTCTTTGAAAAACTAATGATAGAAAACTTCCCTAACATGAGGAGAGAAAGAGTCATGCAAGTTCAGGAAGCACAGAGGGTCCCAATGAAGATGAACCCCAACAGGCCCACTTCAAGACACATCATAATTAAAATGGCAACATTCAAAGACAGAAATAAAATACTAAAAGCAGCAAGAGAGAAACAACTAATAACATACAAGGGAGCTCCAATAAGGCTATCATCAGATTTCTAAGCAGAAACACTACAACCCCGAAGAAAATGCCAAAAAATATTCCAAGCAATAAAAAACAAAGGCCTACAACCAAGAATAATCTACCCAGCAAGGCTCTAAGTCAAAATGGAAGGTGAAATAAGGAGCTTCCAAGACAAAAGAAGGCTAAAAGAATATATCTCCATCAAACCAGCATTGCAAGAGATGCTAAAGGGTCTGCTTTAAGAAGATGAAGAAACAGAGAGAGACAGAGAGGAACACGAGTACAAAGGGGGAAAATGAAAATGAATAAGTACGTATCGGTAATAACCATAAATGTAAATGGATTAAATCCTCCAATTAGAAGACATAGGGTAGCTGAATGGATTAGAAGGCATGACTCACATATATGCTGTCTACAACAGACCCACCATAAAACAAAAGATCTACACAGACTGAAAGTGAAGGGATGGAAAAAAGTATTTCAAGCAAATTAACATTAAAAAAAAGCTGGGGTAGCAATACTTATATCAGACAAAACAGATTTCACAGCAAAGGCCATAAAAAGAGACAAAGATGGACATTTCATAATACTTAAAGGAAAATTCTATTAAGAAGATATAACCCTTATAAATATATGTGCACCCAACTTAGGAACACCCAAATATGTAAGGAAAATTTTGAAAGACTCCAAGAAAGATATAGACAGCAACACACTCATAGTAGGGGACTTTAACACCCCATTGTCAACAATGGACAAATCTTTGAAGCATAGAAACACGGAAGATATTGAGGCACTCAACAACACTCTAGATCAAATGGACTTAGTCGATATATGTATAGAAGTTTTCACCCCAAAGAAGCAAAATTTACCTTCTTCTCAAGTGCACATGAAACATTTTCCAAGATAGACCACATGTAGAACACAAAACAAGTCTCAACAAATTCAAGAAAATGGAAATTATATCAAGCATCTTCTCAGATCACAATGGCTTAAAATTGGAAATCAACCTCAAGGAAAAAACACAAAAACATTCAAACTCATGGAGAATGAATAACATTCTATTAAACAATGAATGGGTTAACAATGACATCAAGGAAGAAATCAAAAAGTTTCTGGAAACTAATGATAATGAACACACAACAACCCAAAACCTATGGGATACAGCAAAAGCAGTCCTGAGAGGAAAGTTCATTGCAATACAGGTCTACCTAAAAAAGCTAGAATTATCTCTAATAAAAAATTTAACCCTACAGCTACAAGAACTAGAGGAAGAACAACAAGCAAAGCCAAAGTCAAGTAGAAGGAAAAAAATCATCAAGATCAGAGTAGAATTAAATGACATAGAGACTAAACTAATAATTGAGAAGATCAACATATGTAGGAGCTGGTTATTTGAAAGATAAACAAAATCGACAAGCCTTTAACCAGGCTCATCAAGAAAAAAGAGAGAGGACCCAAATAAATAAAATCAGAAATGAAAGAGGAGAAATCACAACCGATACCACAGAAATACAAAGAATTGAAAGAAATTATTAAAATAACTGTATGTCAAGAAACTTGACGACCTAGAGGAAATGGACAAATTCCTGGAAACATATAGTCTTCCAAAACTGAATCAAGAAGTAGCAGAAAGCCTGAAGAGACCAATAACAACTAGTGAAATTGAAGCAGTAATCAAAAAACTCCCAGCACAAAAGCCCTGGACCGGATGCCTTGACAGGTGAATTCTACAAAACATTTAGGAAAGAACTAACTCCTATCCTCCTCAGACTATTTCAAAAGATCCAAGAAGAGGGAAGACTCCCAAAGTCATTCTATGAAGTCAGTATTACCCTAATTCCAAAACCAGGTCAAGACACAGCAAAGAAAGAAAACTATAGGCCAATATTGCTGATTAACATAGATGCTAAAATCCTCAACAAAATATTGGCACACTGGATCCAGCAACACATGAGAAAGCTCATACACCATGATCAAGTGGGATTCATCCCAGGGATGCAAGGATGGTTTAATATTTGCAAACCAATAAACATAATACACCACATAAGCAAAATGAAAGGCAAAAACCACATCATATCAATAGATGCAGAAAAAGCATTTGATAAAGTAAAACACTCATTTATGATGAAAAATCTCGGCAAAATGGGAATAGATGGGGCATACCTCAACATAATAAAGGCCATATACAAGAAACCTGAAGCCAACATCATACTCAATGGGCAAAAACTAAAAGCATTTCCTCTGAGGTCAGGAACAACACAAGGATGTCCACTCTCTCCACTCCTATTCAACATAATCTTGGAAGTTCTAACCACAGCAGACAAGAAAAAGAAATAAAAGGCATGCAAATTGGAAAAGAGGAGGTAAGATTGTCATTATTTGCAGATGGCATGATAGTGTACATAGAAAACCTATAGACTCCACAAAACATCTACTAACCTAATCAGTGAATTCAGGAAGATAGCAGGGTACAAAGTCAATATTAAGAAATCGAAGGCATTTTTGTACACTAACAATAAAATATCAGAGATAAAAACTAAAAGAAAAATCCCATTTACCATAGCAACAAGAAAAATAAAGTACCTAGGAATAAACTTAACCAAGGAGGTAAAAGACTTGTACTCAGAAAAATACATAACACTGAAGAAAGAAATTTTAAAAAATACAACGAAATGAAAGCATATACCATGCTCATAGACGGGAAGAATAAACATCATTAAAATGTCCATACCACCGAAAGCAATTTATTGATTCAATGCAATCTCTTTTAAAATGCCAATGTCATATTTCACAGACCTAGAACAAATACTTCAAAAATTTATATGGAACCAGAAAAGAGCCCAAATAGCAACAGCAATTTTGAGCAAGAAGAATACAGAAGGAGAAATCACAATACCTGATATCAAACTATACTACAAGGCCACAGTAATCAAAACAGTCTGGTACTGGCATAAGTACAAACATATAGATCAATGGAACAGAATAGAGAGCCCAAAAATAAACCCAGATCTTTATGGTCAACTAATATTTGACAAAGGGGTAAGGAGCATCGAATGGAGTGAAAAGAGCCTATTCAAAAAATGGTGTTGGGAGAACTGGACAGGGTCACGCAAAAAAATGAAACTAGACCAGCAACTTACACCATACACCAGAATAAACTCAAAATGGATCAAAGACTTAAATGTAAGCCGTGACACCATAAAAGTCCTAGAGGAAAACATAGGCAGGAAAATTTCAGATATCCCACATAGCAACATTTTCACTGATATATCTCCTAAGGCAAGGGAAATAAAGGAAAGAATAAACAAATAGGACTACATCAAACTAAAAAGTTTCTGCTCAGCTAAAGAAAACATCATTAAGATAAAAAGGAAATGAACCATATGGAAAAATACATTTGCCAATGATAACTCAGACAAGGGATTGATCTCCAAAATATATAAAGAGCTTATACGACTAACACCAAGAAGACAGACAACCCAATAAAAAAAAATGGACAAAAGACCTGAACAAACACGTCTCCAAAGAGGACATACAGAGGGTCCATAGGTACATGACAGAATGTTCAACATCACTAGCCATCAGAGAGATGCAAATAAAAACCAAAATGAGATACGATCTCACACCAGTCAGAATGGCCATCATCAACAAATCAACGAACAACTTGTGCTGGTTATGATGTGGAGAAATGGGGACCCTGGTGCATTGCTGGTGGGAATGCAGACTTGTGCAGCCACTATGACAAACAGTTTGGAATTTCCTCAAAAAACTAAAAATGGAACTGCCTTTTAAACCAGCAATTCCATTGCTAGGATTATATTTCAAAAATCTTGAAACACAAATTGAAAAGAACCTATGCACTACTATGTTCATAGCAGCATTATTTACAATAGCCAAGTGCTTGAAACAACCTAAGTGCCCATCTGTAGATGAATAGACAAAAAATTGTGGTACGTTTACACAATGGAGTACAATGTAGCAGAAAGAAAGAAGGAACTTCTACCATTTGCAACAACATGAATGGAACTAGAGAAAATTATGCTTAGCTAGATAAGCCAGGCAATGAAAGAAAAATACCTTATGCTGTCACCTATTACAGGAAACTAATGAACAACACAAACAAATGAGCAAAACTGAACCAGAAATATGTAAACAAGGAGTAGACTAACAGTAACAAGGGGGGAGGCGGGAGAAAGAGAGGGGGTAAGAAGGGGAACGGTCTAGTCAAAGAACAAGTATAAATGACCCACGGACATGAACAACTGAGTGGGGACTAAATATGGGAGAAGGGAGAGACGGTGCAGGGGAGCAAGAGGGGGAAAAAAGTGTGACAACTGTAATGGAAAAAATTTTTTTAGTGGGGGAAAAATGAAAATATGAAGAATGGAAATGCCAGTTCAGTGAATATTACAAGGACAAGGATTTTCCTTCACACTGTATATTTTTCTCCCTACCTGACCCCTCCAGAGTTTGGCATTCTAAAGAACTAAGTAATGACATAAGTTTCTTTGCATAAAACTAATAGAGGTTTTTTTGTTGTTGTTTGTTTTGTTTTGTTTACCAAGAGGTTGACTGGAATGTCATGCCTAAAGAAGACATGCTTGGGCTCTGGTTGTTACCAAAAAACCCTGAGGAACTGGGAATGACTTTCGAAGGTAATAAAAGCCCACGAGATAAAAGGCCTGGTACCTTGGTTGGTTGTGCGGTCCACAGCAATCTTTCCAGGGAAGGAATGAAGGTTGTTTTCCTGAAAGATGGCTAGAACAGACCTTAAGGCACAATGGGAAACCAGAAGGACTTGGGAAAGACAGGTGTGCACAGGCAAGGCTAAATGCCAGGTATGTGGCTCAGCTTCTGTGTCCTGAAGGGCAGACTGAAGGTTACCCTAAATATTCCTTGGGTAAGTTCCAGCAAAGCAGAACTAAAGATCATAAGTGATCATTTGCTGCTCTTGTTGTATTTATGCAAATGAACAGGATAAATTAAAAATGGACTTAATGCAGTCCCTTTAATGACAAGGAGGGTAATCTTAGGGAGAAAAATCGTTATTCAGGGAAAATCACAATGATCAGTGGCAGACTATAAAGTAGTGCAGCTAACCATCTTTAAAGTTTCTTTTAAGCCCTGGCTGCTGTGGCTCTGTGGATTGAGCGTCGGCCTGCGAGCCAAGTTTCGCTGGTTCTATTCCCAGCCAGGGCACATAATTAGGTTGCACGTCAGGCCCCCAATTTGGGGCGTGAGTGAGAGGCAACCACACAGTGATGTTTCTCTCCCTCTCTTTCTCCTTTCCCCTCTCTCTAAAAAATAAATAAGTAAATAAATTATTTAAAAAAAATAAAGTTTCTTTTCATTTAAAATATGTTTTTATTTGAAAGTTAAACTATGTGGTATTATCAAAGATATTTAATTTACAGGCAAGAAGAATGTCAAATGACTTGCACCTGGATGTCTTTCAAATAAGACAGTCTTACACATTTAGAGACTTGTTTGTGGGTTATGTTACAGAAATTATCATGTGTTTTCTGTTTTCAAAAGGCATAAGCCTATGATCTCATTACTGAGTGATTGTCTGTATGTATAGGCCTCACTTAATTCTGTCTGCAGTGCTGCCTCCTGAGACTCAACGGTTTGGTTGAACTAAGTGTCTGGGTTGGTGAAGTATGGGGTGTTCTGTGGGCTTCACTTTAAAAGTGGTTTCTCTTTTCTATCCTAATGGCTTGGACAGAAAGGGCCCAGAGGTCTGAGAGGGGGGAAACCTAAAATATTTCCCTCAGCCCAGACTAAGTATAATGGGCAAAAGGGTTTTGGATAGGTGAGATGTGCCTTGCACATCTTTCTTCAAAGAAGACCCTTTTTTCCCTAATGTGGGACATTGAAAAATTAATCCCTGCCTTCTGTTATCTAGTGGTTATGGATTGAATGATGTCTTTTAACCTTGTTGCCAAATCTGTTGCCCCCAGAATACAACAAGGATGCCAGCCTGTTAAACCAAGCATGCTGTTGTCCAGGGACATCCAACTGACCTGGAGTCTGCACGATTCTTCACCATGTGGGAAGGGCACCCTCCCCTCCACAGCCCCACTCTTATTAGGGATTTCTGGACCCAAGGGTAGGTAGTACGACGACCATGTCCAGCTTAAAGCAGTTAGAGTAGCTCGAGACCTTCACCCATTGTCCTTTATAAGATTATAAAGGGTCTTAAGTCTGAGAGGGAGGGATTGTTATTTTTTACTGTTAAAATAATTAATTAATCATTTATTAAAAATAAAAGAGAAGAAGAATATATGAAAGGGTGAAGTGGGAGAGTTTGTATGTACAACTCATGGTCATGGACTTTGGTGTGGATTGCTGGGGGAGGTGGGATGCTGGGTGAAGGGGAGCAAAGGGGAGAAAATTGGAACTATTGTAACATTATATTCAATAAAATATACTTTAAAAAAATGACAGAGAATCCAATTAAAAAACGGGCAAAGGACCTGAACAAACACTTCTCCGAAGAGGACATACAGAAGGTCCATAGGCACATGAAAAAATGCTCAACATCATTGGCCATCATAGAGATGCAAGTAAAAACCACAATGAGATACCACCTTACACCTGTCAGAATGGCCATCATCAACAAATCAACAAACAACTAGTGCTGATGAGGATCTGGAGAAAGGGAACCTGGTGCACTGCTGGTGGGAATTCAGACTTGTGCAGCCACTATGGAAAACAGTATGGAATTTTCTCAGAAAACTAAAAATGGAACTGCCTTTGAACCAGCAATTCCATTGCTAGGATTATATCCGAAGAATCCTGAAACACCAATTCAAAAGAACCTATGGACCCCTATGTTCATAGCAGCACTATTTACAATAGCCAAGTGCTGGAAACAGCCTATGTGCCCATCTGTAGATGACTGGATCCAAAAACTGTGGTACATTTACACAATGGAGGACTATGTAGCAGAAAAAAAGAAAGAACGTCTACCATTCGCAACAACATGGATGGAACTAGAGAAAATTATGCTTAGCTAGATAAACCAGGCAACAAAAGGGAAATACCTTATGCTATCACCTATTACAGGAGACTAATGAACAACAGAAACAAACGAGCAAAATTGAACCAGAGACTCGTATAAACATGGACAAGACTAATAGTTACCAGGTGGGAGCGGTGGAGGGAGAGAAGGGGGGTAAGTAGGAGTAGGGTTTAAGTCAAGGAACTAGTACAAATAATCCATGGACATGTACAACGATGTGGGGATTGACTGTGGGAGAAGGGGTGGGTTCAGTGGGGGGGCGGAGAAATGGGGGGAAAAGTGGGACAACTGTGATAAAAGAACAATAATTCAATCAAAAATTTAAAAAAAAGACTAATTTGAAAGAATATATTCACTTCTATGTTCATTGCACCATTATTTACAATAGTCAAGATATGAAGGCAACCCAAGTGCTCATCAATGCAAGAGTGGTAAAAATTTGTGATACATTTACATAATGAAATGGATGAAGATATGAGATATATATATGAATGATTTGGTCTATGTATATGAAGTCTGGGAGTCTGTCTGGAAAAGAGTCCAGCCATTGTTAATATAACAAGAATGGTTTGTGAGACATCAATGTAACCTGGTAGTCAAGGAGAGTGGACTGGAATGTGCATGTGTGAACAAAGACTACTTCACTGTACTAGTCAGTGAGGGTGGTAGACACCATTAAGTGAGCATCTGTACTATGTGGCCATCACATTCAAAATGACTGGGCGAATAGGGGAACAATCTGCATCAAATTTTGTGTTAAGCTTGAACAGAAACTGGATGATTCAGAAGGCTGTAGCTATGGGCAACTGGTGATTGGAGCTTCATCACAACGGGCCCAGTAATGCATCATGTCTTGTGCAGAGTTTTTTGGCAAAATATTAAATCACCCAGGTGACTCTGCCCCACTACCACCCAGATTTGCTGCTCTGCAACCTATGGCTTTCCCCAAAACTAAAATCACCTTTGAAAGAGAAGAGATTTTAGGACTTCCAGCCGAGATGGAGGCTTAGACGGACAAGCTCGGTCTCCCTCTACAACTAGAAAGGAATACAACTACCTCAAACAAAAGATAACCAGAAATTCCAGAAAATAAAATTACATGGAAGCGCAACATATGAAGTTATAAACCAGCGGTACTCCCCCGGACGGGTAGGAGGTGCAAAATCGGAATTGGGATGGAAAGGCCAGGCTGAGCTGTCCACGGTAGCCTCGGAAATAGCAGCGGAACTGCGAGAAACACCAGGGGAACAATCACGGCTGCAGTCGAGCCCTGGCAGCTTGCGATCCCAATGAGGGGAAAGACAGCCTCCCCGCCCCCCATTACATCAGACTGTGAGGCACAGAAGGCGGGAGGACGGATCCCGGTTTCCCAGCGGAGAATAATGGCAGGAATCCATCTTGGACCCCCGCCTCCACACAAAGTGCCACAGAGCGGCGAAAAAGGTTGGGATCACCGCCAGTCGCCGGGTAGTGATGAGCACACAGTGCTCCACCCCCCACAGCCTGCCCAGGAAGCAAAGCAAAACACAAATATGTCAAAATGAAGGAAACAATGATTGAAATCCCGGTGATGCAGCTCACCAGGCAGCAGATGGAAGAACCTGACAAACAAATAAGAAACCTTTCAGAGGCTCAGTTCAGAGCTATTGTTATAAGGTGGCTTACAGAATTAACAAAAGATTTGGAACAGCACAGGGGAGGAATGAAATCCACTCGTACTGAAAAGAACAAAAACACATACAAGACAAGTGGTAAGGAAATAAAATCCAGAGATCAAATCAACAAACTGGAACATAGAGAAGGAACAGTCAACCAGTGCAGAAAGAGGCAACAAAAAGAAAAGAAAGTGAGGAGAGGATCAGAAACCTCTGGGGCAGCTATAACAGATCAAACATTTGAATTATAGGATTGCCAGAGGGCGAAGAATAAGAACTAGAAATTGAAAAATTATGTGAAAAAATAATGAAGCAGAACTTCCCAAACTTGGGGAAGGAAATAGACTTATAGGTCCAGGAAGCACAGAGAGTTCCAAAACAACTGGACCCAGGGAGAACCACTCCAAGACACATTATAATCAAATTGTCAAAAATTAAAGATAAAAAGAGAATCTTAAAAGCAGCAAGAGAGAAGAAAAGAATCATGTACAAGGGGGTCCTAAATGAACTATCAGCTGACTTCTCAAGGGAGACCCTGCAGGCAAGAAGGGACTGGCAAGAAATATTCAAAGTAATGAAAATCAAAAACCTACAGCCATGAATACTCTATCCAGCAAAACTGTCAGTCAGAATAGAAGGGCAGAGAAAGTGCTTACTTCCAGGACAAAATAAAACTGAAGGAGTTCATTAGATCCAAACCACTATTACATTAGATGTTAAAGGGACTTGTTTAGAAGAAGAGGGATCAAAACTATGAACATTAAGATGTAAACTGCATCACAACAACCAACAACAGAAGCTAGGGAATTGAAACAAAAGCAAACTGAATAGGCAACGAGAGTGGAAAAAGAACTATATGTATGGGGAACATACTGGGAGGAGGACAGCAGGGAGGGGGTAGGGGGAGAGGGAGGGAGATGGTATAGGAATTAAGAAGCATAGTAGGAGGGAATGGAATAGACAGGAAGTGGTTGAGAAGAACTATATGCACAACCAATGGACATGGACTAAAAGGGGGGGGGGGACAACTGGAGGGAGACGGGCCACTGGGTGGAGGGGAGCAGAGGGAAGAGAAATTGGGACAACTGTAACAGCATAATCAATAAAACATATTTTTTTAAAAAGGGAAGATATTTCAGATTGTTGATGAGATTCAGTAAAGTACTACAGGGCAGCTACTGAGGCATCATTGTCCAATGTATGAAGTTTCTGGTATCTTGTATCTTCTTCAATAAATGCCTCTATTTTTCATAGTGAATGGCTGGATACTTTCTGGACAGACCGTAAAATTATATGCACACACACACACACTATATATACATACATACAATGGAATACTAATCAGCCATAAAAAGAATAAAATCAGTAAGACAGAAAAAGATTAATAATGTATGATTTCAGTTATATGTAAAATGTAGAAACAAAATAAATGAACCAACAAAACAATAGTCAGATACAGAGAACAGATTGGTCGTTGCCAGAGGGGAAGGGGGTTGGGACTGGGTGAGCTGGGTAAAGGGGCCCAAGAGGTACAAAGTTTCATATATAAAATAAATAGGTCATGGGATGTAACGAGCAACATGTTGACTATAGTCAATAATACTATATTGCAACTTTGAAAGCTGCTATTAAAGTAAATCTTAAAAATTCTCATAACAAAAAATAATGTGTAACTTTGCATGGTGACAGATGGTGTGTGGACTTATTGTGGTTATCACTTTGCAGTATATAACAAAGGTTGAATTAGTATATTGTACACCTGAAACTAATATAGTGTTATATGTCAATTATACTTCAATTAAAAAAAAATTCAACCTGAGACAGCTATAATTTATCCAGAGGCATGTAATCAAATAAAAAGTAAATTATTTTCTTTATACTTTTAGTTACATTACATATTGTTTTTGACTATTTTTTGGAACTGTACATGCCTGTCCATAAATTTTTTGAAGGTAGGTGTGACCTTTGCCCTCTAACCGGCAAGATAGCTGATGAAGCTTAGAACGTGCTACCCAAAAATATGGCACTGTGACATGTTGAATATTCTAAGCTTAAGAAGTTTGAGAAAAGAGAAGCAGCAGGAAGGTCACTCTGGCTTTTTCTTGACCCTTCTCTCTGAAGTAAGTCTAAGGCCCTCATACAAGAGGTGGCTTCCTTATATGGGGAGAAAAGGACCATCCTTATCTACAAGATAGTGGAATACCAAGAAGAATCCAAATGAACAGGCCTTGCTAAGTTCCCCCCAGTTTACTACACTCACCTCATATTCTTTAATCTATCATATCTCTCCATGACTTCCCACTCTTTATCTATCCTAGCATAAAGATACACAGGTTTAATAATATCTTTGGGTCTTAATTTCCTATTAAAGTCTACTGCATCATGTGAAAGTTATATTCAACAAATTTGTATGTTTTCTCCTATTAATCTACCAATCTACCATTGTCAGTTTAATTTTTAGCCCCAGCCAGGGACCCTGAGAGGGTTGAGGAAAACTTTTTCCTCTCTTGCATAGTATTACTTCATCAAATACTAGTCAGAGAAAACTGTTTGTCATGATGTTTAAAGTTGTCCCAGAGGTTCCTAATACTCTCATTTTTTTTTTCAATTCTTGTTTCTGCCTTCTCTTCCAGGTGAGTGTTTATTTCTTCCTTTTGTTCCAAATCATTGATGTGTACCTCAGCTTCCTTCCTATCACTGTTGATTCCCTGTATATTTTTCTTTATTTCATTTTGTATAGCCCTCACTTCTTCCTTTATTTTGTGGCTGTACTCAATCATTTGTCTATGTATGCTGACTACCAGTACTTGAACCTTGCATCTGGTATGTTGCTGATCTCCATTTAGTTTAGTTCTTTATCTGGTGTTTTGTTCTGTTCTTTCATCTGGGCCATATTTCTTTGCCTCAGTCTGACAACCTCCCTGTCTTTGTTTCTGCGTATTGGGTAGAGATGCTTTGATTCCATGTTTTGGTAGTATGGCCTAATGTAGTAGGTGTCCTGTGGGGTCCAGTGTCTCAGCCTCCTTTATCACCCAAGCTTCATGTGGGCTGAGTACACCTGCCTCTTGTAGTTGAGCCTTGGTTACTGTTGGCAGGTGGATGGGAAGGATTAACCTAGGCCAGTCATCTGTAAGGACTGGCTGTGACCACTAATCACCAACCTCTGCCTTCTGTGGAGAACCAGCTGTGCAGGGGCAGGGTTGTGGTGCTCCAGCATGGTCTATAGCTGTCCACTGTGTGCACTGGCCCTGGGGTTTCCTGTGTGATGCAGGCCAAGTTCAGCCCCCACCTATATTTTGCCTGGGGAACCCTGATTGAGCTATAAAGCAATCTGAGATGGCTGATACTTGTACTGGGCTTGGAGATTCCCAGGCAAAGCCAAACTGAATCTAAGCTGTCTGCTGGTAGTGTGGGGCCTTGAGTGCACTGAGGCCAGCTGTTGCTTATTTGATAGAATTTAGGAAGTTCTGAAGCAGGAGCCAAGACAAGCCATTCATATGGAAAAGTGGCTTAGGTGGGCCTGTAAGTTGGGTGGGGCAGAGTCTCTAGGAATCTCCAAGTTGGGTGGAACAGTGTTAGCCAGGTTGATGGAGTCTCAGAAACAGCATTAGCTTGCTGGATCTGTCTGGATGTATGTGGTTTCTTTAATTCTATAGTTGTCAGACTTCCATTCAACTCAATTACTGATGGTTCTGGCTAATGGTTGTTCTGTTTTAGTTGTAATTCTGATGTGGTTGTGCGACGAGGTGAGCCATGTCTGCCTACGCTGCCACCTTGACTGGATCTTTGCTTTGGATTCTCAGAATACACTTTTAAATCAGCTTCCAGTGAAAGTCAAAAAGTGATGGTTATTATAGAGGTAAGAGCTACACTCAACACTGCTCTTTTTCTCTACCCTTTCATTATTCATTCCCTTGTGCCTTTTTTGTACATTTATTTTTACCCTTCCTTCAAAAATAGACTCTATCTTTGCCTATTTATATACCCAACACAGTGATTTGGCTATTCATTCATTCATTCATTCAAACATATTTATTAAGTGCCTACCATGTGCCAGGTATCTTCTAGTTGCTGAGGATAATAGTAGTGAATATTCACACAATCACACTGGATACTACTTTCATGGAGATTACAACTTAGTGGAAAAACATACATTAAACAAATAAATTTAAAAAACATGTTTAAAATTACAAATTGAAAAATTTCATTGCAAAGTATAGGTTGTTGGAGAGTACATTTGGGAGACCTTAGACTTCTGGGAGGTATGGGTGGACCATAAATATGGTAAAGCTTCTTGAATGATCAAACATTGAAAGTGAGACCTGAAGGGGAAAAGACAGGAGAAGGAGCACTGGAGTAGGGTGAGTGAAGGCTCTGCAAGATATTAAATATGCTAGGGGCACAAAGAAGAGAAAAATGGTCTGAAATTCTAGAGCCTGTGGAGTACGTCAGAGAGAGGCGAGAGGCAGTTCCTGAGGTATGTAGGGGCCAGATTCTATAGATCTCCTGAACATGTTGAAATCTTTTTCTGAGGAAAATGTAAGTCATTGAAGAACTTTATACAGGGAGATGACAGAATCAGATTTCTTTTGCCAGAATGCATGAAAGTGTTAGCTTAAATTAATACACATACATACACATAACACACACCAACAGCAATTTTAAAAAAACCTAGGACTAATGGAAAATAGAGTAATCTCCAAATGATAGTAAGTCTACTTGGTACATCCTAACTACTGATGAGAAGAGTAAATGTTATATAAATGTTCAATTAAAGTGTATTTGGTAAATTATTAAGAATGTTACAAAGAATCAAAGGCAGTTAAAAAACAGCAGATGTTAGTCAATACATAACTGTTGAGATCAGCATAGAAATAGTTGTATTTAGAAATAAATAATTGTGTTTAGAATAACAGAAGGGTTAGGATTATATAATTTTTAGATTGATGTGTATATTTTGGAATGTCGGTATTGTTATTTTAATATTCATGGTACCCACACACAGACATTAATTAGATCAAGTCATACCTCCAGCCCTACCTCACATGCAGCCCTCAGCATCATTAACCTTGTGGCAACAATGTATAAGAGACTGTGAGAGATCAAGTAGACAAAAAGAAAATAAAGTGATAAGGCATGGCATCTAACCCTGAGTGACTTTATAAACTAGTGCCAGGAGATAGATACATAATAGAGGAGGAATAGCAGGAACTAATGTTTACTGAACTCTTACAATGAACCAGACACTGAACTAAATGCTTTGCAAGCTTTGTCTTATTTAACCCTCCTATGATGCATATATGCTATTGTTAAGTCTAATTTACACATGATGAAATTAGTTTCAGGGAGACCAATTAACTTTCTCAGTGTCATCTATATAGTGAGTGGTGGATTCAAGATATGAACCTGCTGAATATCCTTCCCCACTCCCCTACAGTACAAAACTATGCATTTAACCAGCATGCCATACTGCTTCCTGGGTTCAGAAAAAGGAAATTTTTAAAAATGTGTGGTAAAAAAAACTAAACTCCACAAAAGGATTCAAAAAAGATGTGGAAATACATGGAAAGGAGTGACTTTGAGATTATTAGGAAAGGCTTCAGAAGGAAGTAACTTTCCAGTTCCATCTGGAGGTATGAAAAGGATTTTTCTACCCAAAGAGAAGACACTCCAGGCAATAAGAATAGAATGAGCAAAGGTATAAATGTATCTGGAGTCATGAAGGAACTTCTACTACTTAGGGATAACATAGTCTGAGTAGGCAGGGAGACGTGATGGGTGACAGAATAGGCCACCCTAAAACATGCCTCTTTGGCATGAGGGGTATTTTGGGTTGAAAGCACTTGAAAAAACAGCAAATACAGGGAGAGGCTTTCTCTAAATTTCCATATTTGCTTAAAGACAGATTCTCCAACAGGGACTCAGTTATCATAAATTTCCTCCCTGGGATTTTCATCAACCAGCAAAGATTGATTCCTATCAAAAGGAGAGGAGACTAGAAGTTGACACCACACCCAGACAAACTTTGTCACACACTATCATAACTTCATCTGTTCTTCTGAGGGCACATTCATCTTTTCTAAAAATCCTTTACTCTCTCCTCTAAGTGGCCTACATCCCTGCTTGCTTTCCCCAACTAAGATAGCATGTGAGCTCTTAAATCCCACTGTTTGTTTGGGCATTCACTTTTTTCCCCCGTGATGTCCCTGTGCACATAATATTAAAAATTCATAAATCTGAATACCTTTCCTCCTGTTCACCTGTCTACCATCAGTTTGTTTCATAGACCCAGCTATCAAACCTAGGAATATAGAGGGCAAGTCTTTCTTTCCATACACCTGGAAAGATGTTGAATGAACGCACAAGTAAGTCCTCAAGTTTTCTTTGTAATAGTCAATTATCTTTATACAGAGAAATTATGTGATCTTACCTGTTTATAGGAATCTAATTCTGGTGACAGTGGGAAGGATGGTTTGGAGAAATGAGACACTGAACACTGGGAGAGCACCTAGGAAGCTAACAGGGTAGCACTGTGAATAGAAAGGAAAAGGTAGAGTCCACAGGACACAGCAGTTAAAGAGAGGGAAATAATTAAGGATTCCACTTATGTGACTCAAAAGTATGTTTCATGTATACTTATTTTTTAACAAAACTTAGGAGACAAGATAGGGAAGATTACTGAGGTAGCAGAAGACAGAATAACATTAATTTTGAACACATTGAAATATCAGATGGTATGTCAAACAAGCAGTTGGAAATATGTGGTCCCCTCAATATCTTGGAGAACAGCTTGGGTGGCAATAGTAAGAACTGCAAAGCCAAGGAAAATGGAGCAGATTTCTTCTTCTCCAGTCAGATATAGATCAAAATAGTGCCTTAACCTGGCTCCCTTAACATGCTTTCAGTCCAGTGAACATGCCCTATGTCTGAATATGTTTGGTCTTAATAATTCCCCCCCAAATATAGAATATTCTGGGAATCGAAGTTGAGCTAAGAGAACAAAATGTCAGATCCTCCAGCCTGTGCTAACAACTTCCAATGATCATAAAAGATCATTTACTACAAATGTCAGTGAAGTGAAATATGCAGTGTGAATTTTGACAAAGGGTATGTCCCTGGGGAATTAAGTCTAATTGTTTTGGGTAGTGACAGAGTTAGGGTATGAGGGAGTTTAAAACATATGACTATACATTCAAGAGTAACTGTATACAGGTGTAAAATTAGAAATGCTGATGCCAAGTATCTGAGAATCACTGTTTCTCATCATTGTACACAATCTTCTATTGTTTTTTAATTTTCACTACAGTTGGTACTTCTGCTATATCTGCTGCTTTAGAATAAATTTCTAGGTATTTGGGATTGATTGTTCACTGTAAAATAATTCTCCATATTCTTTGGGTATTTTATTTCTAGTTTTCTTACATTTGTTTTCAAATGCCCATTTTAGGTTTGGAGATTATTATACCCAATTATAGATAGTTTCCAATCACCCATTTTCAATCGAAGTAGTTGTTTCAAATTCAGCTGATGATGCTTTATTATTTCTTGCTTATCTCTCCTTAACTAAAATCACCAATGAGGTAAAGAAATGGCAACAAAAAGGAAAAAGTGAAGATAGATCTTGAAAGCTTAGAGAGCTAGAAGTTGGAAGTTTAATATCAGGGGTGGCCAGCAGCCCAGATTTAAAAAGAATTGAGTCTTCAGTAAACAATTGGGTTAGAAATACAAAGTTATGTTTCAATGCTATTATTTATTTTAGAGTAACATGTTTGTCTTTGAGATAATTTATTGTGAGTTAAATTCAGGATGAGGTTTCTGTGTACTTACCAGGCCCTTAACCCTGTTTCATACAGAAAAAAAAAATGTACAAAATATATTTAACTTCAACTGCATTTACTCTAGAATAAGAAGACAGTGTAAAATTTTCTTTAGATGATTGTATGACCCTGACCTTAATGCTAATTTCTTCTTCCTCAATTACTAAATCTTTTCTCAAAATTGAAAACATATGCATTTCATGATATAAGAAGCATTAATATCTCAGCCATGGAAGCCAAACATTTCAGAACATTCTCTGTGCTTATTCAATGTGGTAATAGCTATTCTGGAGCAACCCTGGGCCAGGATTTCCACTATGAAAATTTTATTTTTGCTATAATGAAATTCTCTCAGAAAAATCTAGGGGTTTTTTTGCACCACATTTCTTTTGCTTCTTAGCAACTCTTCATCTATATTTTAAGTTTCTCTAAGCTTACATGCATTTATGTATATATATGTACCTATGCGTGTGTGTGTGTGTGTGTGTGTGTGTGTATATATACATATATATACACATACATATATGGATTTATATATTTACTGTGTCATTAATGAATGCTATGCTTTTTCTAGCATCAACTTAATGTATGTCTTAAATATAAAATTACATTATTTAATTCTGGAAGATATGGTTAGATGCTTTATGTAGAAGAAGCTATTCAAATACAGTGGCTTTATTTCTAAACAACACATTCTTTTTCTTTTATTTCCTTTGTTAAAAGATAAAAATTGATCTGTGAAATTTTTCTGCTTGGGGAAAACAACAATAACAAAATAGCTTCACTGGTGTTTATTCTCTGACTTGGATATAAACTAGGACTGCAAATCTATCTTTAATGTGTTTGCTCTCTCTAGGTATTCCTGACAGCTCAAAAAATTATGTGATCTTAGGAATCATATATATTTCAAAGTCAATGTGTTATTCAATGCCAGTACTTCTACAAAAGAAAGAAAGAAAGAAAGAAAGAAAGAAAGAAAGAAAGAAAGAAAGAAAGAAAGAAAGAAAGAAAAGAAAGAAAGAAAAAAGCAGGACCACAAAGAGATATCTGCACTCCTATGTCGCTGCAGCATCATTCACAATAGCCAAGAGATGGAAAAACATCTAAGTGTCTGGAGACACATGAATGAATAAAGAAAATGTGGTATATACATACAATAGAATATTATTCAACCACACAAAAGAACAGAATTTGTCATATGCTATAGCAGTGATGGACCTGAAAGACATTATGCTAAGTGACATAAGCCAGACACAGAAGCACAAATACTGATACCATTCATATGAGGTATCTAAAGTAGTCAAATTCATAGGAGCAGAAAGCAGAATGGTGGTTGCTAGGGGCTGGGGGAGGGGAAAGTGGAGAGTTGCTGTTCAGCAAGTGTAATTTTAGTCATACAAGATGAAAAAGTTCTAGAGTTCTGTAGTACAACATTGTGCTTATACTTATGAATACTATATTGTACATCTAAAAATCTATTAAGAGGGTCGGTCTTATGTTTTTTGCACAATTTTTTAAAAAGGCAAACTTCTTTTGAGGTCACTAAGTACACACACACAAAATGAATCCAAATTTTTACTCGTAAGTCTGAGTAGTCTCAAGGTTCTTGCAAGTTCAAGGTAGAGGAGGCAGTGACTTTCCCCTTCTTCCTTCTCCCCTGGCAATTCAGTACACACAGACCTTGCTTAGGAGCCCAGAGGGAGTGAGTGTGTATGTTGTGTGTGTGTATCTAGGAATGAAGGGAAGACAGTAAAAATGCCAGTAGGTGTGCCTAGAGAGATTTTGAGACTTACATTTTTCAGCTACTTTGTGACTTAGAAGTCTTTTCTAAATGTTAGCAGAGTTACCCAGGGAACAGCAATAGAATTAGAGCTATAGTGACAATAGAAACATTCTATGATTAAGCTAACCATAAGCAGAGCACCTCGCTGGCACAGTCCTGTGGGTCCTTCCCTTTGTAAAACTCAGGTGCCCTGGAAGTTATGTTGCTGCCTGAGAATACTGAAAGTAGTCATTGGCTGATCTAAGGAAATTCAGATGTAGAGATAAGCTGCGAACAAGTGATACAACAGGTTACATATACCAGTGCTTAAATAAGTGAAACGGTCTAAAAAAACCCAAACCCAAAAGAACCCTGAAAACATAACACTAATACAATTGTTAACATTTGCTACTATGTATATTAATACTTGAATCAACCTAAGTTTATTGCTTTTGTAAGTGGGAAATTTCCTCTTAGCAGCTCAATGTATTCTCATATTAGTGAAGGAGTGTCTGGGGGGAATTATTTTCACTCATTCTATACACACAAACAAAAATACATCTCTTATCTACAAATACCCAGGCATTATAAAGGCACAATAACAAAGTGTGCCAAATGTTAGGCTGTTAGTTATTTTGCATAAAATATACATCCAAACATATATTAACTGAATAGTAGATGGCAGAGGGGAAAAATGTCAGTTAGATTACAGTGTGGGTGAAACATATCCAATACATTCTGTAAAGATATAAACCTGGACATAAGAGAAACCATACTGAGTAAGCAAATGGAACATCTAATCTGATTCTTTCATCTTTGCTGTTTTTGATTTATCCTGTCTCTATAAATAAACATTTTAATCATAATTTCTTAAAGCTATATTTTGATGGGAAAGGGAGATGGAAAGAATATGTTTACATAGTAATACATCTTGGGAAATACTCAATCTAGCAATAAAGACTTTTAATGATATACAGTATGTAATTTAGATAAAAATACTAATGTATTAATGAAAATGATTAATATGGCTACGTAGTTTATATGAGAAGTGTCTTCAGCTCATTTTCAGAATAAAATTAATAGAATGTTTATATATTTTAATATTATTTAGGTTATATTATTTTTCCCAGTCAAAATAAAATGAAAGTAGAAAATGAGGATATGCAACTCAAAAAACATGTGGAAAATAATTAAAACATTTGCACATTTTCTACGGATTTAGGACTTTTTAGCAAATAAGAATGATATTTTATTTAAATTAGGTTGAAACTGAGATACATAAACTAAACAGAAAAATGACACATTCTAGAACTAGAAAAAAACAATAAGATGACCTAATACTTAAGGAGCTAATAGCATATTTTTAGAGCAAAATAGTATGATTCAACTAGACTGAAAAATACTACATACCTAAATGTTTTGATATTATTACAAAAACAAATACACACATGCCCCAAGCTAACAACAACAGAAGAAAAAGGATTGCTCCTGGAGGGACCACTTTGCTTGTAGATTAATTAGGAAGGATTAATTAAATGGATTGTAGGGAAGGGTATAAAAACTTTCTATTTAAAAAGGCAGTGTAAGTATTAGGGAAATGTCAACTTTGAAAAAGGACTAAATACCTAACAAATTTCCAAAATTTGCAGATACCTGTTCTTAAAAATAAAACCTGTTGAACATTTTATGTTTTAGGTTGCAGGCATAGAAATTGATTATAGTATAACTATTGTTTATAAGTGGTGGGGGCAGTTTTTCAAACTGTCCAATTAAACAATCTCCTTCTGTTTCTCTCTTCTAGAAATGACCAGGTAAAAATTCCACAGAGACACCTTTGTGAAATCACAAAAGCACTGCATGCATTGCTCTCCAGGACAGATGTGCACCAATTACTAAGAAAAGCTGTGAATGAATCTCTGCTATTGTGATGCTGAGCTTAATATATGCACATTTGCCCAGTGAGAGGATATTAATCAATCACAGAGCCCTTGAGTGCAGCTCAGCACAACAGCGAGACCACATCTTGCTTTCCTTTGATGCCACTTGTCTGAAACCTTAACTCCAGCAGCAATGTTGTTCTGAAACTAGGTTTTGTGCTGTTCTGGACAACCTGAAAATGGTATTGTTACAGCTCATTATAATTTTCATAGCAGCCATCTCACAATCCTAGAAACAAGTCTATTTCATATGCATTAAAGAAAGTCCCAAGTCCCAGGCAGGTGTGTAGGTGGTTATTTCTGGCTGCAATTTTGCTAAGTTTCTAAATCAGTCCTGCTTTAATTAGGAGCTTTTCTTCTGACTTATTTTGATGCTAATAATATATGGCTGTCACATTTTTTGTACATGTTTCCAAATAGTGATATAAACATTATTAAATCAATCCATGTTTATGGAGTGTTCCATATGCTACCCACTGTGAATCTTCTGAAATGTTATTTTATTTGGATAATGCATAAAGAAAGGTTGGTATGTACAATGATATGCTCTTGTTCCTTTCATGATTTTTATGAAAAATTTCTACAGATGGTAGCTGCTTGCAATTTGTATGTGACCATGTTAAAAAGGAATATGTTTTTTTTAGACTTCCATATAATGTATATTTAAATCCACAAAGCCTTTTCAATTCCAAAGAGTATAAAATAATTAACTTTCCCTTGACTAAAGTAAAGAACAGCAACAATGCCGCAAATGGCTAAAATACCTAAAGTAACATTAGGAAGAAAACCAAAGCAGTGGAAAACTTACCCCTGCCTAAGATATCTAAGTGACTGCCTAGCATGGACCCCTGCTGTGCATCACAATATAACATCCTTCCTGCTGTTTGTGCTAACAATCAACTACTAATATTCAATTTGTCTATTAAAAGTAATTCAAACCAGATGGCTCTGTATTTCAGGTGATGTATCTATGTATTTTCCCTCCTTGAGCAATGCTATCAAGTACATGATGTCTCTAAGAAGTAGGGCTGCAGAGACAGACTGTGCACTAAGAAGGCATGAAGTCAGCCACAAAAGAGCCTGCTTGCTGCTCACATGCATGAAGTGGACAGTGGAACTTTTGTTTACCTTTTTTATCCATAGCCACGTGCACAAAGAGTGATCATCACTAGGCTCACTGTCCTTTAACTACAAGATGAATGGCATACCTGGCTGCTGTGGCTCAGTGGTTTGAGCGTAGGCCTGCGAGCCAGGTGTTGCTGGTTCGATTCCCAGTCAGGGCACATGACTAGGTTGCATGTCAGGTCCCCAGTTGGGGGCGCAAGTGAGAGGCAACCATATTGTAATGTTTCTCTCCCTTCCTTTCTCCTTTCCCCTCTCTCTAAAAATAAATAAATAAACAAATGAATAATTTTTTAAAAAAAATGAATGGTATATATTTAAGAAAAACAATTCACATTTATAGCTTTCTAGCAGTCTCATATTAGACGGTTATCACTGAAGAGAGACTATAGAAAACTGATCAGTGCTGATTTCCTCTGGACATTGATAAATTTGGGTCTTCAGGTGCATAGGCCTTTTATACTGTACTATATATTAGTTCTTCCAGATCTCATAAACCTTTGTGTCAGAACATGGAGGCTGCTAGAATGCACACCTGGACTTTTGGTATATGCTAATCAACCTGGCCCTAGACTTAGCCATTCTCAAAGGATATGCTGATGGATTTAGCAGTTCCTAAAAGATATGTTGATTGACTGAAACCATTCCCAGGGGAAATGGTAATAGACCTAACTCGATATGTTAACTAACCTGGTGTGTGTGTGTGTGAGGGGTGGGGGAACAATGAGATGTAAATGATCTACTGAATATGTTGATAAGCAAACTCACCCTCACCAAAATGTGTGGTTGACAAGTATAAAAAAGGTGCCTGCAGCAGTGCGAGTGGGACTCCTCCAGACCCACGAGGAGGTCCAGGAGTCCCCAGTCTCCGTTCCCCATTCCCTTGCTCCCCATTCCCCCTGCTCCTATGGGTCCTTGAGTTGGTCAGGGAGCTGCCTCTCCCCTCCCCACTTCCCCGTTTTTTCCTCAATAAACCCATTGCCTAATCCCAGTGATCTCCAGGTGATTTCTCAGAGCAAGGCTGCCCTGACACTTTGTGTTTGAGTACCGACTATCAAAAATATGTTTGTTAGACAGAAAGACAACAAGAACAAACAGTGAGATACCATCATTAAAAAATATGAGATGAAAAGCAAAAAAAATTTTATGTAGAAGACAGATTTTAAAAATTTATTATTTGACTAGTTTGTTATATTTACTGTGAATATGGGGGTTGACTGTCTTGTCATTTTACTGATCTTATGATGCCTTCCAATCACTAGGGAATTCTTTTCTAAAATGTCATAAATAACATCTTATAAAATTAAAAAGAAAACTATAAACAGGTTTCTCCTTTTATTTTCCATTTTTGCAAATCTATCTTAAAAAGCACTAGAAGTGTGTGATTTCTCTACTGTTTACTTGTATAGTTAAAAGAAGGACACTCAAAACCTGGCAGGCAGGCACTGTTTTTTATAGTTAATGAAAGGATTTTTTTTACGAAATGACAGTTGCAGTTGCCCACTGAAAATATTAAATGGTACATCTAACTTTCAGCTACATGAAGCATTTATTTGTTCCCTATTTACATCTTTCTATATAAAAGTCAACAATATTCCCCTTCTCATGAGTCCCATATCGCAGCCCCCCATGGTGAAGACTTGCCAGAACCATTAGAGAAAGTAGCTCCCCAAATGGGAATATCATGGAAGCCTTTGAATTACCAGTAAAACACTAGTTACCTCTTTATATGTGTTTTATTAAAAATAGAGTCACCTTTATGCACCAAAGAGTGACTGTTTCCCTTAATGCTGGTTATTAGTACAGTTAAATAGACAAATAGTACATTTCTGAATAGACAAATGAGGGCCAAATTTGAGTTAGGTCCAATAAGTTACTTGGTTTGACCTATAAGGGGCCTCTCTTTCTGTGCTTGCTTTTTAAAGACTGGGAAAAAGTAAAGAATCAACATTAAAAGATTTCTATTTGCAAAGATATGATGAGGTCTGTCCAGAAAGAGTCCAGCCATTGTTAATATAAGGAGAATGGTTTGCATGACGCTGATGTAGCCTGGCAACCAAGGAGAGAAGCCTGGAATGCGCATGTGTGAACAATAATGACTTCACTATACCAGTCAGTGGGGGTGGTAGAAGCTGTTAAGCAAGCATGTGTACTGTGTGGCCATTGCATTCAAAATGACTGTGTGAATAGAGCAATGTATCTGCATCAAATTTTGTGTTAAGCTTGAGCATTCCTCTGTGGAAACTATTTGGATGATTCAAAAGGCTTTCAGGGACAATGCGATGAGTGCAGCACAAATAAGTATGGCACAAACACTTCAAAGACAGTCAAGAATCTGTTGAAAGTGATCTATGTTCTGGAAGGCCTGCAACAAGCAGAACACCTGAGCATGTTGAATGTGTATGGACTGCAATCAACAAAGATTGGCTACTGACAGGGTGAGAATTAGAAGCTGATCTGGGGATTCCAAAACCTACTGTGTCTGACATTTTGACACAGGATGATCTTGACATGAAATGTGCCATGGAAAAATCTGTTCCACAGCTTTTGCTACCAGAGCAGAAGGAACATCGTGCTGCACTTGCTAACAACTTGATCCAAACTGCTACTAATAAACCAGATTTCCTCTAGAAAGTCATAACTGGAGATGTATTGTAGGTCTATGGCTATAATCCAGAAATGAAGGCCCAGTCATCCCAATGGAAGTCTTCTAGTTCTGCATGCCCCTAGTAGGCACGGGGAAGTGGCAGCAAGATCAAGACCATGTTAACTGTGTTTTTCATCAGGAAGACATTGTCCATCATGAGTATGCCTCTCCAGTTCAGACAATAAGGAGTACTACCTCAATGTTCTTCATCCGCTGAGAGAAGCAAATATGATGAAAATGGCTGCTGCTATGGGCAAACAGTGATTGGCAGCTTCATTACAACAATGTCCCCACTTATGCATCACATCTTATGCAGAGTATTTGGTAAAACATCAAATCACCCAGGTGACTCAGCCCCCTACAGCCCAGATTTGGCACCCTGTGACTGCTTTCTTTTCCGAAAACTAAAATCACCCTTGAAAGGGAAGAGATTTCAGACCATCAATGAGATTCAGGAAAATATGACAGGGCAGCTGATGGCTATTCCAACAAAGGATTTTGCAGAGTGTTTTCAACAGTGGAGGAGATGCTGGGAGAACTGTGTGAGGTCCCAAGGTGCCTACTTTGAAGGGGACTGAGGCGTCATTTGTCCTATATACAATGTTTCTTGCATCTTCTTCAATAAATGCCTCTTTTTTATAGTGTATGGCTGGATACTTTCTGGGTATACCTCAGACATCATAGTTTACAGCAAGTACTAACGTTGTAAAAGAACTTTTGCTGTTAACAACCTATTTTTTAGTCAGAAAGAAAATCTCAAAGCACCATCTTTAATGTAACTTCAATTTTGATTGGTAGTTTTTCAATTTAAAGTTTTTTTTCCTTCTAGAAAAACTAATCAAAATCAGTAGATTCAGCAGGACTCCCAAACCTCTCCAACGCTGTCCCTATTAATCCAGTGGCTAAAAGTAAGTGATGGTTTCTGGTGTGCTTTTTTTCCATATGCTTTCAGACATATACATGTAATTTTATGCTTCAAGGAGTTAGCACACCATATGAAACAGGGATGAACAGTTATAAAACATATACCAGTGCCCTCTGGACATAATTTAATATATGGCCTTCCCCTGTACTCATTTCCTTTCCTTTTGTCACTGCCCCTCTCTAACTCCAAAATACATTTTCTTTCTTTTGCACTCTCCATCAGAATCATATGATTAATCTTTAAAAAAAAAAGTGCCATGAATAATATGATTAGGCTTCTAAATACATATTTTTAGTGAACATTCCTCTAGTTCCTTTTTTAAATTTATTTTTTGGTTGTTGTCTGAATTAAAACTAATAAGCATAAATTCAGGAGTACAGTGTCTCTAATTCACAAACTGTTGTAGGCTATTGTCTGTCCTGAACATGTGTTTTTTTTACTATCTTCAAAGGGATCTATGAAGTGATAAATATAAACAATTTATTTTGATTAAATACAGTAGGGCATGTATTTGATGTCTACATTAAAATTTAGTTACAATTAAAATTTCAACTCGATTGCTATGGGTTTTTGCATTTGATATTAACATTTGTTTAACTAAATATTTTAATAAAATGTTTGTCTTTACAAATTAAACTACATGCAAATAGATTTCTGAAGATATACATTAGCATGGCATTTGTTTAAATGTGCCTAAATTCTAAACAATTTCCTGTATGATTTTTAACCAAAACTGGAAGGCAAATGGCTTTTAAAAATAATACAGTGTACAGATTATGTGTTGTAGAATTGTGTATATGAAACCTATATAGTTATATTAACCAGTGTCACCCCAATAAGTTCAATAAATACCACATATATAAAAGGGGTGGGTTGGGTGAGGGTGGGAGCAATGAGGGAAAAAGTGGGACAACTGTAATAGAAAAACAATGAAGTTAAAAATAAAATAAAATACAAAAAACATGTGTGAATGCATGTAATATATGTTCATGCATATATGTATGTGACTATGACTATAATTATATATGTTTCTTTAGTTTATATTACTTCTTATTCTGTAATGGTAATGTTCTAAAAAGAAGCAAAACTTTGCGAGAAAGCATTATGGTAATGACAGTTAAACACGTTTGGTTGCATTCTAGGGGCTATGATAATGTCTATATTGTAAGCTACTTGCAGTATTTCAAATTTTTATTGCATACTAATGCTATGTTTCACATGGCATATTTTGATCTCTGACATATACAAAATGAGCCATGCTATGAAATTCTACTAAACACATTACCTTTAAATTTGTTTCCATACTGCAAATGGAATCCTAATTTCCTAATATATAACTTGATTCAGAGGTTAATTTTCCATCTAGCACTTCCTCTTCCAATTTCTGGCTATTAAAAAATTGCATAATGCTATTCTAAATAGTTCAACTTAGAAAATATGTTCCTATTCAGTCATCTGATAAATGATGTCATAAAGGATAACTGACAACTATAGTGGATTCATAAATATTAAATGAATACTAACATATCTAATAATATAATTTAAACTTAAAGAAAGAGCTTTAAATGAAAATAAGTTTTATGTTTCTTTTTATTCTTTCTATGCTGACTATAATGTTATAGATTTAAAGTAAAAGGACAGAGCGTTTGTTTGATTCTTAGGTTTTAATGTAAGAAATTATCCAAAAGTTCAGATTTTCCTACATACAATGCAACCTCAACTTGAGAAATTATTTTGAGGGTGACCAATATGTTCCAGTTTGTCTGGGACTTTCCCAGGCTTAGCACTGAGGGTCTCGTGTCCATAGAATCTCTTCGACGCTTGGCAAAATCTGCAAGGTTGGTTATTTCAGAGGTAATGCTCAAACATATGGTCCCTTAGACTGTTTAACAATTTATGGTCTGAATATTTCACAGAAACTATAGGCATTGTTGCTGTTGGAAAATAATGTGTCTCTCACCAAAAAAAAAAAAAGATATATATTTAAATATTTCTTATCAATAACATTTATAATGTCCTGAGTCCCTACTTAGTACCAAGTGCTACACTAGGTACTAAATTCTTTTCTGAAACAATATTATGAAAATTTTATATTAGAGATACTTCAAAGTTCTGGTGCCCAATAAGAGTTCAATCCCTCTAATTAGGATAGGAAAGTGATTATTTCACAAACTTGATTTATAATTTTTTGTGTGTGAATATGCTGTTAAAATCTCTATATTGCCAGAGAGGAAAATTAACATAGACTAAAACTTCTTATTCATTGAAGAAGTGAAATAGGATGTATCAGGGATAACTGGAGAGATAAACAAATTCCTTATTAATTTCTGTATAATTTTTTTTTACTGTATAACCTCTTTAGTCATCAATTTTAGAAAATTCTCAAGATTATAAATGGAAAACAGTCATGTGTAACATTCTAAATTTAAATAATTCAGAAAAAATAATGTTTTGAGGAGTGTAGCAAAATACAATTATTTCTAAACTGATCTTTGCCCCAGAAAATAAAAAATAAAAAAATACAACTACCATTTTTTCTTGAAGATTCTTTTGTGTTTGCAGCTTTATAAGAAAGTATTATATATTTTCTTTCTCAGACTGTGAGTAGTGTTTAACACATTCATGATGATTTGACAAGTTAAAAACTATAATTAAGTGACAGTGGAACAATTATATTTACTGTCAAGGTCAGGACATATTGGTTCTTAAAGTAGAAAGTGGAGGGGTAGATACAATTACTGTTCACTTTGTTCACATGAACAATAGTGCGTCTATCATATCCTTTTGCAAAGTGTAATATTCCACAACTCTTTTAATATCCCTCTAGTATTATTAGTCAAAATATGCTCACACAAAAGGACTCATATGTCTAGGATCATACTCACCATGCTTTGGTGTTAATACTACTATTTCTTCTATCAAATCAATGTATGAGTTTTAATAACTGGCTGATTTAACTTGAATTATCATTGGGTAATAATAATTATAAGAGCAATTTCTGTTTATAAAGTAAACCATGAACAAATCATAAGAAAGGAAAATAGTATTTCATGTCTGAATTTTGCCTTGCATTCCCTAGGCAAGAGCAGGAGGGGCATCAAAAAAAAAAAAAAAAAAAAAAAAAGCACTGAACTTCTTATTTCAAAGCACTTGTACAAAGTTGTTTGAGCTTAAAAAGTTCATCATAAGAAGTACTGACAAAAAAAAGTGAACAGGACTGGAGAACTTAACTTTGCAATCATAAAACTGGTGGTTGTGTTACAGAAACAGGGGAGTCAAAAAAAACCCCAGTTTGCAGCTGGGGGATGGGGAGAAGGAAGCAGCTTTCACAATGCCTCCACATGCCTGAGGCTGGTGGCTAGTGTCTTTCTTATGCAAAATGGCTTTAATCCATCCAAAGCCTCAGGTAGATGGGAGGGGTCTTGGACCAGGGGATGGTATGGAAAAAGCATGCAGAGCCTGGATGAGGTTCTGTGAATGGTCAGAACTCAGTGCCATAGTCACTGCATCAGAAGACATATTCAGGAATTTAAAAGAAAGTGGCAGACATTTTAGCCAGGCTGACCATACGAATTCAACTGGGGACAGGCTGACCATGCGGATTACAACAGACTAACTATGCAGTTTACAAGGAGGCTGAGAATCCACGAGGTTCTGGATTAAAAGCTGGTGGACACCATAACACCGACAAGGTCTCCCCAATCAGAATTGAATGATTGGCAGCTACTGGTAAAGCTGAACTGTGTTTAGAAAGTAGGGAAATGGTATCTCTAACTTTTCTAAAACTAGCCTGGTTTGGTAGGGGGAGGCAAGGATATGTGTTTATGGGTGTTTTAAGGAACATAAAACTTAATGGCAGAAATCTGCAAATAATTAGATCTATACAACTATTAAATAAACAATTCTTTTTCTTTTCACTAAACTCTGGTATTGAGAGTTGTAATTCTGGCAGTGGGCAATCAAGCCCGTGGGTTCTGTTTCAATTGGAGCAGCCCAGGGGTTCTCTAACAGTTGGGCCATCAAACAAATGATGATATTTTAACATTTTCAGTGTTGAGCTGCCTTTATTCATTTCTTACAGATTGCACCCAGAATGGACACAGTAATCCTCTGCTTCAAGCTCAATATAAAGTCATCCTGAATTTTCAGAAAATATAGGAGCATTACAATAGTCGTCATGCAATTCATATTCCAGGCAATTTGCTTTCTCATTTTGCCTAGACATTGTGCACTTGTTTCTATTATCTTTCTGTTTCCCATTATGGAAGCTAGTATATATCTAACTTTTTCACTTGGCTTGGACCCCAATACACAAACACATTTGCCCTATCTACACAAGACTATTCCAAATTTGCTCAAGGCAAATGGAAACCCAGAGGGAAACTAATCAACTTGTAAAAACATACTTTTTTCTTTATGTGTAAATAAAATTTGTCTAAATAGGATTTGAAGTACAGAAGTAAGAACTGGGCTGTCACCCTTCATCAAATTGCCTATGCTCTCTATCCCTGGTTTACTTATTTCTTTGGTCTTTATAATAAATCAGGGGGCTTGAAGACAAGAAAGTGAGAAAAAGGGCAACCAAAGGGAAAGAAGAAAAAGAAAAAAGGAAAGAGAAAAAGGATGATCTATGCTTCTTTATGCATCTATATACAACAAATGATAATCTTTTTATGGCATCCCTGGGTAATTAGACAAGACTGCTCATGTACTAAGGCAACAGGCTAGAGGGCATGGCCAGCCCAAGGAATAAAGGGTCAGATAGCTTAATGTTGTGAGGCTAAAACTTTGGGATTGTCTGCTCTAGATCTCCAAATCTTGGATCATTTAGAAAGATGAAAGATAACACAGAATCAAATGTAACTGAAATACTTATCTGTTTTATGAGGAACAAAAAATATATACACATATTTATAATGTAATAGTTGTCAAATATGGTTATTTAGGCAAAATTACATGAAGGAACTTAGATGAGACATGTAATAAATAATCATCACATTAATAAATATGTGAAGCGGATTTATCCAAGGTTTTAAAATAATATTTTCCCATCCACATTCTTCTAATTCAATAGGAATGTGTAGTCAGCCATGGCAATAGGCACTCTATGCATATCTCTCATTCATCCTCACAATAGAGGGGTTATGGTGATGGATGAAGTAAGCAGTATCTAAGGGCAGAAGTGAACTTTCAATCCAGAACTCTTACTGCAAAGATTTCTACTAAAACTGTGGTTTATACTTTTTTTAAATCTAAAGAATACTTCCTTTCACAAATTCTACCACAGAAACTCAGTTTATAAAACAGATGAAAATGAAGCTGCTCTGTATGAGCATGAGTGTAGGGAGCTGGTTGTAAGTTTCCTATCCCACCAACAATTTCTGATGTACTTTGAGAGAAATCTGGATACAGGGTACCTTGGAGCACACTTTGAGAAATGACTACATTGGATTATATAACTGTAAAATTCACATCTCATGTGTTAATCTACAGTAAAAACAGGACTTAAAACATATGTATCTCTGTTACACTGCATTGTGTCTCACATTTCTTGTTTTTATATACTTGTTTTATCTCCCTTACTGGTTCTCTAATTACAGAGGGAAGAAGGATAAGAGTCTAACAAAAAGAAGGGTGATAAGTAAAACAAAGTATACAGTCAATAGTCATAAATTAAAGGTGTTTCTATAATAATGGCAGACAGTTGTTTGTCATCATCTCTTCCTGCCTCACCACAAGTATGACTAAGAGAGGAAAATGTTAAAGATGTGGACCAATTCGTTTCTAAGAATTCTCCAATTGAAACATTTCCCAGCAACAAAACCAAGCCTGTCTTCCAAGGACTCAAGGCACCAGTGATGTCCACATACCGCATGTTATCTTGAAAACAGTAGCTTGAACAAACAGCCTTTGTGGTTTCTAAATATCCACAAACTGGTGCATTTAAGTATTCCTCTAACTTCTCTAACATCTTTTCAGTCCAATGCTAATTTTTTCCTTATAAAGTCAAATGCAGAAATAGAAATCAGTCCCCATAGTAAACAAAGAAGTATGTACATCACAGAGGTTGCTAGACAGGCAAAAAGACAACTTCAGGCTAACTGATAGACCCTTATATTAAACTCCTCCTAGACAAATAATGTGACCCCTTTTTAAAAGTGTAATATCAGTAGTCTTGACAAATAGTTATCAATGTGTGCTAATTTCTGATTTAAATACAACTCAGCAGGACAGATTTTCCATAATACTATATTTTACTGTGGTGAACTTGCCTTGTAAACAAAAGAATATACATACAGTGTCAAATATTTTATTTTTACATTTGTGGATATATACAATACTCATGGGATGTTCTTTTTTCCATATATCTGCATGACAACATCTTTGAGAGTCTTAATTAGGAGTCACCATGTCAACAAAGCTTTTACTGGTTAACTTATCGCAAGTACCACCATACTGAGACTCTTCTTTACTTTCTTTTTCCCATGGCATTTATCACTTTCTAACACACTTTGTAATTTAAAAAAAAATTATTTTGTCTGTAAGCTCCAGAAAAATTTTATCTGTTCTGTGTACTGTGGTATCCCCAGAGCTTGAAACAGTGTCTAGTACATTATGGGCACTCAATAACTTCTTGCTTAATGAATGAATGAATGAATGGGTTTTTTAAATTCAGCTGATCAGTTGAGTAATTCGCCCTTTATTTTATTCTATTTTTCAAATCCCATTCATGCTGATTCTTTGGTGGTAATTTTGTCACTTTGCAAATTCAGAGCAAGGAAATGTTGGAAGGGACCAGGTAAAGCAGTATAGTGAAGATTACTCCACATTTCTCTTTGGCATTCTTTAGGAACAGAACCCCGACCTTGCTTTTCCTTTCCTTTTCTTTCCTCTTTTTCACTCTAGGATGATCATAATTGCTTGTCCAGGAACTTTCGTGTTACATGAAGATTAGAACCAGAAGAGAAGAAATAGCTTTGTTAATTCACCAAGCCTTGGACACTAAAACTGCTTCCTTGGTTTTTCACCCAAATGGCTCTATGTCTCAATGACTCAAATAAGTCCTTCAAAAGAGGAGATGAAATCCTAGACAGGCTATCTGTGGTTTTATATAATTGATACTTGATGTTGTCACCTATGAAGATTGGTAAGTACGGACCAGTATCTACATAGCACTAGACTTCAGTAGACATTAGAAAAGTTGCTGGGGAACATTCCAGCACCTATAAGGAGATTCAGATGATATTGTTTTTGTAATGTTATTTATAAAGCATTCTCTATAGCAACACTAGCAAAACCAATAATTTCAAAAGTGTAACTATAGTTCCTTTAGGTTTTTCTATGACAAAGTTATCTTATGGCTAAAGCCCACACAACATCAGGAAACATTATATTTAAGCTTTGAGAATGCATCAATGAAAATTGAGTCTGAAAAAATAAAACTGAGTGAGCCACTAATTGAAGAAAATGTTAAATAAACATCTGCTAGAAGTGGCTTTTTAACATGTAAGGACTGGAAGTTGTACAGAAATGAAGAGAAAATGAAGTATAGCAAATGAACCGAAGTGGCAGAATTTGAGGACCAGAGCAGCATTACCACTTCGAATACTAGGGATCTCAATAAGCATAGTGTGGGAAGACTTTGACCCAGAAGTGGGTCAGTCAGTCTGTAAAACCAGAGTAGGTTAAGCAGTAATGAAACACTTTCATTTCATTAGGAAGGTATCTGATTTAGGCCTAGGTCTTTCTATTTCTTTCCAACCTTGCCTCAGTCTTTTTTAAAAATCATTGCTCATATGTATGTGTAATTAATTAGTGCTTAGACAGTAGTGACACTGTTTGCAAATTATTCCTTTTAATATTAAAATCCTATTAAAATGTAGAAGACAGTATTATCTCTGAGACTCATTAGCTATACTTAGAGGATCTATATGATCTGACTTTCACGTCACCTACAGTGGCACAAATAGAGCCTAATGCCAGATTTCCGAATGACAGCAATAAAAATTCTAGGTAGAAACAATCCATCTGTAAACAAGGTTGAGTCATGACAACCTAGTCTTTGATGATACTTGCTTACAACTAATAGTATGTGCTAATAAAATTTAAACAACTAATGCATGTTCTATTCTTTCAGACTGAATCTGAAACCTACAAAAGCTTAATAAATATTAAGAAAAATAAAACATTTGCATGGCTCCAAAATCTTCTCAGGCAAAACCTATTACTTACTTATAAATCACACTTAATTATAGTCTTCTTCCAGTCAACTGATCATTCAATTCTCATAAAATATTATCTTTCACAAAAGGGATTCCCTTTATGACAAAAGGCAAGACTTTCAGACTCAGGGCAAAGCTGGTTTGCTAAATAAGAAAGAAGGGTTAAACCTGCAAAACAGATAAACACTCAGCTCTTTTCACTTTTCTTTCTCTCTGTGGTCAGCTACAACTATTTCTCTCTTATAGGAATAAACTTTCAGCTTCCCATGCCAAGGGATTTATAACTAACAAGAACATTCTGGTAATTCCTACTGGCTTTTTCTTCATGTCTGCCCCCTCACAGTAAGGCCCTACTCAAAAAACCTTACTTATACATATCATAAAAGCTTCTTCCTTAAACTCTCAGGTCTCTGAGAGGGCTGGTCTCAGTGGACATTTCCAACCTTGCACTATAACAGTCACAATTCATTATTTATCCAATAATCCAATTAAATATAATAATCCACTGCTCCTTAACTGTTAGATTTTCCCACATCTCAGCCTTTGTTAATTGTCCCTCTGATGTGGAAAATTTTATCTCCATTCCTACTTCAGTTATATAACTGAATGTCAGTTTCTTTAAGGTAGAGGATATAGTTTATGTACTCAAGTGCTTTGGAAGTTGTGTGGATATATACAAAAGCACCCAAGGAGAAACAGATTTGTGACTGTATTACTCCCAAAATACCCTGAAAATAAAAGTATGTATGTGCATGTAGAGAGGGCAGGGAATGGTAGACTTACTGCAGGAAAGTGGAGAAAGATATGTTGTTCCAGAATACCTGGCCTTGACTCTTTCCTCCCTCCATATTGAGCCCAGGGTCTTGGTAATGCTGAATTTGGTTCAGGGATGAGGAAAGCCCAGTGTTTGTAAACATTCCATTAAATGGGAATGTATAGATTGTGGAAATACTTTATTAATGACAGGTGTGTGTGGAAAAGAGCAGTGGTACAACAAGAGTTGAACTTTCCAGACCTGGTAACAGCAAGCTTAATTGCTACCTACCATGAAGGGCCCCTTCCCCTGATGCAACTCTGGGGCCAAAGAGAACTATACTGAATTCTGCTATAGGTACTTTACCCTATACTTCCTACAACATGGTGCATCCTTGACTAACTAAATTGGAAACTTTTTCTAAGCTGAGAATGAGAGAGAGGGAGGAAGGGAGGGAAGGAGAGGAGAAATAGTGGAGTTGAGTGTACTGCCAGTCTTACCTAATCATAAACGCCTTCAATGACACTTGGCTAGAACACTGTAAGTTACACCAGGTTAAGCTTCTTTTTAATAGACTTTCTATTCAACCTTGTTCAATTTGCTTTACAGGAAAACTTTTCTGGGGCCAGACAGCAACATTAAAGTGCCACTGGGCATGAGGTTGTTAAAAGCAGCTGCAGGTGAGAAAAAAGCATTACCCAGTACAAATGGCTGACCTGCCTTAGTGACAGCTCCCTATCTTCTTGGCTCCTATTCTTTGGCTACTTCTCAGCCTGAGATCTCGTAGACACTGCCTTGGCTCAGCTTAGAAGCGAGGATGACTGTTGACTTTGGATGTTCTCCTCCCATGACTCTTGGACTATGACGAACCTGCAGCCTACTACTTTCTGCACACTCACTTTTCCCTCTGCCCAGTACTCTATAGTTCTTCTATCAAGGTATGTTTCAGCTGCGTTGCATGGCCTACCTTGTTGTTTCTCCTTAAAAGTGTGTACCACTTAGAAATAAATACAAAATAAACATAACCACAGGTCCTTTCTTATAATGAAACAACAAAACACAGGAATCAATACAATAAAAAATAAAATCCTGCTCTTTGGATAACAAAATCCTCACTTTACAACATTGCAATGACTATAGCAGCATACAGAATGCAATTTCTGAAAAGACAGTTTCATGCAAGTGTTTATATGCAACAGTATCCTTTATTAAAAAGAAAACAGCTATAATAAACACAAATCATAGTGACAGCAGGAATCGTGCTACCAACAAACCCATCAAAATGAAATCACACATCGTGAGATGAACATCGTCACACAGATATGTACACCGTCACACAGATATGTACAAGTGCTTTTCCCATATGGGAGTCTCTGCCACTTCAATCTGAAATTACAGAACTAAGACAGCTGTTTCCAGCAGCATGTCTATCTGGGCTCCTTCCCCTCCAAGTGTTATTCTATTTTCAGAAATGGTTCACAGAGGGGTTTATCCTATAACGTGAGGATCTTTCATGATCACAGCTTCATTGTAGTCCCAGGTTTTTAATATTGCTGTGATAAGTACTTAAGTGATTTATTTTTCAGATCAACTAATTCTGTTGTTAAATACCTTTTTAATGTTTTAAGTAACTTACACTGCAAATAATATGGTTACGAACAGAAAATCCTTGGACAGTGTTTATGGTATGTTGGTGTAAATGGACCTTGTGTTCTAAAAGTAACATCCTTCTTACTCATTAACAATAATCAGTCCTGCATTCGTACATAGAATTACAATGTTCTGAAGTCCGAAGTATCATATAACCCATATTGTTTGTTTATATAGTATCTAAGAGTCTTCTATTCTTTCCTACATTCAACACCAAAGGTATTGGCAATGCATTTTTTAAAGTAATCCTATTATATACTTTTTATCCTCCTGAACATTTCAATGGAGATTTCCTAATATCAGAAAACTTTACTAGTAAGTTCTGTAGGCATTTAAGGTATTGTATATCTGGTATTTTTTAAAAGTTTTGTCCTGTGTCCATTTTACCTATGCCTTATTCATATAAGAATAAATAGCTAGACTACCTTTTCCCAATATACTGTGCACCATACTTGAGATGTTAAAAGGTATTAAACACACACACACACACACACACACACACACACACACGTCATGACTAAATAACTTGGGAAACATTTCATACCATAGCTCCTCTTAGAAATTTACAATAAAATGAGAAATTCTGGAGTAGACTTGTTGATCTTTGTTTAACTAGCATATCTACAAGCTATTTCCCACAATCTCCCTTCATACCTTGCCCCTCAACAAACACCTTTTCTTTTTAAAATTTATTTTAACATCCATTGGAACAATATTCTGTAGAACACAGTTTGAGAGCACCAAGTTCAATAAATAAATAATACCTCCCATGTATTGGGTTGGCCAAAAAGTCTGTTTAGTTTTTTCCATAAAAGGAATTTAAAAAAAATTTTCACCACTAACTTCATTGATTTGGATATTTTGAGTATGTCCGCTATCTCCTGCTATTGGTTTCTAGCGGATAGAGGCCACTGGTGCTGCTAAACTTCTTCCAATGCATAAGACAGCCCCATAGCAAAAAATCATTTGGTCAAAATGTCAATAGTGCCAAGAAACTTTGCAAACCCCTTTTGACACGTTCGGTCAGTCACAGCACCTTCTCCATACACTGCACTTTATTTTTGCATTTTAGTTGAATTTTAACCTTTCTTGAAATAATAAAGCATAATATGCCAAAAGTGTTGTATATATTCTTCCATCTGAAACATTAAAATAGCTGCACCAAAATTTACAACTATTGGTAAATTTTTCTTAAATGCACACTGATGTGACAATAAAATCTAACAAAATTGTTTCAAATGAAGTTAAAGACAACTAAGCACTACTAGAGCCATCATACTGAAAAATATAAACAAACGTTTTGGCCAAGCTAATATAACTTAATATAATTTCAATATCTCAAAACAACAACATATCACAATATTATTTCTTGAGCATATTAATTTATCAAGACTAGTATAAAATATTTTCTGAATATTATGGGACTGGGACTAAGAAATAGAGGACACCATTGGGAATTTTCAACCCTCTCTGTATGTCTTACAATATATGTAACCTACAGTTGGGTGTCTCTTGTTGGTAACAAAACCAAGATGATCTAGTGTTCCAGTCTTTTGGATGAAGTTAAAGAGTAGAAGCAACTGGGAAGCAATCCATGATCTATTAGGAGCCAACTCGAATTACAAGATGGGGCAAAAGTAGGTTCACAGTTGTTCATATGGTAAATAGTACAATAATTAAAAAATAATAATTTAAGAATAAACTGTTCTACATACTCACAACTGTAAGCCTGCTTTTGCTCCACATTGTATTTCTTTTTATTAATAAGACACCAAGGAACAAAATTCAAGCCAGTAGGGGAATAAACCTTTTATCTAATGAAGTAAAAAAATAAAAGTAACATCAAATCTGAAAATCAAAAATTTAAGTCAAGTACTAAGAGTGTCAAGAGCACCAAAACAAAATTGAACTGAGATCTTAATTATAGCGAGTCTTCCTCACATCATTTGGTTATACAAGGTACTACAGGGAAGGTTAGTTGTATGAGCCAACATACATCTCGCCAGAAGTATTCAATAATTCATCTCACCATAAGTAGATCATCAGAAATCAGAACTTCACCTAGGGAGTATATAAAAGATAAAATTTATTTTCTCACCCAGTTTCATTAACTCCTCAGAATGAGTACACCAAGTTACCAGTACTTTTATAAAAGTTTGAATAAGCATCTAATATACTGCCTGGGGCAAACAGTTCCAAGATCCTTTGCTGAGCTCTAGTGAACTAATCAAATCAGATGAGCAATACAATGCTACTCAAAGGGCCAATTCACTATGAAATAAAGAACTTCTGTAAGAATATAAATCAGGTATTCCTAGATGGTAGGTAATTCATCACTGTCATGAACACATATGGAATGAATTAACTACAAATGACATTTATTATGGGGTCGGCTCTTGGTAATGAAGACTTTCTGAGAAAATGAACTGAATCTTTTTTCAGCATTTTGTTCCTACAAAATCTCTGGGTTTGACATTTTGTTTAAGACAAAAAATCTCAACAAAACCTTTTTAAAGTACCCTTAACTTTGCTAACACACTTTGTACTTATTCCCTGAAAGTTAATATTTTAGACTGAGCCAGAAGTGAACAGTAAATGATAAAGAACAATCAAGTAGTCCTTCACAGATCTCATAACCTTCCTCTGAGAAGTTTTGAATACTTTGCGAGATCCAATATGGCTGAGGAGTAAGTAGAAGATACATTAACCTCCTCACAGGACCAATCTGGACTATAACTAAATTGTAGAGAAATCATCTAGAATAACCAACTGAACAATAATGGGAGAGAAGCCGTATAACCAAGAACAGACAGAATAAACTGCTTTACCACAACATGACTGGAATGGAGTGTGGAGGAGACATGAGAGGGATGGCTGGACTTCCTTGGGCAGCAGCTGAAGTGCCAGAGGAAAATTTCAGTGGCTGGCAGTTCCCTCTGAGAAGGGTGGGTTTTAAACCCCAATATGGTTCCCTAGCCTATAGCACCAGAGTTGGAAAGGCACCCAGACAACATCCAGCTGTGAAATGCAGCAGGGTTTCTGCCCGCCTAGGAGAGATGGCTGAAGACTCAGAGAGTCTTAAAGGTCCAACGCATAAAATTTCATTTGCAACCACTTACCCTGGGCTTTGAGAAAGCTGTGGCAGAGTGGACTACAGATGCTTGAGGAGAGTTTAGGGATAATGGCTTTGGGGAGAGGACTGAGTAAGCAGCCAATGGGATTTCCATGTTGAGTCATTCCTCCCATACTGCAGGAGCCATCTTGCTCAGGCAGGCCACTCTCCTCCAAGTGGCATCACCCTGAGGGGAAGCAATAGCTACAACTGCAGGAATTAGTCTGCTCTACCCTGTGGTGCTTAAGTCTGACTGCCGATTATAGATTGACTAGATTAACAACTGAAGGAAACAGTCACAGACTGTGGGTCACCATTAGTCTCGAACAGGCTGTCTAAGGCCAGAATATGACACCATCTGACAGCACCAAGGGCAAATCCAGAAAGAGATAACAATGGTAAACACTAGACTCTCCTGAGACAAATTTCACTGTGGTGTTCTTCATGATTTGCATTATCTCTCTTGCATAGCTTTTTTAACATTCATTTCTTATCCTTCAAGTCTGTGCATATTAAGTCACTAGGTTTTATATTATAGTCTATTTCAAGTCTTGTATTTTCCTCCTCCCTCTCTTATTCCATTTTACCTTATTTCCTCTTTTGTTTTCGTTTTAAATACTATTTTTTCTCTTGTGATGACTTGTTTCCATTATGCACTCTTACTATTACTCTCTCCTCCAGCCTCTGAAAACCACTTTTCTTGTCATAAGTCACCTCACATTCTTTTTCCCATTCTTAAATATTCGTATTTTCTATCCACCTTTATCGATATTTGCTTGTTTATGGATATGGTGGTGGTTGTTGCATTTCTTCAATTTTATTCCTAGATCTTCACTATTTTTATATTTCAAATCTCAGATTTTTCCATTTCTCTCTACACTCCATTTTGCCTTCTCCTTGGCTTTTCCTTTTTTCATTTTAAATTTAAAATTTTCTTTGTCTTAGCCTGGTTTTCATTCCTCACTCTTAGTATTCTTTCTCTCTCTATCATCTCAAAATCACTTCCCTTTTCTCTAGACATCTCTTAGCTTTTCTTTCATTCTTTTTCCCTCTTATTCCCATCCTACCTATATTAATCTTTTCTCATTAGTTCCTGATACTGTTGTGGTGGACTTTTACTCCAATTCAGTTCCTAATTTTTTCTTTTTCTTCTTCTTTTTGGTTCTTTACATATATATATATATATATATATATATATATATATATATATTTTGTTTGTTTGTTTAAACCTAATACTATACACTTCCCTTCTTTTACTTCATTCTGCATTTTTCCCTCCCTTTTTTATATATGATGTAAGTTGTACATTCTTTCTATCATTGCTTTGCCCTTATTCTCTACTCAAAGTAATTTTTTATTTCAGTTAGTCATCTCATATTTGTTTTTCATTTCCTATAGTCTTGATCTATTTTAACCTTTATTAATACTGGCTCATTTGCTGTTGATAGTATTTCGTGGGTGGGGGTTATTTTTGCAGGTGTGGGTTACATCCTGGACTGTTCAGTTTTGGTCTGACAGCCCCAGTACAACAGTATACAAGACATGGTGGGTGGAGTGACTCTCAGGCAACCAGCAAGAAGAAGGATCCACAAAACAATGACCCAACAACAACCAAACTGAATTACAAACAGAGAGCCCACATAAATTGCATAAAGGGCATCCCAAGACCATTAATTTCAGGACATCAAGGAGACTGTACCACTGAATTCCACAGGTCTCCTACCACAGAAGGTCATACCATGAAGTCAGGGAGTTAAACAGATCAATCTAAGAAGCAAAAACAAACAAGAAGAGTCACCTAAAATAGGGAGACAAAGAAATAGACCCCCAATAGAAAGGAAAGAAGGAATCCTCAGAAAGAGTACTAAATGAAATAGAGGCAAGCAAACTATCAGAAAATGAGTTCAAAATAATGGTTATAAGGATGTTCATTGAGCTCAGTGAGAACTATGAAGAACTTCAAAGAAGCTACTAGGAACTTACTGTGAACTACACCAGCATGAAAAAGGACATAGAAACTATCAGTAAGAGCTAGGAGGAAATGAAAAATAGAGTTTCTGATTGAAGAGCACAGTAGATGGAATTAAAAGCAGGTTAGATGAAGCAGAGGATAAGATCAGTGAGCAGGAAAACAAGGTAGAAAAAAATTCCCCCAACAGAACAACAAAATGAAAAAAGACTCAAAGAGAATGAAGAGGGTTTAAGGGAGCTGCAGGACAACATAAAATGTAATAATATACGGACTTCTGGCCAAGATGGAGGCTTAGACTGACACGCTTGGTCTCCCTCTACAACAAGAAAGGAATACAACTACATCAAAACAAAAGATAACTAGAAATTCCAGGAAATAAAACTACACGGAAGCCCAACGTATGAACTTATAAACCAGCAGTGCTCATCGGACAGGTAGGAAGAGCGAATCAGTCGGTGCTGTTTGTGGTAGCACCAGGGACAGCAGCAGGGAGAGCGATCCTGGCTGCAGTCGAGCCCTAGCAGCTCGCGACCCCAACTCTGGGAAAGGCAGCTTCCCCATTGCCTCGGACAGTGAGGCCCAGAGGGCGGGAGGATGGATCACCGTCTCCCAGCAGAGAGTAAGGGCAGGAATACATCTTGGACCCCCGCCCACACACAAAGTGCCACAGTGCCGCGAAAATGGTTGTGGATCGCCACTGCTCGCTGGGTAGTGATGACAAAGTGTCACAGCACTGCGAAAAAGATAGCGGATCACTGCTGGTCGCCAGGTTGTGATGAGTACACGGGTTCTGCCCCCTACAGCTTGCCCAAGAAGCAAAGCAAAACGCAAATCTGTCAAAATGAGGCAGAAAACTATAGAAATCCCGGTGACGCAGCTCACCAGGCAGCAGATGAAAAAATCTGACAGATGAACAAATAAGAAACCTTTCAGAGGCTCAATTCAGAGCTATAGTCATTAGATGGCTTACAAATTAACAAAAGATTTGGAACAAGATGAGAATGGATTGAAAGCCACTCATACTGAAAAGAATGAAAACACATACGAGATAAGTGCTGAGGAAATGAAATCCAGAAATCAAATCAACAAACTGGAACATAGAGGAGGAACAAACAGTCAACCAGTGTGGAAAGAGGAAACAGAAAGCAAGGAAAGTGAGGAGAGGATCAGAAACCTCTGGGACAGCTATAAGAGATCGAACATATGGATTATAGGATTGCCAGAGGGCGAAGAAGAAGAACTAGAATTGAAAAAATTATGTAAAAAAGTAATGAAACAGAACTTCCTGAACTTGGGGAAGGAAATAGAATTACAGGTCCAGGAAGCAGAGAGAGTTCCAGAAAAACTGGACCCAGGGAGAACCACTCTAAGACACATTATAATCAAAATGTCAAAAATTAAAAATAAAGAGAGAATCTTAAAAGCAGCAAGAGAGAAGAAAAGAATTGGCTCCCAATTAGACTATCAGCTGACTTCTCAAGGGAGACCTGCAGGCAAGAATGGACTAGCAAGAAACATTCAAAGTAATGAAAATCAAAAACCTACAGCCACGAATACTCTATCCAGCGAAATTGTCATTCAGAATAGAAGGGCAGAGAAAGTGCTTCCAGGAAAAAATAAAACTGAAAGAGTTCATTAGATCCAAACCACTATTATATGAGATGTTACAGGGATTGGTTTAGAAAAAGGAGGATCAAAACTATGAACATTAAAGTAAAAACTACACCACAAGAACCAACAAGAGAAGCTAGGGAATTGAAACAAAGGCAAACTAAATAGGCAACAAGAGTGGGAAAAGAACTATAAGTATGGGGAACATACTGGGGGGAGGTCAGCAGGGAGGAGGAAGGGGGAGAGAGAAGGAGATAGTACAGGAATTAGGAAGCATAGTAGGAGGGAATGCAATAGACAGGAAGAGGTTGAGAAGAACTATATGCATGACTAATGGTCATGGACTAAAAGAGGGGGACAACTGGAGGGAGGGGCGCCACCGGGTGGAGGGGAGCAGAGGGAAGGGAAATTGGGACAACTAACAGTATAATCAATAAAACATATTTTTAAAAAATGTAATAATACCTGTATCATGGGAATATCAGAAGGAGAAGAAAAGGAGCAAGGGATAAGAAAACCTGTTTGAAAAAATAATGAGAGAAAACTTCCAAGACTTGATGAGAGAAGAAGTCATGCAAGTCAAGAATGCACAGAGGGTTTCAATTAAGATGAGCCCAAAAGAGGCCCACCCTATAACACATCATATTTAAAATGGCAAAATTCAAAGACAAAATCTTAAAGGCAGCAAGGGAGAACAGCTAGTAACACACAAGGGAGCTCCAACAAGGCTATCAGCTGATTTTTTAACAGAAACACTACCAGCCAGAAGGGATGGCAAGAAATATTCCATGTAATGAAAAGTAAAGGCCTACAAATAAGACTATTCTATTCAAGAAGGTCTCATTTAAAATGGCAAAATGAGTTTCACAGACAAAAAAAGACTAAAAGAATACATCTACACCAAACCAGAATTTCAAGAGATGCTAAAGGGACTGCTTTAAAAATATGAAGAAAAAGAAGCAGAGAGAGATAAAGGAATACAGATACAAAGGGAAAAAATGGCAATGAATAAGAACTTGTCAATAATAAGCTTAAATGTAAATGGTTTAAATGCTCCAGTCAAAAGACTTAGGGTAGCTGAATGGATAAGAAAACGTTGTTTATAAGAGACCCACTTCACAACAAAATATCTACACAGACTGAATATGAAGAGATTGAAAAAATTATTTCAAACAAATGGACATAAAAAAAAGCTATGGTAGCAATACTTATATCAGACAAGTACACATCAAAAAGGAAAAAAAAAGGCCACATAAGAAGACAAAGAAGGACACTTCATAATAATTAAGAGGAGATTCCATCAAGAAGATATAGCCCTTGTATGTAAACATATGTGCACCCAACATAGGAGCTCCGAAATATATAAGGAAATCTGGGAGGACTTCAAGAAGGATATCAACAGCAACACATACAAAGTAGGGGATTTTAACACTCCATTGTCAACAATGGACAGATCTTTCAAGCAAAGAAACAACAAGGATATTGTGGCATTGAACAACACTCTAAATCGAATGGATTTAATTAATATATGCAGGACATTTCGCCCCCCCCCCCAATTTTTTTTCAAATGCACGTGGAACATTTTCAAAGATAGACCCCAAGCTAGGACACAAAACAAGCATCAACAGAGTCAAGAAATTTGAAATCATATCAAGCATCTTCTCAGAACATGATGGCTTGAAACTAAAAACCAACCTCAAGAAAAAAACACAAAAACATTCAAAGCATAGAGACTGAATAAAATGCTCTTAAATAATGAATGGGTTAATGATGAGATCAAGGAAGAAATCAGAAAATCTCTGGAAATAAATGAAAATGAACACAGAACAGCCACAAACTGATGGGAAACAGAGAAGTCAGTGCTGAGAGGGAAGGTCATAGCAATACAGCCCTACCTTAAAAAGATAGAAAATTTGAAATAAACAACCTACCTATCATCTACAAGAACAAGAGGAACAACAAGAAATAAAGCCCTGAGTGAGTAGAGATAGGAAAGAATCAAAATCAGAGAAGAATTAAATGACATAGAGACTAAAAGAACAATTCAAATAATCAATGAATCCAGGAGCTGGTTCTTTGAAAAGATAAAAATAAATAAATGAAAAAACCTTTAACAAGATTCATCAAGACAAAAAAGAGAGAGGACCCAGATAAATAAAATCAGATATGAAAGAAAAGAAATCGGCGGAGGAGTGAGGAGAGGTTGTGGTTTCAAGCTCCGGAGACCCGTCTCCAGTTTGGGCTACCTGCAGACAGAACATCTCAGTGAGCAGCTGGATACTGGCAGGAGTGGAGCCAAGGCACTGCTGGATTAGAGAAAATCCATCTGGGAACAACCTGTTTAGTGAGGATAGCGGAGGAAAAGGGGACAAAAAGGGACTCCTGACTGGGGCGGCTGCCCGAGCTGCGGCAGGAAGCACACAAAGGCTTTTGGTGACCACAGGCTGCCCCGGAGAGGAGTTGGGAGGAGAGCGGATCTCTGCCCGCTGGCAGAGACGGGACTCGACCAAGTGGCATTGGCGCCGAAGGACAGGAGAAAGCATGCTGCCGGGCAAGTGAGAACATAATTCTCCTTTATATTTTTTCTCTAGTGGACGGTGGAGAGGGGAGGAAAGTTTGGGGGTTGTAGGCCATTCTTGAGGAGCGCAGGCACAGAGGCGCGCTCATCCGCTCCCCAACCGTACCCTTGGGTCGCGGGGGCGCACATAGGGAAGTGCTCTCACTCACTGGCCGAGGTGCGTGGGGCCGTGAGTCCAGGCATCCCTCAGACACTCCCCAACGGACATAAGATCAGTGCCCCAACGGGCACAGGGAGGGCCCACTGAACACGCAGAGAACCGTGCACAGATACCCCTAGACAGCTCCCGTGGGCGCAGGGCCCCAGGCCGGAAAGCAGACCACTAGCGCAGGCTCTGTTTGTGCCTGCCCAGACGGGTGAGGGAAGGCTGGCGGCGGCAGCACGGGAACAATGGGTGGCGAATCACAGATGCTCACTTCCACTGAGCACAAGTGTCCTCGGCCCCGCCCTAAGAGGCTAGAGACCAACTCCTGTAGCTCGGTTCAGCAGGACTAAGGGCACGGGAGGTGCGCAAGCGCGAAAACACCTCAGTCCGGGGACAATAGGCGCCAATCCCAGGGCAAGCTCTCGGGAAGCCCGCGAGTGCAGGGACGAGCGCAGGGACACCTCAGCACAAATACAGAAACACCTCGGCCTGGCAACAATAGGCTCCAACCGCGGGGCAAACTCTTGGGCCACCCAAGTGCACAGGGGCTCGCGCGCAAGGGCACCTCAACTGGCTCCAGCTGGCAGGAAGGGAGCGCACTGTGCCTGCAACTGCGGGCGCACACCAGTGCTGCAAGAAACAAGAACCTCTGAACCACCACACTAGACCAGCTGTGGACGCAGAAAAAGAAGGCAACACACCAAAGCTAAAACGGAGTAAAAAACATCGCTTTTTTTTTTTCTTTTTTCAATTTTTAAAAAAAATTTTTTTCTCCCTTTCCTTTTTCTTTCTTTCTTCTTAATTCTTTCTTTTCTTTCTTTCTTTATTCTTTTCTTTCTTCTCTTTTCTTGTTTTTTTTTGGGGGCGTGGGGGTTTGGGGGGGTATTTTTTTTTCAATTTCTTTTCTCTCTTCTTTCTTTCTTTCTTCTATATTCTTTCTTTTCTTTCTTTCTTCTTTTCTTTATTCTATTTCCTTGGGTTATTTTTGTGGGGGTGTTTTTATTTCTTTTCTCCCCTTCCAAAAAGAATAACAAACTTTATCTCTAACGTGTTGCATATAACCTCTCCTTCTCATCCTTTCTCTTTAATCATTGTTTATTCGTTTGTGTGTCTAGATTAGCCCCCCTATCACTGTAAATAATAGAATATAATTACTATATAAATCCAATACAATACAATCCCACTTTCTTACTATATTATGCATCTTTCTATCCTTTTCTTCTATTTTTATTAACATACAATGTAAATATTACCTACTGGCTTGCACAGTCTCAACTATTATTAACCTATCACCCCCTCTATCAAAAATTATATTTTTCCTCCCCCAAAACAACTCTTATCTATTCTTCTTATAGTATAAAAGCTCTAATCTCTTTACATTTATATTAATACGGGCTCGTTGGCTGACGATAGCAGGATAGAGTGGGGGATACTTTTTGAGGGTTTGGGTCTCCTGCCTGGGCTGTGCGTTTATGTTTTTAACAGCATATCCACAAAAGAACTCAAGACAAAGCGGATAGAGTGACTCTCAACCAACTAGCCAGAAGGAAGATCCTATCAAAGAACATCTGAAATATAACCAAACAGCATAAACAAACGACATAAAGGGTAACTCAAGAACATCAGGCTCAGGATATCAAAGAGACTGCACCACTGAAACCCTCAGATCTCCGATAAAGAATCTCACACCACAAAGGAGGGAAGTCAAAGCAGACTACCCCACCAAAAGAAAATAATTAAATAGATAAATAACAACAAACAAAAAGAATACAACATGATAAGATGCAAAAATAACCCCTCAATGAAGAGAAAAGAGGAATCCTCAGAAAGAGAGATAGATGAAATAGACATAGCCCAAATGTCAGACATGGAATTCAAAACAATGGTGGTAAAGAAGCTCAATATACTCGACATCCTTAAAATCAACTATGACAACCTCCAAGGAAGTTACCAGCAGCTCCAAGAAAATTACAGGGAACTTGCAGAGAACTACAGCAGCATAAAAAAAGACATAGAAACTGTTAACAAGAACCAGGAAGACCTTAAGAATGCAAGCTCTGAACTGAAAAACACAGTAGAATCAGTCAAAAGCAGACTAAACGAAGCAGAGGATTGGATTAGTGAGTTAGAAGATAATGTAGAGAAAAACTCCCAGACAATACAGCAAAATGAAAAAAGATTGAAAAAATATGAACAAGATGTAAGGGAATTACAGGATAGCATGATAAGAAACAATATCAGGATCATAGGAATTAGAGAGGGAGAAGAAAAAGACCATGGAATTGAAAAACTGATAGGAGAAATAGTGACAGAAAATTTTCCGAACCCGATGAGAGAAAAAGTGATACACGTTCAGGAAGCACAGAGAGTTCCAGTGAAGAGGAACCCCAAAAACCCAGTCCAAGGCACATCATAGTTAAAATAGAAACACTACAAGACAAAGAGAGATTCCGAAAAGCAGCAAGAGAAAAACAGCAAATAACATACAAGGGAGCTCCGATAAGGCTATCAACTGATTTCTCAACAGAAACATTACAAGCCAGAAGGGAATGGTCAAAAATATTTCAAGCAATGAAAAACAAAGGCCTACAACCGAGAATACTCTACCCAGCAAGGCTCTCATTCAAAATAGAAGGTGAAATAAGGAGTTTCTCAGACAAAGGAAGACTGAAAGAATACATCTACACCAAACCAGCATTGCAAGAGATGCTAAAGGGAGTGTTCTAAGAAAAAAAAAAGAAAAGAACAAGAAAGGAGAGGAACAGAGGTACAAAGGGCAATGAATAAATACACGTCAATAATAACCTTAAATGTAAATGAATTAAATGCTCCAATTAAAAGACATAGGGTAACGGAATGGATAAGAAAACAGGACCCACATATTTGCTGTCTACAAGAAACACACCTCAAAACAAAAGATTTACACAGACTGAAAGTAAAGGGATATAAAAAAATATTCCAAGCAAATGGACCGGAAAAAAAAGCCGGGGTAGCAGTCCTCATATCAGACAAAACGGATTTCAAAGTAAGGACAATAAAAAGAGACAAAGAAGGACATTTCATAATACTTAAAGGAACAATCCATCAAGAAGATATGACTTTGATAAACATATATGCACCCAACATAGGAGCACCCAAATACATAAAGCAAATACTAGAAGACCACAAAAAGGATATCAACAACAACACATTCATAGTTGGGGACTTCAACACTCCATTATCAACAATAGACAGATCATCAAAGCAAAGAAACACGAAGGATATACAGGCATTGAACAACACACTAAACCACATGGACTTAACTGATATATATAGAACTTTTCACCCCAAAGAAGCAAAATATACATTCTTTTCAAGTGCACATGGGACATTTTCAAAGATAGACCACATGATAGGTCACAAAACAAGCCTCAACAAATTCAAGAAAATTGAAATCATATCAAGCATCTTTTCAGATCACAATGCCTTGAAACTAGAAATCAACCTCAGAAAAAAAAATGAAAGACACCTAAACTCATGGAGATTGAATAACATGCTATTAAATAATGAATGGGTTAACAATGACATCAAAGAAGTATTCAAGAAATTTCTAGAAACTAATGATAATGAGCACACAACAGCCCAAAACCTGTGGGACACAGCAAAAGCAGTCCTGAGAGGGAAGTTCATAGCAATACAGGCATATCTGAAAAGGCTAGAAGAATCTCAAATAAAAAACCTAACCATAATGCTACAAGAACTAGAACAACAACAACAAACAAAGGCTAGGGCAAGAAGAAGGAACGAAATCATCAAGATCAGAGCAGAACTAAATGACATAGAGACTAAACAAGCAATCCAAAAGATCAACAAAACTAGGAGCTGGTTCTTCGAAAAAATCAACAAAATCGACAAGCCTCTAGCCAGTCTAATCAAGAAAAAAAGAGAGAAGGCCCAAATAAACAAAATCAGAAATGAAAGAGGAGAAATCACAACCGATACCTCGGAAATACAAATGATAGTTAGAATTACTTCAGACAACTGTATGACAAGAAATTTGACAATCTAGAACAAATGGACAAATTTCTAGAAACATACAACCTTCCAAAACTGAATCAAGAAGAAGTGGAAAGTCTCAACAGACCAATAACAAAGAAGAAAATTGAAACAGTAATCCAAATCTCCCTGCACACAAAAGCCCTGGACCGGATGGCTTCACAGGTGAATTCTACAAAACATTCAGGGAAGAACTAACTCCTATCCTCCTCAAACTGTTCTAAAAAATCCAGGAAGAGGGGAAAATCCCAAACTCTTTCTATGAAGCCAGTATTATCCTAATCCCCAAACCAGGTCAAGACACAACAAAGAAAGAAAACTACAGGCCAATATCACTGATGAACATCGATGCTAAAATCCTCAATAAAATATTGGCAAACAGCATCCAGCAATACATCAAAAAGATCATACATCATGATCAAGTGGGCTTCATTCCAGGGATGCAAGGATGGTTTAATATTCACAAATCAATAAATATAATACATCACCTAAAAAGAATGAAAGACAAAAATTACATGATCATATCAATAGATGCAGAAAAAGCATTTGATAAAGTACAACACCCATTTATGATGAAAACACTCAGCAAAATGGGAATAGAGGGAGCATACCTTAACATAACTAAGGCTATATATGAGAGGCCTGAGGACAACATCATACTCAATGGACAAAAACTGAAAGCATTCCCTCTGAACTCAGGAACTAGACAAGGTTGTCCACTCTCTCCACTCCTTTTCAACATACTGTTGGAAGTCCTAGCCACAGCAATCAGACAAGAAAAAGAAATAAAAGGCATCCAAATTGGGAAAGAGGAAGTAAAACTTCCATTATATGCAGATGACATGATAGTATACCTAGAAAATCCTATAAACTCCACTAAAAGATTACTCGATATAATAAGTGAATTTGGCAAAATCGCAGGGTACAAAATAAATATACAGAAATCTAAGGCATTGCTGTACACCAACAATAAAATAGCAGAGACAGAGACAAAAAAGAAAATACTATTTACTATAGCAAAAAGAAAAATAAAGTACCTAGGAGTAAACTTAACCAAAGAGATAAAAGACCTGTACTCTGAAAATTGCATAACATTGAAGAAAGAAATTAAGGAAGATACAAATAAATTGAAGCAAATACCATGTTCTTGGATTGGAAGAATCAACATCATCAAAATGGCCATACTACCCAAAGCAATTTACAGATTCAATGCAATCCCTATGCCAATGACATATTTCACAGACCTAGAACAAATACTCCATAAATTCATATGGAACCAAAAAAGACCCCGAATAGCAAAAGCAATCTTGAGACATAAGAACACCGCAGGAGGAATCACAACACTAGAAATCAAACAATACTACAAAGCCACTGTAATCAAAACAGTCTGGTACTGGCATAAGAACAGACATATAGATCAGTGGGACAGAATAGAGAGCCCAGAAATAAACCCAGGCCTCTATGGTAACTAATATTTGATAAAGGAGGAAGGAACATAAAATGGAGTAAGAAGAGCCTCTTTAACAAATGGTGCTGGGAGAACTGGATAGGGACCTGCAAAAAAAATGAAACTAGACCACCAACTTACACCACACACGAGAATAAACTCAAGATGGATCAAAGACTTAAATGTAAGCTGTGACACCATAAAAGTCCTAGAGGAAAACATAGGCAAAAAAATATCAGATATCTCATGTAACAATCTCTTCACGGATACATCTCCTAAAGCAAGAGAAATAAAGGAAAAAATAAATAAATGGGATTACATCAAACTAAAGAGTTTCTGCTCAGCTAAAGAAAACATCAGCAAGATGAATAGGAAACCAACCATATGGGAAAACATATTTGCCAATGGTATCACAGACAGGGGACTGATTTCCAAAATATATAAAGAGCTGATACGACTCAACATTAAGAAAACAAACAACCCAATTAAAAAATGGGCAAAGGACCTGAACAAACACTTTTCTGAAGAGGACATACAGAGGGTCCATAGACACATGAAAAAATGCTCAACCTCATTAGCCATCAGGGAGATGCAAATAAAAACCACAATGAGATACCATTTTACACCAGTCAGAATGGCCATCATCAACAAATCAACAAGCAACAAGTGCTGGCGAGGATGTGGAGAAACGGGAACCCTACTGCACTGTTGGTGGGAATGCAGACTGGTGCAGCCACTATGGAGAACAGTATGGAATTACCTCAAAAGATTAAAAATGGAACTGCCTTTTGAACCAGCGACTCCACTACTAGGATTATACCCGAAGAATCTTGAAACACCAATTGAAAAGAACTTATGCACCCCTATGTTCATTGCAGCACTGTTTACAATATCTAAGTGCTGGAAACAACCTAAGTGCCCATCTGTAGAGGAGTGGATCAAAAAACTGTGGTACATTTACACAATGGAATACTATGTAGCAGAAAGAAAGTAGGAACTCCTGCCCTTTGCGACAACGTGGATGGAACTAGAGAGAATTATGCTTATTGAAATAAGCCAGGCAAAGAAAGAAAAATACCATATGATATCACCTAATACAGGAAACTAAAGAACAGCACAGACAAAGGAACTAAATAGAACAAAGAGCAGAATAGCAGTCAATAGTGGGGAGGGGAGAGGCAAAGAAGGGGGATAAGTAAGGGAAGGTTTTAGTCAAAGAAACTGTATAAAAGAGTCATGGACATGGACAACGGGGAGGGATATGATTGCAGGAGAGGGGGTGGGTTGTTTGGGGGAGAGAAATTAGGGGAAAAGGAGACAACTGTAATTGAAAAACCAAAATAAATAAAAAAGAAAAAAAGAAGAGAAATCACAATCAATTCCACAGAAATACAAAGGATTATAAGAAATTATTGTACTACAAATGACTAAATACTAAGAAATTTGACAACCTTGGTGAAATGGACTAATTTCTAGAAACATATAATCTTCTAAAACTGAATCAAGAAGAAGCAAAAGCCTGAGTAGACCATTAACAGCTAATGAAATTGAAGCAGTAATCAGAACACTCCTGGCACACCAAAGACCTAGACTAGACAGCTTCACAGGAAAACTTTACCAAACGTTTAGTGAGGAACTAACTCTTATCCTTATCATAGAAATCCAAAAATTTCCAAAAGAGGGAAGACTCCCAAACTCTTTCTATGAAGCCAGGATTATTCTATTTCCAAAACCAGGAAATGACACAGCAAAGAAAGAAATCTATTGGCCAATAGCACAGATGAACATAGATGCTAAATTCCTCAACAAAATATCAGCAAACTGGTTCCTGCTATACATTCAAAAGATTATACATTATGATCAAGTGGGATTCCCCCCAGGCATGCAATGATGGTATAATATTCACAAATCAATAAACATAATAGATCACAAAAACAAAATGAAAGACAAAGATCACATAAGCATATCAATAAATGATGAAAAAGCATTTGATAACTTACAGCACCCAATTATGTAAAAAATTCTCAGCAAAGTGGGAACAGAGGAACATACCTCAACATAATAAAGACCCTATATGAGAAACCTTTAGCCAACATCATACCCAATGGGAAGAAACTGAAAGCTTTTGCCTTAAGTTCAGAAATAAGACAAGGGATTCCACTTTCACCACTTTTATTCATCGTAGTACTGGAAGTTCTAGCCAGAGTGATCAGGCAAGAAAAGAAATAAAAGGCATGCACATTTGAAGAGAGGAAGCAAAACTGTCATTATCTGAAGATGGCATAATAGTGTACATAGAAAACCCTATAGGCTCCTGAGCATAGCAAAATAGGGGTATACAGTCAATATTCAGAAACTGAAGGCATTTTTGTATACCAACAATGTAATATCAGAAACATAAATGAGCAAAAACTCCCATTTACTTTGGCAACAAGAACAATAAAATACCTAGGAAAAAAATTAACCAAGGAGGTAAAAGACCTGTACTTGGAAAACTATAGAAAACTTAAGAAAGAAATTATGGAAGATATAAATAAATGGGAGCATATAATATGTTCATGGGTATGAAGAATTAACATCATTAAGATGTTCATACTACCCAAAGTAATCTATAGAGTCAACAGAATCCCTATCAAAATACCAAGGACATATTACACAGAATTAGAACAAATATTTCAAAAATTTATAAGGAGCAAAATACAATTCCAAATAGCCTGAGCAACATTGACAATGAAGAACAAAGTAGGAGGGATCAGAATACCTGGTATCAAACTATATTACAAGGCCAATGTAATCAAAACAGTCTGGCACTGGCATAAGAACAGACACATAGATCAATGGTATAGAATAGAGAGCCCAGAAATAAGCCCAGGTCTCTATGTTCAACTGATACTTGACAAAAGGGCAAGAGCATAAAGTGAAGTAAAAATAGGCTTTTCTATAAATGGTGTTGGGAGATCTGGACAGCTACATGCAAAAATTAAAAAAGAAAAAGAAAAAAAAAAAAAAAAGAAACGACCACCAACTTATACCATACACTAAAATAAAGTCAAAATGGATAAAAGACTTGAGTATAAGATGGGATACCATAAACATCCTAGAGGAAAACATAGGCAGTAAAATTTCAGATTTCCCATGCAGCAATATTTTCACCAATGTATCTCCTAGGCAAGGGAAATAAAGAAAAAACAAATGGGACTACATCAAACTAAATAGCTTCTCCTCAGCTAAAGAAAACATCATCAAAATGAAAAGGGAACCAACCATATGGGAAAACATATTTGCCAATGATACCTCGGACAAGGGTTTGTTCTCCAAAATATATAAAGAACTCATACGATTCAACACCAGGATGGCAAACAATCCAATTAAGAAATGGGCAAAGAACCTGAACAGACACTTTTCCAAGGAGGACATACAGAGAGCCCATAAGCATATGAAAGGATGCTGAAAATTACTAGCCATCAGAGAGATACATATCAAAACCACAATGAGATACCACCTCACACTGGTCAGAGTGGCCATCACTGGGATTATACCTAAAGAATCCCAAAACACCAATTCAAAAGAACCTATGCACCCTTATGTTCATAGCAGCACTATTTACAACAGCCAAGTGCTAGAAGCAGCCTAAATGCCCATCAATAAATGAGTGGACCAAAAACTGAGGTACATTTTCACAATGGAATACTATGCAGCAGAAAGAAAAAAGGAACTCCTGCCTTTTGTGACAGCATGGATGAAAATCAAGAGTATTGTGTTGAGTCAAATAAGCTATGCAGCAAAAGACAAATACCGTATGATCTCACCTATAAGAGGAACCTAATGAACAAACAAACAAGGAAAATAGAACCAGGGGCATGGAATCAAGGAATGGATTGACAGTGATCAAAAGGGAGAGGGGCGTGGGGAAGGGTGGTAAGAAGTGTGAAGGTCTAGTCAAGGAACAAGTATAAATGGCCCATGGACATTGACAATGGATTGGGGGATGACCGTGGCGCGAGGTTGGGGGCAGGGGAGAGCTACGGGGTGGGGATAATTGGGACAACTGTAATAGAACAATAAAACAAAGTTTGAATACTTTGTTTCTTAAAATTGTTATAAAATTATTTCTTTTCATGATAAAACTTAGAATCTAATATTGTTATGGTGTCATACCTAACAAATGTTTTATTTAAGTGTTTAAGCCCTTCATAAAGAGCACAACTCATATCGAATTCTATAAATATTTTAGTGCTCTGAACACCATAAGGACATCTAATATATATACTAATTTTATATAAAAGCTACTTGTCCAATTACTTAAATTTTTACAATTGCTATGTTATCAATAAGTATGGGGTAATTCTTCTTGATTATTTTTAAAAATCAGCCAAATACTTTACTGGTATAGTCACTTTGGACTTGGCATGGTATAGGCCTTAGGTCCTGGTAAATTTGCAAAGCCTAACTAAATTTTTCTCTCTACAAGAGGAGGGGCACAATAACCCAAAATTTATTCATAAAAAACTGTGTATTTATTCTTACATGATACAATACACTATCAAGATGTTTTTTCCACTGCTCAAAAAATTTTTTGAACTCATTGACTTTGATGCTTTTTAGTGCTTCTACTGTTTTTGTTTCACCTCTTCCACATCAGCAAAACATCTCCCTTTGAGGACTTTTTCATCTGAGAAAACAGTAAAAATGTGACTTGGGGTGAGACTGGGTGAATAGGGAGGGAGGGCAAGGGGGTCATGCTGTTTTTGGTCAAAAATTGCTGAACACTCAGCACAGTGTAAGCAGGTGTGCTTTTAAATTACCCATCACAAAATGAGCAAATGCGTTGAAAGTCTTCAAAAAAATCAACTGAAGTTGAATGCAGCCCTTCACAAGAATGCCAGCTGGTACATTGATACAGATGGCTTCCTAGAACACAGCTAGTGAAGGAAGCCTGTACTACAAGGGGCCCACCCTTCAGAAGATAATTCTGTTTTGTGTGTGTGTGTTTCCCCTCGTATATATATAACTATATATAGTTATAGGTACGCATTTCATTATAAATAGTATGTATTGTATATCAGAAGTACAAAATGTTATTTTTTTCTGCAAAAGAGCTGAGGCTTGAAGTCTTTAATTTATTCTCAGAATAGGTATGGGGATAGTCTGATTTTGTAAGACTTGTAGGATAAGGTATTTATTCATGTCCCTAGTATCAATCTCTATTATTCTCCTGGCAGCCTTTTTCTTTAGAAACTCAAATGACAAGATGTCTGACTAACATAAATCTTACTAGTATATTCAGGAGTGTGACCATTTGCCAACAAGGAAACACATCAAGATGTCATTCAAACTTTTTTCACTGTTGGTCATTAACAATCACAATCTCTTACCAAATTCAAATGGGTACTTCCCCATTAAATACGTCTCTTATTCTATATTGTATGGGTCATTAATCACTCTAAGAAACTATATCACCATATATACAGTATAGACAGTTACATACTCTGGGAAGAACAATGTATAATATATTCCATGAATTACTAAAAAGACATTCTGTCATTTTTAAAGTTGGTCAGGTCTCATAAAACTTCCAAAAATATATTAAAGTTCTTAATAATATTAAAATATGATATCTTTGCAAACAATATAGAATTGTAAATTACCTATTCAACATTAATCCAATGCTTGTCAGCCTTACAACACACACTTGGGAAATTTTAAAAGCCTGTTTATTTTGGTCACTACAGTTACATCAATCTCATTGTATATGCATAACTCTTCATTCTCTAATTGAAATACAAAAATATTTTACTTTAGAGTGACATTTACAATATCTATTCTGAACAATGCTGTCAAGTTGTTTAAATGAAAAGATCAGCACACTAACTTCATGTTAGATGTCCAAGATTCAAGAACTTGTTTGGCCACTAACAAATGGTGTGATCTTGGACAAATCACCCCAATGTCACAGTAGCTCAGAAATGAGTGGTACTGCACCCCGTGATGTTGAAAGTCCCTGAAATTCAAATGTATAATTTAGATCTTCCTATTTTTACATCAATGCATTTTTAAAAAATAAAGTACAAGCTATGTAGTCTGTAACACAGGATCCTCTGACCTGTCCTAGCATATTTTGCCAGTACTCTCCAAAATGTAACACTTTACCCAGATAGGTTGATTGTAACCCTCATTGGCAACTTCATCATATTAAAGCCTAAATTATTATGTTTTCATGCATATTCCTTGTCACTTCAAAAGACAAACAATGTAAGACTGATATCAACATTATAATATTATTAATGTTAATAACAATTCAAGGCTCCCAGCCTAATTTAGTTCAAGGCCTTGTGAATAATAATTGGTATTATTATCACTATTTATAAAACACTATGTGCCACATCTATGTTAGACCATTTATATCTCTGTCCCATTTAGTCTTCTCAGTTAGAACTTGTTATTTACCCTCTATATAGCTCCTTTTCTATTCTACCTCAAACATTTGGTGGTCATATCAAGGGAGGTAGGCCAGTGAATTAACACTGTTCCTAGTTTATATGGTAGGCATAAACACAGAAAGAGGGAAGAAGTGAAAGTTCCTTGATAGTACATGTGAAAATACATTCATCAAATGTATATTTTAATAGATTATTTATTTTAAGAAGTCTACAACATGGATTGCCTGATGATAGATTTCTACACTTCTGACTTGTTCAAAAGATTTTGAAAACATGATTTCTCAAATTTTATCATTTAATTTTCATTTCCTTTTAAATTTAGAGTTAGATAAACTACGTTGTACAAGTTGTCCCCACCAAAAAATATGGGATTATCTTCTGGAGGGTGGGACCCTTGTAGTACAGACTTCCCCCACTAGCAGAGTGTTCTAGGAACCCACCTGTATCCGTATACCAGCTGGCATTGTTGTGAGAGGCTGCATTCGGCTTCAGTGAATTTTTCTGGAAGGCTCTTCCAATGTATTTGCCAATTTCATGAGCACAGTAGCCCACACTGCGCTGTGTGTTCAGCACTTTTTGACCAACAAAAGCCTGCCCCCATGCCCCACCCTCCCTATTCACGTGATCTTGCCCTGAGTGACTTTTATATTGTTTCCCCAGATGAAAAAGTCCTCAAAGAAAAACATTTTGCTGATGTGAAAGAGGTGAAACAAACAAACAAACAAAAAATGGCAGAAACACTAAAATGCATCAAAATCAACGCATTCCAAAACTGTTTAAGCAGTGGAAAAACATCTTAATAGGTATATTGCATCAAATGGAGAGTACTTTGAAGGTGATTGAAGTCTAAACAGTTAAGAACAAATACACAATGTTTTATAAATAAATTCCATTTTGGGGTCCCCCCCTCATATTTATCACAATAGATTTTACTTCCAAAGGGGAGAGCCAAGACGGCAGAGGAGTAAGTGGAAGCTACACTAACCTCCTCCTAGGACCAGTCTGGATTTACAACTTAATTGTGGAGAAATCATCTAGAATAACCAACTGAACACTAGCTGGAGAGAAAGCTTATAACCACGGAGAGACAGAAAAGGCCGCTACATCACAATATCACCAGTAGGGAGTGAGGAGACGTGAAAGGGCTGGCTGGGCTCCCACAGGTGGTAGTTGAAGGGACTGAGAAACAGCTAAGCAGCTGGGCATTCCTCCTGAGAAGGGCAGGGTCTAAACCCCCAGCTGGGCTTCCCAGCCTACAGCAACAGAGCGGAAAGTAAAATACTATCCAGCTGTGAAAAGAGAAAAGCCATGGGGTTTCTTGCTAGCCTGAGAGAAACAGCTGGAGAAAAAGAGCTCTTAAGCGGATCACGTATGAAAATATTTTGGCATCCACTTACTCTGGGCTCAAGCACAGGGAAGACAGAGAGGACTAGAGATGCTTGGGGAGAATTTGGGGTGGTGGCTTTGAGGGGAGAACTGGGGGAGCCGCCGACTGGGTCACAGTGCTGACTCATTCCCTATATGGCAGGGCAGGTAGATCATTCCTCTCCAAGTGGTGTCAGCCTGAGGGGAAGCAAAAGCCCCGCCTATAGGAATTAAGCTGCCCCAATCTAGGTCCTTAAGCCTGACGGCTGATCACAGATTGAATAGATTAACAACTAAAGGAGACAGACAAAGGCAGTAGATCCCTGGTCATCTCCAACAGGCTAGGCCCAGACCAGTACACGATCTGACACCATCAGGGGCAGATCCAGGAAGTGCAGATCAACCTAAGAAGCAGCAACAAACAAGAAGAGTCACAAAATGAGGAGACAGAGAAAAAAAACCCCATTGAAAGGAAAGGAAGAATCTCCAGAAAGAGTGCTAAATAAAATAGAGGGAAGCAAACTATCATATATGGAATTCAAAACATGGATTATGGGGAAGCTCAATGAGCTCAGCGCACTCAAGGAAAATTACAAAGAACTGCAGGGAAACTACAAGGAACTCCAGGGAAATGACAAGGAACTTACTGAGAATTATACCAGCATGAAAAAGGACATAGAAGCTATCAATAAGAACCAGGAGGAAATGAAGAATACAATTTCTGAATTGAAGAATACAGTAGAAGGAATTAAAAGCAGGCCAGAGGAAGTAGAAGATTGGATCAGCGAGCTAGAGAACAACATAGAAAAAAATTCCCAGACAGTGCAACAAAATGAAAAAAGATGGAGGAGAAGATGGCGGAGGAGTGAGGGGTGGCTGCGCTTTCTGGCTCCCGAGACTCGTCTGTAGTTTGGGCTAATTGCAGACAGAACACCTCGGTGAGCAGCTGGACACTGGCAGGAGTTGAGCCTTGGCAGTGCTGGATTAGAAAAAACCATCTGGGAGCGACCTGTTTGGTGAGGATAGTGGGGGAAAAAGGGACAAGATGGGATTTCTGACTGGGGTGGCTCCCTGAGCTGCAGCTGGAAGTACACAAAGACTTTTTGGCGACCATAGGCTTCCTCAGAGAGGAATCGGGAGGAGAGTGGATCTCTGCCCGCTGACAGAGCCAGGAGAGGGCCAGGTGACATCTGGCACTGAAAGACAAGAAACAGCATACTGCTGTGCATGTGAGAACGTGATTTTCCTTTATTTTTTTCTCTTGTATATGCGGAGAGGGGAGGAAATGTTGGGGGTGATAGGACATTCTTTTGATACCTACTTTATAAGCAAGTTATTGGAAAGGCTAACTCGTTCACCTGTCTTATCGCTACTGAACATGGTCACGGGTAATGAAAGTGCTATAAGTGTCCTACCCTGACAGTGAATAGTGACATTGATGATAAGATTGCATTTTAGTATCTACCAAGAATTTTTGAAGAAATTTCTCACACTTTATCTTGTTGCTGTTTTTTTACCTAGTTTTTCAGGTATTCTTCAAACCCCTGATCTGAGTTCCTTACTTCAACTCCCTGTCACCTGTTATGCTTTTGTGTGTCTTGCCTGTGGAATTTATTCCATCAGGAGTCTTATCATAACTTTTATATGCTTGGGTTTTTCCCCCCACCACACTGTGAATTCCTAAATATAGGGAATCTTTCCTGCCATCTCTCTCCCTCATTTGCCTGAATACATGGGAGCGGGAGGCGCTTGATAATTTCAATTCAATTTATAGTTACTCTGCTGAGAGAAACATGGGACTTAAACACTTTATCTGCAACTGATATTTATTACATTGATTAATATAACCTTTTAAGGTTTGGAAAGATAAACATCAACCACCACTTTTAAAGCTGAATCAATTTGAGCAAGAAATGGCAAGTGACTTTCCTAAGGTCTCATACTTGGTAGAACTAGGCATATAACTCTAACCTAAGTTGTGTATTTTTTTAATAGGCCATACCACCTCAAAATAAGTGACATTAAACCCTAGGCATGATGCTTTGTTAATATAGTCATTTTTAAGTAGTCAGATTGCCCTGGCTGGTTTGGCTCAGTGGATTGAGCGTCGGCCTGCGAGCTAAGTGTCGCTGGTTCGATCTTCCAGTCAGGGCACATCAGAGAAGGAAAACTCTGACTCCAAAAAACCTCCGCTGCCTTGTGGCATACCTCTTCAGGGGAAAGGCTAAGGGAGTAAACCCCGACAGAAAATCCGGAGCCAGAGTCCCTAAGGCGGTTTGACGTTGTAGTCAACACCGGCAACTCCTGCGGCGCACCTGAAGCCAAGCTGTATTGACTCCGTCTTTCCCTTGGACCCTTCAGCTGTGAAGAGAGGGGGGGGTCTGCTGCATGGGCAACAGCAGACCCTCCATATCACCCTGCCCAGGCTCTGTAGCTTCAGCTTCACTGGAGAGGACACTCCAGCGTCATCGCAAGATGTCGATTCAACACGGGAGGAGACAGATATTGTGTCACTCCCGAGTCGGACTGCACAGCCATTCTCGGCGGTGCAGATAGACTCTTAAGAAGCTACACCATCGTCTCTCGAGACGGACGGCTGCCGCCGCCGCCACCGACAAAGTAGTCAGAGAAATGCTATAATAATCAACATATCACCATAGCACAGTCAATGTGAAATAATGGATGATGACATAAGTCTTCTTCAGGACAGGACCTGGAAAATTATTCAGCTGATTTGAATTAGAATGATGCAAAAATAGGCCAGTACACATTGTTCTGGAAGTAGGAAGAGAGAAAATAATAAATAAATGAAGTTCTTTATAAATGAAATAAAAGTACTCAAGCTTATCTGTAATAGCACAATTCAAGTGTGAGCAATTTGTTTCATTTTACAAATTAATAACAAGGGGAAGAAGAGAAGAGTAGGCTACTGAAAATAATGCAGGGCGCTGCCAAGAGCAATGCCATACAAACACAAATTGGCTTGAAATCAGAATTCACATATTTTCTGCTGGAACTCTTCAATTATGGCAAATTGCCAGACCCAATACTGCTTAACTTTTTTCAGGCTGCAATGGCTCATTTGCTAAATGGCTCTAAATGACATGCAAGTTACTTTCATTTAGTGGCCTAAGAGCAAGCCAACAGGGAGCTCACTTTCTCATTAGAGGGAGGAAACCATTTTGAGTCAGACCCTCTACCCCAGGTGAGTAAACTATTTTAGGGGTCAAAGTTAGATAGCTTGCTTGTACACTAAATCTTAAGTCACATGGGTATTATTCTGCACACTGAGGTCCAAGGAAATCAATGGGGTCTGGGTGCCCTAAAAGAGTTATAAATGTAAAGTGCCTAATTTATACCCTGGTGAATATCTTATGCACTAAGCAGGAACTGACATGCTGTGACATGAGTTTTCCATTCCACTTAGTGAAAGCTAGTCCTATATCCGTTCATCACTGCTCCTGAGAACAAGTAGTTTCAGAAACAGTATCTCATGACAAATTTAGTTCTTGTCTGAGAAGTTAAGATGTTAATGGGACTTACTACTTTTTAGCAGTGCAATTGGGAGCCTAGCATGTTCTATTTCTAGACATTGCCATTCTTCATCTTAATGAGGGCACAAAAACAACAAACAATGTTAAAAAATCTTAGGACACTGGGAAGGGCAGTAGTCAGAGACTAGCTCTTAAAGGTTTTTTGTTATAACCTAAGTAGGTTAATTTTTAAAAAGGACAAAAATACATTTTAATGAATTAAAATATTATGAAAAAAGAATATGTGACAGATGGTAAAGCTGAGCAACATTTACTGCAATATCTCACTTGGATCCAGCTGACGCACCCCATTACATTTCATACACAGCGTTCTTATTATTGATAACTCGGAAACTCTTTGCAGATTCTTAATGTGTACAAAGTCAGATGGAACAATCAATAATTGGAGAGTTAATTTATATTACAAATTAACTCTATGTACAACCCAAGTGGCATCATCCTGTGTACAAAAATCTTTTCTTTTACATGTGCACATTCTTGGTGCCTCACATCACTTCTTGGTTTGACAGTAAATATTAGAAAACTTATTCTAATAGATTGGCTGTACTTTGCAACCTTAAAACAAAAAGTTTGTTCTATGCCATGAGAATCTTAACCGCAGCAAAAGATGTTTCAAAAATTATGCTGTGCTACACTCTGGAAAACCATCAAAAATCACATTTCATGTCACTGTTCTGGCTCATAGAATTAGTCTGTCATTTCTGACAAATACACCAAGTGCAGTAATTTTTCATTAGAGGTAAAGCCAAAATAGATTTGGCAATTAAAAACATATGTTGATGAAAATATTCCTACCATGAGTAATAAATACAAACATTATATTTATAATAATATTTTTTCTTTTATATTTTACTGAAACAACACAAATTGAGATGTGAAATGCTTTAGCAGGATAAAGGGTTGATGTGCAATGTTTCTTTCTAAATTTTCTACTTCTCCCACTCCACTTTACAAATGAGATTATAGGAGAGAATTACATAAGTGAAGAAGTTACAAGATATCCAATCACAAAAGAAGCACTTGTTTTCAGGTGGAGAGTATAGGTGCTTTATATTAGACTTTCAACCAGATGTCCTGGTCGTGTTCCAATAAGGACAATGACAATCATTGCACTAATTATGAGGCATTGCACATTATGTTAATAGTGTCAAAACTGAGAGTGAAACTCACACTTTCAAAGTCTATCATCAAAATAAATGTTGGTGACTTCTGGACAAGATGGAGGTCTTAACTGACACGCTCCATTTCCCTCCACAACAAGAAGGAATACAACTGCCTCAAAACCAGAAACAACCAGAAATTTTAGAAAATAAATGGAAGTCCAACATAGGAAGTTATAAAGAAGTGGTGCTCATCTGGACAGGTAGGAGGGGTGAAGCTGGGGAGAAGAGTTCAAGCTGTGCTATCCGCGGCAGCAGCAAAAACAGAGGCAGGACAGCGGTAAGCACAGACACCCATATTTAGGAGGACGCGAGAAGCGCCTGGGGAGCACCCCTGGCTGCAGAACAGACCTGTCAGCTTGCGATTCCAAATCTGGGGAAGGCAGACCTCCATTGCCTTGGACTGTGAGGCCCGGAGGGGGTGGTGATGGAGGAGGAGGCTCCCAGTCTCTCAGTGGAGACTGAATGGCAGGAAACCATCTTGGACCCCCACCCCCGCAAAAAATGGCACAGTGCAGTGAGACAGGTTGCCCAGCTGTGACGAGTGCACAGGACTCTGTCCCCTATAGTATAGGAGGTGTGACAGCCCTGCCCAGGAAGCAAAGGTAAACACAAAACTGTCAGGATGGCACAGATCATGATAGAGATCCTGGTGACGCAGCTGACCAGACAGCAAATATCTAATCTAATGAAGCAGCAGATAGGACATCTTTCTGAGACACAGTTCAGAGTTTTGCTTATAAAAATGCTTACAGACCTAACAGCAGGTTTTAAGCAAGACAGGGAACAAATGAAGGCTAGTCCTGCTGCAATGAACAAAAACACATACAAAATTTGTGGTGAGGGGAAGAAAACCAGGGATCAAATCAACAAATTGGAACACAGGAAAGGAACAAACAGTCAACCAGTGCAGAAAGAGGAAACGAGAAGTGAAGAAGATGAGGATGGGCTCAGAAACTTATTGGACAGCTATAAGCGGGCCAACATCTGAATCATAGGGCTGCCAGAAGGTGAAGAAGAAGAACTAGAAATTGAAAAATGATGTGAAAAGATAATGAAGCAGAACCTCCTTAACTTGGGGAAGGAAATAGACTTACAGGTCCAGGAAGCACAGAGAGTTTCAAAAAAACTGGACCCAGGGAGAACCACACCAAGACACATTATAATCAAAATGTCAAAAATTAAGGATAAAGAGAGAATTTTAAAAGCAGCAAGAGAGAAGAAGAGAATTACATAGAAAGGGGTCCCAATAGGACTCTCAGCTGATTTCTCAAAAGGAACTCTGCATGCAAGAAAAGCCTGGCAAGAAATACTCAAAATAATGAAAAGCAAAAACCTACAACCACGATTATTCTATCCAGCGAAGCTGTCATTCAGAATAGAAGGGCAGAGAAAGTGCTTCCAGAACAAAGTAAAACTGAAGGAGTTCATCAGATACAACCCACTATTATATGGGATGTTAAAGGGACTTGTTTAGGAGGAGGATCAAAACTATGAACATTAAAATAAAAACTGTATCACAATCAACAACAGAAGCTAGGGAATTGAAACAAAGGCAGACTAAGTTGGCAACAAGAGTGGGAAAAGAATTATAGGTATGGAGAACATTTTGAGGGGAGGTCAGTGGGGAGGGGGAAGAGGGGAGAGGGAGGGAGATGGTATGGAAATTAAGAAGCATAATAGGAGGGAGTGGAGTAGATAGGAAAATATTGAGAAGAACTATATGCACAACCAATGGACATGGACTAAGGGGAGGGGAACAACTAGAGGGACGGGTGTCACTGGGTGAAGGGGAACAAAGGGAAAAGAAATTGGGACAACTGTAATAGCATAAACAATAAAGCATATTTTAAAAAATGTTGGTAACAGTCTTATGAGACAGAATCATTTGTATAAAAAAAAAAGAAATAAAGAAAGAAAAGAAAATAGCCAGCATTTGTTCTTCCAGAGTTGTGGGCAAAACTTTTTTCTAAATCAAAAGAATAAAAGAATAGATTATTTATATTGTAAACTCCTTTCAGGCAGTTCTATTAGGTATTCTCTGTGAGATCTCTAGTACCAACCTGGGGTTAATCTTAAACACTAAAATTTAGAGAATTGGCTAATTAAAACTCAACTCAATCACAATAATAATATTACTTAACACCTAGATTAGTACAGTTATGCCCAAACTCCTTACCCTGTCTGAAAAAACCTACATGGTATATTTCCTACTTGTTTCTCAGTTTTCATCTTATATTAATTTTCCCTTTGGCCTTATTTCTGTTCCTTGAACATACTAAGCTTATGTTTATTTTTATAATTTGAACACATTCTTCTCCCTGTCCAAAATGCCTTTACCCAGATTTTTGCATGGCTGGAACCTTTGTATATTTTAGGCTGTGGTTCAAATGTCATCTTGAAAAAAGGCTTTGTCTGCCCTCCCAATCTAAAGTAGCACCCTAGTTACTATCACATAACTTTTATTTTCTTCAGTAGCACTTAGCACTATATAGCACTGCATCCCCAATGCTCCCTCCAACTGTCACCCAATGAAAATTGAAGCACCATGAAAATGGGAACCTTGTCTGTCTCATTAATCACTCTAACCAAAGGTCCCAGAACAATGCCTGGCACACAGGAAATATTTAACTTTCTTAAGAGATATTCTTGTCTTCAGTCTTTCCCTTTTCTTAGTCATGCTGCACGTCATTGGCAGATGGTTCTCATTAGACAGTACCACTCCTCTCCAGGCATGCAATGCCCCAGCTCCCTAAAGAGAGTGGAGCACATTTTGAGTGTGTCTCTCATCTCCACTACTGTCAGCTTCCTCCAGCTTTGATATTCTTAGTCTGTACTGAACTAGACTGATGAGGAACTGGAACAAAATGATAGAATAATCCTTTCAGAAATTAAGGTCAATAACACAGGTAGTATACACTGACAACAGAGAGAAAAGTCATTTCTCAAGAGATGGAATACTGACCATCCCCAAATTCCTGGAGGGTAGGAGCTGAGGAGGAGCAATAATAGCATAGCTCAGAAGCCAGGGGACTGCTCTAAAATATATGTAACCACCTGATTAGGTGGTCCCACCAGCATCAAAGCCATGTGAAAATGTGTGTGCAAATGTGTGCATAAGCTGGTAGGACATGAATAACAACTTTTATTTCAATAGAGTACATTCAAATCTGTGACATGCTCTGTGTGATATTTCTGTGAGACACACATTCACATAGAGACTTAAAAATATGAGACAGACAGACATATGAGCATGTATTCACATAAGGGGCAATTATCTCTGCCTCAAAAACAACAATGGGACAGTGTTAAAGCAACAAATGAAATAAAGTTTCAGACTTAAGATAAGATCAGTAAATAGAATACAGTATCAGTAGGGCAAATATGTTAATGTACTTCACGAGAATGGATAATCCAAAATCATTGGGATATTGCTAAGTTATGGTTGGAACACTCTGTTTATGAAAGCAGTGTGCTTAATAAAATGTCAAGCACATGGCTTGTGCTCAATATAATAATGTACTTCAGAAGTCTATTCCCCCAAAAATGAGGGGCTCATTGCATCATTCAAATGATTAATGCTCAGACTTGGGAAATGCTGTTTATTTATAAAGGAATATAAGCTACTGGAATTCCAGATAACTCAGATTCCACCAAATACTTGGTCAAAGAATTCCATAGACTTTAATAATGGCTTGTGGAAATTATTTGTGATTTTACTGACAACTTAATGGGGGCTTTTAGATGGATCTGGAAATATAGAGTCAGCTACAATAGAAGAAAAATAATCTAACATACCGGTAACTCTCCATGTGTGCTATCCATACAAATCACAAAGTAAAAGAAGAAATGTATGAAGAAATACATTTTGTCAATAATACATTTAGTGTTCAATGCCTTACATGTAATACCTGTTGGAGAATTTAGCCAAACTACTCCATGATATTGCTGCCTCAGCATCTACTTTGTGTGGTTAAGTGGTTTGCACAGGCCTTAAACTGACACTAGTCCCTCCCCAAATGCATGCCCCAGATAAGTGCCCAGAGAGTCACAAGCAAATATAAATTCCTGTTATGACTTCCCCAGAAGTCCTTGTGAGCAACAGTCTCCCAGCTCCCCAGGGTCTTCCCCTTGTGTGCTGCTTAGATTAAGACCTCTGCAGAGCTTACCAAAGCATCACTATTTTTGGTTTGAATTCACCTATATGGCCATATCCCAGGAACCCCAAAGCACTCTGCCCATGGCACCTAATAAAGGCCTCTGTCCCAGGTCCTGCAGCTTGCTTTGCCTGCGCTGTGCCTGTACTCTGCCTTGACCACCCAGAGTGGCACCTTGAGGCCTGCTATAAACTCCCCTGGGGCCTGTGAGTAATAACTTCCCTGTGGTCTTTCCTTGAACTGGCTTACCATCTGACACCCTGGGGCTCTAGTTAACAAATGTCAGTTTAACAAAGCCACAACAATACCCTCTTGATCAATTAATAGAATAAAAGGGCCTAGGTAATAGTACCCTTCTTTAACATTTTTGCCACTTAACTTCTAGCCCAATACAGTTTTTTCGTTTCCTCCTTCCACACTGCTCTACCTTTTATTTCCCTGCCTCTTTGGTTAAAGTTTGTCTCATCTTCCTAACTTATTATTTTGAATTTTGTTAAATTACAGTTTATATTCAATATTATTTTCTATTAGTTTCAGGTGTATCATCTTCCTAACTTCTAAATGTTAGGGTAGATAAAAGATGGCGGAGGAGTAAGGGGAGGCTGCACTTTCTAGCTCCCAAGACCCGTCTGTAGTCTGGACTAATTGCAAGAGAACATCTCAGTGAGCATCTGGACACTGGAAGGAGTTCAGCCTTGGCACTGCTGCATCAGAGAAGACTCTGGGAATGACCTGTTTGGTGAGGATAGCGGAGGAAAAAGGGATGAGACGGGATTTCCGACTGGGTTGGCTTTCGGAGCTATGCCTAAAAATACACAAAGACTATTTGGTGACCACAGGCTTCCCCAGAGAGGAATCAAGAGGAGAGCAGGTCTCTGCCCACCAGCAGAGCCAGGAGTGGTCTAGATGGCATCTGGTGCTGAGAGACAAGAAACAGTGTACTGCTGTGTATGTAAGAACGTGTTGTTCTTTTATATTTTTCTCTTGCATTCTGCAGAGAGGGGAAGAGAGGTTGGGGATGAGAGAAGATTCTTGAGGAGTGCAGGCACAAAAGTGCACTTGCCCACTCCCCAACCCTCCCCTTGGGTCACACAAGCGCGCACAAGGAGGTGCCCCCGTCCGCTGTCCCAGGCACGCAACCAAGTCGCTGGCCGCGCATCCAGGAGCCCCTTGGGCCCACCCCAATAGGCATAAAATCAATGTGCCAAATGGGCGCAAAATCAACCCGCTGGGCATGCAGGAGACTGTGTGCAGACACCCCTGGCCTGCCACAATAGGCGCCAAACCAAGGCACAGGTCACTTGCGCAGGTACTACTTGTGCCCACCCAAGTGGCTGCAAGAACAGTGGGCGGCCGCAACTCAAAGACGCCCACTTCCACTGTGTACAAGTGTCCGGGGCCCCACCCCAAGGGGTGAGAAACGAGCTCCCGGGGCACGGCTCAGCAGGCTTAAGGATAGCACGTAGGCCACTGTGCGTGCATACACGTGCAAGCACACACAAGCAACCCAGCCGGCTAAAACAGGTGCCAAACAAACACACCAGCCACAACACACAGGTGTTACCCGGGCGTGCAAACCAGCAGGCGTGAGGCTAGCGCAACCAACACCACACGCAGGCGCACACCACTGCCGCTACGATCAGGAAACTCTGGCCCTCCTCGATAGACGAGGTGTGGATCCAGAAAAAGAAGACTGCACACAAAGGCTGGACTGAGTAAAAACTTTCTTTTTTTAAAATTTTTATTTCTATATTAGTTTTTTTATCTGTCTTTTATTTTATTTTTAAAAATTTTTATTTTTAATTTTAATTTTTCTAATTTTCTTTGAAAACTATCTCTTCAATTTTTTTATACCATCTCTCCCTAACATCCTTCCTCTTTTATTTTTGTTTGTCTGTTTTGTTTAGCCTCCTTTTCACACTAAATATATAGCATATAATGTCTATATAAATCCAATATTATACTATTCCACTTTCTTACTATATTCTGCATTCTTCCCTCTCTTATTTTTATTATTAACATACAATGTAAATATTACTTACTGTTGTGCATAGTCTGGACACTACTTGCTACTTTATTACTCTATCATCCGCCCTCTCAAAAATCGTCTTATTCGTCATTAAAAATAACTTTTATCTCTTCTCCCTATAGTATAATAGCCCTAACTTCTCTACATTTATATTAATACTGGCGCATTTGCTGCAAATAGAGGGATAGAGGATGGGGGATATTTTTGAGGGTGTGGGTTTCTTGCCTGGGCTGTGTGTTTATGTTTTTAACAGCATCTCCACGAAAGAACTCAAGACAAGGTGGGCAGAGCGACTCTCAATCAACTAGCTAGAGGGAAGATTCCACCAAAGAGTATCTGAAATATAACCAGACAGCATAAACAAATGACATAAAGGGTACCCCAAAAAAATCAGGCTCAGGAGATCAAAGAGATTGCACCACTGAAACTCCCAGATATCCTAAAAAAAATCTCATGCCACAAAAAAGGGAAATCAAAGCAGACAAATCCAAAAAACAAAAACAAACAAGAAGAATCAAACATGGGAAGACACAGAAACAACCTCTCAATGAAAGGAAAAGAGGAATCCCCAGAAAGACAGGTAGATGGAATAGACATAGCCCAAATGTTGGACATGGAATTCAAAACAATGGTGGTGTAGAAGCTCAATATACTTGACAACCTCAAAAATAGCTACGACAACCTCCAAGGAAGTTACCAACAGCTCCAAGAAAATTACAGGGAACTGATGGAGAACTACACCAGCATAAAAAAGACATAGGAACTATTATTAAGAACCAGGAAAAAGTGAAGAATACAATCTATGAACTAAAAAACACAGTAGAATAAATCAAAAGCAGGTTAAACAAAGCAGAGGATGGGATTAGTGAGTTAGAGGACAATGTAGAAAAAAATTCCCAGACAATAAAACAAAATGAAACAAGATTGAAAAACTATGAAGAAGGTCTAAGGGAATTACAGGATAAAATGAGACAAAATAATATCCAGATCATTGGAATAAAAGAGGGAGAAGGAGAACAAGGGAGAGAGAAGCTGTTAGGAGAAGTAATGACAGAAAATTTTCTTAACCTGATGAGAGAAAAAGTCATGCAAGTCCAAGAAGCACAGAGAGTCCCAATGAAGAGGAACCACAAAAGGCCCACTACAAGGCACATCATAATTAAAATGGCAACATTTAAAGACAAAGAGAGAATCCTAAAAGCAGCAAGAGAAAAACAGAAAATAACATACAAGGGAGCTCCTTATTATTTATAATTGTCTGGTATTAGATTTAGGATTTTTTTCTCTGTCTACTGTACTAGACTATACACTCCAAGATTGATATGTAAATGCATATAAAATAAGTTTCACTGCACTAGACTATACACTCAAACATTAATTTGAAATTTCACATCAATGAATCCCCAATGAAAAACACAGGGTTTGGCATATAGTAAGTATTTCCTAAGTATTGGCTGAATGACTAGATGAATTCATTACTAGTGTAGGAATAATTGGTAGGAATATGTTACAGTATTATAGTATCAACACTGGTCAAATGAATCTTGGGAGGTAATTAATTCAACATTTATGCATTTAGTGTTTGAGTGGAACAAGGATGAATTTACTATATTGAGTTAGAAATATAAGAACTTTTTTAGAGTTGGAAGGAACATGCACGGCTACCTAATACAATTCCTTTGTACTTAAATATTTATTTGTGTAATTTGGAATTATCATTTATTTCCCTGAATTTCTGGTTCAGACTAACTTATTAAAAGCTAATACTTCTATTTCCTCTAGAGAGAATAAGTATTAACACACTTTATTCTTAATAACATCAAGATTTAAATGCAAAGCAATGATTTGCAGAAGAGGAAAGGAGGTAACAGTCATTTGTAAGTTCAGAGTTTTGGATCAATATTACTATTGTTAGCCTAAGTACATCTTGGCATCTTATGTTATGAAAAATATAAATAACAACATATAAGATATGTGCATAAAACCAAATAGTGAGGCATATGTCCCCCATGTATTGTAATTGAGTTAATAAAATTACAGAAATCTTCTTTTAATTAACATATCAATGTTAATCTCATTACTCTTTTTGTATTTCACACACAGATAAAAAGAATTGCTGGGTTTTTAAAAACTATGACCTTGCAATCCAAAACTAGCTCTTTTGGTATTTTAAAAAAACATAATTTTAACACCTAAAGTTATTGCAGGCAGCAGGGTTTCTTCTGTAGGACCAACCCATGGCAGATCTATTTCATTTTTATTTGAAAAGATTGATCCAGTATTATTATACCTCTCAATTAAGCTATTTAAATATTAAAAAGTAAATGTTGAAAGAAGAAACTACTGTAGTTAAACTCTATGTAAACGAGCAATCGGTAAACCTCTGATGATTTGAAGGTTCAGTTTGGATGAAGGTTCAGTTTGGATAAATATCTAAATCTATTTGAACCTCTTTAGTGGAAAAATTCCAGCTTCCACAAGGTTAGTAGAGCTTTAGGTTTTCAACAGAATCTGACATAGCTTTTCAAAAATACCCACATTCAATCCCTAACCAATAGTAAAAGCAACTTGAAGAGAAAAAGTTAACAGAGTTATTGCAACATAAAACATCCTCAGTATTTTGTTCAATTTTGGAGATTTGTAATTCCAACTTTAAATCTCCACTAAAAGCACAGATCCAGTAAGGCCATTGACAAGAAATTGTATGCATTGGATTTGTAACTCACCATATCATCATCGAGGTACAAAACTGTCAAATATTTTTAACAGGCAGAAGTAAAGATTTGTCTATACCTCTTTTCTAAATCCTTATCCATCCTTCACATCTCAGTTAAAGCACTGCCTTCTGAAGAGAGCCCTGCTTAACTGGGTTGTCAGTTGGCATGGCTTTATAAGTCTCTTCCATGTCACTTGTCATGATTGCTTGTGGAGTTGTTTAATGTCTTACTCTTCCATCAGATTCAAACCTCCCCGAGGGTAACAATTATGTCTTTTTTTTGTTCACCACTACATTCCAAGTACCTAACACAATGCCTAGCACATAGCGAGAATCACTAAATAAAATCTGCAGAATGAATGAATCTTAAAAAGCATCAACTAGGTGCAAGACTTAAAATGATAGATTTTGTTAGGGGACATTTCAGAGGAGGTATTTTAAGATAAAAGAGATTTTTAAACTGAAAAACACTATACATATATGTTGTTACTGCTATATTATAAATCCAAAATATATGGTGGTTATAAATACATTATTAAAGGTAAAAAGAATCTGCCTCACCAGAGTCACTCATGTGTATGTAAGAACACATGCACACACAATCACATTTCTAATACTGCCAACAGTTTTGACTTTACTCCTTACTTGGTTCAACAGTTGGCAGGTGGCAAGTATCATACCATTTAGGCAAATACCATGTGGTACTTGGAAATAGGAAGAGGAAGGCGAACAAAAATTATTTGCCTTTTAGCTCTTTACAACCCAGCAAACACTGCTCAAACTCTGTAAACAGTATTCTTTGTATATGTAGTTTTATTTTTTTACTTCTTCCTAGTAATAACTTTCATTAACCCAGGCAAACAGGTATACATACTTGATGTTCTTTCAACATGTTTGATCTTTACTGATTGAGTGTATGTGTTTGGTCTATAACTCCATAAAACTTTTCCCTGAGCTTTCAGTCAGAAGTGAACTTCCACTGCTCTGAACTGCTACTAAGAAGATATACCTCTATGGATGTACTAGGTTTTATTATTTTATAGGATGAATTTTCCATCATCTCTATTGCGTTTATCATACCCATACTGTCTTATAATAATTTGGGTATATTGTTGGTCCTGTTTACAAACTTACATGTTCCTGAAATGAAAGGTATGCTTTGTTTATAAGAGACATTCATATATTTAAAACATGACTAAATAAATGTGTGGGCAAAGGGGAAATTCAACCCAGAGCAGAGGGCAAGCTCTCCGTGTTAATTATGTATTGAGATGTGAGTTTTTAGATGAATGTTAGATAACCTAATGCCTATGTTCCATCATATGGTGTCTCAATGACTATAACCAATTAATGGTTGTTAGCATGCACTGTGAATTTAAGCCATTTAATTCTATGATGAGAATCACTGAACAATGTAAGGTTTAGTAATAAAAAATCCTATTTGTAAATATGAAACACCCTATAATGTCTAGCTGATCACTTCAAATCTTAAATTTTAATTCTCCTTCAACCCAATCATAGTATATCTGCATACAGTCCAGTTGGACAAGTTACTGAAATGCAAAATCATTTTAATATTTATCTAACCAGACACAATTAGTGAGGGGCTTTGAAGATGTTTGTTTAAATAAAGATATTAAATGAATTTCAAAGTCAGACAGAATCACCTTCCACATGACCTATGAGAGGATGTAGAAAAATATTTTAACTACCACCTCTATAAAAAGTCTAATGTTCTTGAAACAAAATGTCACTAGAGAGCAAACTATACATTCATTCATTCACCAGAAACATATTGAGCCCAACTATGTGCTAGGAGTACAAATGATGAACACCACAAAACCAACATAGTAAACTTCCTCCACACAAAGAAGTTACATTTCAGCAAGAGTTGAATCTTATCTTCTCCATGAAGTTGCTCCAAATCACTTCCCCCACCTGGCCAACTCTTAATGCTTTTATAATCAATGCCACACAATTAAACTTATTAAATATTCTCCTTTTAGTGACTTGTTTCTCATAGACATGCTCTTAACTAAATTTTAATGTTCTTTAAAGCAAGACAATATTCTGCGCTTCATTTTAATGCTTCAGTGTCATGGTAACTAGCATAGGGCTAAGCTCTGCAGTAGCTGCTTAAAAAATATATGCTGATTGATATAAACATGGAAAGAAATTAAGTTTTGAACCTAGAGAAATTATTGGTATGTCCAGTTCTTAATTATCTATGTTAAGGGAGATAGCTAATGCAAAACAAAGTATAATATACAAGTCATTTTCATTAGGCACTGGAATGCATTTCCATACTTAACTTTTTATTTGGGTCTCTTGCTTGTTTTGAGAATATATTTCCAACAAAGTAAGGAAGTTGCAAAGTTCGTTCCTAACTGTGGTCAAAACCGTAATGCTGTCTCCTGGACCAAAAAAAGGTAGATAAATATTGAAAATGCCTATTGCATTTTTAACCTGCACTACACTCATTTAGCACTGAAATCATATTGTATCATTTGTTGCTGTCTTCTTTATGTTAGTTTCACCTCCCTGGCATTTCTTCTTAAAAGCAGGAACCATATGTTAATCTTACTTTACGGTGTCCTACTGTTCACAATATCAGCTTACATGGAGTATGCAATTATCTTCAAATTCAATTTGTTGTTTCTTCCTCTGGTCTACTGAAGTGAAAAAGGCAGGGATTTGTTTAATACCAAACATCTGGAAACTCCTGGAATAATGAGGTGTAAGCATGCTGCTTCCTTCATAGGCATTTACTACATTTTAAAGAATGTGCCTTTGCATTTCAGTCTTATAAAAAGGAAATTTATTATATGTGTATACACACATATGTACATGTATGTATACATATACACACACACATATAAAAGAATAAGATAAAATGAAAATGGACAAAAACAGGTCATGGATATTTATAAAGAACATATTCCTTGGGGGATATTATTTCCCATTTAGCATGTTCAAAGTCTTAGTCCTAATTATAACATATGTGAGGTAGGAAAGGCAAGTATAATTGACCATTGATCAACATGGATTTGAACTGTGTGGTCTACTTATATACAGATTTTGTTAAAATGAGTATATAGTTGGCCTTCTGTATCCCTGGGTTTAATATCTATGGGTTTAACCAACCATGGATTAAAGTCAGTATTTTTGATCCTCAGTTGGGAATCTGTGGATGTAGTGGGCCGATTATATGCATTGTTCAATGACATTTTATATAAGGGTGCTCTGGTATCTGCAGATTGTGATATCAGTGGGAAAGTCCTGCAACCAATCCTTGTAGACACCAAGGGGCAACTGAGTTTTTAGAAAGTCAGCAGTTACAGGCAAATTTTTGGTTGCACAGGGCAGGGGCAGTGCCCCAATCCCTGCAATGTCCAAGGGTCAATTGTATTATTGTTTCATTTTCACAAATGGAGAAATAGAGTATCTTTCCTAGGTTCACAGAGACCAAGGCTAGACCTTAGGTCTATTGATACTCAGCCCAAATATTTTCCCATTCAAACGGACTAATAAAAATGCTCTGTATTTGTATAGAACACTGAAGTTCAAAAGTACTTTTGTATACATGGGTCAAATAAAGTGGGGAGAATACATCCCTACAGTGTGCAAAATGAAATGGGATGGATTTCTTTAAGTTTTGAGTAAGGTCCATAATCAAGGAATTTAGAGATTAGTTTGCATACGAAATTGAACACAGTTGCTGTGCACAAATTTGAAATGCCTTAGTAGATTTAAAAAATGCCATTTCTTAAATGTTTGTTTTCATAAGGTAAAGGTGGGTTTATTCCTTCACCCCTTGGAACCATTTTCAACCCAGTTACTCATGCCTCTTCTTACCCAAACATCAATTCATGATTGGCTCATATTCTCCTTCTAATGATAATATTGGGAAAGCTTTTCTATAGTTTGATTTGTTAAAATTTCATTTATTTTTCCAGTCTAATCATTGGTGGAGTGCCTTAGTTATAAATTAGTAGCTGAGAGCTAATGATCTCAAGGTGATAATAATTCTAAAGGTTTGTCATATGAGGTGTGTGCATGTGTGTGCGTGACCACCACTCAAGTTCAGTTGTATACTTTCAGTGATGTATGTTATATATTTCCTTTCACTTCTAACTTTACTCATGAATTGAAATAAAGTAATAGGTTATCATATTTTACCTTTGCAACACAAAAGAAAGTAGCATTGCATGATTACTAAAAATAATGACTTGCTTTCTTTTTTCACATTAAAATTTTTTTCTTAGTCTGCACCTTATAAAGCTCTTTCACTTACTATATCTTAATGTTTAAAATCAGAACAGGGAATGGTCAATAAAAAGCTGTTTACTTGCTATAATTTACATAAGCTATATCACAAACAGATTCTAACTAATATCTGTTTCTATTATAGAAAAAGGTACTGATATATTTTCTATATTATGAAAATAGTAAATGATTGAGATTATGATGCAAGATTATATTACTTGAATAATTATACCAATGTCATCACTGCCTACAAACTATGTCTACCATGCATGTCCTTCAAAATTGAAAATAAGGAGTATGAGTAAATTTCAAATTAAAGCAAAAGGAGACAAACTCACAGATTCCTTGCTGTGATATCCAACTTATGCCCGTGTGAATAGCAACGTGGCCTTAAATTATATCTATATCTATATTAATAATATGTGTATATGCTACATGTTGTCTAGGACACACAAAAAACATAACCATAGTGGGTCATTTACTTTTTTCAACCTTCTTTTTTATACCATTTCTGCTCAATATAAATAAACCCCATAAAAATGTTTTAATCACTTAAAAATTAGCTTCAGTTAGGAAAGATGAGTTGTCAGGTTGGGGGTACATTAACTCTTTCAGACAAATTGTCTCATTTTATGTTCTGAAAAAAGATAATTTTCCAGTTGAGACTCTAGTGGCCTGAAACAGTTTTTGCATTCTCTAATTGAGCAACATATTCCTTTTTCATTGTTAGCAACATGCACAAAATGTCTATCAATTCCCTAAACAAAGTTTGAAAAATATAGCTCATACTCTATGTAATTTCAGGCTGAAGTTCAAATAAGCAAGACTCTTCAAATAGAAAATATTTGTGCTGACTGATATTAAAATTTAAAAAAGCTCCATTCAGACAGTTTCTTGGAATGTGATTTCTAAGAGTTTAAGAGATAATTCTTAATTAATACCTGCATTTTAAATGAACACATAAGAAAGTAATAACTTTAGAAACATGTTAGGCTCCATTCTTTTGTCAAACTGAAGTTATGCTAGGATAACATATAGCTAATGTTTTCCCTTCACTTGCCAGAATGTTGTTTAACATTAATAATTATACAATGAACTTTAATGTATTTAAATAAACATTTATTATGACAACTTTCTAAAAAGCATTGTGCTGTTTGTTGTAGAGTGCTCAAAGTTGAATAAGAATATGTATCTGAAAAGATTTTATAATCCAGTGTGCAAGACAGACATGAACATAAATAGAGTATAGGCAAGTCTACAAGTACAATAATCAAAGTATTAAAATATTATGAGAACTTAGGGGATAAGGAAATTAATTTTGATTGCTATAATTAGAAAAGGATTTCTGGAGATATTAATATAAGTGAGCAGCTAATTTTAAAATTAGCTTACAAACCTTTCAAAAAGAAAAAATTTCCCATTTGAGTGAGATTGGAAAGGAAGCAGTGATTTCACAATGAACAAATGTTCAATTAGTCTCAGATTTACGAAGCTTTCTGATCTCAGATGCAGCACAACACCATGGTTAAAAACACAAGGCTTGGAGTCTGAAAGACCAAGACTTCAATCCTCGCCCTTGTAGGGGTTCAGAACTGGCCTCCCCAAGATGTGCCAATTTGGCATGTGGACTATTTTTAGTGGAAAGCAATCAAGACCCTGGGGGCTCATGAGATATTTTTACCTTACCCTTAAAGAATTTAAATTAGGGATCTTACACATAATAAGAGTTAACAGCAGAAATAAATATTTATGACCTATTTATAGGGCAGGGTAAACTTTTAATTTCTTAATACAAGCTCTTCTTATCATCTGGCAATGACTTTTCTGCCCTCTGAAGGCTCAAGGTGCTCTTTAGCTCAGAGTGCCATCATAATTCCTTTTCCCTTTCTCTCTGTGACTCGGCAGTATCTGGGGTTCCCATGCTTGTGTATGTATTAAATTTGGTTATTTTCTCTTATTAATCTGTTTTGTACAGATTTAATTATTAGACCAGCCAATGGAACCATGATGCCAGTAGAGTAAACTCGTTCTCTCACACACACTCATTAACCAGACTTAATATGTACAGGATTTCATATATGTGGTTGAGCTATAAACCTCTGTAGCCTCGATATTCACATATTTAAAACAAGATAAAAAATAGCGTCCACCTCATAAGATTGCTATAAAAATCACTTGAGATTACACACACACACACACACACACACACACACACGTATATATATCTGCCCAGAAAAAGTCCAGCCATTGCTAATATAAAAAGAACAGTTTGAGTGACACTGATGTAACCTGGCAACCAAGGAAAGTGGACTGGAATGCACATATGTAAACAATTATGACTAGTCAGTGGGGGCTGTAGATGCCCTTAAGTGAGCACTGTGTGGCTGCTACATTCTAAATGATGAAGTAGAGCAAGGACTCTGCATCAGATTTTGCGTTAAGCTTCAACATTCCTCCATGGAAGCTATTTGGATCGTTTAGAAGGCCACAGCTATAGATGACTAGTGATTGGCAGCTTCATCATGATAACATGCCCACTCATGCATCACATCTTGTGCAGAGGTTTCTGGAAAAACATCAAATCACCCAGGTGGCTCAGCCCCCTTATAGCCCAGATTTTGTGCCCTGTGGCTTCTGACTTTTCTCACAACTAAAATCACCTTTGAAAGGGAGGAGATTTCAGACCATCTCAATGAGATTCAGAAAATATGACAGGGCAGCTGATGGTGACTGGGAGAACTGCGTGAGGTCCCAAGGTGTCTACTTTGAAGGGGACTGAGGCATCATTGTCCTATGTACAATGTTTGTTGTATCTTGTATGTTCTTCAATAAATGTCTCGATTTTTCATATTACATAGCTGAATCATTTCTGGAAAGATATATCATATATATTCATATTCATAGCATATTCACTAAACAGTTGCTATTGGTATTATTTTAAAATCATTTCTTCTTTTATTATTATTATAAATAATTGTGCCTTGTATTTCAAATCAATGCACAGATAACTGAACTAAAAATACTCCCCATACCATTATGAAGAGTGTATATTTCAAAGAATGCTAACACTCTTCTTTTTTTTTTAAATAGGAAGTATTTTATCCACATTGTTTTCTAGAACATTTTGCTTTTCTATGTATGTATTATCTCCATTATTGACCATGCTCTTATTCTTGTTTTTGTTTTGCTCTCAGTAATCATGAATCCTCTCGCCCTGTGCATTCTCATTTAAAAAAAAAAGGCTTACTTTGAACTTTCTAATGTTTTGAGTTTGAGATCAGCAGTCAATTGAAGGTAAGAAAACTCAAGAGTTAGAGCCAGTGAACATTCCCCTCCAAACTTGTCTTTAGTTCTCCACTCTTTTTAAAGAGCTGGCAAATAGCTTGGCTCACTACAATACAGTAGTCCCTCTTTATATCGTCGTTAACTTATCGCAGACTCACTGTACCACGGGATTTTAAAAAAATATTATATTTAATTTTTAATCGCGGCTTTTTCGCTATATCGCGGGATTTTGCGGTACCGTATAAATATGTTGTTAAAGTTACATAGGTTTAAGACTGTAGAATATGTTTAAGAACATAAGTAGTGTTTATAAAAGTGTGGAAAACGTTAATAAGGGAGTGGAAAAGGTTAATAAGGGGCTGGTAATGGTTTATAAGTCTGTGGGAAGGGTTTATAAAGCCTTAAAATATATATAAATACTAAAGTAAATATAAGGTTCCTACTTCGCAGATTTTCACCTATCGCGGGGGTTCTAGAATGTAATATCCGCGATAAGTGAGGGAATAATGTATGTTCATAGAAAGAAAAAGAAAAAAGAAAAGAAAAGCTTAGAGGAGAGGAGAGAAAAGGAGAACAGAAGAGACGAGAAGAGAAGAGGAAAGGAGAGAAGAGATAAGAAGAGAAGAAAAAAGGAAAGAAAAAGGCTTTGTTCTTGAGATTTCTTTTTGTTTTGTCAATTTTTTACAGCATTTATATTACAAAGTATGGATCATCATCTTATTAAAACCTGTTCCTGGCATGTTCTCAAACATAATTAATGTAACTTTGGTTGAATAACATATAAACTTTTTCATATTTTTTGAAATTATTTTCTTAATAAATAATAATGAGGGACTCCCGGCCAAGAAGGAGGCATAGACAGACACACTGCATCTCCCTCCACAACTAAGAAGGAATACAACTACTTCAAAACTAGAAACAACCAGAAGTTCCAGAAAATCAAACTGCATGGAAGTCCAACAAACAAAGATATTAAGAAGAAATACTCATCCAGACAGGTAGGAGGGGCGGAGCCGGGGCGGAGAGGACATGGTATGGTGGTGGCAGTGGTGGTGGCAGCAGCAGGGGCGGCAGTGGAAGGCAGGCAGAAAGCACAGTCACATGTTTTAAAAAGTCAGGAGGGACACCTGGGGAGCATTCCTAGCTCCTCACTGAACCTCGAAGCCCACTGTCCCAGCACTGGGGAAAATCAAGCCTCATTGCTTCTGACTGTGCAGACCAGTGGCGGTTGGGGCATAGAAAGAAACTGCCGGTCTCTCAGCAGAGTCCACTTGTTTAAAGGCCCCCCACGGTCCTAGAACATCCAGAGACCCGCCCACTCTGGGAACGATGGCCAGGGCAGCAGATAGAGGAACTCAGTCTGGTGCGGAAGTGGGAGAAATGCATGGAAAAGGGGCGAGTGTTGGATAGGTGGCATTGTTCCCTCTTGGGCCCCTCCCCCACGTACAGCGCCACAACATGGTGAAACAGGTCTCCCAGTACTGACAAATACCTAAGGCTCCGCCCCTTACAATGTAAGAGGAGCGACAGCTCTATCTGGGACGTGGAGGCAAACAAATGCAGGAGCCTATCAGAATGAGGAGACAGAGAAGTATGGCCCAAAAGGGAGAATGGATCAAGGTTCCAGTGGGAGAACTAAATGACAACGGGATAGCCGACCTAACAGATGTGGAGACAGACAACCTAACAGACGCAGAATTCAAAATACTGGTGATAAAGATGCTCACAGGCTTGACAGATATGCTTGAGTATGGCAAACGCATAAGAGAAGAAGTGAAGGCTATGCTAAGTGAAACAAAGGATAATCCACACAAAACCAATGGTGAAGGGAAAGAATCCAGGGTTCATATCAATGATTTGGAACATAAGGAAGAAAAAAATGGTCAACCAGTGCAGAATTAGGAAGCAAGGATTGAAAAAAATGAGGAAAACTTCCCAAATTTTGCGAAGGAGATGGACATACAGGTCCAGGAAGCACGGAGGGTCCCGGGCGAGATGAACCCAGAGGGGACCACACCAGGATGCATCATGACTGAGATGCCAAAGGTGAAAGATAAAGACAGAGTCCTGGGGGCAGCAAGAAAGAGGCGGAGAGTTGCCTACAGGGGGGTGCCTATAGGACTCTCAGCTGATTTCTCAGAGGACACTTTGCAGGCAGGAAGGGATGTCAAGCAGTACTCAATGTGATGAAAAGCAACCTACAACCAAAATTACTCTATCCGGCAAAGCTGTCATTTGAAATGGAAGGGCAGATAAAGTGCTTCCCAGACAAAGTGAAGCTAAAGGAGTTCATCATCACCAAGCCATTATTATGTGAAATGTCAAAAGGACTTACTTAAGAAAAAGATCAATACTATGACACGAAAATGAAAACAAACTCACAACTATCAACAACTGAACCTAAAAAATAAAAAGAAAATCCAACTAAGCAAACCAGAATAGGAACAGAATCATAGGTATGGGGATCAGTTGGAGGGTTTTTAGCTGGGAGGGGGAGGGGGGACAAATGGGTAAATAGTGCAGGGACTAAGAAGCATAATCAGTATGTATAAAATAGACAGGGAGATGTTAAGTATAATATAGGAGGGGTTGGGAAGATGGCGACAGAGTAGGGGCAGTGTTCTCTGCTTGCTCCTGTTAAAGAGAGAGTCCAGGAACAAATGCGGAGAGGAGTGACTGAGTGAGTGTGGATCTCCGATAGCGTGAACAGAGAGGAGAGCGTGGGAGCAGCGTGGAGGGGGGTGGAGGGATTTATCATAAACTGCACGCTGAGTCATTCCAGGACCCGGTGCGTCTGCAGTATCATGCCCGAGGGCTCAATAACCGAGAGCTGCTTGGAGGGTCCCCCTGCTAGGGGCTCACTGATGAGTGAATTCTTGTAGGGAGTTAGGGAGAGGATTCGGCTGAAAAAGCCAGAGGAGTGGGAGAACAGTGAACAACCAGGACTGGGAGAAACTGTGTGATCTGAGTCTAGAGGGAAACCTCCTCAGCTGCAACCTCTGACTGAAAGTTTGGCATCCCGGGCGTGCCCAGCACTTGCGCTAGGGCCCTACAGAACAAAGGGACAGTTTTGGGGCAAGGAGACAGGCCGCACAGAAAAGCTGCTGCGACCGGGGGAGAGCTCCTGAGCAAGAGAGCAGTACATACCCCCGTGATTTGAGCATTTGAGCTAGAATCCCACAGAACAAAGGGCAGGTTTGGGGCTAGGAGAGAGATAGGGCGCGCAGGGTGTGTAAGCAGGGAAGAGAGCAGAGGCTGTGGTTCTGGAGTGGAGAAGGTTTTAGGGCGAGGAGAAGGGCCTGTGGAGAAAGGCCACTGCAGAGCTCCAGACTTGTGGAGAGCTCCTGGGTAGGAGAGCACCACGCTGAACAAACACACTAGAGTCCTGCAGAACAAAGGGACAGTGCTGGGGCAGGGAGAGAGATAGAGCGCGCAGGCCTATAGACAGGAAAGCCGGCGGAAGCTGTAGCTCAGAATAGAGACAGTTTTGGGGCAAGGAGAAGAGCCCACGCGGGAAAGCTGCTGCCAGAGCTCCAGACTAGGGGAGAGGTCCTGGGCAGGAGAACGCCACTGGGCCCCGGAGCTTTGACCGACTGTGCCAGAGTCCTGCAGAACAAAGGGATGGCCTTGAGACAGGGAGAGGGGTAGGGTGCGCAGGCATATAGACAGGGAAGAGAGCTGAAGCTGTAGCCCAAGAATAGAGACATGACTGGAGGCAGGGCGGGGATTGCTGGCAGGCACAGGCTGGACCAACGGTAAGAAGGAGTAGCTGGACAAGCCTGAGGAGGGCTGACGGTGCCACAGGAGGGGACAACTAAATGCAGCTCACAGCAGAGCGGCGGTAGGCCCACGAATAAAAGACTAGCAACCCCAGAATCAAGCAGGACCTTCCCACAGCCAGCCAACCAACCAGAAAAGATTTGAAACCCATGGAATTTTGAATAGGGGTGGACCCAGGAAGGAAAGAAGGAAAAACAAAAAACAACCAAATCAAAAATACCCAGAGACTGTGCCTAAAAGTTGAATTGAGTTAAAATCCTCTCATTCTCTTATTTTTCACTCTCTCTCTAACTGCCCCTCCCGTCCTTTCTTATTCTCTCTCCTTTTCTCCCCTCCTCTTCCCGCACTTCTCTCCCTTTAGCATGTCTCCCTTTCATCCTATCCTTTGTTAATTTTTTAATTTTAAGTTCTCTCCCTTTCCTTCCTATTCCCTCCTTCTAATCTCCTTCCCTCCCCCTTATCCTTGTCCTCCCTCCATTTCCTTTCTCTCTCTTTCCTTCCTCCGTGCTAAGCACTTTCAATTTTATTAAATTTCTTTATTTTGTCCCCCTTCATCCTCCATTCATTTTTCTACCTTCCCTTTTCCTTATTTTCCTTCTCTCCCTATAAATACTCTCTCTCTTTCTTTCTTTCTCCCTATTCCACTTTATATTCTAATCTTTCAATATTTAAATTTTAATTCTAATCTATTTCCCTCCCCCTTCACCCTCCCATTCTTACCCCTTCTCTCTTTCCTCCCCATCCCCTCTCTCCCTTCTCTCCCTCTTGTATTTCTGTCCTTCATCCTATCTTTTGTCAACTCTTCAATTTAAATTTTTCCCTCCCTAATATCTCCTTTTCCTCTCAATTTCCTTCCCTCCCCCATGTTCCTTCCCTCCCTCATCCTCTTCTTTCTTCCCTTCTTTCTTTCTAAGTACTTTTAATTTTATTAATATTTTTCTTTATTTTGCCCCCCGCTCTCTCTCTATTCAATTATTCTTGCTTCCCTATCCCATCTCTTATTCCTTTCTCTATATATTCTCTTTCTCTCTATCTTGCTATTTTATATCTTCTAATTTTCTTATAATATATATTTTTTAATTTTAATCCAGTTCCCCCTCATCTCCCTCCCCTTCTTCTTCTGTTCTCTTTCCTACCCTTCTCTACTTTCTCTCTCTATTTCCTCTCTCCCTTCCTGTCTTGCTATTTTCTACTCTGTATTTTTATTCTCGAAAAATTCTTTCTCAATCTGTTACCTACCTTCTAACCCCCTCAGCCCTCTTCTTCAATTTTTGGCTGTCTGCCTAGATGTCTGTTGTGTCTATCCTCCCTCCCACACTAAATATCTAGCATATACCTATTATATAATCCTAATACTATACACTTCCACTTTCTGACTACACACTGTAACCCTCTCCTCCTTTTCAAACATACAGTGTAAATGTTAATTGCTGTCTTACATAGCCTTGATCCCAATTGCTAATATTATTACTCTATCAACTTCCCTCTCAAAAATTACCCTTCCTTCATTTAAAACAACTCCTATCTGTTTCTCCTATGAAATAAGAGTCCCGATATCTTCACAAGTATATTAATAAGGCCTCATTTGCAACCTATAGTGAGATTGTAGTTGGGGGAGATATTGGAGGGTGTGGATTTCTTGCCTGGGTTGTGTGATTACCTTTTAGCAGCACCTCCACAAAAGATCTCAAAACAGCGTGGGCAGAGTGACTCTAAACTAATCAGAGGAAAAGACCCACCAAAGAGTAGCTGAAATACAACCAAACAGATTAAACAAATAACATCAAGGACAACACAGACGGGGTTCCAAGATGGTAGAGGAGTAAGTGGAAGCTACACTAACCTCCTCCCAGAACTAGCCAGTGCTGATTCAGCCCCAATACAGGAGGCAGACCATTCCCCTCCAAGTGGTGTCAGCCTGAGGGGAAATAAAAGCCCTGTCTACAGGAATTAAGCTGCCACACCCATGGTCCTTAAGCCTGATGACTACTCATAGATTGCTTAGATTAACATTTTAAGAAGACAGAGGAAGGCAGTAGATCCCTGGAAGTCTCCAACAGACTGCCTAGGGCCAGACTGGTACATGATCTGACTCTACCAGAGGCAGATCCAGGAAGTGCAGATCATTCTAAGAAGCATCAAGAAACAATAGGAGTCACAAAAATGGGGAGACAGAGAAACAATCCGCCATCAAAAGGAAAGGTAGAATCCCCAGAAAGAGGGCTAATTGAAATAGAGGGCAGCAAACTATCAGATATGGAATTCAAAACATGGATTATGGAGAAGCTGAATGAGCTCAGGGGAACTATAAAGAACTCCAGGGAAACTACAAGTAACTCCAGAAAAACTACAAGGAATTTACAGAGAATTACACGAGCATGAAAAAGGACATAGAAGCTATCAAGAAGAGCCAGGAGGAAATGAAGAATATGATCTCTGAAATGAAGAACACAGTATAAGGAATTAAAAGCAGGCTAGAGGGAGCAGCAGATCAGATCAGCGAGCTGGAGGATAATGTACACAAAAACTCCCAGACAATGCAACAAAATGAAAAAAGACTGAACAAGACTGAAGAGGTTCTAAGGCAGCTGCAGGACAACATGAAATGTAATAATATCCGTATCATAGGAATTCCAGAAGGAGAAGAAACAGAGCAAGGGATAGAAAACCTCTTTGAAAAACTAATGACAGAAAACTTCCCTCACATGAGGACAGAAAGAGTCACGCAAGTCCAGGAAGCACAGAGGGTCCCAATGAAGATGAACCCCAACAGGCCCACCTCAAGACACATCATAATTAAAATGGCAACATTCAAAGACAAAGAGAGAATCCTAAAAGAAGCAAGAGAGAAACAACTAGTAACATACAAGGGAGCTCAAATAAGGCTATCATCAGATTTCTCAATAAAAACACTACAAGCCAGAAGGGAATAGCAAACAATATTCCCAGCAATGAAAAACAAAGGCCTACAACCACGAATACTCTATCCAGCAAAGCTCTCATTCAAAATGGAGGGTGAAATAAGGAGCTTCCAAGACAAAAGAAGGATAAAAGAATACATCTCCACCAAACCAGCAATGCAAGAGATGCTAAAGGGTCTGCTTTAAGAAGATAAAGAAACAGAGAGAGACAGAGAAGAACACGAGTACAAAGGGGAACAATGACAATGAATAAGTACTTATCGGTAATAACCTTAAATGTAAATGGAATAAACACTCCAATTAAAAGACATAGGGTAGCTGAATGGATTAGAAAGAATGACCCACATATATGCTGTCTACAAGAGACCCACCTTAGAACAAAAGATCTACACAGACTGAAAGTAAAGGGATGGAAAAAAGGTATTTCAAGCAAATGGACATGAAAAAAAAGCTGGGGTAGCAATACTTATATCAGACAAAACAGATTTCACAGAAACGTCCATAAAAAGAGGCAAAGAAGGGCGTTTCATAATACTTAAGGCAAAAATCCATCAAGGAAATATAACCCTTATAAATATATATGCACCCAACTTAGGAGCACCCAAATATATAAAAAATATTTTTGAAAGACTCCAAGAAAGATATAGACAACAACACAGTCATAGTAGGGGACTTTAACACCCCATTGTCAACAATGGACAGATCTTCAAAGTAAAGAAACATCAAAGATATTGAGGCACTGTACAACACTCTAGATCAAATGGATTTAGTCAATATATATAGAAGTTTTCACCCCAAAGAAGCAAAATATACATTCTTCTCAAGTGCACATGGAACATTTTCAAAGACAGACCACATGGTAGGACACAATAAAAGCCTCAACAAATTGAAGAAAACTGAAATTATATCAAGCATCTTCTCAGATCACAGTGGCTTAAAATTGGAAATCAGCCGCAAGGAAAAAACTCAAAAACATTCAAACTCATGTAGAATGAATAACATGCTATTAAATAATGAATGGGTTAACAATGACATCAAGGAAGAAATGAAAAAGTTTCTGGAAATTAATGATAATGAACACACAAAAATCCAAAACCTATGGAATACAGCGAAAGCAGTCCTGAGAGGAAAGTTCATAGCAATGCAGGCGTATCTGAAAGAAACAGAAGAATCTCAAATAAAAAATATAACCCTACAGCTACAATAACTAGAGGAAGAATAACAAGCAAATCCCAGATCAAGTAGAAGGAAGGAAATCATCAAGATCAGAGCACAATTACATGCCATAGAGACTAAACTAACAATTCAAAAGATCAACAAAAGTAGGAGCTGGTTCTTTGAAAAGATAAACAAAATTGACAAGCCTTTAACCAGGCTCATCAAGAAAAAATGAGAGAGGAACCAAATAAATAAAATCAGAAATGAAAGAGGAGAAATCACAACCAATACCACAGAAATACAAAGGGTTGTAAGAAATTATTACGAACAACTGTATGACACGAAATTTGACAAACTAGAGGAAATGGACAAATTCCTGGAAACCTATAGTCTTCGCAAACTGAATCAAGAAGAAGCAGAAAGTCTGAATAGACCAATAACAGCTAGTGAAATTAAAGCAGTAATCCAAAAACTCCCAGCACACAAAATCCCTGGCTTCACAAGTGAATTCTACAAAACATTTAGGAGAGAACTAACTCCTATCGTCTTCAGACTATTCTAAAAGATACAAGAAGAGGGAAGACTCCCAAACTCGTTCTATGAAGCCAGTATAACCCTAATTCCAAAACCAGGTCAAGACACAACAAAGAAAGAAAAATACAGGCCAATATCGCTGATGAACATAGATGCTAAAATCTTCAAGAAAATATTGGCAAACCAGATCCAGCAACACATTAGAAAGATCATACACCACTATCAAGTGGGATACATCCCAGGGAGGCAAGGATGGTTTTATATTTGCAAATCAATAAACGTAATACACCACATAAACAAAATGAAAGACAAAAACCACATGATCATATCAATAGATGCAGAAAAAGCATTTGATAAAGTACAACATCCATTTATGATAAAAACTCTCAGCAAAATGGTAATAGAGGGAGCATACCTCTACAAATAAAGGCCATATACAAGAAACCTGAAGCCAACATCGTACTCAATGGGAAAAAACTGAGAGCATACCCCCTGAGATCAGGAACAATTAAAGGATGCCCACTCTCTCCACTCCTATTCAACATAGTCTTGGAAGTTCTAGGCAAAGCAATCAGAAAAGCGAGAGAAATAAAAGGCATCCAAATTCGAAAAGAGGAAGTAAAACTGTCATTATTTGCAGATGACATGATAGTGTACATAGAAAACCCTATAGACTTCACAAAAAAACTACTCAACCTAATAAGTGAATTCGGCAAAATAGCAGGATACAAACTCAATATTAAGAAATCGAAGACATTTTTGTACCCCAACAATAAAACTCAGAGATAGAAACTGAAAGAAAAATCCCATTTACCATAGCAACAAGAAAAATAAAGTACCTAGGAATAAACTTAACCAAGAAGGTAAAAGACCTGTACTCAGGAAACTACATAACACTGAAGAAATAAATTAAAGAAGATACAAATAAATGGAACCATATACCATGCTCATGGATGGGAAGAATCAACATCATTAAAATGTCCATACTACCCAAAGCAATTTATAGATTCAATGCAATCCGTATTAAAATACCAATGACATTTTTCACAGACCTAGAACAAATACTTCAAAAATTTATATGGAACCAAAAAAGAGTCCGAATAGCCACAGCAATTTTGAGGAAGAAGAACGCAGTAGGAAGAATCACAATACCTAATATCAAACTATACTACAAGGCCATGGTAATGAAAACAGTATGGTACTGGCATAAAAACAGACATATAGATCAATGGAACAGAACTGAGAGCCCAGAAATAAATCCAGGTTCATATGCTCAACTAATATTTGACAAAGGGGAAAGGAACATCGAATGGAGTGAAAAGAGCCTCTTCAACAAATGGTGTTGGGAGAACTGGACAGGGACATGCAAAAAAATGAAACTAGACCAGCAAATTACACCATACACCAGAATAAACTGAAAATGGATCAAAGACTTAAATGTAAGCCGTGATACCATAAAAGTCCTAGAGGAAAAAATAGGCAGGAAAATTTCAGATATTCCACATAGCAACATTTTCACTGATATATCTCCTAAGGCAAGGGAAATAAAGGAAAGAATAAACAAATGGGACTACATCAAAATAAAAAGTTTCTGCTCAGCTAAAGAAAACATCAGCAAGATGAAAAGGAAACCAACCATATGGGAAAATATATTCGCCAATGACATCTCAGACAAGGGATTGATCTCCAAAATATATAAAGAACTCATATGACTCAACACCAAGAAGATAGACAACCGAATTAAAAAATGGGCAAAGGACCTGAACAAACGCTTCTCCAAAGAGTACATACAGAGGGCCCATAGACATATGAAAAAATGTTCAACATCACTAGCTATCAGAGAGATGCAAATAAAAACCACATTGAGATACCACCTCACACCATTCAGAACGGCCATTATCAGCAAATCAACAAACAACTTGTGCTGGAGGGGATGCAGAGAAATGGGAACCCTGGTGCATTGCTGGTGGGAATGCAGACTGGTGCAGTCACTATGGAAAAGAGTTTGGAATTTCCTTAAAAAACTAAAAATGGAAGTGCCTTTTGAACCAGCAATTCCATTGCTAGGATTATATTTCAAAAATCCTGAAACATCAATTCAAAAGAATCTATGCACTCCAATGTTCATAGCAGCACTATTTACAATAGCCAAGTGCTGGAAACAACCTAAATGCCCATCTGTGGATCAGTGGATCAAAAAATTGTGGTACATTTACACAATGGAGTACTGTGTAGCAGAAAGAAAGAAGGAATTTCTACCATTTGCAACAACATGGATGGAACTAGAGAGAATCATGCTTAGCAAAATAAGCCAGGCTATGAGAGAAAAATACCTTATGCTGTCACCTATTACAGGAAATTAATGAACAACACAAACAAATGAGCAAAATTGAACCAGAGGTATGTAAACAAGAAGTAGACTAATAGTAACAAGGTGGGAGGCGGGAGGGAGAGAAGGGGGTAAGAAGGGGAAGGGTCTAGTCAAAGAACATGTATAGATGACCCACGGACATGGGCAACTGAGTGGAGACTGAATGTGGGGGAAGGGAGGGCCAGGGTGCAGGGAAGCAAGAGTGGGAAAAAAGTGTGACAACTGTAACGGATAAACAAATGAAAAATTTTTTTAGTGGGTGAAAAATGAAAATATGAAGAATGGAAATGCCAGTTCTGGAATATTAGAACACGGATTTTCCTTCACGTTATACATTTTTCTCCCTATCTGATCCCTCTAGAGTTTGGCATCCTAAAGAAGTAAATAATGACATATTTCTTTACATAAAACTAATAAGACCGGTTGTTAATAGAGGTTCTTTTTTTTTGACCAAGTCTTTGACTGGAAATGTCAAGCCTAAAGGGGACATGCTTGGGCTCAGGTTGTTACCAAAAAGCCCTGAGGAACTGGGAATGAGTTTTGAAGGTAATAAAAGCCCTCGAGATAAAAGGCCTGGTACCATGGTTGGTTGTGCGGTCCACAGCAATCTTTCCAGGGAAGGAATGAAGGTTGTTTTCCTGAAAGATGGCTAGAAGGGACCTTAAGGCACAATGGAAAACCAGAAGGCCTTAGAAAAGACAGGTGTGTACAGGCAAGGCTGAATGCCAGGTATGTGGCCCAGCTTCTATGCCCTGAAGAGCAGAATGAAGGTCAACCTAAATGTTCCTTGCGTAAGTTCCAGCAAAGCAGAACTAAAGATCATAAGTGATCTTTTGCTGCTCTTGTTGTGTTTATGCAAATGAACAGGATAAATTAAAAATGGGCTTAATGTAGTCCCTTTAAAGACAAGGAGGGTAACCTCAGGGAGAAAAATCATTATTCAAGGAAAACCACATTGCTCAGTGGTAGACTATAAAGTAGTGCAGCTAACCGTCTTAAAAGTTTCTTTTTATTTAAAATATGTTTTCACTTGAAAGTTAAACCATGTCTGTGGTATTGTCAAAGATATTTAAGTTGCAGGCAAGAAGAATGTCAAGTGCCTTGCAACTAGATGTCTTTCCAATTAGACAATCTTACAGATTTAGAGACTTGTTTGTGTGTTATGTTACATAAATTAATATGTGTTTTCTGTTTTCAAAGGGCATAAGCCTATGACCGCATTACCTGAGTGATTGTCTGTACGTATAAGCCTCACTTAATCCTCTCTGCAGCGCTGCCTCCTGAGACTCAATGGTTTGACTGAACTAAATGGCTGGGTTGGTGAAGAATGGGGCGGTCCGTGGGCTTCACTTTAAAACTGGTTTCTCTTTTCTATCCTAATGTCTTAGACAGAAAGGACCCAGAGGTCTGAGAGTGTGGAAACCTGAACTATTTCCCTCAGCCCAAACTAAGTATAATGGGCATAAGTGTTTTGGGCAGATGAGATGTGCCTAGCTCAGCTTCCTCCAAAGAAGCCCTTTTTTTCTTTTCTTTTTTTTCCCTAATGTGGAAAATTGAAAAATTAATCCCTGCCTTTTGTCATCTAGTGGTTATGGATTGAATGATGTCTTTTAACCCTTTTTGCCAAATCTGTTGCCCCCCAGAACACAACAAGGATGCCAGCTTGTTAAACCAAGCACTCCATTGTCCTGAGGAAGCCAACTGACCTGGAGTCTGCACAATCCTTCCCCATGTGGGAAGGCCACCCTCCGCTCCACACCCCCACTCTTATTAGGGATTTCTGGACCCAAAGGTAGCTAGGACGACGACCATGTTCAGCTTGAAGCAGCTAGAGGAGCTTGAGAACTTCACCCATTGTCCTTTATAAGGTTACAAAGGGTCTTAATATCTGAGAGAGAGGGATTGTTATTTTTTATTTTTAAAATAATTAATCACATATTTACTAAAAAAAAGAGAAGAAGAAGAAGAATATATGAAAGGGTGAAGCGGGAAAGCTTGTATGTACAAACCATGGGTATGGACTTGGGGGGGTTGCTGGGGGAGGGAGATGCTGGGTGGAGGGGAGTAAAGGGGAGAAAATTGGAACTATTGTAACAATATAATCAATAAAATACATTAAAAATAAAAAAATAAAAAAAAAGAAGAATATAGGAAAGGGTGAAGCCAAAGAACTTATATGCAGGACTCATGGACATGAACTAAGAGGGGGGGTTGGGATTGCTGGAGGGAAGGGGGGGTACTGGGCAGAGGGGGGCAAAGGGGAAAAATTGGAACTACTGTAACAACATAATCAATAAAATATACTTTAAAAAAAAGAATAATGAAAATTAACAGAATTACAGTGCAGTGTAGAACCAAAATCTGTTTTGAATTATCTGGTAAATACAATGTGCTTAGTCAGCAACTAGGTTTTTATCCACTTCAGATGACTCTCCCTCCTACTATGAGGAAAGCCCAGGTGTTGATGTTAGTTGACAGGGTGTTAATATCATTAAAATTCTGTCAACTCTTCTTGTCATGTGTTAATGGTGCTCCTGCTGCTCAGTCACTCCCTGTCCTCCAGTTCGTGAAATGATTTAGCCAGCAGTCAATCAAAAAAGCTAAGGTGATTTGGTGCAATAGACAGCCCTGCCATTGACAAAGTCTATATGGGTAAATGTGGTAAGAAATTTGTTAACAGGATATAAGCACTATGGTCAACATTATGTTTAATATGCTTTTCGACAGTATAAGATGTTAAGAATGGATCATAACAAATATTTAAAAGTATAAAAAGCTCTCTTTTAACAATGGTCTTCCTGTCAGAAAAAAGAAGGAGCAGTAAGTAAAAGTGATACTTTTAGAAGAAACGAAGAAAAACTCTCAAGACAAAATCTGTAAAATTTGGAATCCACATATAATGAGAAGTCAAAGAGAACAGCCTAAGGATTGGCAAGCAGTTCATTCACAGTGTTCCCTCTGAAGTCTCTTAAATATGAGTTATTTTTCAAAACTTTGAAACTATATGTGATTCTGAACCTACCCTACTAATATTTGCAATCCATATGGAACACTAACACAGGCTGCATAAGTCCTGGTAACCTTAAAAATTAAAAAGAGATTGTCAGAACATGGCGGTCCCGTAGGTGCAATCAGTGGTAGGGAGTGAGGTTTTTACCGTGGCTTCTACTGAGGCTGTGCAAGCTCCGCCCATGGTGGCTCCTCTCATCCCAAAAGGCCCCTCCCTCCAGCCCAGTTCCTTTGGATATCTTCAGCCTACACTACGCGCTCTTTTATTGTCAAAACATGGCAGTAGCTGGACCACCAGGCTGACTTTTGACATATGCAAATGAGATGTATGCAAATTAACCCATTCACAACTCCCCCCACCCCCATGGTAAATGGAAATGGACTTTGCTTGTTACCAGAAGAAATATTGATGGACCTAGCACGACATATAGGCTGGGGAAAAGCTGAGAAATGTAAATAACTTGTTGAATGTGTTGATGGGTAAAACTCATCCTAACCAAAATATTTGTTCAGAAAGATGTGGAGACAGCACCCACCACAAAGCAGGAGACTCCAATGGGCCCTTGAGGTGGACCATGAGTTTCTCTCTTATCTCTAACTCCTTTTCCTCCCTTTCCTCAATAAACCTGGTATAATAAACCTAGACTGTTCTCTGGGTAATTTCTCAGAGCAAAGGCAGCCTGACAGAGATGACCTCTAGACATTAATGAATGAAAAACAAAAGGACTATGGCAAATAACTTTGCGTTGTTGAAGTTATCCTGGCTCAACTATGGTCAATCTTATCATCAGACATGGAAAATAATCAACAGAAACATTTTTAGAAGCTCAAGTATATAAAATTAGGCAATGTCTGATAGATAGTATAAACTTTATATTATAGATTATATTTCAATTCACAGCACAAGCAGTTGAGCTAAAAATGTCCAATACTATTATGATGAACATATTAGCATTAATACTAAGAAATTTGCTTTTTTTTAAATTATGAAAACTAATAATTTCTTCCAAATTTTTATCAAGATTTTTGAACAATGTACATTTCACTATATACAGGGCTATTATATCCATGAAAGACCATACTCTTTGATCATAGAAGTTCCCTACTATGAGTTATAAGAGAAATTTCCCCAATTCTCCATGTTTTGGAGACTTAAAACAACTAATTTTGCTTATCCCCAAGATGTGCCGCTTTGGTATGTTTATTATTTTGAGCTGAAGGCAATTGAGACTGTGTGGGCCCACAGGAAACTTACTTTTCCCTTAAAGAATTTAAATCAGGGGTTGTGCAATAAGAATTACTACCAGAGAAAAATTTTCTGACCTATATATAAAGGGCAATGCAAATTTCTAATTACTGAATATCTGGACTTCTTTTCATTCTATGAATGACATTCCTTCCCTCTGAAACCTCAGGGCATGTTACCTTACTCTGAGGCTCAAAATACCATATATATTTCATTACTCTTTCCATCTCTAAACTTCTTATATATGTGTAGTTCCCTTATGTATATATGAAATTAAATTTGGTTATTTTCTCTTGTTAATCTACTCTATGTTGATTTATTTATTAGACCAGCTGGGAAAAACTAGAATGACAGAGTAAAATTTCTTCTTCCACCACATCTGGATCAAGCAACCAACTAGGGGTAGAGAAAGGTAGACAGAGGTGATGACCTTCCTTCTAAAGTCACTGGCTGTTCTTCAAGAGGCAGAAATTAGTCTGGGCCACTTCATTCATAAGAGAGGTTTCATGCTTTTGTTATTGTTCAATTTTTTTTTGACATTTACTTTATAAAGGTGTGGGTTATTCCTTCTGAAACTGATTATATTTTACATGCATGCTCTAAAAAAGTGACTCAGTGTTATTTAAGTTCCTGAAAAGATTCATATGAAGAAAAATTTTATCACTGTATGCACAACTTACTATTGTTTTACAATATCCTTTTTGAAGTACTAAGTAAAGTAAGAGATTGAACAAGATGATCTCTATTTTCTCTAGTTATAATAGTCTGTGATTCAACACAGACTTACTGAGTGTCTACATGTTGCTAGGTGCTGCATATTGTTATGGGCATAAAGAAATTAATGCCCAAGATATGTTCATGGCCATGGGGTCAGCAAGACAGAGAAGCATGGAAATGCCAGATTGTCAGCAGAGAGAGGTCAAGTTTTCTATATCGTGCAATGTTGTGTTTCCATGGCCTGGCAATGCCTAGCATATTATAAGTGTTTAATCAATACTGTTGGAAGAGTAAGGGTAAACATAGGGGGCTGTGGGACTTAGCCCAACCTGGAGATTTAGTGAAGATTCAACTTGTATAGTCAATCTGTATGTTTTCCGGCTGTCATGTCATTGTTGCTAACTATAGTACTGATACTTTTCTAAAAGCCAAGAGGCAAGGCAGTATTTATTCAGATTTTGAACTCACAGTGCTTATAAAGAAATTACTGCTTAAGTAGGTATGGTTACTTTCAAGGGAAACTACTCCCATACTGTGCTTGTAGTTTTTCAGTTTAAAGGGCCAATGACCTGAAGCCAAACAAGTTATTGGCAGTGGACGGAAACATTGGAAAGATCATCCAGTACAAAGAATCCTACATTAAAAATATAATCATGGTTCTAATTTTAAAACAGAATCAAATGTCCCTCATTAAAACATCCTTCTCTTTTGAATCTGCCAGAACAGTAGAAAAATATTAAGTAGGCACCAGAATTTATACAACATATATATGAGATGATTATGCATTTTCGTTGTCATTTTCTAGAAGTTCAAAACTCTCAATGGTAGACCATTGAGTCTTCCAAAGGAAGAATAATTTTAGCAATAATTCTATCATTATAATTCATTAATTTGGAGTTTTTAAACAATTCAACTCAATATTCTAAGTTTTTCTCTAAAATAAATTGCTGTGTATTTTATTTGTCTTTCTAATACTATATGCAAAATTACAACCCCATACATTTTAATATAATTTACAATCCCCTTATAGACAGATAGTCATTTAGTGCCACTTAAATGAAGAATAACCATTCATCTGTAACATACAGATACAAAAGGCTCTGGATTTTCATATTTAAGTGCTTAATTATCTGTATAAAGAGAGAAATAAAATAAAGAGTCCAGGTTGAGTTCATGAGGGTTTGAAATTACTTTTCTTTTACTAAGACTCCTCAGTGTTGCAAGCCAATGGTGTGGCCACAAGCCAAATGTAGAAGAAAATGTGAAAAAGAACAAGGGGATCAGAAATTTAATTGAACTATACGATGTAAAAGCCAGAATCAAAAGTTGAAAACTGTAGGCTGGTATAGTCAACTGATACACTTGAAAGAATAATCTAATCAGCAATAAAGTTAAATCTTCATATTAAGTATCCTAATATGGGAAGTTATGTAATCCAAGGTTATTTTTGAGGATTTCCTGCCTCCAATTACCAACAAACTTGTTTACAATATTCCCATTTATGAAAGTATTCAGCATCACTTAAGGACCACACAAAACAGCATTAATTCATGAACCAAAAAACTAAGAGTGAAAAAAAATTTTTTAACGTAAATCTACACTGCCATTCTCAAGCAATTCATGTTTAGTATGGTAACTAACAAATTGGGCAAGAAAGAAAGCATATTTGAGAAGAAAAAGGCAAGAGATTTAACATTGACACAAGGTGACTAACATATAGTTATTGAAGGAATTTACTTATTATCAGATAAAGAATTTACAGTATTTATTCCCTCTGGAGATATAAAACAGTGAAACAATCTGCAGTTCTAGATATTTACTTAAACCCAGAGGAGTATATATAGCTGTAACTTCGAAAACCAAAATTGAAAAAACAAAACAAAACAGCTCTAATGTAGTTTATCTTTAGACACCAGATTTAACAGTAAACAATTCAAGCTAAATGCTATTTCTCAAGTTTCCTTTTCATATATTTCTGTAGTTTATATGGATATAACATATCTAAAATGAAAGCTTAAAGCCATTTATTTATCAGGAAATGCTTAATGTTGCATAGATAGCTACTACAATTTATTTAAATATATAATCTATTGATCAATTCATCTATTCATCCATCCATGCACCCATTTAATCCTTCACAATCCTTTTAGTCTACTGGTATTAGTCATCCTCTGCCCTTGAAAATCCATCCGTGCCCTCAGAAAAAACCTGCACACATAATAAAGAAAAAAAGTCCCTGACCAGAATAAATTTTCTCCTGTTGATCATTTCCTTTAGGCAAACGGTTACAGAAAGAGAGTCTTTGTTTTGTTTTGTTTTAGGTCTAATCAAGCCTCATAAGACTTACCTTGCACATCTTGTGGGCCTTCAAATAAATTCTTCTTTGAGAACTGGCAGTGTTTTCTTATATAATTGTTCCCTTGGCTACCTTACCTGCTTCAAAACATCATGAACTAAAATTTATGCTGTTAATATAAAAACAGCCTATATAAAAATTCATCCAGACAGTGTGAATAGACTAGGTTTGGAAATAACCAGAAAGTAAACAGACAGACAGACAGACAGACAGACAGACAGACACACACACACACACACACACACACACACGTAAACACATAAATTAACAAATAAACAAAAATGCTTAAATAAAGGATATCATCATCTTTTCCACAAATTTATCATGTGGATTTTCTGTTTGGGGAAACTTCTTGATGTCACGTTCCAGATGAATAATTTGTTGTTCCATTGCTGCAAGGTTGCTCTTGAGAATTTGAGCTGAAACTGAAGAACAATATGCAAAGACTTTAGAATATTTTAGCAGATATTCCAGAAAAAGAGTAAAAGAAAACAGTATTAAAGTATTTTTTTAATGTGGAAAAGAGTTCCATGAAATCAGCTCACATTTTTCTTAATTACTGCTCATAAAAATTCTACTCTCCATGAAATAAGTGAAAATGTGCAATATACTATACTAAATCATTAGGGTTAGTATGAGAATGTCACCATTTTCTTCAACCATTAGTTCAAATGAATCTATTTCTATTTAAATTTATTGATGAAATTCCTAATATTTAATTCTTTAAAATGTAATTTGAAGATTAAAGTGAAACTAAGGTTCAAAGAGATCTTGTGTTATTAATGCATGTTCTTGATTTATAAACAATTTAAGGTTAACTTATATAAAAGGATCATATATTTTTCTTTTGTTGAAGTATTCTAGTTTTTATAAACCAACATCTATGGTTAAAGTTGCATTCTCTAGTACTTCTCATACTCATAGAGATATGAAAAATGATTGTTGATACACACAGAGAATTTAGAACAAAACCCAGTAAACACATTCATATACATACCCACAAACTTTCAGCTTGCCTTCAAACACTATCAGTTGCTTTAATTACCCCTAACATTCACTGTACTTATCTTTTTATCTCCTCATTGACAACCAATAATTTTAAGTATTGTATTTAAATTGATCCTAAATACACTTTCCAGATCTCTCACAATGCCTTCTTTTCAGAGAGGTAGTTAAAAAAAAAAAAACCCTAATACTATTTTATAGATACTCTATTACTGCATGACAAGCAATTAGGTATGAATACATTTCTATCAATTTCAGTGGCATTTGCCAGGATTCTAGTTGAAAAAATGAGGTAAGTATTAGAATTTGATAGGTAGCCTGTGGCATTGGTTCTGAAATCCAGACCTCAGAAACACTATTCTTTTCATTAAAAATCTATGAAACAGAAACAGAATAATATTAAAATTATGTCTTAAAGTAAATTTCAGTCTCATTCTGAGGCATATTAGAATTACAATGAAAAATTCAATGATGCTGACTAAAACCCCTTGACATTTTGGCCAAACTGTCCTGATAGAAAATCCTCACTCTGACCACTTACATTTATGACTCAATGAGGGGAAACTGCCTTAAATACAAGGTCTGTCCAGAATGTATCCAGCCATGAAATATGAAAAATAGAGACATTTATTGAAGAAGATATAAGATACAAGAAACATTGTACATAGGACAATTACGCCTCAGTCCCCTTCAAAGTAGGCACATTGGGACCTCACACAGTTCTCCCAATTGCTGTCAACTGCCCTGTCGTACTTTCCTGAATCTCATCGACGGTCTGAAATTTCCCTTCAAAGGTGATTTTAGTTTCCAGAAAAGCCAGAATTTACAGAGCATCAAATCTGGGCTGTAGGGGGGGCTGAGTCACTTGGGTGATTTAATGTTTCACCAAAATAACCCTATATAAGATGTGATGAAAAAATGGGTGTGTTGTGATAAAGCTACCAATTGCCAGTTGCCCATAGCTGTGGCCTTCTAAACCACCCGAATAGCTTCAACAGAAGAATGTTGAAGCTTAACAAAAAATTTGATGCAGATTGATTGCTGTACTCGTTCAGTCATTTTCAATGTAATGGCCACACAGTACACATGCTAACTCAATGGCATCTACTGCCCCCATTGACAAGTACAGTGAAGTCATCATTCTTCATGCATACACATTCCAGTCCACTCTCCTTGGCTGCCAGTTTACATCGATGTTGTGCAAACTGTGCTCGTTATACTAACAATGGCTGGACTTTTTCCGCAAAGACCTCATATACACGGAAGTTCAAGAGACTGAAAAATCAAGTACCAACACTAAAGACAATTTTTTCTTATTAATCTGTCACTTCAAATAGTTCTGTCCAATTTGTTGCCACTTATTTAGATCTGAAAACCTTGGAAATTATTCTTTATTGAAGAAGTCTAAGAGAGCTTTGCTTGCCAAAAAAAATTGCTAATGGCTTAACAATCATTGCTTGCTGTATTTAAAGAATGTGTTTGCTGTGGAGGAATCATTCTCTCTGACTGTAAAACAGAACTTTCTTTTCAATTTTGGTTTTCCTGCTTAATTCTTGCTAAATATTCAAAAGGTTTCTACTTATCCATTTGCTTAATTGAATAACTGAAGCTATAAAATCGATAAGTTGTTTATGTCATTTTGGTTTCATGGAAGAAATAAACACATCAGAACTTTCTGCAAAAAACAAAATGTGCCCAAAGGCCAGGTTTAGGTTATAATAGTAATCCCACTAAAAGCAACAGTAACTCTAGTAGTAAAAAGAGGATGAGGAGGAGAATTCATCTTTTGATTGTCCAATGTAGAAACAGTCCAAGCAAGTTGCTATGCACACAAAAGTCCAGACATCTCAAGTAACGAGAATATTTTTAATCTAGTCCTATTGCCTTTTACCCTAAAGTTAAATTCTAAATAAAACACTACATTCCAAACATATATCTTCCTCAATTTCACATTTCAGATCCTTAGTCTTGTATAAATGCCTCCAAAGCTCTAGTTTAAATTCTCTATCATTTATAGGCGCTTTTGTTTAAGTGATCTTCCCTATGTTAGTTTCTGCTTTGAATGAGCATTATTTTTGCTTCGTGTACATTAACACAGTCTCCACTATAAAACCTGAAGCTACTTAATGGTAAGATCCATATCTAATTCTTTGCTTTTCCCTCAACAAATGTTTGTTGAATGTATATGTATATATCTCAAGAAGTTTTGGTTCAGATTTAAATTTATGCCAATTTCTGCCACTGAATGTTCATGCAGAGGTTAGATATAGTCATAGTGACTGAAAGTTAGTATATCAATTATGATGTTAGAATGGAAAGGAAGCAGAGTTGCCATCTGTCTAATTATAGGTAGAGGAGGCAGGGTTTGCCGTAGATACTTAGACAAATGAGAAAGTGAGGAATTGAGATAAGGGAGAGAAGGAACACCTTTCTTCATCAGGCTCCTCTATTCTTCCCCTTTAATGAATTATTAATATTATGCTCAAGAAAGCATAAAATACTGGAACTGTGATAATCCAAGTATTTTAACCTACATGTCAATTTGTGGCTGCATTATAGAAACAATACCATTATAGAAAATGCATACCTTTAAACTTGGTGGAATTATGGTATCTTAGAAGTGACATCAAAGGGGATTTGGACCAGTCTTTCAGGTTTTAAAAACTGAGGCTATAAAGTGTCATTCATAGTCACTGAAGGGAACCAGTTTTGCCACCCTAAATGCTGCCTTTCGGGATATTGATTTTAAGCTGTTTATTAAGAACCAAGACTCAGAAAGAACCTTTGACCCTCCTCTTTTTTCTGCCTGATATTCAGACAGAAAAAAACGTGCTTCAGGAAGGAAAACATAGGATGTTGCCTTGCCCAATTTGAATGAAATATGTTAAACAAGAAGGCTTCAGGCAGGGGTCTGTTAGCTAGGTAACCCCTGTGTCCCACTGTTTCTGGGTTGCATCAAAATAATTTTCCTGCCATGTATGTTCTGCTCTTCCTCAGCTACCTGAAAATGGCCCATTCTCACTTCTGAAATCTAATACCCCATTACCTGCTTTTCTCCTTTGTCCAAAATGTCTTGTATATTCAATGTTGCTCCACTGTCACTGGGATTTTCATGGATTCATCATGTCTATGTGACTTTCCTATGCACATGTATTAAATATTTGATTTTCTCCTGTTATTCTGTCTGTGTTAATTTGATTATTAACCCCACCAGATGAATTCAGAATGTGGGAAAAAAAGTATTAATTTTTTAAGTCTATACACTATGTTCCTTGAAAACAGAACTTAAGACAGAGCTTGCATTTTAAGACTTCATTGAGGGTGGTGGTGGGGTGCAATCCCAGGGAAATGGCATGAGGGAAAAGGGAAGAAAGCAATACAAGTGAATAAGTTACTGAAATGACCAGAGGTTTTACAAAAAATTCAGTTGGTTGCTTAGTATCTCAGGTAGTCTCCATCAGGGTCAACCTAATGGACATGTGACCTGTGTAGTGGCACAGGGCCCTGAGCTTAGAAGGGCTCTATACTTTGTTTAATGTTTTGTTGTCACCATTTTGAAATTCTCAATAATTTATAAAATGGGGCCCTGCTTTTTCATTTTGCATTGAGCTCCACTAACCATGCACTAAGTTCTGGTCTCCAAATAAGACATATGAAACAATCACAATTTGGAAGAGCTGGTTAGAGGGGTTGAACAGTTTATGTGCTGGCTTCTTCTCATTTCCTATTCTCTTTTTGGTGAAATTCTCTTTCAAGGGGTGTTAACTTCCAGTTCTGGATGGGGAGTAAGACACGTGTCCGGGGCCTGGAGTTGGGGGCGGGGGGGCATGGCAAAGAACGGGTTCCCAATGAATCTAAGGTGCTGCACAAACCAGATCCACAATGGAGGATTCACTCTATCCTAAGTGGTTTATTTTCTTTTTTACAGTTGATAATACTTAACATTTTTTTTTCCACTTACGATCAATATCAGCCTACTTGAATTTTTCTTAATCATCAGATCAGGCCTCATTTTCTTATAGCCACGCTGATCAAGTCTACTCCCTGTTTTACAAGAACGGTGTCAATAGCACCTTCACAATCTTCCCAGGCTGAAGACACTTAGTGAGTAATTACTTTGCACTAGACATTATTCTAAGCAGTTTTATGTATTAACTAATTTAATTTTCACAAAAACTCTATGTTCTCTCAAAAGCAGGAGTGTACTATGAGCCACATGATGTCTTCTCAGTAACTTGCAAATGTAAAATAGTGTTTCTAGTACCTGGAAGGCTAGGCAGTTGAAAAAATTTCTGTACCCATTGGCACAAAGGTATGTTATTTATATTTTGGAACAGGCATGGTCTGAGGAGCCAGATTGAACTAGATTCTAACTTCTGCCACACAACTACTAGTTAGGTTACCTTGAGCCAGTCACTTAGCCTTTCTGGATTGTCATTTTCTGACTTGCAAAATAAAGATAATAATACCTTCCTTAGACAGAGAAGGAAAACTCTGACTCCAATAAACCTCCGCTGCCTTGCGGCATACCTCTTCAGGGGAAAGGTTAAGGGAGTAAACCCCGACAGAAAATCCGGAGCCGGAGTCCCTAAGGCGGTTTGACGTTGTAGTCAACACCGGCAACTCCTGCGGCGCACCTGAAGCCAAGCTGTATTGACTCCGTCTTTCCCTTGGATCCTTCAGCTGCGAAGAGAGGGGGGGTCTGCTGCATGGGCAACAGCAGACCCTCCATATCACCCTGCCCAGGCTCTGTAGCTTCAGCTTCACTGGAGAGGACACTCCAGCGTCATCGCAAGATGTCGATTCAACACGGGAGGAGACAGATACCGTGTCACTCCCGAGTCGGACTGCACAGCCATTCTCGGCGGTGCAGATAGACTCTTAAGAAGCTACACCATCGTCTCTCGAGACGGACGGCTGCCGACGACGACGACCTTCCTTAGAAAGCAGTCATTTGAGTTAAATGATTTGATAAACAGTTTCTCTTGTTATATCTATAAATTTTCATTTCATATTTCACTTTCCCCCATACCGTACTTTACTAGAGACAAATTCTTACTGTTTACGTGCTACTAAGAATTAAACAACAATTTATATGTACCTGAACAACCACAAAAGAACAGTGACTCCCTAGTTGCTATGGTACTATGGCCTGATTTAATGTAATATCAATATTCTTTCTAACTGAGGGATGTAAACTTAGATTGTGTTCTCTCTTTGTAGGATTTACAGGGTACATGGAATTTTAGGTCTGTGAACCAGTGACAATTATACTAATGAAGAGCCAATTTGTTAGAGATACTATCAGGTTCCAAATTTAAAGAATATTTCTAGAAATTAAAACCTGTAGCCTATATTTCCATGCAACATTTAAAATTAGTTATTTTGGCTTTCAAATATATTCTTTCAAATTAGTGTTTTGGGTGTCTTTGGATACACTTCCAGAAGTGGGATTGCTGGGTGAAAAGACAGTTCCAATTTTAATTTTTTGAGAAAACTCCATATTGTTTTCCACAGTGGCTGCACCAGTCTGCATTCCCATCAACAGTGCATGAGGATTCCCTTTTCTCCTCCACATTCTCACCAGCACTTGTTATTTGTTGATTTATTAATGATAGACATTTTGACAGGTGTGAGGTGACATCTCATTGTGGTTTTAATTTGCATTTCTCTGATGGTTAGTGGTGTTGAGGATTTTTTCATATCTCTATGGGCCTTCTGTGTGTCTTCTTTGCAGAAGTGTCTATTCAGGTCCTTGTCCCATTTTTAAATTGGGTTGTCTGTCTTCTTTGTGTTAAGTTTTATAAGTTCTTTATATATATTGGAAATTAGCCCCTTATCAGATGTGTCATTGGCAAATATGTTCTCCCATTCAATAGGTTCCCTTTCATTTTGTTGATGGTTTCCTTTGCTGTGCAGGTTTTTAATTTGATGTAGTCTTGTTTGTTTATTTTTTCTTTGTTTCCCTTGCCTGAGAAGATATATTGGCAAAAATATTGCTATAAGAAATGTCTGAAATATTAATGCCTATACTGTCTTCTAAGACTTTTATGACTTCATTAATTACATTTAAATCTTTAATCCATTTTGAGTTTATTCTTATGTATGGTGTAAGTTGATTGTCTAGTTTAATTTTTTTTTTACACATATCTGGTCCAATTTTCCAACACCATATACTGAAAAGACTATCTTTACCCCACTGTATGTTCTTGTCTCCTTTTTCAAATGTTAATTGACCATAAAGGCATGGACTTATTTCTGGGCTCTGTATTCTGTTCCAATGATCTGTATGCCTGTTCTTATACCAGTGCCAATGCTGCTTTGATTACTATGGTCTTAAAATATAGTTTGATATATGGTAGCGTGATCCTTCCAACTTTGTTCTTCTTTCTCAAGATTGCTGAGGTTATCTTTTGTGTGTGTGTATGGTTCCATATATTGATACATTTTTGGAATTTTTTTTTTAGTCTGTGAGATATGCCATTGGTATTTTAATAGGAATTGTGTTGAATCTGTAGATCACTTTGGGAAGTATGGGCATTTTAATGATGTTAATTTTCCTTATCCATGAATATAGTATTGCTTCCACTTATTTGTATCCTTCTCAATTTCTTTCTTCAATATCTTATAATTTTCCAAGTATAGGTTTTTTTACCTCCTTGGTTAAATTTATTCTCAGGTACCTTATTTTTGGTTGTTGTTCCAATAGTAAATGGCATTGTTTTCTTAATATCTCTTTTTGATCATTTTCTCAGTATCGATCTTGAAGCAGATCTGGAGAAGGTCTGAGCCTCCAAGGTCCACCTCCAGTTGTCAGTGACTCCACCTCCCCCTGAGGTTGCCAGGTCTTCCTACAGAGCCCTCTGAAGAGAAATTGTAGAGAGAGTCCAGGCTAGCCACAACCCACAGACCCTTCCATAGGTCATGAGCTTGGTAGGGTGAGATGACCAGAATCGAGAGGACAGGGCTAGTGGGTTCCCTACTTGGGGCTGCATGGTAAGGCACTCAATGAGGCTACTCCAGAGCCAAACCACACATTCTCTACCAGAACATCTAATTCTTGCTCTTTCAGGAGAAGTGCGTTTCATGTCCAGGTTGGGTACAGTGAGTCATCCTCTCTGTAGGAGCAAGTTACCAGGCAGAGCCAATGGGGCTCAGTGGACAGATCAAAAGAGTCTTCCATTGGTTCTGGTTCTGGCTGAGTCTGCAGGGTAGGGGCTAAGCACTTCATCTCAGTCCCAATCAGTAGCCCCTGAGAGAGATACACTCCAAAGGTCCCAGGTCTGAGCAGCCCTCCCTTCCCCCTTGCAGAACGGAGGTCAATAAAGTGGGACCAACAAGACTTGGGGGGCAGGTACAAAGAGTCTCCCATTGGGGGTGATGCCAGCAAACCTGTAGGAGGGGGGCATGCACTTGTTCCCCTTCCCAGGATAGCATGACCTGAGCTTGCAGGGGAGATAGCAGTGGCCCCCTTGTGATGTAGCCACACAACTCAGGATCTGTCCCGGTTTCTTGGATGAAAGCCTCCGTTGGAGATGTGCTCTGTAAGTCCCAGCTCTGTATGGCACTCTTATCCACTGAGTGACTGAACTTAGCAGGGAAGGACAATAAGGAGTGGAAGGGCAGGCCAAGTGATTCAACAGGTGGAGGAGGGCACCAACTATGCACTTTAGGTGGGTAAGAATGGTTCCCTTTCCAAAGCTACACAGTTCAATCACTGTCTGAGTCTCAGCCAAGAGCTTCTTCAATAAAAGAGCATGCCAAAGGCCCCTGCTTGGTGCCACTGGCAGACTCCTCTGTAGGACCTGAGCACAAGAGAGTGGTGTCACCAGTAGTCAGAGGACCAGGTAGTGCATGCCTCAGGTTAGTGCCATAACAATAGCATTGCTTGACCCTGGGAAAGTGGAATACTCCCTTCTGTCCCAGGCAGAGTGAATTCCCACTGATTTTCACCACTAAATGCTATGCAGGCTCCTCTTCCCATCTTTGTTGCTTTGGGTTGGGGATCCCTAAATGGGGTTCAGACCTCACACTCCTCAGGGGAGGGAGTTTTGCAGCTGAGATATCCCTCAAGCTTCTCAGCCGCTACACATAGGTGTGGGGGTCAACCCTTTCTGTGTCTTCGCTCTTCTTACCAGTTTCTATGTAGCTTTATCTATAAATCCTTCATTACATTATTTCAGTTCAGCTATCCTTCAGTTGGTTATTCAGGTTGATTGTTCTATAATTTAGTTGTCAATCATTTAGGCAACAGGAGCAGGTGAGCATAGCTTCCACCTACTCTGCAACCATTTTTGAATCTCCTTGGATATATCTGGTTCAATCTCAAGAGTTGGGAGTCAATGAATCTTGATTACTTAACTATTTAATTAGGTCCTAACCTATATTACTTCTAATATTTCTTGAGTGTCTGTGTGTGTGGGTGTGGTGTGTGTGGGTATGTGTGTCGGGGGGAGAGAGAGAGAGACAGAGAGAGAGAAAGAGAGATATTTATAATGGGGAAGGTGAGTAGGGTACACGAAATTCTAAGAACATTTAAATAGGAGAGCAGTTAGAAATGTTGTCTCCCACATAGCTTCATCTTCAGGGTATATTTTTGCACCTGTCATTAGATTAGTTCACTAATATAAATTATGGAGCTTTTAATGAAAGTGCAAATATTTTCTATCTGAGTAAATTCCCACTACAGGCATCTTCCCTGACTGATTAGTTATTCTGGTGGCACTTTAATTTTTTCACTCATTTTTTACATATGCTACTGAATTATGGAATCTAAATTATAACACTGAAAAATTAAATTATAGCTATCAGGTTCTTTATTATAGATTCATTTCTTGTACTTTATAAACAGCCTTTTAATTTCAGTGTACTCTTGAGCTACATGTGGGAAGAAATTTTCCCCACAAACCTTATTTACCTACTTATTTGAGTTCAAATTTATACATATACTTTTTACCTGGCTTTAAGCAAATATATAAGAGTGGCCTGACCTTCATTCAAAAGATTTTAAATGACAGACTGCTCTAATTCACAATTTTAAAGAAATTAAAGTGTAAAATAAATAGTTCAAGTGAGGTTTTAAATGGAAATATTCTTTAATTACATAGTATATGAAAACTGATATGCATCTAAGGAGGAAAAAAGTACTGTGATGACATTCTCCAGGCCATGTGCAGAATGTGTAATTTTATGCAACTATAAAAGCTTTTCTAGGAACTTGAGAATTTTTTTCTCTACATTAAATATTTCTACTAATTTCACCCATTGACAAAGTAACTGAACACTTCTTACACCTTTGCTCTCAGAAAAGCAAAGTAAAATTTTACCCTGGCAAGTCTATATGTGAATAGGCCCAAACATTATTTTAAGTACTCTGTAATTTTTTTTAACTGAATATATTTAGCCAAATAATTACTATCAGCTGAGGTGCACAGCATTAAAGTAACTCATCCAGAAAGCATATGTAAAAAGGAAAAAGAAATTACAAGCAGCCCAAACAACTGGCACAATTGTATTCTTTCTCAAGTGATTTTATGTTAATAGTTTCATTTTATATGAATGCTGTGCATGGAAATCAAGCAAATATGTTTACATAATAAACATCTCAGTGGGCTTCTTAAGCCTTTGAAAAAAAGAAGAGGTGCCCTGGCTGGTGTGCCTCAGTTGGTTGAAGTGTCATCCCGTAACCAAAAGGTTCAGGTACCTAATGAACAAAACAAACAAATGAGCAAAATAGAAGCAGAGGCATGGAAACAAGGAACAGCCTGACAGTGACCAGAGGGGAGGGGGGAGGGGGAGAAGGGGGGAAAGAAGGGGGTCTAGTCAAGGAACATGTATGAATGTCCCATGAACATGGACAAAAGGGCAGGAACTGACTGTATGAGTGGGGGTGGGCAGGGTGAGAGAGAACAACTGGGGGAAAATGGGGACAACTGTAATAGAACAACAATTTTTTTAAAGGAAAAAAAAAAAAAAAAAAGGTTGTGAGTTTGATTCTTGATCCTAGATCCCCAATCCCAGCATGTGCGATACCCAGTCCAGGCGCTTACGGGAAGCAACCAAGTGATGCTTCTGTCTTGCATTGGTGTTTTCTCCCTTCCTCTCTCTCTAGAAGCAATGAAAAATATATATATAAGGATAGAAAAACTAAAATTAAAATAAAAAAAAAGTGGTAATGGCACCCAAATAAGAAATTCTTATAATGAAAAAACAAACAAACAAACAAACAAACAAACAAACAAACAAACGAAACGGGTAGAAATGGGCTCATTCTCGAAGGAAAAATAATTGTTTAAAAAAAACAATTTAGGTAGAATAATTATTAAATGAAATTAAAAATAATATGTCCCAAATACGTGTTCATAAGTGCCATCGCTTGCTCCTGTAACATGCGTCCTTGGGGAGAAGGTGTAACGTCCCTAGATTGGATGCATAATAGGGCCTGAACCAATACTGAGAGTAGAGGACCTTCCATTAGGAATGATGAAGAACTGCTTTATAAACCATATAAATATTTAACTCCAAATAGTTTACTAAGCATATTTCAATGTCTGGGTTCACATCTGTACAAGCTTTTAGACTGAAAACCTTATTCTGAATGTATTTAAATTTTTTTTAAATGAAGACTTCTTTAAAAAAAACTTACTAATAACTACGGAGATTTTGGCTCAAAAGATAGATGGGGTAAAGGAGGAGAAAGTTTTCAATCCTCTGAAAACTGACTGGCAATAAAAAAAAATCTGTAACTTGACCACTGAACCACCAGCAGTGGACAATCAAGCCACCCATGGAGAATCGCAGTTCTTTTACCTGCTGTCACTTCTGTAACTGCTTTTCTGCCTGCAGCAAATAGGATGTGTGAATTTTTAAATCAAAGGCTAAAAAACAAACTGAAATCTCCTACTCTTGTAGACAGTCTTAGCTCAAGGACAGGATTGGGAGGTACACATGCAAGCTGAAGCTTCTATAAAGTGATACTGTACCTAGTCTTGTTGCAATATTTTGTTCTCATCATGAAGAATCTTTGATTCAAGCTCATTTCTTTTCCTTGAAATAGAAGAACCCTTCCTCAGCCACACCTTGAACTGGAATAATTATAATGGGTCAAGTTTTCATTGAGTTGAGGGTGGGCTACTCAAAACTGTCCTTCCCTGAAGATTTTATGTAAATGAATCAAACAGGCATTGTCCTCAACAAAAACACTTGCCAGAACCTTCAAATACTGACAAATCGTTCATGATAATCCCATGTTAATGTCTTCACTTGTCAAATATATGTACTGCATTCTTCTTTCACCTTGGAATTAGAACACTAGTGGTAAAAAGGGACCTTGTGAAAGGGGGATACTTAATATTACAATAGAAGGCCTTAAAAATAAATTAGTACAATTATGAAAATAAGTAAGGGCTATGGAAAAGGCAGACTTGTTGATTAAAACTAGAAAGAATAACATCTTAATTTAATCTTAATCTGAAATTATATTTTGTAAAATTTGGAAATTTGAGTCTATGTTTATATGTGTGTTTAGCTTTAAGAACATGTAACATTTTTTTTCTAAATCACAAAGAAAAACATTTAGAACACAACTATCTTCAATATTGCCAAAGTTCAGCAAAACTATTGTGAGAAATGAGCAGTGTTTATTTTACGCCAAGACAACTACCTAATATCAAAAGCATATTTCACAGACCTAGAACAAATATTTCAAAAATTTATATGGAACCAAAAAAGACCCAAAATTACCTCAGCAATCTTGAGAAAGAGGAACACAGTACAAGGAATAAAAATATCTGATATCAGACTATACTAAGAGGCCACTTTAATAAAAACAGTCTGGTACTGGCATAAGAACAGACATATAGGTCATTGGAACAGAATAGAGAGCCCGGAAATAAGCCCAGGTCTCTACAGTCAATTAATATTTGACAATGGGGAAAAGAACATAAAATAGAGTGAAAAGAGCCTTCAACAAATGGTGCTGGGAGAACTGGACAGGGACGTGCAAAAAAAATGAAACTAGAGCACCAGCTTACAGCATACACCAGAATACACTCAAGATGGATAAAGACTTAAATGTAAGCCGTGATACCATAAAAGTCCTAGAGAAAGACAGGCAGTACAATTTCAGATATCTCATGTAGCAATATTTTTGCCAATATATCTCCTAGGGCAAGGAAATAAAGGAAAGGATAAACAAATGGGACTTCTTTAAACTAAAGACTTTCTGCTCAGCAAAAGAAAACATCAGTAAGATGGAAAGGAAACCAACTGTATGGGAGGACGTATTTGCCAATGACACCTCAGATAAGGGTTTGATCTCCAAAATATATAAAGAACTTATATGACTCAACACCAAGAAGACAGACAATCCAATTAAGAAATGGGCAAAGGCCCTGAACAGATACTTCTCCAAGGAGGACATACAGAGGGCCCATACACTTATGAAAGAATGCTCAACATCACTGGCCATCACAGAGATGCAAATGAAAACCACAATGAGATACCACTTCACATTGGTCAGAATGGCCTTCATTAACAAATCAACAAACAAGTGCTGGTGAGGATGTGGAGAAAAGGGAACCCTAGTGCACTGCTGGTGGGAATGCAGACTGGTGCAGCCACTGTGGAAAACAGTATAAAATTTTCTCAAAAAACTAAAACTGGAACTGTCCTTTGATCCAGCAATTCCACTGCTGGGATTATACTGGAAGAACCCTGAAACACCATTTCAGAAGAACCTATGCACCCCTATGTTCATAGAACTGCTATTTACAATAGCCAACTGCTGGAAGCAGCCTAAATGCCCAACTATAGATGAGTGGATCAAAAAACTGGTACATTTACACAATGGAATACTACACTGCAGAAAGAAAGGAGGAACTCCTACATTTTGCAACAGCATGGATAGAATATGAGAACATTATGGTAAGTGTAATAAGCCAGGCTGCAAAATATAAATATCATATGATATCACCTAATACAGGAAACTAATGAATAAAACAAACAAATGAGCAAAACAGAACCAGGGACATGTATACAAGGAACAGTCTGACAGTGACCAAGGCGGAGGGAGGAGGGGGAAATGGGGGAAAAGAAAAGGAAGGATCTAGTTAAGGAACTAGTATAAATGACCCATGGCCATGGACAACTAAATGGGGATTGACTGTGGGAGAGTGAGAAGGCGGAAAGGTCAGGGGAGAGCAAAGAGGGGAAAATGGGACAACTGTAATAGAAAAACAATTAAAAAAATAAAATCGTAAAAAATGCTTTTTAATTATATTTTATTGATTATACTGTTACAGTTGTCCCAACTTTTCCCCTTAGCCTCCCTCCACCCAGTACCCCACTTCCCTCCAGCAATACTCCATCCCTGCATAGTTCATATCCATGGGTCGTGTATGTAAGTTTTTTGGCTTCACCTTTTAAAAATATTATTCTTAACTTCTCTCTGTCTATTTTGTTCCTACCAATTATGCTTCTTGGTCCCTGCACCATTTCTTCAATTCTTCCCCTTCCCCCTCCCAGATGATAACCCTTCAAATGCTCCCCATACATATGGTTCTGTTCCTGTTCTGGTTGTTTGCTTAGTTTGTTTTTGTTTTTGTTTTTTGATTCAGTTGTTGATAGTTATGAGTTTGTTGTCATTTTAGTGTTCATAGTTTTGAACTTTTTTCTTAGATGTGTACCTTTAACATTTCATATAATAAGGGCTTGGTTATGATGAACTCCTTCAGCTTTACCTTGTCTGGGAAGCACTTTATCTGCCCACCATCTGAGCAATCACTTAATGGAAGCTTTACTAACATGCCCATACTCCTGGTATTTTATGTCTTTAATAAGGTATGGAAAGATTATATGATTGGGCAACAATTTGAGTACTTTCTTTCACATGTTATCTGGCAAGAATTAAATACATCAAAATAGTGTTGTGATAACGGTACTTTAAATGAATGTTAGCCTTCTTGAGTAAGATTTTTGTAATTGTGGACTACTTTTCCATGAACTGTATTCCTAAACTTAATGAGAATGTATGATTCAGCATAGTTATTCTTGCACTTCACCAGTTTTTTCCAGAACAAGTCTAATGTGTGAAGTCAACAGACATACACATAAACAAAGCCGCCAACTTTCACCCAAACCAAATGTGGGTTGTCATCGAATCAATGTTAGTGGTGAGGTCATAATGCTGGAGTTATTAGAGTCCATTCCATATCACTGCTGCCTTTTCTGCTTGGTAATAGGGTTACAGGTATGATGAAAGATACTAGGAAGGGTATAGTACTTGATACTAACAGGATTACTATATGCTCACAGATAAAAGATGGTAATGCAAACTAAAGTAATTAGAGACTATAATTGTAATAATAATTATCTAAGTTTATCATCACAGAAATCAGTTCATAAAAAATCAGGGCTTTATCTGGGTATTACCATCTCAAAAATCTATTATATTTTAAGCATTTTTTTTTTTTGCCTAATAACCAGACAATGAATTAAAAGAGGGGGTGAGGTTCATAGGCAAGGCCTTCTAGATAAGGAGTTTAGATTTCACCTTAAAGGTAATGGGAAAATACTGAAAGGCTTATAAGCAGAAAAGGCTGATTAAATTTACACTTTAAAAAAGATAACTCTGAGCCCTGGCTGCTGTGGCTCAGTGGATTGAGCGTCAGCCTGTGAACCAAGTGTGGCTGGTTCAATTCTCAGTCAGGGCACATGACTAGGTTGCACACCAGATCCTCAGTTGGGGGCGCATGAGAGGCAACCATTCATTGATGTTTCTCTCCCTCTCTTTCTCCTTTCCCCTCTCTCTAAAAAAGGAAAAATAAAATAAAATAAAGTCATCTTGTAAAAAAAAAAAAAAAAGATAACTCTGGCAGCTGCATGGCAAATGGAGGGGAGGGATCAATACAGTATTCCCTCACTTATCGCGGGTATTACATTCTAGATGCCCCCCCCCCCGACGATAGGTGAAAATCCACGAAGTAGGAACCTTACATTTATGTTAGTATTTATATATATTTTAAGGCTTTATAAACCCTTCCCACACACTTATTAACCTTTCCCAGTCCCTTATTAACGTTTCCCACTCCCTTATTAACCTTTTCCACACTTTTATAAACATTATTTATGTTCTTAAACGTATTCTACACTCTTAAACCTACATAACTTCAACAACATATGTATACAGTACCACAAAATCTGACTATATAGCGAAAAATCCGCGATAAATAATTAAATATAATATTTTTAAAAATCCCATGATACAGTGAGGCCACAATAAGTGAACCACGATATAGAGAGGGACTACTGTAATAGGAAAGGGTAGAAGAGTTAGGAAACAATTATTATGATCTATTCAGGAGATGAAGGTGGCTTGAATTAGGGTGACCAAAAATAGTTGTGTTGTGTATGTTAGCAGTAGAGCTGACTTGACTTTGGGTGGGTGAAATGTGAGAAGGAAAAAAGAATTGTTAAGAATGACTTCTGGGTTTCTGGCACATAAGATGACAATGGAGATGTTTGAGAGGGACTTTTGTAGGGAAAGATCAATGGTTTAGTTTTGACCTCCAAAGTTTCAATAGTATGAACCATCTAAGTTGAGATTGCAGATAGGCTGATACATAAATCTAGAGTTTACCGGAGAGGTCTGAGCTGGATGCATTAGAAAAGAAGGCATTTTCATACAGATCTCACTTCAGAATAGTTAAATAATTTCATTACATTGCTATAATATCGTTTAGTCTATAGTTAGTTTTCTGTCTGTATAAATCTAGATAATTCCTGCACCCCTGACTCATCCCAAGTACAAGCATTTCTAGGTGTTGGTTAAGATCTTTTCCCTTTGGGCTAGACTAATAATTTATTCCAATTTTGTTTATTTATTTTGCTTTTCTCTGAGTTACTATAAACTTGCACAGGTACCATGTATATTCTATTAAACATGTTCTTTTTTTCAAGTCATGTTGTTATCCTTCTTTTAAAACAAATGTTGCCAATAACAACCACATAGCTAATTGCATTTAGAGGTCTGTGTGTGTGGGGAGTACACCTAATCCAAAAAGCTGCAGGCCTTTAAAGCACATAGCCACGAAAATGTCTGCCAAAATTTCCTCCAAAGAGGGAGGAGACATATGAAAGACTCAATTTTTTTTCCTTCACAGTGCATATTATAGGCATGTTAACATTGGTAGAAGAGGAAGAGTTAAGCGTGGTTTAGCCAATACAAGACAATGTAGGTTTCATCCTTCTTTGGTCCCTTTTTCCCATTGGCTCCACTTGAGGTATTTATAGTAAATCATATCTCTGCCTCAACTGTAGCTCTATAATCTTCTTTTAGGGTATATACATTTCTAGTTTCACTATTGGTTGTTTTTCTTTGAATAATCATTGCAATTAATTGCTGATTTTTATATCGCTGAACTATTCTTTTAAGACCAACAGCAATGTTTATCTGTATTTTAATTGGAATGGACCAATGTAATTACCACTCCTCAGTGTATTGAGTGGATGGAGAAGCTGCACACATCTGCTTTAGTTTCTAAGTCAGTAATTCTGCTGCTGCTCTGGATGTGATCAAGTTCTTATAGAATCTAACTTTCCATCAGTTACATCCTTACAGTTAATCAGCACGTTACATTTGCAACTGTAATCTCTAGTCTTTAGTATTCTAAAATAAAGATTTAACAATTATGGTCCTTTTACCCAAATTATTTTGCCAAATTATAAAGGATATGGATGTTTTCCATGGGGCCAGTAATGGATAAGAAAACTCAAATTAGAAATCTACACAAATGGTCATTACTTTTAACCTAGAACAACTAGAAATTAACATTCATTTTGTAGGTATATCAATTTCCTGCCAAATTCAAGTTGATACTGTTACAGTATCAAATATGGTTTTCGCTGCTTAAAGGTTGCAGAATAACATTTTTTAAGATGTGATCACAGAAAATTCAATCCATGACACAAATACAAATGCCACACTGGTAATTCTAACAAAATAAATTCGGTACTGGACATCACATGTTCTTCCAGAACAGTTTTGCTAGTAGCTCAAACTAGCAAAACATGATAAAAACGTACTAATATTAACAAAACTGTTTTTAACCACAATTTACATTATTTATATAATGTGGTAAAACACACCTAGCAGAGTGCCTAGCACACAGAAGGTGCTGACTAAATGTCAGTTGATCCAAAATTAGAATCTGAATGAACAATATGTCCTACAAAACAGTCCTCCTTCAAACATACATCTAATTGTCAATAATGGCACCATATATTATGGTTCCATACTATACCAGACTTATCCTTTAAAAACTAAAACCTGATTTTTCCATCACAAAGCTTAGAAATCTTTCAGTACTGCAATGGTTGTGCTATATTATGGCAGAAAAAAAAAAAAACATGGTCGTCAGAGTCAGACATATCTATTTCAACCTCCTTTTTCACTACTTACTGTGTGATTCCGGGTAAGCTACTTAACCTTTGTGAACCTTACTTTCCTGACCTGTGAAATGGGGAAAGCAATTTTAGCTTCATAAGATTGTTATGATTATTACATGAAAAATATATACAAAGCTCTAATAAGATCCTAGCACATTACAGAACTAGACATGTTATTTTTGTGCTCCTGACATCATCCATAGGAGCAATACAAATAAGGCCATTCAATATATGGCTGCTAGCTCCCTAACTCTGATTATCATTTGAGGCCATTCTCCCACACTTACTGCTCCTGAACTGCCATACTGAACTGCTCTTTCATGCCTCCCTCATTGGTTCACATTTCCTCTGCCTGGAATATTTTTATGCGATCTTGGCCTGATTCTGCTCCTATCTCTCCTCCTTCTTTTTAAAGGATATAACAGCTTTTAATTATTTCTTTATGGAAGTTTTAATTATAGTCTTTATTTTTATGAAAGTTATACATATGTATGTTTAAAGAGTCAAATCATTCTATAAGCCTGGTTATAAAAATAGCACTTGTTACTTCTCACCCTCTATTTCCTACTCCCCAGAGGCACTTGCTTTCTTTTTGCTGATTAAAAAAAAAAAAAAACCTACCCTCCATGTTGAAAAAAATGCTAATGTAATTAGATGTTATTTTATTTTATTTTGACTTTCATCCCCCCTACTTTATTGACATACACACGTTGATTTCATACATTTATATACTGCAAAATAATTATCAGCATAGCAAACAGCTACCACTTCCATCCCAATACATAATTCCCATTTCATTTTTGTGGTGAGAACAGTTAAGATCTACTTTCTTAGCAACTGTCAAGTATATAATGCAGTATTATTAGCTATAATCACCAAGATCGACATTAGATCCTCAAAACTGTCAATTTTATAACTGGAACTTTGTACCATTTGACTGGTATCTCCATTTCCCCCACTCCACCCTACTCTCATCCCCTGGTAACCACCGCTCTACTCCATTTCTATGGAACTCCCATTTTTCTTGAGGTCAACTCTTTGATGAATGTTTTCATGGTTCCTCTAGATGTAGTAACTCCATTCTCAATGCTCTCAACAGTATTTTTGAATTTTTTAGGATTTTTCATTGCATTTTCAAAGTGTATATGGCTACTTCTCTCAAGAGAATTTTACTTCCTTGAAGGCATACTGAGACTTTAAAAGATATCTTCCTATTCTCAGACTTAAACACTACACATATCATATAGTAATTATTGCTTACCAAACTTTGTTTGAACCGAAACACCATTTCTCTCATTTATCCAATTACCAAACATGCTTTTAAAAAAATATATTTTATTATTTATTTTTAGAGAAAGGGGAAGGGAGGGAGAAAGAGAGGGAGAGAAACATCAGTGTGTGGTTGCCTCTCACGCGCCCCCAACTGGGACGTGGCCCGCAGCCATGCATGTGCCCTAGACTGGGAATCAAACCTCAACCCTTCGGTTCATAGGCTAGTGCTCAATCCACTGAGCCACACCAGCCAGGGTGAAAACATGTTTGTTTGTTTTTTTTTTAAGTATAGAATACCTTATACCACTGAGAATACAGTTACAGGAACTCTCATACAATATTAACAGGAAAAAAATCACAACTTTTCTAAAAAAGAAAGAGGCTTACAAACATTCATAACTTTTTATGTTGTAAACTGTCTTTAAGAAAATGTCTGAAAGAGAAAGAGTTTTTGGCCAAAGAAAATCATGAAGTCTCATTTCAAGTGGCAGAAATATGATATAGCCTAGATGACCAGAGATAAGGGAATAATTAATAACTTTAGTGCAATGATATGAACGATAATTATATAGACACTATGAAATTCACAAAAACTTTTTAATAACAGAAAAATACTTATGATTTCTCTCATGTCAAGTGAAAAGTAATTACATGCAAGTTTATATACAATGTGATCTTAATTGTATAATGTCTTTTGCTTTAATAACCTCTCTCTAAATGAAGAGAAACTCCTTAACTTTGAATGGGACCCCCATTATCACTCATATGCTCACTATGCATGTACAGAGAATAATTGCTGGAACTTAAGGTGAGCTGATAGCTAACAAAGAAGGAAATAAACCTTTTTAAGTATATAGAGAGATTTACTAAAGCAGTACCTATCATTCATATATATATGATATAATAAGCCTTGGGTGCTGAATAAATGAACTACCTAAGAGAGGCAGAGAGATTGTTTGAAATCTGTCTTCTTCCATAAGACCCAAATAAAGACCTAAATAACTGAACTATGTTATTTAGAACTCTCAATTTATTCAAATATGTTCCTGAGAAGTCCTTCCACCCTGGTGAAACAGGACTCATAAAACACCCAAGGAAGGGCTACTGACACTTTTGAGTAACTTAAATAATTAGCAACTAGTCTCTCAAGCCATGCAAAGAAAAGCTGTTGAAAGTTTTCATTCATCAATATAGGTTGGGAAAACATTAAGCAAAGTAAAGATGTATAAAAAGCCCAGAGAATTAAAAGTATTCTGGTAAAAATATCTCGTCGTCGTCGTCGGCAGCCGTCCGTCTCGAGAGACGATGGCGTAGCTTCTTGAGAGTCTATCTGCACCGCCGAGAATGGCTGTGCAGTCCGACTCAGGAGTGACAATCCCTGCCATACTTGTTACAGGTGAAGGCAGATGGCCGTTGTTGCTGCTGTTGACGCTGCTTCCGCCTCGATCTTTTCTGGACCACCTCCTCGTTGCGCGCAGCCTCTGCACGTGACGTACCTTGCCTGACCGCGAGCCTCCAGGCTAGGCGGTCGTCTGCTTGAACTTCCCATGTGTTGAGATTGATGGAGCATTGTGTCATGTCCTTTTTGCAGATGTCTTTGAACCGCAGTTTTGGGCGCCCTGTCATCCTCTTGCCTTCTGCTAGCTCGCCGTAGAGGAGGTCTTTGGGGATACGGCCTGCATCCATTCTTTTGACATGGCCGAGCCACCTGAGGCGTCTCTCGCTAAGAACTGCATGCAAACTGCTCATATTGGCTCGCTTCAGCACCTCGGTGTTGGGGACCTTATCCTGCCAGGCGACATGCAGGACACATCGCAGGCACCTCATGTGGAAGCTGTTGAGTTTCCTTTCGTGCCTTGCGTAGGTGGTCCACGTCTCGCTGCCATAGAGGAGAGTGCTGAGTACGCAGGCTTGGTAGATGCGCAGTCTGGTTTTCTCAGTGAGGCTGGAATTGTTCCACGCTCGCCAGTTCAGTCTGGCCATAACTGTGGCTGCCCTGGCGATTCTCCGGTTGACCTCCAAGTCGACTGACAGAGAGCTCGAGATGGTGGACCCGAGGTAAGTGAAGTCATTGACAACCTCCAGGGTGTACCCGTCGATGGTGATGCATGGGGGAGTCCCCGTGCCTTGAGCCATAACATTCGTCTTCGTCAGGCTGATGGCTAGTCCGAACTCCTTGCATGCGTGGGAAAGGCAAGTGACTAGCTGCTGGAGTCCCTCTTCGGAGTGTGATGTCAAAGCTGCGTCATCGGCGAAGAGCATCTCACGGATGAGCACCTCTTTGACTTTGTTCTTGGCTCGTAGACGGGCCAGGTTGTAGAGCTTGCCATCGGATCTGGTGTGAATGAAGACACCCTCGCTGCAGTCCTTAAAGGCGTATTGGAGGAGCATGGAGAAGAAGATTCCGAACAGCGTAGGCGCGAGGACGCAGCCCTGCTTTACTCCGCTGCTGACTGGGAAGGCCTCAGAGGTTGCGCCGTTGTAGGACACCGTGCTGTGCATGTTGTCGTGAAAGGACATGACCACAGCAAGCAGATGTGGTGGACAGCCAATCTTCCGTAGCAAGCTGAAGAGACCGCTTCGACTGACCAGATCAAACGCCTTCGTAAGGTCGATAAAGGCGAGGTAGAGTGGTTTATGCTGCTCGTGACACTTCTCCTGCAGCTGGCGTAGGGAGAAGATCATGTCCACTGTTGATCGGCCAGCTCTGAAGCCACACTGGGACTCTGGGTAGACGCGGGAAGCAAGGGTCTGCAGGCGGGCAAGAGCGACCCGGGCGAATACTTTGCCGACGACGCTGAGGAGAGAGATGCCCCGGTAGTTGTTGCAGTCGCTGCGGTCTCCTTTGTTCTTGTACATGGTGATAATGTTGGCATCTCTCATATCCTGGGGGATGTAACCCTCCTTCCAGCAGCGACAGAGTAGATGGTGGAGCAGCTGTAGCAGGACTGGTTTCCCGCTCTTTAGGATTTCTGGAGGGATTCCGTCGCTTCCTGGTGCTTTCCCGCAAGCGAGGCGGTCGATGGCTTTGCCGAGCTCTGCCGCAGTAGGTGGGGTGTCTAGCTCCTCCATGACTGGTAGGTCTGGGATGGCGTTAAGAGCAGTGTCTGTTACGGTGTTCTTCGTTGCGTACAGCTCGAGGTAGTGCTCGGTCCACCGCCGCATTTGCTGTTCCTGGTCAGTGATGACCTCACCTGTCTTGGACTTAAGGGGGGCGATCTTGGAGGGGATTGGGCCTGTTGCCTTCTTGATACCCTCATACATTCCTCGTGCGTTGCCTATATCGGCGGCTTCCTGAATGCTTCTGCACAGGTTTAGCCAATAGGTGTTGGCACAGTGGCGGGCGGTCTTCTGGACTTTGTTCCTGGCAGCCCGTAGAGCTTGAAGTGTACTGGGAGTGGGCGTGACCTTGTAAGCCAGTAGGGCCTTCCTCTTAGCCTCGATCACGGGTTCCATTTCTTCCCAGTGAGCCTCGTACCAGTCAGCGTTCTTCCGCTCTTTCTTCCCGTAAGCAATAATGGCGGAGTTGTATATGGCGTCGCGGAGACGTGGCCAATTGGATTCGATAATGTCATCTGCCGCCACTCCCTCGCCGAGTGCATCTTCCATCTTGTTGATGAATTGCTGGGTCTTAACTGGGTTGCTGGCACAACTGGTGTTGATGCGTGGGCGACCCTTCATCTTGGAGTGGTGCAACCTCTTCGGCATTATGCGCACCTTGCTTACCACGAGGGCATGGTCCGTGTCGCAGTCTGCACTGTGGTAGCTGCGGGTGAGGAGGGTGCTACCAATATCCGTTCTTCTGGTGATGACGAGGTCAAGCTGGTGCCAATGGCGGGAGCGGGGGTGCCTCCATGACACCTGGTGGATCTCTTTGCACTTGAAGAATGTGTTTGTCACGCACAGGCCGTGGTGACACGAAATCTCAAGCAGTCGCTGACCATTCTCATTGATCTTTCCTCTCCCAAAGTTTCCAAGGCAGGTGGGCCAGGCCATGTGGTCGGCTCCTACTCTTGCATTGAAGTCTCCAAGGAGATAGAGAGCGTTACTTCTGGGGATCTTGGATAACGCTTCGTCCAGTGCATGGTAGAACTGTTCTTTCTCTTCGATGGTGGCGCAGAGGGTTGGGGCGTACGCGCTAAGAATGCTGACTGGGCCGAAAGTTGTTGTCAATCGGAGGGTAAGTAATCTCTCTGTGCCTCCTGTGGGTGGCTCTATGGAGTTAACAAGCGTGTTCTTCACAGCGAACCCAACACCGTGCTGTCTTGGTTGGTCCGGAGACTTCCCTTGCCAGTAGAAGGTGTAGTTGGTTTCTCTGATAGTTCCGTTGTCGGCCAACCGGGTCTCCTGTAGAGCCGCAATGTCGATGTTTAGTCGTGCCAGTTCCCTATCGATGACAGCGGTTTTCCTGGCACCCTTGATCCACGGAAGGTCTGCAGTAAGTCCGGGGCACATGGTCCTGATGTTCCAGCTAGCGAGGCGAAGAGCCGGAGGCTTCTTTCTTGTTGTTTGCTTGGAATTAACTGGTGCGGGTGTTTTGTGGCCCACTTTTCGAGAGGCGCCTCTCTGATCCCCACGCACCCAGTGGGGCAGGCGAGCCATGGCGAGACGGCACCTAATTGGCTGGGGCTGCCCAGCTTGAGGCGGGCGGTAGCTGTCCAGTGAGGTGCGATGACCTCTCCCACCGTCAGAGGAGACCCCTGGCGCTCGTTTCCTTCGCCAATCGGATGAGCTTATAACCGGTATCTGTCTCCTCCCGTGTTGAGTCGACATCTTGTGATGACGTTGGAGTGTCCTCTCCAGTGAAACTGAAGCTACAGAGCCTGGGCAGGGTGATATGGAGGGTCTGCTGTTGCCCATGCAGCAGACCCCCCCTCTCTTCGCAGCTGAAGGGTCCAAGGGAAAGACGGAGTCAATACAGCTTGGCTTCAGGTGCGCCGCAGGAGTTGCCGGTGTTGACTACAATGTCAAACCGCCTTAGGGACTCCGGCTCCGGATTTTCTGTCGGGGTTTACTCCCTTAGCCTTTCCCCTGAAGAGGTATGCCGCAAGGCAGCGGAGGTTTTTTGGAGTCAGAGTTTTCCTTCTCTGATTTTAGAGATGTCCTTCCTCTTTCCTCCTTTACAGGAGTAGAGATGGCCCACTTGGTGTCAAGACAAGACTAAGGATGTGAAAAGTCTTAACCATAGATATACTGTCTATAAGACACCCACATCAGAATGAAAGATACACACAGACTGAATATAAAAGAATGGAAAAGGAAATAAAAATATCTATGACCACATATATGCACATAATCTAGTCAAAGAACCTTCAAATTTTTCAAATACCTCATGATCATTTATGAAATAAGGGAAAGTAAAGAAAAAATGGTTACAAATAGCAATACTAAGAGGTAATGTCTTATGTTGTACACATGTATTCTCAAATATATGTATGTATAAATTGTTTGGCTATGCTAGATTAGGGGTTGGCCAACCACTTCTCACAGGCCAAATCTGACTTGCTATTTCTGTACAGCCTACAAGCTAAGAATGCTTCTTACATTTATACGTGGTTGGAAAAAAAATTGAAAGAATAATACTTCGTGATACACAAAAATTGTATAAAATTCAAATATCAGTGTCCACATGTTTTATTGGAACACGGCCAGGCACCATCATTTATACATTGCCTATGGCTGCTTTTGTACTGGAGTGGCAGAGTTGAGTTCTTGTGACAGGGACTCTATGTGGTCTGCAGATCTTAAAATATTTAATGTCTTGCTTTTTGTGGAAAAAGTTTGCTGACCTGTGTTCTATATTTTTTATTGAGATGTAATTGACATATGACATCATTTTATTAGTGTACAACATAATGATTTGATATACAGTTGACCCTTGAACAATGCCGGGGTTAGGGATACTGACTCTTCCACCCCCACATGCAGTCAAATATCAATTTAAAACTTTTGACTCTGCAAAAAGTTAATTACTAATAGAGTACTGTTGAGCAAAAGACATAAACAGTCAATTAACACAAAATTTGTATGATATATGTGTTATATACTATATGCTCTCAATAAAGTAAGCAAAAGAATGTTATTAAGAATCTCAAGGAAGAAAAAATGCATTTACAATATTTATTTAAAAAAATACTCTCTCAATTTCATCCTCATAACCACTCTATGAGCTATATATCCTGTTATTATCCCAGTTTCACATATGAGAAATCTGAGGCAAAGAGAGATTTAAAAATTTCCTCATGGTCATATACCTAGTAAGTGGGAGGGCCAGTCTTTGAAGTTATGTAGTCTATCTAGTCTGTGTTATTTTTTTTCCCTTGGTAGCAAACTTTTATTTATTTTTTTCAACTTTACAATGAACTTGTTTACTTCTACATAAGATCTCACATGGCACTAAGAGAAATTTCTCCCTCCATTCTGGTGTATGTATTTAGAATTTTTTCTTGCCCTTTTTATTGTAGTTCTTTTAGAGTTGTCCCAATTTTCCTCCTGTTGCTCTCCCCTGCCCTGCTTCCCCTGCTGCAGTCCAGTGTGTTTTACTTCCCATCATGAATAAGTGAAGACAAGTTTAGTTAAGTAGCATTTCCAAGTATGGGAAGTACAAATTGAACCTGGTACCTGAAGTTCTTTTAAGCCCTTAATTGAACATACAATTCTTTAATGTCTGTTAAATGCACACCATTGCAATAGCAAAGGACAAGGCTGTATGGTAGGAGCAAAGCATAGCCCTTGCCCTCACAGAGCTTGGTATTTTGTGGGGAGGTTAAAACAAATATGTAGAATAATATACACATTGATGAGAGTATCAGTCAAGTTATAATGCACTAAAGAGTGAGAAGGAAGTAAGCACATTTCTAAAGGGGAGAGGATGTAATGTATTCCTTGAAATATGTGACTGTAATGAAAATGATAGCTTCTATCTTCTCAGTCAGGAAGGAGAAAGGATGATCTTCTGGGCCAATGGAGAATGGACTTGGGGGCTTAAGGAGAACAAACAGTTTGGAATTGTTTTTTTGGTGGGGGGAAAGAGAAAATTAGAGTTAAGTGAAAAGCTATACTGACTCCATTAGGAAGCTATGGTTGGAATCCTGGGATAGTGTACCCCATCGGGTGGACTGTGTGACTTTGGTCATCTATTCAGGTCTTGGAATAGAAATAGAGCAACAGGAATAGCAGGGTGTGAATGACAGAAGGCTAAAGGAGGGAGGGCTTGAGAAAAAGTGAAGAAATGAGAATTCTACAGTGGCTAGACAATGTGTGCTTAAAATGTATAGGTCAGCTGGAAGGGAGCTAAAGGGTTGGAATAAAAGAGAAAGGCTAATAAAGGGTAAAGGTAAAGTTAAAATGAGGCCAACAGGCTCCACAGGCAAGGACTGTGTGAGGAAGCTCGTGAGTAGAAAGGCACATTTTGGAATCCGGGAGTTACCCATATTCTATGAGATGACAAAGTCTATATTTTACATGCATATGGAGGGGCTGAGATGGAGGAAAAATTCATGCTGATGGACTGGAGGCCAAGGAACTTTGAGACCATGCTGTAGAACAGAATTCATTTTCAGAGGTGGAGTTATCAACATTCATCTCCTATTTTCAACTAAATTAACATACATATTTCTTGGATTTGGTATTGCTTTTTTGTTTTTGTAATTTTATTTCTGGGAGGATGTTTTTGTTTTGTTTCTGCTTCTGATCAAGGTTCATGTTCAGAAGGGAGTAAGAGAAGTCTGAGGAAGAGAATATAATTGGTATAAAGTGAAAATCAGATTTTAGAAGAGCAGTATTTTAATATCTCTCTGGAGAAATGCAGATTGCAAAGTAAACTGTTTTTGTGCAGAGAGTAACAGGTACACAAACATTTTGAATAATTTTCCCATATTATCAAAGTGGATAATATAAAATTAATTGGTAATTCTTTCAAAATGAGAATGAAGTGTTACTGTAAAAATGTTTTTTAGTTATTTAAATTACATTGAATTTATGTTACATAGATACACCAGAATATTTTTAATTATTTATTTATTGATTATATATATATATATAGAGAGAGAGAGAAACATCGATGTGCTGTTCCACTTATTGATGTGTTCATTGGTTTATTCTTGTATGTGCCCTGACCAGGGATCAAACCCGCAACATTGGCATATTGGGACAATGCTCTAACCACCTGAGTTACCCAGCCAGGGCCAGACCAGAATATTTATAACATGACGCTATAAACTTGAAGGCTTTTTCTTTTTTTCAAAACATTTTTATAAGGTATCATGGAGCTACAGTAAATTGTTCTTAATTATATACATGTTGCTTACTTGCCATATTTATTTTTAAATGTCCACAGTTTTCAGACATGGATGCATAATTGTTAAAAAAACACAAAACACAGTATATCCAGATGTTAAGGGATGAGTGAACTATTTCACTGGTGCAATCCACATATGTCTCATAAGCCAATTAACTCTCTGTGGCCTCTGGTGAATACCAGTAAGAACACTTTCTAGAGTAATTTACTGAAGAGGCTGGAAGGAATTAATGTCTCATGATGTATCCAAAAAAGCCCTGACGAGCATTTAGACCTCTGACCTACCGTTTGTACTATTCTTGAAATGGATTTTTACTCAGTAAATAAGAGAGAAAAGTCATCATGTACCTTTTGGATTGGTTTTGATGAAATTCTAAAGTTTCATTTGCAGGAGACTTAAGGAACTGTATAATAAACGTGGGGCAGCATAATGACAACTAAAATAAAGTTTGTCTCAGAATCAGAAGTCCTGAGCCCCACCCACTTTCCATATGACTTTGGACAAGATACTTAAACCTCTTTGAGTATCTATTTTCTTCCCTGTAAAATGGTAATAACCCACCTGCATTGCTGACTTCATAGTGTGGTTATAAAGATACAAATGAGTTGCGGAAACTCTATATAAATAGTATTTGTGACCTGAAAAAACCTTAAGCTGATGGTATTAAAAATGTGGCCATAGGGAGATTGCACTGGGCAGCAGGATGGGGCCAAAACAGCTCCCTGACTCTTAAGTTATTATTTATAAAGGTCATACTTAGAAAGCAAGACATGGTGCATGGGGTAGTTTTTTTTCACAGAAAACTTTCCAGGAGCACCTCTCCTCTATAGCTGGGATACTTGTATTTATTAGAGTTCTATCAATCATGAAAATAATTATGATTAATTTTAGACACATGATATCTAATATTAACTTCATAAGTACCTTTATTGTAATTATCTGAAGATTTTCTTTTATTTTAAAAGAAACGACCACCTGACATAGAAAAGTTATTTGAGGCCAATACTATAATACTGCTTCAACTCCAAATACAATTCTCTTTGTTCTATAGAGCAATGGACTATTTCATATGCTGCCCTATATGCTTCTTCTCACCATCTAGATGGGAGTATTCCCAAGACCCTCTGCTCTTTTCTATAAACTCTTTATCTTAATGCACTGCTTTTACATTAAGACTTTTGTTATTATACAGAGAGTGAGGATTACCAAATCTCTATATGGAAGTCACAGCTTCTTATTTGAGAAAGAGTTCTATTTTTACCCACCAACTAATTAAGCACAACCATGTCCTCATAAGCAGCATGTCCACACCTGAGTAACCACATCCCCTCTGAAACCAAAATCCATTTCTGATTATCCTGTTTTCCCCAAAAGAACCACCCTTCTTTCAGCTGTTGTTGCTTAAAACCAGAGAGTTAGTTTTTACTCTTTATCCTTTTTATTAACCACATCCAGCCAGTTATCAATTCTCATCAATCATCATTTTTCAAAAAGCCTTTTACCATATGTCTTTACCTTCCCACCACAACTGCCACCTTTCTGAAGCCCACATCACCAAAAGGTTAGAAAATTGCATCTGGTCATGATGCTTTCACTCTATCTTACAAATGCCTCTGGGAGAAAAAATAGATGTTCTTAGTACACTGATGTCACCATATGACTCTTTGATTCTATTAGTTAAAATTAAACCATTCTATTACATTTGAAGTCCCAAAAGCTACCATAGATTACAGAATGCAATTAGAAACTAATGAATATGACTAATATTTTGAACACAAATCAAGACATTTTTGGGATAGAATGCATTAAAGTAATACAAATTAATTGGAGGCTACAGTGCTACTCCAAATATAAAAAATAGTTATAATCTCCATGGTGGATATAAAAGTAAATTGCTTTTTTAAACTTCATACACCAGTCTTATTGTCTCTGGGAATTAAAAATGCACCACTGCCTTTTGGGTAAACACATGGGTTCTGCTATACATAGCTAGACAATGGTGCAACCTTGTAGTTACTGCTTTCTCTCTGTGGTGTGGGATATAATCCACGATTTCAATAAATTCTTTAAATATGCAAATCACATTTTATTCAGATATCCTTCATTGATCTTGCAAAGACCAGGTCTCAACTATATTTTTAGTATGACACACAGAGAGAAATCTCAATTTTCCCAAGATAGTCTTTTTTTTTTGCCTTTCTACAGTTTCCTCTTCGTAAATTGTTACTAGTGTCACCCTTTCATAAATAGCAAGTTACAGAGATTTAAATTTTGAGATTTTATTCATTTAGGGAGGAAAGTTCTCCCTATTACTTTTCAAAAATAGAAAAACTATGTCTTATTTACTTAATTGTAAGCCGCTCAATTTCTTTTCTCCATTAACAGAATATTGTTGCCTAATAAAGGGTCTGATCTCAGAAATAAAAAAAGTGAGCACACAGTAATGAATAGTACTAGATCAACAAACAAAGTTGTAAAATACTTTCTTCCTTGCTTTTCTTACCTACCATGCATCAACAGATTTCATTTTCTATAGTGGATTGCCTCCTTGTAAAAATAGTATTTTCAAGTTTTCCACCATAAACACAGAATCCAGCATATGACCCAAATTATTTTAGGACTCATGATTTCATATTATTTGCAGTCAAAAGTTTAAGTATTAGGCAGAAAGACTACCATTTCCCCACCCCAAGATTTGTTTCATGCACCTGCTAAATTTTCTTATAAAAAATTGAAGGCAAAAGTTAATAATTAAACACTTAAGGACTTAAACATTTGCCTAGGAGTGCATTGGAATTTAAAAAACTGGATCTTAATTTTAGAGTCAGTTTTATTTAATTATGCCATGTGGTCACTAACCTGAATGCAACAAATGGGTTTGGCTTCCTAATTATAGACTCTTCCTGAGTGATCTGTAGAATCTCCTTTTGCTTTAGTATCATCCATTATTATGTACAACTCTGACTTTTTAAGATTTGGAATAAACTAAGAATGGTGTGAAATATCTTTCAAAACTTTTCTTAGCCAAAGTCAACTTAACTAAATCCTTTGCAATCATTTTATCAGAGAAATTATATCCCTGCCAACTTCTTTAGTACTTCTCACTGGGACTGGCATAGTACATCACACATGGTAAGATTAAGTAAGTACTGTGTAGAATGAACAAGCTTATTATTATCCAACAATCTGTTAGTCAGCTAATAAACTACATCAAGTCCCAAATAATAAATGAACAGAATGGGGAAATATCCTTATGGTATTCATGTATCACATTGCCTACAATGCCTCAATAATTTTGTTAAGCCTTGTACTGTGCTCAGAACACTTCAGTGCCATGAATAGCTAAGGCATTTTGTTAATTCTGACCATATTAGGTGAATAAAAATTATATACATTTTAATATTAACATATTATTTTCTATAGCATTATGACATACTTATACACATTAAATGTGACTACTACAATATACACGAGGTCTGCCTGGAAAAACTTCAGCCACTGTTAATATAACAAGAAAGGCTTGTGGGCACATCGATGTAACCTGGCAGCCAAGGAGAGTGGACTGGAACGCACATGCATGAACAATGATGACTTTACTGTACTTGTCAGTGGGGGTAGTAGACGTCACTGAGTGAGTATGTGTGGCCATCACATTCAAAGTGACTAAGCAGAGCAACAAATCTGCAGCAAATTTTGCATTAAGCTTGAACACTCCTCCATGGAACCTATTCGGATTATTCAGAAAGCTGAAGCAATGGGCAACTGGTGATTGGCAGCTTCATCACAATGGACCTGCTCATGCATCATGTCTCATGTAGAGTTTTTTTGCAAAACATCACATCACCCAGGTGACTCAGTCCCCCTACAGCCAAGATTCGGTGCCCTGATATTTCTGGCTTTTCCTACATGAAAATCACCTTTGAAAGGGAAGAAATTTCAGACCAGTGATGAGATTCGGAAAGTATGATGGGGCAGCTGATGGCGATTGGGAGAACTGTGTGAGGTCCCAAGGTGCCTACTTTGAATGGGACTGAGGCATCATTGTCCTATGTACAGTGTTTCTTGTATCTTGTATCTTTTTCAATAAATGTCCCTATTTTTCATATTGCATGGCTGGATACCTTCTGGACAGACCTTGTATATATTTCTACTGATTAAAGTCCTTGAAGGAATTTTAAATATAAATATAATGCTTGAATTATATGAAACTACCTTTTCTGTAGGTCAATATATCCATCCCTAGGCATACATGATAGAATAAGTTCTAATCCTATCCTAAAAAGCAGAATTCTTTGACTTCATTGACTACCTGAATATTTACACTACATGCCTGTAAACATCCTTCACCCTTCAGGAAAAAGTCTTGGCATGTTTCTAATTATATTATGTAATCCCTAGTATAGTATTTATTTTTATAGTCTTACATTTTATCAGCAATTTTCCAATTTATAGTGGAAAGGACATTCTATTGATAACACTAATAGACTTCCAAGTTTTCCTGAGCTATTCTTTTATTCAATTATTAGACATGGGTAAACATTCTGAGATTAGTACCATAATTACACTTTTAGCTCTTCTATCTCTCTGTTCCTAGAAAATTTATAATCTGCCATGTACCACCTAAATATTTGAGTCTCTTTTATTGCTGTGTTTCTTATTTGTAAGTCCCATCTCTTCAATAAGAATGTAACTTCCTCTAGAGCAGAGACAACACATTTTTCTCACAGTATCTACTCTTTAGGTCCCACTGGAAGCCCTATTTATCTCTGGTGTTAGAATTGAGATTGTCAGCAAAATTATCCTCAATCTACTATATATTAGATTCCTCTTTGCAGAGAGTCTGTGGGCTGCTGGTAATACAATATTCAGAATAGAGATAAACAAGATAGATGCCTTCAGGGTTTGTTTGTTTGTTTGCTTGTTTGTTTTATATACCTTAACTAGGTGAAATGATCAACAGCCTGTGGGAGTTGAGTTTGTCTTAAGGGGAGAGATATTCAACACAGAATAAACAATGGCCCATTTTTAAACTGTAGAAAAGAAAGAAAATGATGAACTTAGAACATAAAGTAACATTTCTAGTAAATATGAATGAGCAGCAATAAAGTTTTTAATACAGTAAGCATGACTAGGAAAGATAATTAGAAAATCAGGCAAGGTTAATTAATCAAAGAGTTAAGTTAAAGTAGGTATTTATGAAACATAATGTACATCTTAAATATTTTAACCAAAAAAAGCTTATATAATACTCACTTGCCAATATTTTTGATACAGTGCTAAGATATTTTGTTTGAGTTAGGCCCCTCTGATTGGCTCTCTTCAGAGGCTTGTTTGCATATAACCAACTCACAAAATGCACTCTCTAAACCATCTCTAGATTGGTTTCTAGATTTAAGTTTCTAGACTTTAATTACATTCATGAAGCAATCTGAGCAAAAAAAGCTTTTGAAATCAATATCATATCCTTTAAGAGTGTTTAGTGACACCTGACTAAAGAGCAAATTTAAAATGATTAATTAAGCATTTCTAAAGTAGTCAACATTGGTTTCATAAAAAATAGCTTATGCTTTTTAAAAACACTTTATTTCTTAGTTCACAAAAGATTTAATTGAAAGACATAGTTGCACTAACAAGTACAACTGGCATATACAGGAGGTTTGGAGAGTAAGCACAACAGACTCCTGGAAATTAAAGACCTCAATTGTTCAGAGCAGCAGTGCCAGGGTATACCAGAGAATGGCCCACCGGTTGCAAGCAGTCAGAGTGCCCTGGGCATCAGTCAACACTATGTCCAGTTAATTGTCAGCAGTGATTTCTCAGGCAATTTGGTTTCAGTGGGGTAACAAGAATTTCTACTATAAAGGTGAGAGAAAGACAGAGAGCCCAAAAAGAGATGTATCTTTTATGAACCCTTTACTGGATAATTTTCAATTCTCAGAATATCAAATATTTTGAACTGGGAACTATAAAGCACATATCTTTCTAAAAGAATGACTCATGTAAGAATTAAGATGCCATTGATGTTGGAGCTCGTTTAATCTTAGAAATTCTATTCCTTTGTCCAATATATATTGAAAAACTGAGAGAACACAGGACACTTCCCTTAAGAAATGCACCAGTTCACCTAGAAATAATTTATTAAATTCAAGAATACATACTAAAATTCAAGGAAGTAAAATAACACATAAACAAAGCATGTCTGTTTAACAATCTTCCCCTCAAAAATGAAAGAAGAAAATTAGTGTGTTGTTAGATTTGCACACAATTAGATAGAACTAGGATCATTAGAGACAGTTTATGGATGGGCCTCATTGTTCTCAGTCCATAAATGAAACCATTTTGCTTCTAATGAACATAATCCCCCCCTTTAATCTCGACAGTGCTAAATTATAGTTGAATATATAATTATCTCAATCTTTCCCTTAGTTTTTTGAAGCATAAAAAGATCAAGAGATACTAAGTGACCTGATGATAGTTAAAGAAAGACCATACAATAATTTTACTATGTGGTGATGAGCGACACTGGCATTTGTCACTTCAGTTTAATTGAAAACCTTAAAATGCCAAAAACCAGTATTTTCAGAAACTCACAGATAACTATTAAGATATCAGCACAACCCAAATGCATTAAATACTGTCATGTTTTTATCATTGGTTAAGAGCCTAACCTGGTCAGAAAATAAGTGCACGTTACTCCAGTTGACATTCAAGATTAATCTATCCTTGTGAATTTCATTTCATTTTAAACTAAAAAGGATAACAGTTACAGTTTCCAATGATTTTCTTTACTCTGAGTTGGATCCACCATCTGTCTGTGAACAACAACAAAATAAAAAATCCAAAACAAAACAAAAGAAACCCCTTCAGAAATACGTAACTGCTGCTTCCTGAATAGCGAATGCTGAAATTCTTCCATCCATACCTATATGACACTACATATCAAACTACCAAACTACAATAATTTGAGTGCTGGCTTAAAACTGTTGTTCATAAGTACTATGACACTACTAATTTAATTCAGCAGAAATATGAGTATTATTACATCTTAGGGAAAGTTTATTATATATCAATTACTCCACATGTCTTATTAATTAGAAAATATACGGTCTACTATTTTCTAACAAGGACACTGAAATAAACCATCTAGAATTTAGAGTAAAAACACAAACCATAGGTATAATACTAAAATTTCTTCATTTAAAATAGTAAACATAAAAGAAGAAAAATAGACTTTGTACTCAGAACTAAGGAAAACTCAAAAGCAAGAGCAAAACTAAGATTGTTTCTCACTTTGACAAAACAAAACCCACAAAACAAAGTATAACCTCTAGACAATTCTCTCAGAATTCAGGGGTCACATGATACTAGCATTGTGCTTTATTTTAACCTTGTCAGTGAATGAACACTGATATTATGATCTTTACACTTCCATTAAAAAAATGATTTCACAATATTATATACATTTAGGTGAATTTAGGAGAAATTCAAGAGGTCATTCATGCTTAATAGTGTTCTGATCATTGAAAATCAACCTTAATTTTTGTATAGGATTTAATATACTTTTGTCTGAAACATTTTGTCATTCATGATCATGTATTTCTATTCAATAAAGTAGACTTTCCTTTTCATTTTTTAAGTACCAAAATAAACAAACGAACAAACAAAAATATGAAGGGACAAGCCTGGTTGTGGTTGAACTGATTCTCAAAAATTATGTTTGCTTCACTGTAATATTATTAAGACTCGCTATAGAAATGTAAATAACACTTTGATACTGTTGGAATAACTTCATCTAAATATTCATTATTTGGTATAAAGCCCAATTCAATTTTCATCTCAGTTAAAATAAACTAAGCACTTTTAGAATAAACACACAGACATTTAAAAACAATCCTTTGTGCATTTCATAGAGTCAATTTTTACAATCTAAAAACTGTCTCAGAAAGAAAAGTGGGGAGCACAATCATTTTGTTAAAGTGTGGGAGACGTTTTATACTATTACTCTGGACAAAATTTTGAACAAAGTTTTAGTGATTACTCTAAGAATTAATTCCTTCATTTTAAAACAAAAAGCACATTATTTAGCTGCCCCTCTGTTGTATCAATATATTTCTGAATAGCAGAGTTACCTCTGAGTAGATGTATTAGCAAAAGAAGCTTTTGTTAATAAATAACATATCAACCAACCTAGAAGAAAATTTCTGTGGAGACAAATCTCAACACCTGGGCAAACAGTATTTTTAATTGAGTTAGATTCTCTGAAGGTTTGGAAAATTGTATTTCATCTTTATTTAGCTGCAAGATAAAACATACATGCACATGTTTTATAATTTATTACTTATTCTACCTACCTCTACATAGAAATAAAAAATAGAGAGATGAGGCTGAACCATATCAAACTGGTATTTTATAATTCAGAAATGGTTGAGTATCAGCAATTATATACATGGTTTGACCTAATACAATGTTTTTGCTTCAACCACGCCATATGACTGAAAACTTCAAATCAATGCACTAGCCATATCCTCTAAGGGCACTTTAGAATTTATAAATGGCAGTAACATTTGCAATGGATTCATGTTCACAGAAAAATAAGACCTTAGTCAAGAATCTATTTGAAATTAAATTAGGCCATTTCCTTTTCTTTTTTAATGATAACCAGAATTTCAACTAAAGAGACCAGCAAATGGTCATATGAGTCCTACAGCTGAATGTAAAATGAGAAAAAAATCCACTGAACTGTTTTCAACAGTATTTGCTCCTGCTATATAAATAGATTGTATGGTAAAGCTATTTATAATGACATATGTGTATGTTAATATCAGGATTGTTACATGCATTATTTTATATATATATATATATATATCATCATCATCATCATGAGTTGTTACATGTATTAATTATTATTCACCTGGAGACCAAGGGAAGTGAACACTTTTTTCTATGTATCAGTAGATTAATTACAACACAAAAAATATATATTTTTAAACAGCATTTAGAAAATGTAAGGAAAATAATGCTTTTATAGGAACTGTTTGTAATAGAGGAAGCTATAGGGTGACAGCAAATTAGTAAGGTTTGAGGCCACAAGCCACAAAGTAGTTTTGAAACATTCAGATATCGGCACAGCTTGTTAGCACATCTACCTCTCTGTAACCATGCCAACAGAGCCATGGAGTACTTCTCTTTCCAGCTACCATCTGCTCCTATCACCTACCCTGCCTTCACCTCATCCCCATTGTACAGTGCCTCCTTTTGACCTTCCCTCTTATGTCATTCCGTTGGAAATCTACTATGTGTGTGGTGGGGGAGCAGCTAGAGAACAGAGGTGTTTATTAGTAAACCCACATCTTCAGGTTGTTGCTCTATTTGCGTTCCTCAAGAACCAACTTAAATAATGACATTTAGGGTCATCTTAGATTTCATTTTTCCTTCTAAAATTTGTAAGCACTGACAAGGTTATCCTGAAAAAGAGGGCTTGTCACAATGACACTTCTATGAATTTAGGATTTTAAAAACAGAACTTCCACTTCTCTATCTGGGAAGTACAAAAGTGCTAGAATTCTAGGGGTTAGGCCTGAACTGAACCACCTTTAACAAAGAAGAGCAAAGGAAATAACATTTTGACAGAAGGTGAGTTACATCTGGGTAGGAGGAAAATGCATTATATAACAAACATGGCTTGACAATAAATATAGGTGTAATTTTCTACACCCATTGCTTATTCTACAAACAATCTCAAAATATAAACTGCCCCCCTTCCTACCATGAAAGAAATATATTCCTGAAAATTTACTGAATACTGCTATGATTTTGCATGCCTGTTGAGAGATCTATTTTCAGTTTTAACTTGTCCTTGTCAATCTTCTAAGTGATCTATAATTCTCAATAATGAGTATTTTTCAGACAGTAAATCTAATCATTCTGACATCTATAAAATATATTTAGTTGGTGAGCAAGATAAAAGATGATGGCACGGAAATATAAAGTCTATCTTGGTGTAACAATAAGGCTCTAACTATGTCTAAGCATACATCTTCACCAGGTAGTTTCTCTTTATAGCATTATTCCATTTATGTATTATTAACATTCCTTTAAAAACCCTATATAACTAGTATTTGTATATTTGCTCATATTTGTTCAATGAATTTCATTGTAATTTTTAGCTGTGAACCCCTAAGAATAAAAATATGGCTCTAAGATGCCATTAAAAAAATGATACCACCACCACTTACTTTTAAGACCTATCAGATGATGGGTACACTTTTCTTTTATCTTTATTTTTCAAGTTTTCTGAAGTATCATGAAAGAAAACTTATTGACCATAATTTATTTATGTTTTCTTCCAAATAATGACAACAAAATAATTCTGACCTTTACTTCAAAGAGTTAACAAACTATTTACATTTAATGTCCCCATATAGTATCCTATAAGAAAAGATAATCAAATAGTGTAATATACTTATGAATGCTTACTGTATATCATAGAAAACACTAAAATGTTAAAATATAGCATAGAGTTTTAAATTTTACTCTATTTACTCTATAAATAATTATATTCCTTTCTTCATGACTTGCTTTCAGAAGAACTTGTAAAACTTAGGAAACATTTTTCATGCATAACCTAGCCAACACCAGTCAGCTAATTCCATACATGCAAAACACACTCATTGCACACTTAGTATATTATATGAAAGTTTAATAATTTATCTGAAGACTCTTTAGCAGAAGACTATATTTGGAAGGGGCATAAGAGAAACTTCTCTGACTTTAATAAATAACATTTTTGTAAGTATGAGTTACTTATCTCTAAGTATTCCATAGATAAGGAACTTTATTAGAATATATTTTGGGTTTGAACATTTTTCTTGTATTGGCAGGCAATATTAGATTTTCCCTGCTTGGTCACAATGCTAAAGCTGATATAGCCAGTGGGATAAGATGCATATACATGTGAGATATATCAATAACAACTGAAATCATTCATGTAACTTATTACATATCATTTTATATTGTTATCTTCAAGAATCAGCTCAAATGTTATCTCACATGAAAAGCTAGTCTTTATTTCTTAAAACAGAAATTAAGAGTTCTGTCCTTTGTATTCTAAAAGCATACCTTAGCTCTCATTTTCCAGAAATCCTAAATTTCTTTTTCTAAAAGTAAATGTGTAATGTTGTTGAATTAACAACAGGAATGAAAAAACAGGAATTGACACATATGTAAAATTGTAAGCAACTATCGGATTAGTTAGGAAAAACATAAAATGATGGGAAAATATCTCCTTCACCGTTGGGGGAGAGAGAACTGTGGCTTTTAGGAAAATGGGTGAGCATGGCAGCAGAGGTGGATTAGTCAGCAGCTGCAGAGCAGAACATAGTAACCATAAGAGGAACAGATTTGGAATGTGATCAGGAAGGTGGCCGGGTAAGCACCCTCAAGAAATGTAAGAACAGAGGTATATACCGTTCTTTCTTAATGCAGCAGATGAGCTTCTGAAGGAGGGGGCAAAGGAATTAAGTAGAAGTTAGTTTATATGATAATGACAAACTATTTATCTTGTCCATATGGCCTGAAGAAACAAGATGCATATAAAGTAACATGAGACAACACCACAGTTTTCAATGTTGTCTTGATCCATTGCACTAATAAGCATATGTGTTGCACAGGAGGGGTGATGGGCACAGCTCTGTTTTCTTTTGTTTGTTTGTTTTTTAAAATTCAGCTTGGAATACTTGTATCAAATATATTTCTCCTTCTATTTGATTTTGGTCCTTCCCAGACTCTTGGATTTTAACATGCACTATAGTATAAATCTTTTAGTGTTAAATTGACTGATATTATTAAAATCAATTCCACATATACTCATTATGTTTTTAGTATGTGAGAGAAATACTGTTAGGTATGGCAGAAGTCTCTGTCTTATATATCCCCACTCCCCTTTCCCAATTTAGATTTTAGTAGTTGAGACAAGGCAATCAAACATATGGTTGAAGAAAGAAAATAATGAATGCCACAAGAGAATTACAAGAAAATGTTTAATTGTTTAAGGGAAGATGAAGACACCATTACTTCCAGTGGGGATATTGCCACTGGAAAGAAGGCATTTGAAATGGGGCTCATAGGATAGGGATATTTTATTTATAACATTGAATTCTTTGGTCAGGGTCACACAAATGTCAGACTACTTCTTTTCTGCACAATACATCTGTTCTCCTAACAAACATTTATTGTTTTCTTAAGAAAATTTGTAGTATGAGCTAAAAATTTTATCTGTAACCCATATGAGATTCCTCTGTATGATATGTCTTTCACCAGTCAACATCATTTTAAAAGAGGTTTCCTGAAGAGTAAAATAGCAGTTGCCAAGAGCTGGGGAGGTGGGAGAATTGGGGAGATATTTGTTAAAGGATACAAACTTCCAAATAGAGAAAATTAATAAGTTCTGGGAATCTAATGCACAGCATTGTGATTGTAGTTAACAATACTCTATTGTATACTTGAAAACTGGTTAAGAGAGTAGATCTGAAATGTTTTCACTACAAACAAGAAATGGTAATTATATGATTTGATGGAGATGTTAGCTAACACTATAGTGGTTTTCATATTGCAACATGTAAGTGCATCAAACCAGCATATTGTTCACCTTAAACTTATACAATGTTATGTCTAATTTTAAATCTCAACAAAGCTAAAAAAATTGAAAAGTAGAAAAAAAAGAAGTTTCCCATAGAAGATTTGTTAATTGAGGGCTCATAGTATATGTAACGGTATAATGGCATGCCTTGCTAAGAAACACTATACATAATGTCTCTTAAATAAATCTACCAGTTCTCAGATTCATCCAGCTGTTAGTTAAACATTCTTTCAACAGATAAGTCCAGTGAATAAGTCTCTGACACTATCAGAGAGGGGTAAATCACCACACAAATAACATAAAATAGTATAATTTTGGTCTCAAATTTTGATTGCATCAATTTTATACTTATATCTTCAGAGGCATACCCTGGCTGGTTTGGCTCAGTGGATTGAGCGTCGGCCTGCGAGCTAAGTGTCGCTGGTTCGATCTTCCAGTCAGGGCACATCAGAGAAGGAAAACTCTGACTCCAAAACACCTCCACTGCCTTGCGGCATACCTCTTCAGGGGAAAGGCTAAGGGAGTAAACCCTGACAGAAAATCTGGAGCCGGAGTCCCTAAGGCGGTTCGACGTTGTAGTCAACACCGGCAACTCCTGTGGCGCACCTGAAGTCAAGCTGTATTGACTCCGTCTTTCCCTTGGACCCTTCAGCTGCGAAGAGAGGGGGGGGTCTGCTGCATGGGCAACAGCAGACCCTCCATGTCACCCTGCCCAGGCTCTGTAGCTTCAGCTTCACTGGAGAGGACACTCCAGCGTCATCGCAAGATGTCGATTCAACACGGGAGGAGACAGATACCGTGTCACTCCCGAGTTGGACTGCACAGCCATTCTCGGCGGTGCAGATAGACTCTTAAGAAGCTACACCATCGTCTCTCGAGACGGACAGCTGCCGACGACGATCTTCAGAGGCAAAACATTTTAAAGTATTTGAGCTATAAATTAAAATAAAGTACAAGTTTTTCTTACTGTCAACTGGATATATGTGTTCTATATAAGTGGATGAATCATAGGTATATATACATGTGTGCCTGCATAGATACATATATCTTTACCCAATACAGAAATGTAATTAACTTAGGCAGAAGAGGGTAGCAGCTATAATAATACAAACAAGCAACCAAACCCCCATTATTTATCTAATATACTTTAATATATAATGTGGGGGTTCACACACTACCTTGTGGTCCCTTACTGTGCAGCCTCATGGCTAAAATGACACATGAAGGCCTACTGGATAAATAACAGAAAACTCAGTGGAAGATTTTTCTCCTTAGCCTTCATCTGCAATGATTACATGGTTGATGGTGAGCTAAGAACTTGATTCTCATTTCTCTTTCCCACATTGTTATGATTCACATCACAGAGCTACCCATGGTTAGAACTAAAAAACTAACAGTTCTTGAAACAACTGGAACTTATTCCCTCTAAGTGTACATGAATGAGTAATAACACTGTTAATAATAGTTTAATTCTTGTATGACAAGGGGAGAAAAAGCTCCTTCCTCAATGTGAGATGTTGACCCAACTTAGTAAAAACGCTATTAAAGCAATCAACTGCTAATAGTCAATGCCACGTTATATCCAAGAAAACAATATTGCGAAGGCCCTGAGAGGAAGAATATTAGGCCCCTTTCTCCCAGAAGACAGATTTAACAAGATCGTTATGTTTCCTTTATGCAATTTGTTATTAAAAAACAAAACAAAAATTAAACTTATTTGTTCAGATTGTGAAATATATAGACACTGAATATTGGAGGTTTGTTTTTAGGTAAGATATAGTAGGCTAAACCAACCACATCATTTTATTACTGGAGTCTCAAAAATGTCAGTAAGGTTAAACATGTCTTACATAAACTGTGCTTATTATTGCAGAAAAAAATGTAAGAAACTCAAGAAAAACAGAAACCCAATACCCAAGTTTATAATATGAACCTTAAAATTTAAGATTTTTAAAAAATAAAAGTTTCTAGGAAAATAATAAATATGAAATACATAACAATTTAACCACCCCACACACACATATTAAAACTTGTTCCCATTTCTCAGTGAAACTAATTAATATAGTTTGGCCTATGGAATGTCAAAATAGAAGAGTGGTCTTTTACTTATCAAGTAGCAGAGATTTTATTCCATACTCCTACTACTAGCTAGTCCCTAGTCTATGGATGTTAGATACTTCCATGACTCTATTTCTATACACAAGCAATTCTCAGACCTCACACTTCCTTTTTACTGGGCAATCTCCTACTTGTCCTCTAAGATCAAGATAAAAAGTCTGCCACTAGAGAAAGCTTTCTTGAACTTTAACAGGTAGAGGTGGGGGTTTTTTCCACTGTACTCCATAGCATTGAGGTTTTTATTGGTGCAATATGAATTAACCAGCTGTGCTGTAATTTACTTGCTTAGATACCTGCTTCCGTTACTACAGTGTGCGATTCTGGATGGCAGGTACTACACTGTATTTATCTGTGCATTCTCAAATGTCTCAGATATGTAGATGTTTAATCACTTTATTGAATGAATTAGCAAAAATTAAAAAAAAACTACTTTAACAAAATGATTCTCTACCGAAAATGAAGAGTACATTTACATATTGCCTAAGCACTCCCAACCCTTTACTAACATTTGATTTAGTTAAGTTATTGGAAACATATTTTTTAAAAAATGTTTTATTATGCCATTACAGTTGTCCCAATTTCTTTTCCCTCTGCTCCCCTACACCCAGTGACCCCCCTCCCTTCAGTTGTCCCCTCGCCTTAGTCCATGCCCGTCTATTGTGCGTATAGTTCTTCTCAATCTCTTCCTGTCTACTCCATTCCCTCCTACTATGCTTCTTAATTCCTGCATCATGTCCCTCCCTTTTCCCTCTCCCCCCTCCCAACTAACCTCCCCCCAGTATGTTCCCCATACCAATAATTTTTTTTCCCACTCTCCTTGCCTACTTAGTTTGCCTTTGTTTCGATTCCCTAGCTTCTGTTGTTGGTTGTTGTGATACAGTTTTCATGTTAATGTTCATAGTTTTGATCCTCCTCCTTCTAAACAAGTCCCTTTAACATCTCATATAACAGTGGTTTGGATCTGATGAACTCCTTCAGTTTTACTTTGTCCTGGAAGCACTTTCTCTGCCCTTCTATTTTGAATGACAAGCTTCACTGGAGAGAGTAATTGTGGTTGTATGTTTTTGCTTTTCATTACTTTGAATATTTGCCAGTCCCTTCTTGCCTGCATTTTCTTTTGAGAAATCAGCTGATAATCTTATTGCGACCCCTTTGTACATAATTCTCTTCTTCTGTCTTACTTTTTTAAAGATTCTCTCTTTATTCTTAATTTTTGACATTTTGATTATAATGTGTCTTGGTGTGGTTCTCCCTGGGTCCAGTTTTTTTTTTTTTTGGAACTCTCTGTGCTTCCTGGACCTGTAAGTCTATTTCCTTCCCCAAGTTAGGGAAGTTCTGCTTCATTATTTTTTCACATAATTTTTCCATTTCTAGTTCTTCTTCTTCATCTTCTGGAAGCCCTATGATTCAGATGTTGGCCTGCTTAGAGCTATCCGATAAGTTTCTGAACCTATTCTCATTTTCCTCACTTCTTGTTTCCTCTTTCTGCACTGGTTGACTGTTTGTTCCTTCCCTATGTTCCGATTTGTTAATTTGATCCCTGGTTTTCTTGCCCTCACCACTAGTTTCATATCTTTTTTTGTTCTCTTTATAACTTAATACATTGGACTTCCATTTATTTTCTGGAACTTCTGGTTATTTATGGTTTTGCGGTAGTTGTATTCCTTCTTAGTTGTGGAGGGAGATGGAGAGTGTCAGTCTAGGCCTCCATCTTGGTGGGAAGTCTTCTGTGTTTGTTTTCTTCCATGTCCCAGGAAGAGCTGTCACTCCTACTACGTTGTAAGGGATGGAGCCTTAGGGATTCATCAGTAATGGGCAACCTGTTTCACCATGTTATGGCTCTGTATGCTGGGGAGGGGTCTGAGAATGAACAGTGGCACCTGCCCAACTCTTGCCCCTTTTCCAGGCACTTTTCTCACTTCTGCACTGGACTGGCACCACTTCAGCTGCTGCCCTGGCTCTCATTTCCAGAGTGGGTGGGTCTGCAGATGTTCTAGGTCCACGGGGCCCCTTTAAACAAGTGGACTTTGCTGGGAGACTGGCAGTTTATGCCTCCATCCCAACCCCCACTGGTTTGCACAATCAAAAGCAATGAGGCTTGATTTTCCCGGGTGCTGAGACAGCGAGCTGCATGGTCTGGTGAGGAGCTGGGAATGCTCCCCAGGTATCCCTCCTGACTTTTTAAAATGTGTAACTGTGCTTTCTGCTGGCCTGCTGCTGTTGCCGCTGCTGCCACCACCACACCATGTCCTCTCTGCCCTGGCTCTGCTCCTCCTACCTGTCTGGATTAGTATTTCTTCTTTATATCTTTGTTTGCTGGGCTTCCATGCAAACAAAGTTCTGGAACTTCTGGTTGTTTCTAGTTTTGAGGTAGTTGTATTCCTTCTTAGTTGTGGAGGGAGATGCAGCATGTCTGTCTATGCCTCCATCTTGGTCAGAAGTCCTGAAAACATTTTTTACAGATGCAAACCAATATTTGCTGCATCTTAGCATCTGCTAATGCAAAGCAAAATTCTATAATATGACATAAAATAGTGTTTAGATAGCTTTGGTAACTAACAACAATTAGATAAGAAATGAAAGGACTGGCTTAGCTGTTAGTCTTGATGATAGTAATATCTTAATGTCAAACCGTGCATATTTTAACATTTGAATGAAAATGTATTTCTTAATTTTGATAGCAAGTGAAAACAGAAGCATTCTTAAGAGTAGCATAGAAAGGGTAAAAAAACATAAAAAGAATGACAAAATTCTTCTCTAGAGAAATAAAAATGTGATCAATGTTTTCCACTGAAGCTAGAGACTGAAATATATCTATTATTTTATTTTAACACATTCCCATTTCATATCTCAGTTTGCCTTGTTAAAGTTCAAACAGTCCAACAAGAAAATCATGCAATTCCTTTCTCTATAGTGAAGGTAATTTCTATTGAGAACGCAACATTGATCTATTATCAAAATCTCATGTGAATTCCAAATTTTAAAAAAAATTCTAAACATCACCAACCAAAACTGCATTTGCTACACATCTCAACAATCCCTTGACAGTATACACACAATACTAATAATAATAAAGGTTGTATCATGTTGAAAATACCCAAACTTTTCTTTCAGTTATTTAACCAATGACTTCTCATGTACAAATTTGAAAAGTTATATAATACATCAGATGTTCCTGTAGGTCATCTCATTTAATTTTAGCAACAACTTCAATGAAGCAAATGTGACAATTACAGGTTTTCTACAGGAGTTCACCTATATTGAGAGAAGTTGTAAACACGCCTAACAGCTTGTAACCATTCACCTGCAGAACAAGGGATCAAAGTCAGGTCTTATAACTAAATCCTGTAGACCTCCCCTCACCTATCCTACATTGCTTTCATCATAAATAACCTAAATTTGAAAGAAAACAAAAGGATTCATATACAACACAGGTTTAAAAAAAAAGGATTAATACAAAACAGGTTATCTTTATTTCTTTTTTAAAAATTTATTTGTTTGTTTGTTTGTTTATTTATTTATTTTTAGAGAGAGGGGAAAGGTGAAAGAGACAGAGAGAAACATCATGTGCGGTTGCCTCTCACTTGCGCCCCCAACTGGGGACCTGATGTGCATCCTAGTCATGTGCCCTGGCTGGGAATCGAACCAGCAACATTTGGTTCGCAGACCAACGCTCAATCCACTGAGCCACAGCAGCCAGGCTTTATTTCTTTTTAATGAGAAAGAAAAACAGGATCTTGATTGAGCCTACTTTAAAATTAATATAAATAATAGCTTAGGCTATTTAAACAAGAGAAAACCAAAATCAGGCCTCCCTAGCCATATAGCTAATGATTTAAGCAAAAATCCAAACCAAATTCTAACATACCTTTTTAAAATAACCTAAACAGGGGTCTCCAACTCCTGGGCTATGGCCCGGTATTGGTCTGTGACCTTTTAGGAAGTGGGCTGCAAAGCAGGAGATGAGTGACCAGCGAGCGAAGCTTCCTCTGTATTTATAGCTGCTCCCCATCACTCGCCTTACTCTCTGAGCTGCTCTGCCTGTCATATCATCAGAGGTGACATTAGATTCTCATAGGAGCACAAACCCTACTGCGAACTACACATGCAAGCCAGGTTGCATGCTCCTTATGAGAATCTAAATCTTCTTAACCTGAGGTGGGGCTGGGGAATGATTGCAAATACAGATTATCATTAGCAGAGAGGTTTGACTGCACAGGGGCCATAATAAATCAAATGCTTACAGACTCATATCAAAAATCTGTGAGTGGCAAGTGGCAATTAATCTGCATCTGGCGGCAGGTTATAAAGCTATCCCCCTCTGACTCCCTGATCTGTGGAAAAATTGTCTTCCATGAAACCAGTCCCTTGTGCCAAAAAGGTTGGGGATAGCTGACCTAAAAGATGGAGAAGCAAGACTATTATTTATTGTAATACATGCCCTAAAAATACAGACTGATAATTTTTACTAAATAGTTGTCACACTGCTCACTCATCTTCGAACAATTTTATCTGGACATAAGGGCACATTTTCAAAATTTGAAATTTTATTAGGTAGCAAACTAACGTGATTTATAAAGTGAAAACCTTCAAAACCAAGGCAGTTTAGGCAACAGTGCACAATATGCTGGATGATACTATATATTTGGACACAGTTAGATGGCACAGAAGCTCTCTAATATTCTGCATAAACACAGAGGAAAGAGTTATACAAATCCTGGCATTAGGGGAACAGTACACAGGGGTTGAATTCAAATATTTTGGGTGTGCAGTATGGCAGGGACTGGGTGATAGGATGCAGGAGTCAGGAAAAATAATTCAGTTGTAGATAGTAATATAAACCCTAAAAAGCATTCAGAAGTTACACTCAGTGGTCAGCATGACCCAGGGCTAGTCAACATCTTAATTCCTTGCTCACAAAGTGTTTTCAATTTGGCTTACTGAATGATTCACCTACTTTCTCCAACTTTCACTCATATGAATCAATGACCATGCCCCTAATTCTACTGTAATGAAAAAATACAGGAAAATATGAGGTCGTTTTGATTTGCTTTGTTTTGGTATGTATCTGTTCCATTGAGTAATAAAAATAACCACTGAAATACCCCTTTTATTGAAAATGGACAGAATATTACCCATACACTCAACTCATATTGTATAACTCAAAAAAAAAAAAAATAAGCCCTGAATCATGTAGCTCAGTGGAATGGGCATCATCTGGCAAAGTGAAAGGTCACCAGTTTGAATCCCAGTCAGGGCACATGCCTGGGTTGTGGGTCTGGTCCCTGGTTGGGAGCATGAAGGAACCAAACAATTGATGTTTCTCTCACACATCAACGTTTCTCTCACTCTCTTTATTCCTCCCTTCCCCTCCCTCTGAAAGTAAATGAACAAACAAATTCTAAAAAAAAAAAAATTAAGAACATTACTTTTTAAATGGACCTAGGTGGAGGTCAGTATCTTGTTTGATTAAGCAAATATGTTCTGTTTGTCCAAATAAGGCAAAATAGGATTAAAACAAAATAAAGTAATACCCACAGTACATACATTTGTAGATTCACACTTCATGCTGATCAATTTTTTGTCTGATTTTAATTTTTCTACCCTATGGGCCTTTTCAGCAAAACGATATTTCAGTTCATCAAAGATAAAGTGCAATTGGCATTGATTTCACTGCCTTGTCCCTTTCCTTTGCCAATAGGGACAGAAAATTTTAAGAGTGCTCCATAACAAGTCCAACAAGTAGCTTCTGGCCTCATCCAAGTTTAATGAGACATTCAATCTAAGAAATAAATTAAATGACATTTTGGGATCATGCTTAATGAAGCAAGTCTATGAAAGCACTAAGTTACAACAGTGTTCTTATAATCTGTGGAGAACAGGGCAAGAGAACGTCATCAATCATTTGGGACAAAATGACACTCTGTGGAATAGAAACTGTTGAACCTCAGTAGCTCCTGATAGCAAACATGGCCAAGAATTGATATCTTGTTATGTCAGTGCCATAAAATAGTTTGCACATGTCTATGTTAATTCCGTAAATCAGTGTCTCATATTTTTCAGAAATTTTTAGAGAAAATAGGTGTTAACAAATTCATAGGAGGGGACCCAAGATGGCAGTGAAGTAGGTGGATGTTATACTACCTCCTCATAGAACCAAACTGGAATTACAACTAAATTGTAGAACAATCATCCTGAATAACCAACTAAAGACCAGCTGAAGAGAAGTCTTATTTTTTTTTACTAACTCTAGAGTTTCTTTATTTTTTAAAAAATTTAATCTTTATTGTATCTTTTTCCATTACCATTTAGTCCCCTAATCCCACCATAACCAGGGATTTACAGAAAAATTCACATTGAGACTGGTAAGAAGGGCAGAGATGCAGAAAAGAGCTGGTTCCACACCCCCGGGCAGCAACTGAGATTCCAGAGGGATATCTTAGCTATAAAGATTCCCTCTGAAGAGCATAAAGTCCCAACCTCAAGCTGGGCTACCCAAACCAGAGAACCAGATCTGGGAAGAGGTGCCCATATAATATCTGGCTGTGGAAATCAACAGGGTTTCTGTATGCCAGGAGAGACAGGGGTCTGCTAGAGACATAGACACTCTCTTAAAGGGCCAACAAACAAAATCCCATTCGCTGCCACTTGCCCTGAGCTCTAGCTGAGGAAGGGCAAAGCAGACTAGAGTTGCATGAGGGGAGATTAGGGTTTATAGCTCTGGGGAGAGAGCTTAAGGGACAGCCACCAAGATATCTGTGCTTTTATACTCTCCCACAGCACAGACACCATCTTTCTTAAGCGGAACACTCCCCTCCATATGACATCAGCCTGGGGGAAAACAATAATCCCATTCTCTGGACCACATGAAGCCCCACCCTGGAAAGCTTGCACCCTGCTCAGAATTCAACTGGCTGGGCCAGGGTATAGAGGTCTGATTAGACTCAAGAGATGCTACTGACTGAGTTGTGTGGCTTTGGAGTAGAGAGCCATTTCCCCCAATTTCCCATCATCCGCTAGGCCCACTCTCTGGGCTTCCAATGGCCCCATCCTCCAAACTCCTGGCAGATCTGCCCTGCCAAAGTACGGGAAGAATCTGGGACAGACTGAGTTATATATCTGGGTGGTAGCCTGCCCAACACCTTCCCCCAAGTCTGACTGGCATCTTCCTATCACAGGAGATCCATTAAGCCCATTCTTTTGATGGTTGTGCCCTGCTGAGATCAGGCTCCTGGAAGAATATGGGACAGACTGAATTGTATGGCTCTAAAATGGGTGCCCCTTTTCCCTTGAACACCCAAGTGGTGGAGCCCTCCCTTCATATGGCCAAATCTTGGTCTGTTTGAGCCTGATAAACTTTTCAAGCCTCACTGTAAGGCTCCCTGAGACCCCGCCCCAGCACAAAGGTGTGTGAGGGCCCAGAAGGTGGAAGTTAAAATTGGTATACCCTGGGACATTTGCTGAACTGCCTCAGACCCAGCACTGGCACTGTGTTTGAAGCTATACCAGTCTGGTGAACACCACTCACCCCAACCTGTTGACTCAGAGAGACACCACCTCATGAAATTTGACTATAACCAGAGGCTTTTTCAATGACTGAACCTAACAGGCAACCAACAAGTGGAATAAGGCAAAGGTGGATCTCAGGGTGACTTGAGACTTTTCTACGCATGTCCCTGGGCCCGGTGCTGATAAAAGCTAGTCTTGGGGCACAGTTTGGTCATTCCTGTGCACCCCCAGGTCCAGCAGAGGCAGCCACAAACTATGGATAACTTTGTAGCTCTAAACAGGTTGCCCAGGGCCAGTCATAGGCAGCATCTGACATTTGTATACACCACAGTCACTTCCTAGAGGCCCAGAACCAACATACCCAGTGGTCAACTTCAGACAACAGGAAAACAGGTTCCAAATATCTTTACAAGTGGCATTTCCAAATGGAGATCTCAGCAGGCACCAGACACTGCTGAGGCAAACACTGCTTAGTATGGTCAGCACCTGTAAAGCACCTTCTACATTGAGATATGGGTCAATACTCACAGTCAGTCAGCCTGAGGGCCAACCCCATGCACAAACTGGCCAATAGAAATCAAGACTCAATTACAACAGGAGGGCCCGCATAACCCACATAAGGGACATACCTGGAGCAGTGACCTCAGGCGACCAAGGAGATTATGCCACTCAGTACCACAGGGCATGTACTATATAAAGCCACCCTACCAAGACTGTAAGTCATAGAAGTTCTACCTAATACATAGAAACATAAACAGACAGTCAAAATGCGGAGGCAAAGAAAAATGCCCCAAATGAAAGAACAGGAGAAATATCCAGAAAAAGATTTACCTAAAATGGAGGAAAGCAATTTATCAGATACAGACTTTGAAAAAATGGTTATAAGGATGCTCAGGGAACTTAGTGAGAACTTCAACAAACAGACAGCAAACACACACAAGAAAAACATGGACACCATAAAAGGAACCATTCAGAAATGAAGAATACAATATCTGAAATGAAGAATAAACTAGAAGAAATAAACAGAAGGATTTGGGAGACATAGAGCAGAAAACACCCAATCAGATCAATAAAAAAGGGAAAAAATTAAAGATTTTACTAAATTATTTTTAGAGAAAGCAGAGGGAGGGAGAAACAGTGGAAGAGAAACATCACTGTGAGAGAGAAATATTGACTGGTTCCTATTCCCTGACCAGGGACTGAACCTGCCACTCAGGCACATACCCACACCAGGAATTGGAATGATGTTCAAACAACTGAGACACACTAGTCAGAGTGAAAAAAAAATTCATATGAATAATCACAGGAACTTTTGGAAAAACTAGAAGCAGAACAGCATCCAAATCATAGGGTTATGGGAAAGAGAAAAGAGAGCAGGGATAAAGAACCTATATGAAAAAAATAATGACGGAAAACTACTAACCAGGTGAAGGAAACATATACACAACTTTAGGAAACACAGAGAGTCCCAAACAAAATGAACCCAAAGAGGCCCACACCAAGACACAACCTAATTAAAATGGCAAAGGTTAAAGATGAAGAGAGAATCTTAAAAGCCACAGGAAAAAAACAGTTAGGTTATTGATAAGATACCTCCCATAAGACTGTCACCTGTACAGAAGAGACTGGCATGAATTATTCAATGTGATAAAAAGCAAGGACATACAACCAAGACTACTTTACCCAGAAAGCTATCATTTTATATTAAAGGAGAAATAAAGAGCTTTCAGGAAAAGAAAAAGCTAAAGAACTTCATAACAACCAAACCAGTAATATAAGAAATGTTAGCCTGGCTGCTGTGGCTCAGTGGATTGAGCATTGGCCTGTGAACCAAGTGCCACTGATTCGATTCCCAGTCATGGCACATGACTAGGTTGCATGTCAGGTCCCCAGTTGGGGACGCAGTTGAGAGGCGACTACACAGTGATGTTTCTCTCCCTTTCTCCTTTCCCCTCTCTCTAAAAATAAATAAATAAACAAACAAACAAATAAATAATTTAAAAAATGTTAAAGGGTCTTCCTGAAGAAGAAGGAGGAGGAGGATGTGGAAGAGGAGGAAAAAGAGGGGGAGGGGGAGCAGGAGAAGAAAGGGGAGGAGGAGAAGAAATAGTTAAAAGAATAAAGTGTAAATAAATATGTACCTATCAACAATCACTCCAATCAAAAGGCATAGGGTAGTTGATAGGATAAGAAAATAGGATCCATATATATGCTGTCTGCAAGAGATACAACTTAGAACAAAAGATACACACAGAATGAAAGTAAAAGGGTGGAAATTGATATTTCATGCAAATGGAAATGGAAAAACAGCTAGGGTATCAATACTTATATCTGAAAAAATAGATTTTAAAACAAAGGCTATATTAAGAGACAAAGAAGGCTAATACAGAATGATAAAAGGAGCAATCCAAAAAGAGGATATAACCCTTGCAAACTTTTATGCACCCAAAGTAGCAGCACCTATATAGGTAAAGCAAATCTTTATGGACATAAACAGAGAGATTGACAGTAATATAATTAGTCATAACAGTACATTTTAACACCACATTGACATTATTGGATAGAACTTCTAGACAGAAAATCAACAAGTAAACCAGCAGCCTTAAATGAGACACTTGATTAGATGGATTTAATTGTTATATTCAGACAAAACAACAGAATATACATTTTCTTAAGTATACATGGAACACTTTCTAGGAGGGATCACATGCTAGGCCACAAAACAAGTCTCAATAAATTTAAGAAGACTGAAATCATATCAAGCATCTTCTATTACCAAAATGATACAAAATTAGAAATCAATAACAAGAAGAAAAAAATAACACATGCAAAGACAGGTAGTCTAAATAACATGTTACTAAACAATGAATAGTAAAACAATGAAATCCAGGAAGAAATCAAAAGATACCTTAAAATAAGTGAAAATTAGAAGACAACAATTCAAAATCTATGGAACACAGCAAAAGCAGTCTTAAGAAGGAAATTCATAGCATTAGAGGCCTACCTCAAGAAACAAGAAAAATCTCAAATAAGCAATTTAGCTTTATATTTCAAGGTAGTAGTAAAAGAACAACAAACAAAACATAACATGAGTAGAAGAAAGGAAATAATAAAGGTTGGAGCAGAAATAAATGAAACAGAGTCTAAAAAATACAAAACATCAAACCAAGTGCTGCTTCTTTCAAAAGATAAACAATGCTGACAAACCTTTACCAGATGAGAGGGGGGGGGGGGGGAGAGAGAGAGAGAGAGAGAGAGAGAGAGAGAGAGAGACCCAAATAAATAAAATCAAAAGTGAAAGAAGAGAAGTAACAAGTAACACCAAAGAAATAAAAATGGTTATAAGAAAATATTACAAAGAACTATATACCAACAAATTGGACAATCTGGACAAAATAGATAAGTTCCTAGAAGCATACAGTCTCCCAAAACTGAATTAGGAAGAATCAGAAAACCTGAATACCCTGGCTACTGTGGCTCAGTGGATTGAGCATCGGCCTGCGAGCCAAGTGTCGCTGGTTCGATTCCCAGTCAGGGCACATTACTAGATTGCACGGCAGGTCCCCAGTTGGGGGCGTAAGTGAGAGGAAACCACACAGTAAAAAAAAAAAAAAAAAGAAAAAAAGAAAACCTGAATAGACTTATCATAACTAAGAAAAATCAAAGTAGTAATAAAAAACACAGCAGTGCTGAAACAGATAGGTTCACAAGCTAATTTTAATAACATTCAAAGGAGAACTAACACCTATCTTTCTCAAACTATTCAAAAAAATTCCAGAGGGGAGGTTCCCACCCTCAAAAATGAATGACACACAAGCTAAAATGAAGAATAATTTACAAGGAATCAAAAATACAGTAGTTGAAACATAAAATCAAATATAAGGAATATAAGGAAGCAAAAAACACCAAATCAAAACAGCAAAAATAAATAAATAAAATGAAACAAAATAAAATAAAATAATTCCCCTGCAAAATCAGGATAGTATAAGGAGCCACTGGGACAACTTCAAGCATATCAACATTTGCATCATGGGAGAACTGAAGGGAGAAGAGAGAGAGAGCAAGAAATTGAAAACCTATTTTAAAAAAATAATGACAAAAACTTCCCGAACATGGTAAAGAATATAGGCATATAAATTCAGGGAGTGCAAATAGTCCAAAACAAGATACACTCAAAGAGGCCCACACCAAGACACACCCTAATTAAATGACAAAGATTAAAGATAATGACTCTTAAACACAGCAAGAGAAAAGCAGTAAGTTACTTACAAGGGAGCTCCCAAAAGACTGTCAGCTGATCTCTTAACAGAATCTTTGTGGGCCAGAAGGGTTTGGCAAGAAATATTCAAAGTGATGAAAAGCAAGTACCTACAACCAAGATTACACTACCTAGCAAAGCTATCATTTAGAATCTTTCCAGACAAGAAAAAGCTAAAGTAGTTAATTCCAATCAATCCAATATTACAAGAAATGGAAAGGGTCTACTTTAAGAAGAATAAAAAAGATAAAAGTATGAAGAATAAAATGGCAATAAATACATATCTAACAACAATTGAATCTAAAAAACAGTAAGCAAATAAGCAGAACAGGAATGGACTCATAGATAAAGAGAACATTTCAATGGTTGCCAGATGGTAGGGTGTTTGGGAGAATGAGTTAAAAAGTGGAAAAGACTAAGAAGTACAAATTGGCTGTTACAAAAAATAGTCATGCAGATATAAAGTACAGCATAGGGAATATAGTCAATAACATCCTAATTAATATGTATGGTGTCATATAGGTAAGATTTATTGAATGATCACTTAAAGTTATATAATGTCTGATCACTGGGGTGTACAATTGAAACTAATATTGTATGTCAGCTTTAATTGAAAAATAAAAATAATTTAAATTTAAAAAATTAGCAAACACAATTCAGCAACACATTAAAAATATCATACACCATGATCAAATGGGATTTATTCCAGGGATGCAAGGCTAATGTAATTTCTGCAAATCAATAAGTGTGATATACCACATAAACACAATGAAGGATAAAAATCATATGATCATATGAATAGATGCAGAAAAAGCATTTAACAAAATCCAGCACCAATTTATGAAAAAAACTCTCAGCAGAGTGGGAATAGAGGGAACATATCTTAACATAATAAAGGCCATATATGACAAACACACAGCCAACATCATACTCAATGGAAAAAAACAACTAGAACTGACAAATGAGCCCAGTAAAGTAGCAGGATACAAAATAAACATCCAGATATCAGTTACATTTTTGTACACCAAAAGTGAACTATCAGAGAGGGAAACTAAGAAAACAATCCCATTTATAATTGCATCAAAAAATAAACTACCTAGAAATATATTTAACCAAGGAAGTAAAATACCTATACTCAGAAATTATAAGATTCTAAAGAAAGAAGCTGAAGAAGATACAAATAAGTGAAAGTGTATACCATGTTTATGGATAGGAAAATTAACATCAGTAAAATGTCCATACTACTCAAAGCAACCTATAGATTCAACATAATTCTTATAAACATACTAATGATGTATTTTAGAGAACTAGAACAAGTATTCCATAAATCTATATAAAATCACAAGAGAATCTGTAAAGCCACAGCAATCTTGAGAAGGAAGAACAAAGTTGGAGGAATCATGCTACCAGATATCAAACTACACTACAAGGCTATTGTAATCAAATCAGCATGGTACTGGCATAAAAACAGATACAGAGATCAATGGAACATAATAGAGATCTCAGAAATAAACCCATGCTTTTATCTTCAATTAATATTTGAAAAAGGAGCCCAGAACACACAATGGGGTAAAGATAATCTATTCAATAAAGAGTGTTGGGAAAACTGAACAGATAAATGCAAAAAAAAAACCAGACTACCTTCTTACACCATACCCAAGAATAGACTCAAAATGAATTAAGACTATATGTTAGACTCAAAAATCATAAAAATCATAGAAGAAAGCATGGGCATTAAAATCTCAGATATTTCTTGTAGCAATGTTTTTCTGATATATTGCTTCTGGGAAGGGAAACGAACAAACAAAATAAACAAATGGGACTATATCAAAGTAAAAAGCTTCTGCATAGCATAAAACCCAATAAGAAAATGAAAAGACAACTAATCGAATGGGAGAACATATTCATCCATGATACTTCTGATAAGGGTTAATGTAAAAAATTCATAAAGAACTTATAAAACAAAACACCAAAATAACCCAATCATATTTAAAAATAGGCAAAGTACCTGATTAGACACTTCTTCAAAGAGGACATACAGATGGCCAATAGATATATGAAAAGATGCTCAAAGACACTACTCATCAGAGCAATGCAAATTAACACCACAATGAGATATCACCTCACCTGTAAGAATGGCTATCAATCATTAATAAATCAATAAACAACAAGTGCTGGTGAGGACATGGAGAAAAGGAAACCCTAGTGCATTGTTGGTGGGAAGGCAGATGGGTGCAACCACTGCGGAAAGCAGTATGGAGATACCTGGAAAAACAAAGAACAGAACTGCCTTATAACCCAGCAATTTTACTTCTGGGAATATATCAGAAGAAACCTGAAACACTAATTTGAAAGAACATATGCACCCCTATGTACATTGCAGTGTTATTGACAATAACCATGATTTGGAAGCAGCCCAAGTGTTCATCAGTAGATAAATGGACAAAAAAACTATAGTACACTTACACAATGGAATACTACTTGGCCCTAAAAAGAATGAAATCTTCCTTTTCATGACAGCATGGATGGACCTGGAGACAGAAGCTAAGTGAGAGAAGCCAGTCAGAAAATACAAGCATCATGTGATTTCACTCATATTTGTAATCTAATGAACAAATCAACCAACAAAAATATAGGGACAGACTCACAAATACAAAGAACAGACTGACAGCTATCAGAGGATAGGGGGTTTAGGGGGCTGGGTGAAAAAGGTGAAGGGATTAAGCAAAGAAAAAAAAAAAAACCTCATAGACACAGACTTTTAATATGGTGATTACCGGAGTGAAAGGAGGGTGGAAGAGGTAGAAGAGGGTAAAGGGGGGTAAATGTTGTGGAGGGCGACTTGATATGGGGTTGTGAACATGCAATACAATATAGAGATGATGTATAATTTTATTAACTAATGTCTCCCCAATAAATTGAATAATTTTTTAAAAAGAACTTATGTGAAGGAAACATCTGACTTCAATCAATACATGTCCAAAGCAGCCCCGGTCTTTATGTCTCAGTTGGGTGAAGGGTCATCCCATAACCAAAAGGTTGTGGGTTTGATTCCTGGTCAGGATGCATACCTAGGTTTTGGGTTCCAACCCTGGACAGGGAAAATATGATTCCTTGTCTGCGCATATGTGGGATGCAACCCATCGATGTTTCTCTCTGACATCAATTTTTCTCTCTCCTTTCCTCTCTTTTGTTCCTGTCTCTCTTAAAAATGCAATGAAAAAAAAAAAAAAGTCCTTGGGTGAGGATTAAAAAAAAAGAAAGAAACTAATGAGTAATTAAAATTACAAAACAGAAAAGAAGTGATAATGTTAATTTTGAAAAATAGAAAAATACTATCTTCATAGTCATAGGAATTTAAATTACAACAAAAGATATTACCACTGTATATTTATTGGTACAATTTTTAATAAGTTTTATTTTTACATTTATATTACATTTGTGTGTTATTTTCTTTTCACTACCAGCTGTCTCAATCCCTCACTGAAAGTAAGAATACAATAAATAAATAAAAACTACTGTTTTTGAGGTTTGGTCATATTTATTTATTCTTGATGATTCTGTACATTAATACAATCTTAATGGAAGATACATTTTCTATAAAATTCAAGAGCATAGATTGGCACAACCAAAGAAAATAATCAAATCAAAGAAAGGTATATATAGCTAAAAAGTGAAAGTATAAAGTTATTTTTAATAGAGAAAGATACGCTAAGTGAAATAGATCAAACAGAGAAAGACACATACCATATAATTTCACTTATATGTGGAATCTAAAAAACAAATTAAACAAAGGAACAGAAACAAACTTACAGATAACAAAGAACATGGTTGCCAAATGGAATGTGGTTTGGGGCATAGGTGAAAAAGGAAAGGGATTAAGGCAGTGGTTCTCAACCTTCTTAATGCCGCGACTCTTTAATACATTTCCTCATGTTGTGGTGACCCCCAACCATAACTAAAGCATAGTGATTAATCACAAAAACAATATGTAATTATATATATGTTTTCCAATGGTCTTAGGCGACCCACGTGAAAGGGTCGTTCGACCCCCAAAGGGGTGGCGACCCACAGGTTGAGAACCGCTGGATTAAGGAGAACAAATTGCCAATTATAAAACGTCACAGGGATGTAAAGTATAGCATAGGGAACACAGTGAATAACATTATAGTAACTATGTGTGGCGTCAGATGGATACTACACTTATTGGGTTGATCACTACATAAGTCATATATATATAAAACCACTATGTCATACACCTGAAACTAATATAATATTGTATGTCAACTGTAATTGAAAAAAATGTAAATATTTAAGAAAAAGTTTAGAGTTCTTTGTGTCCTATAGTACAAGGGTTGATTTGATGAAGTTTGCACAGCAATTTGAGCCAATATTACAGAATAAAAATAATTATGAAGAAAAGGCAGCATGACAGAAAGAATATCATGCTTTAAAAATACTAAGTGTAATAAATGCAAATCGTCGTCGGCAGCCGTCCGTCTCGAGAGACGATGGTGTAGCTTCTTAAGAGTCTATCTGCACCGCCGAGAATGGCTGTGCAGTCCGACTTGGGAGTGACATGGTATCTGTCTCCTCCCATGTTGAATCGACATCTTGTGATGACGCTGAAGCTACAGAGCCTGGGCAGGGTAATATGGAGGGTCTGCTGTTGCCCATGCAGCAGACCCCCCCTCTCTTCGCAGCTGAAGGGTCCAAGGGAAAGACGGAGTCAATACAGCTTGGCTTCAGGTGCGCCGCAGGAGTTGCCGGTGTTGACTACAACGTCAAACCGCCTTAGGGACTCCGGCTCCGGATTTTCTGTCGGGGTTTACTCCCTTAGCCTTTCCCCTGAAGAGGTATGCTGCAAGGCAGCGGAGGTTTTTTGGAGTCAGAGTTTTCCTTCTCTGATGTACCCTGACTGGAAGATCGAACCAGCGACACTTAGCTCGCAGGCCGACGCTCAATCCACTGAGCTAAACCAGCCAGGGCAAAATAAATGCAAATAAAGAACATGTAATTCCTTATGGGAAAAGACTGGAGAAAAACAAACAAGGAAACAAAAAAACTGACCTTTGTCTTAGATTCTTGAGAGTTGGAAATTAAAAACATCTTTCTGTTTCCTTAATGTTGTTTAAAATATATATATATACAATAAAAATTAAAGTAATGCAAAGGCTTACATAATAGTCCACTTAATCCTGGGCCAACAGAATGAGCCTCCTACCCAAGATATTTTTTGTAAAAACATTCATTCAAATATGTTATTGTCTTTAAACACTCAGAAATTCTACATGCTCCTTCCTAAATACATATTGTCACAGAAAAGAAACCCTTTTGCTCATTGAATTTATATACAATTTTGTCAAACATTCCCTTTTTTGCAAAAGTAGCAGAGAAAAAGCAACCCTTATTTCATAGTAGCTAATGTATTAATTTGATCCAAACTAATTTGAAAACAGATTAAAACAAATTAAGCAAATTAAATTCCATTGGAAATAAAATTTATTCTTACAATCTAAATAGAAGAACTGGTTGACTTCTTGAGTTAATCTGCCTTCAGGCAGGTAAGTATATAATCAACAAATATAAATGGGTTTCAATTCTCTTCTCGAGCTCTATTAAGTTTTTGAAAACAAGGATCATGTCTTGTTTACTATTATATTCTTGTCACTTCTTATGGTTTTGGTCACACAGTAAATTCTGTATGGATAAATAAGTGGATAATAAAGACTATTTCTAAGGAAAGACACCAGAATTTTTTTCATATACATGATGACTTGCCTTAGTGGCAAATTTCTTCCTTTTGCATATTAAAACAAGAATTTCAGTAGAAAAAAATCACTGCTGCACAGGGCTTAGTCTACTTAGTATATAGGTAATGACTGATAAGCAATACTTACTGTAAGCATTATCTTTGTGTTTCTCCTTGAAGTTTATTAATATAATACTGGGAAGAAGGGTAAGACAAATCTTACTATCGCAATTTGATATATGAAAAAAAATAGACAAATTCTAGCTCTTACACTTCCAAGTGTTGTAACTTTGGTCATGTTAATTCTCAGTTTTCTCACCTATAAAATGGGATAAAAATGGTTCTTACCTAATAAGATCATTGTAAGGATTAAATACAGTCATATAAAGCAGTACTTAGAATAGCTCTGACATTACTACAAGCTCAATAGATGTGAACTGCTATCATCACTGCCACTCTTTTATTGTTGTCATAAAATTTACAGTTATAAAATCTTAAAAGATGCCCACAAGTGCTTTCTGAATTACTTGGGTTTATATTATGTTTATAAAGTATTTTAATTGAACTTTGTATACAGTTATATGGTATCTATACTTTATGACTGGTAACATTTTTTACTAAATTGATATTTTATTTAAAAGTGATTAAACTAAGTGTGCAAATATCCAGTTCAGCTATTAATTTTGTCAAAAACACTAATAAAGGTATCACCTGAATGATAAAGGATTGGTTAAGAGAGGTGCCAAAATTCAATAAAATGACAATAGGTCTAATTCATGGTTCGAGAGACTGACAGTGTCAAATACAAGGAGGCAATGTGGAGATAACTGGAGGCCATAAAATACTGACATTATAATGAGGGCAATGCCAAAAGTCAAAATACAGAGCATATTTAGAAAATATAGTCAAAGTAACCAGTAACAGGAACAGAATAGGGTCACAAGCTATTAAAAAAACTTCAAAATAATATCATTCCTGCAAAGGATGCTTTTAATATGGCATAAGTACCACCACCATGCTGAGTATGCCTTATTCATAGCACCTTAAAAGCACTGCCTGACCCTTGAAAGGTATGACTATCTTGATTTTTTTTTGTCAAATATACTATCTTAAAGCCACCAGTCTTTATTAATTTGTTTTGACATAATCTCAGCAGAGTTTAAAATGGGTCAATTGCTAAAAGAATGTATAATTATTGCTCAGAATTAGAATAGATATGACTAAGATATATGGATATTATAGATCAACCATTTGAATATGTGCATTATATATGTCTCTATATATTTATGTATGAATGAATTATTTCAATGTGCCTATTTAAAAAAGATTTTAAGACATAGTATCCAGTTTCCTACTAAATTCCAGTGAGTATGAAACAGTGCTTTAGGACTCCATAATAAGAACATTCATAGTCATTCCTATATTTAAATAGGTTGTTCTTTTTTTAACGTTTCATTTTCAGAAGTAGTTCAGGAGACGAAGAGTTCAAAAATGCCAATAAAGAGGTATATACTTTTATTAATATTATACCTTGTCTAGCTCTTTTTAAAGTAGGTAACCTTTAAGAAGTACTTAAATCAAGAATGGAAATGTAAGAGATCATATATTTAGATATCTTCATGGCTGAAAACATTTCAAATAATTCAATTCCATAGAAGCAGAGTAAAAGCCAAAGCATTAAGTTGCCATTAATATCAATATGGTTTAAAGAAGTCTTCCTTCCCCGGCCACCCACCCAGCCCTGGTTCAAATCAGGCTGGAAAACAGTGGCTGGTATGCAAAGGTCCCAACTTCTGTGCTGAAAAGACGAATATTTCACAAGAACTAGAACATTCTGGGAGATTTTAAAAAAAGGAAAAATAGACGATGCTTCAATAAAGGGGCAAGGGACATGATGCTAAAGGAACAAATGTCTCTGGAACAAACTTTTCATAAATGTTTACTTGAAAGGATTGAATGTAGAATTATGCCACTGGCAAATATTAGTATATGTTATAAATATACATATACATACACAGAACATACATGTATGCACATATACACGTATAAATATATTCTACATATATATGAAATATAAACCATTTAAATTATAGACCATGACAAATTGAGTTATTTTTATAAGCCCTATATTATCTTTTTTTGCTAATTACATGTCTACACACACACATATATACATATATATGTGTGTGTGTATACACATACACATTCAATCATAAAAAGAAAACCCTATGGGATGATAGTTTAGATCAATGGTTTTCAACCTTCCTAATGCCACGACCCTTTAAATACAGTTCCTCATGTTGTGGTAACCCCCAACCATAAAATTATTTTCATTGCTACTTCATAACTGTAATTTTGCTACTGTTATGAATTGTAATGTAAATATCTGATATGCAGGATGTATTTTCATTGTTACAAATTGAACATAAAGCATAGTGATTAACCACAAAAACAATATGTAATTATATATGTTTTCCGATGGTCTTAGGCGACCCCTGTGAAAGGGTTGTTCGACACCCAAAGGGGTGGAGACCCACAGGTTGAGAACCGCTGGTTTAGATCAAGGGTGGCTGACTATTATAAGGGAAGACTACTATAGCAGGATAAGGAAAACATACTCAGACTACTGCCTTGCACCTGAAATATGCTGATGATGAAGCTCTCTTCTTCCCACCTCAATGCCATGCTCCCAACCCATATTATGCTCTGCTTGCTATTTCTTCTTCCTATATTGACTTTATTTTTTTTAATTTACTTTTTTAACAAGGTTATTTTATTTTATTTAATTTTAACTTTATTTTATTTATCTGTTTTTAGAGAGAGGGGAAAGGAGAAAGAGAGGAAGCGAAACATCAATGTGAGGTTGCCTCTCACACACCCCCAACTGGGGATCTGGCATGCAACCTAGTCATGTGCCCTGACTGGGAATGGAACCAGCGACACTTGGTCACAGGTTGACGCTCAATCCACTGAGCCACAGCAGAGAGGGCTCTACATTGACTTTCCCTCACATTTGATAAACTTTGACCACAGCTCATATGCCCACCTAATATATTAAAATTACAAAGAATATCTCCAGCTTTTCTTTCTTAACAGTGCAGTCAGGAATGGAGCTAACAAATGAATCTGTTGGGAAATCACTGGAGGAAACATATTGGGCAAGGGCTATAAAGCGAAGAATAAACAAATGGGACTACATCAAATTTAAAAGCTTCTGTTTTGCAAAATGAAAAAAAAAAAAAAAAAAAAACCATACGGGAAAACATATTCTCCAATGATACCTTGGGCAAGGATTTGATCTCCAAAATATATAAAGAACTCATACAACTCAACACCAGGGGATAAACAATCCAATTAAAAATGGGCAAAGGACCTGAACAGACACTTCTCCAAGGAGGACATATGAAAGGCTCATAGACATATGAAAGGATGCTCAACATCACTAGCCATCAGAGAGATGCAAATTAAAACTGCAATGAGACACTTCCAGCCAAGATGGAGATGTAAATATACAAGCTGTGTCTCCTCACAACTAAGAAGGAATTTATAACCACTTCAAAACTAAAGAAAAAAACCCAGAAAATCAAAACTACAGGGAAGTTCAGCAAAGAAATAAAGAGGAAATATTCAGCCAGAAGGGTAGGAGGGGTGGAACCAGAACAGAAAGAGGAGCAGAGCAGCAGCTGCAGGGTGGTACTTGGCAGGCAGCATGGCTAGAGGCAGTGGCGAATGGAGGGAGCACAGTGGGTGAGCCCAGCTAGCAGTACAGTGATTGTAGCCATGGGGAAAAACACATTCATACAGTTTAAACCTGAGAAGCGATCCTAGCCCCAAACCAGATGGATCCCAGCCCCAGACCAGACCATGTAGCTTGTGGTTCCAGCACCAGGGAAAATAGAGCCACATTGCTTCTGACTGAAAAAGCCATTCGGGGTTGAGGCAGAGGAAGAAGCTACCAGACTCAAAAAGGAGGCAGCTTGCTTAGTATGGGAAGGGGAGAAGTGCCTGGAAAAGCAGCAGCAACCAGCACTGTTCCCTCTTAGACCCCTCCCCAACATACAGCGCCAAAATGGAGTGAAACTGGCTGCCAGCACTAATGAAAACCTAAGGCTCTAACTTCTATAACATAACAGGTGAGACAGCCCTACCCAGATCACAGAGGTAAACACAGAAAGCTGTCAAGATGAGGAGACAGGAAAGTATGGCCCAGAACGGCAGTCAGATCAAGGTCCCAGTGACACAACTAAACAACAAGCAGATAGCAAACTTAATAGATGAGGAGACAGCAAATCTAACAGATGTATAGTTTAAGGCATTGGTGATAAAGACGTTCACAGACTTGACAGAAAAGGTTAAGCAGTATGGGGAAAGAATGAAGGCTATCCTGGGTGAAATGAAGGAAAATCCACATGAAACAAGGGTGAAGAAAAGGAAACCAGGGTTCAAATGAACAAATTGAAACATAAGGAAGAAATGGAAGGTCAACCAGTATAGAAGGAGAAAATGAGAATTGGAAAAAATGAGGAGAGGCTTATAAATCTCTGGGATAGCTTTAAACATGCCAACATCCAAATCATAGGGTTGCCAGAAGGTGAAGAGGGAGAACAAGAAATTGAAAAATTATGTGAAAAAATAATGAAGGAAAACTTCCCTAATTTGGAGAAGGAAATGGACATCTGGGCCCAGGAAGCACAGAGAGTCCCAAACAAACTAGACCCAGGGAGGTCCACACCAAGACACATCATAATCAAAATGCCAAAGGTTAAGTATAAAGAGATAATCTTAAAAGCAGCAAGAGAGAAGAGGAGAACTATTTACAAAGGGGTACCTGTAAGACTGTCAGCTGATTTTTCAAAAGAAACTTTGCAGGAAAGAAGGGACTGGCAGGAAATATTCAAAGTGATAAAAAGCAAGGGCCTGCAACTAAGATTACTCTATCCAGCAATGCTATCATTTAGAATGGAAGGGCAGAGAAAGTGCTTCCCAAACAAGTAAACCTGAAGGAGTTCATCATCAGCAAGCCATTATTATATGAAATGTTAAAGGGACTTATTTAAGAAAAAGATCAAAACTATGAACATTAAAATGAAAACGGTATCACAACTATCAACAACAGAAGCTAAGGAATGGAAACAAAGGCAAACTAAGCAGACAACCATAGTGGGAACAGAATCATAGGTATGGGGAACATGGGGGAGAGGTCAGCTGGGAGGGATAAGGGGGAAGAGGGAGGTAAATGGGGAAGGAATTAAGAAGCATAGTAGGAGGATGCAGAACGGGCAGGAGGATGTTGAGATGAGCTTATATGCACAACCCATGGACATGGATTAGGTGGGTGGAACTTCTGGAGAGGGGGGTTGCTATGTGGAAGGGAGCAAAGGGAAAAGAAATTGGGACAACTGTAACAGCATAATCAATAAAACATACAAAAAAAGAATATTTTACACCTGAAACTAATATGTCATTATACCTCAATTTTAAAAATAGATAAAAAGAAACTTCAGCTCCTTATGAAACGTCTCTCCTTTTCCTCTCCCCTCTTTCCTTCATTCCCTCTCCCCCTCTGCTGTCTTTAGGAATATTAAATGTTTCCATATTTCTTGACTGTCCCTTCCTACAGTTTAAGAAGGATATTTATACTCTGAGTTATTTGAGAATAACCAATAAGATGTTAATATTATTCTTCATTGAGTTCTAAATATTTTCTTTTTTAAAATATATTTTATTGATTATGTTATTACAGTTGTCCCAGTTTTCTCCCTTTGCCCCACCTCTGCCTGGTATCCCTATTCCCTTCAGTAATACCCCCTTTGTTCATGTCCATGGGTCATGCATATAAGTGCTTTGGCTTCTCCATTTTCTATACTACTCTTCTTAACATCCCTCTATGTGTTTTGTACCTACCAATTTATACTTCTTAATCTCTGCACCTTTTTCCTCCATTCTCTCCCTTTCCCCTCCCAGTTGATAACCCTCCAAATGGTCTCTGTATCTGATTCTGTTCCTGTTCTCCTTGTTTGCTTAGTTTCTTTTTTTAGATTCAGTTGTTGATAGTTGTGAACTTATTGTCATTTTAATGTTCATAGTTTTGATCTTTTTCTTATATAATTCCATTTAGCATTTTATTTAATAACGGCTTGGTGATGATGAACTCCTTCAGGTTTACCTTGTTTGGGAAGCACTTTCTCTGCCCTTCCATTCTAAATGATAGTTTTGTTGGCTAGAGTAATCTAGGTTGTAGGTCCATGCTTTGACAGTCTTATAGGAACTCCTTTGTAGTAACTCTCATCTTTTCTCTTGCTGCATTTAAGATTCTCTCTTTATCTTCAACCTTTGGCATTTTAATTAAGATGTGTCTTGGTGTGGTCCTCCTTAGGTTCAACTTGTTTGGAATTCTGTGCTTCCTGGACTTGTATGTCTATTTCCTTTGCAAAATTAGGGAAGATTTCTTTCATTATTTTTTCAATAATTTTTCAATTTCTTGTTCTTCCTCTTCTCCTTCTGGCGCCTGTATGATTCAAATGTTGGTCGATTTGGAGATGTCCCAGAGGCTTCCTTGTTTTTTTTTTTTTTTGAAATTTTTAAAATTCTTGCTGTTCTGATTGAATGCTTTTTTCTTCTTTATATTCCAAATCATTTATTTGATTCTCAGTTTCATCCATTCCACTGTTGGTTCCCTGTATATTTTTCTTTATTTTACTTAATGCAACCTTCATTTCTGCCTGGGTCTTTTTATTCTGTTACAGTACCCAATGAGTTCTTTGAGCATCCTGTTAACCTGTATTTGAACTCTGCATCTGATAGATTGTTTATCTCCACTTCATTGAGTTCTTCTTCTGGAGTTTTGTTCTTTTCTTTCATTTGGGCCATAATTCTTTGTCGCCTCAATTTGGCAGCCTCCCTGTGTTTGTTTCTGTGTATTAGGTAGAGCTGCTTTGACTCCATGTCTTAGTAGTGTGGCCTATTGTAGAAAACCACACCTGTAAGTTGTATAGGGTAGAGCCTTAGGTAATTGCCAGGGCAGGGCAATTCATGTCACTGTTTTGTGTCTCTATGGGGGGAGAGCTCAGAGAGGGGACAATGGCCCTACCTGGCCTCTGGAGTTTTTCCTGGGAGGAAGTTGTTTCCCGGTACTCTCCCTGTTGCCAGTCACTTCACCTTCTCCTTGTAGGCCAGTGGTGCCCTTTCATTGTTGCCTTGGTGCTGCATCCCATTGGGGTGGGTCTGTGTAAGTCCTAAGATTATTGTGGACCTTTTAAGAGGAGTCTCTTGAGAATCCTACAGTTTTATTTCACCACCCCAACCCCCACTGTTTTTTACAGCCAGAAGTTATGGGTGTTCGAACCTTGGGCTGGGTGGTCTGGTCTGGGGCTGGCATCCCTCACTCCTGAGGTGCCCCTCCCAAGTTTTATCCACCACAGGTGAATGTGGGACCACCCATTCCTCTCCACACCACTCTGAATTTCTGTACCTCTCTGTGCCTCTCCATGTGTCTCGTTGTCTTCACCCCTCCTACCTGTCTGAATGAATGTGGCTTCTTTAATTCCTTGGTTGTCAGACTTCCATACAGCTTGATTTTCTAACAAATCTGGGCGATATTTGTTTTGTAGTCTAGTTGTAATTTTTGCTGTAGTTGTGCGAGGAGGTGACGCATGTTTGTCTATGCCTCCAACTTGACTGAAAGTTATAAATATTTTTTTCTTAACAAAACTATTTTTCAAAAATTCCTCTACACCAACTTTATTAACTGGTTATTGCCTTATGTATTGTATACTAAGTAATTATATAATGTGGGGAAAAGGCAAGATATCATTGTAGAATGCTGTTTTATGAAAAAAAAAGAGCCTTTAGCCAAATTAATACATAGTGCTGCTTAGTCATGACTTGAATATCATTCCGTGATGTACTGAATACAATACTGTGAATAAAATTGTCAATTAGTATTGATAGTATTCTGATGCCTTAAAGATAGTGGAAAAATTAAATTTGTAGGAGAAACTGAGAGATGTGCTTATCTCTTTTTTGAAAGCAGTTTACAGTGTAATAAAGAAATGGACAAATAAAAATAAAAGCATGAACGTATAGTGCTCCAAGGGCTATTGAATAGCGTCTGACTCAATTCCCATCTTTGCAGAAAGACTAGAAAAAAAAAATAGGCAAATCCTAATCTTCCATATGTTTAAATGCTGGTAAAGACACTTAAAAAATAACAAGGACCATCAGATCATGGGTATATATGTCTTTAAATTTACTATATACTTCAAAATATTTCTCCAAAGCAGTTGAACCAATTTATACTTTCAATAACAGGATACAGTATTTCCTTTGATACACATTCTGGCTAACTTTTAATATTATCAGACTTTTTAATTTTTGTCAGCCTAGTGGGTGTAAAAGGTGTCCTGCTGTGTTTTTAGATTGCATTTCTGTGATCACCAATGAGATTAAAAACTGTGGTACATTTACACAATGGAATACTATGTAGCAGAAAGAAAGAAGGAACTCCTGCCATTTGCAACAACATGGATGGAACTACAGAGAATTATGCTTAGTGAAATAAGCCAGGCAAAGAAAGAAAAATACCATATGATATCACCTAATACAGGAAACTAAAGAACAACACAAACAAAATAACTAAATAGAACAAAGAGCAGAATAGCAGTCAATAGTGGGGAGTGAGGAGGGAGAGAAGGGGGATACGTAAGGGAAGGGTTTAGTCAAAAAATGTGTATAAATGACTCATGGACATGGACAACGGGGAGGGATATAATTGTGGGAGAAGGGATGGGCTGGGAGGGGGGAGAGAAGTGGGGAAAAAATGGGACAACTGTAATTGAAAAACCAAAAAATAAAAAAAAAAACTATAAAAAATGAGATTAAAGATTTTCATTGACTCTTCAAAAAAATTTTGTTAGGTCTTTTTCCCATTTTGCTTTTGGTTATCTTTTTATTAAGTAGCAATAAGTTGTTTCAATATTGGAGATACTAACCCACTGTCAGTATTATGTGATGCAAATATCTCATCATAGTTGAGGTTTCAAGTTTTACTTTAAAAAAATAATACCCTGCCTTTTAATGAACAGACTTTTAAAAATTTTAATATAATCAGTTTCTATCGATCATTTCCATTACAGCTTAGACTCTTTGTGTCTTGTTTAAAAAGCCCAGAACAGCACAGGGCAAAGTTTCCAAGGCAGTTATGTGCTTGGGAGTTTGAGGAAATGTAAGAAGACCAGGTGGCTACAATGGAATGAGCAAGAGGAAGAGTATTTGGAGATGAGGTCAGATTGACAACAGAAGCCCAAAGCAGGTAGGGCCTCATAGGATATTGTAAAGACTTCAGCTTTTACTTTGAGATGCGAAGGTACTGTAAAGTTTTGAGCAGAAAAATAACGTTTTGATGAGTTAGGTTTTTAAAAAGATCACTCTTCCTGCTTTTTGAAATTAATCTATAGGTAAGCAAGGGAGGAAGCCAGAACAGTTAGGAAGATTTTTCAGTAACCCAGTCAGTAATCTTGGTGAGGACCAGGTGATGGCAGTGTTGTGAAAAATGATCAGAGAGAGTGGGATGCCCAGCTTGTAAGTGGGAACCTCTGTGTTTTGTGTGAGGAAAGAGTGATTTTCTAAATAGATAAAATCTTTAAAATGGGTGATGTTGATAAGGGCCAGAAGATTTTTGTTCAGAAGTGTGCCCAGTGCCTTATTGTGGAAAAGAGAGGCAAGCACAAGACTGGCCCATTTCTCCGTGGTCTGTTTTGGTGAAAGACAGATCAGGCCCCTGGATTTTCTTACACAGATTCCAATAAGAACAAAGGCATCACCTGGGGAGAGGCTAAACTGAATATTTGGAGAATATTTGGAGAATCTCAAGTACATCCCTGGAACAAAAATGATCTTTGCCGGCATTAAGATGAGTTCAGAAAGGGCAGATTTGATAGCTTATCTCAAAAAAGCTACTAATGAGTAATAGTTAGCCTCTGCCTTATTTATTAAAAATTTCTCATGACTTTTTTTATGTGTACAATATTTAAATTGATCTCATACACCAGAATTCAGATCATGAGTGGCTGATAGAACTTTTTGGTCCTTACTATGCCAATTTGATTAAAATATCCTGTATCTGAACTGTTGCCTTTTACTTCATGAAAGGCATTTTAGTATGGTTTGTGTATAATATCAAATAAATAATATTTAACACTTCTCACATTTTATAGATGATCTATAAGGTCAGATGCTTTAAAAATTCAACATGACAATATATAGAAGCAAGCTTTGTGAATTCTTTGTCAGAATAAGTTATAATTCAGGATTGGCTTGAATAGCTATTCAAAAAATGACTGTAGAATTTCTGTATATGTGTGTGATTGTTAATGGTGCTTTTTCCAACTCAGTAGAAGGATTAAAGTAGAAGAAAATAGATCATCAACACAAATTGTAAATTATGTGATCATAAGGCTTAGGAAATTAAAAACAAAATCAAAGATCATAAAAAAAGAGAAAAAAGATCAGATTCTCAAAATATTTTACAGGTAAATATTTGGAAATTGACTAGACATAATTTGTAAGAAAAATAGAGGATTAAAAATGAGTAATTCCTCATTTTAGGAGGTATTTTTCTTAAGTAACTAGAAAGAGAAAGTGATCATTAAAGATATGAGGGAGACAGCAGGTAGAGCAAGTATACGTTCAGATGTAAGGACTTCCTTTGGTGCATGTTACTGTTCTTATGCCCATCAGTTTTTCCAAATAGGGATGCCAAGATGGAAGTTCGAAATACGAGTCTAAACTTAGAGAGGTCATACCTGGATATATACATCTGGGGACATATAAATAGTCTTTGAAGTCATGAGACAAGGTTAGATTCCCAAGGGAATATAGATACAAAAGGGAAGAGGCCTGGAGTCTGATCCGTGAGACCCTGCAGTGCTTATAGGTCAGGAAGATGAAGAGGAACCAACAAAGAGTACTAAGCAGTGACCAGAGAAATAAAATGATATTTAAGTGGTGCCCTGGAAGCCAACTGAAAGAAATCTTGTATGGAGAGAGTGGTCAAATCTGTGAAATAAAATGAGGTCACATAAAATAAAAACTGAGAATTAAATATGAGATGTGACAACCTGCCCTGCACAACTGCTATTGGGATGGAGTGTGGTGCAGGAAGAGCTGGACTGGAGTAGATTTAAGAGTGAAGGAGAATGGAGGGATTAATAATAAGTGTTTTCTGCTAAGACATTTACATTTTCAACATATTTTCCCTATTCCAAAAGTAATAGTGCTTATTATGGAGAATTTAGGAAAGTCTTAAAAGAATATTAGTATTTTCTATTATCCATCGATAACTACTGTTAATATTTTGGCTTATAGCTCTTAGGTTTATTTTTTCTGTGCACTTGAGTAAATTGATTATCTAAACCAAAAATAAAAATGCAGTGTTCATATTATTGCTGTGATTTTCTTGCATAACAATGTATCATGTTTATTTTTCCTTTTCACTAAGCATATTCATGATTTTCTTTTTTTTATGCATGTTTTAATTTTTTTTCTTTTATTTTTTGGTTTTTCAATTACAGTTGTCCCATTTTTCCCCATTGCTCCCCCCACCCAGCCCATCCCTTCTCCCACAATCATATCCCTCCCTGTTGTCCATGTATATTCATGATTTTCAATGGTAGTATGGAATTTTATTATGTAGCATGGTTTATATATAGCCAATACCTTATTAGACATATAGGTTATTTCCAGTTTTCAACATCATTTTAAAAAATTCTATGATAAACATATGAATATGTAAAAATGGAATTTTACTGACTTATCCTTAAAGATTTAGACTATTAATCTATTGGAACATATTCAAAAGTGACATCACTGTTACAAATAACATCATGATTGTGGGAGAAGGGGTGGGCTGGGTGGGGGAGAACAATGGGGGTAAAATGGGACAACTGTAATTAAAAAACAGAAAAAAATGTAAAGACAGGAAAAATAAATAAAAGCATAATGAGACACCATCTCACACCTCTCAGAATGGCCATTAACAAACAAGTGCTGTTTAGGATGTGGAGAAAGGGGAACCCATTTGCACTGCTAGTGGGAATGCAAACTGGTGCAGCCACTATGGAAAGCTGTATGGAGATATCTCAAAAAATTAAAATGAATCTGTCTTACAACACAGCAACTCCATTTCTGAGTATATATCTGAAGGAATTCAAAACACTAATTCGAAGGAGCATAAGCTCTCCTATGTTCATTGCAGTGTTGTTTACAGTCAACAAGATACGGAAGCAGCCGAAGTGTCTATCAGTAGATGAGTGGATAAAACAACTATGGGACAATTACAAAATGGAATACTACTCAACCATAAAAAAGAAGAAGATTTTACCCTTTGCAATAGCATGGATGGACCTGGAGGACATTATGCTAAGTGAAATAAGCCAGTCAGTGAAAGACAAATACCATATGATTTCACTCATATGTGGAATCTAATGAACAAACTGAACTAAAAAACAAAATAGAGACAGACTCATATATAGAGAGCGGGCTGACAGCTCTGGGTAGAGGGGTGGGGATTAGGGGGTGGAGGGATTGAGCGAAGGCAAAAGGACTCATGAACATGTACAACAGTGTGTTGATTGCAGGGGGAGGGGAGTATAAGAGGTATAAATGGTAATGGAAAAATGCAAAGAAAATTTAAGAAATGTAAAAAGTGTTGGAAGTGTGCTGCTCTCTGCCACATGGCAATGGCGTCAGGCTTTATATGTCACACCTAATGATAAACACAAAACCCTTGCTTACTATCTACATGATCTGTACCTATGTTTAAAATGCATCCTTTTCCTCAAATTAGCTGCCTGTTTTCACTTCCATCAGAATATTTCAGTGCATGCAAATATAATCAAGACATTATATAGACACACATCAGTCTTTCTTTTAAGAAAATCTGTTGGTTACAAGTAGGTATTTGAGTGTTGAAGGGACTTTTAATATTAAAAAATATGGTGAGGAGTTAAAACCATAAAACTCTTATAAGACACTGGAAAATCTTCTTGACATTAGACTTGGAGATGATATTTTGGATTTGACACCTTATGGTGTCAACAGACAACAAAAGTAATAATAAACAAGTGGGACTACATCAAATGTAAAAGCTTCTGCACAAGAGAGGCAACTTATGAAATAGGGGAAAGTATTTGCAAACAATATGTTAGACAAGAGGTTAATATCTAAAATATGTAAGAAACTTATACAATCCAATAGCAAAAAAAAAAAAAAAAAAAAAATCCAACTACAAAATGGGAAAAGGCCCCAAATAAGACATTCCTACAAAGAAAATACACAATGGCCAACTGGTATAGCAAAAACTGCTTAACATCACTAAGCACCAGGAAATACAAATCCAAACCACAATCAGATGCTACCTCACACTTGTTGAGATGACTATTGTCAAAAAGTCAAAAGACAGCAAATGTTGCCAAGGATTCTTTTAAACATAAGTCAGATCTCATTACTCTCATAATCTCAACCTACTAATAATTTCCTATCAAACTCTGAATAAAAGCCAGTGTCCATCCCAGAGTCTTTATGTCATACATGCTCTTGTCCCTAGGTACATCTCTGATCTCTTTTCCTATCATGCTCTCACTCACTCACTTTGCTCTAGACACACTGGGTCCCTCAACTACATTATGCATGTGGAAGACTCAGGGTCTTCTGTATTCACTGTTTCCATTGCTTGCAATGTCCTTTACTGAGATACAAACATGGCTTGTTACTTCAGTTTCATCAATTTTCTGGCCAAACAACTCCATAAAGTGGCCTTCCTGACCACTATCTATAAGACAGCACCTTCTGTCATTCTCTATTCTCTTGCTTTAATTTTTTTATAATACATATGGCTAAATGGAATTATATTTGTCTGTTTCCACCCTCATTAACATGAGAACTTTGTTTTATTCACCACTGTGGCCCAAGTGTAAAGAATGGTGCAAGACATATGATAAGCCCTCAATAATTATTTGTTCAAGAAATATGTAAATAAATGAACTTCATGATAAGTTATATCTTAAAAGCATTTTATGGTTATAAATATAAACACACAATAGATGTTCATTATTAAAAGATTCCATGTTTGTGAATTTACCTACTTGCTGAAATTTATCTGTAACCCTGGTAAAAACTCATAGTAATTCTGTGGTTGTTCACAGACACACACATGTATGGAGTGGTGGAAAATTTGAGTTGTCCCAGGTACATGTTTCCTGCTGAGGTGAAACAAGATGACACTCTGACTTCCTGTTTTAGCTCAAACACTGCAAACAACTGTCCTTTTGCAATATGTTTAGTGTCATGTTTTTCTCATTTGGGTTTTTGGGGTTTTTTTTGGTGATCTTGCTTTTTAAAGTAACCCTCAAATATAGTACTGAGAAGTATTGTCTAGTATTCCTGTGAGTAAGGAGGTTGTGATGTGCATTACAGAGAGAATGTGTGTTAAATAGGCTTCGTTCAGGCATGAGTCATAGTGTCATTCACTGAGCTCAATGTTAATGAATTAGCCATGTATATTAAATAAGGTGTCTTTAAACAGAAACACATACAAAACAAGGTTATATTTTGATTGGTTGATGAAAATGTGACTGAGAGACCTCCCCTGGGAACAATGATTCAGTATTCACTAATTCAGTGTTCATCCTGACTTTATAAAACATAACTACTGTAAATAAGAATCAACTGTATATACCACATAGAAAATATTTAAAAATACAAGATATTACTGACAGCAAATACTAGTGTTAAGTATATTATGATTGCTGTGATCTTATTGCATATAATTTCATTTAAATTTATTATATTTGCATTTGTCGTGTCATTAAAGTTCATTATGACTTGCTGTTGTTCAAAATATATTACATTTATATATACATCCTATGATTCATCTCATTTTCTTTAATTCTTTCCTATTTAAGATATTTCTAATTATTCATTATAATAAATAATGTCACAATGAAATTCTTGTGTATAAATCTAGTGTCCATTTCTGATCATCTTCTTAGAACAAATTAAAGGTTTGCAATTAACTTGAGTCTCTTGCTACATGTTTCTTTCCAAAAAGTTGAAGTCATCATGAAGTTGGACCATTAATACCTAAGTAACTCCCTTACACCACCTGTACCAACACTGTATATGATATAGTTTGTTTTTAACCTCTGCCAGTTCAATAGCTATAAAGTAGTATCTTACTGTTTTATGTGCATTTCTTCCATTTTGATGAGCTTGACCATATTTGGTATGCTTTTCTTCTGAGAATGATCTGTGCATGTGCCATTTGTCCAGTTAAGGGTTAAAAAGCATTTCTAATGAATTTCTATGTAAGCTGGCATATATCTTGAGACAACTAAGAGCAATGTTTGAGATAACTCATTTTCCTTTGAACAATACTTAGAGAGGTTTCTAAGAGTAAAATATATACGAATGAATACACATGTTAATTTAAAGTATGCCTATACTTCCATGGAATAGTTTACTGAAGAAAAGTGACATATTATTTTTAAAAACAGGGACTGCAAGTCCCTATCCTATTGAGGTTAAATAAACATATGTTTAGTTGATGACCATATCCTTTAGGAAAGGTGGGCAATGGAGATATTTATTCTTCATTCATCATCATGGGTGTGTTACTATTCTCTGTGGACATGTAGAAGCAAACATCACTTCAATAAAACCCTTAATTCTAACAATACCATTTTTATATATTTATCAGTTTACTAAAGTTTTAGAGTAAACCACTAAATATTTGTATTTGTATGATGTCACTGGGTATTTCTAATTATAATAATTCATGTTCCTATTGAAATACAGAATTTGCTTTCTCAGTATCTCTAAAATTTATGAATACAATTTTCATATTTTATAGCTTTTCAACTCTGTTTTTGATATTACTCTCAGTGTTGTTACAGGGAAAATAACAGGGGATACAGAAGTAGCCAAAAGCTTAGCTCTTATTGTGTTACCTCGAGCACTTTACTTACTGTTTCTGAGATTCAGTCACCTTTTCTATAAAACCATGAGTAAAATATTGCCTACCACTTAGTAAGTTCTTTATAAATGGTAATGGTTATTGTTATCATTATTCAGTTTTAGGAAAAATGCATAATTAAAGGAATAAGCAGTACCTAGCATAAGCATTAGCATTGGGTTTTCTTCTACGAATGCAAGTACAATTCATTTCCTTAAAATGTACATCAAATAATGTTTTAAGATTTTTATTAGTTATTATAATATTTAAAATTCATGCCTTTTTATTTTCCTCTAAACATTTACTATTAATAACTTAGAATATTCAATTAAAACTATGTGCTTTTGCTTTTCTTTCATGTTTACACTAAGGACAAAGATAAAATTAAAAAATAGGATACTTCAATCTTAACGATCAACTCTTGAATGTAGAACAATGATTTTATATCAAAGTTTAGAGATGTTATTTAAAATAAGATGAGCCTTTGAAGTCATGTTTTTAAAGTCTTATTTCTAAAACACTATATAAGATGGAAAAAGTGTAAAAAAATAAAATTAATAACACCATACATTCTTCCAGAGAGCTTTATGATTTAACAAGTGACTTTTGACCTTCACTTTAAAAATAATACTAAACAAACAAAAAACCTGATCGAAATCATATACATATACAAAATAGAATACTACTTAGTCTCAAGAATAGGTGAAACACTGCTGTTTATGAGAGCATGGATGGATATCTTTAAACTATTATGCTAAGCGAAATAAGTCAGATGAAAATAACAAGAACCATATAATTTCATTCATATATGGAATTTAAAACAGCAAGCAACAAAGAAAATGTAAAAAAAACAAATAAACCAAAAAAACACCATAGACACAGGCAACAGTCTGGGGATACCAAAGGGGAAGTAGTAGATGGGGAGGAGGTAGAAGGGAGTAAAGGGGACCAAATAGACAGTGACGGAAGAAGACTTGACTTGGGGTGGTTAACACACAGAAAAATATACAGATGATGTATTACAGAATTGTACAGCTGAAACTTATATAATCTTATAAACCAATGTCACCCTGATAAATGTAATAAAAAAATTAAAAGATACTTAGGTCTCAAAGGGCTAAGGGAATTAGTGGCATTTCAGTTTGGAAAAGGTGCAGAAGCCTAGGCTCTGAGACAAGTAGGTCAATGGTGTGAGACAGATAAACTATGCGTACAAATGCCTAGCAGAAAAAGATCCTGGAATACAAAATCTAAGTTAACCCAACAGTTGCCTATATAAGTCTATAAAAAATGTTGATTCAATTATATCTTAATAAAGCTGCTTAATATTTTTAATTATAAAGAGAACATGGATAACTCTAGAGTGAAGAAGACTGGCAAATACCACCTTAAGTGAATGACCAAACTTAATATTACCACTAATGGAACAAATTTAAATCATGTGCCATAAGACAAGATATAATGAGATAACATAGCACAACTTCTGTGATATTTCCAGATTGAAAGGGATATGAAAACTAAATGTAAAACTTGATACTGGACTGGTTCATTTTGGACATTTGAGGACAACTGGGAAATTATGAATGGTAGTAATCAAATAGTAGTAATGTATCAGTGTTCATTTCCGAATTGGGTGGTTGTATAGGGCAGTGTCTTCCAAAAAATTAAATCTGGAACTGCCCTATAACCCAGTAATTCCACTTTTGGGAATTTATCTGAAGAAAGTTAAAACACTAATTCGAAAGAACATAAGTACCCTATGTTCATTGCAGCATTATTTACAATCACTAAGATTTGGAAGCAGCCCAAGTGTCCATCAGTAGGTGAGTAGATAAAACAACTATGGGACACTTAGATGATGGAATACTACTCAACTGTAAGAAAGAATAAAATTTTATCCTTTGTGACAGTATGGATAGACCTGGAATATATTATGCTAAGTGAGATAAGCCAGTCAGAGAAAGACAAATACCATATGATTTTACTCCTATCTGGAATATGGTGAACAAATTGAACAAGCAAAATAGAGACAGACTCAGATAGAGAGCATGCTGACAGGTCTCTGGGAGGGGGGTTGTTAGGAGATGGTGGAATTGAGCAAAAAGTAAAAGGATTCATGAACAAGGACAACAGTGTGGTGATTGCAGGGGAGTGGTGGGGGGGAGTATAAGGGGGACAAATGGTAATGGAAAAGGACAATAAATGTTTTAAAAAGCAATAATAATGGAAGAAAAAAGTATTCATAGGTGATGGAGCATAGGTAAAATAAGTTCTTTATACTGTAAAAACTGTAGATTTATGTTGAATTTTTTTACTCAAATCCAAATGGCCATAGTCTCTGTTTCCTTTCACTAATAACTGAAGAGATTAGTGTTTGCAATAGCTCCCCCTAGAAATGAAAATGAATTTGAGTGTTTTTATACATTGTGAATTAAAAAAAAAAAAAAACTAGTTGGTAATAACTATATTACTAACCAGCAGGAAAACATGACTTTCTTTCCTAAGTCCCTTTCACCTTTCAGCTTGAAAAGATATTCTCTATATATCTTCTAGACCTCCTATTGCTTCTACTATTTTTAAACAATTCACTGTGTTAAAAAATTAGGGGTGACTTGGTGAGAGTAAGGAAGAAAGAAGTATAACAGACTGGAAAATGTATGTTTGATTCTCTAAAACTTAATATCTCTTTAAAGTTTATAAGATATTTATGGTGTTGCTATGATAACAATTGTGCTGGATGAATTACATTCTAAACTATTTTAAACAGGATGTATAAAAAAGTCCAAAGGAAGCTAAACAAGCCATTTAAATTGTTTATTAAAATAATGTAATGGTATGTATACTCAGTTTATCTCAGATTGCTAACATTTCAGTTATGTCAATTCTACTGATATATTGTCACATCCCTACATCAGTCTGTGCTTCAAAAAAGTTAGACTAAAACTCAAAGTTTAAAAGTGTTAGGAAATTCTATGGTTTAGTACTTGCTCACATTTTGGGTCCTTTGAGTCACTGTACATTAAATGCTCTAGAAACAAATTTTGTTCCACAACTCAAAGATTTTTTTAATAAAACTAACAGTGGACAATACGAAAGTAATTTTTTCAGGCATTAGAATAAAAGATAGAACTTTCAGCATTTAGTTAGATATTACATTGAGACAGTTGGCTGCCATTAGTTCCTATGAGACTTTTAATCCTTACTGTTCACCATAAACCTTGTGGTTTGGTGGCCTCCATAAATTTAGGTACTCTCAATTATTAACTTGTTTCCAGTTTTAATGTTTTCCTTGAAAGAAGTAAAATATGGACCAGGAAATTCTAAGTCCCAGTGTCTGTTTATTTTAAATTATATTGTTTTTCCTCTTGCATTTACAGCAAACAGCCATGTTCAGGTTGCTCTTCCCTATTTGTCAACTTCCCATAATATCTTATTTTGAAATATGCCTGCTATACTAAAATGATATGCAATGATTCAACTTAATAAGCATTTCTTAAGCATTTACTTCTCCCTGAGATTCTGCACTAACACTGAGACCACAGGGACAAATGGGACATATTCCTTGTCATTGAGGAACTCCATTCAGGAGGTACGTAGAAAAGAAAACTGTTAAATTAAAAAATGCAAGTATGGTATGTGCTACATTACTAATACAGCTAACATGCTGCTGTGACAGAAAGAAAGGAGAGGACAGTTTGGTCAAAATGGAACCAGAGAGTGTGTGGACCACTATATAAAAAAAGTATTAGCATTAACATTCAAGCACAACTTGTATTTGGTCAGCATTTACCTTCTATATGTTTTCCAATATATTAGCATACATTCTCTGTTGTGTATTTTAGACCACAGAGGAAGCAAAATTGGAGCTGAAAAATATGTAATGAAATAACTCGACAAGGTCTGTGAACTTTCATTGACTCTCCAACAAGTTGTGCGATTCCTTCATCATTCTGGGTCTCAGTTTCTTCAACTGCAAAATGATGAATTTGGATTAAATGCCATCTTGGGTCCATTTTCACAAGGACTTGATGATCTCTAAAGTTTCTGCCAGCTCAGGAGCTTTAGAAAAAGTTGTTTTTGGTTTTATCATTCCCCCAACATTTTTACTCTGCTATTATGTTACTTTTTCTTTTTGTTCATTTCATAGATATTTTTTCCTCATAATATATCCTATATTCTCAACTTTTATCATTATCAAGTCTATGAATAAGTCAGAGTGGATAAACAGGTAATCAGAGTTACTTTTTATGTCATGGAAAGATGGCAGATATCAAAAGGTATAGTTGGTCATTAAAATTTATAATAATTGATTTAATTCAAATGAAATCAGCACTGTTCATAAGAAACTTAACCAGATTTTATTCTGTAGAATGGCACTAATTTAACTAAAGTTAAACCCATTTTGGATTTATTAAAAACCTTAGGATTAATAGTGCCTTCAAATATATTAATATAATTTTTCCCTGTTGAGTGGAATAGTTTTAATCAAACTTTACTAACCCCTTTGGCTTAATCCCTGGATTCGACCTATAAAACACCAGAGGGTTTAAATCAAACCATAAAAATCCACAAAACTGAAAGTTAAAGTGATAGACACAGGGAGGAAAAAAATGATAAAGTATTTATAAAATATATCTAAAAAACTAGCAATGCTTTATGGAAGATATAGCTCTATATCTATTATATATAATTATATGCATACACACACATATATAAAATTAATCATTGGGCAAAAGGTAGTTGTGGTTTATCAGAAATATTTTTAATATCTTAAAGGCATCAGGGTCTAGATAGCAAAGATTTTTTCTCTCTTTAGACTCATTGGTATGTCAGACATGAATGAGAGGACATGTGGATTTATAATTTAACGTAGAATAAAATGACCAGAGCAAGATTATTTTATTAATTACATTGGTAATAAAATTGCATTGTACTATTTGATTCTGAGCTTCATAAAGACTATGAGAATATCTGTTTAGAAGAAAGTTAGGCATTCTTCTACCTCACCTGGCCTGCTTGCCACCCCCATCCCTAAAATAATAACTAAGTAAATAAATAAATAAACAAGTGAAATAAATCCAAAACAAAAGCACTCTATAATTCTTTAGGCATTGCTTCATAAGCTTTTTCCACCCAAGTAGCCCTAATGGAAGAGAAGATTGAACACGTACCCCTAGGAATCTACTTCTTGTCTGAAATTTCTTTGAAGTCATCTGTTTTATTTTTAAAATTCCTGTGGATTTTGCATTCCACTATATATATATTTTTTTAATGTAAAAATGATATGTTTTCTCCCAATATCTTTGAATTGCAGAGCTCTAGAAAAATAGGTTAAGTTTATACCACAGCTGAGCTTTACAAAGAATAAAGGCAGATACAAAACAAAATTTTCCATGAATCTCACATATTTTCTTCCTTCAGTTCTTCTTTTACTTCAAAGTAATTTTTTTCTTTGTCAGTTAATTTGAGGCCTCTGCCTTTAGTAGTGAACTAAAATAAGTGTGTTATTTGCTATATCAAACAGGAAGATACATACTCTATCAAAATAAGAACTCAGGTACTAATAATCCAAAAACATAGGAAAAAGTTATTACTAGTTATACAATTATTCTTTACATATGATTTACATGATTCAATCATTAACTAAGGTAGTTTCATGTTCTCTATATCCCTTCTGCTTATAATAAAAGTTACTGCTTTTGGTTTTGTTTGTAAAGGTGATCATTTCACAAGGAGATAGTCCATCATCAAATAAAATGAATTATATAGTGTTGATCTCTTTATTTTTGCTGGTGGACTGTGAAAAAAATTCATATATATGCATATGCTATATACCATACTGAAGGTGACAGAATGAGATTTGAACAAGACTGAAATGTACATTAAGTAAACAAGATAAGTTAGACTCAAATACCAAGGACAAGTATCTATCTATAAGTAAAAGGCAACTGGCTTGACATTTCACCATGTTTTGTTTTCTTCCTGCAGACTAAATTCAAAAGTATTTTCTCCTAAGGCTTTAGTATTAAAGTATTAGGAAAAAAATAAAAGCAAATAGATTCTGAACAGTGATCTGACAGGGCAGATGAGATTTCCAGGCATGGGATGCAGCATGAAATCATACAAAAAGAAAGGAATAAAAATGGCTCAAGAGAAAATGAAATGAAATGAAACTGAAATGAAAACTAGGAGGAAATGAAGAGGGATGCAAGAAGGCAGAATGTGTTTAAGAACTTCTTGACTTGATAACTATGAATCAGAATTTTATAGGGAAAGAAAAAGAACTAGTGAAAACTTGAGAATGGGGATTACTGTGGCCCCAGTGAGACAGGAAAAGGATTTCTGGCAACCGTCATTTGAATACACTGGCAGGGAAAATACACAAAAGCAGAAACAATCAAAATACAACAGAGAGATTTTGGTCTTGAAATAGATAGGGAAAAAGAAGTTGGTTATATTGTAAAATAAAAATATGAAGGATTTACCAAAAGCCCAGACACAGAAATCAAACAAATAGAACTGAATATATTACATATTTAGCTGAGACTGGAGGAACTATAGGTACCCTTAAGACGATGATTATTCCCTTTGAATACGGCAATAGCAATGGCTATAATATTCACATAATATATCAATTACTATCAATAATAGTAATAATAATAATTAATGATAGCAGTATAGCAAACAACTAAATATTTACTGTGTGCTAACCCTATTACTGCTTACTTTGAACATGTTAATTCATTTTATCTTATTGCTATTATCATTTCTATTTTACAGATGAGGAAACAAAAACTTGGAAGTTTAAATTAGTTCAAGGTTATAGAACTGATAAATAATAGAGCTGGGAATACAACTATAAAATCTAACTTAAAATGCTGTGCTCTATAGGCTACCTTTACCAATACCAACAGTAGGTAAAAGTGTATATGATATGATATAGATATAGACACAGGTATAGATATAAACAGGTATCTAAACTTAAAAACCAAAACTAATATAAACTTCACCCCAGGTTTCATTAGAGTTATTTCAGATTATTTTGGCTAAAAACATGTTTATTAGGTATATTCATATAAAGTATTCTTAATGTAAGAATTAAAAATCACCATTGTAAAATTGACAGATCATTTAATGTAAACATGTCCTTGATATGCTTCCACTCAAAATCTTTCTGAAATTGAATCTACATATTAAAGAAATAAAATTTAGAAAAACAATTCTGGTAGAGGGCAATGAGAAATTAATAATAACCCTGAAATGATCTAATTTCAGAATTGGTCTTATGTGTGACATTTCTCAAGTTTCAAATTATAATACACATTTTCTAAATATTGCTATTATTCCACATTAGTTGTATGTTAGTATATATGCCTCTAGTCACAAAGACTTGTTTTTAAATTCAAGGACCACTGCTACTGGGAATGTAAACCGGTGCAGCCACTACAGTAAACAGTATGGCAGTTCCTCAAAAATTAAGGATAGAATTACCATATGAACCAACAACCCTTCCTCAGGGTATCTACCCATAAACTCAAAAACATTTATTTGCATAGTTATATGCACCCCTATGTTCATTGCAGCATTATTCACGGTGGCCACAACATGGAGACTACCAAAGTTGTCCTTCGATAGAGGACTGGATAAAGAAATGGTACATATATACAATGGAATAATACTCAGCCATAAAGAAGATGAATTACTGCCATTTGTGATAACATGGATAGACCTTTGGAATATTATGCTAAACAAAATAAATCAGCCATAAAAAGCTAAGAACTGTATGATTTCACTCATGCGTGGGATATAAAACTGAAAGCAACATATGAATAAACAAGAAAAATAAACAAAAGCTCAGAAACAGACAACAGTATGGTGGTTACCAGAGGGAAGTGGGTGGGGGAGGTTGGTAAAGGGTAAAAGAGGCCAAATATATGGTGATGGAAGATGATTTGACTTTGGGTGGTGGGCACACAATACAATATACAGGTCATGTATCATAGAAATGTACACTTGAAACCTATATGATCCTATTAAACAATGTTATCCCAATAAATTTAATTTAAAAAAAATTAAAAATGAAAAGCAATTGCCAGAAAGTTGCTACTATAGTCGTAGTGAATATAATTTTCCATCATATTATGAAGGTTGTTTCTTTTTTAATAAAAAAAGAAAGCAAATAAATAGAACTGTGGAAACATAGTTTGTCTCCTAGTGTTATTCTGGTCCTTGGACCACAAAGTGCAACACACTGGATTAAAAAAATATGTTGATAGTACCAGACCAGCAGATAACTACTAAACAATATTACACAAAAATATTTTGAGCTTTATAGACACATGGTTTTCCCTTTCAAAGGACACTAACTGTGTATATGGATGATAATAAACTTGTAAAATATATATTCTATTGAGTCTTTATTTGAAAGTATTCAAGAGTTATAGAGAAATGTATTTACTACAGTGCAAATTCATATAAGATTTATGGCATACTTTTCGTATCTAAGAGAGAAAATGTACTTCTCCACATGTGTAATCTCATTTCAAAAAATGTTTCCTTAATCCTCCTTTCTTTCACTTTTCAACTTTTTACTAGAGTAGACAATACTCACTAACAAAGCTAATTAGCTCAAATTACAATCCTAGAGACATTCTTTCCCCTCTCTCCTGTTCCTCCATGGTGCTAAATTCTGCACATTCTTGTCCTTCAATGATGCCCCTGATTCCTACCACATTAAGACCAGACCTCTTAGAATAACACTGAAATCTGTAAGATGCCACCTTACTGCTCCAACCTTATAGTCAACCACTCTTTCACCCGTCCTACCACATTCTGCCCCTGGGTCTTGCTCATATTGTTTGCTCTCTGAAAAGCATGCTCTTTTAATGTCTGTAAAAATCTTATCCTCATGCTTCACCCCTTTGGCCTCTTCCAGAAGTCTTCTCTTATCTACCCATTCAAATGTACTCTCTCTTTTTATCTAAACTGCAGTACATTATCTTTTCGTGTAGCAGTTTTCATATTCATCCCTGTTTTATAAAGTACAGTATTTGTATATACGTATGTCTTTTCTTGTCTCCTAGATTTAAAACACACTCAAGTAAGAAATGCTTCACAATCATTCTGATATCACCAAAAGTCTGATAGTATGGTTCCTTTGCAACCAATATACACTCCAGTGTTTATGAAATGTATGAAAGAACAGACTATCTCATCAAAGAAATGAAAGCTTTAATAATTTAGCAGTGTAAAAAAATAAAGTCAAAAGCAGGCCCGTAAAACACACTATGCTGTCAAATATAAGCTAATAGGAACTATCTTGCTGTTTTTCTTATATAAGAAACAGAAAAAATTTGATTAATGTGTATATCTTATTTAATCCTAACACTTAAAATATAATACTTAGGCAAGGAATAGTCTCAACACATTTACAAATCAATTACCTTTGCTTGCACTTTCTATATGTTCCAGTTCTTCAGGAAATCTCAGGATATCCCGGTATTTTTCCTCACAAATTTCAGCAATAAAATGCAAGAGGGTTGTTTTTTGATCTGCTGATTTAGTATCTCTGATCTGGAATAAAATACAAAAAAACTTTAGTATTATTAGTAACATAAATATAGATGTTTTCTTAAATAAGTGGAATGAATAAATTGTTTATCACAAGTAATTTTTTAAAAGTAGGTTCGAGTGGGGTCTATCTAGTAGCAATGGTCTGAATTTTAAAATGAACTCCATATATTACAAGCAAGGAGGATGACCAAAATAAGTGAAAAGTTAAACCTGAACCTGTATTTTTGAAAATGTCTAAAATATTATGGCAAAATGAATGATTTTTATCACGAGAAAACAACTTTCATTTAAGTATTGATAATAGCAGTCCAAGTTAACATGTGCTTATTTTGTCAGCATTCTATTCTTTGCTTTATCACACAGATATATTCTTGAAAGCTAGATTTGTTTGTGAGGTTATACCTATTCCTAGATATCACGGATACAAATTGGTATAAGAGTTAACATATTTTGCCCTCCTTTACTTGCAAGGGCCATGAAAAAAGAATAACTGACACCTTCTTATGTGGATTTATAAACAGAATCTGAGAACAGAATCATGATGTGATGAGGTTTATTTGTTTCTTACATACTGTATTTCCTTTGCAGAGATGGTAGAAAAGAGATACTATGGTTAGAATGATAAAAATCTTTAAAGTACAGGATACAAATATATCTATATGAGAATCTAAGTGTTTTCCTTAATATAACTCTCATACTAGACTAAGCTGCAAATGAAATCTAGGATTTACTGAAAAACAAAGGATAAACTTGGCACAAAGTATCAAGTTTTCTCATTCTATTGGATGTTTTAAATATATAATCCTTAAATGATGGGCTTGTCTACTGATGTTCATATTGATTTGGGGTTTTTAGCTTTAAGGATTGCTCTGTTTAGAATAAATGTGTATTCTTCACAAACAGGTTTATGGAAAGGCTGCGGAGGATCTTTAGGTAATTACAGAGTAATTTAATTTTATTGTTTTACTGACTCAGTAAAAAAAATGTATTTAGTCAATCAGGCCAATATTGAATCCGTTTTGTGCTACAGCTTTTTAACAACTGATTGCAGCCCAATGGTATGAACAATTTAAAAGACACATTAGTCTCCAGCCTCAAGAACAGCCACAAGAGACATGATATTGAGAGTTCAAGAGGTCACAAATGGTATTTCTTTTAAGATTTCTGGGATTACCTTTCCCTGCATAGGTAAAATATTTAAAACTTGGCATTATCATACTGATCCACCAAACACTTTCAAGTACTACAGACTGAAATTACACAATTCAAGGACAAGCCATAAGAACAAAAAGCAACAGAAACTTCAAGGGCAATATGTCTTAAGTAAGGTTTGCAGGTATAGAAGACTCAATGGGAGGCTCACTTTCCTAAAGAGAGGTCTTTAGCTGGGATTACAGTGTTATATGTTCACAAACTGTATCATTTTCGAGTATGCTGGATATTCCAAAAAATAAGAAACTTAACATTGCCTTTTTTTTATACTAATTAACTGAACTCCTAAATGCTGAACTCCTAAAAAAAAAAAAAAGAAAGTTGGTGATTAGGGAAAATCCAAGGTACATCTTCTGAAGAGAAAGGAAACAGATCTGTATTTTATGAACTTTGTGACGAAAAACGCACACACACCACAGACATGACGATGACGACGACGAAGACAGCCCGTATAATTTTTCTGGGCACCAAACTGTACAAACATAACCTTTTAAATGCACATGACCAAACACTAAAAAGTAAAACACAAAAATGAAAAAAATAGCATGGTGTTCATAAGTCAATTTTATGGGTGACGTAAAACTTCAGCTGCTGGCATACATACTAAAAGTGCTTAGTTTTCAAAAGCTATTAAAATGATAACTATTTATTCAGAATCAGTCCATTAATTTAATTTCAGTTAAGAATTTTAGTAGAATCAATGGCTACATTTTAAGAAGATAAAGTGTAACATTTCAGTTAAATAAATATCTTGGTATCTTTAGTCAAAATGAGAAAGAGTTGTATAAAGAGTATGCATGTATTTTTCAGAAATACAATGTTCCCTTCAAAGCATTGGCAAACATGGTCAAGTGCTTTTCTTATCAAGCTAAGAAATACCTTAGTTGATAGAGGAGACAAACCATGAACTCTGAATTTCAATACATATTTTTTTAAATAACCTCATACAGGAATTCCATTTTAAGGTTTCAAACTGGAAGAGAGTAATCATGACAAATACGTAGTCTTGTTTATTTCCCTCTATGTATATGCTCCTTAGACAAATCATTTTAAAACAAAATTTTAATATTAAAAGAAAAGAGGAAAGAAGTTTTACTTAAGAGACTATATTTATTTTATATTATTATATCTTCAGTCTCTCTTATCACAAATACAACATTGACACATTAGCTACTGTCTCTCTCAGGACCTATGCTGTTGTTCAGTGTCAACATGGAGGCAACAAAGAACATTCACCTTCAGCAGTTCTAATGACTAATGGCATTTAGTCAATAATTTGCCCTTCCAAGTGTACTCGTTGGATATAGACATCTTTTTTTTTAAGTATATTTAATTGATTATGTTCTTAAAATAGTTCCATTTCTTTCCCCTTTGCTCCCCTCTGCCCAGTAATCCCCTTCCCCCAGCAATCCCACTCCCCTTAGTTCATGTCCATGGGTCATGCATATAAGTTCTTTGGCTTCACCTTTTCCTATATTGTTCTTAACTTTCCCCTGTCTATTTTGTACCAACCAATTATGCTTCTTAGTCCCTGCACCATTTCCCCATTGCTCCCTCTTCCCCCTCCCAGCTGATAACCCTCCAAATAATCCCCCATACCTATGATTCTGTTCCTATTCTGATATGCTTAGTTGGATTTTGTTTTTATTTCTTAGATTCAGTTGTTGATAGTTGTGAGTTTGTTGTCATTTTAAGGTTCATAATTTTGATCTTTTTCTTAAGTAAGTCCCTTTGACTTTTCATATAATAATAGTTTGGTGATGATGAGTTCCTTAATCTTTACCTTGTCTGGGGAGCACTTTATCTGCCCTTCCATTTTAAATAATAGTTTTGCTGGATAAAATAATTTTGGTTGTAAGTCCTTGCTTTTCATCACCTTGGATATTTCTTGCCAGTTCCTTCTTGTCTGCAAAGAGCTTTTGAGAAATCACCTGATAGTCTTATAGACACCCCTTTGTAGACAACTCTCCACTTCTCTCTTGCTGCTTTTAAGATTCTCTCTTCATTTTTCACCTTTGGCATTTTAATAATGAGGTGTCTTGGTGTGGTCCCCTCTGGGTCCAGCTTGCCTGGGACTCTCTGTGCTTCCTGGACTTGTATGTCTATTTCTTTCTCAAGATTTGTGCAGTTTTCCGCCATTATATTTTCACATAAGTTTTCAATTTATTGCTCTTCCTCTTCTCCTTCTGAAACCCCCATGATTCGGCTGTTGGCACGTTTAAAAGTTGTCCCAGAGTACTATGTAGCAGAAAGAAAGAAGGAACTTCTACCATTTGTAACAATATAGATGGAACTAGAGATAATTATGCTTAGCGAAATAAGCCAGGCAACAAAAGAAAAATACCTTATGCTGTCACCTATTACAGGAAACTAATGAACAACACAAACAAATGAGCAAAATTGAACCAGAGGTATGTAAACAAGGAGTAGACTAACAGTAACAAGGGGGAAGGCATGAGGGAGAGAAGGGGGTAAGAAGGGGAAGGGTCTAGTCAAAGAACATGTATAAATGACCCACGGACATGGGCAACTGAGTGGGGACTGAATGTGCAAGAAGGCAGGGACAGGGTGCAGGGAAGCAAGAGGGGGAAAAAAGTGGGACAACTGTAATGGAAAAACAAACAAACAAAATTTTAGTGGGGGAAAAATGAAAATATAAAGAATGGAAATGCCAGTTCAGTGAATATTAGAAGGACAAGGATTTTCCTTCACACTGTATATTTTTCTCCCTATCTGATCCCTCCAGAGTGTGGCATTCTAAACAAGTAAGTAATGACGTAAGTTTCTTTGTAAAAAACTAATAAGACCAGTTGTTATTAGAGGTTTCTTTTGACCAAGACATTGACTGGAATGTCATGCCTAAAGGAGACATGCTTGAGCTCTGGTTGTTACCAAAAAGCCCTGAGGAACTGCGATTGACTTTCAAAGGTAATAAAAGCCGATAAGAAAAAAGGCTGGTATCTTGGTTGGTTGTGTGGTCCATGCAAATCTCTCCAGTGAAGGAACAAAGGTTGCTTTCCTGAAAGATGGCTAGAAGGGACCTTAAGGCACAATGGAAAACCAGAAGGACTTGGAAAAGACAGGTGTGAACAGGCAAGGCTGAATGCCAGGTATGTGGCTCAGCTTCTGTGCCCTGAAGGGCAGACTGAAGGTCAACATAATGTTCCTTGGGTAAGTTCCAGCAAAGCAGAACTAAAGATCATACGTGATCATTTGCTGCTCTTGATGTTTATGCAAATGAACAGGATAAATTAAAAATGAACTTAATGCAGTCCCTTTAATGACAAGGAGGGTAATCTTAGGGAGAAAAATTGTGATTCAAGGAAAGTCACAATGATCAGTGGCAGACTATAAAGTAGTGCAGCTAACTGTCTTTAAAGTTTCTTTTCATTTAAAATATGTCTTCATTTGAAAGTTAAACTATGTCTGTGGTATCATCAAAGATGTTTAATTTACAGGCAAGAAGAATGTCAAATGTCTTGCACCTGGATGTGTTTCCAATAAGACAGTCTTACAGATTTAGAGACTTGTTTGTGGGTTATGTTACATAAATTAACATGTGTTTTCTGTTTTCAAAGGACATAAGCCTTTGATCTCATTACCTGAGTGATTGTCTGTACATATAGGCCTCAGTTAATCCTGTCTGTACCGCTGCCTCCTGAGATTCAACTGTTTGGCTGAACTAAGTGGCTGGGTTGGTGAAGTATGGGGTTGTCTGTGGGCTTCACTTTAAAACTGGTTTCTCTTTTCTATTCTAATGGCTTGGACAGAAAGCGCCCAGAGGTCTGAGAGAGAGGAAACCTAAAATATTTCCCTCAGCCCAAACTAAGTATAATGGGCAAAAGTGTTTTGGACAGGTGAGATGTGCCTGGCACAACTTCCTCCAAAGAAGCCCTTTTTTTCCCTAATGTGGGGCATTGAAAATTAATCCCTGCCTTCTGTTATCTAGTGTTTATGGATTGAATGTTGTATTTTAACCCTGTTGCCAAATCTGTTGCCCCCAGAATACAACAAGGATGCCAGTCTGTTAAACCAAGCACACTATTGTCCGGGGACAGCCAATTGACCTGGAGTCTGCACAATCCTTCCCCATGTGGGAAGGGCACCCTCCCCTCCACACCCCCACTCTTATTAGGAATTTCTGGACCCAAGTGTAGGTAGGACGATGACCATGTCCAACTTGAAGCAGCTAGAGGAGCTTGAGACCTTCGCCCATTGTCCTTTATAAGATTATAAAAGGTCTTAAGTCTGAGAGGGAAAAACTGTTATTTTTTGTTAAAATAATTAATTAATCATTTATTTAAAAAAGAAGAAGAATATATGAAAGGGTGAAGCGGGAAAGCTTGTATGTACGACCCATGGGCATGGACTTGGGGGGGATTGCTGGGGGAGGGGGGTGCTGGATGGAGGGGAGCAAAGGAGAAAAAATTGGAACTATTGTAACAATATAATCAATAAAATATACTTAAAAAAAGAAAGTTGTCCCAGATGTTCCCAATCCTCTCCGTTTCTTCAATTCTTGTTTCCTCATTCTGTACTGGTGGACTTTTCTTTTTCCTCCTTATGTTCCATATCATTGATTTGAACCCTGGTTTTCTTCCCTTCACCATTGGTTTTGTGTGTATGGTCTTTTGTTTCACTGAGTATAGCCTTCACTTATTCTCTTATCCGTTTGCCATATTCAGGCATATCTGTCAAGCCTGTGAGCATCTTTATCACCAGTGTTTGGAATTCTGCATCTGCTAGGTTGGCTATCTCCCAGTCACTTAGTTCTTCCTTTGGAACCTTGATCTGTTCCCTCTTTTGGGCCATACTTCTCTGTCTCCTCATTTTTACAGGCTCCTGTGTTTGCCTCTGTGTCTTAGGGAGAGCTGTTGCTCCTGTTATGCTGTAAGTGGCAGAGCCTTAGGTATTCAGCAGTAGAGGGAGACCAGTTCCACCACGCGTTGTGGCACTGTGTGTGGGGGAGAGGTCTGAGAGGGAAATAATGACACTTGCCCAGCACTCACTCCTTTTCTAGGCACTTCTCCCACTTCAGTATGAAACTGGTGCCTCTCTAGCTGTTGCTCTGGCTGTCGTTCACAGAGTGGATGGGTCTGCAGACATTCTAGGACTGTGGGGGCCCTTTAAACAAGCAGACTCTGCTGAAAGACTGGAAGTTTCTGCTTCCTCCCCAACCCCTATTGGTTTGCACAGTCAGAAGCAATGAGGCTTGATTTTCCCTTGTGCTGGGACAGTGAGCTGTGAACTCTGGTCAGGAGCTGGGAGTGCTCCCCAGGTGTCCCTCCTGAATTTTTAAAACGTGTAACTGTGCTTTCTGCCGGCCTCCATCTGCTGTCACTGCTGTCACCACCACACCGCGTCCTCTCCAGCTGGGCTCTGCCCCTCCTACCTGTCTGGATGAGTATTTCTTCTTTATATCTTTGTTTGTTGGCCTTCTATGCAGTTTTATTTCCTGAAACTTCTGGTTGTTTCTCGTTTTGAGGTAGTTGTATTCTTTGTTAGTTGTGGAGGGAGTCTACATTGTTCATAAGTCTTCTAAACTTCCCCTCATCCTTCTCCTAAAACTATATTGAAAATATACTTACATGATGCTGCAGTGTGTCTTGTCTATTGTATATTACCAGAGTGATGAACTAAACAACCCAGCAGATCACTCATGTTTTTCAACTCTAACTCAAGCGACAGGTTTTCTTCTTATTGGCAATCTGAATTGTTGCTTAAATATTTGCTCAAGGATTTTGTTTTTATAATTGTATTTTTCCATTACCATTTAGCCCCCTTGTAACCACCTGCAACCACCACACTGTTGTTTATGTCCATGAATCCTTTTCCTTTTTTACTAAATCACTCCACCCCCTAACTTGCCCCCCATACCTGTCAGCCTGCTCTCCATCTATGAGTCTGTCTCATTTGCTTATTAGTCCAGTTTGTTCATTAGATTCCAATATAAGTGAGATCATATGGTATTTCTATTTCTCTGACATAGCATGATGTTCTCCCAGTTCATTCATGCTGTCACAAAGGGTTAAATTTTCTTTTTTTTTTCTCAAGAATTTTGAGTGAGAATATCAAATTTTAGTTCCAGACATCAGGTTGCAATGCTTTCCATAAAAATCTTGTATTGCAAATGTATTTCACCATTCCTAATTTTCAACATTGAAAAAGATCATGTGGACTGACTTTAAGGAGACAACCCATACATCATACAGAGTTTTTTCATATGAACCTGCCGAGATCAGAACACAGTGGGTGAATGAATGAATGTTTAAAAAAAAAAAGACAGCAGGAAGAGGAAGATGCATCCTCCCTCTCCCTAACACAGGCATGCTGTATCTTATTCTTGGCAACCCCATTTGGAGTTTCAGGCCCAGAGTGAGAATATGTTCATGTATTACCTACCATACATTATCCAGGAACAAAGTCATGGACCTTATGCTCCTACCTAAAGAAATATTACACCCACCTTGCACAGTGGCACTGAGAATTATCAGCATGGGTAAAGGAGCACATAAATAGCCAGCTGCAGGAAAATGTTCTTTTCCAGAAAGAGGCAAGAATGTGCAGAGGAACACCAGGTTTTCTTGCACAAATTGCTGTAGAATGAGTATTTATTAGACATGAACTCGATTTTCATATAAAAAACAAAATAAATGAAGTAGTAAAGCAGTGTGGATATTACAAAGGAAAAAGTTTCAGAACACATTTAAGCAAGTCTGTCTTTAAAGTGTATGAAAATTTTAATGTGAGGTAAAAGTCCTTGCATCTGAAAGAAGGTTTTCAGCCACCCCACCTCTTTTTTGCCTCTTGGTGTTTATACAAATGGCTTAGCAAACTCAGCAAACTTATCAACAGATCTTGTACTCAGGAGAAGCCAGAATGGCCTAATCCCTCCGTGTCAGGGAGAGCATTGTGACAGACAGCAAGACTATGTAATACACATTTGTATTGGATTGTTCTTGGCAAGAAAGGAGAGAGTGAAATGCAGTGAAGGCATCTGGTTGAGTCATTGGAATAAGCCCATCTAAACTACCAAGACAATCAGGTAATTCAATTTCATTTCTTTTTAATAAAACTCTCCCTAATCATGGCTTCTTTTATCCCTATTATATTTGTATATTCATGGAACAGTTAATATTTTAGTAATCATGAATGCTCTAGTGCATATATCAAAACAACTACTACTGTTTGCCAGTCTTGATACAGCACATGAATTCTAATGTTAGTCTCCTTTTTTTAAACAAAATGAAGTTCTGTGTTCTCTGCCAAGGGTTGTTTACAAATTATTGCTTTCTTCAACACCACCACACACTGCAACAACATTGAAAAAGATCATGCATTTTTAAGGATTGCAATTGTCATAAAAACATTAGCTCTGTTGCTATGACCAGCCAGGTTTAATATACATGCCTTCCTGATTTTATTTCTAAATCTTTCACCAAAAATGATTTTCTGGGCTCTACATGACCAGGCATGACAATAATTCAGCCAAATGTAATTTACAATGGAAAGAGGTCTTATTTCTTTATGTAGGCTTGATCATCCCTATTTTAAAACCTTGATGTTGGTATTATAATATGTCCAGCAAAAAGGGAAAAGATTATATCAATTGTGTAAAAGCCAAACAATTTAAGATTTTTACACCTATTAGCTTAATTTATGATAGCAATTTGTGAAAGGAGAGCTTAAACTGGAAACCATGACAACACTGAATAAACTGTCAACCTTTAGGCCCAGCAGGCCATTTGTGATGTTAATTTCCCAGAGAAGACAAATTGTGCTTCCTGCTCTTCCTGCTCCACCTCTCAGAATTTTCCCTTCTAGCTCCACTTATTCAAGGGGAATGGCCTGCATATATGCATTAGCCTGAATTAGGCAGGACCAGTGGCAAATCAACCACCATTTGCACTTATTTTAGGAAAAGCAAGAAAGAATTAATGAATTATGTCTATGCTTTAAAAGGAAAAGCTGGACTGGTACTTTAAAGTGATCTTAGTTAATCAACCTGTCTATAGTAGGCTTACCAAAGAGAAATTTCTCTGAGAATAGCTTTAACAAAAACCAAATAATTTTAAATTGGTATAGAAATAGTTTGCAAGCATGAATATCTCGAAGGTGTTAAGTGGCTTCTTCTCAGAAATAGTTTAAGCATTTAACTGAAACTTTTTTTTATTGTCATGAGTATTTTACTTAAGAAGAGTTTTATATGTATGAGGTTTGAGAGCGGGTGGAATAGTTTTTGAGTCTTTTTCTGTATATAGCTTTAAAGGTTACCATCACCACAAAAAGGGTGTATAAAACTGATTTTGCTATGTATGTTACAGAAGGGGGTTGTCCAAAAACCCCCAGAGCTTGCGGCTGAGGGATGGGGAGAAGGAAGCAGCTTTCAGGATGCCTTCACATGCCTGAGGCTAGGGGCTAGTGTCTTTGTTATGCAAATGGTTAATGCATCCAAGGCCCAGGAAGATGGGAGGGGTTTTGGACCGGGGGATGGTATGGAAAAAGGACACAGAGCCTGAGTGTGATTCTGTGAATGGTCAGAACTGGGGACCATGCCGATTTAAAAATAAGTGGCAGACATTTTAATGGGACTGACCATGCGGTTTTGAAAAGGAAGGTTCTCCATACGGTTTAGGTGAAGGGGTTCTCCATGCAGATTAGAAAGGAGGGTATGCTATGCGGCTTGGAAAAGAGAGGTACACCATGCGGCTTGGAAAAGAGAGGTACACCATGCTGCTTTGAATAGGAGAGAAAACCTTGCGGCTTGGAGTAGGGGGAATACCTTTGTGGTTTTGGAAAGGAAAGTCTGGGAATCTACGTGGTTCTGGATTAAAAGCTGGTGAGCCCCTTAACACAGACAAGACTTTCCCCAATCAGAATTGAATGATTGGCAGCTACCGGTAAAGCTGAACTGTGTCTAGGAAGTAGGGAAAGAGTTTCTCTAACTTTTCTAAAACTAGCCTGGTTTGGTAGGGGGAGGAAGAAATATGTGTTTGTGGGTGTTTTAAGGAACATAAGACTTAACGGGAGAAATCTGCAAATAATCTAAATCTATATAACTGTTAAATAAACAATTCTTTTTCTTTTCCCTAAACTCTAGTATTGAGAGTTATAATTCTGGTGGCAGGCAATTGGGCCCCTAACAAAACAGCCTGTGGGTGCTAGGTTTCAATTGGAGCAGCCCAGAGGTTCTGTAACATGTATATATACTGTACATAAATTGCATTTGATGGTTCCTCATTAGTGGTATTAGCTACTTAAGAACTTTGAAGGTCTAACACATGTAATATTTGGTAAAGCATAATTAGAACTTAGCATTGAGGTGCAGCTAGTCAGGGTGAGTTGCATAACTATACTGATGGTTGTAGCTGTATCCATTCATTCACTTGTACTACTACTATGTACTATTCTACCATATGAATATAAATAATTTTATTTATATTCTCATTTTGAACATTTCCTTATATGTTTCTATTAAGGGATCATCGTTACTGATACTATTACAGATAATGTCACTGTGGACATTCTTTTACTATAGTAAAATACACATAAAATAAAATTTACCATCCTAAGTATACAGTTAAGTGGCATTAAGTACATTCACATTGTTGTACAACCATCATCACTGTACATCTCAAGAACTTTTTCATCACCCCATACTAAAACTGTACACATTAAACAGTAACTCTCTTTCCCCTACAAGCCACACACCCCACCCCCAGGCCCTGATGACCACTACTCTATTTTCATTTTTTATAAATTTGACTAGTATAGGTAACTCATATAAGTAGGATCATACAATATTTGTCCTTCTATGTCTGGTTTATTTCACTTAGCATAATGTCTTCAAGATTCATAAGCGATTTATAAATATTTTCACCCATCCTGTGGGTTGCCTTTTTACTCTGTTGATAGTGTTCTTTGATGCTGTTACCATTCTTATACATGTCTCCAAAGTCCTTATGTAAAAATAATTTCCTGGAGAATATAAGAGGAGTGGTATTTCTGGATATTATATATTCAACATTTCTATATAGGACCAAATTATCTTCCAAGATAGAGGTACCAAGCCACATTTTCACCAGCAGTTCCCTTTGATACATATTCTTACTCATACCTGATTTATCAGATGTTTAAAAATTCTGCCAATCTCATGGTTATGAAATGATATCTGATTATGGTTTAATTTAATTTAATTGTAGGTCGCAATGTAAAATGGTACAGACACTTTGGAAAACAGTAACTTTTAAAATTAAACCTATACTTTCCATATGACTCAGCCATCCCACTCCTAGATATTCATCCAAGATAAAATTTATGTCTTATACATGAATATTAATAGTAGCATTATTTGTAACAGCCAAAAACTATTGATAAAAAAATCTAATAGTTCATCAACTGATGAATGGAAACAAATATTATAAAGCAATAAAAACAAACTACTGATATATACCACATTTTGCTAAGTGAGCATCACACCAAACACGAAGTAACGTGTAAGACAGCATTACTGGATGATTCCATTCATATGAAGTTCCAATAAAGTGAAACTATGCTAACAGAAAGCAAATGGGTAGTTTCCTAGAGCTGAGAGTGGGAACTGATTGCAAAGGATCATGAGGAAACTATACAGGTTGATGGTAATGGCCCATATCTTGATTGTGGCAAAGGCTACACAACTGTATACAAGTAACAAAATTAATCAAACTGTATCCCTAAAAATGAGTAAATTTGATTATGTCAGTTATACTTTCATAAAGTCACTTCTAAAGATTACAGGTTAATTTGAAATCTCTCTTGGTCATGAACATGGTTTACTTATGAAATAATGACCACACAACAAAGTCCTAAGGAGGTGCTTTCAGACATTGATGACTACCCTGGCTTTCATGTTGACTTCATGATGTCTGAAATTTGGAAACACAAAGGAATTTAAATGGACCAGACTCTGATTGATGAAAAATGCTTGGTATTTTGCTTCCATCTCTCTCTCCAAATGCTTTTCCACTTTCCTCAGCACAGGCTTCCAAGTAAAATATTCTGTTATAAGATACGTATCTAGCTATTTCTTTCTCTAAACAGTCAGCATCTGAACAGCTTATATTTCCTTGTAGCAAGTTGCTTTGTTCCTAGAGTGATACCTCATACAGAGCACTATATAATGACTTTGTTCATTCTTATTTTCCTGTAAAATAATATGACATCCTCTTACTAAAGGAATTTTTTTTGCCCAATCAGTAAATCAGGAAGAGACCAAACATACAATAGTCACACAATAGTACCATTATCTTACTGTTTTTGAATAGGTGCTAATTTCATCCAAAATTAAAAAAATAATAGCATTTAATTATAGTAGGAAGTAGGTAGGAACTTATGAGAAGTAGTTTTAAAGATACTTTATTGTAGCATAAAAAGGGAAGACAATATTCTGAGAATGCAGATAGTAAAAAAAAAAAAAAATCTTTTAAAACAGAAAAAAAAGGTAAGGCTTTGTGTTTGTCCCCATGACAGCAGTCAGAAAAATAAAAATCTAGGCGACTATTTTGAGGGGCAGAAGTAAGATACAGGTCAATGGGGCTAGCATTGTGCTTTTTCCTTTCTAAAAAAGTGGGACAGCTTTACAGTATGGACTATCATGGAACAGGGTGTGTTATCATCTTACGGTTCATTAACCAGCATTTATATATCAACGTAGATCAGGTTTTGAGTGTGCTACTATATAAAAGCCATGCCCCCCCCACCCCCACCCCAACCACCGCCTCATTGCCTCACTTCCACTATTTACCTCCTTGTCTCTCATTTCTGAATTACAATATTCTGTATTTAGCAGCCAGCTCATAAAGCCCTCAAGGACTAGAGATACATGTTTTATTTCTCTTTATATCTGCAAAGTATCTAGCACAGGGTTCCACAGAAAATAAGTGCTCAATAAATGTGGCCAACTTGCTGCCCAATTACTAACTAAAAACTATTTATATGTACAGTTGATCCTTGAACAACGTGGGTTTGATCTGTGCGGGTCCACTTAGATGCAGGTTTTTTTCAATAAATACAGTTGGCCCTAAATGCAGTTTTCGTGGTTTTGATATGTAGCTTTCGATATGCAGTTTTTGATAATATAATTTTTGATATGTGATTGATAGAATCTGTGGATGCTAAGGGCTGACTTTAGAGCCAAAAGGTATACATGAATTCCCTACTGTTCAAGTATCTGTGCCACCAACCCCCATATTGTTCAAGAGTCAATTGTACATAAATAGTTCTTAGATTTCCTGAAATTATCACAGAGATAACTTGATGTTCACATTTTTATTTGAATATTAACTGCTGCTTTATAGAACCCCTTCTATAGTTATCAGCACTCCTTCTTAAAGTTATGCCAGGCCTTCATTAGTATAGCTTCCTTTGATAGGAAAATCAGTTTGGAAGATGATCAGTCACATTCGGTCACAGTAACCACAGTTTTTGAACAACAGTCTCATACAGGGTCAAAATCCTCTTCAAAAAGGTATTTCATAGAGTAAAAAGGCATTTGTTTTCAAACTTACTAATTATATTTACTAAATGCTGTTCATGTGTTCATGTTGTCAACTTTCCCCCACTGTGAGAATTGAAAAATCAGTCATAAATTTAAACTCAGAAAATGACTACAGCAATTCACAGAATACTAAGCCAGCTGGGTTCATTTTAATCCTTTATGGAAACATTCTTTGTGGCAAACCAAACCAGGGAAGACCTACAACTATTCCCATAAATAATCTTTTTTTTTTTTTTTTTGTCTGCTTCAGTGCTGAAGTTGTTTATTGACACCACTGATAGCTGGGGAACTCATCAAGGGGAAAAAAAAGTTTTTTTGTAATCTAGAGAATTGTTCATCTTTCCTAGCCATACTATCAAACAGAAGTTAACTTTATCCATTGTTTAGTCACAGTGATGTCAACAAGTACAGTTATGGCACAGTATTAAGTTGATTGTGTTTTTTATATCAGTATGAGAATAATTTTTTAAATGGAAGAAAATACATACGTATTCACCCTTTGTGTTTCCTTGAAATGTATTTATATTTAATGAGCCATAAACCAATCCCTCGCTACAGTTTTATATACAAATATGTATTGTTGGATTTTTCTTAATTATGACAGTCAGAAGATAAGGAATATAATTTACCAACTCTAACTTCACTTTTTAAATGCTTTTCACAAGTTTGTCCATTTATGTATAAGAAATATTTAATTCAATCCTTCTCTCTGATCATCCAATTCTGAAAATCATTCCTGATTACATCTCACTGTTTCATTCTCTTTCTCTCTTATTTTGTCTCTCAGTCTCTGCATTTTCCTCTTTCTCTCTCTCTCTCTCTCTCTTTACACACACACATACAAAGAACACTTTTTCACTTGGTCTAGCTTTCAATTGCTTCTCCTTGGTGTGCTCCTTTATGTAAAGCTTTCAAAAACTGGAATGTATTTTATATCAAAAAGACCATGTGTTTGCACAGGGGAGGACAATGATGAGGCATAGCTAGTTTATCGGCAGCCGTCCGTCTCGAGAGACGATGGTGTAGCTTCTTAAGAGTGTATCTGCACCGCCGAGAATGGCTGTGCAGTCCGACTTGGGAGTGACACGGTATCTGTCTCCTCCCGTGTTGGATCGACATCTTACGATGACGCTGGAGTGTCCTCTCCAGTGAAGCTGAAGCTACAGAGCCTGGGCAGGGTGATATGGAGGGTCTGCTGTTGCCCATGCAGCAGACCCACCCTCTCTTCGCAGCTGAAGGGTCCAAGGGAAAGACGGAGTCAATACAGCTTGGCTTCAGGTGCGCCCCAGGAGTTGCTGGTGTTGACTACAACGTCAAACCGCCTTAGGGACTCCGGCTCTGGATTTTCTGTCGGGGTTTACTCCCTTAGCCTTTCCCCTCAAGAGGTATGCTGCAAGGCAGCGGAGGTTTTTTGGAGTCAGAGTTTTCCTTCTCTGATGTGCCCTGACTGGAAGATCGAATCAACGACACTTAGCTCGCAGGCCGACGCTCAATCCACTGAGCCAAACCAGCCAGGGCTGGCATAGCTAGTACACAAGGCAAAATACATACTCCTCACAGTTAGCTATCTAGGTGTATGAGAAGCTCATTTAACTGTAACACAGAGTTAATACCAGGGATAGCAGCATAGGCTTCATTTACGGTATTAAAAATCACAGTAAAGGGCATGGGGTTTGTGTGTGTGTCTGTTTAGAGGACAGAATATTTTCAAATATATAAGTAAATAGAAAAAAGATATTGAGAGAAAATAAAAACAATATCTCTGAAACAGTCAGTATTAAGAAGGAATGCTAATCAAGTCTGCATTAGACAAATTACATTTAGAAACTACTGTTCTCCAGAGAATTTAATAAACTGAAAATTGTGGGGGGGCATATAATGAAGTTTTCACACAACCTATAGTGTTGTAAATGTGATAATATCTAAACAGATGTAATAAAATTCTGAGAAAGCAAACAGTGTTGCATTTAGAGTATTGATTAATTTACACCAATGAATGTAAATTAATGAATATTTCAACTTAGTGGAGACATCTGTATTTTTAGAGACAAGTAGGAGAGCAGAGGTGTGAGTTTATTTCTTTTAACTAGAACTCAAGTTTTCAAAAAATATGATTTTTTTATAGACATACTCTTCCTAACTATATTAATTTAAAAAGTACATCTACAAAACTGGTTAATTTCTATTCTCAACATGATCATATAGTTTTACCCCTGCTGGCACATGAGTTTGCCTTTTCTCCCATCTCAATTCCATAATGTGGGCTCCAGAGAATGAGAAAGATATAATGCATCTCCACATTAACATAAATCTAGAAATCGGTATCACCATTTGGAAAAATTGAGAGAACTACCTCAGAAGAAAGCACTTCTAAAGACAAAAGCACACAGTACCTTCATTGAGTTTTCTTTCTACTTAAGGAGTCAATCTGTAATGCAGACCACTATAGTATAGAGACAGATAGAAGAGTGTCCTTCATCTTAGTAGTAGAAAAAGAGCTGAGTTTCTAACTGAAGGACAAAGCACATGGCAGTGTGTTCACGGAATTACAAAATCAGGGAGCCATGACCATAAGTTGCCAGCTTTTAGAGGGCTGCACTTTTAAAGAAGGGGGAAAAAATCAGAAGAAGCATCTGTTTTGTTCGTATATTAAATGACATGAAGGGCACTGAAGGTGAGAGTTTTGGATTAGATTTCCAAGCTGGTTTCCAAGCATCTTGACTACTAGAGAAAGGAGATGACTGAGGCAATCTTTTAGTACTAACATGCACTGATTTAAAATATGTGCTCTAGGATATATAACAATAACATATGGGAATTAAAAGTTATTATGGGGAATTATTTCTTTAAAAAATTAATTTAGTGTCCTATAGATTTTAAAACTTCCAGACTTATTGAATTAATATTAATGCTTACTGTTTGAAATTTACAAATTTTGGTATATGGATTTACATGAAGAATTATGGGAAACAATGACTCCATGACACAAAATAGAAACCGGACCTAAAATGTCACCACTGGAATAGTACCACTATGGAACAACATTCATCTTTAAAACTCAAGAAACTATTCAGTGGTTCTCAATGATGAGAGCCCATTAAACACAATACAACAGAACCCAATGGTCATAAAAAAAAGGCCAACCATCAAATAAGCTGGACAAAGATAACCATTTAAAATTAAGAATGATATCCTGTCCTTATATCATCCTAGGGTGCTTAGTTATTGCAGAGATAAAAAATGGTGAATGTTCTTGCTTCAATGTAATATAATGAGGCACAAACAAACTCTTTACTTGAAAGGTTTTTGTCTACTGGTCATGAATTATGAACAAATGGGACTGTATATCACTATATTTTATGATGCCATTGTAAAATGTAAAGTACAACGAATGAGCTCCTGTGCATTTTGTTGTAGAATGGGACCTTATATAACTGATTAAAATCAGTAAATCAGAGATTATCTACTGAAAACTCTCCTGTAAATAGCCCTACAGGGAGAAAAAAGAAAGCTTGGAAAGAGGACCTAACATTTTATTCAACCCATACTTGGTAGTCTAATCTCCCCTTACACAGAATTTTTCCAAGACAAACTATATCCCACAAAGCATTTTTCTTCTCAGCCAATTATCAACCATATCACCCCCAAATTTAAAAAAAAAAAAAGCTAAACACTGATAGGAAAAACATATTTCAGCGAACCAAAAGAGACTGTCTAATTCTAAAAATAGATTGAGCCACTGAAATAATTTGAGTCACAGGAAAAGCTGGATTCCAACCCTGCTGTTGACACTGAGTGGTCTTGGGTAAGCCATTTCTCTGGGGAGCAAATCTTTATTTGTAAAATATTGAGAACAGTAGCCAAACTTGTCTACACAAAACATATATACTCTGGGAACCTATGCATACAAAGCCAACTGATAGCTCTATAATTATTCATATTATCAGGTGGTTTAGTATTTTAAAAATATAGGCTCTACTATCTGGATACACTAAATATATATTTTTTGGGGGGGGGAACTTAGTATTAATATGCTTACATTTATTTCCAATTAATATGAATTTTAAAAAGAGAGAAATTCCTCCTTTTACAAGTTACCAGAGTCAGGAAAACCCATATGTAATTTTTTCCATTTTCAGAACAGTGCAAATGACAGGGCTGGTTCTGTAATGCTTCCTAGAACTGAGCTACTAGAGTCGAACCTTCCATTATAGTGAACTGGGAGGCATTTTGCTGCAAGGATTTGGACACCAAAAACCTAGAGTTAAACCTGAATTTGAACATTTACTAGCTTTTCAATCTTGAAAAATCACATATACCTCATTGGGCTTTAGTTTTATAATTTTCCAAATGGGGTTAATGATAATTAAACTCCATGAATTACAAGGAAAGCACTTCATAAACTGTAAAGACACACCAACCAAATGCATGGACTATTGACTAGGATTTACTGATCTTTGCTAGGGTGACTTTTAGTATATCCTATAGTGGTTATTTTCTAAAATATGTATGGTTTTAAATTAATAGTCTCATATTTATTTCTCAACCAATATTTGAGGATAAATTGCTGGTTCAATTTTATAGCATGTAATACATTCTTATGTTTTTACAAATAAACCATAGCAAAGTATTACAATTACATATTCAGTAGTTTTGCTGATAAAAAAAAAAACTTTTATATCTGTTCAATACTAAATTTTCTCATTTAAAAAATTAACACTTCTTCAAACATTCACAACAAATCCTTTAATTAATCAAACTGCTGGGCTTTCATTCAATGGTAATTTATTGAAGACATCACATACAATCAACACTAGGGATATAATGTAGAATAAAATAAGCATCTAAATTCAAGATTTCTGAGTCTTGGAAGAGAAAGAGAAATGAAGTAATAATAGTAAAGTGTGGACAGTTCTATTGGGTTGGACAAAAAGTTCATTTTTTTTCCATTTGATGGCTCTAGTAGCTCTTTGCTTTAGCTCCATTTGAAGCAATTTTGTTAGATTGTATTGTGACAGATGTCATATCAAAACTTATCAAAATTGGTGAATTTTTGTGTAGCCACTTTAATACTGAAGATGGAAGAATATACATAACATTTTCAGCATATTATGGTTTATTACTTCAAGAAAGGTAAAAACTCAAAAAAAAGAGACTTATGCCATGTAGGGAGAAGGTGCTGTGACTGATGGAATGTGTCAAAAGTGGTATGTGAAGTTTCATGCTGGAGATTTCTCGCTGGATGATTCTCCACGGTTGGGTAGACCAGTTGAAGTTGATAGTGATCAAATCGAGACATTAGATTGAGAACAATCAATGTTATACTTTGCAGGAGATAGCCAAAATACTCAAAATATTCAAATCAATAATTTTATTGGTGAAAATGAAAAACAAATCTTTTATGGAAAAAACAATACAGACTTTTTGCTCAACCCTATGTAATAATTGTCCTCATGATGTGCACTGGGAAGCAAAGAGCAAAAGGGCAAAAGCTAGATGAAGAAGAGTAGCAAAGGACATTATAAAAATGCAAAAGGCAAGCTGTTTTAGTTACACGTTTAAGAGAAAAGGAAATGGAGTGTAATTAGGAGGCCAAGGACCTAACTCTAGGTTTATAACTAAAATGACCAACTATCCTGGTTTTCCTGGAACTGTCCCAATTTTGGCAGTGAAAGTTCCACCACTCAGAAAAGCCCTCAGTCTTGAACCAGCCAGGACAATTATAAGGTTACATAAGGTCATAAGGTTAGGGCCTAATTGATTAGTGTCCTTATAAGAAAGAAATCTATATATCCATCTCTCCCCCTCCCCCTTCTCTCTCTCAGAAAAAGGGCAATGCGATAACTTGGTGAGAAGGCATCTGTCTACAAGCCATGAAGTGAGCCCTCACAGAAAACCATCTAGGCCAGCACCTTGATCTTGAATTTCCAGTCTCCAAAACCGATAAAGTTCTGTTGTTTAAGCCAACAGCTTGTGGTATTGTTATGGCAAACTGAGCTGACAAATATATTAACCGAAGTATTTCGCTCTTCTGAGCATCAGATTTCTCATCTGCAGAAAGAAGCTAGACTAGATATCATCTGATATTAAGAGTCTAAGTTGGTATGAACAAAATCCACATCATTTCAACTAAAAATGATTATGCATTCTGAAATGTTTAGAGTGCTTAGATATGACTTTTTTCCTTAGGTGTTTTGTACATTTTTTCTTGGATTACATATTTGCAAATTTTGCTTCCATTGACAACAGTCATTCTCCTTATAAATCATATCATCTGGAACATAATCTTCTATTTAACAATGAAAATAACCTATTTCATCTTCCTTCTTACAACTTCCATGAGGGAGATAGATGCTCTCCTTTGTATGCTGGGGTGATGTCTGTAATATTCTGTCACAAACACCATGTAATGGCCTCCAGGAAATGAGGCCTTTATATGTTACATGTAAATGATGAATATTAGAAATAAGTAGCATAATTACATTATCATAATACTCCTAATGACCTAAATATATCTAAAATTTCTTTACAGTAAACTTAAATGTTTCCTTCAGGTTCTTTGTATGACATATTTCACTTCTGTACCAAAGTACATCATCATCCTATTGTATAATAATCTGTTATGTCTCTCTGTCCAACTAGAATGACTAGAAAGTCATAGCAAAGGTGAAAGAGATATTAACTCAAGGCAAAAAAAGAAAGGTTTTGACCCTCATAAGTTATGAAATGGGCTGTGAATGATTTTCATATATACAGCTATGGAGGCAAGATATACAAACTAGTATATAAATAACTGTTTTCACAACCTGCCTAATAATGTTATAATTTGTTTTCAGTATACACTCAATATTCCAGGCAGTGTGGTATTCTCATTCATCATCAAACACATGATTATTTCTAGTTGTGTACCATCATTACAAAGAACTATCAGCATTTAATATTGTAATATTTTCTTTGTAATTATTTATTTTTAGAGAGAGGGGAAGGAAGGGAGAAAGTGAAGGAGAGAAACATCAATGTGAGAGAGAAACATCTATAAGTTGCCTCTTGTATGCTCCCCAGCAGGAAACCAAACCTGCAACCCAGGCATGTGACCTGACTGAGGATCAAACCAGCAACTTTTTGCTATACAGGACAATGTCCAATCAACTGAGGCACACCAGTCAGGGCATATTATAATTTTTCAGAGAACTCTGACAAAGATCACTTTATTTGAATCTGAAAAAAACCCTATCAGAATAAACAAGGGTCACTGTATTTCATCATTTATAGATGAGAAAACTGAGGCTCAGAAAAAGGAAGTGACTTAGCCTCGAACACTTGGCTAGTGATTAACAAAACAGAGGCAAAAATGTAGGTTCTGAGCTGTGTTCTGCTGTATCATAAGGGTATGTCTTCTTCCCTTCATCTAACCAAATTCAACCTATTATTCAAGATTCTTCTGTTCCAATTTACCTTACTGCCCATCCTCGTCTCCATTATGAAAAAAAAAAGTTCCCTTCTCTGAAATCCTGCTAATCTCAATGTAATTTCAATGCCCATTAATTTTTGTATTCATTGACAGTGTATCTTGTGATGTTACATAATATACTCTTTACATATTTTGTGGCTACTCAACAGCACCACAAGCTTCTTGAGGTTTCTGTATATCTTCTATATTGCAGGTATTCCCCTGGTGTACCAACTATCTCTTTTGTTTTGCCTTTGTTTGAGCCTGCCTTATATCCCTTTACCTGCCCCTGAACTTTCATATTCCTACCTTTGTTAACAGCCGATAGTCTTGGTAGCACTCACTGTCCATTAAGGTTAAAGGCAACCCACTGGAAAGACTTTCCAATAGTTCCTGCTTTCTGTAATTTCAAAGTTTCCATAGTTGCTGCTCTTTTAAAGGCCAAGTTCTTCACCCTTTCCTCAGTTTCTGGCTAAGCTATCTCATTCCCTCCCAATAAATTCCATTTTTTGCTTACATCAGGCAGAGTCACTTCTTGTTGCTTACAAAGATCCTTATCTGAGGTGCCCACAAAGGTTAGTGCCTAGGGAGTGCTGAGTACTTTTAAATGTTCTGTTTTTATGCAGATTATGTATGTTCTTATATCGTTGGCGGCGGCAGCCGTCCGTCTCGAGAGACGATGGTGTAGCTTCTTAAGAGTCTATCTGCACCACCGAGAATGGTTGTGCAGTCCGACTCGGGAGTGACACGGTATCTGTCTCCTCCCGTGTTGAATAAACATCTTGCGATGACGCTGGAGTGTCCTCTCCAGTGAAGCTGAAGCTACAGAGCCTGGGCAGGGTGATATGGAGGGTCTGCTGTTGCCCATGCAGCAGACCCCCCCTCTCTTCGCAGCTGAAGGGTCCAAGGGAAAGACGGAGTCAATACAGCTTGGTTTCAGGTGCGCCGCAGGAGTTGCCGGTGTTGACTACAACGTCAAACTGCCTTAGGGACTCCGGCTCCGGATTTTCTGTCGGGGTTTACTCCCTTAGCCTTTCCCCTGAAGAGGTATACCGCAAGGCAGCGGAGGTTTTTTGGAGTCAGAGTTTTCCTTCTCTGATATATATATATATATATATATATATATATATATATATCAGAGATGTTCTTATATACTCAATACATAAACAATAAATGACCTTGTGGTGCAACATTGCAATTGGTTGGAATTTTCATAACCAATAGGAAATCGCAGGACAAGCTAACACTAGGAATTCATCTACATGGAAATGGTTTCCATTATAGTTCAGCACCCTGGTTTGGTGACTTAATGCTTAAAATTAACAAAAGAATTCTGTGGGGAGGGTAGTTGTTATAGTAATGATATTCTTTAGTGGTATTTTACATATAGGTTAACCCATCTGTTTTCCTTTTCTTCTCAAATATTATAGAAACCAACTGTGACCATCTGAATTTTTAATATTACTTTACTACAAGATACATCTATTTAATAAGTTTAACTGCTTATACAATGGTTCCTTTTTAACTAGGTGAATATTTTAACATGTTCTATAGTTTCTTGTGAAAAACATTGGATTGCAGTTTTAAATTCACTGAGAAAGAAAATTATCATTAGAGATAATTTAGGTGGCTAAATAGTATCATATTTGAAAATAATCAGTGTGCTACAAAGAAAGTCCCCTGTTCTTTTTTAAGAAAAAAAAAATCAAGTAATCTTTTATAATCTAACTGGAATTTAGCAGAAATTCTAGCTAATCATACATCAATAATTAGTTAATTCACTTTTGAACAGATTACACACCAAGCTAACCATTTCTGTGTACTTCAGTAAACTTCTGTAATTTTAAACATTTACATCTACTCAAAATCCAGGAACATCTTTTTAATCCTAGACATTATGGGGATATCATGCATACATACGATATCTTTCTTTCTTAATGACAAGTATTTCCCTGAAGATAAAAATGCTACTGAAAAATGGGGGTTGGGTGAGAGATTTTAAAATATTCACCTCTTTCTCTTTTAGATGAACTATTACTACATGTAAGTACTTCCCACAAGATTATTTTTTATTTTATTTGAAGTTGGCAAAAATCTTTGTGCTGAATCCTTTGAGTATACCTCTAGTGATAGATATCAGTTCAGCACCATGTAGAAGAAATTTTATTTGACAGGTAGGTGATAGGAAGAAGCCTCTCTCCAAAAATATAAGATGTAACTGTAAAATCCTTCTTTAAGATTAATATAATCATTTGTTCCTATGTATAAATGATTTATTAATTATTGGTTCAAAAAAACTGTTCATGTAGTTAACTTGAGTAGTCTGAAATTAAGACACTTAAAAAGGTACATGTTTTTTCACATTAGGAGAGTTTGTTTTAAAAGTCATATTATATGAATTAAATGTGAAATAGTTTATAGTACAAATTTCTAATGATATTTCTTTTAATTCATAATATTTTTATAGTTATCAACCAAGAACACTGTAAGATTCACTCATTGTATATATAGCATATACTCTAAAGTAGCACCTTGGTAAGAGATGACTTTATTAGTATTGAATATATGGTATTCAATTCAATGAAAAAGTCTTAAATATTTAGTTTTGTCCTACAAATCTGGCTGTGATTTATTGCAGTTTATTAGAAGCATTGTCTTCTTTTCCCTAGCATTAACAAATAATTTTGCATGTCCCCTAATGTCACAAGAAGAGGAGTAAAAAAATTTTTGACAAACATTAGCATTCTGCATGTCTTTCTTTCTCTCTTTCCTTATATCCCTCAAAAATAAATCAAGAACAAACAGATATACTTTTATTATCTATCTCATTATCTACACACGCTATTCTTTAGGTCTCAGTTGGAACTACTAGAAGCAAGTCCTTTTTGATACATATAATACACATCTAGTTAATGCATGAATAGAAAATAAGTTTACATCCATTCCTAGATCTGGGATTCTTATAATATACTTCAAGAACTAACCAAATTTCTGCAAAAAAAGGTGAAATAATGGTGAGATGTCAAAAATAGACTGCTTGTTTTCAGATTTATTTTTGTCTCTAGCTTTTTTCCAGACTTTCACCTCAGTCTTTTCAGTTTTCTCTCTGTAACAGACATCTTTTCTGAATAAGGTGGTTTGTTCTGGCTTAGAAACGGACAAATACAATCGCTTTTGCATCTGTTTCTTTGATTACTTTTTACAAGAATTGAAATTTCAGAAATACTATGAAATTGTCCAATCCAAAAAATAAGACAATTACCACTTGATATTTTTTTTAAATTTTAGAAATGCACTAGATACATAGTATAAGTTTAGTAACACAACACTGTTCAACAATATTATTTTCTTAGAGTAGAATAAACAAAGCAGAGTCAAAAAGAAATTTCTGGCTATTCATTAAATTTCACTCCTCAAATACATTTTGGAGTCATAAAATAAGTACAAAGAGATTGAAATACAAGACTGCAGCTACTTTTAAAAGCAAACTTTCTTGTTCTAAAAATTCAAGTAATATTTGGTCAGAAAGAGTTTAGCACCATACTACAAAATAATCTGCAGTCACTGAGATATATTGCAATTGAAAAATTATTTGTTTTGAGATATAACTAACATATCATAAAATTCACCCTTTTTAAAGCATACTTTTTTTTGGAATTGTGTGCTATTGCTATTCAGAATGGCCCCCTCATAGAAGAAATTATTGTTGTAAATCATCATTATAAAATGTTATCTTACCTTACAAAGAAAGTTGATCTTAAAACCCAAAGACTGGGCATTTCTTGAGCCTGAGTTCATGTAGTTTCCAACCAAAAGAACTAACTCTAAAAGTCTGTTAAAGCTTTCACTTTTCTTCAGTTCTTCACAGGCAAGAGTTACTGCTATGATGCTTGGTTTGATGTTGTTTACATGTTCATCAAATGTGAGTTTGAAAAGAATGCTATTGAGACGAGGTCGCAGCATTTTCACTGAGCTCATCTGTAAGATAAGAAATATTCTATAAGAATACATTCAAAGCCTGTTATTTCTCTCTCTAGTGGTAATAATTTTATATACAATACTGTAAAATTTCTGCATAAAATTAATTCTCTCTGGGTTTCAAAAATATTCTTTTTGCTTGGTTGGCATTACAAAAAAAATATTTGTTTAAAACTTGAATAAACAACTGTTCAGTTTTAAACTAATTAAATCATCCTTTTAGCATTAAGATAATGTTATTGAAGCTAAACAGTTGCTATATGTTAACTGCATAATCATTAGTCATCAATAGCATTTAAACCAAAAATCTGTCACTGAGGTGAACTATGAACATTTACAAATATGAAATTTAGTTGAGTGAATGGTTGGGTCACAGATAAAAGATGTACATAATGACAGAAAATGTAAGTGGAACCATATTTCTTTTAAAACTTATGTATTAGTATGCTGATTGAAATCAGAGGACAAGCTCTGATTGAGCATTTAATAATGTTTAAACCTATGACTTCTATTCATAAAATATATTAAATATTGATATACGCTCTAAAGAATTTCACCTATTTAACAGAACGTTGATGTTAAATTTTTAGGTTATGGTAAAATCACATGAACTTACTTTTCAGTACATTATGCAAGAATTCTCTATTGGTTTTCTTCAAAACATTCCAACTTAGGTTTTAATTATTTGTTTCATAGTACTGGTGCACATTCTCTATTCCTTTTGGTATAGCTCCTATGATTATAAGATTTTTACTCTTTAATTTCCTCTAACTCCAAGTCATTTAACTAGTTTTCACTCACCAAATGAATTCTGGGAGATAGATGAGGGGAAAGTAGACACATGAACATACACGAGCACACACACAATGAAAATAAATTATTAACAATCCTAGTTATATGTATTTTCTGCACATGTAGCTTAGTTTCTTGACTACAAATGCAGGCACAGATTAGGCACAAAGATATCTGTAGATAACAGGAAAAGAATATACAACATAAAAAAAGTCCTTAAACCACAAAGTGCTCTTCAAAAGCATCAAATGAGCTGTTGAATAGATCATATTTGCTCTAATACTTCTGTAATAAGTTGAAATAAATTTGCCTTATAACCATGGTGTCTGCCTCTCCAAAGATTAACCTTTGTTTTCTGCTAACCCCCTTACATGCTTTCATGATTTTATAGAAAGATGTATCAAAGGATGCTGGGAATGTCCACCAGTTACTATATTTGTGTAGGTCTTATCACTTATCACTAGCTTTTTTACATGATCAGAGTAATATTATATAAATTATCCTACTGTTTCTTTAGGGGTCACATGTTAGGTATAAGACACACCACCTTCTAAAAAAACTTGCCAATATAACCTAAAACTCATAACTCAGTCACTTGAAATCTATAGCTACTGATAAAACCAGCAGATTAATCAAGGTGGATAAAGAGAAATTAAGTGCTGAAGATGTTTATTGAAGGAACAGAAAACTTGAAACTCTTATGACTATGATGTTTAATGGAGGCTTCATGGTAGAGGAATACAAATGAATAAAATAAACAGAGACAGAGAAGGAGAGAGAAAGTGAGAGGGGGCGATGAGAGAGAGACAGAGACAGAGAAAGAGAGACAGGGAGAGAAGGGAGAGGGGTAGAGAGAGAGAAAAACTTGGGCCAAAGGAAGATGCAGAGAGAAAGAATGGTTGTGAGAAAAGGTTTATAAGTTAAGAATATATGAGTTATACAAGGTCTGTCAAGAAGGTATCCAGTCATGTAATATGAAAAAGAGACATTTATTGAAGAAGATATGATAAAAGCAACAGTGTACTAGGACAATGATGCCTCAGTCCCCTTTAAAGTAGGCCCCTTGGGACCTCACACATTTCTCCCAATCACCATCATCTGCCCTGTCATATTTTCCTGAATCTTATTGATAATCTGAAACCTCTTCAGTTTCAGAGGCAGTTTTAGTTTGGAGGAAAAGCCAGAAGTCACAGGGCACCAAATCTGGGCTGTAGTGGGGCTGAGTCACCTGTGTAATTTGATGTTTTGCCAAAAAACTGCATGAGATGTGATGCATGAGCGGACATGTTTTCTTCTGAATCATCTGAATAATTTTTGCAGAGGAATTTTTATCCTTAACACAAAAGTTGATGCAGATGCACTGCCCTACTAGCTCATTTTGAATGCAAGGGCAACACAGTACAGATGCTCATTCCATGGCATCTACTGCCCCCAATGACTAGTACAGCCAAGTTGTCATTGTTCACGCATGTGCATTCCAGTCCACTGTCCTTGGCTTCCAGGCTAAATTGATGTTGTACAAACCATTCTCATTATATTAACAATGGCTGGACTTTTTCCAGACAGACCTCATATACCAAGGGGCAGAATTCGGACCAAAGTATACCTGAAGAGTCCATGCAAAGGCCACAAAATTGGTAGGTAACCACATCAAAGCCTGAGTTTCTATGACCATGTGAATTTCCTTATGTATGTTTGCATGGGAATTTCTCTAAGTTTTTCAAATTTTTCTGCCTTCATTTATGCCTCTACTACTGTCTCCAAATCCCTCCCCACTTTACTTTTCCTTTCTTTTCATTAGTAACTGGCCATCATTAGATTAGAAGCATGTTTTCTGTCATTTTCAGTGTCCCTGATGGTTAAAAAGACAGAGCTAATTTTACCATGTGCAAGTCACCATGTATATGCCCTCCTGGACAGGCTTTATGTGCTTGGAGAGACCCAATTCACCAGGATGGCCTTGGTCCCTGATCAACAAAGAATTTAAACCCGAGGCTTATATAGATTTTTAGTCTTAACTTCAGTTCTAATGCCACTTGTCTTCATTTATATTTTTATCCTTTAGGAGCTCTGAATTTCAATCATTGGCCTACAAACCCAGAAAGCATAGATTTGATTTTTTTTTAAATCCTCACTCGAGGACATTTTTTCATTGTTTTTAGACAGAGAGGAAGGGAGAGCGTGAAACATCAGTGCAAGAGAGACACATTGACAGGCTGCTTCCCGTACACAACCAGATTGGGGGATCGAATTTGCAACCTAGATATGTGCCCTGACCAGGAATTGAACCTGCAACCTTTCGATTACAGAAGATGCTCCAACCAACTGAGCCACATCAGCCAGGATTTAATTTTTTTTAATATCACCTATATATGAAATAATGTGACTAAGAATACACTTTAATAATAATGGTAACAAAAATAATAACAGGGATTGACATTTATGGAGTACTTTGTGCCAAGCATAGTATTATATATTTATATATGTTACACACACACACACACACACAGAGAGAGAGAGAGAGAGCACTTGTTACTGAAAACAACACTAGCAAAAGATTATTAGCATTAGTTTCATTCTGAAGATTAGGAAAAGATGGTACAAAAATACTAACTAACTTACACAATGTGAGATTGCATGTTGAAGACCTGGACATTTCAACTCAGGCATTTAGGTCACAGAACCCAGACTCTCAACCACTACACCACACTGTCTCTTGAGTCATATTGGGAGGCGTATATAGGAGTAATTGAAACAGAGATTAGTAGCAGGGATACCATTACTAAATCTTCAAAATTGCCTGTGAAACAGGTAATGAGGTAGGATGTTGACAGGAAGAAAAAGGAATCAATGGATATAGGAGACAGAATTAAGAAGATTCAGTGAGACTTAGTAACTGCCCAATTATGTGAGGATAAAGTCAAAGATGGCTCCAAGGTTTTAAGTCTCTTGTTGGTAACAATGAATGCAGAAGTAGGTGCTGATTTGGTGTGGTTTATTGTTTGCTTGGTTGTCTTGTATCAGAAAATGAGGGTAAATGGATTTGCTTCCCCTGGTTGGCTGCTGTAATAAGCTATTCAGAGAATAAGGCAGTGGGGACAGGTAGGGTGCAACTCAGTAGTTAACACAATCAAATAACTGAGTCTAGATGAGTAAACAGACCACAATGATGTCAGACAACGTTAAAATCTTGCCTTCTAAGCGCTGAGAGTCTAATGAAGTATGAAAAATTTTAAAAACACACAAACACTATGATAATGGTATTAAGAACTACAGGTTAGTAATTTATTATGATAAATATAATAGACATACTTTGGGTTAACAATCCAAATCATGCTCCCTTCTTTGAAATCGCCTCCATCTATCTTTTCTGTAAAAGGGGGAAGCCTAACTGACCATGTTTATCTCATCTGACCCCTGACTCAGGTTTGTAGCAGCAGGTTGGATCAAGATTACACACATATTCAAGTGAGAAACATCATATAGGCTGGCTGAGCCAATCAGATTCTTCTTTGAGCTGAGAATATGAAATTGGTACACAGAGACCCTCAGTTGAATCGGGGTGGGCAGAGGACCAGTTACAGGCATGCCTCGTTTTCTGCAGCTTCATTTTATTGTGCTTCACAAGATGTTTCATTTTAAATAACTGTATTTTAAAAAGTGAAACATATTCTATAAGCCCCTTATTATATTTCACTCTTAAAATTGAATTCTGTAACAGGAAAACTGGCATAGATTACAAAATATTAATTATGAGTATAGTTTTCTAGTTTCTTAATTAAACCTCTTCATAAACTCCAAGGCCTCTCTTTATTTAAAAGTTAAAAATAATTTTGTTTTCTCAATATAAAAACAATTAATATTTATCTATTCATTGTAGAAAAATTGGTAATTGCAAAAAGATTAAAATTAAACTTGTTCATAATTCTACCAACTAGACATAACTATTATATACCTTCAGAAATAGTATACACACAGAGGCAACTGTGCACACTATTTCTTTTTAATTCACAAAAATGTTTTTGTAATTGAGGTGAAATTCACATAACAAAATTAGTCATTTTAAAGTGAACAATTTAAGGACATCTAGTTCCAAAACATTTCCATCAGCACATAAACAGAGCCGGTATCTATTAAATAGTCATTTCCCATTCACTCCTCCCCCAGGGCCTGTCAACCACTGATTTATTTTCTGACTCTATTCTATTCTGAATTTTCATATAAATGGAATCACACAATACGCAACCTTTCATCCCTGGTTTCTTTCATGGAGCATACTTTTCTTGAGATTCCTTTGTGTTATACTATGTATCAGTACTTTATTTCTCATTCTGACTGAATAATATTCTATTGGGTTTATATATTGTATATATTATTAAAGAGCATAATTCAACCAAAAAATGACTGAATCTGGTAACTTTCACATAATCTGACCATGTGAAACTAACCTACCTAATTTTTCTGGTTTTCTATTTCCTCATCTGTAACAGAGGGGAAATTCCTGATGAGCAGTCTTGTTTTGATGATTAAAGAGAAGTCAAATAATTGATCCATAAATATTATGTCCTCTAGAGTTGTAGAAAGTTGGAATAAAGGGGACTAGATCTGCAAATAAAAATGTTACTTGTTACCAACTTACTTTTATTAGCATTTAAGTGAACTTGGTTCGCCTTCTTCTCAGACAGCAAATAGTGCACTTTACAACTAACACAGATACTACTAGCTCCCCATTACTACACTTCCAAATCTTGGAGTCATATTCAAGTCATGGTAAACATAATGTAATTTAATATCACTCTGTACCTGTATTTTAACCTGAAGAATTTCTTAGAATTGTCTCTTATTTTCCACGCACACTATTCAAGCTTAAATTTTATGTAATTCAAGTTTGAATTACTAAAATAGACTATTTAAACGTACTCCCTGATTCCTCCACAGCCTTTCCCTCCAAATCCTCCCATAGGTAATAAAATGATATTTCTATGATAGGGAAATAATATTGGTTTGTTGACATTTTTAGTTTTGGGTACTATTATGATATCTGACAGCATTTGGAAATTCAATCCTTGTGTTTAGGAGATAATTATTGGAGTTCGCAGATTTAAGTTATTCGAATAGATGTTATGGGAGGTCACTGATGAAGAAAGTATGCACAGAAAAGAGTCAAAGACTGTACCTTGTACAGCATCTAGCACAGGGTCTTGCATGTATTATTCAAATATTTGCTGATTGAGTTTAAAAGCACTCTTTAGCTGGCTAACCATTTTCCATACCTCCCAAGTAGATCAAATTGTGTATTGAACAAAATTAACAGTGGATGGTAACTTTTTAGTGTCCCTAAATAATGTCTTCAGTCATGAAGTCAAACCAGAATTCTAGGGAACTAACTGTGCTGAACTGCTATTACTGAATATAATCTATAACCAGTCAACATGATTTTGGGAAGAGGTTGTGCATTATAAGAGGGTTAGAGTTGCCCTTTTATCTGGCAAAATGTCTTCATTCATTTAATCTCTGAACAAGGTTTTGCACATAGTAGGTGATAAAAATGATAGGTGATTAAAAATAATTGTAAATGAATGAATGAATGGATGGATTGATGCATGCATTTATTCTTACAAATAGGAACTCCAATGTAAAAAAAAAAGGGGCTGGATGGTGAAGAGGATTTTTTTTTTAGGAGGGTAGCTTTTATTCAAAAGGTAATACAGTTATTTAACCACTCAATTAGGAGAGTGACATGGTCAAATTTGTATTTCTGAAATAAATTTTTCCCATATTTTATTGTGTTACAGTAGTTCCAATTTTTTCCCTTTGCTCCCCTCTGCCAAGTACCCCACTTCCCTCCAGCAATCTCATCCCCCTTAGTTCATGTTCATGGGTCATGCGTATAAGTTCTTTGGCTTTACCGTTTCCTATATTATTCTTAACATCCCCCTGTCTTTTTTGTACCAACCAATTATGCTTCTTAGTCCCTGCACCATTTCCCTGTTTCTCCCCCTCACCCCTCCAAGCTGATAACCCTCCAAATGATCCCCATACCTATGATTCTGTTCCTATTCTGGTTTGTTAAGTTGGATTTTCTTTTTATTTTTTAGATTCAGTTGTTGATAGCTGTGAGTTTGTTGCCATTTTAGTGTTCATAGTTTTGATCCTCTTTTTCTTAAGTAAGTCTCTTTGACATGTCATATAATAATGGCTTGGTGGTGATCAACTCCTTTAGCTTCACCTTGTCTGGGAAGCGCTTCACCTGCCCTTCCATTCTAAATGATAGCTTTGCTGGATAGTGTAATCTTGGTTGTAGGTTGCTTTTCATCATATTGAATACTGCTTGCCAGTCCCTTCCTGCCTGCAAAGTGTTCTCTGAGAAATCAGCTGATAGTCCTACAGGCACCGCCCTATAGGCAACGATCCACCTCTCCCTTGCTGCCCACAGGATTCCGTCTTTATCTTTCACTTTTAGCATCTCAATCATGATGTGTCCTGGTGTGGTCCCCTCTAGGTCCAGCTTGCCTGGGACTCTCCATGCTTGCCGGACCTGTATGTCCATCTCCTTTGCAAAATTTGAGAAGTTTTCCTCCTTTTTTAAAATTCTTCCTTCCTCATTCTGCACTGGTTGACTGTTTTTTATTTTTTCTTCCTTATGTTCCAAATCCCTTAGTTGAACACCAGTTTCCTTCTCTTCACCAATGGTTTTGTGTGGCTTTTCCTTCATTTCACTTAGCATAGCCTTCACTTCTTCTCTTATGTGTTTGCTGTACTCAAGCATATCTGTCAAGCCTGTGAGCATATTTATCACCAGTATTCTGAATTCTGCATCTGTTAGGTTGGCTATCTCTTCATCTGTTAGGTTGGCTATCTGCTCATCGCTTAGTTCTCCCACTGGAATCTTGATCCATTCCCCCTTTTGGGCCATACTTCTCTGTCCCCTCATTCTGACAGACTCCTGTTTTGTTTGCCTCCACATTCCAGGTAGAGCTGTCGTTCCTCTTACATTGTAAGGGGTGGAGCCTTAGGGATTCATCAGTACAGGGGGACCTGTTTCACCACGTTGTGGCGCTGTATGTGGGGAAGGGGTCTGAGAGGGAACAATGCCACATGCCCAGAACTTGCCCCTTTTCCAGGCACCTCTCCCACTTCCACACTGTACTGGTGCCTCTCTAGCTGCTGCCCTGGCTGTGATTCCCAGAGTGGGTGGATCTGCGGACATTCTAGGACCGTGGGGGCCCTTTAAACAAGTGGACTCTGCTGAGACCAGCAGTTTCTGCCTCCACCCCAGCCCCTACTGGTCTGCACAGTCAGAAGCAATAAGGCTTGATTTTCCCCCATGCTGGGACCATGAGTTGCACAGTCTGGTGAGGAGCTGGGAATGCTCCCGAGGTGTCCCCCTGGACTTTTTAAAACATGTGACTGCGATTTCTGCCTGCCTGCCACTGCCACCACTGCTGCTGCCACAAAACTGCATCCTCCCCGCCTCAGCTCCGCCCCACCTATCTGTCTGGATGAGTATTTCTCCTTTATATCTTTGTTTGCTGAACTTCCATGCAGTTTGATTTTCTGGAACTTCTGATTGTTTCTATCTTTAAGGTAGTTGTATTCCTTCTTAGTTGTGGTGGGAGACACAGCGTTTCTGTCTACGCCTCCATCTTGGCTGGAAGTCAGGAAGAGGATGTTTAGTGTGAAGAGGGATCATAGTAGGCTGATATGGGATAGGAGGACAATAACCTATGAAAGGCAATTTGCTACCATGTGAGTCAACCCAACAATGCTACCCAGGCCAAATATTTGCCCAAATTCAGAGCCCCATATAACTGCTTGGAAAGATATTTTTGAGGAAAAAATTTTCTAATCCCCAGAGAGAGGAACAATTTTATGAATTCTCCAGACCCTTATGTAAAAAGTAGTTGGAGAAATAGGAACTTTTGAGTTACTATTTGCATTACTATTACTGGACTTGAACCACCGTGCTGTCATTTTGAGTTGGACAACCTAGTACAAGTTATCTTATATGTCTAAGACTTTACTTCCTCATCAGTAAAATATATTCCTTAAATCATCCATGCAAGTTGCAGTAAGACTTAAATGACATACTATGTGAACACCCCTGTCATAGTAGCTGACACAATCAATGTAAACACTCTAAAACAATAGCAATTTTTGTTATTACCCTCTCTAGTCATCCACAGAAATTTCAAGAAGAAGGAAACACGATCCCTGATTGTTCTCACAAAACTGAAGGAAAGTCAGTCTCTCATCTACAAGTAAGGAATGTGTATTTCCAGGTCTTGGTGAAGAACAGTGCTCATTATTTATTGAATACACTGGAAAAATCAAGACCCTATGGAGGAGCTGAAGCTATTTTAGGTACATGTCTTAATAAGAGCAACAAATAAGCACATATTGATCATACTAACATAATTTGGTACAATCATAAGTTTGCCTTTTTATTAACAGACCAGGGTACACTGGTAGGGAACAGTTGAATCTCCATTAGAGAATTTGGTTGTGTCTAATGAAACAGCTTGGATAACTAAGCTTAGAAACAACAGAAAGCACTAATTAATATCCCAAGACACAGATTCAATTATTAAAAGGCTCATGCCTCATGAAGGCATTTGAGTGCACCTAAGTGATATAAAGTAAACAAAAGAAAAACTTGACTGAAATATATGTTTGTTTTTAGTTGTGGTCCATCGCAGCATTTTAGTTCACTGGCATCCTTTGCTTTATAAGTCATTCCCTGAAGTGCTGAGGGATGCTGACCATGGTGTTGTATTATGTAGGAGATTTATTTGGTCTAAGAGGTACTTGTCTATTACATCACATCAAGCAGCTATCATTTCTTTATCTAGTCTGCATTATATTTTTTAAAAATATGTGCACTGATAGATTTAGTGAGAATAGCTACAAGTGGGTCATTTACCGAAAAGAGTTAGACACAGTTTTGTTTATATATAATTTGAATTGTACACACTTCACCACCTATAGAGATGAATGTTGTCCTACTGCTAAACTTCCAAAAGAATCCAGAGAGAAAGAAAAGAGTCACAGGTATAAAAATTCACACATGAATTCATGTCACTCCTTCAGTCACATGTCATTCACCTTTTAGGTTATTTCAAAAAAATATTTAAAAAAAATTAAATCCTCACCTGAAGATATGTTTATTGATTTTAGAGAGAGAGAGAGAGAGAGGGAAAGAGAGGAAGGGAGGAATGGAGGAGTGGGGGGAAGAGAGAGAGAAACAGACAGAAAGACATCAGTCACCTCCCATATACACTCCAAATGGGGATTAAACCCACAACCTAGGGATCAAACCTGCAACCTTTTGGTGTACAGGACGACAATGCAACCAACTGAGCCGCCTGTCCACAGCTAAGGTTATTTATATTATATTTCTTTTTACACTGCTAAGAAACACGCCTTCAACTACCATTATATTTGAGCATAAATGATCCTCTAGTTTCTTCAAGATATAATGTTAAAAGCTGCCAGCCAAGGGTTGGTGAAGAATGGAGTTGTCTGTGGGCTTCACTTTAAAACTGGCTTCTCTTTTCTATCCTAATGGCTTGGACAGAAAGAGCTCAGAGGTCTGAGAGGGGGAAAACCTAAACTATTTCCCTCATCCCAAACTAAGTATAATGGGCAAAAGGCTTTTGGACAGGTGAGATGTGCCTGGCACACCTTCCTCCAAAGAAGCCCCTTTTTCCCCTAATGTGGGACATTGAAAATTAATACCTGTCTTTTGTCATCTAGTGTTTATGGATTGAACGATGTCTTTTAATCCTGTTGCCAAATCTGTTGCCAGTCTGTTAAATTAAGCACGCCATTGTCCGGGGACAGCCAACTGACCTGGAGTCTGCAAGATCCTTCCCCATGTGGGAAGACCACCCTCCCCTCCACACCCCCACTCTAATTAGGGATTTCTGGACCCAAGGGTAGGTAGGATGACGACCATGTCTAGCTTGAAGCAGCTAGAGGAGCTCGAGACCTTCACCCATTGTCCTTTATAAGATTCAAAAGCGTCTTAAGTCTGAGAGGGAGAAATTGTTACTTTTTATTGTTAATTAATTAATTAATTAATTATCTAAAAAATAATATATTAAAGAGTGAAGACAGAGAACTTTTTCTAAAATATGCTATTTTTAATCTCAGGATCACACGTGGGTTTAATAACTGCCCTACAATTTAATTCAATAAACATTTATCAGTTGTCTATTGTATATAAGATATATCCCAAGCACTGTAAAGCATACATGCTTAAAAGACTAAGGCATATCATTATTTAAAATATCTCTTTGGACTATGTAAGATTATCTAAATTTATGTGGTAAATACTGATTGATACTGCCTTAGAAAATCCAAATAGCAAAATCTAGTCTGTAATGTCCTTGACATTTCCCTCTCCAGGCATGTAAAGCATGGGAAGAGTAAATAAGAGGTCCAGGTGACTGAATGTACACAGCCCCAGAATTACTTATGGTTACGTGCATAAACAAGAAATCTCTTCCGTTTTCTATTTTGTCTTAAGCTCAGAAGGTATATTGCTTTTTACATCCCCAAACTTCATTTCCACAATGTGGTACCAAGGATATTCCTCTTGAAGGACCTGCCTGACAAACTAATACATCTCCCAAGATAAACTACATTTAGAAAAAAATGGCTTGAGAGAAATTATGTACTGTACCTACACAGCTGAATTCTCAGATGGTGTATAGTCTAGCTTCAATTATAATATGAATTCAAGCAGCTCAGGTTTTAAGTGAGAATGTTGGTCTAGAAAATTTTATTAATTAATATTGCACTAAAGTGCTGCTATTTAATAAATAACATATTGCCATTTCAGATTAGTTTATCTAAGTAAAAAATGAGAAATATCTTCCTTATGTTCATTTCCATGCTCTATCTCATCCCAAACATACAGTCCTGATTCACTTTCCAAGAATTTGAAAGAATCATCTTAGATCAGTATATGCAATGCTATATCTGAGAATTAATGAACTTTAAATATGGGCAGGCAGTTAATGCACATGTTCAAAAGGAACATTCTCTGTCCCATCTATCATAATTGCACTTTAAATAGGCTTTTTAAGTTGCAAAGTATCAAATCAAATCAATTCAAATATATTACTATTAAAAATGTTATAAAATATTTTGGATGAAGGAGACACTGTGTTGACTATTAGGTCTGATGGTAATTTTAAGTGTTAGTAGGCAGACAGAAAATAGTCAGGGAGCCAAGGTAAAGCTGGCAGCTGTACTAGAACTATTAATTCCCACAACCAACAAACTTTTATTGAATACCTAAGTCAAAAATAGATCTTTCTCTAAGAAATTAAAGAAATCATCATGCTCTCTTTGCCACCATTTTTTGTGGCAATTTTTTGAATAGCAGGATAGAGGACTGCCTAAAACATGTAACTATATTCTTGAATACATAATTAATACACAGTCATCTTTTGTATCCCTTAAAATGGAGGAGATAAGAAAACATATTATAAAGGACTTCCGGACAAGACGGAGCCTAAACAGACAGGCTGCGTCTCTCTCCACAACTTAGTAGGAATACAACTACCTCAAAACTAGAGACAACCAGAAGTTCCAGAAAATAGAGCTGCATGGAAGTCCAACAAACAAACATATAAAGAAGAAATACTCATCCAGACAGGAAGGAGGGGCAGAGCTGGGGCAGAGAGGACCCGGTGTGGTGGCAGCAGCAGCAGGCCAGTGGAAAGAGCAGTCACACGTTTTAAAAAGTCTGGAGGGACACCTGGGGAGAGCTCCCAGCACCAGACCAGACCACCCAGCTCACAGTTTCAGCACCGGGGAAAATAAAGCCTCATTGCTTCTAACTGTGCAAGCCAGTGAGGGTTGGGGCAGAGGCAGAGGCAGAAACTGCCAGTTTCTCAGCAGAGTCCGCTTGCTTAAAGAGCACCCATGGTCCTAGAACGTCTGAAGACCCATCCACTCTGGGAACAACAGACAGGGCAACAGCTAGAGAGGCGACAGTCCCATATGAAAGTGGGAGAAGTGCCTGGAAAGGGGCGAGTGCTGAGCAAGCAGCATTGTTCCCTCTCAGACCCCTCCCCCACATACAGCGCCACAACATGGTGAAAAGGGTCACCCTGCACTCACAAATTCCAAAGCTCCGCCCCTTACAATGTAACAGGAACAACAGATCTACCTAAGACACAGAGGCAAACAAACACAGGAGTCTGTCAAATTGAGGAGACAGAAAAGTATGACCCAAAACGGGGAATAGTTCAAGGTTCCAGTGGGAGAAATAAGCAACAAAGAGATAGGCAACCTAACAATGAGTAGATACCCCACCTAACAGATGCAGAGTTCAAAACACTGGTAATAAAGATGCTCACAGACTTGACAGATATCCTTAAATATGGCAAATGATAAGGAAAGAAGTGAAAGCTATGCTAAATGAAATGAAGGAAAATCCACACAAAACCAGTGGTGAAGGGAAGGAAACAGGTTCAAATCAATGATTTGGAACATAAAGAAGAAAAAACAGTCCACCAGTACAGAATGAGGAAATAAGAATTGAAAAAAATGAGGAGAGGCTTAGGAACCTCTGGGACAACTTTAAACGTGCCAACATCCAAATCATAGGGGTGTCAGAAGGAGAAGAGGAAGATCAAGAAATTGAAAGCTTATGTGAAAAAATAATGAAGAAAAACTTCCCAAATTTTGTGAGGGAAATAGACATACAAATTCAGGAAGCACAGAGAGTCCCAAACAAGCTAGACCCAAAGAGGACCACACCAGGACACATCATAATTAAAATGCCAAAGTTTCAAGAAAAGGAGAGAATCTTAAAAGCAGCAAGAGAAAAGCAGAGAGTTACCAACAAAGGGGTGCCTATAAGACTTTCAACTGATTTCTCAAAAGAAACTTTGCAGGCAAGAAGAGACTGGCAAGAAGTATTCAAGGTGATGAAAAAGCAAGGACTTATAACCAAGATTACTCTAACCAGCAAAGCTATAATTTAGAATGGAAGGGCAGATAAAGTGCTTCCCAGACAAGGTAAAGCTTAAGGAACTTATCATCACCAAACTATTATTATATGAAAAGTAAAAGGGACTTACTTAAGAAAAAGATCAAAATTATGAACATTAAAATGACAACAAACTCACAACTATCAACAACTGAATCTAAAAAATAAAAACAAAATCCAACTAAGCAAACCAGAACAGGAACAGAATCATAGGTATGGGGATCATTTGGGGAGTTATCAGCTGGGAGAGGGAAAGGGGGAAAATGGGGTAATGGTGCAGGGATTAAGAAGCATAATTGATTTGTACAAATTAGACAGGGGGTAGTTAAGAATAATATAGGAAAGGGTGAAGCCAAAGAACTAATATGCACAACCCATGCACATAAACTAAGGGGGTTGTGAATGCTGGAGGGAAGTGGGGTATTGGGCAGAGGGGAGCAAAGGTGAAAAAAGTGCGATACTGTAACAACATAATAAAATATACTAAAAAAAGAAAACATACTATATTTTAATAATAACTTTACCACACTAAAGCATGATGTGTATTTATGATATTTTCCCACCACTTGAAACAGTATATTTAAAACTTTGAATAAATTAATGACACTCTATAGGACATCTGAAAGTTCTTGTGCTTTTTCTGTAGCAATTTATACCACAAAAAGTCTAGAATATTGCTATTTATCTAATGAGTACTCTTTTTATAATTCTAAATTTGGGAGGCTAAATTCTAGCATTAAAATCTAAATAGAAGAAAAAATATCCAGTACAATAATATACTATTTTTCATAAATTCATATAATTAAATATCAGCGCTGGTATGGAGGAGTTTCCATGAGATACTTTGAAGTATAAGATATAAATATTCCCCTGGCTGCTGTGGCTCAGTGGATTGAGAGTCAGCCTGCGAGCCAAGTGTCGCTGGTTCGATTCCCAGTCAGGACACATGACTAGGTTGCACGTCAGGTTCCCAGTTGGGGGCACAAGTGAGAGGCAACCACACTGTGATGTTTCTCTCCCTCTCTTTCTCCTTTCCCCTCTCTCTACAAATAAATAAACAAACAAACAAATAAATAATTTAAAAATATATATATAAATATTAATTTCTTTATTTTCAATACCTGACAAATAATAATAAACAAAGAGATTTTTACCTGACAGCTAATAATATATTAAATTATGTAGCTATATAGTAAAACAAATATCAACAATTGAAAAAATGTCTTTCTTTTTACTCTTTCATATGGTTACCTCCCAGCTGAGTTTGGGGGCCTTCATGCTGGATACGTACCACAACTCCAAATTGTTCGGGCTCACAAAGGTCATCGTACTCATTCTTCAGTTGCGCTAATTCATTGAGTACCTTCTGCTCAGGAAGATGTTTAACAAGGTTCTAAAAAATTAAAACATAAATCTTTAATATTTTCTTTTTAACATTATTAAACATGTATTAACAATTCTAAAAGTGATGTTAGGAGAGTAGATAAATTTCTGATTGTGGTTATCCTATAGTACCAGTGGTTCCACAGCTTCTTCCTAAAAATGTAACCAAAAATGAACTAAAATTTAATGTGAATAAATATATAAATATATTTGGTACTATGCACTACAATATATAAAAGTTAAATAAAAGGATCATATTGCAAGTAATGGCATCACACAGCAATAAACAGACTGACCTCCTGGGTCTTAAATATATAAAATAATTTTTAAGCTTCATTCTATGTCATGAAAATTAGTTAATCCATATAGAAAACAGAGCCCCTGGCTGGTTTGGCTCAGTGGATTGAGCGTCGGCCTGCGAGCTAAGTGTCGCTGGTTCGATCTTCCAGTCAGGGCACATCAGAGAAGGAAAACTCTGACTCCAAAAAACCTCCGCTGCCTTGTGGCATACCTCTAAAGGGGAAAGGCTAAGGGAGTAAACCCTGACAGAAAATCCGGAGCCGGAGTCCCTAAGGCGGTTTGACGTTGTAGTCAACACCGGCAACTCCTGCGGCGCACCTGAAGCCAAGCTGTATTGACTCCGTCTTTCCCTTGGACCCTTCAGCTGCGAAGAGAGGGGGTGTCTGCTGCATGGGCAACAGCAGACCCTCCATATCACCCTGCCCAGGCTCTGTAGCTTCAGCTTCACTGGAGAGGACACTCCAGCGTCATCGCAAGATGTCGATTCAACACGGGAGGAGACAGATACCGTGTCACTCCCGAGTCGGACTGCACAGCCATTCTCGGCGGTGCAGATAGACTCTTAAGAAGCTACACCATCGTCTCTCGAGACGGACGGCTGCCGACAGGATAGAAAACAGAAAAAGATTGTGAAGAAATTAACTCATGTGTACTACTACTACTAATAATATGTATCAACTGTATCCTTCATATTGGCAAAATATGAAATCATTTTTAATCTTATAAAGCACACTAAGCCTGTAATAATTACTTCCAATTATTTACAATGTCTGTATTTAAATACATAATGAATTTCACTTCAATGTAGAATCAAGCAAAAGTGATGAAATCTGATGTATGCTCAAGTCTGACACATAAGAGAATCAAAAGTGATTAATTCTTCCCAACCTGGTTTATCTCGCATTTTGGTATGATCTTAATTATTACTTTAGCCTGCAGCCAACCTTTTGGGGACTTAAGTGGGATTTCAAAAGACATATGAAAGGGAAGAAGGCAAGAAACAAAGAATTAAGAACATAGGGATAGACACAAAATGGCAGAGAAGGAAGTTCCAGGGATAGGACCTTCAGCAAGGCAACCACTGAGCTAGAAAGAGTGACGTAATTAAATTATTTCAGAATTCTAGAACCTGACTGAACACTTATAACAAGGTGTTTCATGAAGAAAGACACTGCTGTTCTCTGGTAAGTGAATGACATGCACAAAACAAATACCATACTCCATTCCACAACACCACTGAGGTTAGTTCCTAAGTTCCTCTAGGACAGGAGTTCTCAGACCCTGGGACATGGAACAATACCAGTCTGTAGCCTGTGAGGAACAGGGACCCAAAGCAGGAGTTAAATGACAAGCAAGCAAAGCTTCCTCTGTATTTACAGCCGCTCCCCATCGACTGCCTGATTTCTGCCTCCTGTCAGATCAGCAGAGGCAGCAATAGATTCTCATGGGAGCATGGACCCCACTGTGAACTGCGCATGCGAGGGATCTAGGCTGCAAACTCCTTATGAGAATCTAATGCCTGGTGATCTGAGGTGGAGCTGAGGCGGTGATGCTAGCACTGCAGAACAGCTGCAAATACAGATTATCATTAGAAGAGAGGTTTGACTGCACAGAGATTATAATAAATCAATTGCTTGCAGACTCATATCAAAACTGTCAGTGAGTGGCAAGTAACAAACTGCATCTGGTAGCAGGCTTTAAGTCAGACTCTGACACTTGTTTTAGTCCATGTGTGGCCCACCCATTATTTTATTTACCACTTCCAACCACACCTCTTTCCCTCACTGCACACTTGTCTCAGTCACAGTTTTGGTAAGGACACATGCTAACCCATGTAGTAAGTTCTATAATCATTTCATTATATATTAAAATGTAATAACAACAAATAAAGTGCACAATAAATATAATGTGTGTGAATCATCCCAAAACCATCCCCCTACCCTGGTCCATAGAAAATTGTCTTTCACAAAACCAGTCCCTGGTGGCAAAAAGTTTGGGGACTGCTGCTATAAACCATTAAACCTAACAGATACACACAAAACTCTCTACCCCAGAACAGCAGAATGTACTTTTTTTTTCAAGTGCACATGGTACATTCTTGAAGACAGATCAAATGTCAGGCCACAAAACAAGTCCTAATAAATATTAGCATACTGTAATATACAAAATATCTTTTGTGACCACAATGGAAGTAACTAGAAAGTAATAACAGAAGGAATAGTAGAAAATTCACAAATATGCAGAAACAACACACTTTTGAGACAACCAATGGGTAACAAATGAAATCACAAGGGAAATTACAAAATATCTTGAGATGAATGAGTGTGAAAACATAAGATGCCAAACTTATAGAATGCAGCAAAAGAGGTGCTAAGAGAAAACATTAGAACAATAAACACCTTCATTAAAAAAGAAATGTCTAAAATCTATAACCTAACTATATACCTCAAAGAACTGGAAGAAGAACAAACTAAACCTAAAGCCAGCACAAGAGGGAAATAAAGATTGGAGCAGAGATTTTTAAAAAATAGAGAACTGAAAACCAACAAGGAAAAATCAATAAAATTGAAAGTTGATTCCAAAATTGACAAATCTTTAGCTAGACTGACAAAGGAAAAAAAGAAAGAAGACTCTAATAACTAAAATTGGAAGTGAAAGTTGAGATATTACTACTGATTTTATAGAAACAAAAAGGGTAAGCGGCTACTAGGAATAATTGTATGCTAACAAATGCCAATTGAGAAAAATGGACAGATTCTTAGAAACACAAAAACTACCAAAACTGAGTCCAAAAAAATTTGAAAATTTGAGTAACAAGTAAGGAGATTAAATCATTAATCAAACAATTCATAATAAAGATAAGTTCAGGGCTACATGGAGTCACAGGATAATTCCACCGAACATTTAAAAAAATTAACACCAATCCATTTTAAACTCTTCTAAAAAAATTGAGGGGAAACTGCCTACTGATTCTCTGAAGCCATTATTAAGCTAATACCAAAGCTGTTGTAAGACACAAGAAAACTACAGGCCAAGGCCAATATCCCCTAATAAATATGTAATGGTGGAGGGGTCTGCCAGGATCACTGGGCAGAGGGGAATGGGGACCCCAGGAGCAGCAAGAAAGGCTACACCACTCCCGGAGATGGGGGAAGGGTTGGGAAGTGCTGAAGACTGTGCCTGAGCAGTTGCCCCAGCAACAGGGCAACACAGCCTGACAGAGGGAAATACCCTCCTACATGCTTCTGCCACCAAGAGGACTTGGGGCTGGACTATATAAAATGTAGACTATGGGAATAATGCTCTCATTGTTCTCCCCTCTTTACAGGCTGTTGGGGGCTGGAGGTCCTAGGTCAGCAGGCCTGGACACTGAGTGGTCTGGGAATGTTCCTGGTGCCCCTTCTCGAGTGCTGCATGGGCCTTCCTGGCCAGGAGCACAGCAAGCACTAGGATGATAGGGCAGGAGCAGAGTAATCTTGGGCCAGTCTGTCCTGTAAGTCACATGACCAGGCAACAAGCTGCGTGCCCCTTCCCCGCATAGGAAGTCACGGTGGTGCCAGCGACTGGAACTGTGCTGCATGGGTCTGGCCTGGCCAGGCACACAGATACACTGGAGGTTAGTGGCTTCAGGAAGAGGGCAGCACACTGTGTGTGAGACGCCTGGAGCACAAACTGTGAAAGATACCTAAAGCCAGACAGTAACTGGAAAACAGCTAAGCCACCTGCATCTCTTAAAGGACGGTTCTTGGGTGGAAGAAGAGGTTCCTGGCGCAGCCTTGAACTGAGCTGGCAGAGAGTGGCAGGGTGATTTTATTTTGGAGTCTTCAGGAAATGGGCTTTGAAGCAGAAATCTGCCATTATTTCAAACTGTATAGCCTTTAAATAAAAGATTCCTTTCCCTTTCCACCGAACTCTGCCTCTAGAGATTTTGCTGATTGGCACAACTGGTAGGACCCCATGGTTTGTTCAGTTACAAATACAGATTTAAAATTTCTCAAAACATACTTGCAAACTGAATTCAGCAGCATACAAAAAGGATTATATACCATAACCAAGTGGGATTTACCCCAGAATGCATGGGTAGTTCAAGATACAAAAACTAATCAATGTAATACATGATCATTTCAACTGTTATATAAAAAGCATTTGACAAAATCTAACACACATATCTGAGAAAAATATGCTTTACACTAGGAATAAAAGGAAACTTCTTGAGGTGATAAAGTTCATATACGATGAACTCAGTTAACATCATACTCAATAGTGATGACTGAAAGCATATCTGCTAAGATTAGAAACAAAGCAAGGATGCCTTACTTTAATCACTTCTATTCATCATAGTCTTGGAAGTTCTAATCAGAGCAATTAGGCAAGAAAAAGAAGTAAAAGGCATCCAAATTGGAAAGGAAGAAAAATATTGTCTCTGTTTGTAGGTGGCATGATTTTGTATGTAGAAAACACTAAATAATCCACCAAAAAACACTGTTATTGCTAATAAATCTATTCAGCAAAATTTGAGGATACACAATCATCACACGGAAATCAGTTAGTTGCATTTCTATGCACTAGCAATTAGTAATCTAAAAGGATATTAAGAAAAACAATTCCATTTCTGATAATTTTCACTTTTAATTCAAATTATTTATTTTTATTATTGTTCTATTACAGTTTTTCCTTTTTCCCCTATTGCTCTCCCCTGTCCCACTGACCCCAGACCCTCTCCTACAGTCAATCCCCACCCTGTTGTCCATGTCTATGAGTCATTTATACTTGTTCCATTATGGGAAACAATTCAGTGGTTTTTCAGAAATTAAGCATACACTTATCATATGATCCCACAATTCCATCCCTAGTATATAACAAAAAAACTGAAAACAGGGTCTCAAACAGATACTTGTACACAGAAGTTCACAGTATCATTCTTCAACAGCCAGAAGGTAGAAACAACCTATTTGTCTATCAACATATAGATTAATAAAGTACAGTATATACATACAAAGAAATATTATTAAGCCAAAAAGTGAAGTTTTGATACATGCTAAATCATCCATGAACCATGAAAGATAGACACAAAAGGACAAATATTGTATGAATCTACTTATACTTGCTATCTAGAAGAGACAAATTCTTAGACAGTAGAATAGAGGTTACCAAGGCCTGGGGGCAGAGGGGAATGGGGAATTACTGCTTAACACATATATTGTTTCTGTTTGGGATAATGAAGAAGTCTGGAAAGAGTGGTGATGGTTCAACAACAATATAAATGTACTTAATGCCAATGAATTGTACACCTAAAAAGGAGACAATGGTAAGTTTTATGTTATAAGTTTTCCATATAAGAAATGAGTAGGCAACATATAGCTTAAGTGCCAGGGGGAAAGAACTATATCATGTTCTACTCTAAGTACTCTTTTGTCCTTCCCATGTGTTTTTGTCCATTATCTCACTCAATTTTGCATTTCCATTAAGCTTTAGACCTACAATGGAGCTCAGTATGTAACTAATAAGACTAAAGATTTAAAATAGTATGCCCTCTGACTTGAAACACTGACATTGATATGACATATATGTATGATCAAATGAAATTAAGAACATCCATCATTTTGCTTCCCTTATATCATTATATTTTATAGAATAAAATTTTAAGTAAATATCAAGGTTTTATTCCCATTTTTCCAGAATATTTTAATGTATTTAATCTATTCAATTGTTTTGTAATTTCTTTTCTCTGTTAATGGTATGTTTCATGAAGCATGCTATTTTTTATTATTGTTCCATTACAGCTGTCCCAATTTTTTCCTGTTGCTCTCCCCTGCCCTGCTCCCTCTGCTCTCACAGTCACTCCCCACTCTGTTGTCCATGTCCATTGGTCCTCTATACTTGTTCTTGACTAGAACCTCCTCCCTCTTTCCCCCATTATTCCCCTCTCCACTGTGCTCTGGTCACTGTCAAATTGTTCATTATTTCTATATCTCTGGATGTATTTCGCTGGTTTGATTGTTTTGTTCATTAGGTTCCTCTTATAGGTGAGATCATACTGTATTTGTCTTTTACTGCCTGGCTTATTTCACTAAGCATAATACTCTCCAGTTTCATCCATGCTGTTGTGAAGGGTAGAAGTTCCTTCTTTTCTTCTGCTGCTACGTTGAAATCCATTCTGTAAGCGTACATTTACATACTGAAGTATGTTATTAAGAAAAACAAATAATTAGTTTGGCAACTTGTTTAATTTTTATTACTGGGAGACTAAATTAGAAAAATGAAGAACATTATTAAAATTACAAAAATATATCAATTCCACATATTTTTACTTTCCATCTCGATTTTGAGTTTCAACTGTGAATAAAAGTATCATAGAATGAATTAAGCCTAAAATAAAAACAGCTCAGTATGGGAAATGTGTTCTTTTGTTTCTCTTCTACCTGTTGGTAACCTGTTAACTCATCTTTAGGATGTAAGCTCCATAGTAGGTGACATAGCTTCTTTTTCCCTGTTCAGCTATATGAAATATTTAACACATTCAGTGGGCTAAGATGTATTCTGGTTCTGGATACCATTTTATGACTGACTTGCCAGGTTATATAAGTGCCAGTGCTTAGTAGCTTCTATTTGTAAATAAGTTTAGGAATAAAATTCATTCTCTCAAATATGTAACAGATACAGACTACTTACCCTACTTATTACTTAATGACTCAGCTACTTCTGATCCCAAGTTGCAAGTGGCCATCTCAGACAATGCTTAAATATACCTATTTTTTTACTTACATACATACTGAGCTTTATAGACAAAGATGCAGTACAGAGTGGGACATTAATGTTTTCATGCCAGTAAATTCCTAAATAGAGGAAGGAGGCTAAGAAGACAAAGGAGAGATGCAGAGCTACTCATTTCCCTCTACTCTCCTTCAGCTACAAATCAAAAGCATGTCAAATGAAAAAACAAAAAAAAAAAATGTAGGTATTCAAGGCACAGTTTGAGACTAATGTGGACAGTCCAAGGAATGTGCCAGAAGTCGATTTGTATGGTGTACTAAGGGGGCTCCTGGGAGAGAAATCTCTTGCCTAAGGAAAGGCAGTGTGCATCAGAGGATCAGGCTGTGTCTAGCAAAAAGAAATGAAAGAAAGAAAGAAAGAAAGAAAGAAAGAAAGAAAGAAAGAAAGAAAGAAAGAAAGAGAGAGAGAGAGAGAGAGAAAGAAAGAGAGAGAGAGAGAGAAGGAAAGAAAGAAGGAAAGAAAGAAAGAAAAACCCCGCATTTTGGAAAGGATTGGGGTGAATTATTTATTTATTTCATGTTTGTGTCTCCAGGCCTTGTCTACCCACATAGTCATATGTCTGGGTGCTGTGGAAAGGAAAGCTGTGTGATGAGAACCACTTGGGTACTCTCTAATCGAGTATGTTTAAAAGGGAGAAAAGGGAAGAAACGTGTTTCTATACTTTGCCACAGAGCACACCATACTACTTGGCACCTAGAGGGATTGAGTATATAGAGCTGCATTCAATGGGAAATTCCTCCCCTCTCCCCAAACTTTTCTCTAGGAGAGGGTTCAAAAGAGAAATGAGGGAAATTACCCCACGGCTGATATAAGAAAACTGACAAATCATGAAATGTATGAATTATTCCCTGACACACTTAGGAACACCTCATGTAGGGACTTTGAAAGAGAGTAAAGAGGTGACCAGAAGGCGAGACTCTGCGGAAAAAACAGCGTTGCTAAGTGGATGAAGCATTTTTGAGTTGAGGCCATTTTCATTAGAGTAATCACAGGCCTATGTTTGGGTCAAGCCACCGGCATCCATTCCATTTTTATTTTTCTCTCAACAAACTATTTTCCTGCCCAGTGATAAAGTTCAAGTAGTTCCCCTAAGGAGATGAGCATTACCACTGCTGGCAGCAGAGGAGACCGTTTCAGAGAGACCTGTCTGGTGAGGATCCCAGAGGAGAAAGGGGAGAGATGCAAGTTCAGGCAGGCTTAGCTCCCCGAGCTGCGGCTGGCAGTATGCAAAGATTTTTTAGTGCCCATAGATTTCCCCTGAGAGGAGTTATAGGAGGAGAGTGAGGCTATACCCACTGGCAGAGATAGGAGAGTGCCAGGTGGTGCCTGCCTCTGAGAGGCAAGAAGCAGCCTATTTAATTATTTATTTATTTTTTGGTGAGAATGTGTATGTATTTTTTATTTCTCTTTTTTTTGTTTCCTTTTGATTGTTTTTTGTGGAACAGGGAGAAAAGGCTATGGGCAGGGCGAGATTCTTGAGGAACTCACGTGCAGGAGTTCACATGCCCACTCCCCAACCCGTGCCCCGGGTCACCTGTGTTTGGGAGCATCCCGGTCCACCTGCCCTAGCACGCAACCAGCCAGTCCAAGCCTGCATGCAGAAGAGCCCACGAACTGCCCCCCCAAGACCTGTGCAAGGCAGTGCACTCGCCTGTGTCTGAGGCCAAAAAAGGGTAATGTGAACGAGAAGTGTGTTGTAAAAGTTTTGGGCGCTGGTTTTGGAGAAAGAGCTGGCAGAGCAGCAGACTAGATACCAGTGCTATGGGAAAGGTCTCTTAAGCAGACTACACCCATCCAAGCGGCATGAAACGGAGGCAGCAGCTCAACAACTGTATACAAGAAGGTCATACCACAAAAGCAGGGAAAAAAAGCAGGTCAACCTAAGAACAGAAATAAGAAGGGCCACCGAAAATGAGGAGATGGAGAAACAACACCCCATCAAAAGGAAAGGAGGAATTCATAGAAGGAGGGATAGATGAAATAGAGGCAAGCAAACACCGTTTGCTTAAAACACTGTTTTAAAGGAATTTAAAACAACGGTAATGAAGAACCTCAATGAACTCAACAAACTCAGAGAAAACTACAACAAACTACAGGGGCACTACAAAGAACTCCAGGGAGACTACAAAGAACTCCAGGGAAACTACAAAGAACTCCAGGGAAACTACAAAGAACACCAGGGAAACTACAAAGAACACCAGGAAAGGCACAAGGAACTTACGGAGAACTACACCAGCATGAAAAGGGACAATAGAAACTATAAATAGGAGCCAGGAAGAAATGAAGAATACAATTTCTAAACTGAAGAACACAGTAGAAGGAATCAAAAGCAGGATAAATGAAGCAGAGAATCAGATCAGTGAGTTAAAGGACAACGTAGAAAAAAATTCCCACACAGGGCAACAAAAAGAAAAAGACTCAGAAAGAATGAAGAGGGTTTAAGAGAGCTTTGGACACATGAAACACAACAATATCTGTATCATAGGGATGCCAGATGGAGGAGGAGAGGAGCAAGAGATAGAAAGCCTGATTGAAAAAGTACTGACAGAAAACTTCCCAAACATGAGGAAACAAAACATCTCACAAGTACAGGAAGCAAGGAGGGTCCTAAGAAAGATGAACCCAAGGAGGCCAACTCCAAGACACATCATAATTAAAGTGGCAACATTGAAATTCCAAGGAGAATCCTAAAGGCAACAAGAGAAAAACAGCAAATAACATACAAGGGAGCTCTGAAACGTTATCAGCTAATTTATCAACAGAAAAACTACAAGCCAAGAAGGGAATGGCAAAAAATTTTCAAGCAAAGAAGAACAAAGGCCTACAACCAAGACAGCTCCACCCAGCAAGGTTCTCTTTCAAAATTGAAGGTGAAATAGGAGTTTCCAGACAGAGGAAGACGAAAAGAATACATGTCCGCCAAACCAGCATTGAAAGAGATGCTAAAAAAAAATGCTTTAAGAAAAGGAAGACCCCTGGCTGCTGTGGCTCACTGGACTGAGCATCAGCCTGTGAACCAAGTGTCTCTGGTTCAGTTCCCAGGCAGGGCACATGAATAGATTGCACGTCAGGTTCCCAGTTGGGGGCGTGAGTGAGAGGCAACCACACAGTGATGTTTCCCTTCCTATCTTTCTCCTTTCCCATCTCTCTAAAAATAAATAAATAAATAAATAAATAATTTTTAAAAAGAAAAGGAAGAAAAAGAGAGAAGGAGAGAAATACAGGTACAAAGGGAAATGAATAAATATCTGTTAATAATAATCTTAAATGTAAATGGATTAAATGCTCCAATCAAAACGCATAGGGTTGCGGAATGGATACAAAATAATGATCTCATACATGCTGTGTACAAGAGACACATCTGAAAACAAAAGACTTACACTGACTGAAAGTGAAGGGATGGAAAAAAGTATTACAGACAAATAGACACAGAAAAAAAAAAGTTGATGTAGCAATACTTATATCAGACAAAACAGATTTCACAGCAAAGGCCATAAAAAGAGACAAAGAAGGATATTTCAAAATACTTAAGGGAACAATCCATCTAGAAGATATAACCCCAGAAAACATATACACCCAACATAAGGAGCACTCAAATATATAAGGAAAATCTTGGCAGACTAAAAGAAGGATATCAACAGCAAAACCCCATTGTCAACAATGGACAGCTATTCCAACCAAAGAATCACCAAGGATATTGAGGAATTGAACAACATTGTAGATCAAATGGACCTAATTTATATATATATATATATATATATATATATATATATATATATATAGAGAGAGAGAGAGAGAGAGAGAGAGAGAGAGAGAGAGAACTTTTTACCCCAAAGAAGCAAAATATACATTTTTTTCAAATGCACAGAGGACATTTTCAAAGATAGATCACATGGTAGCACACAAAACAAGCCTCAACAAATTCAAGAAAATTGAAATTATATCAAGCATCTTCTCAGATCACAATAGCCTGAAACTGGAAACAAACCTCAAAGAAAAAATTCAAAGACATTAAAACTTACTGAAAGTGAATAACATGTTATTAAATAATAAATGGGTTAACAATGACATCAAGAGTTCTGGAAAAATTTGATAATGAGCACACAACAACCCAAAACCTATGGGACACAGTGATAGCCGTCCTGAGAGGAAAGTTCACAGCAATACAGGTCTACCTAGAAAGGATAGAAAAATCTCAAATAAAAAATCTAATGCTACAGCTACAAGAACTAGAGGAACAACAACAAAGCCCAGAGTGAGTAGAAGGAAGGAAATCATCAAGATCAGAGCACAATTAAATTACATAAAGAGTAAGCAAACAGTTCAAAATATCAATAAAATCAGAAGCTGGTTTTATTAAATAATAAGTAAAATTGACAAGCCTTTAACCAGGTTCATCAAGAATAAAAGAGAGGAAACAAATCAACAAAATCCAAAACAAAAGAGGGGAAATCACAACCGATAACACAGAAATAGAAAAGATTGTAAAAAATTACTACATACAACTGTACGGCAAAAAATTTGACAACCTAGATGAAATACAAATTTCTGGAAACATATAATCTTCCAAAATTGAATCAAGAAGAAGCAGAAAGCCTGAATACAGCAATTACAACCACCGAAATTGAAGCAATAATCAATAAACCCCTGAAACACAAAATCCCTGAACCGGATGGATTCACAGGTGAATTTTACAAACATTTAGGAAAGAACTAACTCCTACCCTTTCCAGACTATTCCAAAAAATCCAAGAAGAGGGAAGACTCCCAAACTCTTTCTATAAAGTGAGTATTACCCTAATTCCAAACCAGGTTAAGACACAACAAAGAAAGAAAACTATAGGCCAATGTCACTGATCAACATAGGTGTTAAAATTCTCAACAAAATATTGGCAAACCGGATCCATCAACACTTTAAAAAGATCATACACCATTATCAAGTTGGATTCATCCCAAGGATGCAAGGATGGATTAATATTCGCAATTCAATAAACATAATACATCACATTAACAAAATGAGTGACAAAAACCATGTGATCCCATCAAGAGATGTGGAAAAAACATTTCATAAAGGAGAACACCCATTTATAATGAAAACACTCAGCAAAATGAGCATAGAGGTTGCATACCTCAACATAATAAAGGCCATATATATAAGAGTCCCTGGCTGGTTTGGCTCAGTGGATTGAGCGTCGGCCTGTGAACTAAGTGTCGCTGGTTCGATCTTCCAGTCAGGGTACATCAGAGAAGGAAAACTCTGACTCCAAAAAACCTCCGCTGCCTTGCGGCATACCTCTTTAGGGGAAGGCTAGGGGAGTAAACCCCGACAGAAAATCCGGAGCCGGAGTCCCTAAGGCGGTTTGACGTTGTAGTCAACACCGGCAACTCCTGCGGCGCACCTGAAGCCAAGCTGTATTGACTCCGTCTTTCCCTTGGACCCTTCAGCTGCGAAGAGAGGGGGGGTCTGCTGCATGGGCAACAGCAGACCCTCCATATCACCCTGCCCAGGCTCTGTAGCTTCAGCTTCACTGGAGAGGACACTCCAGCGTCATCGCAAGATGTCGATTCAACACGGGAGGAGAAAGATACCGTGTCACTCCCGAGTCGGACTGCACAGCCATTCTCGGCGGTGCAGATAGACTCTTAAGAAGCTACACCATCGTCTCTCGAGACGGATGGCTGCCGACGATATATAAGAAACCTGAAGCCATCATCATACTTAATGGGCAAAAACTGAAAGCATTGTCTTTGAGATCAAGGATGTCCACTCTCTCCACTCCTATTCAACATAGTCTTGGAAGTTCTATCCACAGCAATCAGATAAGAAAGAGAAATAAAAGGCATCCAATTGGAAAAGAGAAAGTAAAACAATCATTATTTGCAGATGACATGATAGTGTACATAGAAAAACCTACACACTCCACAGAAAAACTACTCTACCTAATAAGTGAATTTGGCAAAATAGCAGGGTACAAAGTCAATATTCAGAAATTAAAGGCATTTCTGTATGCAAACAAGAAAATGTCAGAGGCAGAAACTAGGAAAAAATTTCCCATTTACTATAGCAACAAGAAAAATAAAGTACCTGGGAATTAACTTAATCAAGAAGGTAACATACCTGTACTCAGAAAATTATATAACACTGAAAAAAGAAATTAAGGAATGTACAAATAAATGGAAGCACATACCATGTTCATGGAAGAAAAGATTAAACATCATTAAAATGTACATACTACTCAAAGCAAATTATAAATACAACGCAATCCGTATATATTACACAGACCTAAAACAAATACTTCAAAAATTTATATGGAACCAAAAAAGACCTTGAATAGACACAGCAATCTTGAAACAGGAGAATGCAGCAGGAGGAATCACAATATCTGATATAAAAGTATACTAGAAAGCCACTGTAATCAAGACAGTCTGGTACTGGCATAAGAACAGAAATATATATCAATGAAACACAATACAGGACCCAGAAATAAACCCACGTCTATATTGTCACCTAATATATGACAAAGGGGGATGGAACATTAAATAGAATTTTAAAAGCCTCTTCAAAAAACGGTGGTGGGGGAACTGGGCAGGGACATGCGAAAAAATGAAATTAGACCACCAACTTACACCCTAAACTAGAATAAATTCAAGATGGATCAAAGACTTCAATGTAAGCCATGATACCATTAAAGTTCTTGAGGAAATCATAGGCAGGAAAATTTCAGATATCCCACGTAGCAATATTTTTACCAAGATATCTCCTAAGGGAAAGGAAATAAAGGAAAGAATAAATCCATGGGACTACACCAAACTAAGGGGTTTCTGCTCAGCAAAAGAAAACATCAGCAAGATGAAAAGGAAACCAAAGATATGGGAAAATAGATTTGCCAGTGATACCTCAGACAAGGGATTGATCTACAAAATATATAAAGAACTTACACAACCAAACACAGCAGAGAGACGACGCAATTAAAAATTGGGCAAGAAACCTGAACAAACACTTCTCCAAAGAGGACATACAGAGAGTGCATAGGCATATGGAAGAATACTCAATATCACTAGCCATATGAGAGATGCAAATAAAAACCACAATAAGATACCACCTCACACCAGAAAGAATGGCCATCATCAACAATTCAACAAACAACAAATGCTGGCAAGGATGTGGAGAAATGGGATCCCTACTGCACTGTTGGTGAGAATGCAGACTGGTGCAGCCACTATAGAAAACAATATGGAATTTTGTCAAAACACTAAAAGTGGAACTGCCTTTTGAACCAGCGATTTCACTGCTAGGATTACACCCCAAAACTTCTAAAACCCCAATTTAAAAGAACTTATGCACCCCTATGTTCATAGCAGCACTGTTTACAATAGCTAAGTGCTGGAAACAGCCTAAGTGCCCTTCGGTAGATTAGTGGATCAAAAAACTGTGGTACATTCACACAATGGAATACTATGCAGCAGAAAGAAAGAAGGAACTCCTGCCATTTGTGACAACATGGATGGAACTAGAGAGAATTATGCTTATTGAAATAAGCCAGGAAAAGAAAGAAAAATACCATATGACATCACCTAATACAGAAAACTAAAGAACAAATGAACAAACGAAATAAATAGGACAAGGAGCAGAATAATAGTCAATAGGGGGAGGGGGATGGAGAAAAGGGGGATAAGTAAGAGAAGGGTTTAGTCAAGAAACCTGTATGGAGGACTGATGGACATGGACAACGGGAAGGGATATGATTGTGGGAGAAGAGGTGGGCTGGGTGGGGGGGAGCAATGGGAGAAAAATGGGGCAAGTGTAATTGAAAAATAAAAAAATAAAATTTAAAAATAATATTAAAAAAAAGAATGACAAGAGGTTCTTTGCATAAAACTAATAAGACCAGTTGTTAATAGAGGTTTTTTTCATGAAGACTTTGACTGGAATGTCATGCCTAAAGGAGACATGCTTGGGTTCTGGTTGTTACAAAAAAAAGCCCTGAGGAACTGGGATTGACTTTCGAAGGTAATAAAAGCCCACGAGATAAAACGCCTGGTACCGTGGTTGCTTGTGTGGTCCCCAACAATCTTTCCAGGGAAGGAATGAAGGTTGTTTTCCTGAAAGATGGCTAGAAAGCACCTTAAGGCACAAAGGAAAACAAGAAGGACTTGGAAAAGACAGGTGTTTACAGGCAAGGATGAATGGCAGTTATGTGGCTCAGCTTCTGTGCTCCGAAGGGCAGACTGAAGGTGTCCCTAAATGTTCATTTCGTAAGTCCCAGTAAAGTAGAACTAAAGATCATAAGTGATCATTTGCTGCTCTTGTTGTGTTTATGCAAATGAACAGGATAAATTAAAAATGGATTTAATGCAGTCCCTTTAATGACAAGGAGGGTAATCTTAGGGAGAAAAATCATTATTCAAGGAAAATCACAATGCTCAGTGGTAGACTATAAGGTAGTGCAGCTAACAGTCCTTAAAGTTTCTTTTCATTTTAAGTTTGTTTTCACTTAAAAGTTAAACTATGTCTGTGGTATTATCAAAGATGCTTAATTTACAGGCAAGAAGAAGGTCAAATGCCTTTCAACTGGATGTCTTTCCAATAAGACAGTCTTACAGATTTAGAGACTTGTTTGTGTTTTCTGTTTTCAAAGGGCATAAGCCTGTGATCTCATTACCTGAGTGACTGTCGGTAGGTATAGGCCTCACTTAATCCTTTCTGCAGCACTGCCTCCTGAGACTCAATGGTTTGGGTGAACTAAATGGCTGGGATTGGTGAAGTATGGGGTGGTCTGTGGGCTTCACTTGAAAACTGGTTTCCCTTTTATATCCCAATGGCTTGGACAGAAAGAGCCCAGAGGTCTGAGAGGGGGGAAACCTAAAATATTTCCCTCAGCCCAAACTAAGTATAAGGGACAAAAGGGTTTTGGAGAGGTGAGATGTGCCTGGCACACCTTCCTCCAAAGAAGCCCTTCTTTTCCCTAATGTGGGACATTCAAAAATTGATCCCTGCCTTTTTTAATCTAGTGGTTATGGATTGAATGATGTCTTTTAATCCTGTTGCCAAATCTGTTGCCCCCTGAATACAACAAGGATGCCAGCCTGTTAAATCAAGCACGCCCTTGTCCGGGGACAGCCAACAGACCTGGAATCTGCAAGATCCTTCCCCATGTGGGAAGGCCACCCTCCCGTCTACACACCCACTCTTATTAGGGATTTCTGGACCAAAAGGTAGTTAGTACTACGACCATGTTCAGCTTTAAGTTGCTAGAGGAGCTCGAGACTTCTGTCCATTGTCCTTTATAAGATTATAAAGTGTCTTAAGTCTGAGGGGGAGGACTATTATTTTTTATTGTAAAATAATTAAATAAATAAATAATTGATTGTTTTAAGAAAAAGAAGAAGAATATATGAAAGGAAGATAAGATGGCAGAGGAGTGAGGAGAGGCTGCAGTTTCAGGCTCCGGAGACCCGTCTCCAGTTTGGGCTAACTGCAGACAGAACATCTCAGTGAGCAGCTGGATACTGGCAGGAGTGGAGCCAAGGCACTGCTGGATTAGAGAAAATCCATCTGGGAACAACCTATTTAGTGACGATAGCTGAAGAAAAGGGGACGAAACGGGATCCCTGACTGGGGCGGCTGCCCGAGCTGCGGCGGGAAGCACACAAAGGCTTTTTGGGGACCACAGGCTGCCCCGGGAGAGGAGTTGGGAGGAGAGCGGATCTCTGCCCGCTGGTAGAGACCAGATTCGACCAAGTGGCATTGGCGCTGAAGGACAGGAGGCAACGTGCTGCCGGGCAAGTGAGAACATAATTCTCCTTTTTATTTTTCTCTAGTGGACGGTGGAGAGGGGAGGAAAGTTTGGGGGTGGTAGGCCATTCCTGAGGATCGCAGGTGCAGTGGTACGCTCATCAACCCCACAACCCTCCCCTTGGGTCACGGGGGCGCACATAGGGAAGTGCCCTCATTCACTGGCCCAGGTGCACAGGGCTGCGCGTCCAGGGGCCCCTCGGACACACACCAACAGACATAAAATCAGTGACCCAACGGGCGCAGGGAGGGCCCACTGCACACGCAGAAGACTGTGTGCAGTCGCCCCTGGCCAGCCCAGTGGGCACCAGGCTGAAGTACCAGGCAGGAATCCAGAGTGCAGAGCACTAGCCCAGGCTCTGCGTGTGCCCGCTCAGGAGGTGCGGGAACGGTGGGCGGCTACGGCGTGGGTACAGCGGGCAGCAGCGACTAACAGACACTTACGTCTACTGAGCACAAGTGTCTGCTGCCCTGCCCTAAGAGGCGAAAAACCAACTCCAGGAACACGGTGCTGCAGGCCTGAGGCTAGCTCCCCAGCGGCTTGGGTGCACACCAGCACTCGAGCCAAAAAACACCTCAAGGGCTTTCTCAGAGCTGGGCGCAGTCTGCTTTCTAGGAGCGCGGCTTGGCCAGCTTTCTAGGAGTGGGGCGTGGCAGGCCGGAGCTTAGTTCCCCGGACACCTTGGGCGCCCACTGGTGCTCGAGCCAAAAAAAAAACACCTTGAGGGCTTTCCCGGAGCTTGGCGTGGGCTGCTTTCTAGGAGCGCGGCGTGGCAGACCTGAGGTGGGCTCTTGGCTGCCTTGCATTGCGCCCTGCCGGCCACCTTGCGCACACCACTGCTGCAAGGAATAGGAATCTCTGACCCATCACATTAGACCAGCTGTGGACGCAGAAAAAGAAGATGACACAAGAAGGCTGAACTGAGTAAAAACATTCCTTTTTTTTTTTTTCCCCTTTTCTTTTCTTCCTGAAAGAGGAGGGGAGGAGGGAGGAGGGGAAGGAAGGAGGAAAAAACAAACTATATCTCTAATCTGTTCTATATAATGTTTCCTTCTTACCCCTGTTTTTCAATTGTTGTCTATTTGTTTGTGGGCCTAGTTTAGCCTCCCTTTCACTCTAAATAAATAGACTATAACTACTATATAAATCCAATACTATATAATTCCACTTTCCTACTATATTCTGCACTCTTCCCCCTTTTTTTCTGTAGTTTTTAACATACAACGTAAATATTACCTACTGTCTTGCAGTCTCAACTATTATTAACCTATTATCCCCTCTCTCAAAAACCATATTTTTCCTTCACTAAAACAACTCTTATCTATTCTTCCTATAGTGCAAAAGCTCTAATCTCTCTACATCTATATTAATACTGGCTCGTTGGCTGATGATAGCAAGATAGAAGGTGGGGGATATTTTTGAGGGTGCGGGTCTCCTGCTGGGGCTTGTGTTTATGTTTTCAACAGCATCTCCACAAAAGAATTCGTGATAAAGTGGATAGAGGGACTCTCAATCAACAAGCCGGAAGGAATATCCTAACAAAAAATAAAATCTGAAACATAACCAGACAGCATAAACAAACGATATAAAAGGTACCCCAAGAACATCAGGCTCAGCAGATCAAAGAGACTGCACCACTGAAACCCCCAGATCTACCATAAAAAATCTCATACCACAAAGGTGGGAAGGCAAAGCAGATAAATCCAAATAACAAAAACAAACAAGAAGAATCCAACATGGTAAGACGCAGAAACAACCTCTCAATGAAAAGAAAAGAGGAATCGCCAGAAAGAGAGGTAGATGGAATAGACATAGCCCAAATGTCAGACATGGAATTCAAAACTATGGTGGTGAAGAAGCTCAATATGATCAAAAACCTCAAAAACAACTATGACAACCTCCAAGGCAGTTACCAACAGCTCCAAGAAAATTATAGGGAACTTGCAGAGAACTACACCAGCATAAAAAAACACATAGAAACTATCAACAAGAACCAGGAAGAAATGAAGAATGCAATCTCTGAACTGAAAAACACAGTAGAATCAGTCAAAAGCAGAATAAACGAAGTAGAGGATCGGATTAGTCAGTTAGAGGATAATGCAGGTAATAATTCTCAAATGATACAGCAAAATGAAAAAAAGATGGAAAAAATATGAACAAGATGTAAGGGAATTACAGGATAGCATTAGAAAAATAATTTAAGGATCATCGGAATACGAGAGGGAGAAGAAAAGGAGCATGGAATTGAAAATCTGATAGGAGAAATAGTGACAGAAAATTTTCCGAACCTGATGAGAGAAAAAGCTATGCAAGTCCAAGAAGCACTGAGAGTTCCAATAAAGAGGAACCCCAAAAAACCCACTCCAAGGAACATCATAGTTAAAATGGCAACATTCCAAGACAAAGAGAGAATCCTAAAAGCAGCAACAAAAAAACAGCAAATAACTTACAAGGGAGCTCCAATAAGGCTATCGACCGATTTCTCAACAGAAACATTACAAGCCAGAAGGGAATGGTCAAAAATATTTCAAGCAATGAAAAACAAAGGCCTACAACCAAGAATACTCTCCCCAGCAAGGCTCTCATTCAAAATAGAAGGTGAAATAAGGAGTTTCTCAGACAAAGGAAGACTAAAAGAATACATCTCCACAAAACCAGCATTGCAAGAGATGCTAAAGGGGATATTCTAAGTAAAAGGAAGAGAAAAAACAAAAAAAGAGTAGAGGAACAGAGATACAAAAGGGAAATGAATAAATACATGTCAATAATAACGTTAAACGTAAATGGATTAAATGCTCCCATTAAAAGACATAGGGTAACGGAATGGATAAGAAAACAGGACCCACATATTTGCTGTCCAGAAGAAACACACCTCAAAACAAAAGATTTACATAGACTGAAAGTAAAGGGATATAAAAAAATATTCCAAGCAAATGGACCTGAAAAAAAAGCTGGGGTAGCAGTCCTCATATCAGACAAAACGGATTTCAAAGCAAGGGCAATAAAAAGAGACAAAGAAGGACATTTCATAATACTTAAAGGAACGATTCATCAAGAAGCTATAACACTGATAAACATATATGCACCCAACATAGGAGCACCCAAATACATAAAGCAAATACTAGAAGACCACAAGAAGGATATCAACAACACACTCATAGTAGGGGACTTCAACACTCCATTATCAACAATAGACAGATCATCCAAGCAAAGAAACACCAAGGATATACAGGCATTGAACAACACACTAAACCACATGGACTTAACTGATATATATAGAACTTTTCACCCCAAAGAATCAAAATATACATTTTTTTCAAAGGCACATGGGACATTTTCAAAGATAGACCACATAATAGGACACAAAACAAGCCTCAACAAATTCAAGAAAACTGAAATCATATCAAGCATCTTTTCAGACCGCAATGCCTTGAAACTAAAAATCAACCTTAGGGAAAAAAATCAAAGACACACAAACTCATGGAGAATGAATAACATGCTCTTAAATAACGAATGGGTTAACAATGACATCAAAGAGGAAATCAAGAAATTTCTAGAAACTAATGACAATGAACATACAACAGCCCAAAACCTATGGGACACAGCAAAAGCAGTCCTAAGAGGGAAGTTCATAGCAATACAGGCATATCTGAAAAGGCTAGAAGAATCTCAAATAAAAAATCTAACCATAAAGCTACAAGAACTAGAACAGCAACAACAAACAAAGCCTGGGACAAAAAGAAGAAAGGAAATCATCAAGATCAAAGCAGAATTAAATGACATAGAAACCAAACGAACAATCCAAAAAATCAACAAAACTAGGAGCTGGTTCTTTGAAAAAATAAACAAAATTGACAAGCCTCTAGCCAGGCTCATTAAGAAAAAAAGAGAAAAGACACAAATAAACAAAATCAGAAATGAAAGAGGAGAAATCACAACTGATACCACAGAAATACAAACAATAATAAGAAATTACTACAAACAACTATATGGCAAGAAATTTGACAACCTAGCAGAAATGGACAGATTTCTAGAAACATATAACCTTCCCAAACTAAATCAAGAAGAAGTAGAAAGTCTCAACAGACCAATAACAAAGAAGGAAATTGAAACAGTAACTCAAAATCTCCCTGCACACAAAAGCCCTGGACTGGTGGCTTCACAGGCGAGTTTTACAAAACATTTAGGGAAGAACTAACTGCTACCCTCCTCAAACTATTCCAAAAATTCCAAGAAGAGGGAAAAATCCCAAACTCTTTCTATGAAGCCAGTATTACCCTCATCCCAAAACCAGGTCAAGACACAGCAAAGGAAGAAAACTGCAGGCCAATATCACTGATGAACATAGATGCTAAAATCCTCAATAAAATTTTGGCAAACAGGATCCAGCAATACATCAAAAAGATCATACAGCATGATCAAGTGGGATTCATCCCAGGGATGCAAGGATGGTTTAATATTCGCAAATCAATAAATATAATACATCACCTAAACAAAATGAAAGACAAAAACCACATGATCATATCTATAGATGCAGAAAAAGCATTCAATAAAGTACAACACCCATTTATGTTGAAAACACTCAGCAAAATGGAAATAGAGGGAGCATACCTTAACATCATTAAGGCTATATATGAGAAGCCTGAAGCCAACATCATACTCAATGGACAAAAACTGAAAGCATTCCCCCTGAAATCAGGAACTAGATAAGGCTGTCTACTCTCCCCACTTCTATTCAACATAGTGTTGGAAGTTCTAGCCACAGCAATCAGACAAGACAAAGAAATAAAAGGCATCCAAATTGGGAAAGAAGAAGTAAAACTATCACTATTTGCAGATGACATGATAGTATACCTAGAAAACCCTATAAACTCCACTAAAAGACTACTAGAGATAATAACTGAATTTGGCAAAATAGCAGGGTACAAAATTAATATACAGAAATCTAAGGCATTTCTGTAAACCAACAATAAAATATCAGAGAGAGAAGCAAAAAAGAAAATACCATTTACTATAGCAACAAGAAAAATAAAGTACGTAGGAATAAACTTAACCAAAGAGATAAAAGACCTGTACATTGAAAATTATACAAAATTGTAGAAAGGTATTAAGGAAGATACAAATAAATGGAGGCAAATACCATGTTCTTGGATGGGAAGAATCAACATCATCAAAATGGCCATACTACCCAAAGCAATTTACAAATTCAATGCAATCCCTAATAAAACACCAATGACATATTTCACTGACCTAGAACAAATCCTCCAAAAATTCATATGGAACCAAAAAAGACCCCGAATAGCAAAAGCAATCTTGAAAGAGAAGAACACAGCAGGGGGGATCACGATACCAGACATCAAACAATACTACAAAGCCACTGTGATCAAAACAGTCTGGTACTGGCATAAGAACAGACATACAGATCGGTGGAACAGAATTGAAAGCCCAGAAATAAACCCAGGCCTCTATGGTCAACTAATCTTTGATAAAGGAGGAAGGAACATAAAATGGAGTGAGAAGAGCCTCTTTAACAAATGGTGCTGGGAGAACTGGACAGGGACGTGCAAAAAAATGAAACGACCACCAACTTACACCACACACGAGAATAAACTCAAGATGGATTAAAGACTTAAATGTAAGCCGTGATACCATAAATGTCCCAGAGGAAAACATAGGCAAGAAAATTTCAGATATCACACGTAACAAGATCTTCACGGATACATCTCCTAAGGCAAGAAAAATAAAGGAAAAAATAAACAAATGGGACTACATCAAACTAAAAAGTTTCTGCTCATCAAAAGAAAACATCAGCAAGATGAAAAGGAAACCAACCATATGGGAAAACATATTTGCCAATGATATCACAGACAGGGGACTGATCTCCAAAATATATAAAGAGCTGATACGACTCAACATCAAGAAAACAAACAACCCAATTAAAAAATGGGCAAAGGACCTGAACAAACACTTCTCCAAAGAGGACATACAGAAGGTCCATAGGCACATGAAAAAATGCTCAACATCATTGGCCATCAGAGAGATGCAAGTAAAAACCACAATGAGATACCACCTTACGCCTGTCAGAATGGCCATCATCAACAAATCAACAAACAACAAATGCTGGCGAGGATGTGGAGAAACGGGAACCCTACTGCACTGTTGGTGGGAATGCAGACTGGTGCAGCCACTATGGAAAACAGTATGGAATTACCTCAAAAAACTAAAAATGGAACTGCCATTTGAACCAGTGCTTCCACTGCTAGGATTATACCCGAAAATCCTAAAACCCTAATTCAAAATAACTTATGCACCCCTATGTTCATAGCAGCCCTGTTTACAATAGCTAAGTGCTGGAAACAGCCTAGGTACCCATGTGTAGATGAGTGGATCAAAAAACTGTGGTACATCTACACAATGGAATAGTATGTAGCAGAAAGAATGAAGGAACTCCTGCCATTTGCGACAACATGGATGGAATTAGAATTATGGTTAGTGAAATAAGCCAGGGAAAGAAAGCAAAATACCATATGATATCACCCAATACAGGAAACTAAAGAGCAACACAAACAAACAAACTAAATATGCAAAGACTAGAATAGTTATCAGTAGGGGGGAGGGGGGAGGGAGAGAAGGGGATAAGTAAGGGAAGGGTCAGGTCAAGGAACGTATATGAATGACTCATGGACATGGACAACGGGGAGGGATATAATTGTGGGAGAAGGGATGGGCTGGGAGGGGGGAGCAATGGGGGAAAAATGGGACAACTGTAATTGAATAACCAAAAAATTAAAATTAAAAAAAAGAAAAGAATATATGAAAGGGTGAAGCAAGAGAGCTTTTATGTACAACCCATGGTCATGGACTTGGGGAAGGATTGCTGGGGGAGGTGGGGTGCTGGGCAGAGGGGAGCAAAGGGGAAGAAATTGAAACTACTGTAACAATATAATCAATAAAATATACTTTAAAAAAAAACAAAAAACCGTGGTACATTTACACAATGGAATACTACGCAGCAGAAAGAAAGAAGGAACTCCTACCATTTGTGACAACATGGATGGAACTAGAGAGAATTAGGCTTAGCAAAATAAGCCAAGCAATAAAAGATAATGCATATGATATCACCTAATACGAGAAACAAATGAACAACACAAACAAATGAACAAAACTAAACCAGAGGCATGTAAACAAGGAGCAGACTAACAGTTACCAGGGGGGAGGGGGGATGGAGAGAAGCAGGGTAACTAAGCGAAGGGTCTACTCAAGGAACTAGTGTACATGATCCGTGGACATGGACAACAGGGTGGGGACTGACTATGGGAGAAGGGGTGGGCTGTGTGTGGTGGGGAGCAATGGGGGAGAAAGTGGGACAAGTGTAAGAGAAAAACAATAAGTTGATTAAAAAAAAGATTTAAGGTCCTTTAAAAGAAAGAAAAATATCTTTTGACGTTAAGTATCTTATTGATACCTACCATTGCATATATACATATATTCTCTAAATAAATTGCAAAGATGAGTTCAGACAGCCTCTACACTGTAAGCGAAAAGCTGTTCATGATAGTAAAAGCTAGAAATGATAATTTTGAAATACAACTTAGATGCTACAAAACTGGGATCTTATAGGTAAATATGCCCTTCCCTTTCTCCCTCTCACTGCTCTTGCTTACTACTGAGCTGTTTCTTTCAAATATGTCAAGATATGTGTTTGAAAGATCAATTCTGGGTCAGTATGAAGGTTTCATTTTTGAAAATGTCAATAAGCTGATATTCGCAAAGAAAACAAAGGGGAAAACAATAACTATGTTACCAAATGAGCAGATTTTTCTTCTTCTTTTATGTATCAGAAATTTCCTTTCTGATGATTGTCACTGCAATCTAAAATAATTTCTCCTAACAGAACATGGGCTTTTAAGTACTTTTACATTTCTGCAATTACTGTATAATATTTCAAAACTTTATTTCCTTTAAATGTTAATTGCACCCTTAAAGATTACTTAAGTGAAGGTATTGAACCATAATATCCTTTCCTTTTTGGAAAAACATAACCTTTTTTGTCTTATATTTCATTAAGTCACTTTAGTAGTGGGAGAGTAGAGTTAGGTTCACTATGATAAAGTCTGTCATTCCCCACATATATGGACAGTGAACAATATTTCTCTTTAAAAATTTATTATTTTTTTATTTTTAAATTCTTTAAGATATTTTGATTTTTATTTAACCTTTATTGTATTTTTCCATTACCATTTAGTTCTCTTATACCTTCTCCACACAGCAATCACCACACTGTTTTCTATGTCTATGAGTTTTTTTTCCTTTTTGCTCAATCCCTCCACCCCTACCTTCCCCACCCTAGCTTATTATTTCTTTTTAAAATATATTATATCATATATACAATATTATATAATATATATACATGTATATAACACAGCATGACTTTACTTTTAATCCTCACCTGAGGATATTTTTTATTGATTTTAGAGAGAGGGGCAGGGGGAGAAAAACATTGATGTAAGAAGGAAACATCATTGGTTGCCTCCTGTATGTGCCCTGACTTGGGATTGAACCTGAAACCCCTTGGTGTATGGGATGATGCTCCAAACAACTGAGCCACCCAGGTATGACTAAACCAGTATGATTTTTAGTTATATTGACAATTTTTTATTTTTTTCTAAAAATCCAGATAAATGTTTCCCCAAAGTCTTGGCTAAATCCCTGTGTTCTTAACACAAACCTTCCCCATTTCGCCTGGTCAGAAACTCTATTCCTTAACTATTATAAGCTCTTCAACACTTTCTTAAGGCATATTTCTTAAATTAAGTGTGTGTATTGCATTTTCTAATATCACATTCATGTGTTCCTGTTCTTTGCTTTCAGTTAAATGGAAAAGTACTGTGATGCCACATCTCGTTCTATACTCATTTTGTTTTTCACCCATCCACTCAGCTAATACTGTATATACTGGCTGCCAACTATGTGATTATCACCATGTTAAACACTGGAGAGCTACCCCTCACAAAGATTATAGGTACAAAGTGCCATGTATACATCTGCCTACACAGTGGAATCATAATCAACATATGGCTGATGGTAATTTGAGTTGAAGTTTATCCAAAATGCATTTCTTGTCAGGTGGTCATGCTACAATTCTTTCCTTTCAGTTTGGAATTTCTAACATTTTTATAACTCCTAAAATAGACTCCATGAGCTCACTAGAGTATGTTAAAATGCTACTTAGCTGGACAAAAATTCAGGGAGATTTTATAGCCCTCTTCAGGGAGCCATTCCTTTCAGAAAGTATTAGTTGTTAGAAGGACACAAGTATTGAAAACCCAATAAGAAAATTTGACCTTAGAATATGACAACTGTGTGTTACAAATAGGCAGCTTTTAGAAAATGTTCCCACCTATTTAATCTTAAATTTGCTCACAAAGGAAAACTTTTCCTAAAGAAATTACCAGTATACTAAATTCTGATACTTAATATTAATTAACTCAGTTCCCTAAAAGGCTCATCAACTGTTCCGGAATCAGTATCACCACAGTGCTAATAATGCCAAAGGAACAGCTCCCACTCTCACCACTCCTACCCATCTTCAACTTTCATGTTTCCAATTGAAACTCCCATCCATATGCACCATTATTAACTTAAATTGAACAAATATAAAGGAGAATTCATCCTCACTATGCCCCCTTCCTCTTATCAGCTTCTCCTAATGGCCCCATTATGCCAATAAGACTGGCATCCTATGCATCTTCTAAGCTTTTAAACTGACAATGACCACTCAGTCACAAGTTCTGATGATTCTTCCCAGCAAAATCTCTTGTCGGTTTAACCCTTTTATGACATTCTACAGCCAAAAATTTGAGCCAGGGAAGTCACATGGTAATAAAAAATTTCTTAATTTAAGTTCAATTAAATTATTCAAAGCCTTCTAGTTCTATACTAGACTACTGGGAATCAAAGACATATTTACAACCTCTATAACTATAAAAGGAAAAAATGTGACTATTAGGTACATAAAATATTAAACTCCCATTAAAGCAATCATTCAATTCACAGAAGAAATGTATTGCTTACTAAAATATTTTAGAACATTTACACTTAACCTGAAAATAATTACTGAAAGTATACCTTTGATGCTAGTTTCTATTTTGTTTGTCCTACTTTATACTCAAAAATTAAAATAAGAAATATTAAACCTAAATGATGATTTTAAAAATTAAAAAATATGTAGTGCAGAATGAATGACTCACTATGAACACTGAACAGTATATCAGGTGTATACACCCTAAGTATAAATGTAACCATGATAACATTTTTTTATAAATTATATATATTTCATATACTCTAAATTAACATATTCCAAATAAAACATAAAATATATTTTCATTATAAGAGGCCAAATTGATATTCTCACATACATAACACAGGGGAACAGTTTTTAACATAATTCTTGTTGAGTTCGATTTTTTAGCTGTTTTATACTAAAATAGGCACGCTGATTTGAAAACTGCAGTTAGTTTTCTTTTATCACATCAAGTTTTTTCTGTACAGCTTATCTTAATGTGACCACTCTAAGCTGGAATGAGCCTGGATGGAGGGAAACACTAGTTATCTCCTATTGGCTGAGAGCAAACCACCCTTGAGTGGGGGGGGGGCAACCTTGGAGACCAGCGACAGGTTCATGCTTGTCTAGGCTATTCATTTACACATGAGACATTGTGGTGAGAGGTTGTGTGCCGCTCTATATAGTGAATTGTATTCTGAAGTGTAGTCCGAGTTCTTGTTTGTACACAAGGGGTTAGCAGAATTTATTTTTTATTTACATACATACTTATTTCCTTATATTCAGATCATGTCCTCCTCTGCTATTTCTTGTCATAAGTGCCTAAACAACCCTGATTTGTTTTGTTGTATCTGTGGCAGTTTCACCATTCCCAGTCAAAGGACAAACAGCACATTTGTCAGGCAAGCCTATTTCGCATACTTTAAGGTAAAACTTGGTGATCAAGATAAGTAAGTCTTGGGCCCCTCACAATGTGTGCAAGCAGTGTGTCGAGAGTTTACAGATGTGGATGAAGGGAACATATGATCAATTGCCATTTGGTATACCTATGGTTTGGCGAGAGACCAGAGATTATTCAAGTGACTGTTACTTTTGTATAGTGAAAACGTCAGGATATAACAACAAAAAAAATGTAAAATAGAGTATCCTAGTCTACCATCAGCTATATACCCAGTGCCTCATTCAGCTGAAATCCCAGTGCCAGTTTTCATTGAACTACCCTCTTTTGAAAAACAGGAGTATGGTGAAGAACTCAGTGACAGCAATGATGAAGATTTTGAAATTGAAGATGACTCATTTCATAAGGGGTTTGATCAGCATGAATTGAATGATTTGGCATGAGATTTGAGACTATCCAAAAAGGCTTCAGAACTCCTAGCATCAGACTGCATGAGAAAAACTTGTTGAAAAAGGAGCGAAGGCATCCTTTTTTCGATCAAGGGAAAGTGCATTTCTGCAGTGCTTTCAAAGTGACTGTGGCTTTCTGTATTGCCATAACATACATGTTTTAATAGAGAACTTGGGAATTCCAATCTATAATGCAACTGAATGGCAACTGTTCATCGATAGCTCAAAGCAGAGCTTGAAGTATGTCCTCCTCCACAATGGCAATTTATTTGGTGCAGTTCCAAGCACAATTGGATCATCTATGTTGACCTTAAAATGGTGTGCTTCCTTCTTGGTCAGCAATGCGGATACACCAAGTATCCCTGTTTTCTGTGTATGTGGGACAGCAGAGCTCCTGAGAAGCATTGGGTGGAGTCAAACTGGCCTCCAAGATAGACCTCAAACCTGGTGATCCAAACATTCTACATGAGCCACTTGTTGACAGAAAGAACATTCTATTCCCACCTCTGCACATGAAACTGGGTCTCATGAAGCAATTTGTTAAAGGTTTGTCAACTGCAGGAGACTGTTTCAAGTATCTCATTTTGGCATTTCCTAGCCTGTCATTTGAAAAGATAAAATACCTTAATATGTGTGTTTGGTAGCAGAACTTTACTACTTGTACACAATTTGACTTACAGTAATAAAATATAGCCTTTACATGAATAAAGTAACTCTAGAGAAACAGTATATTCAACTAATTTTTTCTTTATTTTCTTTTGTATGTAAATTTTATATGATTTTTGGGACAAAGGGAGGGTATCCTGTACCTTACAAAGTTAACGTGATAGAGAAAATCTGTGGTCATTTTTGGATTCCGATGCCAAAAGTTAGTCAAAAACAAGTGTCAGATCTAACTCCATGAAAATTGTGTTCCCCAGTGTAATAGATTTGTAATAAGTAAAATAGGTAATAGGTGTACAATATCCTGTTCATGCTATACTCTTTTGTTAGAGATCACCTTATCATGACCATGACAAAGTGTCACAAACAAATGCAAAGATGCATTAGTATAAAGTATTATATATAGATGTTTACAAAGCTGAATCCTAGCTCAACTGTGAAGACACCTATGTTGGATAACCATAGAGTTTGAAGAGTGCTGACAGCTTGTAAGTATTGAAATGAGAATAGTGCAATGAACTTCATGTGGACTAACCCAAAGGACAACCTGGAGATTTCTTCCAAGTATATAGAGGCATATGGTAATGCTATACCCAATCATTTCCACTTAAAAACTCAGTGTTTTTCTTCCATGATTTTTTGTTTGGGTATATGAAACAACACTATTCCATGCAGACTATGAGAACTAGCATACTAACTGAATGTATATGTCACGAAAAGACATATACTACATCAGAATGTCACACTGAAGATTCAAAGGTAGAGACACTTCACTGTCCAGAAAAATAATCCACAGACAAATATACAAGCTGGCTTCTATTTCTGAGATCATTAGTGTACCAATAAATCATTTCAATTAGTTCAAATGATTTGTAATAGAAATTGTCATACATGATTGACTATCATTAAGTATTCACGTCTCTGTTTTCATATAAGTACTCATTATATTTGGTAATCAAAAACAAACATGAAATTATACAGTTATCACATATATTAAAGAATCAGAAAGTCAGTATGAAACTTTCATAATACACTGGACATTTTCACAAATCATGAATCCATATCAAGCTGATAACACATTTTTAAACTAGTAGCAACAAAACTTAGCATCTGTGAAAATTAAAATATACTGAAGTGAATGTGGTGGCAGATTAGCAGTATCAAATACATTTCTCCCAACTTCCCAATAAAAGTTTCATTGGGAGATACTTCAGAAAAGACATTTTTATCTATATGAGTATATACCCTAGTCAATGAGTAGTCATATTAACTAGGGACTGTCAATTTACAAAGCACACAAAACTCATACCTTTAGATGAAAAGCCAGCTGCTGAGAAATTAAGAAAAACTCCCATCATTTCCCTTATCCCCTCAAGAAAAAAAAAAAAAAAAAAAAAAGAATAACACCAATCCAGAAACATAACTAAATGCTGAAGGCCAAGACTCTCCTAGGAACATCTACCAGTTTCTATCTCTACTGGTCTAGAGTCTATAGTATTAATGGGTGTTAAACATAGGAGGGTACAAAAAGCCTAGACCTTTCACGAATGAGAGAAAAAATTCAGTTCTTTGTGTAAATCTAAAATCCCAAAACATAATATCCTCAGTGAATGGCTTACCTTGAAGAAAAAACAGAGCCCACCCACAGGAAAAAACAGTACTGAATCTTATTTGCTTTTGCTTGGACAAGATTGGGCATAAGGGGTTTCTCCTTCAAAATCCTATAACCACAAGACAGCTTCTATATGGAATTTTGGCCAGAATTTAAACTACCTCGTTGTAAAAAAAAAAAATATGCTGAGAATTTAAAGTGATTACTCTTTGGTAGTGCTCCAAGACACCTGGCAATAATTCGTGCAAATTTCCAAGAAGGCAAGCACTTCAGTTTTAAAGTATTTTCACAGATAGAAGATTCAGCAATCAGCAGTTCACAATAAAAAAAACAGATAACACAGGAAGAAGCACACATTAGTAAGAGTTGGCAAAAATAAACAACAGAATTAGGCCTATAAAGATATAAGATACACTATTTAAAAATTTAAAAAAAACAAAGGCTTTCTAGATATAAGGAATAAAATAATTGACATTAGAAATTCATTGGACAGGTAAAACAGAAGATCAGGCAAAAATCATGAAACAATACATTGGAAGATAAATATGATAAAAACCTATTGGAGTGCAATTATTAAAGACAAGAAATGAAAGAAATGTAAGAAATTAAAGAAAAAACAGATCAGAGTGGCAATGTTTTAAATGTGCTCATTCGGATTTATAGAAAGCAAGAATAGAGAGCATGGGGGAGAGAGATAATATTCTAAATAAAAATGGCTAATAATTTTCCAGAATTTATGAAACAGAACAATCTTTAAATTCAGGAAGCCCAATTAATCAGGATAAACAGAAGGATGAATAAAGAAATATGTACACCAACACACATCATGATGACACTGCACCACACCAAGACAAAAGGAAGAACAAAATATAAAATAGACAGTTTACTTACTGTCAAGGAATTTTAATTTACAGTACAGCTTGCTTAACGACAGTTGAAGCCAAATATGATGAAATAATTTTTTCATACCACTGAGAGAAAATAATTTGCAGGCTAGAATTACAGACCCATTCAAAATATCTTTTAACAACAAGGATGAAATACATACATTATTAAACAAATAATAGCAGTATTTACTATGATCATAATCTCACTAAAGGTACTTTAGAAAGATGTGTGTCAGTAAGATGTAAAAGAAACCTAGGAGGAAGTTCCCTCATTTAAGAAAAAAGGTATACACATAACATATATGTGAGTAAATCTAAGCAAAAACACATGAAACAAAAAAAAATAATGTCTAACTTAAATTAAAAATTAACCAAAATATGAAATAACAGATAAATTAGTAGGGTGTAAAAAATGGTTTTGAAAGCCTTTAAAAGGGATGTAGATTAAAAGACACACATGCCATGTTCAAGAATAGGAAGAATCAAATATCATACAGATCTTAATATACCCAAATTTGTCCAGGTTGCTTATGCAATCACAATCAAATACTGACAGAATTTTTGTTGTTGGAACTTGACAAGCTGATTATAAAATTTATGTGGCTGAATGAAGAGAGAATAATAGTCAACACATTTCTGATGAACAATCAGAATGTGGGCTGACTTCCCCTATCACATATCAAATCTTATTATAATTATCTAATAATTAATGAATGTATGATGCCATCATAGGAATAGACAAATAAGCCAATATATCAAAATTTAAGCCCCCAAGACAGTCATGTTTAGAAATCTGATATATGACAGAAGCAATAATATAAAAATTAGGGGAAAGATTTAATAGATAATGCTAGAAATAGTTATTCATATGTAAAAATAAAATTGATTCTGTTCCTCACAGGATACACAAAAATTAATTCTAGGTAGATTAAAAACTTAAAAGTAAATGACAAAATGAGGAAAATATAAGAATACATGTGTGACCTCAAGGGTAGAAAGAAATTTTTAAAACCAGACACAAAAATACAAAGTATAAAAGAAAAAGCTAATAAATTAAACTACATTAAAATTAGCAGTTAAGTGTTATGAAAAGGCATCAAGAAAAAAAAAGCAAGAAAATAGGTACTGGTAACTATTTTTAATGTATATGAGCAACAAGAAATTATGACTCTAAAATATATCAAGAGCTCATACAAATCAACATGAAAAGAATAAGCAACACAAAAAGAAAAATAGAAAAAGACTCTATCAGGCATTTAACAGAAGAGGAAACACAATGGTCCAAAAGTGGCCTAAATGGCCCCAAAGGGGTTCAACTTCATTAGTAGAAAAAAGCAAACAAACATGCAATTAAGATTCTTTTTTCTTTTTTTCAGGTCTGCAAGACTGGCAAAAATATAAAATTCTCAAACTATCAAGTATTGTCTAGAGTATAGAACATTGGTTCTCAATACAATCTTCACATAAAAATAACCTGAAAATATATTTTTTAAATGATACACTAGAATAACCAAAGTAATCTTGAGGGGAAAAAAATGGACAAAGGTCAAGACATCACACTTCCTGATTTTGAAAACTATTACAAATCTACAGTAATCAAAACAGTATGGTACTGATATAAAGACAGATATCAAGTACAATGGAACAGAATTGAGAACCTAGAAATAAATCCACATGTATTTTGGTCAAGTGATCTTTGTCAAGTGTTCAAGAATACATGATAGAGAAAAGATAGTCTCTTGAACAACTGCTGCTAGGAAAACTATATAGCCACATACAAAACGAAAAACAGGGAAGGTAAGGAAAGGGGAGGGGAGAGAAGGAGAGGGGAGGGGAGGAGAGGGAAGAGAAGGGAAGGAAGAAAAAGAAATTGGACCTCTACCTTACACGAAACACAAAAATGAACTCAAAATAGATGAAACATTTTAGAGAAAGACATGAAGCTGTAAAATTACTAGAAGAATACAAAGGGGAAAAACTTTATGGTATTGGTTTTGGCAATAATTTCATGTATATAACACCAAAAACAGAGGCAATAAAAGTAGAATTAGACAAACAGGGATATATGTAACTAAAAAAGCTTCTGTACAGCCAAGAAAAAAACAGAAAATACAAAAAAACAAAAAACAAAAATACCCAAAATGGAAGAAAATACTTGGAAACCATGGATCTGATAAAGTTAACTTCCAAAATACATATATAAGATACTCTTGCAATGTAATTGCAAAAACAAAACAAAACAAAAACCCCACTTTAAAAAAATGTACAAATGGCTAGACTAACATTTCTCTAAAGAAGACATAGAAATGGTCAACGGGTATATAATAAAAAGGTACTCAAATGTATTAGCGAATATGTTTTTCCATTCTGTGGGTTGTCTTTTTATTTTGTTGGTGATTTCCTTTGCTGTGCAAAAACATTTTAGTTTATTGTAGTTCCATTTGTTTACTTTTTCTTTTGTTTTGCTTGTCTGGGAAGATATATTCAATAAAAAAAATTTTTTATGAGCAATGTCCAAGATTTTGCTGCCTATGTTTTCTTCAAGGATTTTTATGGTTTCATGTCTAACATTTAAGTCTTTGATGCACTTTGAGTATATTCTTGTGTGTGGTGTAAGAAGGTGGTCTAATTTCATTTTTTTGCATGTATCTATCCAATTTTCCCAACATCATTTATTGAATAAACTATCTTTAGCTGATTCTGTGTGCTTGCTTCCTCTGTCATCTATTAATTGACTATAAAGATGTGGGTTTATTTCTGGGTATTCTATTCTGTTTAATTGGTTTTCTGTGTCTGTTTTTATGCCAGTACCATGTTGTTTTGATTACTGTGGCCTTATAGTACAGTTTCATATTAGATAGCATGATTCCTCCAACTTTGTTCTCCTTTCTCAGGATCATTGTTGCTATGTGGGGCCTTTTATGGTTCTATATAAATTTTTGAAATATTTGTTCTAGTTCTGTGAAATGTGCCAATGGAACCTTGATAGGAATTGCATTCAATCTATAGATTGCTTTGGGTAGTATGGACATTTTAATAATGTTAATTCTTCCAATCCATGAACACAGTATGAGCATCCACTTATTTGTACCTTCTTTAATTTCTTTCTTCAGTGTTTTATAATTTTCTGAACACAGGTCTTTTATATCCTTGGTTAGGCTTATTCCTAGGTATTTTATTCTTTTGAAGCAAGTGTGAAAGGGATTCTTTTCTTAATTTCCTTTTTTTTTTTTTAGTTCATTATTGGCATATAAAAATGCAACTGATTTCTGGATATTAATTTTGTATCCTACTACTTTGCTGAATTCATTTATCAATTCTAGTACTTTTTTGGTGGAATCTTTGGGGTTCTCTATGTACAGCATCATGTCATCTTCAAATAATGAAAGTTTTACTTCTTCCTTTCTAATTTAGATGCCTTTTATTTCTTCGACATGTCTGTTTCTTGTGTATATGACTTTCAGTACTATGTTGAATGAGAGAAGTAAAAGCAAACATCCCTGTCCCATTCCCAAGCTTAAGGGAAATACTTGTAGTTTTTGCCTGTGGAATATGATGCTGGCAGTGGGTTTGTCATATATGGCCTTCATTATGTTTAGTCATGTTATCTCTATTCCCAGTTTGTTGAAGATTTTATCATAAATGGGAGCTGGATTTTATCAAATGCTTCTTCTGGGTTAATAGTCAAAATTTACAAAGTACATACAAAACTCAACACCAAAACAAAAAATCAAAAAACAAAACAAAACAAAACAAAAAACAACCCAATTAAAAAATGGGCAAAAACATATTCAAGACACTTCTCCAGGGAGGACATACAGATGGCCAACAGGCATATGAAAAGGTGTTCAACATCACTAATCATCTAAGGAATGCAAATTAAAATCACAAAGAGATACCATCTCACACCTGTCAGAATGGCTATCATCAATAAATCAACAAATGACATGTGCTAGGGAGAATGTGGAGAAAGGGGAACACTTTTTCACTATTGTGGGAATGTAAACTGGTACAGCCACTGTGGAAAACAGTGTGGAAAGAATTCAAAAAATTAAAAATGGATCTGCCTTTTGACCCAGTGATCCCCACCTCTGGGGATATATCTGAAGGAACCCAAAACACTAATTCAAAAGAACTTAAGCACCCCTATGTTCATTGCAGCATTATTTACAATCACCAAGAAATGGAAGTAGTCCAACTGTCCATCAGTAGATGAGTGGATAAAAAACTTATGGGATATTTACACAATGGAATACTACTTGGCCATAAAAAAGAAGAAATTGTATCCTTTGTGACAGTATGGATAGACCTGGAGAATGTTGTGCTAATGAAATGAGCCTGTCAGAGAAAGAAAAATACCACGTGATTTCACTCATATGTGGAATCTAATGAACAAACTGAACTAACAAGGAAAAGGGGGATAGGCTCATAAATGAAGTGCAAGCTGACAGCTAGTGAGGGGGGCACTTTCAGGGGTGGAGGGATTGCACAAAAAGGAGAAATGACTCATGAACATGAACAACAGTGGGATGATTGCTGGAGGAAGGGGCATATAAGAGGACAAAATGGTAATGGAAAAAAACACAAAAATTAAATAAAAAAAATAAAAAGGTGCTCAATATCATTTATGATCAAGGAAATGCAAATCAAACCAATAATGAGAAATCACCTCACACCTGTTAGGATAGCTATTATAAAAAATAAACAAACAAAACAGGTAAGTATTGGCATGGATGTGGGAAAGTTTGAAACCTTGTACATTGTTGGTAGGAATATAAAATGGCATAGCCACTATGGAAGACAGCATGGACAATCTTCAAAATATTAAAAGTATAACTGCAATATGATTTCAATATATCCAAAAGAACTGAAATCAGTATTTCGAGGAGATATCTGCACTCCCATGCTCACTGTAGCATTATTCCCAATAGCCAAGATAACAGAAAGAACCAAAACGTCCAATGACAGATGAATGGATGAAAATGTTGGGCATATATACATACACTGAAATATCATTTAGCCTTAAAAAGAAGGAATTCCTACCATTTGCAACAATATGAATGGATCTGAAAGACATTATGCTAAGTGCAATAATCAGTCACAGATGGACAAATCCTGCATGATTCTATTTATATGAGATATGTAAAACAGGCAATATTATAGAAACAGAAAATAGAATGGTGATTCTCAGAGGATCAGAGGAGCAAATGAGGAGCTGTTCAATGGTTACAAAGTTACAGTTATAAAGATAAGTAATTTCTAGAGATCTGCTGTACAATATTGTGCCTATAGTTAACCACATAGCATTGTGCAGTTAAAATTTTTTTGTAATTCTTTTTTTTCCCAGTTTTTCTATTACAGTTGTCCCATTTTTCCCCCATTGCTCTTCCCTATCCTGCCCACCCCTTTCCCACAGTCAATCCTCACCCTGTTGTCCATGTCCATGGATCATTTATACTAGTTCCTTGACTAGACCCTTCCCCTTTGTTGCCCCCTTTTCCCCTCCCCTCCTCCGCCCCTGGTCACTGTCAGTCTGTTCCTTGTTTACATGCCAGTGGTTCTATTTTGCTTGTTTGTTTGTCCTGTTCATTATGTTCCTGAATTAGGTGAAATCATATAGTATTAGTCTTTTGCTGCCTGGCTTATTTCACAAAGCATAATACTCTTCAGTTCCATCCATGTTGTTACAAAAGGTAGGAGTTCCTTCTTTCTGCTGCATAGTATTCCATTGTGTAAATGTACCACAGTTTTTTTTATCCACTCATCTACTGATGGGCACTTAGGCTGTTTCCAGCACTTGGCTATTGTAAATAGTGCTGCTATTAACATAAGAGTGCATAGGTTCTTTTAAATTGGGGTTTTAGGATTCTTTGGGTATAATCCTAGCAATGGAATTGCTGGATGAAGAAGGTAGATCTCATACCATATACACCAAAAATAAAAAGCAAATAGACACAAGGTAAGTTTTGGAAGTGCCAGATATGTTTATTACCTTGATATGGGATGGGATCATGAGTATGTGCATATGTCCAAACTCATCGAATTGTATACATTACATATGTGTAGTTATTGTATATAAATTATATCACAGTAAAGCTAGGGAGGATGGTGCCTGGGTCCCATCCCCAAAAATATTTATTGAATTGCTCTGGGGAGAGTTATAGGTAACAGTATTTTTCTAAGTTTTCCTAAATGACACAAATGTGCAGCTAGCTTTGAGAATTACTTATTTAAAACAATGGGCATTTTCATACAGTGTTGGGAGGATTATGAGTAAAAGCACTCCAGAAAATAATTCGGCATACTTGGTAGAGCTGAAGATGCATACACCCCATAGCCCTGTAATTATAAAAATCTAGAATCATTCTCAAACTATAGTTTATTATGAATCACACAAAAGGCTAGTGAACACAGATTGCTGGGCCCCACCCCCAAGTTTCATCTGGTAGGTCTGAGTTGGGGTGGAGGTTTTGCTGAAGCTGCTTATACAGCAATTACACTGAAAACTACTGATCTAGGAGGGGAGCCTTTCAAGAACTGCACCAAGATCATGTAAAAGAATATTCATGGTGGCATTATTTGTACTAGCAGTATTCATGATAATCACAACAATACTAACAATAATAATAAAACAAAGACCTAAGAACAACTTAAGTATTCACTGACAGGATAATGGACAAATAAACCATGGAATATTCATACTATGGAACACTATACCAGAGCAAAAATGAAAAAACAAAAACAAAAAAAAAAAAACTACATACATCAAAATAAATAAATCTCCAAAACAGTGAGTAATTTAAATAGAACATGTATGCAATACGACTCCACTCATAACAAAGTTTAAAAACACAACAGCTAACTATGTATTTTTAGGGATACATCCATATGTGATAAAATTATAAAGAAAAGCATGGAGATGATGAGCCCAAAACTCAGACTAGTGGTTCCTTCCGGGGAGAAAGGATAAACAATGGTCTTCATAAATATTGGTGACATAGGAATACATGGTTACATTTTAATAATGTTATGTTTTGAACTGTACACATACAGCCACATATTAGAGAAGTATCTTAAGTGATCCTTTTGTAAAACTTAATTCAACCTTATGTCCTTAGTTAGGTATTCTTGATAACTATGGGAGAGTTCACATTGTTGCCTTAAAACTTTACAGCTAAGATTTAGCTGTAAACTTAGGCTTCTATTCATCTGACTCAATTAAATATTGATTTCTTCTGTTGAGCCAGTCAGAGCTATTTTTCAGCCAGTTCTCATTATCTATTTAATGACTCCTCACATTTGCAATGTCTAGACATACTCTTCAGTTTACTTTTCCTCCATAGACTAAGTAATAACGTACCAAGGCTTAAACTCAACTATTTCAGACTCTTTTTTTTTTAAGGAAAAATAATTGTTGTCTTTTTCTGAACCCTTTCCAAATATCCTATAAAGAATTATCAATTGAGCTTACACAGAATGAGGTAAGAGACAATCAGTTGATCCTGGACAAATCTTCTGCTTATGTATCCACTTGCACTATAAATTAAGAGGAGTTAGTCAAACAAAAATTGAAAAAAACTTACAACAAATCACACTTTTTGTTTGAAATATTTCTCTTATGAAGTAGTATTCAAATTATTTATGAAAATAGCTCATAAAGTACATTTGGCCTGGGGCATTGAGATTCTAATGGATATAAAACCATAACTGTCAAAAAAAAATAACTGTCTTCCCTGCAATCCTCAAAAATTGACTGTTTTCCCAACTAGCGACGTGTTAATGTTTATTTATAAACATTCATTGAGAAAATTTTACTACTCTACCATCAAATAAAATCAATGAATTAGATTGTATATAGAGGAACCAGAATACTGTACATGCCAATGCCATTTTCCACAAAAATGAAATGTGTATTAATTATCATATGTAAGGCAATATATGAATATTGGGTGACCAAATACATTTGTTATCCCATGAGTTGTTTTTTGCTGGTTCGGTAGAGTTTATTATTTTGGGGAATCTTGGCTTAATTTCAGGTACAGTCACACTTTTAACTAGTCACTCCTATGTGGCTAATTACTTCAACATCAAGTAATTATCCATTGTCTCAAGGCTGGCCCTTTTTATGACACTTGACCTATTTGTCCTTCTGAGGAGAACTAGACATGAGTTCATAGAAGGGGAATCCATGTGTTCAGGATCTAAGAAAGATATCTGGTAAATGTTCTAAAACTCCTGTTCAGGTAAGCTAAACCCTTCTCTAGACCCGTGGTATGTTCCCTGTCCAATGAGGAAGCATGCCTTCACATTATGCACATCCTATGCAGTATCTGCTGTCTTTATACGAGTTCATATAGTTTTCATGGATTTACAGCAACCAATAACAAAAGCTTCCCAATGTATAATGTTATTCATTACCAACAGAAAATGTCTTCATCTAGAAGTAGCCACAATTTGGTCTTTTAAAGTATATACAACATAAAATTTACATGAAGTGGATATACTGGTTGCCCTCTTTGGCTCTAGTGTGTCAAAATCACTGCTTTCATGCACCTTGGCTAATAGAGACCACCAATAAGCCTGTGGCTGAAACATAGTCCACAAAATATGCAGTCGAGGCCCAAAGAGATGGCATAGTTTTCACCTCTGAGCATGAAAGAACTTTCAGAGCAGAGTAATCTATGTCAGAAATGTTTAGGGCCAGCAGAAATGCCTACCACTAATGATGAATCTATATAAGGTTTGCCTTGATGCTGTGTGGAATCATCGTGCTCATTTTCATAAAGACCTTTAGTTCAATAAAGGGGACTGGGGTGTCTCTTATAATTCTCAGAAATCCTTGAGAGATAACACAGATCTAAGCAGTCAAGAAGAAGAAATCCATAAATGTGACACTAAGCTTAGCACAGACTGCTCACCCTCTCAAAACAGCCTTGCAGAAAGCATCAGTCTAACAATTTCACAATCTCTAATTTAAAATACCACCAAATTCCATGATATGATAATATTTTTCATATAGCTGGAACACTATATCATGTATCTGACTGGTTCTAAAAGAACTAAAAATATGACTAAAACAGAGAATGCTTATATACAGATCAAAACATCAGTCACATTTACAAAAGTCATTTTCAAAAACTACTCCAAAAAGCCAGAGAAGGAAAACTCTGACTCCAAAAAACCTCCGCTGCCTTGCGGCATACCTCTTCAGGGGAAAGGCTAAGGGAGTAAACCCCGACAGAAAATCCGGAGCCGGAGTCCCTAAGGCGGTTTGACGTTGTAGTCAACACCGGCAACTCCTGCGGCGCACCTGAAGCCAAGCTGTATTGACTCCGTCTTTCCCTTGGACCCTTCAGCTGCGAAGAGAGGGGGGGTCTGCTGCATGGGCAACAGCAGACCCTCCATATCACCCTGCCCAGGCTCTGTAGCTTCAGTAGAAGCTACACCATCGTCTCTCGAGACGGACGGATGCCGACGACGACGACGACGACTCCAAAAAGCAATGAAGAGCATAATACAGAGGAACAGATAAACACAGAGAATTATTAGGATGGTACAGAAAATAGGGATTATTCCTAGCAGTATTTCAGGGTGGTATAGAAAGAAAATTGTGAGCTTAACTTTAGAAAAAAATGAAAGACATCTAAGGGATGGAAGGATGTGTGCAAAGGTCTGAAGAAAAGCAAAGACATGTCAGGCACAGATTATTTAAAATCAAAACTTGGAGAAATTCACCAAACCTTTGAGGTTAACTAGAGATCTCCTACAGTATTTAAAATAAATGTAAACAAACAAACAAACAAACAAATAAAACCATACGGCAATCACTACTATTGCTTCAAGGAAGAAAATGAATTAATGGAATAAAAAGAAAATGTAGTTGAATATAGTAAGATGCACTGGATTGGAGACAGTATAGAGACAAAAGACCAGTTAGAAAACAACAGTTCAAGAGTAGTAAATAGACCCTGGCAGCTGTGGCTCAGCGGATTGAGCATCGGCCTGCAGACCAACTGTCGCTGGTTCAATTCCCAGTCAGGGCACATGCCTAGGTTGCATGACAAGTCCCCAGTTTGGTGGCACGTGAGATGCAACCACACATTGATGTTTCTCTCCCTTTCTCCTTTCCCTCTCTCTAAAAACAAATAAGTAAAATTAAGTTAAACTGCCCCCCCAAAAAAAGGGTAAACAGTACAAAACAGCAGCATAAGTGATGAGAGATTAAGTCTAGTTCTGTGGGAATGGGAGGTAAGAGTGAATCAAATAAATCTTCAGTGAAAGGATTAGTAAGAATGCATGATGAGCTAGGATGAGTCTCAGGCAGAGTCAAAGAAAAAAGGAATGAAAAAGAACCTCAGGATATAAAGAAGGTAAGTTTTTTGTTTTAATTTAAACAAATTTTTATGGCACAAAGGTCACATAATTGGATATTTCTCTACTTTATACACAATTGTTTTTACCTTCCACAGAAAGGCTGCTGATGGAAAGTACTAAAATCCTGATTTTAACAGAATAATAGTAAAAATACCTCAGTGATTCAAGCTGAAAGCATTACATTGGTACATGGCTCTTGCACTTAGTTATCAGAAATATACAAATGTAACTTATTTAAAAATGCAGAATAAATTATGTACAGGCATGGACAATAACAGCAGTAAACCACTGTATGTTGTCAACTGAAACCAGTAACTGATAGTGATTTTTCTTAAACATCAGTCAGCCTTTTCTTGTCATTCCCTTCAACTGACTTCTCTGAAGTTCTAGGTGATGAGCACGGACTTGAGCTTCCGCTCACAGTTCTAATTAACAACGGTAAAGCACTCTTCCATGATTAGAACATGCCACTTCTAATACCACTTCCCATTCCACCCATCCCAACCACCCCAGGGTCGCTGTCTTCTTTAGGAATTTCTATAACTACAACTTCTTCATTGTTAACAGATAATCCACTCTAGGACTTTTATGGTGTCATGGATTACATTTCAGTCTTTCATACATCTTGAATTTATTCTGGTGTGTGGTGTGAGTTGGTGGTCTAGTTTCATTTTTCTTTTTCCATGTCCCTGTCCAGTTCTACTAGCACCATTTGTTGAAGAAGCTCTTCTTACTTCATTTTATGTTCCTTTCCCCTTTGTCAAATATTAGTTGACCATATAGACCTGGGTTTATTTTTGGGCTCTCTATTCTGTTCCATTGATTTATGTCTTTTCTTATGCCAGTATCAGACTGTTTTGATTACCGTGGCCTTGTAGTATAGTTTGATGACAGGTATTGTGATTCCTCCTACTGTGTTCTTCTGTCTAAAGATTGCTGTGGATATTGGGGGTCTTTTTTGGTTCCATATAAATTTTTGAAGTATTTTTTCTAGGTCTGTGAAATACGTCACTGGTATTTTAATAGGGATTACGATGAATCTGAAAATTGCTTTGGGTAGTATGGACATTTTAATGGCGTTGATTCTTCCCATCCATGAACATGGTATTTGCTTCCATTTATTTCTATCCTCCTTAAGTTCTTTCTTCAGAGATATGTAGTTATCCGAGTACAGGTCTTTTACCTCTTTGGTTTAACTCATTCCTAGGAACTATATTTTTATTGTTGCTATAGTAAATGGAATTTTTTTTTTTTAGTTTCTATCTCTGACATTTTACTGTTGGTATACAGAAATGCCTTCGATTTCTGAATATTGACTTTGTACCCTGCTATTTTGCCAAATTCACTTATTAGGTCAAGTAGTTCATTAGTGGAGTCTATAGGGCTTTCTATATACACTATTATGTCACCTGCAAATAATGACACTTTTACTTCCTCTTTTCCAATTTGGATGACTTTTATTTTTTATTTTTTGTCTGACTGCTGTGGCTAGAACGTACAACACTATGCTGAATAGGAGTGGAGAGGGTGGACATCCTTGTCTTGTTCCTGACCTCAGGGGGAATGCTCTCAGTTTTTACCCATTGAGTATGATGTTGTCTTCAGGTTTCTCATATATGGTCTTTATTATGTTGAGGTATGCTCCCTTTACTCCCACTTTGCTGAGAGTTTTGATCATAAATGGGTGTTGTACTTTATCAAATGCTTTTTCTGCATCTATTGATATGATCATGTGGTTTTTGTCTTTCATTTGTTTACGTGGTATATTACATTTATTCATTTGCGAATATTAAACCATCCTTGCATCCCTGGGATGAATCCCACTTGATCGTGGTGTATTATCTTTCTAATGTGTTGCTGGATCCGGTTTGCCAATATTTTGTTGAGGATTTTAGCGTCTATGTTCATCAGCGATATTGTCCTGTAGTTTTCTTTCTTTGTTGTGTCTTCACCTGGTTTTGGAATCAGGGTAATACTGGCTTCATAGAAAGAGTTTAGGAGTATTCCCTCTTCTTGGATTTTTGGAATAATTTGAGAAGGGTAGGCATTAGTTCTTCCCTAAATGTTTTGCAAAATTCACCTGTGAAGCTATCCAGTCCAGGGCTTTTGTGTGCTGGAAGCTTTTTGCTTCCTGTTTCAATTTCACTCTTTGTCATTAGTATATTCAGGCTTTCTGCTTCTTCTTGATTCAGTTTTCGAAGTTTATATGTTCTAGAAATTTGTCCTTTTCATCTAGGTTGTCATGTTTCTTGCTGTATAGTTGTTTGCAATACTTTCTTAACATCCTTTCCATTTCTGTGGTATCAGTTGTGATTTCTCCTCTTTCATTTCTGACTTTATTTGGGTATTCTCCTTTTTTACTTTTTTTAAAGTATATTTTATTGATTATATTGTTACAGTAGTTCCAATTTTTTCCCCTTTGCTGCCCTCCGCTCAGCACCACCCCTCCTCCATCAATCCCCCCTCCCCAAGTTCATGCCCATGGGTCGTACATACAAGCTCTCCTGCCTCACCCTTTCATATATTCTTCTTCTTCTTCTTTTAATTAGTTAATTAATTAATTATTTTAACAATAAAAAATAACAATCCCTCCCTCTCAGACTTAAGACTTTTTATAATCTTATAAAGGACAATGGGCAAAGGTCTCGAGCTCCTCTAGCTTGCTTCAAGCTGCACATGGTCATCCTCCTACCTACTCTTGGGTCCAGAAATCCAAAAGAGTGGGGGTGTGGAGGCGGGGGTGGCCTTCCCACATGGGGAAGGATCATGCAGACTCCAGGTCGGTTGGCTGTCCCTAGAAAACGTTATGCTTGATTTAACAGGCTGGCATATGTGTTGTATTCTGGAGGCAACAAATTTGGCAACAGGGTTAAAATACATCATTCAATCCATAACCACTAGATGACAAAAGGCAGGTATTAATTTTTCAATGTCCCACATTAGGGAAAAGAAGGGCTTCTTTGGAGGAAGGTGTGCCAGCCACATCGCACCTGTGCAAAACCCTTTTGCTCATTAAACTTAGTTTGGGCTGAGGGAAATATTTTAGGTTTCCCCGCTCTCAGACCTCTGGGCTCTTTCTGTCCAAGCCATTAAAAAAGAAAAGAGAAGCCATTTTGAAAGTGAAGCTCACAGACCACCCCATTCTTCACCAACCTAGCCACATAGTTCAGCCAAACCATTGAGTGTCAGGAGGCAGCGATGCAGACAGGATTAAGTGAGGCCTATACGTACAGACAATCACTCAGGTAATGAGATCATAGGCTTATGCCCTTTGAAAACAGAAAACACATGATAATTTATGTAACATAACCCACATACAAGTCTCTAAATTTGTAGGACTGTCTTATCTGAAAGACATCCAGTTGCAAGGCATTTGACCTTCTTGCCTGTAAATTAAGCATCTTTGATAATACCACAGACATAGTTTAATTTTCAAATCAAAACAAACTTTAAATGAAGATAAACTCTAAAGACGGTTAGGTACACTACTTTATAGTCTACCACTGAGCATTGTGATTTTCCTTGAATTACGATTTTCTCCCTCAGATTATCCTCCTTGTCATTAAAGGGATCACATTAAGTCCAGCTTTAATTTATCCTGTTCATTTGCATAAACACAACAAGAGCAGAAAATGATCACTTATGATCTTTAGTTCTGGTTTGCTGGAACTTACGCAATGAATATTTAGGGTGACCTTGATTCTGCCTTTCAGGGCACGGAAGCAGAACCACACACCTGGCATTCAGCCATGCCTGTAAACACCTGTCTTTTCCAGGTCCTCCTGGTTTTCCATTGTGCCTTAAGGTCCCTTCTAGCCATCTTTCAGGAAAACAACCTTCATTCCTTCCCCGGAAAGACTGCCGTGGACCGCACATCCAATCATGGTACCAGGCCTTTTATCTCATGGGCTTTTATTACCTTTTAAAGTCATTTCCAATTCCTCAGGGCTTTTTGGTAAAAACCAGAGCCCAAGCATGTCTCCTTTAGGTATGACATTCCAGTCAAAGTCTTAGTCGAATAAACCTCTATTAACAACTGGTCTTATTAGTTTTATGCAAAGAAACTTATGTCATTACTTACTTGTTTAGAATGCCAAACTCTGGAGGGATCAGATAGGGAGAAAAATATACAGTGTGAAGGAAAATCATTGTCCTTCTAATACTCACTGAACTTGCATTTCCAGTCTTTATATTTTTACTTTTTCCCCCACTAAAATTTGTTGTTTTTTTTCCATTGCAGTTGTACCACTTTTTTCCCCCTCTGCTTCGCTGCAGCCTCCCCCCCTTCTCCCACATTAAGACCCCACCCAGTTGTCCATGTCCATGGGTCATTTATACATGTTATTTGACTAGAGCCTTCCTCTTCTGACCCCCTTCTCTCCCTCCCATCTCCCCCTTTGCTACAGTTAGTCTATTCCTTGTTTATATACCTCTGGTTCAATTTTGCTCATTTGTTTGTGTTGTTCATTAGTTTCCCGTAATAGGTTATAGCATAAGGTATTTTTCTTTTGTTGTTTGGCTTATTTTGCTAAGCATAATTCTCTCTAGTTCCATCTATGTTGTTGCAAATGGTAGAAGTTCCTTCTTTCTTTCAGTACTTATTCATTGTCATTTTCCCCCTTTGTACGCCTGTTCCTCTCTGTCTCTCTCTGTTTCTTCATCTTAAAGCAGACCCTTTAGCATCTCTTGCAATGCTGTTTTGGTGGAGATGTATTCTTTTAGCCTTCTTTTGTATTGGAAACTCCTTATTTCACCTTCCATTTTGAATGAGAATCTTGCTGGGTAGAGTATTATTGGTTGTAGGTCTTTGTTTTTCATTGCTTGGAATATTTTTTGCCATTCCCTTCTGGCTTATACGGTTTCTGCTGAGAAATCTTATGCTAGTCTTATTGGAGCTCCCTTTTATGTTATTAGTTGTTTCTCTCTTGCTGCTTTTAGGATTCCCTCTTTGTCTTTGAATGTTGCCATTTTAATTATGATGTGTCTTGAATGGGTCTGTTGGGGTTTATCTTCATTGGGACCCTTTGGGATTCCTGGACTTGCGTGACTCTCTCCTCATGTTAGGGAAGTTTTCTGTCATTAGTTTTTCAAAGAGGTTTTCTATCCATTGCTCTTCTTCTTCTCCTTCTGGAATTCCTATGATACGGATATTATTATGTTTCATATTGTTCTGCAGCTGTCTTAGAGCCTCTTCAGTCTTGTTTAGTCTTTTTCCATTTTGTTGCACCGTCTGGGAGTTTTTGTGTACATTGTCTTCCATCTCACTGATCTGATCTTCTGCTTCCTTTAGCCTGCTTTTAATTCCTTCTATTGTGTTCTTCAATCCAGAGATAGTATTCTTCATTTCCTCCTGGCTCTTATTGATAGCTTCTCTGTCCGTTTTCATGCTGATGTAATTCTCAGTAAGTTCCTTGTAGTTTCCCTGGAGTTCTTTGTAGTTTCCGCTGAGCTCATTGAGCTTCTCCATAATCCATGGTTTCAATTCCGTATCCGATAGTTGGCTCCCCTCTTTTTCATTTAGCCCTCTTTCTGGGGACTCTACCTTTCCTTTCAATGGGGGGTTATTTCTCTGTCTCCCCATTTTTGTGACTCCTATTGTTTGTTGGTGCTTCTTAGAATGATCTGCACTTCCTGGATCTGCCCCTGGTGGTGTCAGATCCTGTACCAGTCTGGGCCTAGGCAGCCTGTTGCAGACTTCCAAAGATCTACTGCCTTTGTCTGACTTCTTTAGTTGTTAATCTATTCAATCTGTGATTAGCTGTCAGGCTTAAGGACCTTGGGTGTGGCAACTTAATTCCTGTAAGCTGGGCTTTTGCTTCCCCTCAGGCTGTCACCATTTGCAGGGGAGGGGAATGGTCTGCCTGCAGTACAGGGGATGAGTCAGCACTGGGACCCGGTTGGCTGCTTCCCCAGTTCTCCCCTCAAAGGCACGACGCCAAACTCTCCCCAAGCATCTCCAGGCCTCTCTGCCTTCCCTCCGCTCGAGCCCAGGGTAAGTGGGAGCCAAAATATTTTCATATGTGATCCACTTAAGAACTCTTTCTCCAGCTGTTTCTCTCTGGCTAGCAAGAAACCCTGTGGCTTTTCGCTTTTCACAGATGGATACTATTTTACTTTCCACTCTTGTTGCTGTAGGCTGGGAAGCTCAGCTCGGGGTTTAGACCCTGCCCTTCTCAGGGGGAACCCCCGGGTGCTGAGCTGTTTCTCAGTCCCTTCAGCTGCCACCTGTGTGAGCCCAGCCAGCCCTTCGGCATCTCCGCATTCCCTACCGGTCATGTTGTGATGTAGCAGCCTTTTCTGTCTCTCCATGGTTATAAGACTTCTCTCCAGCTAGTGTTCGGTTGGTTATTCCAGATGATTTCTCCAAAATTAAGTTGTAAATCCAGACTAGTTCTGGGAGGGGGTTAGTGTAGCTTCCACTTACTCTTCCGCCATCTTGTCTCTCCTTCTTTTTTTCTTAATGATCCTGGCTAAAGGCTTGTTGATTTGTTTATCTTTTCAAAGAACCAGCTCCTACTTTAGTTCATCTTTTGTATTGTTTTAGTCTCTATGTCATTTAATTCTGCTCTTATCTTGATGATTTTCCTCCTTCTACTCATCCTGTACGTTGTTTGTTGTTGTTGTTCTAGTTCTTGTAGCTGTAGTGTTAGATTTTTAATTTTAGATTCTTCTATCCTTTTCAGGTAGGCCTATATTGCTATGAACTTTCCTCTCAGGACTGTTTTTGCTGTGTCTGATAGGTTTTGGGTTGTTTTGTGTTCATTATCATTTGTTTCCAGAAACTTCTTGATTTCTTCCTTGATGTCATTGTTAACCTATTCATTAGTTCATATTATGTTATTCATTCTCCATAAGTTTTAATGTCTTTGAGTTTTTTCCTTGAGTTTGATTTCTAGTTTCAAGGCATTGTGATCTGAGAAGATGCTTGATATAAGTTCAATTTTCTTGAATTTGTTGAGGCTTGTTTTGTGTCCTACCATGTGGTCTATCTCTGAAAATGTCCCATGTGCATTTGAAAAGAATGTATATTTTGTTTCTCTGGGTTGAAAAGTTCCATATGTATCAATTAAATCCATTTGATCTAGTGGACAATTCATCCATATCCTTGGTGTTTCTTTGTTTTGAAGACCTGTCTATTGTTGATAATGGGGTGTTAAAGTCCACTCCTATGATTGTGTTGCTGTTAATATCCTTCTTGTAGTCTTCGAGTATTTTCGTTAATATTTGGGTGCTCCTATGTTGCATGCATATATGTTTACCAGGGTTATATCTCCTTGATGAATTGTTCCCCTGAAGTATTATGAAATGTCCTTCTTTGTTTCTCTTTATTGCCTTTGTTGTGAAATCTGTTTTGTCTGATATAAGTATTGCTACCCTAGCTTTTTTTTTTCATGTCCATTTGTCTGTAATACTTTTTTCCATCTATTCACCTTCAGTCTGTGTAAATCTTGTTTTCAGATGTGTCTCTTGTACACAGCATATATGCAGGTCACTTTTTCATGTCCTTTCTGCTACCCTATGTCTTTTGATAGGAGCATTTAATCCATTTACATTTAAGGTTATTATTGACAGGTATTTATTCATTTTCCTTTGTACATGTGTTTCTCTCCCTCTCTCTTTTCCTTCTTTTTCTTCAAGCATTCCCTTTAGCATGTCTTGCAATGCTGGTTCGGTGGAGATGTATTCTTTTAGTCTTCCTTTATTTGGGAAACTCCTTATTTCACCTTCCATTTTGAAAGAGATCCTTGCTGGATAAAATAGTCGTGGTTGTAGGCCTTTCTTTTCCATTGTTTGAAATAATTTTTTCCATTCCCTTCTTGCTTATACTGTTTCTGTTGAGCAATCAGTTGATAGCCTTATGTGAACTCCCTTGTGTGTTATTTACTGTTTTTCTCTTCCTGCTTTTAGGATTCTCTCTTCGTCTTTGAATGTTGCCATTTTAATTGTGATGTGCCTTTGAATAAGCCTTTTTGGGTTCATCTTCATTGGGACCCTCTGTACTTCCCGGATTTGCATGACTTTCCTTCATGAAGTTAGAAAATTTTTATGTTACTACTTTTTCAATCAGGTTTTCTATCCCTTGCTCCTCTTCTTCTCCTTATTGTATCCCTATGATTCTAATGTTGTTTCATCTCATTTTGTCCTGCAGTTCTCTTAAATCATCTTCATTCTTTATCAGTCTTTTTTCTTTTTTTTTTATTGTCTGGGAGTTTTTTTCTACATTGTCCTCTAACTCACTGATCTGATCCTCTCCTTAGTTTAGCCTGCTTTTGATTGATTCTACTGTGTTCTTCAGTTCAGAGATTGTATTCTTCATTTCTTCCTGGTTCTTATTTATAGTTTCTATATCCTTTTTTATGCTGGTATAGTTCTCAGTAAGTTTCTTGTAGCTTCCCTGGAGTTCTTGCAGACTCACAGCTTGCATAAAATACAGATGGTTGGTAGCCACATTAATAGATCAATGATTACAAAAATGGATTGAGGAGACAAAAATGGGCTGTACTACTATAGATGCATCAAATTCCTGACTATAAAAATAATTATAAGCTAAAACTGGTTAAATGAGACAAGTTGAACAATGTTTTTTCCTTGTGAAACCAATAGATATTCATCTATTTTTTATGAGTTAGGAGTAGCCTTTTCTGGAGTCAAGGGAATGGATTTGATGATCTTTTCTTCATTCTAATAATTTTGGAAAAACCAAGTAATAAGTTATAGAAATCGTATAAACTATTTTGAGATAAAAAATGATATTTGGAAAAACATAATCTTATGGCTACTGGCAGACCCCACACATTGGGTCAAATGCTGGATACTTGAAAGGATTTCAGAAAAGTAGTAGTGCCACTAGAAGTGGAAGTTAATGGGAGGGTTGGGGTGGGAAGTGTAAGCTGGACAATTCCCATGCGTGTATTGCAGAAAGACAACTATGGAACTATTTCTGTAGTTCCCAGCTATGAAGAAAATTCCCTAGAGCTGTATTTCACCAAAGGGTTGTTATTAAGAAAGATTGGTGTCCTTTATAAAAAATAATTATTTAAAATGAAATAAAGGCAGGCTAGTTAACAAAAATAAAAAGAAGAATGAGAGGGAGAGAGGAAAGGATAGAAGAAAAGGTCAGAGGAAACAAAGACCCTTGAAGGAGAGCAGAAAATAGGACACCAGCGAGTTGCATGACCAGCAGTTGCAAATGTCTCCCTTAAATACAAGGAAGACAGACACCAAACCCAATAAATAGAACATTTGCTTAAGGAATATAGATGTCTGGTACATAGTGTGGCTTGTTTTAAGAAAGAACTATAAAAAAAAATGACAACTACTTAAACTAAATCACTACAGTTTGGATACCAAAAGTATCATTTCCCCTGATCTCATTCTCTCATCCACCCCTCCTTAAAACTCTTTCCTATGCTGCATTTAGTGACACACTGCAACTTCACTACTCACACTACCCATTTATTCTTCCCATATCTTGGCTATTATTTAAAAAATGTTGCAATAAACATGGTCATGCAGATAACTCCTTGATATAGTTATTTTATTTCCTTCAGATATACATCCAGAAATGGGATTGCAGAATCATATGGTAGTTATAATTTAACTTTTTGAAAAATTTCCATACTGGTTTCCATAGTAGCTGCATCGATTTTCATTTCCACCAATTACACAAGGGCTTCCTTTTTCCACATCCTTAACACCATGCATTTCTTTTCTGTTTGATAATAGCCATTCTAACAAGTATAAGATGAAATCTCATTGTAGTTTTAATTTGCATTTCCCTGATGATTAGTGATATTAAGCACGTTTTCATGTAGCTGTTGGCCACTGGTGTATCTTCTTTGGAAAAATGTCTATTCAAGTTCTTTGTCTATTTTTAATCACATTATTTGGTTTTCTGCTCTTGAGTTGTATGAGTTGCTTCTATATTGGATATTAACCTGCTATCATATATGTAGTTTGCAAATAATTTCTCCCATTATGTACATTGCCTTTTCACTGTTGGTTTTGTCCTGTGCTGCAGAAGGCTTTTAATTTGATGTAGCCCCAATAGTTTTTGTTTTTGTAAATTGTAATTTTGCTGTCATAGCCAACAAATCATTCCCCAGACCAATATCAAGAAGCTTTCTCCATGTTTCCTTCTAGAAATTTTAGGATCTCTGATCTTTTAAGTCTTTAATCTACTTACTTTTTTAACTTCCTCTATTACTCTCATCCTTTGTAATTTGAATACTTTCTTTGGAAGTATACTTTGACTCCTTTATCATAATGTATTACAGGTTTTTCCTTTCTAGTTACCATAAGGTTTAAACTATATCTAAAATATATTCTATTTTAAGTTGATAAACTTAACTTTGATAGCATACGAAAACATTATAATTTTATTCCCCTCTCATATTATGTTATTTTGGGTTATTGATGCTATAATGTACATCGTTTTTATACTATATACCTAATAACAAATTATTATAGTTATGGTTATCTTTAAAATAATTTTTTTTAACTTTTAAACTAGAGCTGCATGTGAATTATGCAACACTGTTACAATATCAGTGAATCTGACTTTGATTATATATTTATAATTACCAGTGAGTTTTATACATTCATAGGTTTGATTTAAATTAACATCTTTACATTTTGGCTTGAACAGCACTTTTTAGCATTCTTGTACTATAGATCTACTGGAAATGGACTCTCCCACATTTCTTTTGTTTGAGAAAATCTTTACCTTTTCTTCATTTTTGAAGGACAGTTTTTATAGGTATAGTAGATTTGGTTGGCAGGTTTTCTTCTTTCATTATTTTTAACATATTATCCCATAATCTCCTGGCCTGCACTGTTTCTCTTGAGGAATCTGCTGATAATTCTCTACATCTCTTTTACATCCTTTATACTTTTTACTGGATAATTTCAAATTATCTATCTCTCAATTCATCCAGACATTCTTCTGCTTAATAGAGTGCAATATTAAATCTCTGCATTGATTTATTCAGTTTAGTCAACACTAGAATCTCTGTTTGGCTTCCTTTTTTTTTTTTTTAATGGATACAATATCTTTGTTGAACACATTCTGTTCACCCATGGTTTTCCCAATTGTGTGTAGTTGTCTCTCTGTGTTTTTCTATAGTTCACTGAACTTCTTTAAAGGGATTATTCTGAATTCTATTTCAGAAAGTTCCTAGATCCCCATTATTTTAGAGTCAGTTATTGGTCCTCATTATTATCCTTTGTTTGTACCATTTTTACCTTACTTTGTGATTCTTGATTTCTTGCATTAGTATCTGTGCATTTGAGTAAGTGGTTTCCTCTTCCAGATTTTGCATGTTTGTTTCAGCTCACCTTGGGCCAATGGATGTGTCAGCTGGTAGTGTATGTGAACAGGTAGAATTTGCTATCAGGGTGAGGTCATTGCCTATTATCTATGATCAAAGGAGTACAGCTGGTTGGGTGGGCCTGCTAGCTGGGTTCCACATTCTAGCAGGGCCATTGGGTAGACTTCCAGATTGGGGGTGGTGAGCTACTGGTTGTGCTCCATGTTCAAGAAGGGCCACTAGCTGGGTTCTGCAATTACCTTTGGTTAGGCAAGGACACAGGTTGTGTTATCTGGTAGACAGGACCACTGGCTGAACTCTTCAATTGTGTAGGGTTATGGTCTTGGCTCTGCAATTGCTCCAGTCAGCTAGGGTCTCAGGTGGTACACCTTGAATAAATGGTGCTGCTGTCTGAACCATGTTCAGTTGTGAACACAGGCTGTGCCCTGATGTTGGACAAGCCCTCTGACGGGGCTTCACAATCAGGTAAGCCATTAACTGCGCTCCACTGTTAAGCAAGGTCACTGAGCTCTCTGGTTGGGAGGGGCCTCCAGCTGTACCCAAGTAGAGCCACAGGGTGTACCCACAATTGGGCATGAAACTGGCTGTGCTCTTTGCCTGGGCAAGGACAAATCCTGTGTTCAGCAATTGGGCAGGGTCATAGGCTGTACTCTGCTTCTGGGCAGGGCTACAGGCTGAACTCTGTGGCTTGGTGTTACCATAGGTTGGACTCTGGGGTTGCCCAGAATCACTGTTCAGACTCTCTCGTTATGCAGAGCCAGAGTACAGGACTGTAGGATGGGCTTCACAATCACCTGGGTTCTCTGGCCAGGCTTCTTAGACAGGTGAGACTGCAGGCTATACTAGGCATTTGTACAGGGCTGCAAATTTGTTCCCTCTCATAGAACAGGCTCCATGGCTGTTAAAGCTCAGGGACTGGGGACCCAAAATAGGCACAACTGTCATTTAAGCTCCCTGGTTAGATAGGGCCAACAAAGTGGCTCTGAAGATGGGCAGAGCCATGGGCTGGGTCTCTTCTCAGGCAGTCCTAAAAGCAGGAATGTGATCTTCCAAGATCTGAGTGTTGGTTGCTCTATGGCCCATCCTCCTTTCTCCATTTCTATCTGATCCACAGGTCATCAAGCCCCACAGATTCCCCCAATGAACCTCCATGAGATGAGACCTGAATGGGTCTTCTAGGAAGCATACCATAATGCTGTGATAGCTGGACATACACCTAGGGTTCTCTCTTTCCACTAAAGAAGCCCAGGCCCATGAGGGCCCTCTTGCTGCTACACTGTGCCATCCTGAGGAAGTGTAATAGGAAGTAGCTGTCCCTCTTACCCTTTTAATCTGGTCTTTCTTGGTCTCTCTGCTTTAGGAAGATGCATTAGAATCAACCCTGGGTCTGGAATTTTTACAATGGTGTCTTTTCTGTGGATAGTAGTAAAGGAAAACTGAAGTTGAGAATGACTTATGTCCACCATCTTGATCGGGAAAATTTTCTGTACTAGTTTCTAGGCTTTTTGTTTGTGCCATAAATGCTTTATACCAGTTTATGGATTTCTTTTCAGAATAAATACATAGGAATACAAAAGAAACCAATTATACTGAAATGGATATCAACATATTCACAAAAATAAATTGTGATATATTGATATGCGTTTTGATTAAAGCATTCAAAAATAAGATTGAGTGGCAGCTTTAATAACTAGTATAATTTTGATGTAGTGATAATTATAAATAATATTTCAAGGTCTCTACCACAAATTTAATGTGATATGAAAATATGATTTCTCTTAGTGACAAAGTTACAGATACAGTTAATCCTTCTTTTGTTTGTCGTCTACATTGTTGATCAAATGAAATACCAAATATTAGTTACAAATTAAATAAGATGCAGTTTTGTTCACATGTAAGTTAAGGAGCCCTGAATTTCCCAGTGGGTCCTCAAAGGGTGCTTTGTACCTCTGGTTATCAACCCCTGATTTAGAAGTATCTTTGAAAGTCATTCTGCAGTAATATTATACTGCCTTCTATGTTAATTATCTTTTTTCTGTATATGCTTTGTAAATGTAACCATAAATTCGCAACCAAGATGAATTTCCTCAGCATTTAAAAATCATTTGCATGCACTAATGTTGTAAAATAGAAAACACTTTTATTTTTCTCTTAAGATTTGAATTAAATTTTGAAACTCTTAGTTTCATTTCTTTGACAATATTCTATATGTGTGTGTACAAATATTTCATTTTTACCACTGATATTCTAAAAACCTATTCATAAACTTTTCTCTCAATAGATCAAATTAATATACACAGAAGGATATTTTCAAAGATGAAATAATGACTCCAAAATCATCTAAATTTAGTATATATTATTTGGAACTAACTTATAGTTGCATATATTAAAAGCTCTTCAATTATTTTAAGATAGGATTATTTTTGCATCTACGTGGTTTATATCCTTCATTTTGTAAATATGGAGAATCACATTTATTGATTTGTGAATGTTGTACCAACCTTCCATTCCTGAAATAAATCCCAAATATATGCCAACAAACTGGACAACCTAGATGAAATGGATAAATTCCTAGAAACATAAAATCTTCCAAAACTAAATCAGGATAAGAGAATCTAGATAGACAAATTACACCTAGTAAAATTGGAGCAGTAATCAAAAAATTCCCCCAAAACAAAAGCCCTGGAACAAATTCCTTCACAAGTGAATTTTACCAAACATCCCAAGAAGAATTACCACCTCTCCTCAAACTATTTCAAATAATTCAAGAGCAGGTAAGGCTCATTAGCTCATTTTATGAGGCTATCATTAACCTAATTCCAAAACCAGATAATGACACTACAAAGAAAGAAACTTATAGGCCAATATTCCTAATGAACATAGACATTAAAATCCTGGACAAACTATTAGCAAACTGAATACAGCACATAATGCATCAAAAAGATCATACATCATGATCAAGTGAGATTTCTGGAATCCAAGGTTGGTACAACATTCACAAATCAATAAATGTGATTCACTATATAAACAAAATGAAGGATACAGTATTTGATAAATTCCAGAAGCAATGTATGATAAAAACTGTCAGCAAAGTGGAAATAGAAAGAACATACCTAAACATAAGAAGGGCCATATATGACACACACATTGCCAGCACCATACTCAACAAAAGCTACAAATATTCCATTAAGATTGGGAACAAGACAGAGATGTTCACATTCATCTCTCTTATTCCTGGCCACAGCAATCACACAATAAGAAATAAAAGGCATCAAAATTGGAAAGGAAGAAGTAAAAGTGTTATCATTTGCAGATGACATGATACTGTACACAGAGAACCCCAAAGATTCCACCAAGATACTACTAAAACTAATAAATGAATTCAGGAAAGTAGCAGGATACAAAATTAATATCCAGAAATCAGTTGCATTTTTATATGCCAATAACAAACTAACAGAAAGGGAAATTAAGAAAACAATCCCATTCACACTTGCTTCAAAAAGAATAAAATACCTAGGAATAAACCTAATCAAGGATGTAAAAGACCTGTACATGGAAAATTATAAGAAAGTGAAGAAACTAAAGAAAGTACAAAATAAATGGAAGCACATGCTGTGTTCATAGATAGGAATAATTAACATTAAAATGTCCATACTACCCAAAGCAATCTATAGATTCAATGTAATTCCTATCAAGAGTCCAATGATGTATTTCATAGAACTACAATAAATATTTCAAAAATTTATATAGAACTACAAAATGAGCTGTATAGCAACATCAATCCTGAGAAAGAAGAACAAAGTTGGAGGAATCAAGCTACTGGATACAAAACTACAATAGAAGGCCATAGTAATGAAAACAGCATGGTATTGGCATAAAAAGACACACAGATCAATGGAATAAAATAGAGAAACCAGAAATAAACCCACAACTTAATAGTCAATATTCAAGAGAGGAAGCAAGCACATTCAATGGGCTAAAGATAGTTTATTTAATAAATGGTCTTGGGAAAAGTAGACAGATACATGCAGAAACATGAAATCAGACCACCTTATTACCCCACAAACAAGATTAAGCTCAAAATAGGTCAAAGACTTAAATGTTAGACCTGAAACCATAAAAATTCTAGAATAAAACAGGCAGTAATATCTCGGACATTTCTCCTAGCAATTTTTTTGTTTTGTTTTGTTTTTTGTTTTTTGATTTTCATTGTTCATATTTTTATTTATTTTGCAGTAAATACTGTAGGTGATGTAACTGCAAATATTTTCCTCTAATTAAGAATTTATAATGCATAGAGAGACTTAGTAAATGAGGGTCTTTTAACTGAAAGGATGTTTCTTGTTATTCATTTGCCATCCATTTATTTACTTATCCAACATTTATTGAACGCTTTTCTCCCCCTGGCTCTGCCCTTTTTTTTTATGTTTTATTGATTATGCTGTTATAGTTGTCCCAATTTCTTTTCCCTTTGCTCCCCTCCACCCAGCACCCCCTCTCCCTCCACCAGTCCTCCAAACTTGTCCAAGTCCATGCATCATGCATATAAGCTCTTCTCTACATCCCTGTCTATTCTGCATCTTCCTATGCTTCTTAATCCCTGCACCATTTCCCTCCTCTCCCCTACCTCCTCCCAGCTGACACCCGCCCCCACATGCTCCCCATACCTATCACTCTGTTCCCACACTGGTTGTCTGCTTAGTGTGCCTTTGTTTCCATTCCCTAGCTTCTGTTGTTGATAGTTGTGATACTGTTGCCATTTTAATGTTTATAGTTTTGATCTTCTTTTTCTTAAATAAATCCCTTTAACTTCATATAATAAGGACTTGGTGATGATGAACTCCTTCAGCTTTACCTTGTCTGGAAAGCACTTTCTCTGCCCTTCCATTCTAAATGATAGCTTTGCTGGACAGAGTAATCTCGGTTGCAGGCCCTTGCTTTTCATCACACTAAGTGCTTCTTGCCAGTCCCTTCATGCCTGAAAAGTTTCTTTTGAGAAATCAGTTGACAGTCTTATAGGTACCCTCTTTGTAGGTAATTCTCCTCTTCTCTCTTGCTGCTTTTAAGATTCTCTCTTTATCCTCAACCTTTGGCATTTTGATTATGATATGTCTTGGTGTGGTTCTCCTGCTCCTAGCAGTTTTTTATTGGATATATCTCGCCAGGCAAGGGAAACAAGAGAACAAATAAACAAATAGGACTACATCAAACTGAAAAGTTTTTGCATGGCAAAGGAAAATATCAACAAAATGAAAAGACAATCCACAGAATGGAAGAACATATTTGCTGATACATCTGATAAGCGGTGAATACCTAAAATTTACAAAGAACTTACAATGCTCAACACCAAGAAACTAATAACCCAATTAAAAATGGGCAAAGGGCAGGAATAGATACTTCTCCAAGTAGAACATGCAGGTGGCCAATAGACATATGAAAAGGTGTTCAACATCACTAATCATCAGAGTAATGCAAGTTAAAACCACAATGAGGTACAATCTCACACCTGTCAGAATGGCTATCATCAATAAATCAATAAACAACATGTGCCGGGGAGAATGTGGAGAAAGGGGAACCCTTTTTCACTGTTGGTGGGAATGTAGACTGGTACAGCCACTGTGGAAAGCAGTATGGCCATAACTCAAAAAATTAAAAATGGATCTCTCTTTTGACCCAGCAATCCCACTTCTGGGAATATATCCAAAGGAACCCAAAATACCAATTCAAAAGAACATAAGCAACCCTATGTTCACTGCAGCATTAATTACATTCACCAAGATTTGGAAGCAGCCAAAGTGTCCATCAGTAGATGAGTGTATAAAACAACTATGAGACATTTACTCAATGGAATACCACTCAGCTGTAAAAAAGAAAAGTTTGTCCTTTATGACAATATGGGTAGACCTGAAGAACATTGTGCTGAATTAAATAAGCCAATCAGAGAAAAGATTCCACATGATTTCACTCATATGTGGAATCTAAGGAACAAACTGGACTAACAAGCAAAACAGAGACAGATTCATAGACAGCAGGCTGACAGTTAGTGGCGGTGGGGTTTGGGGGTGGAGGGATTGAGCAAAAAACAAAGAGGACTCGTGGACATGGACAATAGTGTGGTGATTGAGGGATGTAGGGGGTATAAGGACTAAATGGTAATGAAAAAAATATAATAAAATTTTTTAGGAATTACAATTTTAGGATAGGATTACTTTTTAAATGTTTCTATGTGCTGCTGTAAATAGGTTAGGAAATTTTGACTTCTTCCCCATGGTGAACTCATTTCCTAGCTTATTAGATTTGTATTTTTGAAATAAAGGAGGTATTAGTATTTTTATTTACTAATAACCTTAAAATTTGGACTTGCTCTTGATGATTGAAATTTTTAAATTTTATTTATTGATTTTAGAGAGAGAGATAGAAATGGGGGGCAAGCGAGAGACAGAATATGAGAGAGAGAGAGAGAGAGAGAGAGAGAGAGTTATTGTGTCACTTATTTATACATTGATTGATTGCTCCCTGTATGTGTCCTTACCAGAGATCAAATCCACAACCTTGGTTTATCAGGATGATACTCTAACCAACTGAGATACCTGGCGAGGACAAATGATTATTATTTTTTTATTTTAATAAGACAGTTATCCTGCCAAATAACTAAAATCTATTAGTTGTCTGGCAGGGAGACCCTATTGACCCATACTAGGAGGAAATAATATTGGTGTTAATTCAAGTCTCTAGAAAGCATTGTGTCCTTAATTATTTTTTGTTGATTTGTTCTTATGAGATATCCATGCCATATGAGCAACAAGCTGTTTATACATGGATGGAGTTTAGACCTGTAATCAAATAGAGCTTACAACAAAGTTAATCTGATAATATTTAATGCTATGAATTATCAATGTGCTACATGGTAATTAGACATAAATGGCAAACGGCTCCTATGAATGGCAAATTGATGTTATTTTTGCATTACTGAAACAAAAGTTTCTAGGACGGGAGAGAGAAAGGGGCACTAGGATTCAAGTCTTTTCTCTTTCCTGGCAGTGCAAGAACTCTTTTGGGTCCTGGAAAATGAACTAATTATTTCAACCCAGGACTTTCCTCCTTACCAGTAGATAATGAGACATTTGATTGGTCTATATAAATGCAATATTAACTCAATAACTCCAATGAGTTCCTCGCCAGTTGTGCCTTGTCTGTTACCAAGCAGCAAAATTCCAATAATGTATCCTAGTAAATTGCATGTTAAATTGTTTTCTCCTACCATCAGAACAAAAAAAAAAGAGAAAGTTTTGTTGAGGAGGGTAAGAAATCATAGAAAATTGTAGAGTATCTGGCATTGATGTGGGGAAAAAAAAGCAGGCCTCAACAAAAATTGGTGGGGTAAATAATGCAAGGGGTAAAACCCACAGTTATGTGGGGAAAAAAAAAGAAAAAAGTAAAGGCTTAGAAAACAGAAGGGAGGTCTAGAACAGAGCAAGAGACAAGAGAGGCCCGGCTGCCCCCCCCCCCACAGCAGTCAGAAAGTACATGGAAGCACAGGGTATGACATACATAAAAGGAGCCTGGCAGGATCTGCACTTTGTGATGCTCTTTTCACACTTCCAGAGTACAGCCCAAAATTTAGCATAATAATGTGATTTCAAAAGCAGTTGTTTTGTCTGCATGGTGGATAATGTTAAACCTATAAATTCAACAATTTAGACATAATTTACTTCCATCTCTGAACTGTAAGCAATTCATTCCTCCCAACTGGACCACGATTGCCCAATTTAAAGAGAGAAACAAATACATATGGTTTATGCTACAAAATGAAGTTAAAACTTTCAAAAAATCCCAGGTAACACATTTCTATTCACACACGTTAAAACTGTGTTATATAGTAGAGGTACATTGATAGAAGCTACACCATCGTCTCTCGAGACGGACGGCTGCCGACGACGACATTGATAGTGAGAGTCTTTCCTTTCTTATGTTCCCTAAAGAGTTAAAAATAACTTTAAAAAATAATAGTTTTTAATGTTAGAGTTAATAAAACCACAGTAGCATTCTGCATATTTGCATTATTTATTTACAAAGGACTATAAAGAAAAATACAACATAGTTTTAATGGGTAAAATAAATGACTAACTTGGTTAATTCTTCAAAATATTGTTCTATTTTACTATAATTTCATTATACAGAAAACACTAAAAAGCTTCAATTATTGAGTAGGAGTCAAAAATTTGTTTGCCTTTTGTAGCTTAAATTTAAAACAGCCACTTGAAAAAAAGGGAGAAATAATCACATTTAGGTTTCACACTTTGCTTATTCTGACTATTGAGCAAAGAACTGTGGGACTAAGAGGGACAGGAGAAATGTGATCAGCTCTCCATTTCAGAGAGCTATGGACTTGCTATTTGTACAGAGAAAAGTGTTTTTCTAAAAACTTTACCAGGAGGGGGTTTCTTATAAAAGTGTAGCTCTCAATGAGATTAACATAAGCATGTCATAATAATAAAGAACCTACATCAGCTAATTAAACTTAGCCCTATAAAAAGTGAATATATGTATATTTAAAACATTTACATGAGGTAAGTTGTAATGCAAGCCTCCAGTACAAAGTGAAGGAACTGTAAGCCATAACATGAATGGAGCCACTTTAAAATGGAGCTGGAGCTGCCATGCCAGGGGAACTGCCTTGCACAACTTATGCCTCAAATCCTCAGGATGTTTTTGTAAAACAGGGTAAAATAACCTTTAGACTGGGCCTAACCAACCTTGTGCCTTGTAAAAGACCTGTTGCAAACATAACAAGAAAGCAATTATTATGACTACCGGGATGATGACTACTGGACTAAAATTTTTTTTTTTATAATTACCACCACTATGTTTGTTTTTTATCTGCACCAATATAAATGCCTTCCTTCTACTGGTGGAATTGATCCCCTTCTCTTTCTTGTAAATACCCATCGCCTTTCTCTCCAACTTGGAACATGAATTGGGCTTATACCTGAATCAGTGTTTCCAGAACAGCTATTCTTACTGATCTCAAATAAAACACTTCTTTGTCTCACTTTGAAAGACCTTTTTTACTTTTAGACTAACAAAACTTCCATATAGACAGAGCCTGCTCAAATGACAGACAACAGTTCTCTGAGATTTAGAGACACTCTGAGGAAGTTATGGCAAATTATTACAGCATAAACTATTCAGTCTTCTTAAAATTAAAGCAAACTGCATGGCTCAAAAACAAACAACAACTACAATGAATATATGCCTTCTATGAAAAAACTCTGAAGTGTTTCTTTTTAGAAATTAAACCAGACAGGGCAAGGTATACCAAGAATTCTAACAATATGTTAGATCTTGTATACTGCTTTCTTCTAAAAAGAACTTTATTTGGTTTCATCATCACAGGGGCCCTGTCTCAGATGAGGATGCAGAGGTATAGCAAGTTGAAATAGTTTCCCCATAGGAGGCAGAATAATAGAATTGAAAGACAAATGACCTTGGCCAAGAAGTTCAGTCGGATAGATTATCATTCCAAAACACCAAGGTTGTGGATTCGATCCTCAGTCAGGGTACATAGAAGAAGTAACCAATCAATGACGCATAAATGGGTGGAACAAAAAATAGATGTGGAGATCCAAGATGTAGGAGGAGTAAGTGGAAGCTACACGAACCTCCACCCAGGACCAGTCTAAATTTGCAAATTAATTTTGGAGAAATCACCTGGAATAACCAACCGAACACTAGCTAGAGAGAAGTCTTATAACCACAGAGAGACAGAACAGGCTACTACATCAAAACGTGACCGGTATGGAGTGCAAAGACATGGAAGGGCTGACTGCGTTCCCACGGATGGCAGCTGAAAGGACTGAGAAACAGCTAAGCAGCCAGGGATTCGCCCTGAGAAGGGCAGGGTCTAAACCCACAGCTGGGCTTCCCAGCCTACAGCAACAGAGTGGAAAGTAAAATAGCATCCAGCTGTGAAAAGTGAAAAGCCACAGGAATTCTTGCCAGCCTGAGAGAAACAGAGGGAGAAAAAGAGCTCTTAAGTGGATCACAAACAAAAATATTTTGGCCCCCACTTACCCTGGGCTCAAGCAGAGGGAAGGCAGAGAGGATTGGAGACACTTGGGGAGAGTTAGGCGTGGTGGCTTTGAGGAGAGAACTGGGGGAGCAGCCCAGTGGGTCCCAGTGCTGACTCATCCCCTGTACTGCAGGCAGACCATTCCTCTCCAAGTGGCATCAGCCTGAGGGGAAACAAAAGCCCTGCCTTCACAAATTAAGCTGCCACACCCAAGGTCCTTAAGCCTGACGGCTAATCACAGATTGAATAGATGAACAACTGAAGAAGACAGACAAAGGCAGTAGATCCCTGGAAGTCTCCAACAGGCTGCCTAGGGCCAGACTGGTACATGATCTGACTCCACCAGGGGCAGGCCCAGGAAGTGCAGATCATTCTAACAAGCACCAACAAACAATAGAAGTCACAAAAATGGGGAGACAGAGAAACAACCCCCCATTGAAAGAAAAGGTAGAATCCCCAGAAAGAGTGCTAAATGAATAGAGGAGAGCAAACTATCAGATATGGAATTCAAAACATGGATTACAGAGAAGCTCAATGAACTCAGTGGAAACTACAAATAACTCCAGGGAAACAACAAGGAACTCCAGAAAAACTACAAGGAACTTACTGAGCATGAAAATGAACATAGAAGCTATCAATAAGAGCCAGGAGGAAATGGAGAATACGATCTCTGAATTGAAGAAGGAATTAAAAGCAGGCTAGAGGAAGCAGAAGATCAAATCAGTGAGCTGGAGGACAATGTAGACAAAAACTCCCAGACAGTGCAACAAAATGAAAAAAGACTGAACAAGACTGAAGAGGTTCTAAGACAGCTGCAGGACAACATGAAACATAATAATATCCATATCATAGGAATTACAGAAGGAGAAGAAGAAGAGCAAGGAAGAGAAAACCTCTTTGAAAAAACTAATGACAGAAAACTTCCCTAACATGAGGAGAGAGTCATGCAACTCCTGGAAGCACAGAGGATCCCAATGAAGATGAACCAGAATAAGCTCACTTCAAGACACATCATAATTAAAACAGCAACATTCAAAGACAAAGAGAGAATCCTAAAAGCAGCAAGAGAGAAACAACTAATAACATACAAGGAAGCTCCAATAAGGCTATCATCAGATTTCTCAGCAGAAACACTACAAGCCAGAAGGGAATGGCAAAAAATATTCCAAGCAATGAAAAACAAAGACCTACAACCAAGAATACTCAACCCAGCAAAGCTCTCATTCAAAATGGAAGGTGAAATAAGGAGTTTCCAAGACAAAAAAAGGCTAAAAGAATACATCTCCACCGAACCAGCATTGCAAGAGATGCTAAAGGGTCTGCTTTAAGAAGATGAAGAAACAGAGAGACAGACAGAGAGGAACACGAGTACAAAGGGGGAAATGACAATGAATAAGTGCTTATTGATAATAATCTTAAATGTGAATGTGTTAAATACTCCAATCAAAAGACATAGGGTAGCTGAATCGATTACAAACCATGACCCTCATATATGCTGTGTAGAACAAAAGATCTACACAGACTCAAAGCTAAGAGATGGAAAAAAGTATTTCAAACAAATGGACATGAAAGAAAAAGCTGGGGTAGCAATACTTATATCAGACAAAACAGATTTTACACCAAAAGCCATAAAAAGAGACAAAGAAGGACATTTAATAATTCTCAAGGGAACAACCCATCAAGAAGATATAACCCTTATAAATACATACGCACCCAACTTAGGAGCACCCAAATATGTAAGGAAAATTTTAAAGGACTCCAAGAAAGAAATACACAGCAACACACTCATAGTAGGGGACTTTAACACCCCATTGTCAACAATGGACAGATCTTCAAAGCAAAGAAACACCAAGGATATACAGGCACTGAACAATACAATAAACCAAATGGACTTAACTGATATATATAGAACTATTCACCCCAAAGAAGCGAAATATACATACTTCTCAAGTGCACATGGGATATTTTCAAAGATAGACGACATGATGGGACAGAAAACAAGACTCAACAAATTCAAGAAAATTGAAATTATTTCAAGCATCTTCTCAGATCACAATGGCTTAAAATTGGAAATCAACCTCCAAAAAAAAAAAAAAAAAAAAAAAAAACTCAAAACATTCAAACTCATCAAGAATGAATAACATGCTATTAAATAATGAATGGGTTAAAAATGACATCAAGGAAGAAATCAAAAAGTTTCTGAAAACTAATGATAATGAACACACAAAAACCCAAAACCTATGGGATACAGCGAAAGCAGTCCTGAGAGGAAAGTTCATAGCAATACAGGCCTACCTAAAAAAGCTAGAAGAATCTCTAATAAAAAATTTAACCCTACAGCTACAAGAACTAGAGGAAAAACAACAAGCAAAGCCCAGATCAAGTAGAAGGAAGGAAATAATCATGATCAGAGCACAATTAAATGACATAGAGACTAAACTAACAATTCAAAAAATCAACATAAGAAGGAGCTGGTTTTTTGAAAAAATAAACAAAATTGACAAGCCTTTAACCAGGATCATCAAGAAAAAAAGAGAGAGCACCCAAATGAATAAATCAGAAATAAAAGAGGAGAAATCACAACCGATACCACAGAAATACAAAGGATTGTAATAAATTATTACGAACAACTGTATGGCAAGAAATTTGACAACCTAGAAGAAATGGACAAATTTCTGGAAACACATAGTCTTCCAAAAATGAATCAAGAAGAAGCAGAAAGCCTGAATAGACCAATAACAGCTAGTGAAATTGAAGCAGTAATCAAAAAACTCCCGGCACACAAAAGCCCTGGACCGAATGGCTTCACAGGTGATTTCTACAAAACATTTAGGACAGAACTAACTCCTATCCTCATCAGAATATTCCAAAAGATCCAAGAAGAGGGAAGACTCCCATATTCCTTCTATGAAGGCAGTATTACTCTAATTCCAAAACCAGATCGAGACAACAAAGAAAGAAAACTACAGGCCCATATAGCTGATGAACATAGATGCTAAAATCCTCAACAAAATATTGGCAAACTGCATTCAGCAACACACTGGAAAGATCATAGACCACGATCAAGATCATAGACCACGATGCAAGGATGGTTTAATATTCGCAAATCAATAAACATAATACACCACATAAACAAAATGAAAGACAAAAGCCACATGATCATATCAATAGATGCAGAAAAAGCATTTGATAAAGTACAACACCCATTTATGATGAAAACTCTAAGCAAAAAGGGAATAGAGGGAGCATACCTCAACATAATAAAGGACATATACGAGAAACCTGAAGCCAACATCACACTCAATGGGCAAAAACTGAGAGCATTCCCCTGAGGTCAGGAACAAGATAAGGAAGTCCAATCTCTCCACTCCTATTCAACATAGTCTTGGAAGTTCTAGTCACAGCAATGAGACAAGAAAGAAAAATAAAAGGCATCCAAATTGGAAAAGAGGAAGTAAAAATATCATTATTTGCAGATGATATGATAGTGTACATAGAAAACCCTATAAACTCCATAAAAAAATTACTAGACCTAATAAGTGAACTCGGCAAAATAGCAGGGTACAAAGTCAATATTCAGAAATTGAAGGCACTTCTGTACACCAACAATACAATCACAGAGATAGAAACTGAAAGAAAAATCCCATTTACCATAGCAACAAAAAATAAATAAAATATCTCATAATAAACTTAACCAAGGAGGTAACAGACCTGTACTCAGAAAACTACATAACACCGAAGAAAGAAATTAAGAAAGATACAAATAAATGGAAGCATATAATATGCTCATGGATAAGAAGAATCAACATCATTATAATGTCCATTCTACCCAAAGCAATTTATATATTCAATGCAATCCCTATTAAAATACCAATGATATTTTTCACAGACCTAGAACAAAGAGTTCAAAAATTTATATGAAACTAAAAACGAGCCGGAATAGCTATAGCAATTTTGAGGAAGAGAATACAGTAGGAGGAATCACAATACCTGATATCAAAGTATACTACAAGGCCACAGTAATCAAAACAGTCTGGTACTGGCATAAGTACAAACATATACATCAATGGAACAGAATAGAGAGCCCAGAAATAATTGCATCTATATGGTCAACTAATATTTCACAAAGGGGAAAGGAACATGAAATGGAGGGAAAAGAGCCTCTTCAACAAATTGTGTTGGAAGAACTGGACAGGGACATGCAAAAAAATGAAACTAGACCCCCAACTTACACCATACACCAGAATAAACTCAAAATGGATCAAATACTTAAATGTAAGCCGTGGCACCATAAAAGTTCTAGTTCAAAAAATAGGCAGGAAAATTTCAGATATCCCACGTAGCAACATTGTCACTAATATATCGCCTAAGGCAAGGGAAATAAAGGAAAGAATAAACAAATGGGACTACAACAAACTGAAGAGTTTCTTTTCAGCTAAAGAAAACATTAGCAAGATGAAAAGGAAATAAACCATATGGGAAAATGTATTTGCCAATGATATCTCAGACAAGGGATTGATCTCCAAAATATATAAAGAACTCATACGACTCAACACCAAGAAGACAGACAACCCAATTAAAAAATGGGCAAATGACCTGAACAAACACTTCTCCAAAGAAGACATACAGAGGGCCCATAGACGTATGAAAGTATGCTCAACATCACTAGCCATCAGAGAGATGCAAATAAAAACCAAATGAGATACCACCTCACACCAGTCAGAATGGCCATCATCAACTAATCAACAAACGACTTGTGCTGTAGAGGACGCGGAGTAATGGGAATCCTGGTGCATTGCTGGTGGGAATGCAGACTGGTGCAGCCGCTATGGAAAACAGTTTGGAATTTCCTCAAAAAATTAAAAATATACCTGCTTTTTGAACCAGCAATTCTATTGCTAGGATTATATCCAAAAAATCCTGAAACACCAATTCAAAAGAACCTATGCACACCTATGTTCATAGCAGCACCACTTACAAAAGCCAAGTGCTGTCAACAACCTAAGTGTCCATCTGTAGAGGAGTGCATCAAAAAACTGTGGTACATTTACAGAATGGAGTACCATGTAACAGAAAGAAAGAAGGAACTTCTACCATTTGCAACAACATGGATGGAACTAGAGAGAATTATGCTTAGCGAAATAAGCCAGGCAATGAAAAAAAATACCTTATGCTGTCACCTATTACAGGAAACTAATGAACAACACAAACAAATGAGCAAAATTGAACCAGAGGTATGTAAACAAGGAGTAGACTAACAGTAACAACGGGGTAGGTGGGAGGGAGAGAAGGGGAAAGAAGTGGAAGGGTCTAGTCAAAGCACATGTATAAATGACCCACGGACATGGACAACTGAGTGGGGACTAAATGTGAGAGAAGTAGGGTAAAGGGTGCAGGGAAGCAAGAGAGGGAAAAAATGTGGGACAACTGTAATGGAAAAACAAACAAACAATAATTTTAGTGGGGGAAAAATGAAAATATGAAGAATGGAAATGCCACTTCAGAGAATATTAGAACGAAAAGGATTTTCCTTCACATTGTATATTTTTCTCCCTATCTGATCCCTCCAGAGTGTGGCATTCTAAAGAAGTAAGTAACAACATAAGTTTCTTTGCATAAAACTAATAAGACCAATTATTAATAGAGGTTTTTTTTACCAAGACGTTGACTGGAATGTCATGCCTAAAGAGACATGCTTGGGCTCTGGTTGTTACCAAAAAGCCCTGAGGAACTGGGAATGACTTTCAAAGGTAATAAAAGCCCATGAGATAAAATGCCTGGTACCATGGTTGGTGGTGCGGTACACAGAAATCTCTCCAGGGAAGGAATGAAGGTTGTTTTCCTGAAAGATGGCTAGGAGAGACCTTAAGACACAATGGAAAACAAGAAGGACTTGGAAAAGACAGGTGTGTACAGGCAAGGCTGAATGCCAGGTATGTGGTTCTGCTTCCGTGCCCTGAAGGGCAGACTGAAGGTCACCCTAAATGTTCCTTGGGTAAGTTCCAGCAAACCAGAACTAAAGATCATAAGTGATCATTTTCTGCTCTTGTTGTGTTTATGCAAATGAACAGGATATATTAAAAATGAACTTAATGCAGTCCCTTTAATGACAAGGAGGGTAATCTTAGGGAGAAAAATCATGATTCAAGGAAAATCACTATGATCAATGGTAGACTATAAAGTAGTGCAGCTAACCGTCTTTAAAGTTTCTTTCCTTTTAAAATTTGTTTTCATTTGAAAGTTAAACTATGTCTGTGGTATTATCAAAGATGTTTAATTTACAGGCAAAATGAAGGTCAAATGCCTTGCAGCTGAATGTCTTTCCGATAAGAAAGTCCTACAGATTTAGAGACTTGTATGTTGGTTATGTTACATAAATTAACATGTGTTTTCTGTTTTCAAAGGGCATAAGCCTATGATCTCATTACCTGAGTTATTGTCTGTATGTATATGCCTCACTTAATCCTGTCTGCAGCGCTGCCTCCTAAGACTCAACGGTTTGGCTGAACTAAGTGGCTGGGTTGGTGAAAAATAGGGTCGTCTGTGGGCTTCACTTTAAAACTGGTTTCTCTTTTCTGTCCTAATGGCTTGGAAAGAAAGAGCCTAGAGGTCTGATAGGGGGGAAACCTAAACTTTTCCCTCAGCCCAAACTAAGTATAATGGGCAAAAGGGTTTTTGGACAGGTGAGATGTACCTGGCACACCTTCCTCCAAAGAAGTCCTTCATTTCCCTAATGTGGGACATTGAAAAATTAGTACCTGTCTTTTGTCATCTAGTAGTTATAGATTGAATGATGTCTTTTAACCCTGTTGCTAAATCTGTTGCCTCCAGAACACAATAAGGATGCCAGCCTGTTAAATCAAGCATGCTGTTGTCTGGGGACAGCCAACCGACCTGGAGTCTGCACGATCTTTACCCATGTGGGAAGGCCACCCTCCTCTCCACACCCCCACTCTTATTAGGGATTTCTGGACCCAAGGGTAGGTAGGACGAGGACCATGTCCATCTTGAAGCAGGTAGAAGAGCTCGAGACCTTTGCCCATTATCCTTTATAAGATTATAAAGGGTCTTATATCTGAGAGGGAGAGACTGTTATTTTTTGTTTTTAAAATAATTAATTATTTATTTATTAAAAAGAAGAAGAAGAAGAAGAATATATGAAAGGGTGAGGCAGGAGAGCTTGTATGTACAACCCATGGGCATGGACTTGAGGGGGAATTGTTGGGGAGAGGGGGGTGCTGGGCGTAGGGGAGCAAGGGAAAAGAAATTGGAATTATTGTAACAATATAATCAATAAAATATACTTTAAAAAAAAGAAATTCCAGAAGAAAAAGTAGAAGAGCAAGAGATAGAAAACCTGTTTGAAAAACTAATGACAGAAAACTTCCCTAACATGAGGAGAAAAAGTCATGCAAGTCCAGGAAGCACAGAGGGTCTCAATGAAGAGGAACCCCAACAGGCCCATTTCAAGACACATCATAATTAAAATAGCAACATTCAAAGACAAAGAGAGAATCCTAAAAGCAGCAAGAGAGAAACAACTAATAACATAAAAGGGAGCTCCAATAAGGCTATCATCAAATTTTTCAGCAGAAACACTACAAGCCAGAAGGAAATGGCAAAAAATATTTCAAGCAATGAAAAACGAAGGCCTACAACCAAGAATACTCTACCCAGCAAGGCTCTCTTTAAAAATGGAAGGTGAAATAAGGAGTTTCCAAGACAAAAGAAGGCTAAAAGAATACAGCTCCACCAACCCAGCATTGCAAGACATGCTAAAGGGTCTGCTTTAAGAAGATGAAGAAACAGAGAGAGAAAGAGAGGAACAAGAGTACAAAGGGGGAAAATGACATTGAATAAGTACTGAAAGAAAGAAGAAACTTCTACCATTTGCAACAACATAAATGGAACTAGAGAATTATGCTTAGCGAAATAAGCCAGGCAACAAAATAAAAATAATTTATGCTATCATCTATTACAGGAAACTAATGAACAACACAAACAAATGAGCAAAATTGAACCAGAGGTATGTGAGCAAGAAATAAACTAACAGTAACAAAGGGGGAGATTGGAGGGAGAGAAGGGGATAAGAAGGGGAAGGGTCTAGTCAAAGACATGTATAAATGACCCATGGACATGGACAACTGGGTGGGGACTGAATGTGGGGGTGGGGACTGAATGTGGGAGAAGGGAGGGACAGGGTGCAGGGAAGCAAGAGGGAAAAAAAAGTGAGACGACTGTAATGGAAAAACAAAGAAAAATTTTAGTGGGGGAAAAATGAAAATATAAAGAATGGAAATGCAAGTTTAGTGAATATTAGAAGGACAAGGATTTTCCTTCACACTGTATATTTTTCTCCCTATCTGATCCCTCCAGAGTTTGGCATTCTAAACAAGTAAGTAATGACATAAGATTCTTTGCATAAAATTAATAAGACCAGTTGTTAATAGAGGTTTTTTTCACGAAGACTTTGACTGGAATGTCATGACTAAAGGAGACATGCTTGGGCTCTGGTTGTTAACAAAAAGCCCTGAAGAACTGGGATTGACTTTCAAAGGTAATAAAAGTCCATGAGATAAAAGGCCTGGTACCTTGGTTGGATGTGCGGTTAATGGCAATCTTCCCAGGGAAGGAATGAAGGTTGTTTTCCTGAAAGATGGTAGAAGAAACCTTAAGGCACAATGGAAAAGCAGAAGGACTTCGAAAAGCAGAAGGACTTGGAAAAGACAGGTGTGTACAGGCAAGGCTGAATGCCAGGTATGTGGTTCTGCTTCCGTGCCCTGAAGGGCAGACTGAAGGTCAACCTAAATGTTCCTTGCGTAAGTTCCAGCAAAGCAGAACTAAAGGTCATATGTGATCATTTTCTGCTCTTGTTGTGTTTATGCAAATGAACAGGATATATTAAAAATGGACTTAATGCTGTCCCTTTAATGACAAGGAGGGTAATCTTAGGGAGAAAAATCGTGATTCAAGGAAAATCACAATGATCAGTGGTAGACTATAAAGTAGTGCAGCTAACCGTCTTTAAAGTTTCTTTTCATTTAAAATATGTTTTCACTTGAAAGTTAAACTATGTCTGTGGTATCATCAAAGATATTTAATTTACAGGCAAGAAGAATGTCAAATGTCTTACACCTGGATGTCTTTCAAATAAGACCGTCTTACAGATTTAGAGACTTTTTTGTGGGTTATGTTACAGAAATTACCATGTGTTTCCTGTTTTCAAAGGGCATAAGCCTATGATCTCTTTACCTGAGTGATTGTCTGTATGTATAGGCCTCACTTAATCCTGTCTGCAGCGCTGCCTCCTGAGACTCAACGGTTTGGCTGAACTAAGTGGCTGGGTTGGTGAAGTATGGGGTGTTCTGTGGGCTTCACTTTAAAACTCGTTTCTCTTTTCTATCCTAATGGCTTGGACAGAAAGGGCCCAGAGTTCTGAGAGGGGGGAAAACCTAAAATATTTCCCTTGGCCCAAACTAAGTATAATGGGCAAAATGGTTTTGGACAGGTGAGATGTGCCTGGCACTCCTTCCTCCAAAGAAGCCATTTTTTTTTCCCTAATGTGAGACATTGAAAAATTAATACCTGCCTTTTTTCATCTAGTGGTTATGGATTGAATGATGTATTTTAACCCTATTGCCAAATCTGTTGCCCCCAGAATACAACGAGGATGGCAGCCTGTTAAACCAAGCATGCTATTGCCCGGGGACAGCCAACTGACCTGGAGTTTGCATGATCCTTCCCCATGTGGAAAGGCCACTCTCCCCTCAACACCCCTACGCTTATTAGGGATTTCTGGATCCAAGGGTAGGTAGGACAACGACCATGTTAGCTTGAAGCAGCTAGAGGAGCTTGAGACCTTCGCCCATTGTCCTTTAGAAGATTATAAAGGGTCTTAAGTCTGAGAGGGAGGGATTGTTATTTTTTATTGTTAAAATAATTAATCATTTATTTATTAAAAAAAGAGAAGAAGAATATTTGAAAGGGTGAAGCGGGAGAGCTTGCATATACGAACCATGGACATAGATTTCAGGATGGATTGCTGGGGTAGGGGGATGCTGGGTAGAGGGGAGCAGGGGGGAAAAGGTTGGAACTATTGTAACAATATAATCAAGGAAATATACTTAAAAAAAGAAATAGATGTTTTCCTTTCTATCTCTCTCAGATCAATAAAATTTTTTTGAAAGAAAGAAGGGTTGGTTGTAGAGTCATAATAGACCTTGCTCTGAAGCCCTGCTCTGCTACTATGCCACTTAGCAGTTATGTGACATTGGGAATCTCTCTAAGTCTCAGTTTCCTTATTCATAAAATGAGGATATTAATACTTATCTCATAGGATTGTTGTAGGATTCAATGAGATAAAATATGTAAAGTTCTTGGCAGATCCCCAGCATATGTTAAGTGCTTAACAAAGCATAAATATACCATTTACCCATTGATCTTGAGCAGCTATTTAAAGTGTTGGCCTCCCTTCTTTTATATCCATAAAATGATAATGACAGTGTGTACTTTACAGTGTGATGATGAAATACATGCAATTTTTGCACAGTGAATAAAAGGAAATGATATGTCTACATATGCATAAACTTAAATTTAAAAAATACATTCATCTAATAAATGACAAAAATGAAAATAGAACCTAGATCTTTTTTTATTAAAATCTAGATCTTCTACATTGAGTCCTCTGACAACCAACACAGCTAGATACTCCTAATTCTACTATTCAAGTACAGAAGAACATTTTCTCACAACTCCATTCAGAAGAGAGGAACCTTGAAATACCCATGAAAAATGAATTTCAAAAGGAAAATATGCAAGTTACCTGAATTAAGGCCTCACTCAACATGTTTTCATTGACCTCCAAAATAATGTTTTTTATATCTTCATATGGCATACGATATGATCCAAGGAAGATAGCTAAAATAAAAATAGGATTTAGTAAAAATTGAACAGCATCAAAATTTTATCATCCTAATAAATACCTGATTCCCATTTCATAGAATCAAATTTTTAAACTTATGTCACCAATATTAATTTACAGAGTTATGAACAAACAAAATACTTTCCTTTTGATGGACTACACAGTTCACCTAGGCAAAATAGCTCATTGTTAAAGGCTCTAATATGTACAGCTAACACATATTTGCATATACAAAATAAAACTCCTGCTAATAGCAGTATTAACTACATGTTTATGCATTTCAGATTGAGCTAATACAAAATGACCCATTAAAAGTTAGAGATTCAATTTCAAATTGGTCTTTTAATTCAATGCAGAATTCAGTGTAGAGACTGTCAGATACAACCAACACAGTACTTCTCAGGAATGACAAGAAATTAACCAAATACAAGAAAAGTATATCAATCTACTTTGTAGTTCTCATATACAGGAAAAACTGAAAGTGTCTGAATCATCACTGCTCTCTGCATTCCTGCTGACATTCATGTGGTATACTACTAGTTGTTTTATATGCTGAATCTTGATTTCCGTTGTCAACGTCTTCTTAATTCAATATATATACTGTCATATTGAAATAATTAATTAAATTATATCTAAAAAGCTTACACTTAACTCAGAATGTATTTTTTTCAAAAACACATTACAGTTTAACCTCCAAAAAACATACTTTTTGAAGAACATTTGCTTTGTTCTTATCATCAGAACAGGAATATATTCCAAATATTTTTTTTCCATGAAAATGCCCATATGACTTCACTGACACTTAAAATAAGAAATCCTTACTGTCTATACACATGATTACCTAGGCGTGAACACCAAATGAGATCTCCATAATCAAAAATAATAATGTTGACAGATATCAACTAGCAATTAAGAGCATCCTGTGTTTTGTAAAACTTACTGAACATCCACTTTATAAAGTGATATACACATTCACAGCAACTATTAAGAGACTTCTTTTATGAAAGCAATATTCCGACTGACAGGAGAATGATGAGTTGTTTATTTTTATCTGATTCCCTATAGCACATTCTTTAACATAATAAACTCCTATGGTAGCTCTTTGCATAATTAGAAATGCTTGATGTGTTGAAAATTTTCATGCATAGTGTTTTAGTATCCTCAGAATATAAACACAAGTCTACTCTGGTGACAAGAAAAAAATGTGAAGTCCAATACAGAGGGGAGAATTTATGAAGTAAAACTGAAGGCCTACTTATATGAAGATGGCTTTAACTGTCTACTGCTTAGCAAAAGTATGCTTATAGGCTGACTAATTTGTTAAAGGCTTTAAGGTTTAGTAACCAGTTTTAAAGTGCAGTGGTTAACAATTTAACTAGCTCACATCACAATTACTTAAAATGTAAAAGAATAGCAGGAAAGGATTTGTCTGATGTGACTAGTGAATACTCTAAAACTATTACTCCCAAGCCTCCGCAGAAGAAAAACAAATACCAATCTTTTCAACTCTGCCTTATGTCTCAATGAGTCCTCCAACAATGCCTAGTTATCAGTACTTTCTGAAGTTTTATTATTAATAAATTTAATCAAGCCTGAGGAAGGTTAAATTATGATGGCCTCCATTTTGACTGAATGACAAAAAGGCAAACCAAATCATGTCTACACAGAATTGTGTTCCTAGTAAATGCTAATAAATACACCTCTTCAAAGAAGTTACAACTTTGTTTAAATACATTCAACAAAACAACCACCCTCTAGGCAGGAAAATTCACATACACAGATTCTGGGCCATTTTGGGATCCAAAACTCTTAACTCTTTCACTCTCTTCTTTACAGGTTGGGTCTTCTTCTCTTCTAAAGCTTCTGCATTCTTTTGAACTGGAAGAAAAATTATGATTCATAAACAATAATGGCACTAATCCAAATGCAAGGCATAACACTAGTAAGGCATATTAACTATATTAATAAAGCTCATGCCAAAATCAATAAATGTGTTTATATATTTCATTAGTTCAGAGAAGAGGATAAACATAAAAATATAGACCTGTTTATAGAGGTTTCCCTACAAATTAAATATGAGCACTTAAGCAGAAAAGATAAGCCAAATAGAACCAAAAATCAATTGCTGCTTCTTAACTAATGTGCAAGATTAATTACTCCTTCACCAGGTACCTGCAAGCAGCACTGGAATTGAATGTAAAATCTCCCTCATTTAAACTAATTGAGGAAAAAGAGATGCATTTGTCCTAAATTATGTTAAAATTTAGGTATGTCTTTAATTTAGTGAAATTGTTTTAAAGTACCTAAGGCAACATTAACTGCAAAACAAGTTGCCATATAAAAATTCCTGCTGAGAGTGCTTTGAAGAATAGATATGAACTATTTGCAACTTGCACAACAGCAGCATCCATTTGCATACACATAATTAACAAACCTCAAAGACAGGGTCTTTTGAGTAAGTTTAGCTTTGTTTCTCTCACCATTTTTTTAGTACTATTTACTTTCTTAGAACAAAATATATATTTATGATGTATTCAGAAGGTAATCCTCTAATTCAGAAACAATTAAAATGCCCTGAAACTGAAGAGTGCCAGTGCCAAGGAATGGCTTTTGCCCCCCATTACCTCCATTATCCCCAAATAAGCAATCCCCAAAACCAAAGTGAAAAACAACCTGTACGGCAGGCTAATGTGAAAATGGAGCTTTATACCAAATCCCTAAACCCCTCCTGTACAGAAATTCTACAACTATTAAGGTACTTATGTATTACCAGTTTACCTCTTCTAATTAAAAAAAAGAAAAAGAAAAGGTTATAGATAATTAAACCATCAGAAAATATGAGTTAAGTAAAGCCAACTTTTTTATTTTCAGACAAGGGGAGTGATATATTCTTGCCCCCAAACTCATGCTCCTGAAGTTCATCAATAAATCATATGGCCATAATCCTGCTCTTTGTTTATTACTTTTAAAAACATAACTTCATTTTGAGGCAATTATTTTTAGTATTTTAATTTATCTGATCTTTGTTAAAGAGCTCACAAAGGAGTTACTGATTTTCATTAGAGGAAAATCAACACAACCACAATATCTTTTTGCTAAATTATGTGTTCAAAAATATCAGCACCTAGAAAACTTTCTAGACATGTTTTAAAAGGAATCAAAATATGGAAGCCCATTAAAACCAGCTTTGTTTTAATGGTTGCACAATACATGAAAATTAAATAAACTTACTTTAATATAAGATAAAAATTATCTGAATAACTAAACCCCTAACAGTTAGTTCTAAGATTTACCAGTATGACCAACCTAAAATGATGCAGTCTAAGCAGTCTCAATAGTCATTACACTTAAAAATCAGAATCTTGAGAGATGATAGTAGTTTGCCATGTGTACTCAACACAATAGAGTTAATGCTAGTACTGGAAGAAAAATGACTTAATGCATTTCTTTTAAAATCATTGCATATGTTCCTCAAAGGATCTAAGAGCACAGTGCTTTTCCTATGCAATAATTAGCATTTTAATTTATTTCATTTTTCAAGCCACCCCTAGCTTCAGACGACTCTATATAAAGAAATGGCAGTCCAGGAGTCATTCTCTTTATCAATAAAAAAATTAATTGAATCATACTGAAATTACTTCTAGAATCATTCAGTAATTTTAACTTAGTCCAAGTAATAATCAAGAAAGCTGTCCTAATCTCTCAATATGCCTTAAAACACACTATAGAAGACTGATTAACCAAGTATATATAGGATAAAAATGCTGTGGTATGAAGGCCATATTAAGATCATTAGGCAAACTCACAGACTTCTGATTAACCCAGACATACATAACACTCATTTTGCATGCCTTATTTTTGCATTTTTTCATTAAATAACACTTCAACCTCTATCATCTTTAATTGAATGAGTTATTTAAAATTAAGATTAGATGTCTTAAATACCTAGAGTTCACAGTTTTGTTTTTTGAATCCTAATATATTTTCCTTGTATTATGCATGCAATTTGGCTCTAACCTGGGTTCAATAAATGGTAAAAATTCCATGAGTGGGCACTGCTGTTCTGAGAATTAGTAGAGAAAAGCTAGTATAAAATAGTCCTTTCACTAGACAGGCTTTCAGAAACAATCATGTTTTTGCCATGATCAGTAGATATTGTCCAGTGGCTATTATTGCCTCTAGCTTTCTTGTCTTTAAAAGCATTTCCCAGCACTCATAACTACAGGATTAGATAAAAAGAGAATTTAAAAAGAGGTAATGATATATATATATATATATATATATATATATGTCGTCCGTCTCGAGAGACGATGGTGTAGCTTCTTAAGAGTCTATCTGCACCGCCGAGAATGGCTGTGCAGTCCGACTCGGGAGTGACACGGTATCTGTCTCCTCCCGTGTTGAATCGACATCTTGTGATGACGCTGGAGTGTCCTCTCCAGTGAAGCTGAAGCTACAGAGCCTGGGCAGGGTGATATGGAGGGTCTGCTGTTGCCCATGCAGCAGACCCCCCCTCTCTTCGCAGCTGAAGGATCCAAGGGAAAGACGGAGTCAATACAGCTTGGCTTCAGGTGCGCCGCAGGAGTTGCCGGTGTTGACTACAACGTCAAACTGCCTTAGGGACTCCGGCTCCGGATTTTCTGTCGGGGTTTACTCCCTTAGCCTTTCCCCTGAAGAGGTATGCCGCAAGGCAGCGGAGGTTTTTTGGAGTCAGAGTTTTCCTTCTCTGTATATATATATATATATATAAATATATATATATTTATATATATATATATATATTTATATATATGATGTCCCTGGCTGGTTTGGCTCAGTGGATTGAGCGTCGGCCTGCAAGCTAAGTGTCGCTGGTTCGATCTTCCAGTCAGGGTACATCAGAGAAGGAAAACTCTGACTCCAAAAAACCTCCGCTGCCTTGCGGCATACCTCTTCAGGGGAAAGGCTAGGGGAGTAAACCCCGACAGAAAATCAGGAGCCGGAGTCCCTAAGGCGGTTTGACGTTGTAGTCAACACCGGCAACTCCTGCGGCGCACCTGAAGCCAAGCTGTATTGACTCCGTCTTTCCCTTGGATCCTTCAGCTGCGAAGAGAGGGGGGGTCTGCTGCATGGGCAACAGCAGACCCTCCATATCACCCTGCCCAGGCTCTGTAGCTTCAGCTTCACTGGAGAGGACACTCCAGCGTCATCACAAGATGTCGATTCAACACGGGAGGAGACAGATACCGTGTCACTCCCGAGTCGGACTGCACAGCCATTCTTGGTGGTGCAGATAGACTCTTAAGAAGCTACACCATCGTCTCTCGAGACGGACGGCTGCCGACGACGACGACGATATATATATATATATATATATAGAACTTATCTAAATGGTATTAAAGCCTTCATACATTACAATTTTTCTCCTTTCATAATGACTACAAAATACCACTTGTCCTCATAGGCTTTTATTCCATATATGTTTCTAATGCAAAAGTTAAATATTCTATAACTTGATTAAAATATGAACACTTACATAACTCCATTAAAACATGAATGGGCATTTCTTCAAAGAAGACATATAAATGGCCAACAATTATATGAAAATATGTTCAACATCACTAATCATCAGGAAAATGCAATTTCAAAATCACAATGAGATATCACCTCACATGTCTTTAGATGGCTATTATAAAAAAATGGGATAAGTATCGGTGAGGATGTGGAGTAATTGAAACCCCTGTACACTACTGGTTGGAATATAAAATGTGCATCCTCTTTGGGAAAAAGTATGATGATTCCACAAATAATTAAAAATAGAACTACCATATGATCCAGCAATCCCACATCAGGGTATATATCCAAAAGAACTGAAATCAGGATCTCAAAGAGATATTTACATTCTCATGTTCACTGCAGCATAATCACAATAGCCAAAATATGAGAACAACCTAAGTGCCCATTAAGGAATGAATGGATAACAAAAATGTGATGCACGCACATGCACACACATTATGGAATATTATTCAGACTTTAAAAAGTAACCCCACCATATGCAACAACATGGATGAACCCAGAGGACATTATGTTAAGCATAATAAGCAAATCACAGAAGGGTAAGTGCTGATATGAGTAATCTAAATACATTTTATATTACTTATATAAGCAACCTAAAATGTCAAACTCATAGAAAAAAGGAGTAAAACAGTGGTTGCCAGGGGTAGAAAGATAAGGGAAATAGGGAACCGCTGTTCAAGTGGAATAAAGTTTCAGTTATACAAGAAGAATAAGTTCTAGAGATCTGCAGTACAACATTGTGCCTATAGTAAACAATATTATACTGTGCACTTAAAAATTTGTTGAGTGTATAGCTCTTGTTAAATGTGCTTATAACAATAAAGTATAAATTAATTAAAAGCTGAAAATAAATTATACAGATCTATAATTATGTAAAATTGCTTGGATGAGACTGAAAAGATTTTAAGACTCAACACAAAAACTACCAGAACTGATTTTGTCATCAATGGCCCTATATGACTCAGGTTCAATCAACATGCGGACTCCAGTCAAATGTGACCTCTCCCTGTGCGTATGAAAACCCATACAGCCACTAGGACTGAATCCAATGGATTAAATTGAGTGCATAAATTGGCACTGCTAATAAACCAAACAATAATGAAACATAAAACACTGTCTGTAAGAAGACAATGATGTAATAATAAAGATATTTGTATTATTCTTAAAGATACGTTAACAGCAATATACTAATTATCTATGATAAAATGCCCATGAGTATTCTTATATTTCCTTCAATACATGGATTGTTACATACAATTGCATTATAAATTTATTCCTGTACAACTGAGGAATGCTCATCAACATAAACACAGTAAACATGGTTATATTCTTCCCCCAATCTAAGTTAGGCAATGTTCAAAAACCTCCTATTAATTTCTGCCATCCTAGTAAATACACAGAACATGTAAAATAATAAGTGTAATTTGTAGCAAATGTTAACATATTATAAATGAGTGACATCGAACGATTTACATGGTGATAACAAACCATAAATCACAATGAAATTTTATAACTATGTTAATTTATTTAAAAATTCTAGTGAGAAAGATTGGTCCCTAAAGTCAGCATCAATACTATTCACTCATTCACTGATTCATTCATTCATCTAGCAAATACCTGTTGATTACCTACACTATACGTTAGCCTTGCATGAGTATACAATGGTACACAAGACTTAAATGTCTACTCATACTCTTAAATTCAAGGTTATATGTAAACTACTAATTATGGAAGTATTTCCAAAAGATATCTAACATTTGTAGTTCTCTTGTCAATAACAATATAGCTTAATTGAATACATTCTTATCACTCAGCAAATTTCTTTTTATTATTTGAAGCCATAGTTTCACAGAGAATATTGTATCTCTGAATCAGCATCAGCTGATGAGTTACATCATATTATAAAGAATATGTGGGGAAGGAAAATTATGACACTTACTATTAAGTGTACTATGTAAAAAGCCAGGGTAAATAATGCTAATATTAGTGTCAAAAAGCACACTAGATAGCCTGTCCAAGAAACAAAGCAAAACACAAATCTGTCAAAATGAGGCAGACAACTATAGAAATCCTGGTGACACAGCTCACTAGGCAGCAGATGAAGAATCTGACAGATGAACAAATAAGAAACCTTTCAGAGGCTCAATTCAGAGCTATAGTCATCAGGTGGCTTACAGAATTAACAAAAGATTTGGAACAAGATGAGAAAGGATTGAAAGCCACTCATACTGAAAAGAATGAAAACACATACGAGACAAGTGGTAAGGAAATAAAATCCAGAGATCAAATCAACAAACCAGAATATAGGGAAGGAAGTCAACCAGTGCAGAAAGAGGAAAGAGAAAACAAGGAAAGTGAGGAGAGGACCAGAAACCTCTGGGACAGCTATAAGAGATTGAACATACGGATTATAGGATTGCCAGAGGGTGAAGAAGAAGAACCAGAAAATGAAAAATTATGTGAAAAAGTAATGAAGCAGAACTTCCTGAACTTGGGGAAGGAAATAGACTTATAAGTCCAGGAAGCACAGAGAGTTCCAGAAAAACTGGAACCAGGGAGAAACACTCCAAGACACATTTTAATCAAATTGTCAAAAATTAAAGATAGAGAGGCTCTTAAAAGCAGCAAGAGAAAAGAATCATGTACAAAGGGGTCCCAATTAGACTATCAGCTGACTTCTCAAGGGAGACCTGCAGGCAAGAAGGGACTGACAAGAAATATTCAAAGTAATGAAAATCGAAAACCTACAGCCACGAATACTCTATGCAGCGAAATTGTCATTCAGAATAGAAAGGCAGAGAAAGTGCTTCCAGGACAAAATAAAACTGAAAGAGTTCATTAGATCCAAACCACTATTATATGAGATGTTAAAGGGACTGGCTTAGAAAAAGGAGGATCAAAACTATGAACATTAAAATGAAAACTGCATCACAAGAACCAACAGAAGCTAGGGAATCAGAACAAAGGCAAACTAAATAGGCAACGAGAGTGGAAAAAGAACTATAGGTATGGGGAACATACTGGGGGGAAGTCAGCAGGGAGGGGTAAGGGGGAGAGGGAAGGAGATAGTACAAAAATTAAGAAGCGTAGTAGGAGGGAATGGAATAGACAGAAAGAGGTTGAGAAGAACTATATGCACAGCCAATGGACATAGACTAAAAGGGGGGAACAACTGGAGGGATGGGGGCCACCGGGCGGAGGGGAGAAGAGGGAAGGGAAATTGGGACAACTGTAACAGAAAAATCAATAAAACATATTTTGAAAAGAAGCACAGTAAAGTTTATGTAACTTCATGTACACATATATATATAATCAACAAGTTAGATGTCCAACTGTTGTTTTATTTATATCATATAAATATAGGAATTGTGATCTGCCAGCATAAATAACTATTTATTCATATGTACCCAATTCCAGAAGTGAGTCTAACTATAACCTATATTCTATTATTTTTGATGTACTAATTAAAATAGAATAGATGTTATTTTAACTTCAATTAATAAATCAATGTTAAACTGGTTGCAAGTATGACAACAGCAGGCAGGGAAAATCTACAATTTCTATGTGTGATAGCTACTACTGATTTTTTACAAATTTTATTAGTTTTCACTTTTTCAAAAATCATCTTTACCCTTGAATATCTGAAAATATCATAGAAGCAATTGAAAAATGGGAAAAAGATTATATATATATATCGTCGTCGGCAGCCGTCCGTCTCGAGAGACGATGGTGTAGCTTCTTAAGAGTCTATCTGCACCGCCGAGAATGGCTGTGCAGTCCGACTCGGGAGTGACACGGTATCTGTCTCCTCCCGTGTTGAATCGACATCTTGCGATGACGCTGGAGTGTCCTCTCCAGTGAAGCTGAAGCTACAGAGCCTGGGCAGGGTGATATGGAGGGTCTGCTGTTGCCCATGCAGCAGACCCCCCCTCTCTTCGCAGCTGAAGGGTCCAAGGGAAAGACGGAGTCAATACAGCTTGGCTTCAGGTGCGCCGCAGGAGTTGCCGGTGTTGACTACAACGTCAAACCACCTTAGGGACTCCGGCTCCGGATTTTCTGTCGGGGTTTACTCCCTTAGCCTTTCCCCTGAAGAGGTATGCCGCAAGGCAGCGGAGGTTTTTTTTTTTTGGAGTCAGAGTTTTCCTTCTCTGATGTGCCCTGACTGGAAGATCGAACCAGCGACACTTAGCTCGCAGGCCGACGCTCAATCCACTGAGCCAAACCAGCCAGGGTCATATATATATATGTATGTGTGTGTGTATGCATACACATGCACATACAAATACAAGTATGTGTATAACATGCATACATACATACATATATGCAACACACAAAAAAAGAAAGTGTAATAATAATAACTATAACAATAACAGTGGTAGTACTAGAAGTAGTAACCACAACTACAATAATCAGAACCACAGAACCACTACCAAATTCAACTATTATTAAGCATTTCTCAGTGCCTGGCACTAATTTAACTTGATATCATCTTATATAATAGGTGTTAGCATTCTTATTTTACAAAGGAGAAAACTAAAGAACAGGATAATTGGAGAAAAGATGGCGAAGGAGTGAGGGGAGGTTTTGCTTCCATGCTCCCAAGAACTGTCTGTAGTTTAGACTAATTGTGGACAGAGCACCTCAGTTAATATATGGATACCAGCAGGAGCTGAGCCCTGGCGCTGCTGGCAGTAGAGGAAACCATCTTGGAGAGACCTGTCTGGTGAGGATCTTGGAGGAGAAAGGGGCAAGATTTGAGCTCTGGCTGGCTTGGTTCCCCGAGCTATGGCTGGCAGTGTACAAATATTTTTAGTGACCCTGGGTTCCCCTTGAGAAGAGTCAGGGGTGAAGAGTGAGGCTCTTCCAGCAGGAGTGGGCCAGGTGGCATCTGGCTCTGAGAGGCAAGGAGCAGCATATTTTTTTCCATGAGAGTGAGTGAGTGAGTGAGTGTGTGTGTGTGTGTGTGTGTGTGTGTGTGTGTGTGTGTTGTTTTCTTTTTCTTTCTTTTGATTGTTTTTTGCTGACCAGGGAGGAAAGGCTAGGGGCGGGGAGATACTCTTGATGAATGCACGCACAGAAGTGCACTTGCCCACTCCTCACGTCCCGCCCATGGTAAGCGCCCCAGTCCACCTACCCAGGTCCATAACCAGCCTTCCCTGAGTCCCACCCCAGGGCTATGCGCAGTAGTTCCCACGGTCCACTCACCCCGGCATGCAAGTAGCCACCCCATGGCCTATGGGCCCTGGATCTGTGTGAGAGAGACCACTCACCCCTGACTGAGGCCAAATGAGGGTGAAGTGAATAGAAGGCGCTTTGTAAAAGTTTTGGAAGCTGACTCTGGAGAAAGATGTAAGGGAGCAGAGTACTAGATCCTAGTGCAGAATCACCCCCAGTGCTACAGAAGAAATAGCTTAATCAGACTACTCCCCTCAAGTGGCATCAGCCGGAGGCAGCAGCTCAACCAATGTAGTATACCAGAAGATCACACAACAAAAGCAGGAAATGAAAGCAGGTCAATCTAAGAACAGAAACAAACAAGAAGAGCCACCTAAAACAGGGAGAAGGAGAAACAGCACCCCATCAAAAGGAAAGGAGGAATTCACAGAAGGAGGGATAGATGAAATAGAGGCAAGCCAACTACCAAAAAAGAAATTCAAAACAATGGTAATGAGGAACTGCAATGAACTCAACAAACTCAGAGAAAACTACAACGAATTCCAGGGCAAATACAAAGAACTCCAGGGAAACTAAAAAGGACATCAGGGAAGCTACAAGGAACTTACTGAGAATTACACCAGCATGAAAAAGGACATAAAAACTATCAATAAGAGCCAGGAAGAAATGAAGAATACAATTTCTGAACTGAAGAACACAGTAGAAGGAATCAAAAGCAGCCTAGAGGAAGCAGAGGATCGGATCTATGAGCTAGAGGACAACACAGAAAAACTCTCAGACAGTGCAACAAAATGAAAAAAGACTGAAAAAGAATGAAGAGGGTTTAAGAGAGCTTCAGGAAAACATGGAATACAACAATATCTGTATCATAGTGATGCCAGAAGAAGAAGAGGAGCAAGGGCTAGAAAACCTGATTAAAATGGTAATAACAGAAAACTTCCTGAACATGAGGAGAGAAAACATCTCACCGTCTCACAAGTACGGGAAGCACAGAGGGTCTCAATAAAGAAGAACGCAAGGAGGCCTACTCCAAAGCACATCATAATTAAAATGGCAACATTCAAAGACAATGAGAGAATCCTAAAGACAGCAAGAGAAAAGCAGCAAATAAAATACAAGGGAGCTACAATAAGGCTATTAGTTGATTTCTCAACACAAACACTACAAGCCAAAATGGAATGCCAAAAACATTTCAAGAGATGAAGAACAAAGGCCTACAACCAAGACTACTATACCCAGCAAGGCTCACTTTCAAAACGGAAGATGAAATAAGGAATTTCCCAGAAAAAGGAAGACTAAAAGAATATATCTCCACCAAACCAGCACTGAAAGACATGCTAATGGGTCTGCCTAAAGAAGAAGAGAGAGAGGAACATAGGTACTAAAAGAAATGAATAAATTAAATGTATTAAATGTTCAAATCAAAAGACATAGAGTAGCAGAATGGATAGAAAAACTTGAACCACAAATATGCTCTCTACAAGTGAAAGACCTTAAAACAAAAGATCTACACAGACTGAGAGTGAAGGAATGGAAAGAAGTATTCTAAGCAACTGGACATGAAAAAAAAACAAGCGAGGTTAGCAATACTTATATAAGACAAAACAGACTGCACAGAAAAGGCCATAAAAAGAGACAAAGACAGACATTTCTTAATACTTCAGGGAACAATCCTTGAAGAACATATAACCCTAGTAAACATATATGCACCCAATATACAAACACCCAAATACATAAGGAAAATCTTGAAAGACTTCAGGAATGATATGGACAGCAACACACTCGTAGTAGGGCACTTTAACACCCCAGTGTCAACAATGGAGAGATCTTCGAAGAAAAGAAACACCAAGGATATTGAGGCATTGAACAACACTCCAGATAAAATGGACTTAGTTGATATATACAGAGAACATTTCATAGCAAAGAAGAAAAACATATATTCTTTTCAGGTGCACATAGAACATTTTCAAAGATAGACCACATGGTAGGACACAAAACAAGCCTCAACAAATCCAAGAATATTGAAATTATATCAAGCATCTTCTCAGATCACAATGGCCTGAAACTGAAAACCAACCTCAAAGAAAAAAACTCAAAGACATTCCAACTCATGGAGGATGAATAATGTGCTATTAAATAATGAATGGCATAACAATGACATCAAGGAAGAAATCAAAAAGTTTCTGGAAATTAATGATAACGAACACACAACATCTCAAAACCTATGGGACACAGAAAAAGCAGTCCTGAGAGGAAAATTCAGAGCAATACAGGCCTACTTAAAAAGAATAGAAGAATCTCAAATAAAAAATCTAACCCTACAGGTACAAGAACTAGAGAATAAACAACAAAGCCAAGAGTGAGTAGAAGGAAGAAAATCATCAAGATCAGAGCACAATTAAATGACATAGAGACAAAACAAATAATTCAAAAGATCATAAAACAGGAGCCAGTTCTTCGAAAAGATAAACAGAATTGACAAGCCTTTCACCAGGCTCATCAAGGTAAAAAGAGAGAGGACTTAAATAAACAAAATCAGATACAAAAGAGGAGAAATCACAACTGATACCATAGAAATACAAAGGATTGTAAGAAATTACTACAAACATCTGTATGGCAAGAAACTTGACAAACTAGATGAAAAGGACAAATTTCTGGAAACATATACTCTTCCAAAGCCAAATCTAGAAAAACAGAATGCCTGAATAGATCAATAACTACTAATGAAATTGAAGCAGTAATCAAAAAACTCCCGGCACACAAAAGCCCTAGACTGAATGGTTTCACAGGCAAATTTTACAAAACATTTATGGAAGAACTAATGCCTACCCTTCTCAAACTATTCCAAAAAATCCAAGAAGAGGGAGGACTGCCTAACCTTTCGATGAAGCTAGTATTACCCTATTTCCAAAACCAGGTTGAGACACAACAAAGAAAGAAAACTACAGGCCAATATCACTGATGAACACAGATGCTAAAATTCTCAACAAAATATTGCCAAACCGGATCCAGCAACACATTAGAAAGATAGTACACCATGATCAAGCACGATTCTTCCCAGGGATGCAAGGATGGTTTAATATTCGCAAATCAATAAATGTAATTCACCACATAAACAAAATGAGGGACAAAAATGACATGATCATATCACTAGATGCTGAAAAAGCATTTGGTAAAGTACAACACCCATTTATGATGAAATCACTCTACAAAATGGGAATAGAGGGAGCATACCTCAACATGATAAAGGGCATATATGAGAAACCTGAAGCAACATCATACTGAATGGGCAAAAACTGAAAGCATTCTCCCTGAGATCAGGAACATGACAAGAATGTCCACTCTCTCCACTCCTATTCAACATAGTCTTGGAAGTTCTAGCTACAGTAATCAGACAAGAAAAGAAAATAAGAGGTATCCAAATTGGAAAAGAGGAAGTAAAACTGTCATTATTTGCAGATTACATGGTACTGTACATAGAAAACACTATAGACTCCATAAAAAAATTACTCAACCTAATAAGTGAATTTGGTAAAATTTGACCTAGTAAGTGAATAGGGTACAAAGTAAATATTCAGAAATCTAAGGTATTTCTGTACACAAGCAATAAAATATCAGAGATAGAAACTTGAAAAAATCCCATTTACTGTAACAACAATAAAAATAAAATACCTCATAATAAACTTAACCAAGGAGGTAACAGAACCGTACTTGGAAAACTATATAACACTGAAGAAAGTAATTGAGGAAAATACAAGTAAATGGACACATATACCATGTTCATGAATGGAAAGATTAAACATCATTAAAATGTCCATAGTACCCAAAGCAATTTAAAAAATCAATGTAATCCCTACTAAAATAACAGTGACATAATTTATAGATGTAGAACAAATTATTCCAAAATTTATATGGAACCAAGAAAGACCCGAATAGCCACAGCAATTTAGAGGAATAAGGACATGGAAGGAGGAAACACAATACCTGATGTCAAACTATACTACAAAACCACTACAATCAAAGCAGTCTGGTACTGGCATAAGAATAGACATATAAATCAATGGAACAGAATAGAGAGCCCAGAAATAGACCCAAGTCAATATGGTCAACTAATATTTGACAAAGGGAGAAGGAACATAAAATAGAATGAAAAGAGCCTCTTCAACAAATTGTGCTGGGATAACAGGACAAGGATGCGCAAAAAAAGGAAACTAGTCCACTGACTTACACTCTACACCAGAATAAATTCAAGATGGATCAAAGACTTAAATGTAATTTGTGACACCATAAGAGTACTAGAGGAAAACATAGACAGAAAAATTTCAGATATCCCATGTAGCAATATTTTTGTCGATATATCTCCTAAGGCAAGGGAAATAAAGGAAAGAATAAACAAATGGGACTCCAGCACACTAAAGAGTGTCTGTTCAGCAAAAGAAAACATCAGTAAAATGAAAGGAGGGCCAACCATATGGGAAAACATATTTGCCAATGATACTTTAGACAAGGGATTGATCTCCAAAATATATAAAGAACTTATATGACTCAACACCAAGAAGACGAACAATCCAATTAGAAATAGGCAAAGAACCTGAACAAACACTTCTCCAAGGAGAACATACAGAGGGTCCATAGGCATGTAAAAGAATGCTCAATATCACTAGCCATCAGAGAGATGCAAATAAAAAACACAATGACATACCACTTCCACCAGTCAGAATGGCCATCATTAACAAATCAGCAAATGAAAAGGGAAGCTGGCGGAGGAGTGAGGAGAGGCTGCGGTTTCAGGTTCCTGAGACCCGTCTGCAGTTCGAACTAATTGCAGACAGAACATCTCAGTGAGCAGCTGGACACTGGCAGGAGTCGAGACAAGGCACTGCTGGATTAGAGAAAAACCATCTGGGAACAACCTGTTTAGGGAGGATAGCAGAGGCAAAGGGGATGAAACGGGATTCCTGACTGGGGCGGCTGCCTAAGCTTCGGCTGGAAGTACACAAAGGCTTTTTGGCGACCACAGGCTACCCGGGAGAGGAGTCGGGAGGACAGAGGATCTCTGCCAACTGGCAGAGACGGGACTCGACCAAGTGGCATTGGCGTTGAAGGACAGGAGACAGCGTGCTGCCGGGCAAGTGAGAACATAATTCTCCTTTATATTTTTCTCTAGTGGACGGTGGAGAGGGGAGGAAAGTTTGGGTGTGGTAGGCCATTCTTGAAGAGCGCAGGTGCAGTGGCGCGCTCATCCACTCCCCAACCCTACCCTTGGGTCGCGGGGGCGCGCATAGGGAAGTGCCCTCATTCACTGGCCCAGGTGCACAGGGCCGTGAGTCCAGCCGTCCCTCGGACACTCCCCAATGGACATAAGATCAGTGACCCAATGGGCACAGGGAGGGCCCACTGAACACGCAGAGGACCATGCGTAGATACCCCTAGACAGCTCCCGTGGGCGCTGGGCCCCAGGCTGGAAAGCAGACCACTAGCGCAGGCTCTGTTTGTGCTGGCCCAGAGGGGTGAGGGAAGGCAGTCGGCTGTGGTGCCGGAACAGCGGGCCGCAGTGACTCACAGATGCTCACTTCCACTGAGCACAAGTGTCCGCAGCCCCGCCCTAAGAGGCAAGAGACCAACTCCTGGAGCTCGGCTCAGTGGGACTAAGGGCACAGGCACGCGAGCTGGAAAACACCTCAGCCCGGGGACAATAGGCGGCAATCCCGGGGAAAGCTCTCGGCCACCCCGCCCGTGCAGGGGCTCGCGCGCAAGGACACCTCAACAGGCTCCAGCAGGCAGCAAGGGAGCGTGCCATGCCGGCAACCGCAGGCGTGCACCATTGCTGCAAGAAACAAGAACCTCTGAACTGCCACACTAGACCAGCTGTGGATGCAGAAAAAGAAGGTGACACACCAAGGCTAAAACGGACATCTCCACAAAAGAATTTGAGATAAAGTGGATAGAGTGACTCTCAATCAACAAGCCAGAAGGAATATCCTAACAAAAAATAAAATCTGAAATATAACCAGACAGCATAAACAAATGACATAAAAGGTACCGCAAGAACATCAGGCTCAGGAGATCAAAGAGACTGCACCACTGAAGCCCCCAGATCTACCATAAAAAATCTCATACCACAAAGCTGGGAAGGCAAAGCAGACAAATCCAAATAACAAAAACAAACAAGAAGAATCCAACATGATAAGACGGAGAAAAAACCTCTCAATGAAAAGAAAAGAAGAATCCCCAGAAAGAGGTAGATGGAATAGACATAGCCCAAATGTCAGACATGGAATTCAAAACTATGGTGGTAAAGAAGCTCAATATGCTCGAAAACCTCAAAAACAACTATGACAACCTCCAAGGAAGTTACCAACAGCTCCAATAAAATTACAGGAAACTTGCAGAGAACTACACCAGCATAAAAAAAGACATAGAAACTATCAACAAGAACCAGGAAGAAATGAAGAATGCAATCTCTGAACTGAAAAACACAGTAGAATCAGTCAAAAGCAGAATAAACGAAGCAGAGGATCAGATTAGTGAGTTAGAGGATAATGTAGGTAATAATTCTCAAATGATAGAGCAAAATGAAAAAAGATTGAAAAAATATGAACAAGATGTAAGGGAATTACAGGACAGCATTAAAAAAAATAATATCAGGCTCATAGGGATAAGAGAGGGAGAAGAAAAGGAGCATGGAATTGAAAAACTGAAAGGAGAAATAGTAACAGAAAATTTTCCGAACCTGATGAGAGAAAAAGTTATGCAAGTCCAAGAAGCACTGAGAGTTCCAATAAAGAGGAACCCCAAAAAACCCACTCCAAGGCACATCATAGTTAAAATGGCAACATTCCAAGGCAAAGAGAGAATCCTAAAAGCAGCAACAGAAAAACAGCAAATAACTTACAAGGGAGCTCCAATAAGGCTATCGACCGATTTCTCAACAGAAACATTACAAGCCAGAAGGGAATGGTCAAAAATATTTCAAACAATGAAAAACAAAGGCCTACAACCAAGAATACTCTCCCCAGCAAGGCTCTCATTCAAAATAGAAGGTGAAATAAGGAGTTTCACAGACAAAGGAAGACTAAAAGAATACATCTCCACAAAACCAGCATTGCAAGAGATGCTAAAGGGAATATTCTAAGAAAAAGGAAGAGAAAAAACAAAAAAAGAGTAGAGGAACAGAGATACAAAAGAGAAATGAATAAATACATGTCAATAATAACCTTAAATGTAAATGGATTAAACGCTCCCATTAAAAGACATAGGGTAACGGAATGGATAAGAAAACAGGACCCACATATTTGCTGTCTACAAGAAACACACCTCAAGACAAAAGATTTACATAGACTGAAAATAAAGGGATATAAAAAAATATTCCAAGCAAATGGACCTGAAAAAAAAGCTGGGGTAGCAGTCCTCATATCAGACAAAACGGATTTCAAAGCAAGGGAAATAAAAAGAGACAAAGAAGGACATTTCATAATACTTAAAGGAACGATTCATCAAGAAGATATAACACTGATAAACATATATGCACCCAACATAGGAGCACCCAAATACATAAAGCAAACACTAGAAGACCACAAGAAGGATATTAACAACAACACAATCATAGTAGGGGACTTCAACACTCCATTATCAACAATAGACAGATCATTCAAGCAAAGAAACACCAAGGATATACAGGCATTGAACAACACACTAAACCACATGGACTTAACTGATATATATAGAACTTTCCACCCCAAAGAAGCAAAATATACATTCTTTTCAAAGGCACATGGGACATTTTCAAAGACAGACCACATAATAGGACACAAAACAAGCCTCAACAAATTCAAGAAAATTGAAATGATATCAAGCTTCTTTTCAGACCACAATGCCTTGAAACTAAAAATCAACCTCATGGAAAAAAATGAAAGACACCCAAACTCATGGAGAATGAATAACACGTTCTTAAATAACGAATGGCTTAACAATGACATCAAAAAGGAAATCAAGAAATTTCTAGAAACTAATGACAGTGAACACACAACAGCCCAAAACCTATGGGACACAGCAAAAGCAGTCCTAAGAGGGAAGTTCATAGCAATACAGGCATATCTGAAAAGACTAGAAAAATCTCAAATAAAAAACCTAACCATAAAGCTACAAGAACTAGAACAGCACAATAAACAAAGCCTAGGGCAAAAAGAAGAAAGGAAATCATCAAGATCAAAGCAGAATTAAACGACATAGAAACCAAACAAACAATCCAAAAAATCAACAAAACTAGGAACTTGTTCTTTGAAAAAATAAACAAAATTGACAAGCCTCTAGCCAGGCTCATCAAGAAAAAAAAGAGAGAAGGCCCAAATAAACAAAATCAGAAATCAAAGAGGAGAAATCACGACTGATACCACAGAAATACAGACAATTATAAGAAATCACTACAAACAACTATGTGGCAAGAAATTTGACAACCTAGTAGAAATGGACAGATTTCTAGAAACATATAAACTTCCAAAACTGAATCAAGAAGAAGTAGAAAGTCTCAACAGACCAATAACAAAGAAGGAAATTGAAACAGTAATCAAAAATCTGCCTGCACACAAAAGCCCTGGACTGGATGGCTTCACAGACGAATTTTACAAAACATTTAGGGAAGAACTAACTCCTACCCTCCTCAAACTATTCCAAAAAATCCAAGAAGAGGGAAAAATCCTAAACTCTTTCTATGAAGCCACTATTACCCTAATCCCAAAAACAGGTCAAGACACAGCAAAGAAAGAAAACTACAGGCCAATATCACTGATGAACAAAGATGCTAAAATCCTCAATAAAATTTTGGCAAACAGGATCCAGCAATACATCAAAAAGATCATACACCATGATCAAGTGGGATTCATCCCAGGGATGCAAGGATGGTTTAATATTCGCAAATCAATAAATATAATACATCACCTAAACAAAATGAAGGACAAAAACCACATGATCATATCTCGTCGTCGTCGGCAGCCGTCCGTCTCGAGAGACGATGGTGTAGCTTCTTAAGTGTCTATCTGCACCGCCGAGAATGGTTGTGCAGTCCGACTCGGGAGTGACACGGTATCTGTCTCCTTCCATGTTGAATCGACATCTTACGATGACGCTGGAGTGTCCTCTCCAGTGAAATTGAAGCTACAGAGCCTCGAGAGACGATGGTGTAGCTTCTTAAGAGTCTATCTGCACCGCCGAGAATGGCTGTGCAGTCCGACTCGGGAGTGACACGGTATCTGTCTCCTCCCGTGTTGAATCGACATCTTGCGATGACGCTGGAGTGTCCTCTCCAGTGAAGCTGAAGCTACAGAGCCTGTGCAGGGTGATATGGAGGGTCTGCTGTTGCCCATGCAGCAGAACCCCCCTGTCTTCGCAGCTGAAGGATCCAAGGGAAAGACGGAGTCAATACAGCTTGGCTTCAGGTGCGCCGCAGGAGTTGCCGGTGTTGACTACAACGTCAAACCGCCTTAGGGACTCCGGCTCCGGATTTTCTGTCGGGGTTTACTCCTTTAGCCTTTCCCCCGAAGAGGTATGCCGCAAGGCAGCGGAGGTTTTTTGGAGTCAGAGTTTTCCTTCTCTGATGTGCCCTGACTAGAAGATCGAACCAGCGACACTTAGCTCGCAGGCCGACGCTCAATCCACTGAGCCAAACCAGCCAGGTGGAGTGATCATATCTATAGATGCAGAAAAAGCATTTGATAAAGTACAACACCCATTTATGTTGAAAACACTCAGCAAAATGGGAATAGAGGGAGCATACCTTAACATCATTAAGGCTATATATGAGAAGCCTGAAGCCAACATCATATTCAATGGACAAAAACTGAAAACATTCCCCCTGAAATCAGTAACTAGATAAGGCTGTCCACTCTCCCCACTTCTATTCAACATAGTGTTGGAAGTCCTAGCCATAGCAATCAGACAAGACAAAGAAATAAAAGGCATCCAAATTGGGAAAGAAGAAGTAAAACTATCACTATTTGCAGACGACATGATAGTATACCTAGAAAACCCTATAAACTCCACTAAAAGACTACTTGATATAATAAGTGAATTTGGCAAAAGAGTAGTGTACAAAATAAATATACAGAAATCTAAGGCATTTCTGTACACCAACAATAAAATATCAGAGACAGAAGCAAAAAAGAAAATACCATTTACTATAGCAACAAGAAAAATAAAGTACCTAGGAATAAACTTAACCAAAGAGATAAAAGACCTGTACACTGAAAATTATGCAACATTGAAGAAAGAAATTAAGGAAGATACAAATAAATGGAGGCAAATACCATGTTCTTGGATGGGAAGAATCAACATCATCAAAATGGCCATACTACCCAAAGCAATTTACAAATTCAATGTAATTCCTATTAAAATACCAATGACGTATTTCACTGACCTGCCCTGGCTGGTTTGGCTCAGTGGATTGAGCGTCGGCCTGCGAGCTAAGTGTTGCTGGTTCGATCTTCCAGTCAGGGCACATCAGAGAAGGAAAACTCTGATTCCAAAAAACCTCCGCTGCCTTGCGGCATACCTCTTCAGGGGAAAGGCTAAGGGACTAAACCCCGACAGAAAATCCGGAGCCGGAGTCCCTAAGGCGGTTTGACGTTGTAGTCAACACCGGCAACTCCTGCGGCGCACCTGAAGCCAAGCTGTATTGACTCCGTCTTTCCCTTGGACCCTTCAGCTGCGAAGAGAGGGGGGGTCTGCTGCATGGGCAACAGCAGACCCTCCATATCACCCTGCCCAGGCTCTGTAGCTTCAGCTTCACTGGAGAGGACACTCCAGCGTCATCACAAGATGTCGATTCAACACGGGAGGAGACAGATACCGTGTCACTCCCGAGTCGGACTGCACAGCCATTTTCGGTGGTGCAGATAGACTCTTAAGAAGCTACACCATCGTCTCTCAAGACGGACGGCTGCCGACGATTTCACTGACCTAGAACAAATCCTCCAAAAATTCATATGGAACCAAAAAAGACCCAGAATAGCAAAAGCAATCTTGAAACAGAAGAACACAGCAGGAGGAATCACGATACCAGACATCAAACAGTACTACAAAGCCACTGTGATCAAAACAGTCTGGTACTGGCATAAGAACAGACATACAGATCGGTGGAACAGAATTGAAAGCCCAGAAATAAACCCAGGCCTCTATGGTCAACTAATCTTTGATAAAGGAGGAAGGAACATAAAATGGAGTGAGAAGAGCCTCTTTAACAAATGGTGCTGGGAGAACTGGACAGGGACGTGCAAAAAAATGAAACTAGACCACCAGCTTACACCACACACGAGAATAAACTCAAGATGGATTAAAGACTTAAATATAAGCCGTGATACCATAAAAGTCCTAGTGGAAAACATAGGCAGGAAAATTTCAGATATCACACCTAACAATATCTTCACGGATACATCGCCTAAGGCAAGAGAAATAAAGGAAAAAATAAACAAATGGGACTACATCAAACTAAAAAGTTTCTGCTCATCAAAAGAAAACATCAGCAAGATGAAAAGGAAACCAACCATATGGGAAAACATATTTGCCAATGATATCACAGACAGGGGACTGATCTCCAAAATATATAAAGAGTTTATACAACTCAACATCAAGAAAACAAACAACCCAATTAAAAAATGGGCAAAGGACCTGAACAAACACTTCTCTGAAGAGGACATACAGAAGGTCCATAAGCACATGAAAAAATGCTCAACATCATTGGCCATCAGAGAGATGCAAGTGAAAACCACAATGAGACACCACCTTACACCAGTCAGAATGGCCATCATCAACAAATCAACGAACAACAAATGCTGGCGAGGATGTGGAGAAACGGGAACCCTACTGCACTGTTGGTGGGAATGCAGACTGGTGCAGCCACTATGGAAAACAGTATGGAATTACCTCAAAAAACTAAAAATGGAACTGCCTTTTGAACCAGTGATTCCACTGCTAGGATTATACCCGAAAAATCCTGAAACCCTAATTCAAGAGAACTTATGCACCCCTATGGTCATAGCAGCCCTGTTTACAATAGCTAAGTGCTGGAAAAAGCCTAGGTGCCCATCTGTGGATGAGTGGATAAAAAAACTGTGGTACATTTACACAATGGAATACTATGTAGCAGAAAGAAAGAAGGAACTCCTGCCATTTGCAACAACATGGATGGAACTAGAGAGAATTATGCTTAGTGAAATAAGCCAGGGAAAGAAAGCAAAATACCATATGATATCACCCAATACAGGAAACTAAAGAGCAACACAAACAAACGAACTAAATAGGCAAAGACTAGAATAGTAGTCAGTAGGGGGGAGGGGGGAGGGAGAGAAGGGGGATAAGTAAGGAAAGGGTCTAGTCAAGGAACGTATATGAATGACTCATGGACATGAACAACAGGGAGGGATACAATTGTGGGAGAAGGGATGGGCTGGGAGGGGGGAGCAATGGGGGAAAAATGGGACAACTGTAATTGAATAACCAAAAAATAAAATTTAAAAAAATAAATAAATAAAATTAAAAAAAAAAATCACTCAGGAGATGTTTCTAGTTTCCCCAGCAAGAAATGATAGGGACTGAGCTCAGCTAAAAAGTGAGAATGGATGAAGGGCCAGATTCAGGAGCCATATATGAGGCAGAATCAGGAAGCCTTGGTGACTAATTAGACATGGGAGGATAAGGAAGAGAACCTGCTGGCTTCTGGTTTCAGTGACTAGGGGAACAATTGACTAGGAAATAAAATATAGGAAAGGGAGTGGATTTGAGAGGAAGATCATTAGTCCCATTTGAGGCATGATGACTTGGTCGTCCAGTAGGTAAGTGGTAATGTCTAGTCAGCAGCCACGAATAGGTGTGGCTCTCAGGAGAGATGTCTGGGCTCAGTTGGACTAGAAATATCAGATCATATAGTCATCAGTGTGTACAGCTCAATGCTGCAAGCCTACTGAGAAGACAAGCTCATACAGGAGAGTAGATGAGAGAAGACCACGGCAGAAGAACCCTGGGACCACTTCACTCAAGGGGAAGGAGGGAGGGAGCAGGCACTAGAGAGACTGAGGGACAGTGGCCAGAGTACCACAGGAGAACTGTGAGACCAAAACTGTGTTAGCACTTGTGGCAACTCAAGAGGCCTTAAATGAAAGCTGGTGGTTACTTAAAAACACTTGGGCTGAGTAAATCACAAGAAAACTTCAAAAAGAACTGAAAGTCTGGACTGATTGCTATAATTTTCCATCAAGAATTCCCAGAACGACACAGAAATCTCCCAGGTAGAGTGTGTTCCTTGGAAAAGGGAGCTGGTTAAACTTTTGATAGTAGTAATTTCTGCAGAATTGGTTGTACTATGCTGGTTTCTCTCCTTCTCCTTTCATGGATCAGATGAACTATTTTCATGTTGGTTTGGTTTCTCTCCCTTTATTGTTTATTTCTTATTATAGAAGTAATGTGTGATTTATCATAAAAATGTACAGTGAGACAAGAACCTGAAGTATATTGTTTACATTTCTATAAAGAAAAATCTATTCTTATCTAGAGGTCATAAAATCACTACTTATGTATGTGTGTATTATATATGTACATGTATACACACAAACATGCAGTGATTTTGTGTGTGCTGTGTATAGTATATGGGTGTGTATATATAAACAATTTCATTTTTTATTGAACTTATGAAGATAGCTTAGTTTATTGAACAAATGATACTTACAGAAAATTGCTACTCATCAAAGTACTATAATAAACTTCAAGAAAATTTGGAAGTTTTTAAAATTTAGAGGTTAAAAAAAACCTCTAATCAAACCAGTTAACACAAAATATGGTTTGATCATCTTTTCTTGCAGTCCTGCATCTGGCATTTTGACGTAGTTGCACTCCTAGTATAGGCAGTTTTGGATGCTTTTTTCTTTTTACTTAAACCATAGTAACACCCTTTCATGTAAAAATCTCTGAATTCCTCATGACCTCTTACAATTGAGGCTCTTTAAGTTTCAATTAACTTTTTTCAGTAAGTGTTTTTCCATGTGTACTTCCACATATCCCCCTGGCTGGTTTGGCTCAGTGGATTGAGCGTCGGCCTGCGAGCTAAGTGTCGCTGGTTCGATCTTCCAGTCAGGGCACATCAGAGAAGGAAAACTCTGACTCCAAAAAACCTCCACTGTCTTGTGGCATACCTCCTCAGGGGAAAGGCTAAGGGAGTAAACCCCGACAGAAAATCCGGAGCCGGAGTCCCTAAGGCGGTTTGACGTTGTAGTCAACACCGGCAACTCCTGCGGCGCACCTGAAGCCAAGCTGTATTGACTCCGTCTTTCCCTTGGACCCTTCAGCTGCGAAGAGAGGGGGGGGTCTGCTGCATGGGCAACAGCAGACCCTCCATATCACCCTGCCCAGGCTCTGTAGCTTCAGCTTCACTGGAGAGGACACTCCAGCGTCATTGCAAGATGTCGATTCAACACGGGAGGAGACAGATACCGTGTCACTCCCGAGTCGGACTGCACAGCCATTCTCGGCGGTGCAGATAGACTCTTGAGAAGCTACACCATCGTCTCTCGAGACGGACGGCTGCCGAACGGATCATAAAAATGGAAATAATGCAGAAACCTATTAAAATAAAAAGTAAAAGTCCCACAATCCTACTGCTCAGAAGTCACCTTTATTAAAAATTTGGTGTCTTTCTTTCAGATCCTTTCACATATTTGTAACCACAGTACAGATAACATTTTGTGTAATAAAAATGGGATAGAAATATAAAAAAAAAATATAAGCAAACAACAAATGCTCACTAAGATGCAGAGAAAAGGGAACGCTGGTGCACTGCTGGTAGGAACACAGACTGGTGCAGCCACTATGGAAACCAGTATGGAATTTCCTCAAAAAATAATGATGGAACTGCCTTTTGACCCAGCAATTCCACTGCTAGGATTATACTTGAGGAATCTCGAAACACCAAGTCAATAGAACACATGCACCTGTATGTTCATAGCAGCACTATTTACCATAGCCCAGTTCTGGAAACAGCTTAAGTGCCCAT